>NW_027507748.1:280288309-281739346 GCF_037356315.1 Lithobates pipiens | reverse complement strand
CATGGGACAGGGGCGCTTTAAAAAAATAAAAAAATGTTTATTGTTCATTTTTACTTTATTTATTTTAGTTTGACATTTTTTTTTTCCCCAAAAATACATTTTTTGATCACTTTTATTCCTATTACCAAGGAATGTAAACATCCCTTGTAATAGGGCTATGGCATGACAGGTCCTCTTTACAGTGAGATATGGGGTCAATAAGACCCCGCATCTCACCTCTAAGCTGGGAAGCCTGAAAAAAAAAAAAAAAAAGATTCTGGATTTGATCGTATTGGCGAGTCGGTAGAAGCACCGGGGGGGGGGGGGGGGGGGGGGTGTGTGTCTATGGCTGGGTATTGCAGGGGTATCACCGACTATGGCTAGGTATGGCTGGGTATCTCAGGAGTATGGCGTTGCAGAGTATTGCATTGCAGGATATTGGAGGGTGTTGCAGAGCATTGCAGGGTATTGGTGGGTGTTGCAGAGCGTTGCAGGGTGTTGCAGAGTAATGGCAGGGAATTGAGGGGTTAATTTTCGGTGAGCAGCGATGTGGGCACTTGCAGATGCAGCCCACATCGCTGCTGACACCGATCTCTTCCCCCTCCGCTGTTCCGATCGGTACAGAGAGGGGGAGGGGAGGAACCGCCGTCATGTTATGACGCCGGTTTGTTTACAAGTGATCACCCTGTCATTTGACGGAGCGATCACGTGGTAAACGGCCGCTATGAGCGGGAGTTTACCGTGATCCTTGATGCGCCGGGGTCACGGATGCTCTCGAGTGCGCGCGAGAGCGGAATCTGGGAGGACGTCATATGACGGCCTCCCAGAGTTAAGAAACCGCCCTGTAGCCGTCATTCGGCTATAGGGCGGTTTGTTAAGTGGTTAACAATTTTTTTATTCTGAAATCCTAGGCATCCCATAATTCCATAATACCCATCCAAGTTTAAGCCCCTCAATAAAACAAAACAAGCTGTGGACTTTGGGCTGGGCAAAGTGATGGGTGAGCCACAACTTTTATCAACCCCAAGGGGGCATGGCTACATTTACATTTGGTAGAGTAGGTGATGGACTTTCAAGTGGAGGTGATTTGGGTTGCTGTAAAGCTACCCAATCACTGCCACAGGCCACTGAAGGTAACAACGGAGCGATTGAATATAGAAATAATGGGTTTATTTACTAAAGGCAAATCTACTTTGTACTACAAGTGCACCCGCTGGTAGATCTGAGGGGGAACATGCAAGGGTAATAAAATACAAAATTTTTGCTTGTACATGATTGGATGGTAAAATCAACAGAGCTTCCCCTCATTTCAGATCTCCCCCTCAGATCTAAAGCGACTGCACTGCCAAGTGCACTTGTAGTGCAAAGTGAATTTGCCTTTAGTATATCAACCCTAATGTGTATTATTTCACTTTTGGGGTTTGGCTGTCACTTTCCTCAGCTGCTTGTTGCCAGGGAATCTGTGCTCTATTTGCTTCAGTGGAGTGCAAGGGAGACTTTATAGGGCAGGGTTTTTCAACTAGCATTCTGTCACGATCTACCCATCAGTTGCGGGCATCTGACGGGTAGACCGTATCCCCTCTTCTGACACATGCAGAACTAAGCAGGGAAGTGGCTGTGATACTGCTAGTTGTGATGCACTGTTCCCCTTCTGCCCTTTAAGTGATGTCCATCCAAGGTGACATCACTTGATGGACGGAAGGATAGGAAGAAGGGGTGGCAGGGAACAGCAAGCTACAGGAGGACTGATCGCAGCCACTTCCCCTGCGTTGCTCTGCATATGGAGGAAACTGCTGCCCTGCCCTCATATGATATGCCCCATGTAGTGTGCCCTCCTGTACTTGTTTAAACTCTTATCAAGTCAGACTCAAAATTGAGCATCTGTGCAGAAAAAAAGCAAGCACAAGTTTCACATTAAGGCTTCATGCACACGAGACGCAGATGCAAACTCTGCTGGGCACATGTTTTTAAAAGCTGAAACCGGCTTTTAGAAACGCGCGTTTTGCCGCGATTTAGCGGTGTTTTACCGCGTTTGCGTCTAGAAGCGTTTAGTTAAGCTAACATCATAGACCCTCCCCAGCTCAAAAAACAGTATTAACTATTTCAGCAATTTTGTGAGACCAGAGTGAGTAGCAGCAGCTGTGAGAGCTGCAGTGTACTTGTATTTAGCGTGTCACTTGCCATGGCACCTGCCACAAGTTGTGGATTGTCCACTTGCCACGTGACTTGCCACATCACTTGCCACATCACTTGCCACATCACCTGCCACGTCACTTGTCATGTCATCTGCCACAAGTTGTGGATTGTCCAACTGCCACGTCACCTGCCACAAGTTGTGGATTGTCCACTTGCCACGTGACTTGCCACATTGCCTGCCACAAGTTTTGGATTGTCCACTTGCCACGTCACTTGCCACAAGTTGGGGATTGTCCACTTGCCACGTCACCTGCCACGAGATGTGGATTGTCCACTTTCCACGTCATCTGCCATGCCACCTGCCACAAGTTGTGGATTGTCCACTTGCCACGTCACCAGCCACATCACCTGCCACAAGTTGTGGATTGTCCACTTGCCACGTCACCTGCCACAAGTTGTGGATTGTCTACTTGCCACGTCACCGGCCACGTCACTTGCCACAAGTTTTGGATTGTCCACTTGCCACGTCACCTGCCACAAGTTTTGGATTGTCCACTTGCCACGTCACCTGCCACAAGTTGGGGATTGTCCACTTGCCACATCACCTGCCAGGTCACTTGCCACATCACCTGCCAGGTCACTTGCCACGTCACCTGCCACAAGTTGTGGATTGTCCACTTTCCACGTCACTTGCCACTTCACCTGCCACGTCACTTGCCACAAGTTGTGGATTGTCCACTTGCCACATCACTTGCCACCTGCCATGTCACTTGCCACAAGTTGTGGATTGTCCACTTGCCACGTCACTTGCCACCTGCCATGTCACTTGCCACAAGTTGTGGATTGTCCACTTGCAATTTCAATTGTTTAAAATATTTTTCTAATGGTTTTTCATCATTTGCAATCATTTCGAGATTTTTAATGTAAAAAAAAAGGTCACCTTTAAAAACGCTTATAAACGAAAACGCGGCAAAACGCCGTAGCGGCGTTTTGCGTCTGAAACGTGGAAACTTTTGCGTCTGAACCAATTTTTTTGCTTCTGGAAAAACGAGGTTAAACGCAACTGCATAAAAACGGCAAAAAACGAGACTGTGTGCATGGACACATAGGATAACATTGAATGAGTTCAGGAGCAGTTGAAAAAAGTGTCCAACTGCCTCTGAACACGCGTTTAACTGCGTCTCGTGTGCATGAGGCCTAAGTGCCAGTGCACACCAGAATTCAAAAAGGAACCCGCTCTACATTCTGTGCACCCTAGATAGGTATGTAAAATTGATTCTATTTAATGCTATTGCTAAAAATAATTGTTATATCAACAGCTCGCTGACCAATATTCCATGAGATTGTAGAGGTTCCCCAAGATCTCAAACTTTTTGCCAAGGGTTCTTCTAAAGCTCCATACACACTATCAGATTTTCTGCTGATTTTTGTCTTCAGATTTACCAAAACCATGTAGTGCAAGGGCCTGCCTGGTTGCATACAAATTGAAACTCCTAAGGTTTTACCTCATATTATATGGTTTTTGGTAAATCTGAAGGAAAAAATCAGCAGAAAATCTGATAATGTGTATGGGGCTTTAGGGAAAACAGTTGGGAGACCCTGCTTTAGAAGATCTAACCCCCCCTTCCCCGATCTTTAAGTAAAGAGAACCTGTCATTACGCTATTACATAGGTAAGCAATAAAGTTAATTATAACAATTAGCAATAATTCAGAGAATGTGCACTCATCCTGTTTTCCCCTTTAAGCTGACCTGACCAGTCCCACTCAACCTCGCAAGAGATTCATTCTTACCTGGATCCCACGGCCTCTGGGGATTGTTTTACATCCTGTACTACAAGTCATCTGTGGCCTGGCCACACCTGCACAGAAGAGCCTCATAGAAGTTTATGTGGCTCGTCGTCTTCCTGCTTCTCCTGGCTGGAAAGTAGGTGGAATGGGCCCTATAGACACCTATGGGGCTCTACTGCTCAGCAGTAGGGATGGTCAGGATGTTTGAGTCACATGTAAGTTTGACTTGAACATCGGGTGTTCGTTTGTTCTTAGAACAAACGAACATATGATGCGCCCGCCACAGAGTGCCCCATAATGCACTGAGAGATCGCAGTGCATTAACAGCTGCTGATTGGCCAAAGCATGCACCTGACATGCATGCTTTGGCCAATCACAGTGCAATGTGCTGTCAGAGCCATAACTGACCAAAGTCAGTCTACGCCCCACACTATATAAGGCTGCTGCTTACACAGTGGCCATATATAGTGAATGATTGGAGTTTAGGCGGGTAGTTAGTGTAGTGTGCAGTCATTCAGTGTAGTATATAAATAATACAGTTCAGGGTATATAGTGCAGTTAGTGTAGTATATACTGTGTCTCACAAAAGTGGGTACACCCCTCACATTTTTGTATATATTTTATTATATCTTTTCATGTGACAACACTGAAGAAATTACACTTTGCTACAATGTAAAGTAGTGAGTGTACAGCTTGTATAACAGTGTAAATTTGCTGTCCCCTCAAAATAACTCAACACACAGCCATTAATGTCTAAACCGCTGGCAACAAAAGTGAGTACACTTTGTCCAAATTGGCACAAAGTGTCAATAGTTTGTGTAACCACCATTATTTTCTAGCACTGCCTTAACCCTCTTGGGCAAAGGTAGGCAACCAGTAGCCCTCCAGCTGTTGTGGAACTATGTTTCCCATGAGGCATTGCAAGGCTGGCAGTTACAATTACTTCCAGAGGCATGATGGGACTTGTAGTTCTGCAACAGCTAGAGGGCCCAAGGTTGCCTGCTCTTGGACATGGAATTCACCAGAGTTCCACAGGTTTCCACTGGAGTCCTCTTCCACTCCTCCATGACGATATCACAGAGCTGGTGGATGTTAGAGACTTTGTACTCCTCCACCTTCTGTTTGAGGAAACCCCACAGATGCTCAATATGGTTTAGGTCTGGAGACATGCTTGGCCACTTCATCACCTTTACTCTCAGCTTCTTTAGCAAGGCAGTGGTCATCTTGGAGGTGTGTTTGGGTTACTGCCATGTAGCCCAGTCTCCAAAGGGAGGGGATCATGCTCTGCTTCAGTATGTCACAGTACATGTTGACATTCATGGTTCCCTCAATGAACTGTAGCTCCTCAGTGTTGTGACATATACAGTCCGTCCATCGAAAAGTGTCCGCCCCGTACTGCGCAGGCGCAGTGCTTGCACAGTACGGAGCAGAAGGAGATTCGGAAAATCTCAGGAGATGAACGGTGCCTGTGCCGTGAGTTGTGGTGCAAGCCCCACCAACCAAGTGGACATAGGGCTGCACATATTAGAGGGCCGCTCACCACGCTTCGGGCACGGCCTCGCTTCGCTCAGCTCTTTTATTCTTTTTATTCTATGTCCACTTGGATGGTGGGGCTAGAACCTGGACTCACAGCGCAGGCGCCGTTCATCTTCGGCTATTTTCAGAATCTGCTTGTCCTGTGTACTGCGCATGCGCAGTACACAGCGGACACTATCCGACGGGGGACACCATTCGACAGGACACCGGCAGTACTCATGCAGCCCCAGAACATGACACTCCGACCCACCATGCTTGACTGTAGGCAAGACACACTTGTCTTTGTTCTCCTCCCCTTGTTGCCGCCACACACGCATGACACCATCTGAACCAAATAAGTCTATCTTGGTCTCATCAGACCACAAGACTTGGTTCCATTAATCCATGTCCTCAATCTGCTTGTCTTCAGCAAACTGTTTGTGGGCTTTCTTGTGCATTATCTTTAGAAGAGGCTTCCTTCTGAGATGACAGCCATGCAAACCAACTTGATGCAGTGTGAGGCATATGATCTGAGCGCTGACTGGCTGACCCCCCCCACCCCTTCAACCTTTGCGGCAATGGTGGCAGTACTCATACATCTATTTCCCAAATACAACCTCTGGATATGATGCAAAGTATCATTACTTCAGTGTTGTCAACATATGTTGAAAACATAATAGAATATTTACAAAAAATGTGAGGGTGTACTCACTTTTGTGACATACTGTATATAATACAGTTCAGAGTATATAGTGAAGTCTGATTCCTCTTGTACCAAATTGTAATGTAACTGTAATGTGTGCCTTCATTTTGTTAAGCACTGCACAAACTGTTGACACTATATAAATCCTGTATAATAATAATAATAAATAATACAGTTCAGAGTATATAGTGCAGTCTGTGTAGTATATATATATATATGTGTATAACAGTGGAGAGTATATAGTGCAGTCCATATAGTATATATAATACAGTTCAGAGTATATAGTGCCATCAGTGTAGTATATATAATACATTGCAGAGTATATACTTGCTGACATCAGGGCTAGGGGTTAATAGTGCGTCCGCTGACACCAATGCGGAGGGATAATAGTGCGTCCGCTGACACCAATGCTGGGGGTTAATAATGTGTCCACTGACACCAATGCTGGGGTTAATAGTGCATCCGCTGACACCAATGCCGGGGGTTAATAGTGCGTCCGCTGACACCAATGCTGGGGTTAATAGTGTGTCCGTTTACACCAATGCTGGGGGTTAATAGTGTGTCTGCTGACACCAGTGCTAGGGGTTAATTGTGCGTCCGCTGACACCAGTGCTGGGGGGTTAATAATGTGTCCGCTGACACCAATTCTGGGGGTTAATATTGCGTACGCTGACACCAATGCTGGGGGTTAATAATGTGTCCGCTTACACCAATGCTGGGGTTAATGGTGCGTCTGCTGACACCAATGCTGGGGGTTAATAATGTGTCCACTTACACCAATGCTGGGGTTAATGGTGCGTCTGCTGACACCAATGCTGGGGGTTAATAATGTGTCCGCTTACACCAATGCTGGGGTTAATGGTGCGTCTGCTGACACCAATGCTGGGGGTTAATAATGTGTCTGCTTACACCAATGCTGGGGTTAATGGTGCGTCTGCTGACACCAATGCTGGGTCGTTAATAATGTGTTCGCTGACACCAATGCTGGGGGTTAATAGTGTGTCCGCTGACACCAGTGCTGGGGGTAAATAGTGCATCCGCTGACACCAGTTCTGGGGGTTAATAGTGTGTCCACTGACACCAGTGCTGGGGTTTAATAATGTGTCCGCTTACACCAATGCTGAGGGTTAATAGTGTGTCCGCTGACACCAGTGCTGGGGGTTAATTATGCGCCTGCTGACACCAGTGCTGGGGGTTAATAATGTGTCCGCTGACACCAATTCTGGGGGTTAATAGTGTGTCCGCTGACTCCAGTGCTGGGGGTTAACTGTGCGTCCACTGACACCAATGCTGGGGTTAATAATGCTTTTGCTGACACAGATGCTGAGTTTAATAATGCGTTTGCTGATATCAGTTCTGGGGTTAATAATGCGCTTGCTGATATCAGTGCTGGGGTTAATAATGCGCTTGCTGAAGTTGGTGCTGGGTTTAATAATGTGTTTACTGACATAAGGGCTAGGGGTTAATAATGTGTCCGCTTACACCAATGCTGGGGGTTAACAGTGCGTCCGCTGACATCAGTGCTGGGGGTTAATTGTGCGTCCGCTGACACCAATGCTGGGGATTAATAATGTGTCTGCTTACACCAATGCTGGGGTTAATATTGCGTCCGCTGACATCAGTGCTGGGGGTTAATAATGTGTCTGCTGACACCAGTGCTGGAGTAATAATGCACCCTCTGACACCAGTGCTGTCTTTTAAGTTTGCATGTGGCCCCCATAGGATATGAAAACTTGTCTTGTGGGCCTCAGGTAATTTGAGTTTGAGACCCCTGGGCTATATGATAAATATAATTAATTTCGCCCTGCATGTCCTGTTTGAATGTATTAATAATGCCCCCCCCCCCCCCCCTTTCCCTTATTTAGGATAATATTTAGGACATTTTAGCAGAAAAAATAATTATAACTTTATTTTATTTTAATTTTTACTTCGTAGCAATAATTCTCTGTAACATATTTCTTTGTATTTTACTCACATTTTTCGAATCTTTGAGAATGTGGGTAAAATACAAAGAATTAGTAGCTATTTTCCATCCCCGCGGTGTGGATACATTTTAAATAATGATGTCCGCAGACTGAATAGTGTATACGCAAATAATTAGTGACATCGATTGGCTCTATGTGTTTACATTGCCGAACAGATATATATCATTTAAGAGTTTTTTACCATTGTAGATGTCTGTTAATGCAAGTGTTTATTGTGGTAAAAAGTTCATGAAATATAACACATTAATTACCACTTCAGCCCCGGAAAATGTGGCTGCTGAATGACCGGGCTATCTTTGCGATTCGGCACCGTGACATTTTAACTGAAAAAAACTTCCTTTTTTCCCCACAAATAGAGCTTTCTTTTGGTGGTATTTGATCACCTCCTGCAATTTTTATTTTTTGCGCTATAAACAAAAAAAGAACGACAGTTTTGAAAAAAACACAATATTTGGTACTTTTTGCTAAAATAAAAATTCCCTTTTTTTTAAAAAAAAAGTTAATTTTTTTCTCAGTTTAGGTCGATATGTATTCTTCTACATATTTTTGGTTAAAAAAAAAAACCGCAATAAGCCTATATTGATTGGTTTGCGGAAAAGTTATAGCGTCTACAAAATAGGAGATAGATTTAGAGCATTTTTATTTTTTTTACTAGTAATTATTATTATTAACGATTTATATAGTGCCAACAGTTTACGCAACTCTTTACAATGTATAGGGGGGACAACACAATTACAGTACAATACAAAAGGTACAGGAGGGCCCTGCTCGTAGAGCTTACATTCTAAAGGGAGGGGGTGGTGGTACAAAAGGTAATAGCTGCAGAGAATGATTTGATGGGGGGTGGCTCTGGGACAGTTGGGTGGGTGTGGGATAGGCTTCCCTGAATAAATGAGTTTTCAGGGAACTCTTAAAGATTGACAGACTGGGGCAGGGAGTTCCAGAGGATGGGAGAGGCTCTGGAGAAGTCTTGAAGGCGAGCATGAGAGCAGGAGGCCCTCAGAGGAGCGGAGGGGATGATTTGGGCGATATCTGCAGATGAGGTTGGTAATGTAGATGGGGGAGAGGTTGTGGATGGCTTTGTATGTTATGGTTAGCATTTTGAATTTTACATGGTGGGGTAGGGGAAGCCAGTGAAGGGATTGGCAGAGAGGTACAGCAGTCACGGAACGATTAGTGAGGTGTATTAGTCTAGCAGCAGCATTCATAATAGACTGAAGGGGGGATAGCCTGCTTAAGGGTAGGCCATTAAGGAGAAAGTTGCAGTAGTCAAGGCGGGAAATAATCAAGGAGTGAACAAGTTGCTTTGTGGTGTCATTAGTCAGGAAGGGTCGAATTCTGGAGATGTTGCGGAGGTGAAGGCAGCAGGATTTAGCCAGTGATTGGATATGGGGGCTGAAGGAGAGGTTAGAGTCAAGGATTACACCCAGGACCCTGGCATGTGTGGAGGGACCAATGGTTGTGTTGTTGATATTAATGGTGAAGTCACGGGGGGGGGGGGGGGATCGTGAAGGAGGAAATATAACAAGCTCAGTTTTAGAAAGATTGAATTTGAGGAAGTGGTGTGATGTCATTCAGTAAGTTGGAGATCTGTGAGGAGATTGAGGGGGTGAGTTGAGGAGTGGAGAGATAGATCTGGGTGTCGTCGGCATAGAGGTGGTACTGGAAACCATGGGAGTTTATCAACTGGCCCAGGGAAGAGGTATAGAGCGAGAATAGGAGGGGCCCAAGGACAGAACCTTGGGGTACCCCAACAGAAAGAGGAAGGGGAGCAGAGGAGATGGAGTTGTAAGCAACACTGAAAGTGCGTTGAGATAAGTAGGAGGAAAACCAGCATAAAGCAGAATCGCAGAGGCCAAGGGAGCATAATTTACTGAGGAGGAGCAGGTGGTCAACTGTGTCAAAGGCAGCAGAGAGGTCTAAAAGTATGAGTATAGAGTAGTGGCCGTTGGTTTTAGCAGTTAGTAGGTCATTGGTGAGTTTTAGTAGGGCAGTTTTAGTAGAATGTTGTGGGCGGAAGCCAGACTGTAAGGGGTTGAGAAGGTTTTTGTCCATGAGGTAGCGACTCATTTGGTTGTGGACAAGGCATTCGATGAGCTTGGAGGCAAATGGGAGCAGGGAGATGGGTCTTAAGTTGTTCAAACAGGTGGGGTCTAGTGAGGGTTTTTTTGCGTATGGGGGTAACCAGTGCATGTTTGAGCAGGGAAGGAAAGGTGCCGGATGAGAGGGAGAGGTTGAAGATGTGGATTACGGAGTTAAGGATAGAGTGGGAAGGTGGTAGCAGTAATTGTGAGGGGACAGGGTCCAGGGAGCAGGTAGTGAGGTGGGCCGAGGAGAGGAGTTTATTAACTTCATCTGTGGTAACTGGGCAAAAGGAGGAGAGTATTGAGCGTGGTGTTGGACCTGTTGTGTTGGGTAGGGGAGGAAGTTGAATGCTGGATATCTCCTTGCGAATTGTGTCAGTTTTGCTATTGAAATGGTTGGCAATCTGTTGAGCGGTAAGCAAGTTGGTAGGTGGGGGCAGTGGGGAGTGAAGTAAGGAATTAAGGGTAGAAAAAAGTTGATGAGGTTTGGATGAGAGGGTTTTGATGAGAGTGTTGTAATAGGTTTGTTTAGCAGTGTGGAGGCAGGAGTTATATTTGAGAAGGGCAGATTTGTAGAGGGTAAAGTCTTGCAGGGACTTAGATTTACGCCACGCTCGCTCAAGAGCACGGCTGTGTCTCTTAAGACTTCTGGTGTCATCTATTTGCCAGGATTGTGGCAGACAGGGCCTTGTTCTGCGTGTAGAAAGAGGAGCAAGTATGTCTAGGGAGGATGGCAGCGTGTTGTTGTAAATGGAAGTGGTTAGGCCTGGGCAGGACAGGGGTGCGATTTTGTCATAGAGGCCATCAGTAGCAGAATGAAAAAGGGAAGGGTTGAGGTTGCGAAGGTTTCTGCGGGTAGTGCCCCGAGACGTCGTGAAGTATCACAAAACGCGTCGGGCGGTGTGACATGCTGTTTATTGCCTAGAGAAATCGTATCAGTTGGAGAAGGAGAGACCCATGGAGATCAGCGTACGGCCGACGCTTTCCACTCGTTTATGCCATATCTCACTGCTTTATTGTAAGTGTGCGTTTTTAGTTAGAATTTTTATTAAATAAGCGATTTTACACTATTGGAGCGCCTTTTTCTCCTTTCTATGGTGAATTTGGGAATCTGTTCGTATGGGGAGCTTTTCTGTACCATGATCTCGGAAGAGGGTGGAGTTCTGGAGGGCTGAGGAGCATGTGTAGCAGGATCTGATCCTTTGATGTGCAAATAACTGTTTGACATCTGGTAAGGAGCCAATCTTGATATTTGGTGGTGGTACACTACGTCATGTCTCACGGTTTATGAAGCAAGGAATCAGAACTTTTGGACACTATAACTGACACGTGGTGTTTTATTTTCCTATAATTGACTTCACAAGTTAGATTTGTTCCTTTGAGGACTAGTATACGAGGACATACTTAGTAGTTAAGGAGGACTTTTCTGACCAATTTCTTATGCATTTCTTTCAATTTCAGCCTTTGGATTATCAATATGCAAGTTTAGATGTGACTCATAATTGTATTTATGGGTTAATGATAATCATGTTCACTATGATCATTTAAAAACACTTGTGCACTCTATTCTTATATATATTTTTTATATTTTAGTAACACGGTCAATCTGTTGGAATATTGGGATCACGTGGGAAGTGCGTGTATCTAGAGAGCGCAGTTCTTCTTGGTTTGAAATATTTTTATATATAATTTTTGGGTTATATAATAGAACTGCAGCATTTCACAGGATTTAAATTTTCCTGTATTTATAGTCTGTAGCGCGATTTTTTCTTTGTTTTTTCTTCTGCGGGTAGTGGTTTGTAGGTTGGCAGCATGGGATGTAGGAGACAAGGAGAGAGTGAAAAGGATAAGGTTGTGATCAGAGATAGGAAAGGATGTGTTGGAGAAATTACAGGGAGTGCAGCAATGGGAGAATACAAGGTTGAGTGTGTTACCGTTGGAGTGAGTGGTGGTTTGTGTCCATTGTGTTAAGTTAAAAGAGGAGGTTAGCTTGAGTAGTTTAGAAGTAGTAGCAGTATTAACATTGATTGGAATGTTAAAATCACCTAGGATGATAGCAGGTACTTCAGATGAGAGAAAATAGGGTAGCCATACAGAGAAGTCATCCAAAAAGCGTGACACTGGTCCAGGAGGTCGATAAATAACTGCGACCCTCAGACAAACTGGAGAGAAAAGACAAATGCAGTGCATTTAGAAAGAGCAGGGGGAAAGAAAGGGAGGTGTGGGAAGTACCTGAAAGGTGCATTGTGAGGAGAGGAGAAGTCCAACGCCACCTCCTTTTCATCCACTGGGTCTGGTGGATTGAGTCCAAAGGAGGACAGTAGTGTCAGCTTCCTGGAGCCAGGTTTCAGTTATAGCGAATAGATTAAGGGATTTGGAGAGGAAAAGGTAATTGATAGAGGCTAATGGCGGCGATCTTCCATTTTTATCTGGACTGTGACATTATGGCGGACACATCAGACACTTTTGACACATTTTTGGGACCATTGTCATTTATACGGGGATCAGTGCTATAAATATGCACTGATTACTGTAAAAATATCACTGGCAGGAAAGAGGTTAACACTAGGGGGTGATCAAGGGGTTAATTGTGTTTCCTGTTTGTGTTTCTAACTGTAGGGGGAGGGGACTGACCTAGAGAAAGTGAAGGATTGTGGTTTTGAACAGGAACTGCTATGTTGATGTGCAGGTGCTTGTAGCCACCATCCCTATAGATTACGAGAACACCTCTTGACCCTAGGTGAAGAGCACCAATAGGGCTGTACGGTGAAGGTCTGATCGCTGTCCTGGTGGGAACCACTGAGAATAGTGTACCGATGTTCCGAAAGGGTTCGGAAGGGGTTAATTAGGGCAGCACAGTGTTGTAGTGGTTAGCACTCTCACCTAGCAATAAGAAGGGTTGCTGGTTCGAATCCCAACCACGACACTACCTTCCTGGAGTTTGCATGTTCTTCCTGTGCCTGTGTGGGTTTCCTCCTGGTACTCCAGTTTCCTCCCGCAATCCAAAGACATGCAGGTAGGTTAATGGGCTTCTGTTCAAAAATTGGCCTTAGTATATGAATGGGGACCTTGGATCGTGGGCTTCTTGAGGGTAGGGACCAATGTGAGTGTGCAATGTACAGGGATAGGGACAATTGTAGATACTCACTGGATGGACTTGTGTCTTTATTCAACCTTACTAACTATGTAATGTTCAATAGTAGCATGCTACAAAGTTGCAAGTCCGTGCCGTGTGGGCCACGCCTATTGACAAAGACGGAATGATGAAACGCGCCTAGGCATGACCACGCGGCTTGCTCCGATCTCCTCCCCCGGGAACCACCACGGACGATTGTATCTCCACGAGAGGTGGTGAGAGTATCGGAACTGTTGATACAAAACAGTGCAATATTGTACACTGAACATTTTTTTAATTAATTTGTAAGTGCATAGGCATGAGGGAAGGGGCTTTTTTATGAATAAAAGTTTTACACTATGAGGATCTTTATTCCTTCCTTATGCCCGAGTTCATTCAAAGGGTTGTTGGCATGCTTAACTTGAGTGAACTATAGGACTCGGACGTCTGAGATCTTTTGTCTGATCGTCAGTGGAGATCTGGGCAGATGCCCTGTAAGCAGCAATCATAAAGACATATACAAAGGTGTTTGTTGGTTGGGAATACGGTGAGTGCAATTCCTAAGGGAGCGCAATCACTTGGTGTGGTGATGGCTGAACTTCTAAACTTCTGATGTTTACATGTTATGCATGAGGTTTCAGCGATGTGGTGTGAACTTTTCATGGAACATACCATATTGCCTCCCGGTTGCATTTCAACCACCCCCACCAGGGGTGGCAAGGGCTGCTGCCAGTGTGAACGAGCTGGCAACACAGTAAAAAAAAAAAAATGTTGAGCTACTGTACAACTACTGTAGGTACAGTACAATCAGTGAATGAGAATGAATGGCAAGAATGTCAAGAAAAGTGGTATAATGCAGTGTTAGGGCAGATAGAATAAGAGCAGCTATCGAGGATTTCACCAAGCACTCACAGGAAGAAGTAGTACTGTGCGCTGTCTATACATACAGCATTAGGCCGGGTTCACATTGCTCCGACACAAAAGCCACGCGACTTCTGATCTGGCTTTGCCCTGTGACTTCAGTCCAACATCTATCCTACTTCCATGCAAATTTAATGAACAGGGTCCAACTTGAGATGAGTGTGGCTTGGGTCTGGTATGGATTTTTATGCCAAATTCACACAAAAAATGTCACGGGGCACCCGCAAAATGCATACCAGACTCTTATCTGAGCACGCAGCCCAGCAGTCCAGGAAAGAGGGGAGATAAGTGAGCACCCCCTCCCTCCTGGACCGAACTAGTCCACATACCCTCGACATGGGGGGGGGGGGGGCAGGGCTTTGGTACAGGGAAGGCTCTGCTCTTCCCCACCCCAAAGCACCTTGTCCCATGGTTAAGGGTCTCTTCCCCACAACCCTGGGCTGTAGTTGGTGGGGTCTCCGGGTAGGGGGGCTTATCAGAATCGGGAAGCCTCTTTTAAGAAAGGGGACCCGAGATCCCGCCCCCCCCCCCTCCATGTAAGGCTGGGTTCACACCACAGCGATGCGGGAACGCCGCAAATCCACGGCGTTTTCCCGCATCGCACACCTCCCGCCGGCAGTTCACACTGCCCTATGCGGATGGCTGGGAGTGTCAATGATATGTTAATGACACCCCCAGATCCGTCCGCATATCGCAGTGCGATCTGCAGACTCGCACAGGAATCGGATCGCATGGTGTGAACCCCCATGCGATCCGATTCTGTTGCGGACCAAAAAAAGGGTCCCGTGCGAGTTTGCTGCGGGAGCGATGCGAATTCAGCCATACTATCTGTATGGCTGAACTCGCATCGCTACGGAGATCGGATGTGATTTGCACTGCAGTGCGGGTGCGAATCACATCCGGATCTCCCCCCGCAGCAGTGTGAACCCAGCCTAAAGGAGAATGAAGTACATAGTACCCCTACCCATTCATCCAAAAAAAAAACAATGTAGTGTAACAAAAAACATGAGTCTGTTTTTGACAAGTCCTTTATTAAAAATGAATAATGCCCACCGGCGTAGATCCAACATCAATCATAATGGCTGTCACTGCTGCCACCCCGGTATCAAAAGAAAGCACTCCTCCCCTGACGAATGCTCCCGCTGTTCTGGCAGCTCCCATGTCTGACAGTTCTTTTATAGCTATGGGGAGTGGCCTATGTGGTCATGTAACTGGAGACCCCACCCCCTTGTGACATCACAGACCCTTCATGTCAGGGTCCTTAAAGTCGCCGTATGGCCATGCCCCATAGCTGACAGATCGACAGGAGCATTCGTCAGGGGAGGAGTGCTTTCTTTTGATACCAGGGTGGCAGCAGCAACAGCCATTATGACTGATGTTGGATCTACGCTGGTGGGCATTATTAATTTTTAATAAAGGTCTTGGCATTAATACAGTGATCAATGCTACAAAATTGCATTGATTACTGTAAAAATATCACTGGTAATGAAGGGGTTAACCACTAGGTGGCGCTGTAGGTGTTAAGTGGGTCCTAGGGAGTGATTCTAACTGTGAGGGGGAGGGGCTGTGTGTGACACGTCACTGATCACTGCTCCTGATTACAGGCGGATCAGTGACAGTGTCTAGTGGCGTTGCTATGCGGGTGCAAGGGGTGTGAGCCGCACCGGGATGACACCCGCCAGAGGGGTGACACCGTGGGTAGCAGCACCGATAACACCGCTGCTGCCCTGTGTCTTACGCCGCGGCGGTGTCCCTCAGTGGAGCAGAACGAAGCCATCTCCCCCTCCTCTCTGTTTACATCCACAGAGGAGGAGGAGCCCGAGCTGGAGGGACACACATCGCTGTGTGTATCTGCTGTTCTGAGGTATGTAAGGGGGGTGTCTGTACTGCTGGGGGGGGGGGGGTATGCACTGGGGGATCTGCATGGAGGGCGGTGTCTGTACTCAGGGGGGTCTGCACTGGGGGAGTGTCTGCACTGGGAGTCTCTGCACGGAGGAGGGGTCTGTACTGCGGGGGGGTCTGTACTGCGGGGGTGTCTGCACTGAGGGGTGTCTGCACTGGGGGGGTCTGTACTGAGGGGTGTCTGCACTGCGGGTTGTCTGTACTGCTGGGGGGTCTGCACTGAGGTGGGGGTCTGCACTGAGGTGGGGTGTCTGTACTGATAGAGGGGGTCTGCACTGAGGTGGGGGTGTCTGTACTGAGAGAGGAGGGTCTGCACTGAGGTGTGGGTTTCTGTAATGCTGGGACGGTCTGCACTGAGGTGGGGGTGTCTGTACTGATAGAGGGGGTCTGCACTGAGGTGGGGGTGTCTGTACTGAGAGAGGAGGGTCTGCACTGAGGTGTGGGTTTCTGTAATGCTGGGACGGTCTGCACTGAGGTGGGGGTGTCTGTACTGATAGAGGGGGTCTGCACCAAGGTGGGGGTCTGCACCAAGGTGGGGGTGTCTGTATTGATGGAGGGGTCTGCACTGAAGGGGTGTCTGTACTAAGGGGGGAGGTTTATACTGAGGGTGGGAGGTCTATATTGATGGAGGTCTGTACTAAGGGAGGGGGATCTATACTGTGGCAGTGGGGTCTTTAGTTAGTGGAGGGGGGTCTGTACTGAGGGGGGGACTATAGTTGGTGGGGGTGACACCATTTTTTTTGCACCGGGTGACACCAACCCTAGTGACGCCACTGACAGTGTCATTCGGCAGAATGGGGAGATGCGTGTTTACATTAGCATCTCCCCGTTCTTCCTCACCGTGAGACGATCACGAGTATGCCCGTGGACATCGAGTTTGCGGGAGCCGCGATCACGGTCACAGAGCGCCTCTTAAAGGGCAACATACAGGTACGTTAATCTGATGTACGTTCCCTTCTGCCGTAGTATATCTGTGTGAGGTGGCTAGTTAAAACAAATACGGACTGGTTTTGTACAGTAATGTGTTCCTGCGCGATGCGATTTTGCAGCCCATTCATTTGAAAGGGCTGCAGATTGCACTACTTTTCAAATGGCATCAAAACAAATCGCATGATACCACCCCAGTTCACATCTATGCCGTTTCTGGCGGCTGTATTTGCTTGGGCACAGCAGCCTATTCATAGAAAAACGTGTTGTTGCCAGTGTGTGGGGGGTGCCATTAGGAATAACGGTACCCCCACGCATCTCCTAAGCAGCCACGCATTTTTCTCTGTGGGTGCGGGAAGGTGTGCGATTACACGCATGTGAACCTAGCCGTACTGAAGTACCATATGACTTGGTGCCCACAAATGCACTGTGTTTGGGGGTGCCAGTAACAAGATATTGTCTAGGGTTGCCACCTGTCCAGTTCGGGTTTGGAATCGTGCGTCCGGGTTTCAGACTGCCTGAAACCCGGACACATTATTTAGATTCCACCCCCACCCCACCCCCCAAACACTCCTACCCCTCTGTGTCTGCCCACACTCCAATCCCCGGCGCTGTGCCTCAGAAATGGAAAGTTGGGGCTGGAAATTTGAAGGTGCTGACTGCCAAGGAGTGAGTGAGTGAGTGAATACACTAAGGCAAGTCAGGGTTCTCAGAGCACCCTTTACATCAGAGTTCCCCTATACACCAGAGGCCACAGTGTTCCCCCTTACATCAGAATCTTCTCCATACATCAGAGTTCTTAATGTTCCACCTTAAATCAGGGTTCCCAGAGCACCCCTTATGACAGAGTCCCCAGAGTTATCCCTTACATCAGAGTCTGCAGAGTCCCCCCCTTACAGTGAAAGGGAACTCTGTGAGTTCAGATGTAAAAGAGGAACTCTGCGGACTCTGATGTAAAGGGGGACTCTTGTGATTAACTTCATATGATTAGAAATGTTATTTAATAGCAAAATATATGTATAGTTTATACTATTAAAAAAAATTGCTGCGTGGCGCTAAAGTGTTCGGGTATGACTTAAAGAAAAGGTGGCAACCCTAATATTGTCACATGCAGCAGGGCTGTGCGTTGGAGCGCGGTGTGGAAGACACCTTTCCTCAACCATGTTCTGAGGTGAACCAGTCCTAATTGAGCTCTTCCAGCCACCATATTATAGAGGACATGAGGCTGTACTGAGGGACGTTTACATACACAGAATCCTCTCTCTGGAATGCGGAACAAAAGTATAAAAGTATCAGTCTGCCATTTTCATGTGTAAATATTATGAGTCTGAGACACGGGAAGCAAACAATGCCCTCATATCCAGCAGGGAGGGGAACTGTGTAGATTATACAGAGGACATGGGAAGGGTGTCCTTTTATGAGAGGCAGGCAGTGATGGGTTAATGTTTAGCTCGCAGGGTGACGTCACACACAGGGGTTGTGCATGCAGCCTCCCTCCTCCCTCCCATCACTTCATAGAAACACATTCACAGCACTCGTGCTTTACGGCACAGGAGATCCCTGCAGACCTGAGAAAAGAAGGCGGATGTTATGTGAGTGACACACCGAGACACCGGAAGTAGAGACTGCCTTTCCTTCATATGTTTGCTGTGTGCAGTGTATGAGGCTCTCCATTCAGAGGGCAGGTAAGGACAGGGTTGTGTATGGCTTCCCTCATACATAGCTCTCTAATACTCAGCACTCTCCATTCCATTCTACAAAGTATTGCATCTCCAGGCTTTCATTATGAAAAACTAAGTAGACCTTTTGTTCAATCGGATTTTCTTTAACCACTTGCTTACTGGGCACTTAAACCCCCCCTCAGTCCCAGACCAATTTTCAGCTTTCAGCGCTGATGCACTTTGAATGACAATTGCGCGGGCATACAACAATGTACCCAAATGAAATTTTTATCTTTTATTTCCCACAAATAGAGCTTTCTTTTGGTGGTATTTAATTACAGCTCGGAGTTTTATTTTTTGCTAAACAAACAAAAAAAGATGCAAAAAAAATAAATAAATCATGTTTAATAGTTTGTTATAAAATTTTGCAAACAGGTCATTTTTCTCCTTCATTGAAGTGCGCTGATGAGGCGGCACTGATAGGCTGCATTGGTGGGCACTGATAGGCATAGTTAAGGCGGCACTAATAGGCACAGATAAGGCGGCACTGATGGGCAAAGATGGGTACAGATAAGATGGCACGGATGGGTGGCACTAAGGGGCACTGATAGGTACCACTGATAGATGGGACTGATGGGCACTGATAGGTGGCACTGCTGGGCACTGGTAGATGACACTGATGGGCACGGATATGTGGCACTGGGGTGCAGCACCTTTGTTGAGGCAGATTGTGGGCACTGCTGGGTGGCACTGTGGGCACTGACGGGGGGGGGGGGCACTTATTTTCTTATTTTTATCGACCCCCTTGCTCTGATCGGTGATCAGGCGAGTCTCATAGACTCGCCGATCACAGAGCGCGCCCATCAGGGGGCGCGCAGGCCGCTCGTGCACGTAGTCCCGGAAAAGGAGATCCGCGCTGTAGCCGTCATTCGGCTATAGCGCGGGTCCCAAGTGGTTAAAGTGGAGGTCACCGCTGCAAAAATGAAAAGCCAGCAGCTGCTGACTTTTAATAATCAGACACTTACCTGTCCCGGTGTTGCGCTATGGGACGCCACACTAGCTGATCGGCAACTCAGCTGGAGTGCCCTTCCATTCTGTGCATGCGTGGGTACATATCAACAGAACACCGGTGTTCTGCCATATAGTGTCCGGCCATCATATAGTGTCCGCGCCGTACTGCGCATGCACAGTACGGAGCAGACGAAGCTTCGGAAAATCTCCGAAGCTGAACGGCGCCTGCGCTGTGAGTGGAGGTGGTAGCCCCACCATACAAGCGGACATAGGGTTGTGAATATTAGAGGGCCGCTCGCCACGCTTCGGGCTCGGCCTTGCTGCGCTCAGCTCTTTTATATTCCTACTCTATGTCCACTTGGATAGTGGGGATAGAACCTGGACTCATGGCGCAGGCGCCATTCATCCTCGGCAATTTTCGGAATCTGTGTTGCTGTGTACTGCGCATTACGCAGCGGACACTATCAGATGGAGGACCTTATATGATAGGACACCGGCAGTGTAGCCTTACAGCTTCACAATAGGAACCCTACTTTGCATGTGCGAGGCTCCGCTCCTCTCTCCTACTAGCCTGGCGGCCGGGAGAGGAGGAGGGAGCCTCAGGGATTACGTGGCAGAGGCTCCCTAAAGTGGGGACAGGATACCTGTGAAAGACAGATATCCTGTCCCCCCAAAAGGTGCCAAATGTGGCACCGGAGGGGGGAAGGAGTACAATGAGCGGAAGTTCCACTTTTGGGTGGAACTCAACTTTTAAGACTGTTTCTTCAATCTTCTAATCATTAGTGGGGTCAAATCAGTATTTGTTTTTGAATGGATGAGAAAATTTGAATGAGCACGAGCCCCCCAACTGCATGCCCGAACAAGTGCGTTTCCCCCCCAACTGCACGCCCGAACAAGTGCGTTTTCCCCCCCAACTGCACGCCCGAACAAGTGCGTTTCCCCCCCCAACTGCACGCCCGAACAAGTGCGTTTTCCCCCCCCAACTGCACGCCCGGAAAAAGTGCATCCCCCCAACTGCACGCCCAAACAAGTGCGTCCCCCCCCAACTGCACGCCCAAACAAGTGCGTCCCCCCCAACTGCACGCCCCAACAAGTGCGTCCCCCCCCAACTGCACACCCGAACGAGTGCGTTCTCCCCCCCAACTGCACGCCCGAACGAGTGCGTTCTCCCCCCCAACTGCACGCCCGAACGAGTGCGTTCTCCCCCCCAACTGCACGCCCGAACGAGTGCGTTCTCCCCCCCCAACTGCACGCCCGAACGAGTGCGTTCTCCCCCCCCAACTGCACGCCCGAACGAGTGCGTTCTCCCCCCCCAACTGCACGCCCGAACGAGTGCGTTCTCCCCCCCCAACTGCACGCCCGAACGAGTGCGTTCTCCCCCCCAACTGCACGCCCGAACGAGTGCGTTCTCCCCCCCAACTGCACGCCCGAACGAGTGCGTTCTCCCCCCCAACTGCACGCCCGAACGAGTGCGTTCTCCCCCCCAACTGCACGCCCGAACGAGTGCGTTCTCCCCCCCAACTGCACGCCCGAACGAGTGCGTTCTCCCCCCCAACTGCACGCCCGAACTAGTGCGTTCTCCCCCCCCAACTGCACGCCCATACTAGTGCATTCCCCCCTCCCCCCCAACTGCACGCCCGAACTAGTGCGTCCCCCCCCCACCCAACTGCACGCCCGAACTAGTGCATGTCCCCCCACCCAACTGCACGCCCCAACCAGTGCGTTCCCCCCAACTGCACGCCCCAGAAGTGTGTCCCCCCCCCCCCTAATTTCACGCCCGAATAAATGCGAGGCTCCATTCACACTTGTGCAACTTTGGGCAACTGGCAACTTTGAAAGTTGCATGACAAGTCGCTCCTCATGTTTTGCAATGATAACCATTCATATATGTGCGACTTAAAGTTTCAGTGACTGCAAATTAGTTCATGCACTACATTGGTTTGACTTTCATACAACTTGAGGGCCATACACTTCAATGTTAACCCTCAGAAGTCGTGTCAAAGTTGCACTCCAAAGTCAGTGCAACTTTGGAGTCCTACAAGTGTGAATGGAGCCTAATAGTGAATTTGGTTTACATTCGGGAAAATATGTTCGCTCCAAATTCTAATGGTAATAGCATTTTCTTTTTTTTATTTTTTTTTTTTTTTATTTTTTTTATTTTTTTTTTTTTTTACATTTTTTTTTTTTTTTTTTTGTACTTTCAAGCAACATTCGTTCTGCACTATAAAAGTACCTGAAATAAATAAAATGATCAGAAGCGTTTACGCCTTTTCAAATGTTTGCTTTTTCAGTTGTTTTGATTGGATAATAAACATGAATACGGCCACCATAACAGAAACACAGACGGCAATAAAAACCTGACGGGGCTCTGTCCCCACATCTATATCCAAATCTAAAATTCGTTATTCAATAAGAATAAGACATTTTAGATTTGGATATAGATGTGGGGACAGAGCCCCGTCAGGTTTTGATTGCCGTCTGTGTTTGTTATGGTGGCCGTATTCATGTTTATTATCCAATCAAAACAACTGAAAAAGCAAACATTTGAAAAGGCGTAACGGCTTCTGATCATTTTATTTATTTCAGGTACTTGTATAGCGTCATCAATTTATGCAGCACTTTACATATATACATATTGTACAATCACACCAGTCCCTGCCCTCAAGGAGGTTACAATCAAAGGTCCATAACTCACATTCATATACTGGGGCCAATTTAGACCGGAAACCAATGAACCTACCAGCATGTCTTTGGAGTGTGGGAGGAAAGCGGAGTACATGGAGGGAACCCACACATGCTACACTGCATTCAATCAACCAGGCTGAAAATAATCAATCGTTGTGCATCAATTGGCGGCACTGATAGGCTTTATTCATTTAATTTGATTGTTTTTCAATCAGATTTCACACATAGAGGTGATTATTTGTAATCATAACTTCTGACTATTGATTAAAATCGACTTCCCTGTGTGTGTCATATCAACTGAATGGGTTGTTGATTATAGATCAATTATTCCTATTGGGAGAGATCAATTGTAAAATAAATTGATCATGTATTGTTTACATTTGCAATCTGTGATTGATTGCTTTTAAGAACACCTGACTGGAAGGCATTATGTCACCTCTTCACCACGTGTTTTACCCGTGTAAATCCACATGCATTGGCTGCAGCCGTGTGCATTGCAGAGCAGCACCATTCACTTCACAAGAAAGACTATCCGAGCCAGTGTTTATCAACATTGTATCTTTCTATTTTCTTTCTAAACAAAGTAACATCGTTAATTTTGTATCTACTCTGTTACATTCATCTGTAGATCAAAGGGCTGAACTTGATCTGCAGATGCTGTACAGCAGAGGTAGGCAATCTAGAGAGCACAGTGTGCCGAAAAATGTTTTCAGAGAAATTGAGCTTACCGATTTTATAACCCAAAAATGTCAACTTCACACTCTCAATCACAAAAAGGATTTGTTATAAAGTAAATGCTGTAAACTACTTTAATAGTGAGAGATCAGCCCCAATTCCTGCACCTTCACACCTGCAAATCTGCCCCACCACTGTGACCCCCTTTCTCATCTGCCCCACCACTGCGACCCCCTGCTCTTCTGTCCCACCCCTGTAACCCCCTGCTCATCTGCCACACCAATGTTTCCCCTTTCCCATCTACCCCACCACTGTACTTCCCTGCACATCTGCTCCACCGCTGTACCCTCATGCTCTTCTGTGTCACCGCTGAACCATGTTCTCATCTGTCCTAAGACTGTAACCCCCTGCTCATGTGTTACTCTGATGTACCTCCTTTCTCCTCTGCACATCTGCCCCGCCTCTGTACCCTCTTCTCCTCTGCCCCATCACTGTACCCCCTGCTTTTCTGTCCTACCGCTGAGCTTCCTGCACTTCTGTCCCACTACTGTAACCCCCCCTGCTCATCTGCCCCATCATTGTACCCCCTTTTCTCATCTGCCCCACCACTGCACATCTGCTCCACTGCCGTAGCCCCATGCTCTTCTGTCTCTCTACTGAATCACCTTCTCATCTGTCCTAACACTGTAACCCTCTTTCTCATCTGACCCACCAAAGTACCTCCTGCACATCTGTCTCACCTCTGTGCCCCACCACTGTAACCCCCTGCTCATCTGTCCCACCATCCCATCATTTCACATCTGTCCCACTGCTCTACCCCCTGCTCATCTTTCCCAACACTGACCCCCCAGACTCCCCCCGCTCTTCTCTTCCACCACTCTATCTCCCTGCACATCTGCCCCACCGTTTGTACCCTCCAGATCATCTGCTCCACCTATGTACCCTATTATCTATGATATACAGAGTGGTGAAAGGAAGCAGAGATGAGACACATCTACCTGTCCTGGCACACTCATTCTGCTGATTCCCCTCTCACATCCAGCCCACGTACTTGTATGTGATGTGTGTGATGTCACATACAAGCATCTGGAATGGATGCGCAATGATGAGCTCAGGTCAGGAGCATTTTCTGAAAGCAGCGGGCCTGTGTGCAAGATCATAAGTTGGGCCCCCGCAGCTGAGAAAAAGTGCGGCACTCTGCGCCACAGGAAAAGTTGGGTTTGATTTTCATTGCGCTGAACACTGCCTGTGGCTTAAAGGGATATAGCCTGACGGGTCTTAGTAGTAAGTGACGCAGGTTCAGGAATAATTTCAACAAAGTTCCCAGAAGCTCAACAGTAATTCCACAAAATGTCACCTGATTGTGGTTTTCCGAATCACAGTGAAATCCCTTCTTTCTGAGATTGGTAGTGGCAACCAAGCGAGTCATCTTCCTCTAGATGGTGGGCGGGGCTAGCAGGACTGTGATTGGCTTTAGCAGTGGTCAATGACAATCATCCTCCTGGAAAAAGGGACCGCCCCCCCAGCAGAACTGCACCCAATCTCTTTCCCATCACAAAAGCTGACGATCTCAGCTACTGCAGTTAGAGAACCGAACAATGTTTCCCATCTTTTATGTGTGGGGGTACAGTGCCCCCCCCCCCCTCCAATCACATGGAGCAGAGATCGGTGTCACTTGTTGCTAGGCAGAACGGGGAGATGCTGTTTACAACGGCATCTCCCCGTTCAGCCTCCCCGTGAGATGATCACGAGTACGCCCGCGGCAATCGAGTCCGCGGGACCCGCGACTGGACTCACGGGGGTCCCGACCGGCATGCGAGCGCGCCGTCGGCAGTGCGCACCCGATGGCAGGGCGGCAAATAGACGTATGTGGAATGGCAACAACCCACTCAAACACCTAATAGAGCAATTAGATTGACAGAACCTTATACACCCAATTACCGAGGATCAGAAACCAACCATAATGCAAACCGGGTCAGAAGAGAATGGGATACTCCTAGATATGTCCCACAACCACACCCGGATCCTTACAATATCCCAAGACATCACAATAGGTACTCCCCCCTTAGAAGACACCCCCAAACTACCCCCTTTCAGAACAGGTATCAAAATGGCCCTTTTCACGGGGGACAAGGACACAGACCACCGAGAAACCCCCCATTTGGACCAAGAGACGGCTGGAGGCCTTTCCGATATCCAACAAGAAACCAATATCAGAGACCTCCGAGGAGGAATGGAGGATGGAACCCCAGGTGGACAGGCCCAGGAAACACGAGAGAAGAATATCCAGCACAACAGGATTACCGAGAGAACCAGGGGAGGGAATACAGACCCCCAAGGTGGGCAGAAGGAAACGAAAGAGGGGCAAAAGAGGAGGCCTCAAGAAAAAGAAGGCGAGAATATTAGGTGAAGGTATATACAATCTAAGCGGGACCACTTTCTGTGAGGAGGAACTTAAAGTACTCGACCTAGGCCTAAAATATGCTCCGGATAAGAATTTGGATAAATTCGAAACCTTCATAGATTTACAAAAATTCATTAGGAAATTAAATATTAAAAAGTTTTTTGCCAATAATACAAATTCAGGGAAAGAGAAAGAACAAACCAATTTTAAACATTCTGAGCTGAGAAATAATTCAATTTTTAACCCCAACCAGCAACAAAACGAGGGAATCAAAGTTTTTAAAAAATTAGTTGAAAAAGACATCAGGGAATTAACAATCAAACCCTCCAAGAAGAAGGGTATCTGGAAGACCATAAAACAATTGGAAAAAAAGAAGGATATAGTCATAAGACCAGCGGACAAGGGCGGTGGACTGGTCATACTTAATAAAATAGACTACGAACAAGAAATGGCCAATCTTTTAAGCATTCCGGACACTTATCTACAATTAAAGAAAAATCCAAAAACGGCATATAAAAACAAACTAAAGAGCTATGTTCAAAAAGGCCTAAACAAAGGGATTCTCAACAAAAAAGAAGCCCAATATTTAATCCCAAAAGCACCAAAAACTCCTGTAATCTACTATGTCCCAAAAATCCACAAGAGCCAAACGCAACCCCCGGGGAGACCCATAGTGAGTGGGATCGACTCCCTTTTTTCAAGATTGGGAGCATATGTGGATGGTTTTTTACAACCGCTGGTAACCAAAGGCAAATCTTACCTGAGAGACAGTAGACAATTGTTGAAGGATTTGGATAACGTTAAGATTGAGGAAAAGGACTTATTAGTCACTATTGATGTCAATTCTCTATACACCAACATAAAACAAAAGGACGGTCTCAACGCGGTAGAATGGGCCCTCCACAGAAGATCAGACTTAAAACAAGAACAAATAGACTATGTACTTGAAGGACTAGACCTAGCGATGAAACATAACCACTTCTGGTACCAAGACAAATATTATGTACAAACCAAGGGAGTTGCTATGGGGGCTAAATACGCACCCAGTGTAGCAAATTTATTCCTGGACCACTGGGAGGAAGAGCAAATTTATGGAACCCCCAGAGAGAATTTAAAAATGTACAGGAGATATATAGACGACATTTTAATAGTCTGGGGTGGTTCCCAAGACGAACTACGGTCCTTTTTGGAAGAAATAAACTCTAATATTTATGGCATCACATTCACTGAAAAATGCGACACTCAAAGCATAGACTACTTAGATCTACAAATTTTTAAGTCAGAAGGATCACTGGGTACAAAAACCTTCTTTAAGGCTACGGATAGAAATGGGTATATACCTACGTCAAGTTGCCACCATCCAAGATGGATAGGCAACATACCCAAAGGGCAACTCCTAAGAATATATAGAAATTGCACTAAAAGAGAGGATTTTGACGTACAAGCAGAGGCTATCATTAGAAGATTTACACAAAAAGGATACAAGGAACCCTACCTCAGAGCCCTCAAAGAAACTATAATGAAAACTGAGAGGAAAAAACTAATAGAGGACAAAATGACCGGCAGGAATAAGAAGAATATAGAAATGGCCTTCTTCACAGGTTTTAACAGACATCACAAACAAATAGAAAAGATCATAAAAAAACATTGGCCAATTTTAAAAACGGACGAAACGTTAAAGAAATTATTACCCAATAACCCTGCGTTCATTTATAAGAAGGCCCCTAATCTAAGAAATAAATTGGTTAAAAACACGATCGACCCCCCACGACATATAACAATTAGTAAACACCTAAAAGGTTTTTTTAAGTGTGGACAATGCCTCCCATGTTGCAAAAGCAAAAAAACCCAAAGAAAAACCACTACATTCGTGTCAGTTACCAATGGAAGGACATTCCCCATAAAAGAATTGATTTCCTGTAAAAGTACGCATGTGACATACGTCATAGAATGCCCGTGCCGCAAACAATATGTAGGAAGAACAACACGGGAACTACATATAAGAATTGGTGAACACATTAAAAACATTAAGAAGGGATATGACAAACACAGTGTCTCACGGCATTTTAGGGATTTTCACAACCAAGATCCCAACCAAATGATTTTTTATGCCATTGACAAAGTGAAGGGACACTGGAGAGGTGAAGACATGACTAAGAAGATTTCACAGAATGAAACAAAGTGGATTTTTAATTTAGAAAGTTTACATCCAGCAGGAATGAACATAGACCTGGATTTGAATTGTTTTATAACTAATTTTTAAATTTTCAATTTTTAATTTTAAATTTTTAGTTTCAATTCAATATATTCATTTTATAAAGAAATTTATTGTTTCCACATCTTCTTCTTTTTTAATAATCCCATTCTTAATACACCCAGAAGGAATACAACCCTATCCATACGACCATTGAAGAAAATATATTTAATGTTTAATTCCTGATCAAACACAGTTTACAGCATCTCGGGTC
This sequence comes from Lithobates pipiens, assembly GCF_037356315.1. Taxonomy (NCBI): domain Eukaryota; kingdom Metazoa; phylum Chordata; class Amphibia; order Anura; family Ranidae; genus Lithobates; species Lithobates pipiens. The sequence goes on along the minus strand of NW_027507748.1, from coordinate 281,711,386 downwards.
GAATGTTGTCCACCAACTAATAATGCTAAAATTGCATGAATATAATTTCACTCATATTACTTTGGAAGAAACAATTTTAGGTCGAAGGTAATATCATAGCACTGAGGGTCGAAGGTTATCTATTCAACTAACGAACACTTCAAACCATTATTTCTAATAAGGAAAATAGTAAGGGCATACTCAACCATTTTTGTACTTATACTATCATTGAAGAAACAAGTATAGACGTTTATAGGTCAAATTTTGGGTCGAAGGCAAACTATAGCACTGAGGGTCGAATGTTATCTATTCAATTAACGAATATTCCAAACCATCATTTTTAACAAGAAAAATAGTAAGCAAAGAAGAGCACATTTAATCATTGAAATAATTCTCTCTTTTGCATATATACATTCAGGTAGCCGGGAAACCAAAACATTCTATATCAAGTTAATTTTATTAAATATTATTTACTTCACCTCAATCCAATCCTTCAACTCTATTTTTATTTTTATTTTTAATTTTCATAGTTTATTTATATTTTTTCATATTTTTACCTTCCACCTCATTCTTTCAGCTATTTTATCCATTACACACATATGGTTTTATCACATTTTTTACCTTTCTTTCCCTCCGTATTACACAATTAAATCCAAATTTTACCCGCTAAAAGCCTCTATCGGTTCTAGGACTGACTAGTAATACTTTCACAGCACGGTCTGTCTAGTGACAACGTCACTCATTTTCACGTTTTTATCATCAGTTTTATTTGCAATTTGTATTCATTATATTTATATGTTATATGTAATTTGTACCTGGTTTTACTGAGCAGCATAATCATATTGTAACAAACCAGTATACATATATAGCTCCGCATGAAATACGGTCGGTGAGCTAAACGGCAGAATACTGCATAGGATGATAGTAGGAACACAATCACCACCGCGCTCTATCCGACATATGGGCATTCCCACAGTTAAAATGGCGGCGGTTGTCCGCGCATGCGCGATAGGTGTATTGTGTCCTATAAAGAGCGTGAGGTGTGTAAAGATGGCCGCTCCGGATGACGTCCTAGTGACGAAACGCGTAGGGCGTGGCCTATCGAATACACACTTCTAATACAGACGGCGTGGAAGCCGAACGGAACGCTCGCAGCCGCTTCCATATCTTTCACATTGCATCGTTTTTACTGCATCTATTTATGCCATTACTTCCACCAGAATGTGTGAGTAGTTTCAATTATCTTCTTAAATAAATTGATTCATACGGTATCACACTATGGATGGTCCTCTCTTTTAATATATATATACTGTGGCACACTCCACCCGGAAATAACGAGGGATCCTCAGCAGCCCACTTGAAGCAAGCCAGAGAGCGACACAGTAGCTCATACTGTGAAGGCTGATCCAACCCGGACGGGGTTATTTTTCTGGTGAGAGTACATCCTAGAAGTGTCCACAATGCATGAAGAATAGTTTTTGGATCCATCACATCCCCTCCTTTACCCACGGGATATCCCCCATTAATTGCACTGCACTAGAGACTTCTTGCTTTTTTACCAATTTATCTTTTATATTTTTAGATTTTCTCTCTGTATACATTTTTATATATTTTTTGGGACAAATATTCAATAATTTTAAATTTATTTTTATTTTTTATTTTTATTTTTATTTTCACATTTTTTATTTATTTTTATTTTTTTTTATTTTTTTATTTATTTTTATTTTTTCACTCCCAATATTTGGCATGTTTCACTTGTTGTACTGATATTTATCACATATTTATTGTACATTTTTATCATTGCATGCATAGACCTGATTGTCACATTTGTGCACTTTAAACCCAACTACTGGGTTAATTTTGTGGTTCATATTTTACATGTACAATTTTCATCTCAGTTATCACCAACATATTAAGTAGCTCACAGGTTTAAGGTATTCATATGATCTAGAGTTTATTAATTTAGGCTTTCCATTGCACTTAAGCTAAATTTTACATTTCTAGCCAGCACGCTGGCAAATATTTATCAGGGCGACAAATATTCTATATACACACTTTTTTGATTTTTTGGTTATAGTTTACATTTTTACTTCAATACTAGAATAATATATTGCACAATTGGCACTTATACACTGGATTGATGTAACACTTTTAATCTATCACATTATTAGGTATTTTCATATACAGGTATAGCGCCAGATCTATTCACAGTACCCCTTCATCTAACGTTCTCCACCCCACCAGGTGGATATTAATAGAGGCAGCTCTTACCTATTTTATTATTTTTTTCTTCCCCTATATTTTATATGTGATACTTTTTATATATTTTTTATTCACTTTATACATTTTCTACATAAGCTCCATAGCGCAACCTATTACCCTTATTCCCGGCAAATAGACGTAGCTGTACGCCAATATGGCTGCCTGTGCCATTCTGCCGACGTACATTGTCGTGCACCGGTTGGGAACTGGTTAAAAATGAAATTCCATGAGAGAGCAAGTTTTCTGCTGCCTGTTCAGCGAAGGACGATGAACCCCATCTGGGCTCGGAACAGCCCTCAAAAGGTTCCCCACGAAAACAGCCCCCGTGCCTCAGCTAGAGAGACCCTGATGGATGAGCAAGAGACCTGAAATGGGTATACATGTACAGTACGAGTGGCTAAAACATTGTTGGTCCTAAGAGACAAAGTCCGCAGTATGGACTTTGTCTCTCAGGACCAACGTTTTAGCCACTCGTACTGTACATGTATACCCATTTCAGGTCTCTTGCTCATCCATCAGGGTCTCTCTAGCTGAGGCACGGGGGCTGTTTTGCCAGCATTAGTGGATTAACATCACTTACCTAATATGGGCCAAACGCCCCCCTGTTCGATCAACAGTAAAACTCCCGAACAGTGGAAAGTGATGAGTAAGCATGTCTGTGTGAAACACGTCCACTGAGCACCTTTTTTGGATTGATGTTGGTCACGTTCACTTGATTTTATGGACTTTCAAGGATCTCTTCAGCAGCTCATCAGATCCTCACAGGTGGCTTTGAGCGGTACGTTCCCAGCTCTTTCTCTCAGGGGAAAAAAAAAGTTCTGCTATGAACTGCAAACTCTATTGAAGTCTATGTGTGCCGAACATGAGAAATCAAAAGACCCCATTTTGAAGGCTTGTATGCAAGTAATTGGCAAAAAAAAAAAAAAAAAGGTATGGTGGACCCTGGGGGACATGTATCAATGCAAACTTTTTATTTTATTTATTTTTAAAACTAAATTAGCAGTGATTTTTAATGATGCTTAAAGTGAAACAATAAAAACAAAACCTTCCTTAACATTATAGAGCCTGGGGGGCCCCCTTAATCTGCCTGTAAAGTTGTACATTCGTAGCATGTATAGAACATGCTGCGGAAAAAAATTGCTTTAAAAAAAAGTCACATTTAAATTTAATTTTCAGTTACAATTTCTGGCATCCAGCTATTTAAAAAGAAAAAAAAAGCCCCCCCAGCCCCCCCTCCCCGTTGACGGCATGTGATCTAGTATGGTTCAGTGGAGTGGGGTGCTTACTCAATTCCCCCCCCCCCTTTTCCTGGCCTGCCATTTTGCGTTCTTGGGTAAGGGTCTGGTATGGGTTTTGGGGGGGACCCCCACAATGGGGTGTGTGTGTTTTTTATTTTTGGCATGGGGGTTCCCCCTTAAAATACATACCAGACCTGAAGGGCCTGGTATGGACTGGGGAGGGGACCCTCACATTGTTTATTTTCTTTTTTTGCCAGCTATTTTTTTATTTATTTAGCTGGCAGCAGTGAAGCCCATTCAGAGCTGATGACTCTGTTAAGGACGCCGTTGCCGGCTTCCCCGCCACTTTTGGGTTTGACTTCCGCATATACTCTCTCCCCCCCCCCAGGAGGGAAGTGGGAACTGTTTTTGACAGGTCCCCTTCCCCACTTCCGAAGGCGGAGGCTGTGACCTGATCTCCCGGAAGTTCGGCCACCCCCTCTTTCCCCCTCCACTGAGCCAGTTAGCGCAGTCCGAAGATTGGCTGGGGTGCCGACATCGCAGGCTCCCTGGACAGGTAAGTGCCCTAATATTATTAAAAGTCAGCAGCTACAGTATTTCCACCCAGGCTGGACCTCCTCTTTAACAACCCAGCTATTCACTGCACCCTGATTTGGCAGAGCTTTGCTCAATCAGGCTGTGCAACGTACAGTGCATTGCAGGGCAATTCTTTTTTTCTTTTTTTTTTTCCAGTCGATGTTTGGGACAAAGTTTTTCTCAGCCCTGAACCCTCCGCCCAACTCTAGCTACAAGCTAAAATAAGTTACCTGATCATTAAAGAAATGAAACAAGTCGACTCCCTATGGCAGGGATCCTCAAACTACGGCCCTCCAGCTGTTGTGGAACTACGCATCCCATGAGGTATTGTAAAACTCTGACATTCAGACATGACTAGGCATGATGGGAATTGTAGTTCCTGAACAACTGGAGGGCCGTAGTTTGAAGACCTCTGCCCTATTGCATAAGCTAGGTTTAAGTGATCAATTGATGACTGCACAATGCTGCAACCAATGATTGATTGACACTGCATGTAAAGCTAGGCATAAGCAGCTAGATTTTCTCTCATTCATTCAACTTCCCCATGCATGCTAAACAGCATGGATGGATAAATCACAACTGCTGGTTATTGAAATCAGCAGCTGCAGCACTCCTAGTTGCCCAAATACAGCGGTGCTGCCTAACATCAGTATCCTCACAAAGATCTCACTTGCCTCTCTCTACCAGATATGTCTAATTTGAGGGTTGTAGTTTGGCGGCCAGGGGTCACAGAGACCCCAAATTTGGGGGGGGGGGGAGGTAGCTGAAATCCTACCCCATCACTGGGGCTCCTTGCACAGCCAGGCTCAGTTGCAGGCGGTGTGCGCTCGCTCCCGCTGCAGGAGCATGCCCGCGAGGACTCTGTCCTCTGATTGCCTGCGCTTGCTTTGTACACAGGCAGAACGGGGAAATGCAATTAAACAGGGCATTTCCTCATTCTGACAGGTGATATGACAGTGATCTACTGTTCCCAGTGATTGGGAACAGTGATCTCTGCCATGTCCCAGTTAGAAACACTCACGGGGAACACAGTTAACCCCTTCCCTGCTAGTGACATTTACACAGTAATCGGTGGCTATTTTTAGCTCTGATCGCTGTATAAATGTCAAAGGTCCCAAAAAAAGTGCCCAATCTGTCCGCCGCAATCACGATAAAAATCGTAGATCACTGCCATTACTAGTAAAAAAAAAATAAAAAATTAAAAAAATTCAATAAATAAAAATGCCATAAATCTATTCCGTATTTTGTAGGCGATATAATAATTGCAATATTATTTCTATTTTTTTTTTTTAAACAAATGTAGAATACATATCGGCCTAAACTAAGGAAGAAATTTGTTTAAAAAAAATAAATGTATGTGGAATATTTATTATAGCAAAATGCCTTTTTTCAAAATTGTCACTGTTTATTGTTTATATTGCAAAAAAATAAAAACCTGCAGAGGTGATCAAATACCACCAATAGAAAGCTCTATTTGTGGGGAAAAAAGGACATCAATTTTGTTTAAGTACAGCATTGCTGTAGAAGACACTTTTTTTTTTTTTTTGCATAAACTTAGGCTTTAAAGCTATTTATTGTCTGGGCAGTTGCATTTGGGACTAGTAGTGATAGAAGATGGAAATAATCATATCTGGTCACAGTGATGTCATGCAGTCTTGTGTTGCTGATAGTGTTTAATGGACTCTTTGGAACCTTGAACTGACTGTAAAGACATTATGATCATACAGATACATTTTACTTAAAAGGTTCAAAGTATGTGGCCTTTGACTTTTAATCGCAAATGTATTTTGTGTTACAGGCTGTACATCTGAGTCCATGCTTTCCTAAATAATGTCCCTCGTAAGGGATCTGCATTTGGCTGCTAAGAATCACCTTGAACAGAGGAAGAGATCGCAGGCCCTGAAACTTGCTGCTGAAATTCTGTTTGTAGACTGTGGACTGAAGCCTGGTTTTCTATATGATCTCAGTGGAGCCAGTGTGGTACAAATTCAGGGATACCTTAGGGAGCTTTATGAGATGGGCTTCATAAAGGGGCCTCTCCATGTTCTTAACATGGCAGACACTGTTCTTATTATGAACATTTCAAGCACTGTGTCCTATCTGGGATTGGTACTGGACAGGGAAGATTTGTATGTAATAGATGTTTCTGCCCAACTCAAGCATCCAGAGATGTTCAACCAAGATAGACTTTGCCAGATCAGGTCCCAGCTTTCAGACCTCCTGACACTTCTGAAGCCTTATCAGGATGTAAAACAGGGCAGTATATCAGTAGCCCACATTCCCTGTCCGGAGTGGAACCTCTGCACCATATTTGGTTTTCTTTTGCACTTTCCTGTTGTCTACTGGTTTGACACCTCAAAAAGTTTTGAGAATTGCTTATCTTTTACACCACTCAAACATTATACAGTTCAGACTACATGCCCTAAAGTTGGACTCCAGAAAATACAAGTCTATTCTTTCACCATTCCAGAGTCTGTCTATCAGTCTGTACAAACACTCCTGCAGATGTGGATCAAGGGCCTCAGACAGAGGTTTCATGTGCAAGGCCACTTCACAGACCTTGAAATTATCACAGAAACTGTAACGCTACCAGCTGTCGCTCTGTGACTCAATGTGTAAACATGAATTTTTTTAATCTGTAATATGTCCATCAGATTATGTATTTGCTTTACTATTAATTTTACTGCTAGGTTTTCGGTCAACAAGAACTATTAAGGCTAGTCAATATACAGCCTCCTTTACAATACTGTCCTGCCTGTTAAAGAGGTTTTGTATATATTTTTCATTTTTATTATAGTCAGGACCATAAGATATGATTCAAATTTAAATAAAATAGTAAATTTATATACATTTCCTTTTCCATTGTCAGTTATCAGTCAGCATTCTACACATCCCTTCATATGTTTCTATATGCTATCCCTGTCTTGTTTTGCTTGGGAAAAATAAAATAAAAAATTTACAGCTTTTATCAGCTCAAGCTAAATTTTATACTCACAAATGAATGAGTTGGGAGGGGAGGGACACTCCCCCAGCATTCTGTTTCCTTTTTGTCTGATAAAGCACAACTCAGGGAAAAGTTACCCTTTTAGCATCCACCATTTACAAATCTGCTGTTCACAGATGCTCTCCATCCAATCTGACAGAGCTTGAGCTTTTTTGCAAAGAAGAATGGGCAACGATTTCACTCTCTAGATATGCAAAGCTGGTAGAAACATACCCCAAAAGACTTGCATGCTTAGTCAGGTTGAAAAAAAAAAAAGACACAAGTCCATCTATTTGCAACCAAAAAAAAAAATAAATACAATCCAATATACACAAACCTACACCCACAGTTGATCCAGAGGAAGGCAAAAAACCCAGCAGAGCATGCTCCAATTTGTTACAGCAGGGGGAAAAAATTCCTTCCCGATCCCTCAAGAGGCAATAGGATTTTCCCCGGATCAACTTTACCTATAAATGCTAGTACCCAGTTATATTATGTAGATTTATGAAAGAATCCTGGCCTTTTTTAAAGCTACTAAGCTGGCCAGAACCACCTTTGGCGGGAGTCTATTCCACATTTTCACAGCTCTTACAGTGAAGAAACTTTTTCGTAGTTGGAGATGAAATCTTTTTTCCTCCAGATGTAGCGTTCCCCCCTTTTCCTCTGTGATGACCTTAAAGTGAATAACTCAACACCAAGTTCACTATATGGCCCCCTTACTCTCCTCAAGAGAGAACAAATTCAGTTCCTCTAATCTTTCCTCATAGTTGAGCTCCTCCATGAATCTTATTAGTTTGGTTGCCCATCTCTGCACTTTCTCCAGTTCCTGATCTACTTTGAGAACTGGTGGCCAAAACTGAACTGCATATTCCAGATGAGGTCTTACAGCTGTAATTGCAATGACAGGTGGTTCTATAAAGTAATGATTCAGGGGGGCTGAATACAAATGCACGGCACACTTTTTAATTTTATTTTTTTACAAATAAATGTGAAAAACATGAATCTTTTTCCTTCCACTTCACAATTATGTGACACATATATTTACGAAAAGGCAAATCCACTTTGCACTGCAAGTGCTCTTGGAAGTTCAGTCGCTCTAAATCTGAGGGGTAGATCTGAAATGAGTGGAAGCTCTGCTGATTTTATCATCCAATCATGTGCAAGCTAATATGTTGTTTTTTTATTTTCCTTGCATGTCCCCCTCGGATCTAAATCGACTTTACTTCCAAGTGCACTTGCTGTGCAAAGTGGATTTTCCTTTGGTAAATAACCCCCATAGTGTTTGTCCATCACATAAAATCCCAATAAAATAAATTTACGTTCTTATTGGAAGGGCTGCCTTAACATATGTGCAATAATGCAACATAACAGTGGTTGGGGTGTAATGAGCAGGTGCATGCCAGGGCAGCAAAATTGGGTGGCACCACATGTAAACAAACAGTGGAGCTGCAGTGGATGGAACAAGGTAAATGGGCATCTGTGGAAGGGGAGTTGAGGTTAGGTCGGGGCAAGGTTTTAAAACAAGGTACGCTTTTTTTCAGTGTATTCATTTTTTAATGCAAATACGAGTAATATGTAAATATTTGACAATATTATTTGCTTGTGCCTTTCATGAATTTTAACTACGGATATGTCATTTTTCACCTTCCCACTTATGTAATACTGTAATATATTTGGTGCTATATAAACTAGAGGTCGACCGATATGGGTTTTTCTCTAGCCGAGGCCGATATTTAGAAATCGTGGCGGCCGATGGCCGATATATGATGCCGATTTTTTTTTTTTTTTTTTTGGGCCAATATCTTAGGCCGATTTTTTTTTTTTAAATTTTTTTTTTTCCTTTTTTTTTCCCCCCCTTCATCTCATAAAATCTAAGTTGGACACCTTTCACACTGGGGCGTTTTTCAGGTGATTTTGGGCTAAATAGCGCCTGTAAATTGCCTTCAAAACGGCTCCCCTGCAGTCTGTGTGAAAGCCCGAGTGCTTTCACAATGAGGAGATGCGCTGGCAGGACGTAAAAAAAAAAAAAAATCCTGCAAGCAGCATCTTTGGAGTGGTGTAAACCGCTCCTCCACCACTCCTGCCCATTGAAATGAATGGTCACCACTGCTGAAGCACATGCAATGCGATGCGATTTTGCAGCAGTGCTTCACTGCCCCGATAGCAGCCGAATAGTGGGGCTAAAATGACGGTAAATCGCTGCTAAAACTTGCAGCGTTTTACCGTCAACGCCTGCCCGATCCAGTGTGAAAGCAGCCTTAATAAGTAATGCAGAAAATTTCTTACACATTTATTAAACAAAACAAACCTCCAATCAGTTCACCTGTATGTATAATTTAGATAAAAAAAAAAAAAATTATTAAATACACAAAAACAGGTACTCAAAACTTTGGACGAAAAAAAAGTGGCTAACTTGCGCTTAAAAGACCTCTGCGCAAATACCGCGTCACATAAAATATTGCAACAACCACTATTTTATTCCCTAGGGTCTCTGCTAAAAAAATATATATAATTTTTGGGGCTTCTGAGTGATTTTCTAAAATACAGAATTTTTACTTGTAAGCAACAAGTGTCAGAAAAGATTTAGTCTTTAAATGGTTAAACTGAGAACTTCTACACATGTTCAGCCCATTGAAGAAGAAACATTGCATCACTTTGTTCTTTTCTTGGCAGCCTGCCCAGAGAGGAGGAAAGTCCTTCACTGATGTCTTCAGGCAACTTATATTGACTTCTATTACAGAAGTCTTTTGCAAGTTGTGCTGAACATGTAATCGGCTTTTTTATCAGCACAATCGGCCGATGCCGATTAATAAAAAAAATGCCAAATATCGTCCGATTTATCGGTCGACCTCTAATATAAACCCTTTTATGTACAGTTTTAGTTGCAAAAAGCTTGTCTTTACAGTTCTGCTAAACTAGACCAGTTCTAAAAATTGTTCTACAATGGGTTACTCCACTAACAGGCTTTAGCAGAAGGGATGTGCTAAGTTTAATATGTATAGATCACTGCTCTTGTTTATTTTTTGCATCTTTTATTGTGTAAGTGGAGATGCACTGTAGTAGGGGTTGGTGCTGCTGCTACTACTACTACTACTACAGCAATCTTCCCTTTCTTCCATATCCACTGCTGAGCGGCTGCCCTGCTGCATAGTAAGCACATGGGGTTGCTCACTTGGCACAGTCGCCATTCAGAGACCATGTAACATGTTTTCAATGAATACAAGGCGCTCTATGATTGGATGAGGTGGGGGCAGTGACTTCATTATCTCCACCTCAAACAATCAGAATGCTTTGAATTCACTGAGAAAATACAAAGTGTTCTAAATGGTGCCTATGTGGAGCAAGTGACTCCATGTGGTTACTTGGCAGCAGCAGCAGGGCAGCCGCTCTGCATGAGACAGTAGCTACTTCAGTGGTTTATTGTCTCCACAGGGATCTGCCAGCTATTGAATATGCATACTTTCATTGGGCCAAAAAAAAGAAAAACTGGAATTCAGCTTTAGGGCCAGTTCACACTACAGGCAGTCTGGTAGTTTTTTTTTTTTTTTTCTTCAAAACATTCTGCACTGGAACATGGTATAATGCACTGGACCCCAGTACAGTTTTTTTTTTTCAAGGCGTCGCTTTCATTTTTAACTGCCAATCCTGTCAGGAACTCACTTTCTGTCCTAGAGGAACTATGCCCACTCTCCATAAAATAATTCTGCTCTGCCACTTCTCTGGCGTTAATCCCGCTTGTTGTGCCAAATTCAAATGAAGCATCTGCAATGTTTTTGGTTCTAATAGTGACTTGTGTGCCAAATTCAGGTAGTTAACTGAAATACTGACAGTTCATATCCTACAACAGTGGAAGTAATTAGGGCCAACTCTATTTTTGCGTACAGAGAGAGACCCTGGTGATAGATTTTCTGAAAATGTCTCACGTGTTCTAAAAGTGCCACTTTTAGAATGCATGTGAGACAATATCTGTAGCAGTCTTCATGAATTCCAGGGATTGTGTCTACGGTATTGATCATAGGACAGACTACAGAACACACCCCTCCACTTCTCTGTAAGGGGGCAGGGTTCAGCAGTCCTCAGAGAAAGCTAAAAACAATGTCATTGATAAGAGTGCAGCATAGGCAGTTATCAGCTGGCAGGAAAGAATACATTTTTTTTTATTGGTATATTTACCAAATAAGAGAAGTTCATTGTTTTGTGTTTACAAACCCATCAAATAACTTTATGCATATAGAAGAAAATTAGCTGGGGGCAAGGGAAGCTAACATAGATGAATAACTGCATCTTATTTTGCAGATGCACCTAGTTAGTTACTCTTCAGCAGGAATGTAAGGCCCCTTTCACACTGGGAGGTGCGTCGGCAGTAAAGCGCTGCTATTTTTAGCGACGCTTTACCATTGGATTTGCGGCTCTATTCGGCAGCACTGCTCCAAAGATGCTGCTAGCAGGACTTTTTTTTTACCGTCCTGCTAGCGCACCACTACAGTGCTCCAAAGCCCTCGGGGCTTTCACACTGGAGACACAGCAGCGGCTGTTTCAGGTCTGTTTGCAGGCGCTATTTATAGTGCCTGAAAAATGACCCAGTATGAAAGGGGTCTAAGAGATTACCATATTTATTTGAAATCAAAATACCAAACATCTTTTTTTTTATTTTTTTTATATATTTAAATGGAAAAGTTTCTATCCAATATACATTTAAATGGCACAATTGTTAACATTGCTTTAAATGTTGAATACAAATGTAACAAAAAAAGTAAACAAAGAACTAGTTGCTATAACAAACTCGAGGTAGTCGTCCTAAGTCATTGTGGGAAATGTCCCATTTCAGGAGAGAAAAGGTATGCAGTTACTGCAGCAAATACTATCACCAAGACTGGTATCCAACACGAACAGCGTCTCTGTAGAAAGAAAGAAGTTTAAAAAGCATGAGATACGAGAATTCGGTTGTCATGATAACTTTTCATTTCCAACAATACCAGCTCATAATTCACTTTTGTAGACAGATCTAGTTGTACTGACAGCTACACATTATTACTCTGTTGAATTTGTAAGATGGTACAACTTCCGATTATTTGAGGCCTTTAAAAATAAGGCCAGTTACAAGAAAGAAATGTAGAGTTTTCTAATTATTGTATTTTTCTTTTCAATTCCACTTTTTTTTAAATTCTAAATTCAAACCTAACCCTAGCTTTGCTACAAGAGGGAAATGTTAGAACCCTGGAACATGGATTTCATTAGAATTATTTATACAGCAATACCTTCTGTTAACACTTCAAATGTGGCTGTAGCATTGACCAGAAGGCTGTGGCTGAATCCTGTATTGAGTTTAAAGCTGGCCTTTGCAATATTTGATAGCAAATACTTTCAGGCTGGGTTCACACTAAGATTGCATGTGGCTCACAGCAGGGGTCCGGTGCATCCCTGTTTTCCATTTCAGGGACGAAAGACTCACAGGACTCCTGTGCAATTCACTCCGCAGCCGCCACGGAAAGGTGTGAACCGGCTCCAATGAACACCGATCATAATCTCCTGTCATGGGAATTGGATGCAAGGAAACCCTCATTCAATTCACACTAGTGTGAAACCAGCCTCAATCAATGCTTGTGTGCAGAAATGACTGAACAGAGCAAGGTTGCTAAGGGGAGTTTCTGAAATGCGTAAGTAATTGTAACTTTTACACTACACCCAATGAAATTAAAGGATTTCATTCTGCATTAGTGTTGGGAAGACTCTCTGTGCAGGAGCGCAGTCAGTCCACCTCTGTAAGGATTTCATCAGGCCATTATAGCTTTCTCTCCATGACATTCAACCAGTGCTTGTCTGCAGAAATGACTGAACAGGTCAAGGTAGCCTATTAACTTTTATCTTCTATTACCGGTATAGATGGAAACCATTGTTGGTAAGTTACCTTGACTTATTCAGTCTTATTTTTAGTAAGATGGTTGGCAGCACTTGAAACGGCCGTGTATACGGGTACCATAACACAAAGTTTGAGATGCACTGCTTAACAGACATCTAGGGGGAGATTTACAAAAACCAGAGCATTCAGAAGCTGGGGCAGCTGTGCATTGTAGCCAGTTTCTAACTTCAGCTTGTTCAATTAAGCTTTAACAATAAAACCTGGAAGGTGATTGGCTACCATGCACAGCTGCAGCAGATTTTTGCACCCTCCAGTTTTAGTAAATAACCCCCATAGACTTCTAAACACTACTTTTCTCCTCTTCACAATCTACATATCCATTACTTTCGTTCCATATTCTGTTTCTTGTGGCTTGAAAAAGCCCCTGCTAGTTTTAGTTTACAGAAGATGGTATTGCCCAACGGCATCTAAAATCTGGTTTATGCTTGCAGTAAAATCTCAGTATCGGAGTTCTAAGATCTACATACCTATTTCAGGAAAAGTCAGACTCCATCGTGGAGCTGATTCCATTGAGATGATTCAGCCCACCAGCCCTCCAAGCAGAAATTCCCATCTTGTCTGCACTGATCCACTGATGAGGAGCTACTTCAGGCATATTATCAAGTCGGGAGGGGACTGTAATGTGAATTATACAAACCTCTCGACTACATTTTTGGAAACCAGGGTCTTAAATTAGGATTGCTTCTTGCATGATCCTCCCTCTAAGAAAGGGCCTGATTTCCACACTTAGGCTGGCCATACATTATACAAATTTCTTATTCAATTTCCTTTAGATTACCTTCAACTATGTAGTGCAAGGGTCTGCCTGATCGAATACAAATTGGAAGTGTTTAACGTTTTGACCTCCTATTATATGGTTTTGGTAAATCTACAATAAAATTGTATAATGTATGGTCAGCCTTACTTCTTGACAACACATTACTAAAAGGGAGCATGGGGCTATGACTCAAGTAAACCCCAGGCACATAAATGAGCTTATACAGAACTTTTGCATACTTAGCAATCATCCCTACTATATGAATTTGCATGCAGGTACTATTTATATAGAATAAAAAAATAAATAAAATAAAATAAAAAACCTCTAATCTGTCTCTCCGGCATCTGATTTCTTAAAAACAGTGACATAACCTCATCACTAGCAATTAAACACAATGCTTTCCTTTGGAGATATAAGAATACCTTGGGTTTCCGTCTGTGATTTCCCTTCAGTTCCTCCCTGCACTGTTGCAGTTTTCGTTGACATGACTTGTATTCTTCAGTAATTAAATCAACTTCTGCCTTTAAACCTGTACACTGACACACACACAAAAGCATTATCATTAAATATTAATATAAAGCTACACTAACAGTCTTGCTCCAAAGATTATAGCATGTAAGGCCTCATTCTCACAGGTGTACAAGCATACATCTGTGTAAAAGAGCCACAACACTACCTGCCTGGATTTTGCAGGTTCTCTCTGTGCCCATGCGTGAGTTTCCTCCGGGTACTCCTGTTTCCTTTCACACTCCTGGTAGGTAAATTGGTTTTGGTCTAAATTGGCCCTAGTATGTATATGTATGAATGTGATTTAGGGACCTTAGCCTGTAAGCGCCTTGAGGGCAGGGAATGATGTGAATGTACAATATATATATATATATATATATATGTGTAAACTGATGGTGCTATGTAAGTACCTGTAATAGAGCCATGATTGCCCACTCGGGATGCATAGGCAGGCTGTGCATCTGCTTGTAGGTAATCCCATTCAGATATATTTGGATGCAGAAGGCTGCATGGACACAGTTGCGGAAGTGTGTCCCCAAACTCACACTTTCTGTGTTCAGGGACACGCACCTGCATCCACATGGATGCCAAATTGGGAGCAGCCTCTGTGTCCCAACAGACATGACTGACTGCTTGCATTCAGGTGCACGGAACACCTTTGCATCTTGTGCTGGTAAACACAGCCCTTCACCCGGATGTATGTCCAAGTACTATCATGTGAATGAGGCCTCATAGGCAGAAGTTCTGATATGCTTTTCCTTGAAAATTTCTACAAGGCTTATTTATAAGGTGGTCTTATGACCAGAAGCCTAGGCATGTGGTCATGTGCTCTCTGCAATAAGGCAGGTTCAGACAGGCTGGTCTTGCCCTTCACCACAGAGAAGGTAGAATTTTTTTTACTAGTGGTGTGTCATTAGCCAAGTCACACTTGAGAAGGCAATAGATGAGTCGAAAATTCTTGGTCGTTCGTTCTTCACATCATTAGTGTGCCAGTTGTGACATGCAATTTTTGTGTTGCTCTCGAAAATGCCTGATCCAACGTGCTGGATTTTGTTTTGAAAAAGGAAACAAATGATGGCACGATAAAATGCTCAGTTTTCGACTCTTTGGTCGGCCTTAGGATAGAAGCTAGTCATACCAAGGACAGGTGGATATCTCTCTGTCTATTATCACCTCTTGTTTGAAAGCACCTTGGTTCAATATAGTGGGATATACTAGTGAATTATAGTTACTGTACATTACAATTTGTGTTTGGCCTTTAGCACAGTGTACTTCGCTAGCTTGGACACTATGCCAAAATCTTTTTAAAGGAGTTATAAAGGCAGAAGGTTCATTATCTTAATGCATTCTGTACATTAAGATAAAAAGCCTTCTGTGTGCAGCAGCCCCCCTAATACTTTCCTGAGGTCCATCTCTGTCCACGAATGTCTTTGCCGTTCTGGACTCCCCTTTCTGATTGGCCGAGGCACAGCAGCGGCACCATTGGCTCTCGCTGCTGTCAAAGTCAGTCAACCAATCAGGAGAGAGAGGGGCAGGGCCGGGCCGTAGATCCATGTCTGAATGGACACAGGGAGCTGTAACTCAGCTTGGGTGCCCTAATAGCAAACTGCTTGCTGTGGGAGCACTCACCAGGAGGGAGGGGCCAGGAGTACAGAAAAGGTACCCGAGAAGAGGAGGATCAGGGCTGATCTGTGCAAATCCACTGCAACAAGTATGCCGTGTTTATTTTTATTGAAAAAAAAAAAAGCAAGACTTTATAATCACTTTAAGCTTTTTCTTTCAAAGCACAGCCTGCCAATACACGTCTAGAAGCCGTTTGGTGAAACAAATGATAGTTCATTAGAAATTTTGAAAAAAATAGAACTCTTAACTACTAATCAGTTTACAGCGGCAGTTAAACAATTCAAGAGACTTCTAGAAAAGCAAGCAGAAGAAAAGTAATCATAGACCAATAAAAGTATTTACTTCTTCTTCTTTTGATGTTAGTTTCTCCATAATAAACTGAAGGCGGTCATTCTGCACTGCTCCATCTGGTGTTTCCCGCAAGTGCAATATTTTTGTTTTTGATGTAACTTTTGAACTGCTTTGCTCCAATGCTGAAAGTCCCTCTGGGCAAAGAAGAAAAACATTTTTCCATTTAGACTGAAATGCCAAATCTCATTTAAAATTGGAAAACTGTATGGTTAGCCAAATTATAATATGAGAATGTAGCTATGTTCATTTTGCTAGTTAAAATCACTTGCATAATATGCTAAACCGTCATAACCAAGATTGTGATTTGCCAGGGTCATACAGAGTGTGACTTCTGTGCTTAAAGCTGGACATACATGCTGACTATACAAATTGTGTACAATCTCTTTTTGATTCCCCAAAACTGCATAGTGTGATAGCTTACCTATATAAACCATTGAATTTGTTTGTAATCACACAGGCCCTTGTACTACATGATTGTTGGTAGATATAAATTGTACATATTGAGATATGTAATACTTAGGGGTATAAATATAAAAATTTGCATTGCAATTTGCCCAGTGAAAGTGAATGTACATTAGTTTCGTGCAAAGAGGGTAAAACGAAAACAAAAAAACATGTTGTTAGGCTATTTCCTGTGCTGGTTGAATGTATTTCATTAATTTAAACAAAAATACCATCTGACCACTGGATGGCACGAAATATCGTACAAAGTTCCATTTAGTGGGCAATTGCAGTATTTTATATTGTAAATACTTGGAAAAACATTCAACCAGTACAGTAAATAGCCATTTTTCCCCATTCAGAATGCATGTGCAGTCACTTTCACTTGGCAAATTGGTATGTAATCTGTATATGTTTATAACTAAACAATAATATGTTCTACTAAATATTTTAGAGTGCAACGAGCTACCTTAGTAAGAAAAATGAAAAAACAAAGAAAAGATTGCATGGTTAGCGTTAAAGTGTTACTAAACTCAGTAATATGAAAAATAGTTAGTTAATCTGCCCCCTCACAGTGCCCACAGCTTATACATTTTCTTTTTACACTAAAAGACTGCCAATATATACCTTTTTTGATGATCTGTATACCACAGTCAGTGATAAACTACAGTTTCCTCAGTGCTGACAGTTCAGGAAGGAGGAGATTTCCACTGCAGCCTGTATACATGCCCACATGTGTGATGCCAATATCATGTGACCTGGCTAGTTCAGCTCAACAAGTAAAAGTTCTCTCCAGCATAAAAGACACAACTGAGCATGTGCAGGTTGGCTACTCTGCCTGTGTTAGCTGGCCTTCCCCAGATAGACAGTGCAGGAGGGGGAGGATCTATGCATACAGAATCAGGCAGTCTTTTTACACAATGCAGAGGATTAACCCCTTAAGTTCCACAGTGAGTAGAACAAGCATGATATGCTGCATATACAGACTGATTTGACTGTTGTGGGTTTAGTAACACTTTAAAGGCATTTATCTATTTGGGGACGCAAGTCAGAGTAAATCCTTCACATAAGCCTCATACAAACTCTGGATGCGAACAATCATCCAGTGTTCAGTATGTTGGAGGTTGCGTTGGGCCAGTTGTCTAACCCCTAACTATGCCAAAGGAGGCTGTAAACAAATTCCAGTTTTACCTAACACAATGCATCATTTTATATTGGGCCAACTAGTCACAATGCAGCTCAGTAAGAATATGTACTACAGCGCCCCCTCTTGACACCTAAGTGTACTGGCCCTAAATACATTATCCTGATTCTGAAAGTAGAGCTTGCCTAATATCCAGTGCAATTTTGATAGGGGCTCACTAGAGAGAAATTAGGCGAGTTCCTATATAGATAAGCCTTAGCAAACACAGGTCATCTTCTATAAAGGCGACAAATCTAAACATGAACAATTAATGAAGTTATATCACCTATAACGGTCAGGATACACCTAGAAAGATACTGTGCAATCATCTGAGTAATGCAGATTTCTGATGAAAAAATGTTGGGTATCACAGCTAGTGAAGAGACTCAAAAGGGACTTTTGAAAATCTGATCCTCTTAAATTCACATTGTTTTTTTTCTCTAGTAACTTCTAATGGCAAACATAGTACATGCTTGCTGGGAATACAAAAATGCAGTGACATCAAGTGCAGCAGCTAAATGCGTATTAAACTTAACCTCAAAAATCTAATATACTGTAGGTTTATCAGTTCTTAGATGTGGCAGCTGCATTTGTTTCTTTTTTTCCTTTATTTTACTGCAGGCCAGTAAGTCTGTTATTTTTCAATTTATTATAACAGACAAAGATGTCCAAGAAAAGTGTCAGTCAGCCATTTAACACTGCCAGGGGTGCTTACAATGGTCAACTTTTATTAATTTAGTAAAATCTTTATCCAGAAAGGAAGAAAAAGTTGTTACTGTATTTTCTTAGGAAGCAGTTAGCAGAGTTTGGCTTTAATTTATTGGTCGAGTCCATCTAAGGCTGGCCACAGACGGAGCAAATTTCTTTCTTGCAGCCTTGGGTTGCCAGTCAGGGTTGATGGGGGAATCCCTTCCACTGAGCCATTTGTGTTCTCCTGATGGGGGGTTGGGGGAAGCCATCTTTGCTGGTATAACTGCTGTTAATGCCAATTAAATCTAAAATCAGGCAGGCTCATTGTACCTAAGTTGATCAATCGATTCTTAGAATAAGTTCTTCTTAGAATAAATTATGTTAATTAATTAGACAAACATATAATTATACAAACTACTTTCTAATATCTATCAGTTTTCAATGAGCGCTTGATATTAGCATTTATGTACTATCCCTACTTCTATATAGTTTCATTAAATATGTGTAGTATAATGACCGCAAAGATTCCCAAATTCCCCCTCAGGGTTTTTCTGCAAAAACTTAATTGAAAAAAAAAGTCAGGACATAGTATTGATAAATATAAACTTAATTGTACCATGTACGCTGACCCTATGGCATGCAAAGACATAACCAAACTGGGTAAGTCTTTTGTCATTAAGCCGCCGATTTAAACAAAAATGGTACACCTACATGATTTGACACGTACAGAATACCGGACTAAACTGAAATAAATACAGCTAGGTATGGGTGAACTGCAATTTCTCAATGAATGGCTGAAGACAGAATATATACATGTACCTTTCCAGCTGGGTGCCATCAGCCCCCATTGTGATTTTTTTTTAAACTCCAGAATACATTTTGTGTTTTAACTACATCAAGTGGTCTTTGGTAGACAATTTTTTGGTTGAGCTACCCTTTTGAACCTGGATTTGATTACTCTTTAAATTGTCAGATTTTTAGGATATTTTTTTACATAACATTCATATCTCTTGAATTATTCATGTCAGATGAGATCTTCATATAATGCTATGTGCCTGCATACAGTTAACCTATCTGTCAGAAAAACAAAACAATATATCAATATATCTCTACCATTACCATCTTCTTTCCAGGAACGTCTGTGTGGCTCTAGGACAGAGATATGCAATTAGCGGACCTCCAGCTGTTGCAGAACTACAAATCCCATGAGGCATAGCAAGAATCTGACAGCCACAAGCATGACACCCAAAGGCAGAGGCATGATGGGACTTGTAGTTTTGCAACAGCTGGAGGTCCCCTAATTGCAGATCCCTGCACTAGGATAACCCGACACTGGACAAGGTTACTTCATTAACTCTAGCACTGTGGGTGTGAGAGCTGTGGCTCTCCTATAGAAAAGTGACAGTGTTAGCTTTGGATTCAAGGGCTGCATTTGAATTTTCAAGCTGACAAAAACAGTCAGAGAAATAAAAAACAAAAATCATTAATGCTGTGTACTAGCAATATGGCCTTGTAAAGGGTCCTGTGCCAGATTTCAAACATCCTGCTACTGGTTTTGGTAGCTCTGCCAAAACATGTGTCAGGTTCAGTTAGTTCTTGATGGTGCCACTTTGTAAAATGACTGCACCGAATAAAAAAGAATAACTTCCAGTTCATAGATAACAAAACTGGAAGTAATTAGGCAAGCCTGTCTAGCAGGGCTACCTCCTATTCACCTGTCCCGGTTATTAATGATGCTGTCAACTTTACAACTGACAGCTTCCTAGCACCCAGTGACACTGACGGTGGGCAGAGCCTGGCGGGGAAGCTGAGACATCAGTTCCCTATCAGGTCCGCTCTCTCCTTGTGATCAACGGCAGGCAGTGAGTGGATTCTGTAGCCAATAGCAGGCTGTCTAAGAACCGCCCACTGCCTGCTGTTAATTGTAAGGGGAGCAGACCTGATAGGTGAACTAGACTCTGAATACCTATCAGGCTCCACCCACCCAGCTTAAAAAAATCTTCAGTTGCTGTGCTGTTCATGTGACAGGTGCAGCAGCAGATGAGGAACTCGGATGTGTGGAGGGCGGACACTTTACCTCCATGTGCCTCCACATACTGTGGCGTTTGTCTCAAATTTATGTAGCTGTTTCCAACATGAGAATTTCACATGTGCCAACATTTGTTGTGCGCAAGCACAATGGAATTCTAAAAAGAGTCTTAGACACACTTTATGAATTCCCCGGAGTACCTTTCTAAATACTGAGGTATTTGGATGGCAAATCTGCAACGTTGTGGCTAAGAATGGAGAGCATCAGGCACCTAGATCTGCCCAAGATCAGCTTCAGGACACAACATAATCAATTACCTAAAATGAATATTAAATAGGGGTACAAATTACTGGAAACTTACTTTGTAAACTATTGATCTGTATCTGCATCTGCAATTTCTGCTGTTCCGCATTCTGTAATCTAGCTAAAGAAAGGAGAGGAAACACAATGCTTATCAATGTGTAAATCTTTTTTGCAGATAATAAATGCATTCCCATGTCTTCTGGAGCAAAACAAAGGTAAAAATTACAGTATTGTACAGAACTTAAAGTTATTGTAAAGGGATTTCTTTTTTTTTTTTTTTTAATAACTAACCTGTCATACTTACCTGCTCTGTGCAGTGGTTTTGCCCAGAGCAGATCCGGTCCTCCTTTTCTCAGGTCCCTCACCAACTCTCATCCCTGTTGAGTGCCTTCATAGCAAGCCCTGCTCAGTGTGCCCATTTACACACAGAGTGCTGCTCAGACCCACCCCGCTCCCGCCTCATTGTGTGTGATTGACAGCAGGAGCAACTAGTTCCTATGGCTGCATTTGGACCAGATGCTGCTCTTATGCAGAGCGCTGGAACAAGATTGGGCTCAGGTAGGTATAAGGCGATGCTGCGGGGGTAGGGATGGATTTTCTTTATGCAGTTCCACTGCAAATGACAATGAAACCTATCTCTCCATGCATTTTGATGCAGTTTCACATGCACTTACTTGCAGGAAAAAGCAATAATTGCCCAATCTCCTTACTGCTCATACACACTTACTTTCACGCTGCTCTTTTTAGTCATTGGAGTGAAGAGAAAAAGTAAAAACGTTTTGACCAAAGCGACTTGAGCTTACACAGGGTTTTTTTTTTCCACCCATTCCCATATGACAACACTCAGGCCTGATGACTGTCTGCTCAGGCACCTGCTAATGTATTGTGGAAGGAAGAGAAAGGAGCTGCATGCTTACTCGTATACAGAAGTAGCAGGTACTTTACTGCTCTCTTGCTGAATAGAACAGAGTGAATAGAAGGTAAGTATAGGAAAGGAGTTGGAGCTCCACAATTAAAGTGGACCCCCTCCCCTCAAACCAAAAATTCAGTGGAGCATGATGTGACGTCAAAATTCAAAGCTTTAAATGTAAGCCTCCCTTTTTAACCCCCACTTCCTGGTGTAATGAAGTACTGGTGACATCCAGGGCTACATCACCAGTGCCTTCCAGAGAGATCACATTTCTAAATGGTCATCTGCACCCTGGAAAGGCTACATCAAAGGTGCCGTACAGGGAGATCTTGGTTCTGAACTGCCTTCTCACCATGTGACATTAAAGTCTTTCTTCCTAAGATCCTGCAAGATTTTGCAAAATCTTAGATAAATAATCTTAATAAATGTTAACAGATGAGCTTAAAATAGGATGGCAAATGAGCGATATGAGGTGCAAATGTCATTGGAGGGCCAACTGCTAATGCTGCTGGAGGGGACCGACCATAGAGACTGGGGAAAGGAAGAGGCTGGCATCTACTAATAACATCGTTCGTTTTAACCACTTCAGCTCCGGAAAATGTACTTCCTTCAGGACCAGGCCATTTTTTGCGATAGGGCACTGTGTTACTTTAACTGACAATTGCGTTGTTCAACACTGTACCAAAACAACACTTATGTCCTTTTGTCCTCACAAACAGAGCTTTCTTTTTCTGCTATAAAACCTATGCAATAAAAAAAAAATTGAATTTCTTCATCAATTTAGGCCAATATTTTTTCTGCTACATTTTTTTGGTATAAAAAAAATCCCAATAAGCGTAAATTGATTGGTTTATGCAAAAGTTATAGCATATACAAACTATGGGATATATTTATGGAATTTGTATTTATTTACTAATGGAAATGATCAGCGACTTATAGCGGGACTGCAATTATGCAGTAGACAAATCAGACACTGACACTAATTTGGGATCCAGCGACACTAATACAGTAAACAATGCAAAAAATATGCACTGTCACTGTACCAATGACACTGGCTGGGAGGGGGTTAACATCATGGGCGATCAAAGGGTTAACCGTTCCTAGCCAGTGTTTGTGCACTGTGTGGGAGGTGCTTTTACTAGGGGAAGGCATGGATCCAGATTCCATGCCTTCCCTACTGAAAGAACAAGCAATCTGCCTTGTTTACATGCCTGTGTACAAAATGATCGGTGGGTGGTGGCAGGCATTGAGTCTGCTGTACCCACTGATTGGCTCCCACTGTGCATTATATATATATATATATATATATATATATATATATATATATATGTGTGTGTGTGTGTAATTCTGCGCACACAGCCACAGCCCTGTAGGAGTAAAACTGCTATAGGGTGGTCGGCAAGTGGTTTTATCCACTTGCCCACTGCCCCATGTACATGTACTGTGGGGTGGTGGCTCCTACAGGTAAAATTACTTACCTGGACATCATTCTGCTTTTCTGGGTCTGAGGCGCATGCGACTCACTGTCTGCTGGCTCCTGGCAATCATGCGTGATACAGGCAGAATGGTGATCTGCCTATGTAAACAAGGCAGAGCACCATTCTGTGACAAGGAAAGGCAGTGATCTTGTGTTTCTGCTAAGCAGAAGCACAGGTCTCTGCCTTTCCACAGGTTAAGCACCCCCTACACAGATAGGAAGCACTCCGCATTTAACCCTTTGATCGCCCCTGATGTTACCCCTGTTAACCCCTTTCCTGCCTGTGTCATAAGTACACTGATCACTGTATTGGTGCCACTGGTCCCCAAAAAGGTTCACTTAGTGTTCAATTTGTCTGTCGCAATGTCGCAGTCCCGCTATAAGTTGCTGATGGCTTCCATTATTAATAAAAAAATCAATTTCATAGTTTGTAGGCGATATAACTTTTGCACAAACCAATCAATATACACTTATTGGGATTTTTTTTACCAAAAATATGTAGCAATTTCATGTTGGCCTAAATTGATGAAGACAGATTTTTTTTACATTTTTTTTATTGGATATGGTTTATAGCAGAATGTAAGAAATTGACAATTTTGTAAAAAAACAAAAAACTGTTTTTTTTTTTATTCCAACACAGAAAATAAAAACCACAGAGATGATCAAATACCACCAAAGCTCTATTTGTGGGGAAAAAGAACATAAATGTTATTTGGGTACAACTTTGCACGACCGCGCAATTGTCAGTTAAAGTAATACAGTGCCGTATCGCAAAAACGTCCTCGTCATGGGGGGTAAACCTTCCAGGGGGTGAAGTGGTTAATATACAGTATATGTTCCATTGTAGTAGTCCGATTTATTAAAAGGGGTAGAGGGTCTGCTTTAAGTGAGCCCCTTGCTTGGACAAAGCAAAGGTTTACTATAAGATTAGATTCATACTTTGCCTGGAAAAATGCATGCAGTTCTTGTATTTATGACTTAAAATGAACTGTGTTTTGTCTGTTCTCCGTAACAAATCCATTTAAAAATTGGCTTGCTGGTCATATGGTACACTGCATTAAAACGCAGTATGAAGGATTTCATGCGTGTTTTTTTTGCCCTACCATTCGTTATAGTCCCCAAAACGCACTACACTGTGCAGTTACAGTATATGAATGGGTTTGATTGGTCTGCATGACATACAGTATCTATGCTTTCTGCAATGACTTCAGTAGATTATACTGCAGTCTTAGAACTGCTTAGATGTAAAAGCGGCCTAATCGTTTACTGTATGCAGATGTCATTCAAGTGTCACAGTGCGTCGTGGTAAAGTACATGGTACTGGACGTTTAAAAGTGACTTTTTCACATTTATAATCACCTTGTAAAGAACTCAGTTGCTCCTTCTGGATCTCACAGTCCTCCTGCAACTGCTCATTACAGGCCTGAAGTTCACTCCTCTCTTGCTGCAGAGTTAGTAGGTGATTTTGTAGCTGCTGAAGTTGTACATCTTGCTTTGTAACCCACTGAAATTAGATATAATTATCACAACATAAAGTTTGATTTACATTTCTGCCGTGTAGGTAAAAAGATTACTGTACATTCACACAAAGATTAACTATCCCTCTTGTACTCTAGATTTTTGTTTACATTGGTCAGAGGGCCCCAACCTGCACAAACTTTGGCTGAGCATTTCCTTTTAATGGCTGCAGTTGCTAAGTCACTTTGCATACACTTCTAAGTATAAAGAGACAGCCCTATAGAAGTCTATGTGGATCAACTGGATAGGCAACCAAAGCATTCTTCTCAGTACATACATTTAGTCAGGGCTTTTTTTTCTCAGAGAATAGGTGCAGGAACTCAACCATGCCCGCCACACACACATACCTGCCAAATGGCATTAAATAGTAGCTCTTCCCTCTGCATACAACCCCCTCCCTCCACTGCCCTCATTTTCTCCCCCCTCTTTAAGGCCGCTTTAACACAGAGGTTAAAACCGCCCGCTAGCGGCCAAATAGCCCCGCTAAAACGACGGTAGAGTGTCGACGCCCGTACCGCCCCAGTGTGAAAGGGGCCTAAAAGCTCTACCATCTGTCATATGTCTTACCTTGGTTGCAATATTAAGCTGAAACACCTATCCGGCTGTAGTACCTCCCTGCATACTATGCTATACTACAGTCACTTGCAAGGGAGATCATGCAGTAGGTGCATCAACAACTGGTCACCACGGAAAAAATGGAGACCACAGAAGGTGCAGCCTACCACACAACCTCTCCTGCCCATGACTGCACTGAACCCTGGGCACCTGAGATAAGATACCACTTGTAAACGCAGAAGCTGGACTTCAGTGTTACCAAGTGATAGTGGTGAGTAGAGAGCAGAAGACCTGAGCCAGAGGTGGTGGAACGGAGTTCCCCCTAGTTCCTGCTGAAAAAAAGCCCTGTATTTAGCATCAAGAACATGAGTTTGCATACAAATTAATAATTTAAATTAAATTAAAGTTAGAATGAATGCTCTGTATTTGTATTGATACAATATTCCAAAATACTGTTCCATCTAAATAAAGTAACTGCCATATTGTAACAACACAACCAATGCTGTCCTTAAGATATTGAACTCCTATTAAGACCTAATATGCTGTATCTGACATTGCTGTCAATGTGGTATGGCTTTAGGCCATTAGGATTTGGTAGTGATAAGGTTTCTCCAGGCTTCTAACTTGTATGGGTAGAGATAAGAAGAGCCACTCTCTTTCCCCTGTCTATGCCTGCTTAGTGAATCCCCATAGACCTCTATGATGCCATCTTTCAACCATTCGCTTAAAAAAAAAAATGAAAACAACGAATGGACATATCTGGCTTGCTAATAAGGTAATTTTTATATTTGGAATGATGAAGCCACTACATGAGAAAGTACAGAATAATAGTCTTAACACAAGGGAATGGAGTGCTCCCAAAATTTTTTTGGTATCAAATATTTAAAGACAAACTATAGTGGCTCTTGGTCATTCAGATTTTTTTTGGCCACACGGTTTGAAGCTCAGCCAGTTCAGCATTTTCAGCATAATTGTTGCCAGTGGCTGCTATAGCTGCTAACAATATTTACTGTGTGTTTTCCTGGCTGGGACAGCTCCCCCCACCGGGAGAACACAATAGCTCCTTAGAGGGATTGCCCCACCAATACGGACTTTGTTGAGGGGGCAATTGAGTGAGTTTCTTCCCTGTAACCCGTAGTTGCAGGAAAGAAAAAATCACACCGTCTATGGCTGGCTTAAAATGAATGTATGGTTTACTTTTAAACTACTTGTAAGACTTTATGATAAAGCACTATGGTGTGAAATACAACTGCTACAGTAGTTTTGAGCTATAGATTAAATAAATACATCTTCAGGTGTTTGGATGTCACTGTATTATTTGAGGGTAGGTAAACAGGCTCACCTCTGGCACATTACGTGTTTTTTGTTTTATATATTCTGGGGAGTGCATGTTCCCCCTACCCCTAACCTATATTCTATAATCAATAAATACACATAAAGCTGTTAACGTGGCTTAGAGTGCAGAAAAGATATCCGCTTAGTGGTGAGGCTCTGACATAGCATGTGGGGGGTCAAACTGCAATCATGGGGAATATTGGACAATTTCTGCCTTCCAGCAAGACCCTACACTAATAAATGTGGTACAACTTACCAGAGCTGTTTAGAATGCAGAATATTGAGACATCCGAATCCTCACAAGGCTCCATCTCTCTATCTACAATGACATACTTTTCTACTGACCAGACAAGGGAGTAGGCACTACAGATAGTCTGACTGTTGAAGATGATACAGCAATGCCCAAGATGACAGATCTCAGCTGTCATCTTGTACCTCAAGGAAGATCTTTGCTCATTCATGGACTGTCTGTGGTGGAAGAGGAAACCAAAACCCACAATGAATTCACCTTGCAGGAGGTTTGTGTTGGCAATTTGTGTTCTCCACTTTCAGACTAGGCCTTTTCTGACACTTTTTGTTTACAATCAATATTTTTTGCTAGAAAAGTTCCTAGAACCCTTAAACATTATATATTTTTTTTTTTAAAGAAGGGGCCCTAGAGAATAAATTAGTGGGTTTTTAATTGCTTTTTGTTTATACAGTATTTGCGTTTGTGTATACGGTATTTGTGCAACGGTTTTTCAAATGCAATTTGGAAAAAGTTAACTTTTTAGAATTTTAATGCAAAAAAATAAAAAAATACATAACCCAATTTCTTGGTAAAATATAAAAGATGTTATGCTCTGTAAATAGATACCAAACATGTCACACTTTAAAATTGCGCACACCTGTGCAACAGTGAAAAGTAACATAAATTTTACTAGCCATAAACGACGCATTAAAAGCCTTTACAAGTAGATTTACATGGGAGGTCTTGTGCTAGAATTACTTATCATGATCCGACGATCACGGTGATACCTTACATGTGTGCGATATTCGCGCGTTTGTGGGACCGACGTATGCATTCACAAGGAGTTTTAAAGGCAGAAGGTTTTTTATCTTAATGCATTCTATGCATTAAGATAAAAAACCTTGCGTGAAGCAGCCTCCTCAGCACCCCCTAATTACTTACCTGAGCCCCATCTCTCTCCAGCGATGCCCACAAGTGTCTAAGCCTTCGGGACACTCCTCCTGATTGGCTGAGACACACAGCAGCAGCGCCATTAGCTCCCATGGTTGTCAATCAAAATCAGTCAGCCAATGAGGGGAGAGAGGGGGCAGGGCCAGGTTGTGGCTCCGTGTCTGAATGGATACACGTGCTCTGACTCAGCTTGGGTGCCCCCATAGAGAGCTACTGGCTTGCTATTTAAAAAAAGAAAACGAGACTTTACAATCTCTTTAAGGCCCCTTTCACACAGGACTGTCCGTATTTAGCCATCCGCTTGCTCAGCGGGGATCGCTCTGTTGATCCCCGCAGATGACTCTGTGCAGGGATGGACCTGTCAGAGTCCGCTCTCCCCTATGGGGGGGAAATTGGATGATTACGGACCGCTTGTCCGTTTTTATCCGATCCACCAGACAGATACAAAATAGGGTTTGCATCCGTCTGGATTTTGTGCAGATCGGATTGGGGCAGAATGGATGTCAGCGGACATGTTGCCGCTCCATAGAGCTGTATGGAGTGACTGTTCAGATCCGCTGAAAAAACTGACAGGCGGATCTGAATGGTCCGCATGTGTGTAAGGGGCCATACATCTCTATCCTGGCAATTCAAACTAATAAATACTAATAAAAATAAAAGATCAATATTTTTGGGCTCATTCACATAGGCATAGAGGCCCAAACATTGCGAAGAACCATTTATGTCTCCATAAAGCCATGGAACTACTTTGTTAGTCAATGGAGACGTAGCAGCTGTACAGACTCACCTGCACAATCTAACAATTTGACAGGTATGCAGGGACTGTTGCACAGTGTATGTGTTCAGGGCCATGCGGCCATCCCTGCATGCCTGGTAAATTCAGTTATCTAAGCGAGTCTGTATGGCCGATGCCTCTCCACTGACTAAACACAGACTGCCTACATGCAGTTCTATGTTGCTCTGGACACATAAATAAATAGCTTTTCATACTGTATGGGCCTCTGTTCAAGTGTTCATAAGCCTATAGAAGCCTTTCTTATGTAACTAGCACTTTTACACTTCCTATCCTGTTCTTTGACAATAATATCTGCCTTTTTATGGTTAGTGGATTCACAGCAACATTATGTTCATCATGTTTCGCAGTTGTGTTCCCTGCTTGTCATGCTTAATCTGAAAACATGGCAATTAATCCTGTGCACTGGTAAATAGGGTTGGATGCAATGTGATAGGTCAGATGAGGGGACACTTATCTAGGTTGATCAGGTGGCTTTTTGGATGCCTAAATCACTGCTTTACTGGCCAGTAGAAAGAGCTGTGAGCCCCAAGCACATAGCCTGTATGTTCTTCACTTGGTGACTGGATGTCCGCCAAGCACTGCTGACGTCACTTCCGCTTTCCAGGGTGGTTAGCGTGGAGCTTCCCACACCATGAACAACGCGGAATAGCTGCTAATAACCAGGACTAACATCTCTACAGCAAAAAGGATTGCCAGCGGAGCCTGCACCACGAGCACCAGCACTCCCCTGGATATTTTAACCCTTGATGGGCATCGCCATCTTATGAACCTGCAAACCAGTAAGTCAAAAACTAACAAGTAATTATGTGACAGAACTACTAGAGTTGGCGCCTCCTACCCCCTTCTTATTCAACTTGGTACATTCAGCCTGCCCATACACAATTGGAATCTCAGCCAGTTTCTGCTGAAATGCAAACCATCTATGACTGGCCTTATGGCTCCATTTACACATGTGGATGTCAAAGTTGCATGACAAGTCGTTCCCCATGTTTTCCAATAAAACCCATTTATATATGCACAACTTAAAGTTTCAGCAACTTCAGAGTAGTTCATTAACTACTTTGGCCTGGCTTTCATGCAACTTGAGGGCCATAGACATTAAATGTTAACCCTCAGACGTTGCATGAAAGCCGTACCTAAATGTTATACAATACAACTTGTGTGCAACAGTTGTCCATCATTATCACTGGTCAAAGCCAAAGTCATATGCAAGTGTGAATGAAGCCTAAAGTGGTACTGGATAGATCCATACATAGAGTAAAGAAAACAATGTTCATATGCATATATGTAGAAATATGCACACAGATATTTATTTATGAAGACAGAGCACGCCTCCATGTTTTATAATCACCAAAGACTTTTTTGTAGCACACAAGATTGTTTTGGGATATACCTTAAGCTTACTCTGCAGAACATTCATGTCGTTCTTCAGTTCACAGTGTTTGCTGCTAAGTTCAATCCAGTCTGCTTTTAATTTTTCGTATTCTTCTTTCCACAGTTCACACTCATCTGTTGATACTGCTAAGGACATCTGAAAGATAATCTCCATTCAGTCAGTAACTATAACAAATACAGGTAGCATGACCATGGTCATTTATTCAGTCACTGCAGTCAGCTTACAACAAGCTGAAGTCCAATAAAACCATGTAAAAATAAACTTGCACAACATTTTAGGAGGGCACAA
This sequence comes from Lithobates pipiens, assembly GCF_037356315.1. Taxonomy (NCBI): domain Eukaryota; kingdom Metazoa; phylum Chordata; class Amphibia; order Anura; family Ranidae; genus Lithobates; species Lithobates pipiens. Next base: position 281,681,089 of record NW_027507748.1, on the reverse strand, counting down.
TATTTTTGCATTTGGAGTTTTCCCATTAAAAGAACAGGAGAGGTTACATAGTAGGTGAGGCTGAAAAAAAAGACACAAGTCCAACCTATGTGTGGACACATAGGTTGGACTTGATGGACTAGTATGTGTGTGTGATTATATGTCAGTTATTACATTGTATATCCCTGTATGTTGCGCTCGTTCGGGTGCTTATCTAATAGTTTTTTTAAACTATCGATGCTCCCCACTGAGACCACCGCCTGTGGAAGGGAATTCCACATCCTTGTCGCTCTTACAGTAAAGAACCCCCTACGTAGTTTAAGGTTAAACCTCTTTTCTTCTAATTTTAATGAGTGAACACGTGTCTTGTTAAACTCCCTCCTGCGAAAAAGTTTTATCCCTATTGTGGGGTCACCAGTACATTATTTATAAATTGAATCATATCCCCTCTCAAGCATCTCTTCTCCAGAGAGAATAAGTTCAGTGCTCGCAACCTTTCCTCATAGCCAATATCCTCCAGACCCTTTATTAGCTTTGTTGCCCTTCTTTGTACTCACTCCATTTCCAGTACATCCTTCCTGAGGACTGGTGCCCAGAACTGGACAGCATACTCAAGGTGCAGCCTGCCCAAAGTCTGGTAGAGTTTTATCTGTGGAGTTGATCCCTTTTTTAATGCATGTGAATATTCTGTTTGCTTTGTTAGCAGCAGCTCGGCATTGCATGCCATTGTTGAGCCTATCATCTACTAGGACCCCTGGTCCTTTTCCATCCTATATTCCCCCAGAGCTTCTCTCCCCAGTGTATAGATTGCATTCATATTTTTGTCACCCAAATGCATTAGTTTACATTTTTCTACATTAAACTTAATTTGCCATGTAGTTACCCACCCCATTAATTTGTTCAGATCTTTTTGCAAGGTTTCCACATCCTGCAGAGAAGTTATTTCCCTGCTTAGCTTAGTATCGTCCGCAAATACAAAGATTGAACCGTTTACTATGGTCCACGTCAACAGAACTTATTTTGTACAGTAAACGTTTATGGGGGACTGTGTCAAATGCTTTTGCAAAATCCAGATACACCACATCTACGGGCCTTCCTTTATCTAGATCATGGGTCTTCAAACTATGGCCCTCCAGTTGTTGAGGAACTACAATTCCCATCATGCCTAGTCCAGTCTGTGAATGTCAGAGTTTTACAATGCCTCATGGGATGTGTAGTTTTGCAACAGCTGGAGGGCCGTAGTTTGAGGATCCCTGATCTAGATGGCAACTCACCTCCTCATAGAAGGTTAATAGATTGGTTTGGCAAGAGCAATTCTTCATGAATCCATGCTGATTACTGCTAATGATACCGTTCTCATTACTAAAATCTTGTATATAGTCCCTTATCATCCCCTCCAAGAGTTTACATACTATTGATGTTAGGCTAACTGGTCTGTAATTCCCAGGGATGTATCTCGGGCCTTTTTAAATACTGGCGCTACATTGGCTTTTCTCCAATCAGCTGATACCATTCCAGTCAGTAGACAGTCAGAAAAAATTAGTGGTCTGGCAATTACTTGACTGAGTTCCCTAAGTACTCACGGGTGCAAGTCATCTGGTCCAGGTGATTTATTAATGTTAAGTTTCCCAAGTCTAATTTTAATTCTGTCCTCTGTCAACCACGGAGGTGCTACCTGTGATGTGTCATGAGGATAAATACTGCAGTTTTGGTTACTGAAGCCCCCCGATTCCCTCGTGAAGACTGAAGAGAAGAATAAATTCAATACCTGCCATCTCCCCATCCTTTGTAACCAGATGTCCTTCCTCATTCTTTATGGGGCCAATATGGTCAGTCCTTTCTTTTTTACTGTTTACATACTTAAAGAAATTCTTGGGATTTTTTTTTGCTTACCTCTGCTATGCGTCTTTCGTGACTTTCATATGCTGTTAACCACTGGGCACTTAAACCCCCTTCCTAACCAGACCGATTTTCAGCTCTCGGTACTCTCACATTTTGAATGACAATTACTCAGTCATGCAACACTGTACCCATATGAAATTTTTGTCATTTTTTTTCACACAAATAGAGCTTTCTTTTGGTGGCATTTAATCGCCGCTGGGTTTTTAATTTTTTGCGATATAAATGAAAAAAAAAAGACTGAAAATTCTGTAAAAAAATTAATACATTTTTCTTTGTTTCGGTTATAAAATTTTGTACATTAGTAATTTTTCTTCATAAATTTTGGCCAACTTTTTTACTGATACATATCTTTGGTAAAAATAATCCAAATTGGTGTATATTATTTGGTCTTTGTGAAAGTTAGAGTCTACAAACTGTGGTACCAATCACTGAAAATTGATCACACCTGATGAACTGATGGCCTAGCTCATTTCTTGAGACCCTAACAAGCCAAGACAGTACAAATACCCCCCAAATGACCCCTTTTTGGAAAGTAGACATTCAAAGGTATTTAGAAAGAGGCATGGTGAGTTTTTTGAAGTTGCATTTTTTTCCCCACAATTCTTTGCAAAATCAAGATTTTTTTTTCCCTTTTTATTTTTTCACAAAATTGTTATATTAGCAGGTTATTTCTCGCATACAGCATATGCATAGCACAAATTACACCCCAAAACACATTCTACTACTACTGAGTATGGCGATACTGCATGTGTGAGACTTTTACACACCGTGATCACATACAGAGGCCCAACATGCAGGGAGCACCGTCAGCGGTTCTTGGAGCATAAAATTACACATCTAATTTCTTTACTACCTCTTGTAATTTTGAAGGCCCTGAAGCACCAGGACAATAAAAACGCCCAAAAAATTACCCAAATATGGAAATAAAACACCCCAATGTATAATCTATGTGGCATATCGAGTCTTTTGAACATGTCCTTGTTTCTACAAGTTTCTGGAAAACGTGGAAAGAGCATGAAAACGCATTTTTTTTTTTTACACAAAGTTGTCAATTTTTACAATATTTTTAACACATAGCATGTACATGGCAAAAATTACAAATCCCAAAACATTGTCTGCTACTCCTGAGAATGGTGATACCACATGTGTGAAACTTTTATACAGCCTGTCCACATATAGAGGCCCAACATGCAGGGAGCGCCATCAAGCGTTCTAGGGGCATAAATGTCAAATCTAAATTTGACTAACTATTACACTTTGAGGCACTGTAGTGGCATGGTTGAGCCATGAATGTGGATGGCTGGATATGGCTGAGTATGAATGAGATGGATGAGTATGGCCGAGTATGGATGGGATGGATGAGTATTGCCGAGTATGGATGGGATGGATGAGTATTGCCGAGTATGGATGGATGGATGAGTATTGCTGAGGATGGATGGATATTGCCGAGGATGGATGGATGAGTATTGCCGAGTAGGGATGGATGAGTATTGCCGAGTATGGATGGATGAGTATTGCCGAGTATGGATGGATGAGTATTGCTGAGTATGGATGGATGGATGAGTATCGCTGAGCATGGATGAGTATGTATGGATGGATTGATGAGTATTACCGTGTATGAATGGATGAGTATTGCTGAGCATAGATGAGTATGGATGGCTGAGCATTGCTGAATATGGATGGATGGATGAGTAATGCTGAGCATGGATGAGTATGGATAGCGGAGCATGGATGGATGAGTATTGCCTAGGATGAATGGATGAGTATTGCCCAGGATGGATGGATGAGTGCTGGAATGTGCACAGAACAGCGATGTGGGCAGTACACATCCAGCCCACAGCACTTGATCTCTCCCCTCTCTGTACGGTCTGTACAGAGAGGGGAAAGAGAAACCGGACGTGACGCCGATTTGTTTGCAATTGATCGCTCCGTCATTTGACGGAGTGCTCACGTGGTAAATGGCTTCTGAAAGCGGCCATTTACCATGATCCGTGATGCGCCTGGTCCAGAGCACGGATATTCCCGGGTGCACGCCCCATGGACGCCCTTCCCAGAATAAGCCGACCATGCTGCAGCCATCTTTCGTGTATGGCCCAAGCAGCATGTGGTTAAAGCAAATCCACCTCTCCTCTGTGTTCTTTGTTCCTAAGATTTTTTTTCCCCCAATTTATGCCTCCTAGCAAGGTTCGTAGTTTAGGGAAGTTGGCTCTTTTGAAATTCTGTGTCTTTGTATTCCCCTTATGTTTCCTATTTGTGGGATTTATATTGAAGCCAATTGACCTGCTGTTTCCTAAATTGCCCCGTATTTCCACATCCGTGATCAGGTCTGTATTGTTGGTAATCCGTAGATCCAGTAACGCTTTATTTGTAGTTGGTGCCTTAACCATCTGAATCATGAAATTGTCCTGCAAGACATTTAGGAACTGGCGAATGTGTGGCTCCCTCTGCTAAGTCTATGTCTGGATAATTAAAATCCCCCCATTATAACAACACTTCCCATCCTTGCTGCTAATCCAATTTTTGATAGGAGATCCGTTTCCCTCTCCTCCCTCAAGTTAGGGAGCCTATAACATACTTCCAGTATTATTTTCCTATGTTATAGTACACAAACTAAATGAATCAGAAAGTTCTACATTGTATCCATGCCAATCATTTGTCAATTGCTACAAAATATAGCCCATCCTTTTATTTGAGTTTTGATGAACGTCCCAAGCCCCCATTAAATCTTCCTACTCTGGTTCATCCTGCACAGAATCCTGAAAACATCTATCCTAAGTTTGAAAAGCTTTCCAAGCACTATCAGATTCCAGCGCAAGTTTCTCCATTTAGAAATATTGGTACATTAAAATTACCAGGGCAATTACTGAATCCCAACATTTTAAGGTTGTTGGGCATCACCAGATGCAATGAACACCAGCATTTGCAGCGTTGTATATAGAACAATGGGTATATAATGTTTAGGAGCTTGTATTTAATTGAAATTGCAAATGTATTTCTATGGAAAAAAAAAAAAAAACAATCGCTCTATAGTTCAATGGTCATAGCCAATGAATCCACTCACTGCCTTGAATAATCTTCTCCCTCAAATTGGGATCATTGAAGTAATTCTATCAAAGGAATTGTATTTGTCCCTATATAGGTTTTATAAAGAGATGTGTAGGGCACCTTCTGTATCCAGGTAATAAATAACTGTTAAACTCAATTTGTAGGGCTATGACACAAATCTTTCATAAGTTTATCGGTTCTTTGTCAAGTTCGGCTGTTTTTCATTTTACACATTCTGCCCCATCAAGCCAGTTTTTCAGTGCTATAACAGACATCTCTGAGACCCATAAGATGTACCCATCTAAAATCTAAACAAAATTAACAAATTGCTACTTGTGACCACGAATGAAGAAGAGAACTAAGGAGCTTACTTATCTCTCTATCCTCTATCAAGTATGCATTGCTGCACTATGCATAATGCAGACCCATCCCAAAACAATAAGCTGCAGTGCAGTCAGTGGAGCCCTATGAAGTTCTCTCTGTATAACGGAGCAGAGAGAGCACTGTGACTGAAGGAAAGCTGATCATTTGACTTTGACAGACAGTCCACTGACGGCACATTTTTAAAACACACCGCTATTCTATACAATTGTGCGGTGCAGAAATACCACTGCTTTTTAAATGTAGTCATTTTTGTGAAATTACAAAACAAAATATATTTAGTTAACCACAAGAAAGGTATTGCTTACATTTCTACTTTCCTGTTACTTGCTATAAGATTTAGAGATTTCTCAGAATGCAGTTCTGGCTTTTTTTTTTTTGCCTATTCTATCATATTTTAAAAATATAGGTTTTAGATATTTCAAGCCATTATGAATGTTACAAACCTGAGTATTCTGAATACGTCTTCCCATTGCTATTTTGTCATCTGTTAATTTCTGAAGGGATTCTTTAGCCTTCTGTTCATACTGCTGTTTGTTTTCTTCCATCTCCATCAAAATCTTTTTTATCCCTGTCTTTGGAAAGTTCTGCGAAGGCAAAATAAAATGGTACATTATGTTTAAATGTAGTTCATCTTCATAAAGTATACATAATTACATCATATATTGTGCACTCATTGTAAATGGGAAACTGTACTCCATATTTTCCAGTTAAGCCAGCCATAGCTGGTTCAAGATTCGAACCTTGCAGTGTCAAACTGTATTTCAGACTAATATTTTGACAGACTGCTGGCAGGCTGCACGTGTGCCTCCTGGGTGCCCAAAAATGCCAGTTTTTTTTTTTTTATACTACACAAATCAAAAGAAAATAATCAGCTTTTCCATAAAGAATAATAATAATAAAAAAAAAAGAAAAAAAAATGGCATTGTTTTAATATCAAAAACAAGCATACACTGTATATCTAGTTAGAATTTTAAAAAAATGCCAGCGTAAAATGAGATATGCACAAACCAAAGATGCATCAATGCAAAACAGTAAAAGGAAATCAGTCACAGCTCAAAGAAAGAAAACATATGTGCACATCTTTTACCACAGGTTTACCACAATTAAACTGCTCCATAGATTCTGGGTAAACACTGTCCCTCAATCTCTGGGCTCAGAACTAGTGCCTTCTAGAAAACTGATCTTGCTTATGCAGAAGTCAGAACATCACATATCAGTAGTATACATAGATAGGCAATAGATTACTAAATTAAAGGAGTTTACCTGACAAGAGAAAAACAATTGATTTTCAAGATTTGCCACCTTACACTTTAATTTGTCTTCATTCAGCTGGGCCTGCAAGACATTAAAATGCAAAACACACACCTATTAATGGAAGAGCCATTGTTACCAATCCTGGACTACCAATTACCAAGACACTTATTTTACATCTGTGAGCCAAAACACATAGAAATACTGAATACTTGTCAACTCACCTGCTCTGCTACGGCAGCTCAACTTCAAGATCTTAATTTTTTTTCAACCAAGCTTCCTGTCGGCTAAACTTTTGTTTTCCTGTCACACATCTTGTAAACCCATCACAAAAGGAAGCTGTGAAAACCTACTGATATATGTGCAGACTTTTAACTCTTTCACACACATGGCAGATTTTTGCATCTAGTACAATGTTTTACTTGATTTAACGATTATACTCAATCTGCTTCCCCCACGCAACTGATGCTTTTCATCGCTCCAGTAGCTTAAATTGTCTTCTTAGGTTTTTGTATGAGAGTTGCCATAGTTTTGCAATACCTCCCAAAACTACATTTTGGGCTTCTCCGAGAACAATTCAGATTTGCTAGAACACCTATCAGTCTCCTCATTTTGTGTACTTCTGTGTCCCCCATGGCTTTAGGTTATTATTCCTGCAATTTTTTTTGGCCATCTGTATTCCATTGGGGAGACTTCTCTTCAATTCTTGCCCCATAGCCAAGATGGGAATTGGGAAGAAAACCCTCCAAAGTGAGGGAATCCCTGGTTGTCACCAGAGCCGGTGCCCTTATTGGAAGATTTACTCTCGATTCCTGTTCTGGTGACAATCCAAAATTTGGGATTTTCTTCAACTTTCGGCAATAACAGTAACCAGGACAAATAGAGAGGGTGTTCTAATGCCTTTCCACTCCAAACGCTCAAATGTTTTGCCTTTAGTTATACTTTAATACTCCAAATAAGCAACAGCAAATCTGTCATCACAGAAATATGCTGCCATGGATTAAAATGTTTGAAAATGCTATTTGCTAATTGGGTAAACCTTAGGAATCTGGTGAGGATAAGTAGATTACCATGTGAAAACATTTGCTCCGATCTGCCCAACAGGTGGATGCATACTGTATGCATTTATGATCTATTGTTGCAAGTTGTAATGATATGAAGTAGCTACAAAGTCCTTTGGAAACATTGCATTACATTTACGTCTGGGTGTATGTTTGTCTATATCCAGGCATGTGTTTTTCAAATATCAAGGTCTATGGACAGGAGTGTATTTAACAAATATTTTTTATTTTTTTGAATGATGTAACATAATTTAAAAGTTTTAAAAAAGGTATATATTTTAAGGTCTGTGAAACATTGTTATTGTTGAAGTATTTCAGAATAACCCAACCCTCGAGTCTACAAAACTTAGGTCATGCATTTTAAATGAAAGCCTAATGCAAGCCAAAGCTTCTCTGTCTGGAAGATTGAGTACTCGACTGTGCCTGAAGATCTGCATGTACATAGTGCAGCTCCTGGACTTTTGGCAGCCAGAGGCCTATTTAAAGCACAGCAGAACTAAGCATTGCTGAGTGACTTTTGTGATCAGCTTTTGTGACTTGATTAAATGACTGACAACTTGACTAACTATGTAACTTGTGACCAGCCCTGCATCTTGATTGTCCTGTGGTTGACCCGGCTTGCCGCCCGACTCTACTTTATCCTGATCTCTGGTTGCTGACCTTGCCTTGTATTCATCACCTGCATGCTGTTTTTGTACTTGCTCTCATCTGATATCGACCCTGGCCTAGTTTCTGACCCTATACCTGCCTACTGAATGGTACATTTTATTCCCAGTTGTTGGCTTATTTTCACAACAGCTTTGACTCCTGCATCTGCAAGTTCATGTGCTCCATTGGTGTGTTAAAGTGGTTGTAAACTCTCCAAAAAAAAAAAAAAGTGTAATTTCCGGGTTTGCAGGCTTCGGCGCTGTGTTTGGCCGGAACTGCATGAGCTGCCGGTCATGGCACATCTCCTGAAGAAACGGCATGAGCAAGCTGTTTCTTCAGTGTGCATGTGTGCCGATGACGTCGGCACATGTGGATACAGTGAATATCTCCTAAACAGTACAAGTTTAGGAGATATTCACGGTACCTACAGGTAAGCCTTATTATAGGTTCACCTGTAGGTAAAAGTGGTAGTACAGGGTTTACAACCACTTTAATATTCTGCACAAGTTCCAGTCTGAACATTCACAGCATCCCAGCAGTATCCAGACTGTTGTCTGATCCCCCATAGTGTCAGGATCCACTGTAGGCACCTCTTGTCTCATTAAATCATATTTCCAACTCCAGGGAGCATGTAAAGGAAGCCTTCTTGTCAGTTTGGGCTTCATCAGGTATGCAAGACTCATTCAGATTTTAAATTGCTGTCTATGACCCCACTGGAAGGATACAAAAAAAAAAGGAACAATGGCAGCTGCTCTGATATGTTTGAAACTTGGTAGGTGCAATGGGCAGGATAAAATACAGTGCATTGGAGAGCTGTCCCCTTACCTTCAGTGCTAGTAATGGGAAGTCTCTCCAGTGGTCACAAAAACCATCTTTCATTAGTAGTGTGTGGAAAAGTTTATACCTCTGTCAGTATTTGATTACTATCCCCTCTTGCCCCAGTAACCCTCATTTCCCCAAGTTCTTGCACTGGCACCCTGTGTCTCAATGTAGACAAAGAACATGTTTGGAGTAAATTGTTTGTAAAATATGATTATATACTATAATCGCAAGTGCCATCTAGTGGCTATCATGTGTTTTTTTTTCCTGGAATATCTCAAATCAGGAAAAATACAGGCCACTAGATGTCATTTACAATCATAGAAAGCAATTACACAAAATGTGCAAATGTTTGTCCCAGTCGTAAAAACAATTTTTTTTTATAAACAGACTGCACGGAGTAGGGGTGTCCAACCCACTGCCCATGAGGGCTATGCATGCGGCTCAACACAAAATTGTAATTTTGCAGCTATGAATGCGGAGGGATACAGTGTTTGGAATAGCACCTGCAGAGGTGGCTGGCACCGATAAGCCAGGCTACAGCACGTCTGTAGGGATGCTGTGGTTGGCACAGCATCGGCGGCACATGCAGGGACTCCAGACACAGTAAGTGCCAAGTGTGGCTGGATCTAGGGGGGTGCTATGGTGGGCTGCACCCCCCCAGATTTCAGTTGCACCCCCCAAAAAACCCCGCTCGCAACCCACACTCTACACTGTGCCCAGCAGTCCATCATCCCTGCACTGTACACAGCCTGAACACATGCCACTGTTCCTATCTATTAATTTTCAACATAAAAATATAAATTGCCCATCTATTTATTTTAATTCTAGCAGGACTTCCACATCATCGTAATAGAAGACAGAACCCAAAAAAAGAAAAGTTGGGGATGAAGAAAGGGTACATCATCTATATCCCCACCCTATTAGATTGTAAGCTCTTCTGAGCAGGGCCCTCTTAATCCTCTTGTATTTCATATTATAACTGTATTGTCTTTTTTTTTTTTTTTATATTGTAAATCGCTTTGTAAACTGTTGGTGCTATATAAATTCTGTATAATAATATTATTATTAATATCGATGATCGTTAACTTGTCATTTGCAAGACAATTCCTCTTCTTCTTAATGTGGCCCAGGAAAGTCAAAAGGTTGGACACCCCTAGCATAGAGTGTTCAAAGTTATGTATTGCAAAGCCACAAAGTTAGCCTTCATTCACCATAGAAATTGGAAAGCTTGTAGGTGTGCATGCTTTGCAGTCAGCAGTTTATTTTTAATTAGGACATCACACTTTGTTTTCTACCATTTACTTAACAACGCCAATTGATCTGCAAAACTTACCATCCCGCTCTCAAAGGAGCAATAAGATGGAAATCGTGTGGTATATTCCAGTGTGTCGAATTCTTCTTACAGTGCTCCTACTTAACATACTGCTATGCAATTTTTCAGTTTACAGTAATCTATTTTAATCTTGCTACAGATGTTATAAGGCATCAGATGTTTATGAAGCACTGTAACCTGGAGCAATATATACACATAAAGCAGACATTATAAAAGGGTCAGAAAGAGCCAGAAGGAGACGGGAACCTGGAGAGACATAGAAAGAGCGTAGTCAGAAATAGGATGAGTAAAAGAAGATACAGTTTATTTTAGCCCTCACCTGAAACCACAAAGTTTGTATAACAGTTGTACACAAAGTAAACTAATAGTTTGTATCCTGCAGTTACAGTTAGACACATACTTTTAACCAAGGTTAAAATGTATCTAAAGCCAAAACTTTTTTTTTTCTTCCTTTTTTTAAAAGAGTAGTAAGGGTTTAGCAAACGTTTCTGCATCCCTTATTAGTAAATATTTACTATTTTTCCTGGTAACTGTAACCAGTAACAAAAGTAAATCAATGGGGATACTTGTTCTGATGACAACTGTCTAAGAGGGTATTTCCCTCACTTACAGTGCCTTGAAAAAGTATTCATACCCCTTGAAATTTTCCATGGTTTGTTATGTTACAACCAAAAACATAAATGTATTTTATTGGCACATAATTGCGAAGAGGAAGAAAAATGATAAATTAATTTCAAATTGGTATATATAATATATATATTTTTTATTATTATTATACAGGATTTATATAGCGCCGACAGTTTACGCAGCGCTTTACAACGTTGCGGTAGACATTAAGATGCAATACAATTTAAGACAAAGGGAATCAGAGGGCCCTGCTCATTAGAGAATATATATATATATATATATATATATATATATATATATATATATATATATATATATATATATATATATATATATATATATATATATATAAGTTTGGCGTGCTTTTGTACCTTTCGCTGCAATTACAGCTACGGGTCTTTTTGGGGATGTCTCTACCAGCTTTGCACATCTAGAGTGATATTTTTGCCCATTCTTCTTTGAAAAATAGCTCAAGCTTTTGTCCGATTGGATGGAGAGTGACTGAACAGCAATTTTCAAGTCTCGTCACAGATTCTCAATTGGATTTAAGTCTGGACTTTGACTGGGCCATTCTAACACATGAATATGCTCTGGTCTAAATAATCGAAACCATTTCATTGTAGCTCTGGCTGTATGTTTAGGGTTGTTGCCCTGTTGGAAGGTCCACCTCTGTCCCAGTCTCAAGTCTTTTGCAGGTTTTATTTTAAGTTTGCCCTGTATTTGGCTTCATCAATCTTCCTGTCAACTCGGACCAGGTTCCCTGTTCCTGCTGAAGAAAATAATCCCCACAACATGAAGTTGCCACCCACATGTTTCACAGTGGGGATGGTGTGTTCAGGGTGATGTACAGTGTTTTTCGCCATACATAGCATTTTGCTTTTAGGACAAAAAGTTACATTTTGGTCTTATCTGACTAAAACACTTTCCACACATTTTCTGTGTCCCCCACATGGCTTCTCGCAAACTGCAAACAGGATTTCTTATGGCTTTTCTCAGCAATGGCTTTCTTCTTTCCACTCTTCCATAAAAGCAAGATTTGTGGAGTGCACGACTAATAGTTGTCCGATGGACAGATTCTTCCACCTGAGCTGTGGCACTCTGCAACTCCTCCAGAGTTGCCATGTGCCTCTTGGCTGTTTCTCTGATTAATGCTCTCCTTGCCCTTCAGGTGGACGGCCATGTCTTGGTAGGTTTGCAGTTGTGCCATACTCTCTTCATTTTTGGGTGATGGATTGAACTTCGTGAGATGTTCAAAGCTTGGAATTTATTATATATATATATATATATATATATATTTTTTTTTTTTATATAACCTAACCCTACTCTAAACTTCTCCACAACGTTATACCTGACCTGTCTGGTGTGTTCTTTGGCCTTCTTGATACTGTTTGTTCACTAAGGCTCTCAAACAAACCTCTGAGGGCTTCACAGGACATCGGTATTTATACTGAGATTGAATTACAAATAGTTAGACTCTATTTAGAAATTATAAAAAATGCAATTGGTTCCACGCCAAGCCACGCTTTTCCAATACTTATTTGTAAAAAATTTGAAAACCATTTATCATTTTCCTTCCACTTCACAATTATGTGCCACTTTGTGCCTCTTCTGCACACCATCAGCTGGAGGACAATGGCGACCATTGTCACTATGTGCTGCCTGGCTTGAGGTAATCTATGGACTGTATAAAGCTTTGTTTGTGGTTGAATTATGGATGGCTGAACTGTGTGGTGCGTGACCTTGCTCTGCGTGCCATTTACACGCTTGGCATTCATGTGAATGTATCAATAAATGAAGATGTTAAATACAAACTTTGTATGTGTTTGATTGACCATCCACTCAGGATTGGTTCCTCTAATGGGTAAGTATGCATCTTCAGGTATACTAGATTTAATGATGACTGTTGGTTTTTGAGAATCTCTTATATCCGGATGTAGATATATGCTGGTATAAGCATGACAACTGTGGTATTATTTAGTATAATCCCTGTTTTCTCCTGCGTTGGTTATTTGTGGTAACATCACACCACATGACTGTAGTTTCACACTGGTGCCCCTGTATTAATCCTTTTGTATAGCAGAGTTCAGTAAGTATAGTGGAGGCTATGCTAGCCTATGAAAATGGATATGCAGTTTATCTCAATTAACAGACTGTGGAATTCATTCCCTTCTCCGTTTTGTTTTCTATAGCCTGGTCCTCTTATATCCCCCATGATTACACAGAGCCTCCCCACCTATATCTTTCTTGGTGTTTCCCTTTGATGTTTTTCTAGTGAGCTTGGTGGGAGATTGGATCACGACAAACCATGATATATGGATTATTGGTAATTGTTCTTTTTGTTTGGCTTGTGTGTTCGAACTGATTATTAATATTTATACGGTTTTACCATTATTAGAGCTATATGAAAACTGGTGGTCCAAAAAACCCCCTGATATTGGCGAAACCTGTCGGGACATGGGATCTAATATTTATCACCATCCAATATATGGACACCAGTAATTAGTAACATGATGGATATTATGCTCTGCTGATGTTTTTTATTGAACCCTGTATTTGTTCCATGTAATAAAATGATTTTATATAGTACTGTATCAGTTTTTGTTTTTGGCACTGTCCTAATCCCAACCATCCTCCTGTTACCATTTATTTACCAGGGATGATGTGCCGGATAGTATAGGGCAGGGATATGCAATTAGCGGACCTCCAGCTGTTACAGAACTACAAGTACTATGCGACATAGCAAGACTGACAAGCAAGACAGAGGCAGAGGCATGATGGGACTTGTACTTTTACAACAGCTGGAGGTCCGCTAATTGCATATCCCTGGTATAGGGCCACCTAACCTGTTCTCCAAGTATCTATGTGCCACTTTGTGGTGGTCGATCACATAAAATCCCCAAAAAATACATTTACGTTTTTAGTTGTAACGTGACAAAATGTTTCAAGGGGTGTGAATACTTTTTCAAGACACTGCAGAAGAGATTTCCTCTCATATCCTGTTGTGCCTGCACAATGAGTATAAGGGGAAATCTCCCCAATGGGATACACATGAGAAATAAATCTGGCAGGGTTTTCAACCCTTCTCTACTCTATCCAAAAAAAAAAAAAGAAGCTCTCAGAGTAAACATTATTGCAGAATGCTCCATGAAGCTGACAGCTTTATTGCAAAAGAGAGGGGAGAAAAAGGGAGTATGACAGAACACAAGACAGCAAATTGTACTCACCTTTCCGTAATTTTCCTTTCCTGGTGCAAATTCATGCCAGCATACACTGGGTTGTGACTCTGCCCCCACAACTTGATAGGACTGGTTAACAATACGTTTTCAGCTAGGCCCCAGCACAGCATTCTCTGTAACTATCACCTCAAGTGTGGGAATCTGTATGCTGCCATGAAGATGCACCAGGAAAGGAAACTTACGGAAAGGGGAGTATGTAATTTTCTGTTTTCCTGGCGCATCATGGCAGCATACACTGGGAAATAACTCGCCAGTCAGGTGGGTGCAAGGAAAAAAAAAATTATTAACCGGGACTAGCCTGAACAGATCTGCCAAACTCTACTCTCGTAGGCTGTGTCGGATTTATATGGTTTTCCTAGATGACCATGTTGCCGCCTTACAGATCAGTTCCAGAGAGACTCTGTAATACGCTGCCCAGGAGGTTGCCACTGCCTTTGTAGAATGCACCCTCAACCCCTTTGGAGTTGGACTCTGTAGGATTGAGTAGGCCTTCATTATGATCTTGATCAACCAATAGGATACTGTGTGCGATTATGCCACTTGCCCACTTCTGGTCTTGTGGGGATCACTAGAAGGTTTTCCGCTTTTCTTAATGGTTCAGTGACTGTAAGGTATGCCTTTATGTTTAATGCAACATCTAGTGGATGCAGTGTTCCTTAACCACTTCAGCCCCGGAAGGATTTACCCCCCTTCCTGACCAGAACACTTTTTGCGACTCGGCAATGCGTCGCTTTAACTGCCAATCGCGCAGTCGTGTGACGTGGCTCCCAAACAAAATTTATGTCCTTTTTTTTCCACCAATAGGGCTTTCTTTTGGTGGCATTTTATCACCTCTGTGGTTTTTATTTTTTGCACTATAAACCAAAAATAGCAACAATTTTGAAAAAAAAAAAATGCATTGTTTTTAACTTTTTGCTATAATAAATATCCCCCAAAAATATATAAAAAAAAACTTTATATCCCTCAGTTTAGGCCGATACCTATTCTTCTACATATTTTTGGTAAAATCGCAATAAGCGTTTGATTGGTTTGCGCAAAAGTTATAGTGTCTACAAAATAGGGGATAGTTTTATTACATTTTTATTAATATATATATTTTTTTTTTACTAGTAATGGCAGTGATCAGCAATTTTTATCATGACTGCAACATTATTGCGGACACATCAGACAATTTTGATACATTTTTGGGACCATTGGCATTAATACAGTGATCAATGCTATAAAATTGCATTGATTACTGTAAAAATGTTACTGGCAGTGAAGGGGTTAACCACTAGGGGGTGGGGAGGGGTTAAGCGTGTCCTGGGCAGTGATTCTAACTGTCTGGGGGATGGGCTAGCAGTGACACGACACTGATCGCTGCTCCTGATGACAGCCTTACAGGAGGTACATTTCTTTTTTACATGTGTGCGCTGTAATATTTTGTGCAGAATGCTGTACACGATGGCGCCTTCCACCCAGGAGAAGCTGAACCTGGCTGGGCAAATGCGGTAAGAGGTAGTACAGGATCCATCCAGTCCTAATCAGGTGAGAACAAAAAGGAGAATGCTATGCTGGGGTCTAGCTGAAAACTTAGAGTTAACCAGTGCAATCGGGTTGTGGGGGCAGAGCCACAACCTGGTGTATGCTGCCATGATGTGCCAGGAAAAGAGGCTTTCAGAATTCACTTATCGGGAAGGGGAAAATAGTGTTAAGCTAGCCATACACAATAGACTTTGAAACGAATGTTCCTACCAAAATTCTCAGAATGACTTGACAAATGTCATTCAAAAATACTTCAAAACTCTATTTGCTTTTAATGTTACATTTTTAAAAGAAGAGACTTTCCTGAACAAAAATATACTGTTAAAAATTATTTCGTTTGAGAAAGTTCCTTCAAATTTCCTTGTCACTGTAGTCAAAAATGAACATTGATTTGACCTCACTAACAATTACAAAATCGAAACGAGCATTCTTAAAACCGAAAATTCTGAATGAAATACCACTAGTGTAAGCCAGCTTTAGGGACAGGTTTTCTAAACTATTTGATCATTTGCTCCATACAGCAGCTTCCAGGGATATTGTAGTGAACCCACAGACAGAAGATTAAGCCAAAAAAGTCAGGCGGTTACACACAAGACCTAATTCTCAGTTTCTCTGTCACATAGTTTGGTTGGCTACCTTTGCATTGCTCAGATATTTGAAGAGAGAGCAAAGACTGTTTTGAATTACATAACAAAGTCATACTTTTGTTGTCATAAACTGAGCAGTAATAAGTTTGAACATCAATTGCACCAGACCATTTCTGATCTCTTGCACACAAAAAAAAGATTTGTCGGAAAATGTCCTTGCAAGCAGGTTGAAAAGGTATTACACTTGAAAACAGGAACATACCTTCATGAACATCACACAGAAGAACACCTTTTTAGCAACACGATTGGCACAAATGATATATTTCACACATACTATATATATAGATATAGATATACATACACACACACACACACACACACACACACTGATTAAACAGTGACCTGGTCCTGTATTCTGAGCACATCATGGTGAATAAAGTTGGAAATTTAAATATTGGTACAATTCAGCAGTAAAAAAAAAAAAAATATTCTATATATAGGATGTATAAGGATGCTACATGGGCTGATTACAATCTATACAGCTCTATCAGTATGCACAATTGCGTCTTTTTACAAAGGATGCTAGCCCATATTACATTTAAAACAGTTTTAGCCACATTCAAAATTATACCCATTACTCTCTCTTTTAATCTTGCACTCAATCTTTAAGGTCACAGCTATATAATAAACATCTGATACGTGCTGCTATCAATTACAAATCCTGGAAGTGGTTACAAGTGCCATTATCGAACTCCTGGGGGTGCACATTAAAATATAAGGTGAAGCGAGTATTTTGTATGAATTGTACCCTCTATGCCCTAGATCTATGTCCAATATCTCAAACAAGTATTTAGCTTCTAAAAGTGCTGATAGACCATAAGGTGTAGTTAGGCATGCAAACATAATATACATACCTTTAACCCCTTTATGCCTAAGGGCAAAACAAATGTTAAGAACAATTTTGCAACTTTGACATGTGTGGGTAAAACTACATATCATCTTTGTGCATCCAGGGGATTATACCTTGTTTTTTTTTTTCAGGACAAATTGGGCTTTCATTTGGTAGGAAGTTGTAATGGATATCTCCTGATTTTTTATTATCAAAGGAAAACTGGCCCAAAATAGTAAAACTTTATTTTTTTTTTAATTTAGCTGTATATTTATTATTACTACCATAATCTACCAACAAAAAACAACCCAAAATAAATTCTTCTGCTCCAAACAATCGCAGCGATACCACATATGTGTATGTTAGTTGTTGTATGTACCCGTAGTACAGCCCAGAAACAATAGTGTGCATTTTGCTTTGTTTGTTTTTTTATCCTACCGAAAACACACTGACACTGATTTCAAAAATGTTTTTTTCTTCTTTATTCCTGCCCAAAATATACTGACCATGACCTTTGACCCTTACTTGACCTAAACACTAACCCTAGCACGGACCCAGATCAAACCTTGATCTAGGTATTTTTTCTTTATTATTCATTTTTTTTCCCCCCACACTGTTTTTTTTTTCCCCCTCTCTGCAAGAAGAGAGAGAAGTACAATGTATCTTTCCTCTCCATTCACAGAGAGAGAAAACACAAGGGCAGGCTTCACAGTGACTGATCATTGTGGTAGCTAATCAGAGGCTATCACAGTGATCAGGTGACCCTGAACCAGGAGTTCTGGGTCCTGATCGTTAGTACGTGACCCGGGGCTCCAGGTAAGACAATGGTCTCTGTGCTGGGAGTGGCTGTGCGGTGTGCTTCTAGCACAAGCACAGATATGCATATATGCGGCCCCACAGAAAAAAATCCATCAGTGGGGCCGCATATATGCATACTGTTAGTATGAAGGGGTTAAATACCTGAAATTCAAGGCCATTTGCAGGAATCCAAAAGTTCATGTTTATGCCCATGGAGAGGATCAGAGGATTGAAACCTCCAAGAGACAGCAGCTTTTCTCAGGGAAAATAGTCATTTGACAAGATTTTCTTGGCACCTCAACTGTCAATTTTCCTGAAAACCGTTGGTCAGTGGTGCCTGTGGGTATCTATAAACAAAAGATCATAACTGGAATTTTCCAAAACCAGCAACTGTCATCTTGAGACTATGAACAGCTTTAACCACTTCAGCGGTGGATGGTTTTAACCACTTCCTGACCAGGCCATTTTTTGCAATACGGCACTGTGTCGCTTTAACTTGCTTTACCCAAATAAAATTGACTTCCTTTTTTTCCCCCCATACAAATAGAGCTTTCTTTTGGTGGTATTTGATCGCCTCTATGCTTCTTATTTTTTGCGCTATAAACAAAAAACGACTTACAATTTTAAATAAACAATATTTTTTTACTTTCTGCTATAAAACATTCCCAATAATTTAAAAAAATAAAAATAAATTTAGGATAATATGTAATCTGCTACATATTTTTGGAAAAAAATCCAAATAAACGTATATTGATTGGTTTGCGCAAAAGTTATAGCGTCTACAAAATAGGGGATAGATTTAGGGACTTTTTTTAAATTGTTTTTACTAGTAATGGCGGTGATCTGCGATTTTTAGTGGGACTTCAACATTGCGGTGGACAAGTCTAACACTGAGTGACAATTTTTGGGAACCAGTGACACAATACACTGATCAGTGCTATAAAAATGCACGCATTACTATATAAATGACACTGGCAGGGAAGAAGTTAACACCAGGGGCGATCAAAGGGTTAAATGTTCCTTAGGGAGGTGATTACTGTGTGGGGCAGTGTCACACTGAAGCAAAAGAGAGATCTAGGATTCAGCTTGGCTAAATCACAAGATCTCTCTTTTCCTTTCTGACAGATCTGCTGTTTGCCTTGTTTACACAGGCAGACGGCTGATCCATCTCTCCTGTGAATGATCAGAGGGTCACCGGACACCCCGATTGGCTCCACCTGTGTCCAAACACAGGGGGAGCGGAAAACACGTGCCCAAAACCGCATGCATGAAATCATGTATGTGCTGCAGTATATATGTGCTGAGCAGTCCGGACCTGGTTAAGCAGACCACAGATGGACAGGTATTCCCAGGAAACTAGGACAAACCCTTTACTTACCCATAAGATAGAAATGATGCACACACAGTAGCAGCCAAAATGCGTCAGCTCAATAATTTTCAATGCAATGTGTCTGTTTTGGCAAAAAAAAGGCCTAATTCTTAGTTGGACCTAATATTGGCCAGTGCAATAGTTCAGGTTTGGGAAATTTACAATCATACTATATTTACTACTGACTTACTGACTGACTGACTAGCCTACTGACTTAAAATGGACCTTTTCCTGCCTGAATCCAGATATATAGAGCTAGACTTGGGAAGTTTTGTGTGTTATAGAGCTCTAGATGACCCTGATCAACCTAAACATGGGATGGATTGGAGAGGATTACCAGCACTTTCCACCTTCATAGGCATAAAGGTGAAAGTTTGCCCTAATGACTGTAAGCTGATTTAGTGCCCCAGTACCATGTGTCAGTCCAGTAGAAGCCCATGAGGAAATTTCCAACTCCCAGAGAGATTGAAGAGCAGAAGCCTGATGTTAATCAGGGCACTAATGCTGCACAACTAAGGGTTGTGGACACACAACGTACCCATTCCCAATTAGCATTCATGAAAAAAAAAAAAAAAATCCAAAATAAGACCAGTAAAATGACAGATTGGCATATTAGTGTGATTTTTCTTTGCTAAATAGTTATTTTCAGAATATATATATGTACATTTACCTTCCATGACATCTCTGAGGCTTGTACAAGCACGTTAAGAAGCTCCTGCAAGACACACAGTTTCTTCTTCAGTTTGCTCTCCCTATGAAGTGCTTCCTGTAAACAGACGATTGCAACACTAAGTAATCAAATAATCAAAATAATTTTGTGGATATACTGTGGTTGATTTACTCAAGGAATACGGACTATTCACTTAGAAAAGTGAAAGTTAAAGCGGAACTACACTGAATCTGAACACCACAAACCAAAAATGCCATTTAATTCATTTTTAATATTCAAAGCAAACTAACCCATCCATCCATGTCTCCATGCTTTATTTTGCCGAGAAATACATTTGAAAACCCCACCTAGCATTTCTGGCCATGACCATCTTGAGTAAGGACAGATGATTCATGCAGCATTTACTTCCTGCAATCCATCAGTAAATATGATATACTTTCCTATATTTTTATCAATAGCAGAGTGAAATGCCACTTTAACTTAGCTTAGTAAACAAGATCATCTGTTCACTTCAATCGTCCAATCATGTGTAAACAACAAACTTTTTTTGTTCTCATGACCAGAGTTCTTTGAAGCTTAGATGTCCAGACCAAGTTTGATCAGTATTGGTCTGTTAAAGTATAACTATAGGCAAAACTTTCTTGTTCATTTTGGATAAAGTAAGGGAGGCTCATAACCCCTGTGAGTTTATTTTTTGCCATATGTACCCCATTGGGGAGATTTACCTTCACTTCCTGTCCCATAGCCAAAACAGGAAGTGAGTGGAAATTCCTACAGATTAGGGGAATCCCTTGGGGACCCCCAGGTCAGCAGAACTAGTGTCCCTATTGGAAGATTTCTACTCAATTACTTTTCTAGGACAACCCAATATTTGGGATTTTATTTTACTTACCTTCAATGATAATAGCAAAACAGGACAAATAGAGAGGGTGAATCTCCCTAACAGGGCACAAACAGCAGTGACAACTGGCAAGTGTTCTAATCCCTCTTGAGTACAAGTTGAGTTGTACGTTAACTTGATAGTAACGTTATGATTTTTCAGTTTGACATTGGGTCTGAAAACTAGGAACATACAACTGGGCATTCATAGTTCTCTGATGCAAGGTTAAAGTGATACTAAACACACACTGTTTAATTTACATTGTCCTTTTTATTTCTGTATGTGGATGACTGCACTGTAATTATTTTAATAAAAAAAAAAAAAAAAAAGAACCCTTTTCCTAATCTATATACAGTGGTCACATGGCCCAGCTCTTTCCCAGCCTGTATGCAGGGAAACATATGCAGGAGGAGCTTCTAGTCCTCTGCTACTGGTCAAATAAAAAAAATAATAATAATTTGTGTAAATAATGGTGTGGCCAGATTTCTGCCAGTCACAGGCTGTGTCAAGCCCCTCCAGCCTGTGTCTTATAATAAGAGGGAGGTGAAGCCACCACCATTAATCTACATGTAATATCCCGCCCCCATTGGGTTTTCCTGCTTGGATTGGCTTTGAGAGTCAGAGATTGATGATGTTCCAACCTCTGCCACTCATGGCGAGCAATGTATTCTATTAATGAATACAAAGCCTGCAAGGACTGGCAGAGGTTGTAATATCATCAGCCCGCACCACTCTGACTCTCAAAGCCAATCCGAGCAGGCTTTATACTCATTAATGGAATACCTCGCTCGCTGTGATTGGCTCAGCGCGGTATACTGTATACAGTATGTTACTGAATGCGCTGATTGGAACCATCTCGTTTGGACAAAATCATGCCTGTTCTGGCTACCCCTCGGCTCCTCTTCCTTCCACGGCCATCTCGCCTTCCACCACTGAAGCTTTGGTTTGAAGCACCTGACCCTCCCTCTGGCTCTGCACACATTGGTTCTCCCTCTACAGTAGATTTTGCTGGGCACATGAGGTATTTACCACCGCAGCATTGATTCAGAAAGCTGGTGATCAAGTTGTACAGACTTATTATTGCTGTTTCAGTATGTTACCAAAGCTACTAGACAGACTAGTCAGAAGGGGGTCATCTTATACGGCGAGTATATCCCAAAACCAACGTTTTAGCTGGAAAATGAGGGGGTCATCTTATACACTGGCAAATATGGTACTTTAATATAAAATATTTATATCTCCCTTCCACTAGGGTTGCCACCTCATCCCTTTAAACTCAAACACCATGAGGTGGCAATCCTACCTTCCACCCTTCACATACAGTGGTGTGAAAAAGTGTTTGCCCCCTTCCTCATTTCCTGTTCCTTTGCATGTTTGTCACACTTAAGTGTTTCGGAACATCAAACCAATTTAAACAATAGTCAAGGACAACACAAGTAAACACAAAATGCAATTTGTAAATGAAGGTGTTTATTATTAAAGGTGAAAAAAAATCCAAACCATCATGGCCCTGTGTAAAAAAGTGATTGCCCCCCTTGTTAAAACATACTATAACTGTGGTTGTCCAAACCTGAGTTCAATTTCTCTAGCCACACCCAGGCCTGATTATTGCCACACCTGTTCACAATCAAGGCATCACTTAAATAGGAGCTGCTTGACACAGTAAAGGTCCACCAGAAGATCCTTTAAAAGCTACACATCATGCCGAGACCCAAAGAAATTCAGGAACAATTGAGAAAGAAAGTAATTGAGATCTATCAGTCTGGAAAGGGTTATAAAGCCATTTCCAAAGCTTTGGGAATCCAGCGAACCACAGTGAGAGCCATTATCCACAAATGGCGAAGACATGGAACAGTGGTCAACCTTCCCAGGAGTGGCCGGCCGCCCAAAATTACCCCAAGAGCGCAGCGACGACTCATCCAAGAGGTCACAAAAGACCCCACAACAACGTCCAAGGAACTGCAGGCCTCACTTGCCTCAGTTAAGGTCAGCGTTCATGCCTCCACCATCAGGAAAAGACTGGGCAAAAATGGCCTGCATGGCAGAGTTCCAAGGAGAAAACCACTGCTGAGCAAAAACAACATCAAAGCTCGTCTCAATTTCTCCACAACACATCTTGATGATCCCCAAGACTTTTGGGACAACATTCTGTGGACCGATGAGACAAAAGTGGAACTCTTTGGAAGGTGTGTGTCCAAGTATATCTGGCGTAGAAGGAACACTGCATTTCATAAAAAGAACATTATACCAACAGTAAAATATGGTGGTGGTAGTGTGATGGTCTGGGGCTGTTTTGCTGCTTCAGGACCTGGAAGACTTGCCGTGATAAAAGGAACTATGAATTCTGCTGTCTACCAAGAGATCCTGAAGGAGAATGTCCGACCATCTGTTCGTGTACTCAAGCTGAAACGAACTTGGGTTCTGCAGCAGGACAATGATCCTAAACACACCAGCAAGTCCACCACCGAATGGCTGAAGAAAAACAAAATGAAGACTTTGGAGTGGCCTAGCCAAAGTCCTGACCTGAATCCTATTGAGAGGTTGTGGTATGACCTTAAAAAGGCCGTTCATGCTCGAAAACCCTCTAATGTAACTGAATTAGGACAATTCTGCAAAGATGAGTGGGCCAAAATTCCTCCAGGACGCTGTAAAAGCCTCATTGCACGTTATCGCAAACGCTTGGTTGCAGTTGTTGCTGCTAAGGGTGGCCCAACCAGTTATTAGGTTTAGGGGGCAATCACTTTTTCACACAGGGCCATGATGGTTTGGATTTTTTTTCACCTTTAATAATAAACACCTTCATTTACAAATTGCATTTTGTGTTTACTTGTGTTGTCCTTGACTATTGTTTAAATTGGTTTGATGTTGCGAAACACTTAAGTGTGACAAACATGCAAAGGAACAGGAAATGAGGAAGGGGGCAAACACTTTTTCACACCACTGTAGATTCATGTCTGACTCCTAGTTATAATGCCCATATATCCTACTTCTGGGTGTATTTATAAAAAAAAAAATTATATTATTTATATATATATATATATATATATATATATATATATATATATACACACACACATATATTTTATAAATGAACCCCTTATAGTAGTGATCTGCTCTTTTTGTACTATAAAAAGGGCTAATTTTAGTTTTTTTAACCTCATGATAACAGGCGATACAAAAAAAAAAAAAAAAAAACATGCTGCCGTTACTAAACGTCTTAGGCCTGGTTCACACCTAAGCTTTTTTTTGGCGCTTTTTGCAGAAATACACTACATTTCATTTAACATGGTTTCCCATGGGACACGTTCACATCTATGCGTTTTTCAGCTGCTGCGTATTTGGAAGGGTCAAGGACTTTTTCAATGCAAAAAACTGTGCTTTTTTTAGTTCAATAGACTTCATCGGAGAAGCTGCAGAAAAGCATGTAATGTGTTTTTGCAGCAATTTGCATTTATTAACCACCTCAATACAGTGCAGTTACACCCCCTTCCTGACCAGACCAATTTTCAGCTTTCAGCGCTCTCACAGTTTGAATGACAATTACTCAGTCATGCAACACTGTACCCATATGAAACTTGCGTCCTTTTTTCCACACAAATAGAGCTTTCTTTTAGTGGTATTTAATCACTAGTGCGTTTTCTTTTTTTTGTGCTATAAATAAAATAAAACGTAAATTTTGTGAAAAAAATGCCTTTTTCTTTGTTTCTGTCCTACATTTTTGCTAATTAGTAATTTTTCTTCATACATTTTGGCCAAAATTTATACTGCTACATATCTTTGGTAAAAATAACCCACATTAGTATATATTATTTGGTCTTTGTGAAAGTTATAGAGTCTACAAACTATGGTGCCAATCACTGAAAATTGATCACTTCGGATCAGGCCTTCAGTACATCAGGTGTATCTCATTTCTTGAGACACTAACAAGTCAGGAAAGTACAAATACCCCCCAAATTACCCTTTTTTTTACAAAGTAGACATTCCAAGGTATTAAGAAAGTAGCATGATGAGTTTTTTTAAGTTGTCATTTTTTCCCACAATTCTTTGCAAAATGAAGATTTTTTTTTAATATTATTTTTTTTACAAAATTTGTCATATTATCAGGTTATTTCTCACACACAACATATGCATACAACAAATTACACCCCAAAATACATTCTGCTACTCTTCCCGAGTACGGCGATACCACAAGTGTGAGACTTTTACACAGCCTGGCTACATACAGAGCACCAACATTGATGTAGTACCTTCAGATGTTCTACGAGCAAAAAAGACGCATCTCATTTCTCAACCACCTATTACACTTTGGAAGGCCCTGGAGTACCAGGACAATGGAATTGCCCATAAAATTACCCAATTTTGGAAAGCAAACACCCCAACGTATAATCTGTGAGGCATAACGAGTCTTTTGAATGGTTAATTTTTTTCCAGAAGTTTTTGGAATATGTGAAAAAAAAAATTAAAACGCATTTTTTTTTT
Organism: Lithobates pipiens; assembly: GCF_037356315.1. Taxonomy (NCBI): domain Eukaryota; kingdom Metazoa; phylum Chordata; class Amphibia; order Anura; family Ranidae; genus Lithobates; species Lithobates pipiens. Next base: position 281,655,605 of record NW_027507748.1, on the reverse strand, counting down.
ACACAAAATTGTCAATTTATAAGATATTTCTAACACATAGCATGTATATAGCAAAAATTACACCCCAAAATACATTCTGCTATTTCTCCCGAGTATGGCGATACCACATGTGTAGGACTTTTACACAGCCTGGCCACATAGAGAGGCCGAACATTGAAGTAGTACATTCAGGCGTTCTAGGAGCATAAATGACACATCTCATTTCATTCCTACCCATCACACTTTTGAAGGTCCTGGACCACCAGGACAGTGAAATTACCCACAAAATGGCCCCATTTTGGAAAGCAAACACCCCAACGTATATTCTATGAGACATGGGCTGGAGATAGGTACTCGGGTACTCTGATGGCCTGGTGACAGGTACTCGGGTACTCTGATGGCCTGGTGACAGGTACTCGGGTACTCTGATGGCCTGGTGACGATCGGTGTGTGAGGAGGAGAACAACCCGGCAACATCTCGTTACCGCGGTTTGCTTACATTTTAGTGATCAGCTGTGAAAGGATCACAGCCAATCACGTGGGTAAACAGCCGGCCAATGGCTGTTTACCAGCGTCGGTGACGGGCAGTGTTCCCGGGGTGTGACCATCTGTGATCGGCCGTGACTTCATCACGGCCGATCACGTGGTAAACAGCCATAGCCAATGGCTGTTCACCCCCTTCGGTGACGAGCGGTGTCTCCGTGACATGCCGCCACCGAAGAAACAGGGATTAAACGTGACTGCCGGCGGTCAGCAACCAGTTAATATGCCCAACAACAAACTGGCAAAAAAAAAAGGATAACAAAACGCAAAACGCAGCAAAATCACGCATGCAAAATGCAGCGTAGAAACACATCAAAAGCAAACTGCATAGGTGTGAACGCTTTATGCTGGCCATACACGTATCAATTTTGGGACAAGAATATTCATAATAAAAATCTATGCACATTCGCTGAGCGAAAGAACGTCATTTGAAAATTCCACTTGCTTTTAACATTTAGTTTTAAAATGAATGTCATTTCTGAACGAAAACTGAAAATTCCTTTGACCAAGAAGCTTTCTTTTCTGCTTTCCTTCGAATTTTCCCATCACTGTGGTCGAAAAGAACATTGATTTGACCCCACTAATGATTAGAAAATCAAACGAACGTTCCTAAAATTAAATTTTTTTGTAAGGAAGACATGGTTTTTGTATGGCCAGCATATAATACGGTATATTGCAGTTTTGTCTGAAAATCGGCAAAACAGTCTTTAATTTTTTTTCCTTAACCACTTAAGGACCAGGCCTCTTTTTCAGATTTGGTGTTTACATGTTTAAAACAGTATTTTTTGCTAGAAAATTACTTAGAACCTCCAAACATTTTATATTGTTTTTTTTTCTAACACCCTAGAGAATAAAATGGCGGTCATTGAAATACTTTTTTTTTGCACAGCGGTCTTACAAGCGCACTTTTTTGAATAGAAAAATAAGACAGCAGTAAAATTAGCCCAATTTTTTTTATATTGTGAAAGATAATGGTACGCCGAGTAAATTGATACCCAACATGTCACACTTCAAAACTGCGCCCGCTCGTGGAATGGCGGCAAACTTTTTGCCTCAAAAATCTCCATAAGCGACATTTAAAAAATTCTACAGGTTGCATTTTTTGCGTTACAGAGGATCACGGTGATACCTCACGTGTGGTTTGACCACCGTTTTCATATGCGGGCGCTACTCACGTATGCGCTCGCTTCTGTGCCCAAGCTCGTCGTGACGGGGTGTTTTTAAAAACCTTTTTTTTTCTTATTTATTTTAATTGAGTTTATTTATTTTTACACTGTTTAAAAAAAAAAAATTGGATCACTTTTATTCCTATCACAAGGAATGTAAACATCCCTTGTAATAGAAAAAAGCATGACAGGTCCTCTTAAATATGAGATCTGGGGTCAAAAAGTCCTCAGATCTCATATTTGGACTAAAATGCAATAAATAAAAAAATAAAAAAATGACATTTAAAAAAAATATACCTTTAAGAGGTATGGGCGGAAGTGACGTTTTGGGGGCCATCTTAGCCTCACTCGTCTCCATACCCAGCTAGCAAAAGGACCCGATCGCCTCCGCCGCTACCGACGGCTCTGGTAGGCGGCGGAAGGTGCGGGAGGGCAGCGGGAGTGACACCTCTCCTGCTGCCGATAGCGGTGATCTCACGGCGAATCTGCCACGGAGACCACCGTTATCGTACAGACGACCGGCGCCTGAAGAGATGGATATCTCGGTTGTGGCAGCAGCTGCTGCCGTTACCGGGATATCCCTCTTCAAAATCAGGACGTACATCGTCGTGCGCTGGTCGTTAAGTGGTTAAATAAAAAATTTGATCCAAGTCCGATATTTACCAGATTCAACCTCTAATAGTATATACAGTATATCTCTTCTGTCTGTTATTCTCAGAGAGGATTAGAGATTTTGCTTGTGGTTATTTATATTTACCAATGCATATAGATATTTAAAGAATAAATTGGCTTTTTTTATACTTTACATATTAACTAAATTATACACTACACTTTTTTTTAAGATTATTATCTGACTAATCAAAACAATAAATCGCCAACTAATCAATAATGAAAATAATCATGACTCTATAGTCACATGGGCTGCTCAGATGGGAGGAAACGCTCAATTTACTGAAAACTGAGTATGTGCAGAGTTGCCACCACAGCTGCAAAATGTTAGCTGAATTTGGGATATGAACAGAAGGTGGAGATAGGGAGCAGCAAGATCAACCAGTTTTTTTTTTCAGAATATAGAAAACAAATATCATAGTGACAGAGTGAGTATGAGCAGAACGGAATACACCATTTATTAAGAGGTTTTTTTTTTATGTGGGTTTAATGACATTTTAAACTTCTCACGTCATGGGGTGTTTTTCATGTTGACTCAAAAGGAATATTATGATCCTTTTTAAGTCCACATGATATATCCTGGGAACTACTGAGGTAATTTCCCTCATATAGGGCTAGATTCAAAATAAATACAGTTTTAATGTATTCAATAAGCTAAGTAAACTTTCACTTTGTAAGTGATTATAAACTTTGCAAAGAAAATAAACTCCACTGATACATTTACACAATATGAAAAATGGAAGCCCACAAAGTGCAGCAAGTACAAGCCCCAATACAAGTAATACCTACCAATCAGATGTAATTTGGCAAGTATTAACACAATGGTAATCTACATATTGTAGGCATAGGGTGAGAAATGCACTTTCATGCCAAGGCCTTATTCATATAAGCAGCACATGTACGTTTGATCTGTTTATTTTGTAGAAAACCTATGTTAAAACTAAAATTTCAGGTATGGTTTGCATTGCATTGTTACACTGCAGTGGCGGTGCCCCCTCTCTCCAGCCGCCCCCTCTGTGTTCTATGGATAGATTTATTGATTGCATGAATCTATCCACGGCTGCTGTAGCCACCCCCTATTCAGGCATCTGGCCCCTTTTCGGGCTCCGGCCGCCTGAATTACAGCAGCGGGGGGGTGTTTTTGAAGCACCTGATTAGAGCCATACGCTCTAATAGCCTTCAAAAAAGGTCCACTGTGAGTGCAAACCAGTGCACCCAGGTGTGTTAGCAAAGCAAATGAATAACAGCAAAACAGGAAGAAGACACGCTCAGAGGACACAGCATCCGTCGCCACGCTACCTGTCCCAAAGCTCACCACCTGACCCGCCACCACGATGGGGTAAGTGCCGGTCAGACAGTGGGGGGGCGTAAGATTTGCACAAATGTTGGCTGCAATTGATGGGGCACAGTTGGCTGCATTTGCTGTGCACAATGGCTGCATATTATGGGCACAGAGGCTGCAATTGACATCTGGCTGCATTTGATGAGCACAGAGGCTGCATTTGCTGGGCCCAGAGGCTGCATTTGATGGGCACAGAGGCTGCATTTGATGGGCACAGAGGCTGCATTTGATGGGCACAGAGGCTGCATTTGATGGGCACAGTTGGCTGCATTTGATGAATACAGAGGGCTGCATATGATGGGCATGGTTGGCTGCATATGATGGGTACAGTTGGCTGCATGTGATGGGCACAGTGAAGCTGCAATTGACATTTTTGTTTCAGAATTTTTCAGTTCGTTTACGCCCCCCCCCCCCCCCCCCCAAAAAATTTTGAGCACCAGCGCAAACATGTAAATCTGCATATTCCAAATCCATGGGATACTGATGTAAGCAGGAAATTACTGTAGTAGTTGCTACTAGTACAATGATTGAAATTCTGGGTCCTGTGCTGCACTCGTCACAGCCGCTATTTAGAGAATGCGTTGCACTTTTCTCAATGGATGCAAACCATTCTCTGATTGGATTAAATGGAGAGGCAGGGCAGTGATGTCCCAACTTATTCATTCTGACACCGCTGTAAGCACCCAACTTCCAGCTCTGAAAATTACACTCCTGGCTCCATCACACTGCATACAGTGAGGGTTTTGTGGGGAGATCATAATGTTCCATAACAGAACACCTTGGGAGCCGTAGTACCGGGAGTACCCGGAGGAAACCCACACAGGCACAGGGAGATCATGCAAACTCCAGGCAGGTAGGGTCGTGGTTGGGATTTTAACCAGCGACCCTTTTTACTGCTAGGTGAGAGGGCTAACCACTACACCACTATGCCACCCTAAACATTTAGTAACACAATTAATCACAAGTCAGGCTACATCTTCTTTAGTAAAGTCTATGTGACAGGTTTAGGCTTAATGTACACGGGACGTTTTACAACCTCTCCTGAACGATTTAACTGGACAGATATTAAACGACGTTTAAAAAGGTCCATTTTGCTGTGTTCAGCTGTGATTAGGAGCATTTTTTTTTTTCAAAATAGTCAAAAATGTATCCCCATTAAAAATGCCTGTAAACTAAACATGGCTAAATGTGAGTTGGGCCTCATGTACACTGCTGTTGGTAAACGGATGTTTAGGAGCAGTTGGGCATTTTTTTCAGCTGACCCTGAACTCTCCTCTATGTTATCTTATCAGTACACGTACACAGGGCCGTTTATAGTTGAGTGTAGAAGCGTTTTTTGGAACGCATAAAAATGGATTCAGACGGATGTTCAGAGGCATTTGAAACTCCAAATGCCTTTAACAGCTTATAAACGCGGTAAGTCCCGTTTAGCAGCATTTCGGTTACAGACATTTTTCATTTTAACAAAAAATAAAAAAATTATATATATATATATATATATATATATATATATATATATATATATATATATAAATAAATAAATATAAATATATATATATTACAAACGCTTCTAGATGCAAACGTGGCTAAACGCTTTTTAGACACCGGTTTCTAGCTGTCAAGTTAAATTGTTCAGGAGAGGTTGAACAATGTCCCGTGTACATGAAGGCTTACTGTGTTTACACGCGTTTACAAGCGGTTATAGGCATTTGACGTTTCAAATGCCTCTGAACATCTGCCCTGAATGCATTTTTTTTTTTTTTTTGCTTTACAAAAAAATGCTTCTAAACTCAACTGCCTAGGAACGACCCTGTGTAAATGTATTGATAAGAACAGAGGAAAGCTCAGGGGCAGCTGAAAACTGCTCCTAAACATCTGTTTACCAGCAGCAGTGTACATGAGGCCTTAACGTCTTTCAGGACAGTGCCTGAGAGGATAAACGAGGCTTACCAACTAGGAAGGAACCACAGCCTTTCTGCCAAAAGCCTGATCATTTGCTGACAGAAGATCCCGTCTGTAATGGCGAACAAATGTTAGGTAACTTGACCACATAGTCGCCTTACAAATTTGATCTGGGGTGGCACCAGCTTTTTCTGGCCATGTAGTAGATCAGTTTTAAGTATAATCCTATCTGGGTAGATGGATAAAAAAGGACCTATAACCGATAGGGCGTGCAGTTTACTAAATTCTCCTTGCCGATGTGATTGCAACTAGAAATAAAGTCCTAAAATGTTATATTTCTTCAAGATACTGCTTGTAATGATTCAAAAGGTTCCTTTGCAAGGGCTTGTAGAACCACTGATAGATCCCATATGGGAAATGCTTAGCCAGAGCTGGTCTAGATTTAGTAAGTGCCTTAAAAAAATCTTGTGACCGAGGGCTCAGAAGAGACTGGTCTCGCTAGAAAAACTCCCAATGCGGCCACTTGCACTCTAAGTGTGATGACTGCAAGGCCTTTGTCTGCTCCAATCTGTAGGACTTCCAATACTGACACCAAATTTTCTACGGTTCTATTTGAACGACACCAGAAGATGTAGACCTTCCAATATTTAGCGTAAATGTTTATAGTAACTGTCTTTCTACTGGAAAGTAAAGTGGTTACTTATGCCCCGTACACACGAGCGGACTTTTCGACATCCAAACTCCGACGGACTGAGTCCGGCGGACTATCCGCTCGTGTGTGGGCTGCAACGGACTTTAGCTTCGCAAAAGTCTGACGGACTTTAGAAATGAAGCATGCTTCAAATTTTCCCGACGGAACTCCGCCGGACCCGGTCCCCTTCGAAAAATTCGCTCGTGTGTGTGCTACTCCGACGGACTAAAACCGACGCTAGGGCAGCTATTGGCTACTGTCTATGAACTTCCTACGTCGAATCCAGTCGTACGTCATCACGTTCGACTCCGTCGGAGTTTGGTGTGATGGTGTGTGGTCAAGTCCGTTCGGTCGAAAAGTCCGCCAGAACTCCGGCGGAACTCCGCTAGAACTCCGTCGGAAGTCTGTCAGACTTAATCCCTCTCGTGTGTACGGGGCATAAGGGTTCTGACAGACCTTTGTCCCTTAACAACTGCTCCTCAGAAACCAGGTGGTGAGGCTTAGTCTGGCCACATCCGGGTGATGTATCGGACTCTGCAGAAGTAAATCTTGTTTGAGAGGCAGCTACCAAAATGGTTTGACTGCCATCTGCAGAATGTTGGTAAACCAAGCTCTTTTTGGCCAGAATAAAGTGATTAGGATTACGAACACCTTTTCCTTTTGTATTTCCCTCAATACTAACAGAATTAGCTGGAACAGGGGAAAGGCGTAACCGAGAATAAAGTTCCAAGGATGTGCCAAGGCATCTATCCCCTGAGAACTGTCGTTTCTGTGAATGGAAAAGAAAAGTGGGAGCTGTGCATTTTTTTCTAACGCAAACAGGTCCACTTGTGGATGACCCCAGGCTCTGGTGACCATTGCAAAAACTTCTGTATTCAAGTTCCATTCTGCCTCCTGAATCCGTCTCCTGCTCAGAAAATCTGCCATTACGTTTACTGTGCCCTTGAGGTGGACTGCTGATAAGGACAGCAAATGATTTTCCGCCCACTCTAGGATCTTTGATGCCAGCAACTAACGAGTTTTGCTCCTTATGCCTCCCTGCTTGTTCAGGTAGGCTATGGTAGTGGCATTGTCTGATAGAATCTGAACATGGATTCCTTGGATGATTGGAGAGAAGGCATCCAATGCTAAGGCAACTTGCCCTTAGTTCCCTCCAATTTGAGGACCTTTTTGCCTCAGCCGGGACCATTCTCGCTGTGCCAAGTTCTGATCCAAGTGGGCCCCCTACACCCACACACTGGCATCCGTCATCACCACTTTTTCTATTGGGAATGATCATAATAGGCCTTTTGACAGAATTTCTTGATTTCTCCACATTTTGCAAACCGATCGTTTGACTCTGGTAGGAATCTTTACCTTTGCGTCAAGAGATTTGGTCCTGTGGTTCCCATGCCTTTAGGAGGAAACCCTGTAGAGGTCTGAAATGTAGCCTTGCACATTGAATGGCTGGCATAGTCGAGGGTTAAAGTTCCTAGGGCTGACATAACCCTTCTGACTGACATTTCCTGATTTGTCTGTAGCATAGCTTTGATATTTTGGACTTTGATTTTTTTTTCTTTTCTGGAACAAAAATACTTTGCTCCACTGAGCTTACTTGGTACCCCAAAACTTGTACTTGTTGAGCCGGATCAAAAGCTTGACTTTTGAACATTCACAATCCAACCCAAGGCTGCTAAATGACTGCAGGCCTTGTCCAGGTCTTTTAACAACTTCTCCCTAGAAGAGGCAAAAAAAAAGAGCAGGTCGTCCAGGTATGGGATTACTGCGACCTCTTGAAGGCGGAGAGGTGCAAGGGCTTCTGCAATCATCTTTGTAAATATTCGCAAGGCAGAAGAAAGGCCGAAGGGAAGGGTCACATCATTCCCCATGTTTATCGCCACCCTTGGGAATCTTTGAAATCGAGGGGCTACAGGGATGTGCAGATAGGCATCTCATAGGTCGATCAATGCCATGAAACACTCCTTGGTGAATAGGTTTCTGACAGAGTCCATAGGAAACCTCTTGTATAGGACTGATATGATTAGTAGTTTTAAGTTGAGGATTAAGCGAAAACTTCCGGATGCTTTTTTTAATCAGAAATATATGGAAACAGAATCCCTGATAACGTTCCCCCAGTGGTACCCAAGTCACAACCCCTTGTTGCATCAGATCCTTTAACAAGTTCTTCATAGCTAGGGCCTTTGTTGCATCTCTTGGTAGGCTTGTTACAAAGTACCTTTCTGGGGGGTGATTTGAAAATTCTATTCTGTAACCTTGGAACAGAATGCTCAGAATATACTGGTTTTCCCTTATGCTTGCCCAATAGGGGAGAAAATTTTGAAGCCTTACTCTCACCTGTAACAGACGATCGTTGCATTTTGCTGGTTGATGCAGGAGGATGGAAAAGAACATTTCCTTTGCCTTTTGCCCTCAGCCCTGACCAATTTTTCCTTTTCTCTTGAGGTTTGTTACTTTGTTCCTGAGCCCTCTGAGGATGAAAAAAAAGTTTGACCAGCTGTTTCTTCTTCTTGACAGGGAAGGACTTCTTTTTATCTGTAGTTCTGTCAAGAACTGAATCCAAATCAGGGCCGAACAATAAGTCCCCTAAAAATGGGACCCCTCGTAGCTTATTTTTGGATGCTACGTCTCCCAGCCAGGTTTTTAACCATAACGCCCTTCTGATTGAGTTAGTTAAGGCTGCGGCTTGTGCTGTCATCCTAATAGATTCTGCTGATGCATCTGAAACATTAGCTATAGCTGCTGACAAAGTCGTAAAGGAATCAAGAATTTCTTGGTTGGGAGAATCGGCTATTATAGGAGCTTTAAGCTGATTCACCCAATATTACATAGAGACACAAGTAGTCGCCATTGCTGGTTTGAGGTTGCCCATGATGGATTGCCAAGCCTTCTTAAGCTGTTGATCCGTCTTTTTATCCATGGGGTCCTTTAAAACCCCCATGTCCCCAAATGCCAGATCAGTTGATCTTGAAACCTGAGAAAAGGCTGCATCGCGTTTTGGAACTTTATTCCAAAGTGCAGCTGGGTCTTCATTGAATGGGAACCTCCTTTAATGGGCCCTTGGGAAGAAAGGCTTTCTTTCTGGTTCAGGCCATTCTTTCTTACTTGTCTCAGTGATTACCGCGTGGACAGGAAAAGTATGATTTTTGGGCTCACTGAGCTGCGTACGTCCTGTCATGCAAAGACAATTCTTTTCGCCCTTCCTCCAAGCCCAATGAAGTATAATTGCTCTTAGTAGGCCATCTACTTGTTCTAAAGACAATTTATATTTTGAAGGTGCATTTTTCACCTCTTCCTTCTCCTCCTCCTCATCTGACTCCTTAGAATGTGAGGGGGAAAGTCCTTTCCGGTTATGAGGACCTACTTCAGCCTCCATTGCCGGGACTAACAGTGAACTCTGAGTGGATTGTGAGGTTGACGGCTGACTCAAGGATGGATTTGGGAGCGGCATCCAGTTCCTTCTTTGACTGATGCAATAAATTCGCTGCAAGCGGAAGAAGCCTCTTGCTTAACTAAAGAGTCAATGCACGCTTGACATTATCTTTTTCCAGCCTTCAGGTAATCTTGCTTTGCATTTTCTTTTAACCCCCGGGTCAGAGCTTTTGGTCTGCTGTGACAAGGGAAAAAAACAAAAACAAAAAAAAACTGAAAACAAAACCATCCTAGCGAGAGTCAGACTGAACTCTACCAATATGCTCACCACAGGTGCACAGTGAGAAAACCCAAAAGCCTCACATGCCCAAACAGGCCCTGTCATCAGGGGGAAACCAAACTCAAATCCCCCTGAAGTGATAGAGAAAGGGAGAGAGAAACCCCAAAGTAAAATAGATCAGAACACACATCTGCCCCTTACCTGGGTCTTGCTTGTGCCTGTGCCTGTCCCACTTGCTGCGGTCCCTGAATCCATCCTGGTACTGCACTGGAAATATAGGCACCAGTCCTGTTCCTCCCTCTGCGTTTTCTGGTGGAAATGACGACATGCACCTGCTCCTAGGATGCCGCCCTCACTTCGGGTACCTCCCTTCCAGCAGATGCAGTCCTCTTACTGCCCATCCTAAGACTGCTGCGGTTCAGAGAAGCAGCCGGATCTGAAAAAAATATATAATGTAGTCCGACGCCACACGCCTCCTCCTGGAATCGGCAAACCCTAAAGCAGTCCCGGCTCTCCCTGAGCACTGACGAGGGAGAAGGAGCTCACCCAACAGCTTCTGCCATCACCCTGTGGAAATGGGAGGAACTGGCTCTCTGAAGTATGGAAAGAAAATATGGTGGAGCAGGGAGCCTGGCTTCTCAGGACAGCACCTTGAGAGCTCCTGACACCACACTAAGTGTTCCCTGCCAGAGGAAACAAAAACTAGCAACCTGTGGAAAGGAGCCTCCTTTTAAAGTGGGAGTCCGCCGGGACTCCGCGTTTTTTTTGTTTTTTTTTTTTAAAGCCAGCAGCTACAAATACTGCAGCTGCTGACTTTTAAAATAGTGACACTTACCTGTCCAGCGCGCCCGCGATGTTGGCACCCGAAGCCGATCTCTCGATCGTCTCTCGGGTGCTGCCGCCGCCATCTTGGGTATGGGAATCAGGAAGTGGAGCCTTTCGGCTGCATTTCCCGGTTCCCTACTGCGCATGCGCGAGTCGCGATGCGCAATAAGGATGGACCCGCTGCCTCTGGGATCTGTGTGTTTCCCAGCAGACAGCGGGGGACTTTCGGAAAGGGGCGTAATCTACGCCCCTTTCCGCAGAGAGCTATCCCGGAAGTGGGTGCAGATACCTGTACTGTACAGGTATCTGCACCCCCCTCCCCCCTGAAAGGTGCCAATTGTGGCGCCGGAGGGGGGGGGGGGTTCTGATGAGCGGAAGGTCCACTTTAGGGTGGACCTCCACTTTAAGGCTTGGTGGAGGTGTGTTTCCTGTTAGCAAGTGGGAGGAGCCACTCTCAGGTGCTGTCCTGAAAGACATTTAGGGAACTTCTTGGCAGCTTCCCAGCCTTCTACAGTAAACACATGGCAGGTGGTTGTAAGAAGTGCTTTTTCACAACAGCAGGGGCTGCATTGACAAACATAATACCAACACAAGAACAAGGCAATTTTGCCTTACTGTATGTCCTATGGCAGTGATCTCCAAACAGTGGCCCTTTGCTTTTATCTATTCCTTGGGGCACTTTTTCCCCACTGTCAGCAACAGTGGGGTACTATTCCACCCCCTGGCATTAATAATGTAGCACTACTACTTCCAATGTCAACGATGGACCCCTTTTCCTTCCTCTGACACCAAGGATGGGGTACTGTTCCTCCCACTGACACCAATGATGGGACACTATTCCTCTCACTGACAACAATGATGGGGGACTATTCCTCCCACTGGATCCAACGATGGGGCACTATTCCTCTATTCCTCCCATTGATACCAATGATGGGGCACTACTGCTCCCCCCAACACCAATGATGGGGCACGATTCCTCCAATTGATACCAACGATGAGGCATTGTTTGCCCCCACTGATGCCAGGACACTTTCTTCTCCCACTGGCCACAGTCCCACCCCCCTAAAGTTTGCAGGACAGTACACTGGCCCTTTGTTTACAAGTATGGAGAAAAAAAAAAAAAAAAGATAGCATCACAAGTGTTTTAACAACACATTGCAGCACAGTACATTGCATGTTACAACACACAATAATGCTGTGGTGTGAAGGACATGTAAATTGTTAGAAACCTGACATTAGTCTTTGCTGTGATCTTTGATGACAATATACTTCACAGTACAAGCATCTAGAGGGCCAGGAATGTTCTTTTTTAATGTTTACGGCTTTGTAGTAAGATTATACTGTATTTACACTATATTACCAAAAGTATTGTGACACTTGCCACACGTGAACTTTAATGGCATATTCCAGTCTTAGACTGTAGGGTTCAATATTGAGTTGACAAGAAGGCCTGGCTTGCAGTCTCCCAAAGGTGTTCTATCGGGTTGAGGTCAGGATTCTGTGCAGGCCAGTCAAGTTCCTCTGCCCCAAACTCACTCATCTATGTCTTTATGGACCTTGCTTTGAGCACTGCTCCAAATCATTATGGTGCTGTTTTTTTTTCAGGGGTTGTGCTTGGCCCCTTAGTTCGAGTGAAGGGAAAGCTTAAGGCGTGAGCATACCAAGACATTTTGGACAATCTCATGCTCCTAACTTTGTGGGAACAGTTTGGGGATGGCCCCTTCCTGTTCCAACATGACTGCACACCAGTGCACAAAGCAAGGTCCATAAAGACCCACTCCCCTGCCAAACACCTCCTATGATATCCATGTCATGCATCCCAGGAGGCTTCAGGACTAAGTAGAACACAATTCACAGTGAAGCATCATCGGGATGTTGGCTGCTAGGTCCTGGAAGAGAGAACCAGCCTCCTGATGGCATCACAAATAATATGGGGGCACGGGATCCAGCATACCACAACAGTTTTTGAGAAGGGTACAGCTGAATTTGCTGGATGAGGACGCTATTATAGCTCTACCCAGAGGATCAGGTAGGAAGAAATTAAAATAAAAGTTAAATGAATGTTAACCCCTAGGGGGGTTGTGAAGCTCCTCTTTAAAAAGGTGTAACTAAAAGGCAAAACTTCTTTTTTTCAAGTTTTGGATAGAGTGGAGAGAGATTAGAACACTTGACAGTTCGTACTGCTGTCTGTACCCCTGTTAGTAATAGTCACCCTCTCAATTAGTTCTGTTTACCATTAGAACCGAAAGTGAAAGTAAATGAAAATACCAAATTTGGGGTTGTTCCCAGAAATGGAATACTAGGGATATCTTACAATGGGAAGACTACTTCTGGCCTGGATTCTTTCCTAAATGTACATAATATAACTGGATACTAATATTTATAGGTTAAAGAGGGATTCCACCTACAAAAAAATATTAAAAGCCAGCAGCTATAAATACTACAGCTGCTGACTTTTAATAAATGGACACTCACCTGTCCCGGAGTCCAGCGATGCCGGCAGCCGAGGCCGATCGATCGCTCGGCTCTCGGCTGCTGCCGCCACCATTCTAGGTGAGGGAATCAGGAAGTGAAGCGAATAGGCTTCACTTCCCGGTTCCCAACTGCGCATGCGCGAGTCGTGCAGCGCAATAGGAATTGTCCGCGCTGTCTCTGAGACCCCGTGTGTGTCCCAGCAGACAGCGCGGCAGGACAGGAAGAGGCATAGACTCCCACGGGAGTCTATGCCCGGAAGTGGGTGTAAATACCTGTCTTTGACAGGTATCTCTACCCCCCTCCCCCCTGAAAGGTGCCAATTGTGACACCGGAGGGGGGGAGGTTTCCGATCAGCGGAAGTTCCACTTTAGGGTGGAACCCCGCTTTAAGTTGATCCAGGGAATATCCGATTGCCTCTTGGGGGATAAGGAAGGATTTTTTTCCCCTTGCTGAAGCAGATTGGATCATGCTTTGATAGGGTTTTTTTTTCTCTGGATCAATTGTGGGTAACGGATTATGTATATGGGATTGTAAAATGTTTTTTTTTTTCTCCTTTTATTGGTTGAACTAAATTCACTTTTTTCTGTCTTTTTTCAACCAGACTAACCATGTAATTTTGATGACCCTTGGGAAACCAGGGATTTCCTCACTCTAGAGGGATTTTCCCTCATTTCCTAATTTGATTATGGGACAGGAAGTGAAGAAAGATATCCCCAATGGGACACAGATAGCAAAAATAAACCTGACAGGAGGTTATAACCCTACCTTTACTCTATGCAAAAAAAGTTTCTATTTGAAGCAGACTTTTAAAGAGGAAGTAAACCCTGATGAGTTTACTTCCTCTTTTTTTCCCTGCAAAGGTAAAGCATAATGGACTACTATGCATCGCATAGTAGCTCATTATGTGTCACTTACCTGACACAGGAGCCAGCGAAGTCGCCGCTGTCCCCTGTAGTCCGCCGCATCCATCTTGCTTGTGGCGTCTCGCAGCTCCGCCGAATGACAGCGGCGAAGCCGCGATGACGTCACTCCCGCTCATGCGCACGGGAGTGGCGTCTCGCAGCTCCGCCGCTGTCATTCGGCAAAGCCGCGATGATGTCACTCCCGCGCATGCGCACGGGAGTCGACAAATGCGGCAGCTCCATTCCTGGAACTGCCGCGTTTAGTGCGCCTGCGCGCCGCTGTCTACGGCGCATGCGCCGTAGACAGCGGGGCCCGTTTTCGGGCAAATATCTCCTAAACCATATAGGTTTAGGAGATATTTCTTGGACCTACAGGTAAGCCTTAATCTAGGCTTACCTGTAGGTCAAAGTGGTTTGTAAGGGTTTACTTCCTCTTTAAAGATAGATTAATCCTCTTCAACTGGAGGACCAGGTATAGTATCACCAACCTACAAAACTTTTAACTGATGTTGTTTACACTGCTACTATAGTTCATTAACTGTCAACTTAGAGAAAATACCACTAAACACCAGTGTTCTTATACAAAGACCCCCTCAGGTGGTGGCTAATATATTTTGCCATTTAAACAATGAACATAATTATGGAAATTATCTACTGTAAATAAATAAGTTCAGAGAAGGATACAGTCTATACCTTTCTGGTACTCTTCATCCTGAGTTTATTGCATACATATAGAGTAGAATCGGCACCATTAAAGAGGAAGTAAACCCTAATGGGTTTACTTCCTCTTTGATTCCCTGCAAAGGTAAAGCATAATTGACTACTATGCATCGCATAGTAGTCCATTATGTGTCACTTACCTGACACAGGAGCCAGCGAATTCACCGCTGTCCCCTGTAGTCCGGAGCATTCTCGGTGGGTCTCGCTGCTCCGCCGCTGTCATTCGACGAAGCCGCGATGACGTCACTCCCACGCATGCGTACGGGAGCCGCCACTCGCGGCATATGGCCGCTGACAGCCTGTCTTTCGGGAAATATCTCCTAAACCGTGTAGGTTTAGGAGATATTTCTTGGACCTAGAGGTAAGCCTTAATCTAGGCTTACCTGTAGGTCAAAGTGGTTTGTAAGGGTTTACAACCACTTTAAGCAGATGTAAAAAAAGTATCAGAAAGAAATGCATGTCTATGATTTTGCTTACTTAAAATGCATAATAGATTAGAAGAGAGTTTGCAGAAATTGCAGATGGAAAGGTAACAAATATTAATGAACATTGTACAAGCAAAAATGGAAACATATAGAGCAGGGGTAGGCAACTTTTTGAGCACAGTGTACCAAAAAATGTTTTCAAAGAAATTGATCGTGCTCATTTTATAACAAAAAAATGGCAACTTCACACAAAAAGGATTAAAAAAAAAGTAAATGCTAATGTATGCTACTTTAGTAGTGAGACATTAACATCCTGCACTCTCCCACCTCAGATCAGCCCCAATACCTGCAACTCCACACCTCAGATCACTGTCCCCCCTGCTCTTCTGTCTCACCACTGTAACCTCCTTTCTCATGTGTTCCACAGATGTACCGCCTTTCTCCCCTGCACCCCTCTGCACATCTGCCCCAACTCTGTACCCTCCTGCTCATCTGCTCCACCACTGTACCCTCTCCTCATCTATGGTATGCAGAGTGTTGAAAGGAAGCAGAGATGAGACACATCTACCTGTCCTGGCACACTCATCTTGCTGATCCACCACTCACATCCAGCCCACGTACTTGTATGGGATGTATGTGACGTATGTGCAATGATGAGCTCAGGTCAGTGGCATTTTCTGAAAGCAGTGGGCCTGTGTGCAAGACCATAAGTTTGGCCCCCCGCAGCTGAGAAAAAGTGCGGCTCTCTGTGCCACAGGAAAAGTTGGATGTGATTTTCATTGCCCTGGATACTGGCTGTGGCCTAAAGGGACACAGAGTGTAGGGGTTCAGTAGTAAGTGACGCAAAGGTTCAGGAATAATTACAACAAAGTTCCCAGAAGGTCAACAGTAATTCCACAAACTGTCACCTGATTGTGGTTTTCTCAATCAGAGTGAAATCCCTTCTTTCTGAGATTGGTAGTGCCAACCAAGCGAGTCATCTTCCTCCAGATGGTGGATGGGGCTAGCAGGACTGTGATTGGCTTTAGCTGTGGCCAATGACAGTCCTCCTCCTCCTACAGTTCTGCCCCCCCCCCCCAAGCAGAACTGCACCCAATCTTTTCCCTATCACAAAAGCTGACGATCGCAGCTACAGCAAAGTTAGAGAACCAAACAATGTGTCCCATCTTTTATTATGTGTGGGGGCACAGTGCAGGTGTGGCATGGGGGATTCTTAAATTGTAATGCATTATTGCCTCAGACTCTTCCCTGCGCTTCTGATGGGGAGGGAGTTGGGTGACGGCAAAAGAGGCTTCACGTGCCACTTATGGCACCAGTGCCGGGGGTTATAGATTGATATAGATTCTCAACTTACCATGAGGTAATCAGAAAGCTGCTGCAACTCCTAAAAAACAAAAATTTGTACATGTAAGTAATTTTTTTTCAATATTTGTTTTTAGATTGTATAGCAAGTTAATTTTGTAACTCATATATTAGCATACTTTGTTAAAACAAGGCGCTCTCCCACCAAATTTTACTTTATGTATTACTCATCCATGGAGTGGACCATTCCTAACTTACGTGCATTGTAAAACTTACACCCTGGATTCTCACTACTCCTCTGCCCTCCTTATGAAATTTTAACCGCATGCCAACAAGCAGCATGGTTCGGCTGCTCAAATCGCCATTATGCTACAGACAGCCACTAGGGGGCGCGCGCCCCCTGCTCGCTCCCCAAGCCAATGCGAGTGCCCAGCGGTCTCGATCACCGGCCGGGCTCCCGCGATCAGTCGGGGCACAGGGAAAACCGGGAGCTTTGTGTGTAAACATACAGTTTCCAGAGCAGTGAACTGACAGATCGTCTGTTCATACAGAGTATGAACAGCAATCTGTTCGTTTCCCTGCACAGTCCCATCCTCCCTTCAGTTAGAACACATACTAGGATACATATTAACCCCTTCACTGCCAGTGACATTTTTACAGTAATCAATGCAATTTTAATCGCACCGATCGCTGTATTAATGCCAATGGTCCCAAAAATGTGACGTGTCCGCCATAATGTCGCAGTCACGATAAAAATAAAAAATAGCTGATCGCCGTCATTGTTTGATGTTTTAATGTTTTTTGAGGGATATTTATTATAGCAAAAAGTAAAAAATAATGAATTTTTTCAAAATTGACGCTCTTTTGTTTATAGCACAAAAAATAAAAACCCCACAGGTGATCAAATACCACCAAAAGAAAGCTCTATTTGTGGGAAAAAAAAGGACATCAATTTTGTTTGGGAGCCACGTCGCACGACCCCGCAATTTTAAGTTAAAATGAACGCAGTGCCAAATCGCAAAAAGTGGTCTGGTCTTTGGCCAGCCAAATGGTCCGGGGCTGAAGTGGTTAAACTGTATCGCAAACTTTGCGAAAAGTCAGATGTGTCACTGACACAGCCTGCCCAGGGCTGGGCTGCAATTAGGTCTAAACAGCATTTAGTTGAATGGTCACACTTGGATTAGGTTCAACCATAAAGAATAATGTCCAGCTTTATTTTGCAGTCAGGCACATTAAATTGGATTGGCCCTTATTTTCTGGCATCAAATCTGGCACATTTACAAAATTTTAAAGGGATGATAGAGTGATTTATGACTGCATAGTTCTGGGGGAAAAAAAAGTGAAAATACTTAAGCACTGCTATGTGTGTGATTACTAATGAGGTAAACACAGAGCAGCTGCATCATTAAAAACGATCTCAGGCATAGAAGTACCATATATAATTATTAAACAATGGTGTGCTTGCTCTATATATATAATGTGCATAAAGTGATATGTGCATAAAATCAATAAATTAAAAATAAATCGATAAATACATATTCATTTCAAACGTAAAATCCAAAATAAAAGTGTCCAAAATTAAAGTCAGTATATAATGGATATTGACAAAGTGTAATACTTGGTTATATTATCCGTGTCACCACTTCCACCACCAGGTGCAATGCCTGCTCACCTTCGGAGTTGACCCCCTTGGGTCATACAGAGCTCTGAGAGCCGGTTCACACTGAGGCAGCACCACTTGCATTGTGACTGCCTCAGGCGACCTGGACATGACAGCAGCTGCGACTTGCAAAACGACTTCTATATAGAAGTCAATGCAAGTCGCCCCCAAAGTAGCACAGGAACCTTTTTCTAAGTCGGAGCGTCTTGAGTCGCTCCTATTAGACTGGTTCCATTGTACAGAACGGAATGCAACTTGTCAAGAGGCTAAGTCACCTGACAAGTCATCCCAGTGTGAACCGGCTCTTAATGATGCATTTTAAGATGGTCCAGGTGTTTCATTAGGAGACAACCCCTTTGGGTCATGCAAAGCTCTAAATAATAAGTTGGACCAGCCGTTTTCTAAATTGATACAACAGGCTCATGTGATTTCCCCTCTCTGTAGGGAGATTCCTCCCATTTCCTGTCAGGTCACCTGAGCCCGGTCTTTCCAGCACAGAGAGCAAGCCCCCTTTTTAAACGTATAGGGTGCCCGGGCCCAGTGCAGGAGGGCAGGCTGTACTGCCTCATCAGCGGCCCTGATTGCAATGATCTGCCAGATTGCACTACATAGTTGAAGGTTCAATTTGTATCCAAAGACCTGCCTGAATGGATACAAATTTAAAGTGTTGTTTAGGTTTGAACTTGTATTATGTTTTTTGGAAAATGTAAAGTTTACCTGTTTTGCTGTCCACCAATGCTATCAGATTACAAAGCAATTGTATGTCTACAGCCTCTGCCTATATATCCTATCTAACTGATTTTGCAGCAAAAATCAAGGAGGAGCATTGCTGATCTTCAAAGACAAGACTGCGCTGTGGGCTATACTCAGTAAATAAACAAAGCATGCATCATTGGACAGCTGGGTCTTCCAGAACATCAAAAGATTTTAGACTGCAAGGGTGTGTGAGGAAGAGTTTTAAATTGTACAAGTGGGTGTGATAAGCATTGAACAAACACCAAAGTAAGACATTAATGTGTACAGGCTTTAAAGGGAAATGGTGTTGGATCTCCAAATTGTAATTTTCTGTCTTTGGGCAGCTTTACTTTAAGCCCTCGTTCACAATGAATGTGGCTTTGAAAATTCATCTGAAAATGACACGATTTCAAAGCCACAGTGTCAGTGCGACTTGGAAGACATCTGTGCGGCTTTATGCAAAAAGTAGTGCAGGAACTACTTTTTCAAATCGATGTGGCACCACAAAGTCGGTGTCGCACCAATTTGAACAGTGCGATTGCCAGTAATAACGTAGGACTTGTCATGCCATTTGACCTGTCAGTGGTGCTTACAATGTCAGCTTTTATTCATTTATGTAAAACCTTTATTTCAAAAAGAAAAAATAAATGTTGTTCTAAGTGCTTAAAAAGTGTTAGCTGAAGTTCATCTTTACTTTATTACTCAAGCACATTTAAATCTGCTTGCCTGACACAGTCTCCACAGATTGACAATATTGCTGTCCAAAAGGGGTCTCCGTTGCTCCTGCAGTGGAGGGTACACACTTAAAGCGGAGTTCCACCCAAATGTGGAACTTCCGCTTTAAGGTATACTGATCCCTCGACATGCCACATTTGGAGGAGGGGAGTGGGTACCCAGTTTTGACAGGTACCCATCTCCCACTTCCACTTGTGCCACCTAGGTGTCTCCTCCTCTCCCCCTCCCTCCTTGCAATCTTCTGGGACACGTCACAGATCCCCAAAAGATTGCCCAGCCATTCAGGACACGCAGCGTGACTCACACACACGCAATGCACATCCCCGGTTTGAAGCCACAAGCTGTCACAGCCAGGTGCCCACACTTGCAATGCAGGCGCCAATGACAGGCAGGGGATAGAACAGAGGCTTCGGGCGGCTGCATCGATGGACCGTGAGACAGGGGAGCATGTGCTTATTAAGTCAGCGGCTACATTTTTTGTAGCTTCTGACTTAATGAACATGGACCCAGCTGGAACTCAGCTTTAAGGCCCAGTTAACACCACATGCAGTTCAGTGCTTTTTTTTTTGCATCAAAACGCATGGAAACTAGGTTATATGGTTTTCAATGGCATAGTTCACACCAGTACATGCAGTTCCAGTGTGTTCCAGTTCCAGAATAAAAAAGTAGAACATGCTGCATTTTTCCTGCATTGAACTGTATTGGAATGCTGAAAAACACACTAGAAACGCTCCAGAACGCACATGTTCTTTTTTAAGGTTAAGTAAAAAGAGGGGAAGAAAATTCACTGGACTGCATCAAAAACGTACTAAAAAACGCATCAAAAATGCACAGGGAACGCATAAAAAAGAAGCGTCAAAAACGCGCATGCATAAAAGCATTTGGAACGCATCTGGACTGCAATTCTATGGTGTGAACTGGCCCTATGACAAGAAGTGTGCTACTGGCCAGATCACCAGGTAAAAATAAAAGAAAAACAAATACAATCACATTATTTAAAGGGTAAGTTCACCTTTACAGAAAAATCTGTAAGGTGAACTTATACTGGACCCCCTTCCCCATCTCCGCCCCCCCGGTCCCGCTAACCTGGAATCTGGCAATCATCCGCTCTGACACATCCCATAGCCGTTTTACCAAACAGGGGATTTGAAATCCTCACAGCTTTCTCCTCTTCGCCCGACATGTCAGGACGGGCTACGCAGCTTCAGATTGGCCGGCGCCACCCATGTGACGGTGCCGACCAATTAGAATGCTCCTAAACGTAACTACTGATTAGAGACTAAGCATTTAAGAGGTTATTTCTAAGCCCCGGCTAGGGGAGGCGGCTATACGATGTCTCCTAGCGGGAGATCGCCGGGCTCTAGGTGCCCCCGGGTGGGGTGGGGGGTTTGTGTTGGGATGAGGAGGGGGTCCTGTGTAAGTTCACCTTACAGATTTTTCTGTAAAGGCGAACTTACCCTTTAAGGTAAGGTAAGCTGCAATATATAAAATTTTTGTTTTTAGGTTGAATACCACTTTGAAGACAAGACTGTCCTAAGCAGCCAAATCACATCAACACCACAGGCAATGATACACATGTTTGTGCAACAAAAACTTTCCACCAGTGCACATAGGTTGACTTTTAGTAGATGACCCGTTCTCCACAATCTCCCAAGGTTTGAAAAGCTGATTATCGCACAACCAAAAAGCCCACTGTATCTGTAAAAAAAACAAAAAAACAAACAAACAAACACACACACACACACACACACACACACACACACACACTAACCAAAATAGACCATTTGATCCTGGCAACTGGCGAACTAAGTAAACATATACCAAACCCCCAAAAAAACGAAATATCAAATTTTCTACCCTTTGAGAATAGCACTGTGCATACAGGGAAAACACAAGATTTGCATACTTACACCATCTAAGACTGATATGGCACAGCTGTAAAAAAAAAAAATATTAAAATTAGAAAGAGTTACTACAATAATTAATGCAAAACAGTCATTACCTGGAATCTGAGCGCAATATTAATGCCAGACTGGACAAATACTTTTCTCTGTTATACATTAGCCACAGTCGGTGTTAACCAGCTGTTACACTCCTGGAATACTACACAAGCATATGGTAGATATGTTTATTGCAGACCCAAACGATCTTTACTGTATGGTAACTTCTGTTCATCATGTAAAAAAAAAAAAAATCTGAGGTTATTCCCAGGAAACTACTGTACATTCTCAGCTGCCCAGTTAGAAGCGTATTATGTACTAACTAGAGCCTCAATAACGCATGAGATGATAACCAGCTGCAACTCATCTTATCACAAATCATGCACCAATGGATTCAACACAGGCTGATTATGGTAGCCTGAAGCAACATTAAAATTCTTGCTGGGTAACAGAAGGGCTTAAGGCCGGGTTCAGACTCGTATGACACGACAGTCGTACCACTTTGGATCCGACTTTGTCATGCGAATTGAAGTCCGACATCCGTCCGACTTCAATGAACAGGGATCCGACTTTGATCACAAAAAAAATAAAAAAATAAAAAATAACACACATTACACAGGTTTTTAAAGGAATTTATTGAGGCAGCTCCGTTGTCTCTTCTCCCCTCTCTCCGCGTCTTCTGCCTCTGCCAGGTCTCCTTCCCTCTCCGGTTCTTCTCCCTCTGTCTTCTCTCCACTGTCTTCTCCCTCTGTTCTTCCGATGTTGACTCAACACTCTCTCCCACTCTAATGCTGAGTGCATCGTGTGCCACTAATTATATTCACATGAGGCAGGGTCACTGGGTGATGTCATACAGTGACCCTGCCCCTTATGACGCCACCTTCGGATCCCTGTTCATTGAAGTTGGACGCATGTTCGCATCTTCTAACTGGGCAGCCGAGAATGTACAGTAGTTTCCTGAGAATAACCCCCCCTGCCCCAAAGCACCCACCCCCCCCATGTTGAGGGCATGCAGCCTGGTACAGTTTGGGGGGGGCGCTCGTTCATCCCCACCCCCTTTCCTGACCTGCCGGGGCTGTGTGCTTGGATAAGGTCTGGTATGGCTTTTGGGGGGACCCCCATGCTGTTTTTTCGGTGTGGGGGATCCCCTGAAAATCCATAACAGGCCGAAGGGCCTGGTATGCTCTTGGAGGGGAAGCTATGCCCTTTTTTTTTTTTTTTTTTTTTTTTTTGGCGTGGAGTTCCGCTTAAAGATCCTCAGAGCACAAGTCACATGCCAAAGTTGGGTCAAGTAAGATCCAACTTTAGTAATAATCAATGGGCTGAAGTAGGATCAAAGTCGGACCAAAGTAGTGCAGGGAGCATTTTCAAAGTCGGACCGACTTGTGTCGGACCAGTTAAGACATTGATTTTCACACGTCATGCAACTTAAAAACCGAATGTCGGAGTGTTTGTTGTATCAGTGTGAACCCAGCTTTAGGCTCCTTCCAGTGTTAAAACAAATGACCAAAAAACCTAAGCCCCAGGTGATATAATCTCTTAGGCCGACCATACACGGAGCAAATTTCTTTTCTGCAACCACGGGTTGCAGAAAAGAAATTCGCTCCATTCAATGTGTCAGGCCATTGTCTTCTCCTGGAGGCGGAAGCCATCCCTTCTGGGAGAAGACCATGATTATTGCTAGCAGCCGCTAGCGATAACTGCAAGAGAATCCACCAGACTGGTTGTACCCAAGTTGATCGATCAACTTGGTACATTTAGCCTGCCCATTAACAGTTCGAATTCAAACCATGTATGGCCGGTCTTAGTTTGCAGATAAAATTCTTCCCCCAAAGTGCATGTAGAGCCTTCAGAATTGAGGGTGAAGGAGAACAGATCCCAACAACAGGACTAAAGCCCCTTACACACCAAGTCTTTTTTCATTCAACTCAGGAAGGCTGAATGAAATAATACAGTAGCTCCTTCTGAGCTGTCAGTTTTAACTATATGACATCCCCCACCAGAACACTCTGGTCAGTGCAGCTGAGATCGTTGATCAGAAGCCAACCATCAGACATTTTTCAATCATGCTCTTTTGACAGAGGCCGGCCGAATAGCTGGCTTCTGTCGGCCCGAATCCGGTACGCACGGTCCTAACATTGGCCTGTTTCTTTTGAACTGGCCGATGCCGCCTGACATTCAGCCTGTGTGTACTAAGCTTAAGTCCTAGGAATGAAAAATACATTTAAAACTCAGCGCTGCTCCTATAAATACATATATAGTATCATATACTGTTGAAATCAACTATTCTAGTGCAAATAAAGTGAATTCAATATGTGCAAACAATGAAGTGCATACGGTATTTACAAACATTAAAAAAATTGTATAAACATCAAAGTTCATCAAAATATAAAGATACATAACATGCTTTGCCGGTGACTTAATGTGGCGATATAGTGCAAATAACTGGGCGTCATCAGAGTCTGATGACGCCCAGCGGGAGGGGCAAAACGCGTCAAGATAGAGAGGATCTGTGAAAGCTGTTTGGATGCCAAGGCGGCAATATTTGCATGTTTTTCATATCATTGATGTAAGTGTAATAGTGTAATACTGCAAGGTTTATTGAAAAAGATTAAAAAGCATTACACTTACATCAATGATATGAAAAACATGCAAATATTGCCGCCTTGGCATCCAAACAGCTTTCACATATCCTCTCTATCTTGACGCGTTTTGTCCCTTTCCTCCATTTTTGTCCTAACTTTGTTTGAATGGTCGCTAACTGTGGAAAGTGTGGAGGACCTCAAACTCAGTGGAGGATAGGAGAAACCAGTCCATGCAAATAGGACACGCCAACCCACCCGGAGGACAGTAATCATCGCTACTTACAGGCTCTTTTATCCGTTTTATCTGGTGAGTGGGGACCCAGGAGGGGAGCACAGACAGTCACTGAGTCACTGAATTCTGTTTTCCACGCACATCAGATTTGATGAACTTTATTTATTTGCACTATATCGGCACATGAAGTCACCAGCAACGCATGTTATGTGGCTTTATATTTTGATGAACTTTGATGTTTATGCAATCTTTTAATGTTTGTAAATACCGTATGCACTTCATTGTTTGCATACCCTTATATTAGAGGATGTTTATCCCCATTGTTGCAATATTTGCAACAATATTACTAGTTTTTTTTTTTTATTATTTTTTATTTTATTGAGCAACAATATTTACTTCATTTATTTAGCTGGATCTTTTGCCTTCTACGGTTTTTGGTGTTCATAGATCTGTGGGGTACCAGTGATCGGTTACTATCTGGCAGTGGTTTGATCTGGTTTGGGTGAGCAGTGTTCATCTTATAAGTGGTGCTCCTCTTTCAATGTACCTTTTTCTATATTATAATCTGTTGTCAATTCATTTTGTGTATCTTTGCATTTTAAATTTATAGTTTCTTATCGATTAACCAATACGCACATCCCCTGAGGAAGCATATCTGTGAAACATGTCGGGATAATGTGCCACAATCCATCTGTATTCAATCGATTGTCTTGATCAGTCAAACCACAACTGTATAATCTCATTGTCTTCAAATTGTAATCATGTTTTGAATAAAAACTGTATAATTTTATACTGTATACTGTTTAATTTTCTTTATAATTAGCACCTTTTAAAATCCCTATGCATGTTCCAATTTCACTATACTGTTTATTTGGGGATGTGGTGCCTATTTAAAGGGTGCTTTGTAGGGATGCACCGAAATATCGGCCACCGAAACATATCGGCCGAAAATGGCCCTTTCGGCGAAAAGCCAAAAGAGAATTTCCGCTGATACTGGTGCCGAAAATGGGGCGGGGCCTGCTGGGCTTGGCCCTGCACCTGGTGCCGCCCATCACGGGGGTGTCATCCTGTCTTTAGCTCTCCTCCTCCCCTCCCCCCTTGCCCATGCTGCAGTCAGCCTGTGGGGTCTCGCTCTAAAGTCCCCCTCTCCACAGCGGTGGCTGCATATGTCTCCTCAGCCGATGTGTAAATCGGCTGTGCAGGAGCTGGGCACGCTGTTTACTGTGAAAGTGAAAGCAAAGGAGAGGCGTCTAGCAGTGTGTGCTGTGCTCTCTGCCTCCCCTGGAGTGCAGTACCCAGCATGGAGATTAATGTAGAGCTGCAGCTGCCAAGTTTAAAATTATATATGTTTGTATGCCTGTGTGTGTGCATGTGTGTGTGTGTGTGTTGAGTGTGTTATATGTGTGCATGTTTGTGTATGTTTGTATGTATATAATATATACTGTGTATATAATATATATATATATATTGTGCATGTTTATATGTATGTGTGTATGTTTCTATGTGTGTGTGTGCGCATGTATGTGTTATATGTTTATATATGTGTTTGTTTTTTATATACATGTGTGTGTGTGCGCGTTTTTATAGGTGTATGTTTATATGCACTGGTGAGGCACAGGCAGGCTACATGGCGGGCACTGGTAGGCTGCTGAGCACAGTAAGGCTGCATTGATCTCCTGTAGCATGTCTGCAGTCTCTGACCAGCTCCTGTACCATGCCTGCAGTCTCTGACCAGCCCCTGTACCATGCCTGCAGTCTCTGACCAGCCCCTGTACCATGCCTGCAGTCTCTGACCAGCCCCTGTACCATGCCTGCAGTCTCTGACCAGCCCCTGTACCATGCCTGCAGTCTCTGACCAGCCCCTGTACCATGCCTGCAGTCTCTGACCAGCCCCTGTACCATGCCTGCAGTCTCTGACCAGCCCCTGTACCATGCCTGCAGTCTCTGCCCAGCCCCTGTACCATGCCTGCAGTCTCTGACCAGCCCCTGTACCATGCCTGCAGTCTCTGACCAGCCCCTGTACCATGCCTGCAGTCTCTGACCAACTCCTGTACCATGCCTGCAGTCTCTGACCATCTCCTGTACCATGCCTGCGGTCTCTGACCATCTCCTGTACCATGCCTGCAGTCTCTGACCATCTCCTGTACCATGCCTGCAGTCTCTGGCCATCTCCTGTAGCATGTCCCCAGTCTCTCACCATCTCCTGTAGCATGTCCCCAGTCTCTGACCATCTCCTGTAGCATGCCCGCAGTCTCTGACCATCTCCTGTAGCATGCCCGCAGTCTCTGACCATCTCCTGTAGCATGCCCGCAGTCTCTGACCATCTCCTGTAGCATGCCCGCAGTCTCTGACCATCTCCTGTAGCATGCCCGCAGTCTCTGACCATCTCCTGTAGCATGCCCGCAGTCTCCAGCTCCTGTACCATGCCCGCGGTCTCTGACCAGCTCCTGTACCATGCCCGCAGTCTCTGACCAGCTCCTGTACCATGCTCCTGTACCATGCCCGCAGTCTCTGACCAGCTCCTGTACCATGCCCGCAGTCTCTGACCAGCTCCTGTACCATGCCCGCAGTCTCTGACCAGCTCCTGTACCATGCCTGCAGTCTCTGACCAGCTCCTGTACCATGCTCCTGTACCATGCCTGCAGTCTCTGACCAGCTCCTGTACCATGCCCGCAGTCTCTGACCAGCTCCTGTACCATGCCCGCAGTCTCTGACCAGCTCCTGTACCATGCCTGCAGTCTCTGACCAGCTCCTGTACCATGCCTGCAGTCTCTGACCAGCTCCTGTACCATGCCTGCAGTCTCTGACCAGCTCCTGTACCATGCCTGCAGTCTCTGACCAGCTCCTGTACCATGCCTGCAGTCTCTGACCAGCTCCTGTAGCATGTCCCCAGTCTCTGACCAGCTCCTGTAGCATGTCCCCAGTCTCTGACCATCTCCTGTAGCATGTCCCCTGTCTCTGACCATCTCCTGTAGCATGTCCCCAGTCTCTGACCATCTCCTGTAGCATGTCCCCAGTCTCTGACCATCTCCTGTAGCATGCCCCCAGTCTCTGACCATCTCCTGTAGCATGCCCCCAGTCTCTGACCATCTCCTGTAGCATGCCCCCAGTCTCTGACCATCTCCTGTAGCATGTCCCCAGTCTCTGACCATCTCCTGTAGCATGTCCCCAGTCTCTGACCATCTCCTGTAGCATGTCCCCAGTCTCTGACCATCTCCTGTAGCATGTCCCCAGTCTCTGGCCATCTCCTGTAGCATGTCCCCAGTCTCTGGCCATCTCCTGTAGCATGTCCCCGGTCTCTGGCCATCTCCTGTATAAAAATATTTTTAAAAAATCGTCAATTTCGGTATCGGTGCTATTTCGGTATCGGTTTTCGGGATCAAGGAAGATTTATTTTCGGTATCGGTTTCGGCACCAAAAGACCCATTCGGTGCATCCCTAGTGCTTTGCATATCTATGGTTGAGCCAATTGTAAAGTTTCTGATGATCAATGTATTTTGACAGCTGTGTGCATCTGTAAGAATGAAATGTCCAAACTGGGTGGAATTCCTCCAGTCACCTTGTTAACATGTATGGAGCTTGGAGCAATCAGTTGGCTGAATGTAAAAAAAAAAAACTGTGTATGGCCAGCCTAAGAGAAAACCCTCCTTTAAAAAAAAAGCACTTAAGAGCTAACAGTGGTTCCAACTTTTCCCTGCAACATAATGATGCAGTTGAACTTTAAGCAAATAAAGATTCAAAAAGTAAACACTCAACGCTATTCTATAAAAAAAATGATTACTGTCTATTTTGCACTGTTTACCAGCTCCCGGTAATGTAGTAAGTCAATGTTAGTGCCAATATATCAATATCATTACTGTTTCAGGTTCCAAGATGAGCAAATATTGTCTAAATACAAGAGGCATAGCTATTTTAACTTGAATCTTGGTGTGCTTTGTGTATTTCTTTCATATCTGTGCAGCAATCAAGCGTGAAACATTTCAGTTGTGCAGGAGATATCTGTTTTAGACCGGTCACTGCTGCTCTGTCTCCTTGTGCAGGTTGTCTGGTCTTATATCCACCTCTCCAGTAGTTTTCTGCAGGCAGCCTATAGTGAATGGGCCTAATGGATCTCTCCCACCGATCAGCTCTATGCAGGCTATGTACAGCACAGTAATGATGTCACACTGCTACATTTACAGTTCACTGCAAGAGTTTTGGCACCCCTAGTCATATTACAGGCTTGACTTCAATTACTGACTAAGTCAAAAGAAGTCATCTCAGCCTCTCCAGGAAACACATTTAGGCATGACATACTGAATGTCTGCATATTTTAATGTACTGTATTTAGTTAATTACTCAATACGATCAGTACTTACTCTGTTTGTTGGCTAGAATCCCTCTTCAAACAAATCACTGGCATTTCCTGTACCGTTTGAACTCCTGTAAATAAGGAATTAGCAAAATCAAATATTGGAAATTCTGTTAGTTAACATGCCTCTATTACCAAGGCTTTGTACACATTGCTATTGCTGCAGTAGAAGTGGATAATCTGGCTGTGCTGTCTGGCAAGGGTGCCTACATTTCAAAACTGGCCATACAGAAATACAAGTCTTTTGGCATGAAAAATCATTCCCATATATGTAGTTTAACTGTGTATTTAGTTGCTTGCCTGGAGTTTATTTTTAATATTGTATTGACAAAGGTGTGTCTGATTTTAAATAGATATTACTGTATATTAAAGCTAAATGGTACAAAAGATGCGAATGCTTCATTAATTGTCATTCAATTACATCTCTGTAATACACTAAGGGCTCTTTTTTTACATGTATGTACTCCATCTAATCAATGGGGGACCTGTCCACTGATCCCTGCGGAGCAGGTGGATGACAGATCTGTGCCGGTTCCGCTTATGTAGACACAGCCCGCTTTCCTTTATGGGCAGGCGGACAGTCAGTCCATTTATATCTGATTGTCATCTGATCCGCCAGATGAATGGGGAATGGATCTCCTATCTGTCTGTTTTACCGATATGATCCGATGTCCGTTTACATCTGGCGCTCAACGGAGGGAAATGGATGGTCTGATCGGGTTCCCCTAAAAAACAAAAAATAAAAAAACCTGACAGGTGGAAAGGATCTGTCCACCCACCCATGTTTAATCGCTCATATATTATTCCTTTAAATGAGTTGAAGTAGAGAAAAAAATACCTGGTAATCTGAAAGAAATCCTAACTTTCTGAAAGTGTGTTCCTAACTTTCTGTTTGAGATGACAGTATACTGCCAACTCCCACCCCCTTACACACTTATCTCCATAACAAAAGGAAGGATATTCTGTAGTCCAGCAGGGTAATATCCAGGCAGGGCTGAAAACAAAATTGCATGCAACAAAGGCAAAGTTGTCAGCTTAAGAGCAAAGTTATAAGGATTTCTGGAAAGTTGAACTCAGTAGCCGCAATGGGAGATTCATCCATCCGCACTGTTCAGCCGTGATGAAATAATCTGCCAGATTTTGTGTGTTCGGGCAGGCTAAAAGAAATCTATGGGTGTATAGCTAGCTTTAGTTTTGTGAGTTGAAATATTGCTGATGGCACAGATACTGGGGAATGAAGTGCCTGCAGTGGAGCAGTCTTTAATATTGATTGGACCCTGGGAAAAACATTTCTTCCCCCCATGCAGTTTCGCTCTTGCTTCGATCAATGGCAAGGCCGATTCTTTTTTTTTTACCAACTAGCAATATAAAGAGGAGTTTTAACACTGGCCACCAATGTAATAGGGGTTTACACTGACCACTAATGTAATAGAAGCATTCACAGTAACCACCAATGTAAGGGGGCATTCACACTGGCCACTAGTGTGAATGAAAGGATTCTACACCAAACACCAACGTAATGAGAAGATTTACACTGACCACCAATGTAACTGTCACATTTACCCTGCGTTTATATTTGTGTGTGTCGGGAACACATGCAAAATCACTTTCCTGACACTACAGAAACATGCTGCCCTTTAGCAGATACACAACAGTGCCATTAATTGTTAATGACACCCTCACGCATCTGCTGAGCACCATACGATTTTGAAAAAGGGTTTGGGGCTTTCTTCCGCATGTGTAGTGCATAGAGCAGCCCACTGAAATGAATGGGTTGCCCTCCACGCTACCTACATCTTTATCCACCCTGTCAGTACACCTTTGCAATCCTAAAACCAACGCTAACCTCTGCACCCCAAACCTCCCCCATCCTCTCCACTCCAATCCCCCTCCGCTTTAACTCTACCTGCCTCCTCTGCTCATCTTTGCACCTTCCTTACCACCATACATCCCCTCCTTGCTCACCTGTGCACCCCAAACTGTAATTCCTCCATTCCTCCTCTTTGCTTGCATCTGCACATCCCACACTACTCCCCCCCCCCCCCCACACACACACACACACACACTAATTTGTTTACCTTTGCAGAACAGGCGGATGTTAGGATTAAAGACCACAGTTGTAGGCAGGACTTTCAAGAATGCCGCTTTATCTCCCCAGTGGGCAGCATTCACAATAGGTGATGGTGGCTATGACCTCAGGGGGGCATCATATACATATGAATACCACCTCTACATATGAATGCTGCTGGTCTGCCTCCATTTACATATGAATGCAGTCACCATTTACATATCAATGCCTGTATTTACATGTAAACACAGGGTCTGCAGGTGAGTCATCTGTACACAATAATAGGGCAGAGCTGGGCAGGATTAGTAACAGAACTTCACACTGAGATATCAGGACACAGCACAGGACCAATGCCTCAAGGGATGAGGGAATTTAAACTGGGATAGTTGGCAAGTATGAGGCAGCTGCTTTGGGCCCCACAACAATGACAGGGCCCAGGGCAGCTGCCCCTTTTACCCTACATTAAAGATGGCCCTGGGCATCTCTTCACATCTCTGTGCTTCAGTGCACGGCCATATAGAAAACAGTCTGTATAATGTTACCATGTAAGTATGCAATATGGTCCCCAAAGAAATTACTGGTACTGCAGTAAAATGCACACAGTACATTTTTCTGTGTTTCTAGACAGTATGCCATTTGCCTTCAGACCAGTGGGGGGCTAGTGAAGTTTTATGATGGGGGGGGGGGCAGACCCCACCCTTCCTTTATGATCCCTCCCACTTCTCATAAACCCAACCCCTTATAGAATCAAACCAATCCATCCCCTGTATTCCATCCATAGTGTCAGGCGTATACAGCCCAGCATCACAGGACAGGGTATACAGCCTAGCATTACAGATAGGGTATACACAATGCTGAAGGAGCAGAGAGACAGAGAGATAGTATGATGATCCTTCCTCCTGTCCTGTAGTCAAACTGTACAGCTATATACGCCCACATCTTCCTTCCAGACTGTATATGGAGACCTTCCTCCATCATCACTGTGACTCCAGAAGTGCAGATATACATCATCTGACCTGTTACTATTTATGTAGCTGTATATAGGACCGATGATGTTTATCTGCAGTCAGCGATGATGGAGGAAGGTATATATGTGTATATATATATGTGTATATATATATATATATGTATATATGTATGTATGTATGTATGTATGTATGTATGTATGTATGTATATATATATATATATATATATATATATATATATATATATATATATATATATATATATATATATATATATGTATGTATGTATGTATGTATGTATGTATGTATGTATGTATGTATGTATGTATGTATGTATGTATATATGTATATATATATATATATATATATATATATATATATATATATATATATATATATATATATATATATATATATATATATATATATACACATACACTTACATACATACTCACTAGCTTCCTTCCTGTATCATCAAAAATCACCTATATTATAGGGTGTCTTACTGGTGTGGATGCTTGCTAAAACTATTAGTTTATTTGACATTGTTCATAATTTTAAAAGGGTTCCTTGACTGTAAAAAGGTTAAACACTGCTCTAGGCAGGACGTTGGATTGCAGTTTATCCACTGACCTTAAGGTGGCAACGTACCATTTCTTCAGGCTAGAAACATACCACTGAAACAATTTGTCCCCAATTATCGGCTCCTTATCGCTTATTAGATGCTGAAATCCCATGAGATTTAGATGGACATTGCAACACAGAAGTGCTTAAGAGGGTGCCTGCAGCGTGGGAGAAGGTCAGACAGAGCTCCGCTTGTAAGGCGGAAAGTAGGAGCAGTATTAGGGAGAGGCATCTAATAAGGAGGGAAAGAGTAGGTTGCCCCTTACAGGGTATTTCTTCTGCCAGATTCTTGGAATGGTTTCCCACCTGCAGCTGGATAACTGCAAGGATATTGGGGACTTCAGAGTAACCGAGTATTCGAATACCTCTTCCAAGGGAAGTGCTCCTCAGGCATTCTGTGGTCTGTATACTCATGTTATAATCAGGATTGAAAAAGTGCCTTGTTCACAAACATTGCCTTTGACGCCTGCAGAAATGTATGGCCTGCAACATATGTGATGCTATTTCTGTAACTACTTTACTCCCATTCTGGTTACTTTTACATGTAGTAGATTATTCAAATATCATTGTAACAACCTTACCTTTCTCAATTTTAGTTACATCATTCTTTTTCATTCTATGGTATAAAGGTTCCGAGGGATTAATATTATTCAGAGTTCCAAGTTTCACATTTGCATAGTCAAATGGATATGTCTTAGATCGGTTATGATGACAGGAGTCCTGCAAGATAAAATACAAAAAGTAAAGTGATACATTCTTTTTATGAATCTTAACCACTTAAGCTCAGGAAGAATTTACCCCCTTCCTGACCAGAGCACTTTTTGCGATTAGGCACTGCGTCGCTTTAACTGACAATTGCGCGATCATGCAACGTTGCACCCAAACCAAATTGACGTCTCTGCGGGTTTTTATTTTTTGCGCTATAAACAAAAAAAAGCAACAATTTTGAAAAAAAAAATAAAAAATGTTTTCGTTTTTTTTTTCTAAAATAAATATCCCCCCAAATATATATATATATATATATATATATATATAAAAAACATTTTTTTCCTGAGTTTAGGTCGATATGTATTTAAAAAAAAAATATATATATATATATCGCAATAAGGGTATATTGATTTGTTTGTGCAAAAGTTTTAGCTTCTACAAAATAGGGGATAGATTTATGGCATTTTTATTATTAATTCTTTTTTTTACTAGTAATGGCAGCGATCTGCAATTTTATCAGGATTGCGACATTATGGCGGAAACGTTGGACAATTTTGACACATTTTTTTGGGAACATTGGCATTAATACAGTGATCAATGCTATAAAAATTTACTGATTACTGTAAAAATGTCACTGGCAGTGAAAGGATTAACATTAGGGGGCAATCAAGGGGTTAATGCGTTCCCTAGTGTGTGTTCTAACTGAAGGAGGGAGAGGACTGTGCAAGGGAGATGACAAATCACTGTTCATACGCTGTATGAACATACGATCTGTCTGTTCTCCCCTCAGAGAACTGGAAACCGTGTGTTTACACACACAGATCCCAGTTGTCCGTTTGTCAGCACAATCGTGGGAGCCAAGCGGTGATCATGACCGCCGGGGGGGCAAGTGGGGGTCTTGGCAATCTTCTTATAGCCTAGGCCATCTTGATGTAGAGCAACAATTCGTTTTTTCAGATCTTGAGAGAGTTCTTTGCCATGAGGTGCCACTTTGAATTTCCAGTGACCAGTATGAGAGAGTGAGAGCGATACACCAAATTTAACCCACCTGCTCCCCATTCACACCTCAGACCTTGTAACACTAACGAGTCACATGACACCAGGGAGGAAAAATGGCTAATTGGGCCCAATTTGGATATTTTCACTTAGGGGTGCACTCACTTTTGTTGCCAGCAGTTTAGTAATGGGTGTGTGTTGAGTTATTTTGAAGGGACAGCAAATTTACACTGTTATACAAGCTGTACACTCACTATTTTACATTATAGCAAAGTGTCATTTCTTCAGTGTTGTCACATGAAAAGATACAATAAAATATTTACAAAAATCTGAGGGATGTACTCAATTCTGTGAGATACTGTATGTGGTCTATACCAGTGTTTATCAGCCTTTTTTTCAGTCACAGCACCCTTTAACCACTTGTCCTCCAGAAGATTTACCCCCCCCCCCCTTCGTGGCCAGGCCATTTTTTGCTAAATTGCACTGTGTTACTTTAACTGACAATTGCACACAGTCATGCAATGCTGTACCTATATAAAATTGATGTATTTTTTCCCACAAATAGAGCTTTCTTTTGGTGGTATTTGATTACCTCTGCATTTGTTTTTTTGCGCTATAAAACAGAAGAAAACACAACAATTTTGAAAACAAAAAACAATTGTTTTAACTTTCTGCTATAATACACATCCAATAATTTTTTTTTTAAAAAATATAAAAAAATAAACAATCAAATTTCTTCATCAGTTTAGGCCAATATGTATTCCGCTACATGTTTGCACAAAACTTATTGTGTCTACAGACTATGGGATATTTTTATTTATTTATTTTTAGTAATGGCACTAATCAGAGACTTATAGCAGGACTGCAATATTGTGGTGGACAGTCAGACATTAACTGACACTTTTGGGGATCAGTGACACTAATGCAGCTAAAAAAATATGCAGTGTCACTGTACCAACATTGGCTAAGAAGGGGTTAATATAAGGGTGATCAAAGCGTTAACTGTGTGCCTGGCTAATAGTTTGGTGTACTGTGGGGAAGGTGCTTCTAGTGGAAGACATGGAGCCATGTCCCTGCTTTGCAGAGACTCGGGATCCATTCCTTCCCTACTGACACAATGGAGATCTGCCTTGTTTACATAGGCAGACCGCCGTTCTCTCTCTGTAGGGAAGGATCGGCGGGTGCTGGCGGACATAGAGTCCACAGTACCAGCCGATTAGCTCCTGCGGATGTTTCATGCATTCCCCTACCTAGAAGTGTCGATGGTATGTGATCTGGGGCAGTGCCACTTTTCTGCCATATATGTAAGTTATATGGTCGGCAAGTGGTTAAAAGTATGCAAGATCCCCTTCACATCGGGAGGTTCCCTCATCACATCAGAATCCCCCTCCTCCCCCCCCCCCCCCCCCTTCGTATCAGAGGCAACGATCATCTCAGAGACCTCCATCATGTCAGAGTCACCCTACATGTTAGCATAACCCTTCACGTCAGAGTCACACTTCATGTCACAGTCCCCTCCTGTACACAAGAGCCCCTATAACATCAGAATCACTTCTTTACATCAGATGACCCCTGTACACGAGTCCCCCATGGCATTAGATTTCTTCCCATCACAAAATCCCCTAATCACACAGTCTACAAAATCACACAGTCTCCTCTTGCCATCAGAATCCTACCTTTTAGTTCCAGCAGCACAGCAGAGGGTGGGAGGTGGAGGAGGCAGACTTCTGCCCCTAAATGCTGGACCTCTTGAGTGCTGGGGACAGCCCTGCATGCTGCCTGCCCTGAATCAGAGTCATGCATTGCCATGGTGTAGGCGAGCTAGACACCATGACCACAGCAATGAATGATGCCTTGTGTCCTGATCCTAGATAATTATGGGTTTTTAGGGGGCTGCTGGATGGCAACTCATGATGCTGATCCAGGACAAGCTGGGTACCATTCTCGTGACACCCTGGGGGAAAACAGAAAGCACCATGGCTGAGAAACACTGGTCAATGCTGAAAAATGGTTTCTTGAAACTCTACTCTTTCCTTGAAAATGTCACTTGACATACAAAAAAAAAACGACTGCAGTATCATATGAGGCAATCAAAAACTGAAGAGTTTACGAAGTAAAGCTGGCCTTAGACGTGGAACCTTTTTAATGATTTTTTTTTTTGGATCAGTCAGGGGGCCAATAATAAAAAATAAAGAATCATTCCCTCTGTGCTATTGTATTCTGTCAGTGGGGACTCCTCCAATGTTAGAATACACTGATCAGCACTGCAGCCAATTTGAAACTTTTTTCCCCCCAACATTCCCGTTCCAGAGAGGTTGATCATTGGATCAACTTCTATGGCGCAAGAATGGCCATAGATGGATGGAAATTCATCTGGTCCTTGCTGAACTGGCTGATTTTGGATCTACCTACTGTATAGCCAGCTTTAGTGGTTAGCCTTGTCCACAATATCCCTCCCCACATCCCTTGGTGTATGAAGTCAGAACCCCACAATATCTTTAATTTCCTCCTTAATCATGTCATTGACACGTTCAAACCTGTTCTTTATTGCCTTGAACGCCATACATTCAGATGCTCATTTGATTTAGCTATAGCATTATATGTATTCAAAATGCTAACAATTAACTTTTCCCATTTGCCCCACTTTGATCAGTTAAAGTGGTTGTAAAGGTATTTTTTTTAAAATAACAAATATCTCTATACTTACCTCCTCTTCTCAGGTGCCCCGCTGGTGCTCCTGGCTCCTCCTCTATGTCCAGTGCCCCCATGGAAAGCCGCTTCTCATAGGGGCACTTGTGCATGCTTGCTTCCGAGCCCTGCTGCAGCGTCCATTGACACAGACAGCAGAACTGGGCCCCCGCCCTCCTCTTCCTCGTCAATGGCTTTGACAGCAGCAGGAGCCAAGGGCTCCCAGTATTCCAGCCAGTGAGACCCAGAAGTGAAGGGAGAGAAGAGCTACAGATGTGTACTGCACTGGATTGAATGAAGGTTCCGGTAATGGGGGTGGGGGGGGGGGGGGGGGGTGAGATCCTAATGGTGTCTGGTGCCAATCACTTGTATGTGATCACTGCTTCAGTGATTACATGTGAGTTGGCGCAATTAGCTGCAAGAGCTGGCAGCATCTCATTGTTTTCAATGGGGATGCCTACTTGCAGCTAATCGCGGGAACCCCCACTGGGGTTCTCGGGGGCAGGATGCATTAGCAGGCGCATACTGCAAGCTATTAAAGCATTTTTTATATACGGTATTTATTGTATATTTCACAAGAATAATATGACATTTTAAGAAAAATGTGTATATCGATCCCCATTGAAGTGGACCTACACACAACTTTTAAAAGGTAGCTTTCGCCAGTGTTACTCTACTCCAATCCTCAAGGCGTCCCAACAGGTAATTATTTCAGGATTTACCTCAGATGAAACGGCTGTGGTAATTACCAAGGCAGTAATAGGGCTGAAATATTAAAATGCTACTGAAAGCTCCTGGCTGTGCTGGTCACCTGACCATTGACACATACGATATATGGTCACATGATATGTGCTGAAGGGGAACATTTTTTTTTTCTACACAACACAGATTTTCCAGAAATGCAGAATAACCAGGTGTGGTGTGCCACCATAGATACGTCAGCCCTATTGCCATTTAACAGGGAATAACAGGTGTTCCAACTCTGGAGCCCGTCCCTACAAAAGCCTGCTGGGAGTGTTAGTTCTTTTATAGGCAACTCTGACCTTCTCTTCCCATGGCATCACAATTAGGATTCATTTACATGGGATGTTGTTCAACCTCTCCTGAACAATTTAACTTGATAGCTAGAAGCCAGCATCTAAAAAATGTGCGTTTAGTTGCGTTTACATGACGTAAAACACTATACACCCAATCGCAGCCTTCGATCATCTAACCTAAACCTCCTTCTCATTTCCAAATCCCATTACGAATCAAAGGGAGAATGGAGATAAGCAGGCCAAGGACCACGACTACGGAACGCGACTTACGTCCGCATGGAAGAAAATAATTCAAGACCCACCTCTTCTAGAAGCTTAACAACACAGGTTGAATCCAGAACGCCTTGAGGTGATTCAGTTCGCATTTGTAGCACTATACAAATTATTCATTCATTCATAGAAGTGTTTGTATAAAAAAAAAAAAAAAAAAAATATATATATATATTTTTTTTTTTTTTGCTAAAATGAGAAATGCCTGTAAACGAAACGATGCTAAACGCGAGTTACCGCGTTTAGCAGCGTTTACAAGCTGTTACATGCATTTGCATTTCAAATGCCTCTGAACATCTTTCTGAACCCATTTTTTTTTTTTTGCGTTCCAAAAAAAGCTACTAACTCAACTGTCTAGAAATGACTATAAAACGACCCTGTGTACATGTACTGATAAGATAACAGAGGAGAAAAAATGCCCAACTGCTCCTAAACGTCCGTTTACCAGCAGTAGTGTACATGAGGCCTTATGCTGCTGGAACAACTTCTTGGTAACTCAGGAAGGAAGGAAGACTAAACAAAAAAATCCTTACCTGCTACTTGACCTGGGGCTTGCTCACCTCCTCGGTGGAGCGATCCTGAGGACTATGATCTGGCACTAACACACAGCTAAACTCATCTCCACCATCAGGAGCTCTGGTGAACACCGGTTAGTACTTAGACTCCGCATTATTTGCCAGGTTGACTTGCTTTTATAACAATCCTGCTGGTTGGTGGGAGTCCCTTTACGGCTTTAGCTACTGGTCTCCGAGCTTGACCCTAGACCATGACACAATCTAAGGTCCCTAACTCACATTCATACACACACACATACTAGGACCAGTTTAGACAGAAGCCAACTGACCTACTAGCATATTTTTGGAGTGTGGAAGGAAACCAGAGTACTCGGAAGAAACCCAAACAAGCATAGGGAGAACACGCAAAGTCCAGGCAGGTAGTACCGTAGTTGTGATTCAAATCGAGGACCCTAGTGATGCTAGGCAGAAGTGCTAATCACTTTGACACTGTCTGAGTGAGTATTGTTGTTTATTATTAGGTAGCCTCCTCATGTACCGAGAAAAGAAGCAGTAACGCACAATGTGCAGCACTGCAAATCTTAAAAAAAAAAAAAAAAAAAAAGCTTTGCATGTTATGACCAAAATTTGGCTGCCCTACATATACATATAAATATATATATATATATATACAAATATATATTTTGAAGTGGCTTACCAGAGCTATGGCTGAGGCTATCAACTATAGGCCCTGGTATTTATTGTATTTTTTTTTCAGCCCGCAGCTGGCTTTTTAACTGCTTGCCAACCGCCTCACGCCAATATACGTCAACAGAAGGGCTTGTACAAGCAGAATCACGTACCTGTACATTGCCCTTTAAGAGGCGGCCAGTGGGCGTGCACACGCCTGCGGCAAGCTCTGTGAGTAGGTTCATGGGTCCCACGGACTCGATCACCATGGGGATAGCAGTGATTGCCTCACGGGGAGGAAGAACAGGGAGATGCTAATGTAAACAAGCATCTCCCCGTTCTGCCTAGTGAGAGTGTCACTGATCTCTGCTCCGTGTGATCGAAGCAGAGATCAGCGACGTGTCATACACAGCTACATCCCCCCACAGTTAGAAACACGCCCCTAGGACTCACTTAACCCCTACACTGGCAGTGTAATTTACACAGGAATCAGTGTATTTGTATAGCAATGATTGCTGTATAAATGACAATGGTCCCAAAAATGTGTCAAAAATGTGTCCGCCATAATATCGCAGTCATGATAAATCGTCCCGATGATCGCCGCCATTTAAAAAAAATAAAATAATTATTATTAATAAAAATGCCATAAAACTATCCCCTATTTTGTAAACACCATAACTTTTGCACAAACCAATAATTTTACAAAAAATATGTACAAGAATACGTATCGGCCTAAACTGAGGAATTTTTTTTTTTTTTTTTTATATATATTTTTTTTAAGGGGATTTTTATTATAGCAAAAAATATTTTTTTTTGTTTATAGCGCAAAAAATAAAAACCGCTGAGGTGATCAAATACCACCAAAAGAAAGCTCTATTTATGGGAAAAACAGGACGTCAATTTTGTTTGGGAGCCATGTCACATGACCGCGCAATTGTCAGTTAAAGCGACACAGTGTCAAATCGCAAAAAAGTGCTCTGGTCAGGAAGGGGGTAAATTCTTCCGTGGCTGAAGTGGTAATGAAAGTGATCTGAGCGGCTCATTAGCCACTTGATTGCTTTCCGAAGCACCGACAGCGTTTGTCTGGCTTACTGTTTCCGATCGGCCTATCCAAGAAAAAATCTGTGGCCGGCTGGTCACAGAGGCAATGAGAGACTAGATAGTCTCCAATTGCCTCTATGGCCTTGTAGGACTTGAGAGATATCATGACGTCACTTCTGGTCCTGGGTCACATCTTTGTTCTGGACGTCGGATTTCTGGCAGGAAAATGCTGCTTTAAAAACATGATTTTAATCGGCATCTTGCATTGGCATCAATGCACGTTTAGCTGCGCTAGCATTTAGCCACATTTCTCTGCCTCTACTTTAAAATCAATGATTCCCTATGGGAGCCTATTGATTTGAATAGAAGTCGCACCAGAAGACGGATCATTATGATCCAACTTGTGTGCTGAGGATGAAGGGGGGCCCCCACCAAAATGATAAAAAAAAAAAAAAAATGGCGTGGGATCCCCCCAAAATCCATACCAACACCCTTATCCAAGCACGCAGCCCGGCAGGTCAAGATGGGGGGAGGCAACGAACGAGCGCCCCTTCCACTGGAACATACCAGGCCACATGCCCTCAACATGGGGGGGGTGAAGTGGCTTGGGGCAGGGGGCCCTGCGCCCCCCATCCCAAAGCACCTTGTTCCCATGTTGATGAGGACAAGGGCCTCATCCCGACAACCCTGGCTGGTGGTTGTCAGGATCTGTGGGCAGGGGCCAATTGGAACCTGGAAGTCCCCTTTAAGAAGGGGCCCCCTAGATCCCAGCCCCCCACCCTATGTGAATGAGTATGGGGTACATTGTACCCCTACCCATTCATCGCTGTCTTCTCCCTCTTCTGCCAGGTCTTCTCTCTCTGCTGTCTTCTCCCTCTGTTCTGCTTCTGATGTTGACTCAATGCAATCTCCCGGTGTAAAGTTGGGTCCGCCGTGTGCAATGGCTTATATTGGCATGGGGCGAGGCCACCCGCCGACGTCACAAGAGGCCCCACCCCCTTGCAAAGTCATCGTCCCATCATGCCCTGGGTGGGGACATCATAAGGAGGCGGGGTCTCCAGGTAACGTCTGTGGGTGGCCTCGTCCCATGCCAATATAAGTCATTGCAAGCGACGGACCCAGCATTACACCGGGTGATCGAGTTGAGTCAACATTGGAGGCAGAACAGAGGGAGAAGACAGCGGAGAAGACCCGGCAAAAGAGCAAGAAGACAGCAGAGAAAGAAGATCTGGCAGAAGAGGGAGAAGACAGCGCAGAGAGGAGAAGAACTGGAAGAGGGAGAAAAGCCGAAGAGGGGAGAAGAAAACGGAAGAGATGTCAGAGCTGCCTTAATAAAATACTTAGAAAACTTGTGTATAGTGTTTATTTTTTACCCCATACTCATTCACACA
Organism: Lithobates pipiens; assembly: GCF_037356315.1. Taxonomy (NCBI): domain Eukaryota; kingdom Metazoa; phylum Chordata; class Amphibia; order Anura; family Ranidae; genus Lithobates; species Lithobates pipiens. The sequence continues at coordinate 281,613,804 of NW_027507748.1, read as the reverse complement.
GGGTGGGGGGAAGGGATTTGGGGGCCCCCTTCCTAAAGGGGGCTTCCAGATACCGATAAGCCCCCAACCGCAGATTCTGACAACCATCAGCCAGGGTTGTCCAGAAGAAGCCCTCGTCGACAAGGCGACAAGGCCATATTGAGGGCACGTGGTCTTGTATGGTCCAGGAGGTATCCTGACCTGCCAGGCTGCATGCTCGGATAAGGGCTTAGTATGGATTTTAGGGGGACCCCACGCCATTTCTTTGGGCGTGGTGGTGCCCCTTAAAATCCATACCAGACCGAAGGGTTTTATAGCTTTTACCAGCATCTGGCGTTTTCAGGACTGCTCTTGAACGCGATTTTAGGGCGTTCAGACAACAGCTCATAAACTCCCCTGCTGATAAACATCCATATGTGGACACATAGGATAACATAGAGGGGAGTTTATGGGCTGTTAAAAAAATAAAAATAAATAAATAAAAAAAAAGCTCAAACTCCCAAAGACGTCCGTTTATGAGCTTCAGTGTGCATGGAGCCTAAAAGTAAAGAAGAGATCCATAAAGAGGACCAGTCATCCTTATTTTTATTACAAGGGAAGTTTACATTCCTTGTAATAGAAATAAAAGTGATAAAAAAATAAACAAAAAAAATTAAAAGGGACAGTGTGAAAAATAAAAAATAAAATCAAAGTAAAGCGCCCACATCCCTCCGTGCTCGCACGCAGAAGTGAACGCATATGTAAGTCACAAACGCATATGTAAACAATGTTTGCACCACACATGAGCTATCTCCGCAAACGTTAGAGCCAGAGCAATAATTCTAGTGCTACACCTCCTCTGTAACTCTAAACAGGTAACCTGTAAAAAAAATTTAAGCGTAGCCTATGGAAGTTTTTAAGTATTGTAGTTTGTCGCCATTCCACAAGTGTGCGCAATTTTAAAGTGTGACATGTTAGGTATTTACTTGGTAAAACATTCATATTTAACAAAAAAATTGGGGTATATATTGTTTTTTTTTTATTTTTATTTTTTTTTTCATTAAAGTGTATTTTTTCCCAAATAAATTGCGTTTGGATCTGATCAATGGGCACCATCTCGCCGCTGTGAGAGGGGGATTGCGGTCTAACCATGCGATATGCAGCCTACAGCTCCAGCTTCAGCTCTAGAGGGTCCAGACGTCGCCCCCTTCCTGAGGGACGCCCTGCAGCAGCGCTGAACATTGTGGCACTGGCCGGTTCACTGAGTCAGTAGATCGATCACCCTCTCTGCTCTTCCATTGCAAGAAGAATAGTTCGATAATCCTCTGTCAGGATTGGTGAAGGGGGGTTCTTTGCCCACAGCTTACTATTGTTGTTCATAAATGCCACACTTTGAACACTGTGCACAGACATCTTGTGCCTGAATCACACAGGGGAATACAATAAGACAGAATCAACTATTTTGCCTGGTTAAGGAATTCTTGTTTATGAGCGCCAACTTGCCGGTGAAGATAGCGAGGCCTTGCACTCTGGGACACTGCCATTTGGTTGTTCTTAAAGGGGACACATTACTAATATTTAAACTATTTTGACCCTTAGTATAATTAGAGATACTATAGGCCGGCCTGGGGTTTCCCTTTAGTAATAGTAATAGCTACAACAATCATTAGCTTGCTTAAGGATTTGTTTATTACTGTTTAACACTCTACACATTGGTGTTAATTACCGTAGCCTGTGCACGCCAGCAGGGGCCACAGCACGGCGAATGCGAGGCTTCTTACCACGTGATCAGCTGTGACCAATCACAGCTGATCATCGCGTGAACCAGGAAGTGCCAGTAAACGGCATTCCTTGGTTCACGCTGACAGGGAGAGCCGGTCAGCGGCTCTCCCTGTCGGATGGGGAGGGGGGAATCTGTGCTGATAATCAGCACTAGTGATGGACAAACTGCCAACGGGACGTTTCGCGAACGCGGCCGATAGTTCGCGAACCATAACGTTCGCGGCGGGCCCCATTGACTTCAATGGGAGGCGAACTTTGCAAACCTACAGGTCAAATTTGCAGCCACAAAATAATTACTAGCTGTGCAAACATAGTCCCACCACATGGCCAATGACATAACACATGTATGAGGTGAATCTGGGATCGACAACTACAAGCATTCTTTTATTATATGTGTATTTCTGACAATTCAGAACTCTTGAGACAATGGAGGCGAGGGAAGGTCAGGGTAGGCAAAGAAGAGGGTGCAGGAGATGATCACCAGCACCAGCACCATGATATAGAGCACTGACACCTGCACCGGGATAGAGTGATCTGACACCAGCATCGTGATAGAGAGCACTGACATCAGCAGCGTGACATAAAGCACTGACACCAGCACAGTGATATACCAGTCCTTAAGGATTAGCAGACTGTACCTCATTCAACCCTATATACTGTAGTACCCTAGACCTTACCAGTCCTTATAAGGACCTTTGTGGAACAAGTAGGTTGTGAATGATTAGCAGACTGTACCTCAGTCCCTATACTGATAAAGGACTACTGCAGCAGAAGGGCAGCAGTCAGCAGTAGTGCACCTCAACCCTATGTATTGTGGACCTATACCAGTCCTTAAGGAATAGCAGACTGTACCTCACTCAACCCTATGTACTGTAGTACCCTATACCTTACCAGTCCTTATAAGGACCTTTGTGGAACTAGTAGGTTGTGAATGATTAGCAGACTGTACCTCAGTCCCTATACTGATAAAGGACTACTGCAGCAGAAGGGCAGCAATCAAGTATAATATTCTTTCTATATTTGGAAGAAAGAATATTATACGTGTACAAGCCTATTACCATACCAGTCCCGAAAAGAACCTTTGTGGACCTAATAGTAACAGCTACTGATTAAACTGACTGTCCCTCACTGCCTCACACACAGCTTCCTGCCTGTCCCTATTTAAACTGACAAAACACAGGCTGCTGGAACAATAACTTGAATAGCACTTTTGTGGACCTAATAGTAACAGCTAATGATTAAACTGACTGTCCCTGCAGCACACAGCGTCCTGCCCCTCTCTCTACACTGACAAAAGACAGGTTGCTGCAAAAATCAGTAGCACAGCAGTGCCTCAAACCTATATACTGAACTACACCTAACACCTATACCAGTCCTGAAAAGAACTTTTGTGGACCAAATAGCTAGCGATTTGGGTCACTGCAGTCTCTCCCTGCTCCACACAGCAACCTCTCCCTATAGTGACAGTAGAAAGAATGTAAAATGGCCGCCGGATCGGGTCTATTTATAAGTTAGGGGCAATGTCCAAGTGTCCATGCTGTAATGTCTCAATTGGCTGTCCTGTACCCCATGATGGATGTGTCATCATAGGTCAAAGTTCTTTTACACAGTAAACACCGAAGTCCGCCGGGAGAACGGCGACAATAGTCCGCCGATCGGGCGGACCGCGAACAGCCGAAATTCGCCACAAAACGACCGCCGGGCGAACGGTTTGGCCATCCCTTATCAGCACATTGATTATCAGCACAGCCCCCTCAGTTGTGCCAATCACCTAACAATCATTGCCCAGCAATAAACACATTAATAAAGTCTCCCAGTGCACACCACAGGGCTAATCAGTGCCCAGCAGTAAGACGTTAGTAATCAGTACCTCATCATCAGTGCTGCCCATCAGTGCCACCTGTCAGTGCCAAACAGTACCACCTATCAGTGCCCATCAGTGCCCCCTATCAGTGCCCATCAATTATACATATCAGTGCCTCCTCATCAGTGCACATCAGTGCCAACTCATTAGTGCCCTTCAGTGAAGGGGGAAACAAAATGACAGAAACTAAGAAAAACTTATTTTTTTTCAAAAATGTTGGTATTTTTTTAGTTCGTTTAGCAAAAGATAAAAATCCCAGAGGTGATCAAATACCACCAAAAGAAAGCTCCATTTGTGGGAAGAAAATTATAAAAATTTTGTTTGGGTACAGTGTAGCATGACCGCGCAATTGTCATTCAAAATGTGACAGCGCTGAAAGCTGAAAATTGTCCTGGGCAGGAATGGCCGAAAGTGCCTGGTATTGAAGTGTTTAAGCAAAATAACGGTCAGTGCCAATCAATGCAGCCTGATCTGTGCCCATCTGCAGCTTCAATGCAGCCTGATCTGCCATAAATGCAGCTGCCTCACCATCTTTCATCAATGCAGTGCAGGAAATCACTGAGCCGTCATCTCCTGTTTACTCGGCTCTCAGTTGGCAGTCACATACACAGTCCCACCTCTACCATCGGCATTGGACCAGCTCCTGTGATAGACAGAACACTGGTCCAATGCCGATGGTGGAGATGGGACTGTGTGTTTGATGTGATAGCTGAGTTAGAGCCAAGTGAGAACCGGGAAAACAAGAGATGGCGGCTCATGAATTCCGACTGCGCTCATCCCCCTCCTTCCCCTCCAAGGTACACTATCAGCGTATAAAGCGCACCCATCATTTGCCCCCTGTTTTCGGGGGGGGGGGGGGGGGGTGCGCATTATAAGCCGATAAATAGGGTATTTGTTGTTGCCAATTGCCATTTAACTGCTTTAATAGAAATGGTTTCAACTAAGTCTTGGCTATTTATTCAGGGCTTGGCTGACTAATATCATTTTAAGTCTCTTCTCTTGACAAAGTAAATCTGAGAGAACTGAACTCATCTGAACTGTGTCTGTGAGTAATTACTGTGCTATTCTATTAACCACATTGCTAGGTGTGCCAGTAGGGGCTGAGACGCTTCTTGGAGTTGAAGGGCAGAGTAACGGACTGAACAAACATGAGCGGCTCCTACGGGGGTAGCACTACATAAGGAAAAATACAGTTAACCAAATGCAAAAAATTATGAATGCCGCTCAGACTCTAGAGGATCCTAATCCATATGCCAATGGCTGAGAGTGCCAGCTAGGACAGAGCTTGTCATTGCTCCAAACATCAGTGTATAAAGAGAAAGGTGTCCCGCCAGTCACACATTGCTGCATCCCCTGTGTAGGAGAGTATGTAACAACCTCAGCCTGTGCTCCAACACCCACACCCCTCAACACATTTTGCTCTGTCTCTGGAGCTTAATCATGGGTATATGTTGTTTATACATTTTGGATACAGCTGCTACATACTCTCCTACACAGGGTTTGCAGCGATGTGAGGCTTGCAGAAAAATACACTTAGCCTAAGTGCAAACTAATGCAGTGTGAGAAACCCATGATCCGTATGCATTTACCGAACCGCAAATTCAATCACAATGCACTTCTCTGCAGCAGGTGTCAGTGCAATCTTAATGCAGGACCCAAAAGCAGATTGCAAACACAGTGCATATTACCCACACTGGATCACAATGTACAAAAAGTACCATGCAATCCGGCTGCAGTGTGGGTCCAAAATTGATGCTTGCCTGACTAACCCTAATCCTAAGGCATGATGTGGTGCGATTTGAGCCCATTTAAAATGAACAGGCTCAAATCTCACCGTGGTTCATAGTGTGAACCGAGGCTCAAGGAGATTTCCATGTGCATTATGTATTAACCTGAAGTGAAAACGGCCTCTAGAATGTAACCGGGCAATTCCAGTATTAAATAATACAGAACAGTTATCATGCTATTTCTCATCATATGGGAAACATTTCTTACACAACACATAAATGAAATAACATTTACCTGACTGCCTAATGATAGAAGCTGTCGGTCTTCCAGAAGAGATCTGTTTGAATTTTGTTTCACTGGTGAATATTGAATACGTCTCTTTATTTTTGGTGGGGACCTAAGTTTTTTCTCTCCCAGTTCATCAATCCAAAGATGTCTCCTCCTGAAGAACTCCTCCTCACGCGGAGAATGCTTCTCTTGTTCCTTGCCCCAAGTTGGACCATCCTGGCGGCAAGTGGTGAAGTTGTGGCGACTTCTTAGGATCTCATGAAATTCTAGTCTCCTATCATGCTTGTCATCAAAGCTTTCATTAAGTTTTTGGCCAACTGGTGACTTCCCACTCTTACTAACCATGACCAGATCCAAGGTAGATCATCAATGCGCACTTCTTTATTCAGACAATATAAACTTCAGCCTGTAAAATATAAATGAACAATAAAGTGATCAAGAGGTTTTCTTTTTTTTTTTCTCAAAGGTTTTATTGAAAATAAGATCAGGTTTACAGTCAACGTTTGAATACACGTATCATTGCAGGCAGTCTAAACAATCAAACACATAAAGACATCTCTATTGTGTTCTGATTTAGTCAGTGACTAAGTTGGGGTGAGTGCACAATTGAAGACGGTGAGTAGCGTACACTATTTGGGGACGTGTGGTGTGGAGGGTATGGGGGGGGGGGGGGTGTGTGGGGTGCGAGCGATCAGCCCTTTGCTATTGTATTTAACTCAGTTTGTTATAGATGCTCTATGTCGGTCCAAACCTTGTCCCCACCATGTTAAGGGTCAAGAGGTGCCAAAGAGTTTAATCTTTGAGTGCACGAAATTCAGGGGAGAGTGTGAAGGCCAGCCATGGTTGCCATGTTTTGTTAAAATTTGTGCTATTTTCATGTTTGTTTGCCACGATCTCCTCCATCTTGTAGATATATTGTACTCTATCAAGCCAGTCTGTAATGCCCGGGGCTTTGGTTGTTTTCCAGTGAATTGGTATTAGTGTTTTAGCGGCCGTGAGTAGGTGTCTGGTCAACAATTTTTTGTAGCGGCTTATATTGATGGGTACCAGATTGATCAAGCATGCGGCCGCATTCAATTCCAGGCGAGTTTCTGTTGTTATGTGTTTTACCCAGGATCTGATTGCTTCCCAATAGGTTCATATTAGTGGGCATTCCCACCATATGTGCATAAAGGTACCTGTGTATGTTTTACATCTCCAGCATGTGTCTGAGGCAGAGGGAGACCATCTCCTGTTTTTTTGTGGCGTAATATACCATTGAGCTAGAATTTTATAGGATATTTCCTGATATTTAGAGCTTGAGGAGCACTTGTGCCAAAACGCATGCCTTATTCCATTGCTCCTCAGATATGCTGGTCTTGAGATCACGTTCCCACTTTGTTTTGAATTTATTTTTGTCAGCCTGAGACGCTTGAGTTAACATCAAGTATGCAAGAGATGTGGTGTTCGTTATTGGTGATCTTTGTAGACATATATTCTCAATCTGAGTTAATGGGAGGCAAAATAGATTTTTGTGTTTGTTGTTGACCAGGAAGTCCTTTAGCTGGATATAGAACCAACTTCCAGGAAACAGCTCCCCCACTTCTGCGGTCAGTGTTTCGAATGTCTTAACTTGTGTACCTAACATGCAAGTGTGTACTAAAAATTCTTGTGGCATGTTATGGTGTAGGCCTGGAATGAATTCAGGGTTATTCGTAAGTGGTGTCAGGGGACCTGGGTTTGTTTGCGATTTTTTATGACTTTACCAGCGTTTGCCAAATCTGTATTGTAGTTTCGATTAATGGGTGGCCTATAAGTTTGGGCCTTCTGTAATGAAGCGACCATGGGAGGTAGAGGGTGCTGCGCTGTGCCAAATTGCTTTCTAGCTGGACCCAATCTTTATTTAGTCCATGGCAATGCCAGTCTATCACTCTCGTGACATGGGTAGCCTGGTGGTACTTTTTGAAGTCCGGCAGTCCTATTCCCCCATCTCTCTTAGCCAATGTTAAACGTCGGAATTGGATTCTAGGTTTCTTATCTGCCCATAGAAATTGTCTCTGAATTTGGCTTAATGTTTTAAAGAAGAGTTCTGGAATTTTTATTGGTAGAGCGTTAAATACATACAGAAGTTTAGGGAACACCGTCATCTTTAATATCGAGGACCTTCCAAACCAAGAAAACATTTTTATTTTCCACTTGAGAAGGTCCTTTTTGATCGTGGCAAGTAGGGGTTTATAGTTTGCGTTATATAGTTTTTCAATGTCACTAGATACATTTATGCCCAAATACTGAAGGGCGCCTCGTTCCCATTTGTAGGGGTGATTGTTTTGTAGATTTGAGGATATTTTGTGGTAGGGTGAGGTTCAGGGCCTCTGATTTTGACTGGTTTATTTTAAAGTTGGATATGTACCCAAAGGTTTGAAATACTTTGTGTAGGTTAGGTATCGAGATGTGGGGGATTGGTGAGAAAGAACAGGAGGTCATCAGCATAAGCAGCAATTTTGTATTCTCTATCGTTTAACGTAAAGCCCTGGATGTCATCGTTTAGATTAATTGTTCTAATTAGAGGCTCTAGGGTTAGAATAAAGAGGAGGGGTGACAAGGGGCAGCCTTGGCGGGTACCATTATGGATGGATATAGGGTCTGAGAAAATATTACTAATTTTGATTTTGGCTTGGGGATTCCGATAGAGAGCCGAGATCCATGACAACATGTTTCCTCCAAGGCCAATATGTGTGCACGTAGCTATCATGTAATCCCAGGAAACCCTATCGAAAGCAGGGCCGATTATTTTTGCTAAAAGGGGTTTTAGTCTATTCGCTAGGATTTTGGCTAGGAGTTTAAGGTCTATGTTTAGAAGTGAGATGGGCCGAAAGTTTGCGCAATCCGTGTGTTCTTTGTTGGGCTTGGGAATTACTGCTATATGCGCCATGAGGAAGGATGGGGAGTCGTGTTGGTTCTTTGCTAAGAAATTAAAGGCTGAGCGGAGGGGCTTTATAAGAGCGGTAGTGTAAGTTTTATAGTATTGTGAAGTGAAGCCGTCGGGTCCGGGGCTCTTCCCTGCTTTCAAGTCAGCAATCGCGTTTGCGATTTCAGTGGTAGTTATGGGGTCCTCAAGTGCATTTGTATCTTCTGCTGTTAGGGATGGAAGTCTGCTATCCTGTAGGAAATCATGTACGTTATCCTGTTTTGTGCGTGTTAGGTGAGGTGGTTTGTGTCGGGCCGGAAGTTTATACAGTTTACAATAGTAGGTATGGAACATATCTGCTATTTCTTCCGAGTTGTGTTTTAAAGTACCTTCCTTTTTTTTATTTCAATACATTTTTATTGGAATTATTATAGATATACAAAACAAAATACAAGGAAATAAAGAAAGGTGGGTTGGGTTGGGTTGGGTTATTGGACACAGTAAAGCATGGAAAGACCCGGAGATGGAAGATAATACAGTATCTGCAATATAGACAATGCAAGAAGATAATACCATTAACAAGGTTTAAACCTAGTGGTCCATAATTTCCAATCACTATCAAAGGTTTTACATGAAAAAGAATTAAGTGCCAACAATCTGTGGTTTCTATTCACAATAGCAATCACCTCAGAGAAATTAAGGGCTAGAGTACTCTTCCAGTTACGAAGAATTAGGTTACGGGTTGCCAGGAGAATGTGTGTTACCATGGCCCTATCGCCACATGGAAACGCATCTATACCAATGTGTAAGATGGCTAAATTAGGGTTCGGGTGAGTTAGAATACCCGTTAGGTCTGAGATTGTTTGGAATGTCTTGTTCCATAGGCTTCTCAGGCACCTGCAGTCCCACAGAACGTGTATCAGGTTCCCAATTTGACCACAGTTACGCCAGCATAGAGGTGAGGAGGACGGGAACATGATAAGACAACCTGTAAGGAGTATAATGCCATCTGTAAGATTTTCAGGGTCATTTCCCAGTGACTAACGCATTGAGATGATTTTTGGATGGTTTTGAAGGCAGAGAGCCATTGTTCTCCGGTGAAGGTGGTTGCTAAATCCTGTTCCCATTTACTAAGGGCAGACTGTTGTGAAACCGTTGTTTGTCCTGGAAGGTGTTATAAAACAGTGAGATGCCTTTGGTATTTGGTTTTGATTTTGAGTAGAAATCCCAGGCTTTGGTGGGCAGTGAGATGGTAGGTATCGGGCGTGATTTAAAAAAAAAATGATGGGCGCGAGTGCATGAGAACCACATTGAGTGTGATAAGTCAAATTCTGACATAATGTGATTTACTGATTTAGGCACTGTGCCCTGGAATAGGTCCTGTATATAGCATACGTTGTTCGCCTTGAGGCGCGACGTCTGTAGTGACGGGAGTTTGGCGTGTAAGATTTCTATAGGCAAGTCATATTGTAGCTCAGTCGCTTCCGCGCTCTTGTATTTAAGGAGGTAACGCCACACTTGTAGTGACACCTGTATCGTCGGGGACATATGACTAGTGACCCAGGTATCCCATGCATCGCTGAGTAGGAAGTCTGAAGGGTCATCTACGGGGAGCATAGAAGTTTCTATGGCCACCCACAGTGGGCTTTCTACAGAGCGGAACCAATGTTTGAGTTGATCAAGTCTGGAGGCCCACATGTAATCTTTGAGGTCTACATAACCAGCTCCCCCAAATGATTTATGGGGCAGAAGAACCCGATGAGGACATCTAGCCCTTTTACCCCCCACGTGAATTTCCACATACTTTTTGACAACGCATTAATGTACTGAAGGGGTATTGGAATTGGCAAGGAGCGAAACATGTATAGTATCTGTGGTAGTATGGACATTTTATAGGCTGCAATTCTGCCTAACCAAGATAGCTCTTTCTTCCCAATGTCCGCAAGTTGTCGATCTATGTTTGTCAATAATGGTATAAAATTATTTTCAGCTAAAGTGGATATTGTACCCGTCAATGTCAGACCTAAATAAGTGATACCTGTTTTAGACCATGAGTAAGGGAGGGTAGTTTGCAAGAGCGTTTTAGCAGTTGGGTGGACTCCTAGATCCAAGATCAATGATTTGGTGTGGTTAACTTTATAGTAGGATACATCTCCAAAGTCCGATAGAACTTTGTGGGCTTGAGGGAGGGAACGTAGAGGGTCTGTCAGTAATAGTATGATATCATCAGCGAACAAGTTTATGACATGTTTGGATTTATTAAATGAGAAGCCTTTGATGAGAGCATTCGCCCGTATAGATTCTGCTAACGGTTCTATGATTAGGTTGAATATGGTAGGGGAAAGAGGGCACCCCTGGCGAGTGCCGTTGGCTATGGTAAAAGATTTGGATAACAGGCCCGCCGTGTACACCTGTGCCGATGGGCAGGAATAAAGTGCCAAGATGGCAGTAAGTATTGGTTCCTGGAAACCAAATTTATGTAACACAGCCCTCATATACGTCCAGTGTACTCTATCGAACGCCTTCTCTGCGTCTACAGAGAGAAGCAGAGAAGGCGTTCGCGATGATCTTGCATGGTGAATAACATTAACAATGCGCCTGGTGGCGTCCGAGGTTTGCCGCCCCCTCACAAAGCCACCTTCCTTTTTTTTTTAAGCGTGGATGTGGTTCGATAGCGTAGCATCCTTTAGGGCTTTGGCCAGTTGTTTGCCACTCTTGTCTCCGAATTCATAAAAAATGTTTTTCTTAAAAAACAGGGAGCGATTATATTTTCATGTCTAACAGAAGCCTTAGGGCGGTCCTATGTTGCGTTAATTGATGCTCTACTTTGAGTGAATGGGATTGTTTGTGTTGCAATTCAAGGTTTGCTATTTGTTGAGAGAGTTTATGAATTTCATTTTCCCTTTCCCTCTTTTTCCGGGCTCCCCATTTAATAAGTTCGACTCTAATCACAGATTTGTGTGCCTCCCAATTATTCAGCGGAATCGTGTCAGAATCAATGTTGTGAGCAAAATAAGTGTTGATGGCGTGTAGGATGTCTTCTTTTACAATTGGGTCGGTGAGGAGGTAGGAGTTCAGTCTCCAATTAAATACGGACTTGTGTGGTGTTTTTAGATGTAATGTGACTGCTGTAGGTGCATGGTCGGAGAGGGCCATAATGCCTATCTCCGCTGAGAGCAGGTTGCCAAGGTCCCTTTGCGATATGAATATCATATCTATTCTCGAGTATTTTTTGTGTGGTGCGGAGAAAAAGGAGTAGTCCCTGTCTGTGGGGTGCATGGATCTCCATGTATCTACCAGTGTCAGTGACTGCAGTAGAGCTTTTATTCTTTTGAGCGTTCTATACGGTTCTTGGGTCTGTCCTGTCGAAGTATCTTTGAGGGGTGCGAGGGGAAGGTTAAAGTCTCCTCCAAGAAGGATACATCCTTCGGCAAACCATTTGAGTTCCTCTATGATTATGTTGCAAAAAGATACATGGGAGACATTCGGGAAGTATACATTGGCGAAAGTTACAGGTGACCCTTCCCATGAGCCTTTAAGGAGTATGAATCGTCCCTCAGGGTCTGCCAGTTGTTGCTTCAGCACAAAGGGAGCATCCTTGTGGAGGAGGATGGACACTCCTTTAGTTTTAGCTAGGGAGTTGGTGGCGTGGTACACTGTGTTAAAGGTGTGGTCAGTTAGTCTAGGGGTATTACCGCTTTTAAAGTGAGTTTCTTGTAAGAATACAACTAAGGGTCGGGCTTTTTTAAGTTCCCTCAATAGTTTAGACCTCTTTTCGGGTATATTTAGACCATTCACATTATGGGAGAGGATGGTAGGTGTTTTCCCTAGGAAAGCGTATGCCATGATGAAGGCAGGACTTCGAGAGGGGAGTGTTCGGAGATACGGAGCAATCTAACAGTGTGTCTGGACCTGCTGTGATCGTGGGGTGTAGGTGGGCAGGGATAGTATAGGAGCAAGGAATCGGTTGTGTGGGTAGGGAGTAAAGGTGGGTAGGGGGGAGGGGGGAGTTGGGACGTGTAGGGTGATTTAAAGGGGTAGATCAATCTGCCCCCCCGGGTGATGAGTCAGCCCGCTGTCTGACTCGTTCCAAGGTATGGTGACCCTTCCCCTGCTGGGGATAGTGGGAGGTGTAGTAGCAAGGTAGTGTTACGTGTTGCGCTATGTAGTAGCGCATAGAGCTGCCACGACGTAATCGACTACGTCAACTAAGAAAATACGTCGACGTGCGTGCAGGGCGTCGATGCATCACAGTGGTGGCAGTGCTTAGTATCTACCGCTGCCCTCTGTGCCTCCGTCCCCCTCTCTTCTCCCCCTCCTTGCCGCCATCCCCCTCTCTTCTCCCCCTCCGTCCCTAGGGGTGCAACGGATCGTCACCGATCCGTGATCCGAGGGCACATGCCGCTCTCCGTGGAGCGCTCCGCGGTCTCGGCCTTAAGAGAGGCCGCGGCTTCGGCCTAGCTCAGAAGCGGTAGCCATCTTTCTACACCCAGGCGTTTACAATGTGATCGCTCTGACGGAGCGATCACTTGTAAACAAACCGGCGTCATGACATGACACCGGTTTCTCTCTCCCCTCTCTGTACTGATCTGTGCAGTGGAGGGGAGAGGTCGGATGGAAGCAGCCATCCCTCCATACCCAGCCATACTCTGCAAAACAATACCCTGCTGCAGTGCCATACAATACCCTGCTGCAGTGCCATACAATACTCTGCAAAACAATACCCTGCTGCAGTGCCATACAATACTCTGAAAAAAAAATACCCTGCTGCAGTGCCATACAATACCCTGCCATACAATACCCTGCCGCAGTGCCATACAATACCCTGCCATACAATACCCTGCTGCAGTGCCATACAATACACTCAATTAGCTAATCAAAAAAAAAAAAACACTAGATTCATTAAAAAAATAAAAATAAAAAAGAATAATCGTATAGTCGTTGTCTAATCGAAAAAATAATCGATAGATTAGTCGACAGACAAATTAATTGTTAGTTGCAGCTCTAGTAGTGCGGTGTGTTTCTGCTAGTAGGTTACCCTGTAAGAAGGTCAGATGGGACCTGGGGGCCCAAGACTTCAGGCCCGGGGGGGTGGGGGGGGGGGGGGTTCCCCCCATGAGGTTAGGATGTCTGGGATCAGGCATAAAGCTAATCTTGTATAAAGGTTTAGCAGCGTAGGGTGTCGCTTGGGTTGACGGCGCTGCATTTGGGCTATGCCCGAATTACCTATTGTCTTAAACTCTATCAACAGTGCATAACAGTGAAGAACTTACAAAATTGTCAAAGAGAGGGGACTCAAAAAGAGTAACAAACCTAGGTAATAACATTTCAGGTCATAGATAGGTAATACATATCAAACTGCTAGCCAAAAGTGGGAGTGTAACATAACCTGGCATGTGAAAGCAAACAGTAAATAATTCTACATTTTAACGGGCCCATTGAACCTGATAGCAAGGAATATAGGCCTAAGGTATATACTTAAGTCCGCTCAGCTACAGTCCTGTGCGTGTACCAAAGGTCTCCGCTATGGTAGGGTTAAAGTGTCCTGCACAGGGTTCAGGATACCGTAGGTGGTACCCGTTGAGACGTTTTGCCGCAGCCAAGTGCGTACAGTACGTACCAGGCTTTTCCTGGAAGGCAACAGATAGTGTGATTATTGGTACTCACAGTTCAGTTGGAAGCAGAAGTGCAAGCTTGATCGCAGGTTCTGACCGGGGGTAAACTTTGCGTTGGTCTGTAAGTGGGGCTGGCTGGTTTTCAAAAGGAGAAGAGGGAAAAAAAAAAAAAAAAAGGGAAGGGAGGGGGGGGGGGGGGGGGAGTAGCTGAACCACCCCGAGGCAGGTGTGGAGATGGGGTAAGCGAACGTTGGAGACCAGCTTAGGATGCGTGGCGGTCATAATTAGCATTCGGGTGTAGCACTCGCGTTAACATGGCGCATATTAACCTTAGGCGATCAAACGCTCATAGTGTTCATTGGGTGGCAGGAGTTGAGGTTTTCTAATTATTTTCCTTTTTTTACTTTAAATTTTTTTTATTTTCATAACAAAAAGGTAAAAGACACAGGCCTGAATGGCCAACAGATGACTTGATACAGCAAGTATACAAAGCAGAGCAAAACAATTTCTCATTACAACCTTATTAACATTTCTGCTGAAACCACCCACATAAGGCTGCAGGAATAACACTAAAACTGCCTCAGCTAGTGCTCAGTCAAGGGAGCGTCTGCCGAGAGACCAGGTCAAGGCAACTCCGAAAAAACAAGAAAAAAACAAAACAAAAAACAAAAAAGGTTTCTCGAGATTCTGTAAGAGCACTATCTAAGGTAGGGCGGGGCAAAGGAGGATCCGCGGCGGCCTCTAAGTCACCCAGCACCCCCTACGGGATCAAGCGGTGCTGAGTGAGGGACTCGGCCAGCATACCCTCTTGCTCCCGAGAGACCACCCTTCCCGCCCCTATTATCGCCCTTAGGCTCCCTCCTGTCATATCTGCTTCATCATATGTTTCACTTGAGGTCAACTGTCAGCCACCGGGACCGTGAATGAAAGGAAAGAAGAGATAGAAAAGAAAAAGGGGTAGAGAGAGTGGGAAAGGGAAGGGAGAGGGACCCAGCAGAATCAAACAAAAAGGAAATAAAACCGTGCTATCTGCCCGATAACCATCGTTCTAAACCAAACTGCATGTGCTCATTATACCGATGAGGTGTGGATCAAGGAGATGCCCATGTGAAGGGCCCAAGGTTCCCAAATAATATCAAATTTGCAGCGGGTGTCGGAGAGTATACTAGACAGTTTTTCTTGGGACATTATCCATGAGATCTTTCTCTGAGCGGACTTAACGGAGAGACTGAGGGTTGTTTCCAAGCTTTTGCAATGGTGAGTTTGGCCCCTATTAGGATAAAATGGATCAATTTTCTGTTATGCCTGGGGGTCATGGGAATTTTTTCATTAAGCAGAGCAATGGTAGGGAACCTGGGGACTCGGCACCCGGCGAACCCATCAATGATTTTGAAGATTTTCCTCCAAAAGGGGCGTAACCTGGGGCATTCCCACCAGATGTGGATCAAAGTGCCTCTGAGGTGACACCCTCTATAGCACAGCGGGTCCGCAGAGGGGTAAATGTTGGCCAATCTGTTATTTTCCTTTTTTATATTATATATATATATATATTAATTTTATTTTTTTATTTTTTTACACATACATACGTGCTGAGGCAGACCTGCCAAAGCCCCGCTCTCCTCTATAGGGAGATCAGAGGAAAATGGACCACCTGTTAGTTTTCATCCGATTCCCATGCTCCAGAAAATAGGGTCTCCATCCATCTGGATTTCACAGACAGGATCGGATCGGATATCGGTGGATGTCAGCGGACATGTCACAGCTGACACCTGCCGCTCCATAGAGTTGAATGGAGCATTTGATCAGGTTCACCTGAAAAACTGACAGGCAGACCTGATCAGAAAGCACATGTGAGAGAGAGGGAGGGGGAGAGACGTGAGAGAGACCCTAGCCCTGTCTGCAGTCCATCCTGTGGGAAGGTGTGTGTAACACAGTACCTTCCATGCAGTGTGCAGAGCCCGTTCTTAGCTTGGTGGTCACAGAGCTGCTCCATCCAGTGGATCTGTTTACTGCTGCCCCTTCCTGCCCACCCATCCTTTGGTCAGCCTGTCCATCAGTCCTGGGCTGGGAGGTCTTCGGAGGTCTTCTCCCTGCTCCAGGGCAATCCGTTCTGGCCGCTCTCAAGGCTCTTCATCCCCGCTGCCTCCTGGAGCCTTCAGTCGGGTGCTGTCCTGCTCCCCGCACCTGCTGCCAATCGGTCTGCATGTTTACCCAGGGCAGGACCCGATTGGTCAGACTGCCCTGGGCCTATGGAGTACTGGAGGAGGGAGGTGGGGTCAGCAGCGCTGACATGGAGATGCAGGGAGAAGTGAGCAGCGCAGACTGGAAAAAAAAAAAAAAAAAAAAAAGCACGAGCGCTCCCCTGCCAAGATTTTCAATGGAACCTTGGCACTTGGCTCCCTCCGAGACATTGCTATGATTCAGCGGGACACTGGGACATGGATCAATTTCCAGGACGGCCCTGACAAATCCGGGGCAGTTGGGAGGTATGCAGTAATCCTGGCATCCTGCCTGTTCCACTTTAAAGCTGGCCATACTTTGTAATGCAAGGGCCTGTCTGATTGCATATAAATTGAACATTTTTAGGTCTGACCTCATATTATATGGTTTTGTTAAATCTAAGAGCCAGTTCACACCACATACAGTTTAGTGTGTTTTTTCTGCATTAAAAACACATGGAATGTAGGTTATATGTTTTTCAATAGCATAGGTCATACCAGTGCAGTCAGTTCCAGGGTGTTCCAGTTCCAGAAAAAAAGAAAAGAAAAGAAAAAAAGAAAACCATGTTGCATTTTCCTGCACTGGACTGTGATGGAATGCAGTAAATGCATTAAAACTGCATCAGGATGCACTGGAGGGCATCAAAAATGCACCAGACCCCAATACAGTGGGGACAAAAAAAAAAAAACACAACACAACAGGAAACAAAGAAGAAAAAAGCATCAGGAATGAATCCGGAAATGCATCAAAAACGCACTGGAATGCGTAAAAAATGTGTTAACACGCATGTAGAAGCACATCTGAATGGATCTGGACTGTATTTTTGTGGTATGAACCAGCCCTAAAGCAAAACTGTACAAGAAAATTGCGTTGGCAGAATGGCACGGCTGGGCAAAGTAACGTACCCGTTGAACTTTCCATCGTGTGCACCTGCTGCGACCCCCCGTGACCGTGCCCGCGGGCTCGATTGCCGCGGGGATACCTGCGTTCATGTCACAGAACTGAAGAACGGGGAGATGCCGATGTAAACACCATCTCCCCATTCTGCCTAATGACAGGACACTGATCGTCTGCTCCCTGTCTTCGGGAGCAGAGATCAGTGTCATGTCACACACAGCCCATCCCCCAGACAGTTAGAAATACTCCCAGGACACACTTAACCCCTCCCCGTCCCCTAGTGGTTAACCCCTTCACTGCCAGTGAGCTTTTAACAGTAATTAATGCAATTTTATAGCATTTATTGCTGTATTAATGCCAATCCCAAAAGCGTGTCTAAATGGTCGCTGTCATGATAATAAATAAAAAAAAAAAATAAAAAAAAAAAGCGCTGATCACCGCCACTACTAGTAACAAAAAAAATTATTAATAGAAATGCCATAAAACTATCCCCTATTTTGCAGACGCAATAACTTTTGCGCAAACCAATCAATAAACGCTTATTGTGATTTTTTTTTACCAAAAAAATGTAGAAGGCCTAAACTGAGAAAAAAAGTTTAATATATTTTTGGGAGATATTTATTATAGCAAAAAGTTAAAAATAATGTGTTTTTTCCAAAATTGGCGCATTTTTTGGTTTATAGCGCAAAAATTAAAACCCGCAGAAGTGATAAAATACCACCAAAAGAAAGCTCTATTTGTGGGGAAAAAAGGACATGAATTCTGTTTGGGAGCCACGTCGCACGACCGTGCAATTGTCAGTTAAAGCGACGCAGTGCCAAATCGCAAAAAAGTGCTCAGGATTTTGGCCAGCCAAATCCTCCGGGGCTGAAGTGGTTAAGCCATAACACCTGTAAAGGGTAAGCCATAATCATCACAATCATGACATATATTAGTTTCACCTTTTAAGTTGCATTCGTGAAATAAAATTAACTTTTGCACAATATTAAAATTTTTCGAGTTTCACTTGTAGTGATTGCAATGAATGGGCAACGCTTTTTCCGAAGCGCCACAACACAGGCGTTTTTAACCCTTTCTTTGGCCGCTAACGGGGGAAAAGCTCCACGCTAGTGGCCGAAAAGCACCGCTAAAATGAGTGGCACTTTACAGCTAACGCATGGGCAGCCCCAGTGTGAAAGGAGTCTTAAAGAGTGGGGCATGTCTGTGCTGGGAATCAATCATGGAAACCCCATGGAGCTCTCAGCTGAAAGGCAGTGCGTCAAAAAACATAACAAGCATTTCCAAGGAGCCTGGTTGACTATCAACTCTAAGACCCCTTTCACACTGGGGCGTTTTTCAGGTGCTTTAGTGTTAAAAAAAAAGTGCCTGTAAAGCGCTAGAAAGAAGCCTCATCTGCAATCCCAATGTGAAAGCAGAGTACTTTCACACTGGGGTGTTTTTCTGGCGTTTTAGCTTTAAAAAAAAGCCCTTGTAAAGTGCCTGAAAGAAGCCACAACTGCAATCCCAATATAAAAGCCAGAGTACTTTCACACTGAGGTGCTGCGCTGGCAGGGCGTCAAAAAAAATCCTGCAAGCAGCTTCTTTGCAGCGCTTTTGGAGCGGTGAATACAACAGTCCTAAAGCGCCCCTTCCCATTGAAATCAATGGGAAGCGCCTGCAAAACGCCTGAAAAGCACCTGCAAAGCACTTTTGCCAGCAGCGCTTTGTGGGCGCTTTTAACCTTTTATTTGGCCACTAGCAGGGGTTAAAAGCAACTCAATAGCGCTCGAAAAACGCTGGTAAAGCGCTGCTAGTTTAAGCGGCACTTTACAAGCGTTTTTTTTGGTGCTGACATTGTGAAATGGCTCTTAAAGCACTCGGGCTTTCACATTGGGATTGCAGATGAGGCTTCTTTCAAGCGTTTTACAGCGCCTTTTTTAACGCTAAAGCGCCTGAAAAAGGCCCCGGTGTGAAAGGGGTCTAAGCCCTTGTTCACATTGGGCCAATTTGGCTTGCGATTTTCCAACTACTTTTGGCGAGTTCGGAGGCGATTTCAATAGACATCTGTGCAGGAACCCGCACAGATGTCTCTCAAAATCGCCCCCCCCCACGGAGTCGGAGTAAACTCGCACAACTTCAAACCCGCATTCAGTGTGAACCTGGGCTTAAACCTAAAGTGAACAACGTGTTGAAAATACGTGACAATGCACAAAAGAAAAACCGTTGAAACACGCCTGCTACAAAGAAATGTACCTCTATGCACTAAGGATGAGCTCCGGTGTGTTCGCATGCTCCATGTGCAGAGCCCGCCAGGAAGTCGGCGCAGCGTTAATCACAGGTAGAGAGACATTTTCCCGATGTACGGCTGCAGAGATCCAGAAATGTCTCACTTCCTGTGATTAGCGCTGCGCCGATTTCCTGGCAGGCTCTGCACATGGAGCATGCGAACACACCGGAGCTCATCCTTACTATGCACACACATAAATCTAATTGAATTGTCTCTCCAAGGTCAGGGCACCACAAATTCATATTTTACCTATACTATATTTGGAACCTTGTGAGCAACCACTGTTGTATTTTTGTATTATACAAAAAAAAATCCAGCAAGGAGAGAGGGACTCCATCATAATGATCACAGCAGGTGTGCAGGCCTAAGAACCCAAGCACAAACACCTTCCCATTGTCCCATGGGACATTTGAAACTGTCACATGGTTTAATGGTGACAATGTAAAATCATATATTTATTTCTACATTGTATGTCAATTACTTCTAGCCTATTCCTATTAATTCAATGTTGACATTTGTAAACTTACTTTGTAAAGATCCCCACACATGATTTCTGTGACACTACATTCACTATGTCCTGAGAGTAGACATCTTTCACAGAGCCTGCTTTCTGATCTACAGAGGAGCTGAGAGGATTCCTGACTGCAAGAATCACTTCCTGCAGGCAGAAAAGCACCATGGGATATGTAGTCCTTAGAAAGGAAAGTAAACAACAGAGGAGAAGCTGCAAAGTATGAAGGGAAGCCAGGAAGTTGTGGAAATAGATGGCCAGCAGACAGGCAGAACTCACAACATGAAAGGAAATCTTTCAAGTAGGCTTACTTTATGTTGGATTGTCAAAAATAACTATTGTTTGTATTGCTATTATAATGCTGATGTTATAAGCAGCCATTTTGTTGTTATTTTTTATTTTTTTCCAGGGAATAGCTTTTTTTTGGGTAGAGCAGCCCATTGAAATATGGGCAGCCATAAACACAGAATGCAACCACACAGGTGTGAGCCAAGCCTAAAGCTGAATTGCAGGTATGAATATTTTTGCATAGTTGTATTGGTCCAGCTTGGACCAATGTAAGCATTACACATTTAAAGCGTCGCTCCACCCATTTAAAAGTCAGCGGCTACAAAAAAAAGTGCTGCTGACTTTTAATAGAACAGACACTCACCTGTCCCACGGTCCAGTGGTGCAGTTGCCCGAAGCCTTGCTCCTCTTCAATCTTTTGGGACCTGTAATGTGTCCCAGAAGATTGCAGGGACACGGCACCAGGAGAGGAAGTGGGAGCTGGGTGCCCGTCAAAGCTCCAAAAAAAATGACATGCCAAATGTGACATGTGGGGGGGTGGTACTCCAATGTAATACCTGGCTCATCCTTGAGGATCTGCTCTGTTTTACAGGTTTCATGCCTAGTGGTTGCATTGCTCTATAGTAAACAACACAGGTGCCGCTCAATTGGCATGGGTGCCATTCTGGGAATACCTTGAAGCGGAGAGCTGGTGACGTCATACCTGAGAAGAATACAAAACTTTCTCTGAATGGTGCCAATGCTAAGCAAGCAACCCTCTGTGTTTCCCATTCAACTA
This sequence comes from Lithobates pipiens, assembly GCF_037356315.1. NCBI lineage: Eukaryota > Metazoa > Chordata > Amphibia > Anura > Ranidae > Lithobates > Lithobates pipiens. The sequence goes on along the minus strand of NW_027507748.1, from coordinate 281,592,722 downwards.
GGCAGCCACATGGTACAGGACCAGGAAGACAGTAAGGATCACTGTAGGTGGCGCGGTGGCTACCAGAGTGATTCTGTGCTTGCACAGGAATCAACAGATGTAAAATATAAATACTTAAAGTGGACCTCCACCCTGAAGTGGAAGTTCCACTCATCTGATCCCTCCCCCCCTCCGGTGCCACAATCGGCACCTTTCAGGGGGGAGGGGGGTGCAGTGACCTGGATAATCCAGGTATCTGCACCCACTTCCAGGACAAGACTGCCGCAGATGAGCCCCCCCCCCCCCCCCCGTTGTGTTCTGGGAAACGCACAGTTCCCAGGACACAGGGGGACCAGCAGAGATATGCAGTGCCACTCGCGCATGCGCAGTAGGGAACCGGGCAGTGAAGCCGTAATGCTTCACTTCCCGATTCCCTGACAGAGGATGGCGGCGGGGGCAGCTGAGAGACGAGCGATTGCTTGTCATCTGCTGCCGACATCGCTGGACCCTGGGACAGGCAAGTGTCAATTTATTAAAAGTCAGCAGCTGCAATATTTGTAGCTGCTGACTTTTAATATTTTTTTTAAAAGTGCAGAACCACTTTAATATTGACCCAAGCTGGGCCAATATAATTATGCAAAAATAAACAAAATACCTGTTTTACTACCATACTTATATGTACAGGTTATGTATCACTTGAGCCAAGCTATTTATATCAACTTGCAAACCACAACACACACATATACATTATATATATATATATATATATATATATATATATAATATCTCACAATCTCACACACGTTGTGGTTTACCGGGGCTATCGCTAAAGCTATCAGCCATAACCCCCAGTATTTCTCTTTCAGCTGGCAACTGGTTTTCTAATGAAAGTGGTCCAAGCAGCTAATTAGCCACTGGATCACTTTCCGAAGCAGCAGGAGGGGTTATCTCTCGCCATTCACTGGTGTTTCACAAGCTTACCATTTTTACAGACAAATTTGAGAAACGATCCGACAGGTCGCACAGATGGCCAGATCATCTCTGATCGCCTCTATGGTCTTGAAGGACCAGAGCGATGTCATGATGTTACTTTCGGACTAGGGCTTTTTTTTCCATCTTTTGCCTTTAAAAAAAAGGTAGAGAGATTTGAGGGTTTTTTGACCCCAGATCGCTCCAGAAAGAGGACCTGTCATCTCTTATTTCTATTACCAGGGATGTTTCCATTCCTTGTAATAGGAATGTAGCGGCCATAACCCTTTGTAGGGAGGCCTTGACTTAATGGGCTTACCGGTTACCTCCGCTTGGCTTGTTCTTCCACGTCTAGAGGTTCCCAGGGTTGATACCTAACAACTTGGATGCTGACACCAATAAAGTCCTTTTGGAAGGTTTTATTCTGCAGTGATAACATCCAATAACACAGTTTCGTATAGGAACAGAGGGCACGGGTGAAGAACTCAGGTACCTTGAACTGCAGATATAACAAAGTCTCTAATTTCACCCAGAGAGTAGCCACTTGCAGCTGGGCACTTCAAGGCTGAACGGATCTCTAGCCAGAGATCGTGGCAATTAGCACGTTGATTCAAAACTTGAAACAATCCTATGAACGTGTACAAGTTGTAACTAAGAGTGAACAGGAACCTTTTTCCTCAGTACCTGGAACGTTCTCGGTCTCCTTAATAGTACTGGAAAAAGTGTGGATTCGTCAATGTCCTTCCCAACTCAGTAACCAGGCACTTCTCAGGATGCCACTTGTCCGCCTCCTCCGAAGAGTCCTCCCCTGGTCACTTCCACGAGCTGTAGTGCCCCTCCAAACCTCCCTCAGTTATTGCGACTTGGACCAGACAGTTTCTGAGACTCTGGAACAGACGGATCCCTACCCCAGACCAGACGGGTCTATTGGGGGTAACCAGCAGAAGCATGTTGCGGGATGTCAGACACCCCGTGACTGGTACCCCTCGTAAGGTAACAAGACCAGACCACACGGGCCGCACAAACTCCTCTACCTAACACGTGACCCCCAACATCTTAAGTACCCCCTCCCAGACTCCTCAGCGAGGCCCGACACACCCGCTGATTGGTTCCGTGATGGCTAATACCTAAAACGTCCAACCACGCTTGGTTCTGGCTTGTCATGTGCACCTCACTACACATATGACCATGCAGAACTTCCAACATAGCCCAGCCAAACTGATGTCAAAGTCAACCTACATAATTAACCCTCAGAACCCCACTACTGTTCTGAGGCAAAAACGAAATTTACACCTGTATGACACAGTCCAAAATGTCATCCGCTACAGGAATAAATGTAATGAAAAAAATAAATTAAAAAGGGACAGTGTAAATAAATAAGAAAAATAAAATTAAAGCGCTCTATCCCTCCACGCTCGCTCGAAGAAACGACTGCATGTACTGTAAATAATGTACACATATGTAAACAGTGTTCGTAACACACATGTGAGGTATCACTGAGAACATAAGTGAGAGTAATAATTATATTGCTCAACCACCCCTGGAACTCAAAACAGGTAAACTGTAAGCAGGTAACCTGTAACCTTTGTAATGTGTCACCTATGGAGATTAAGTATCATCACCATCCTAGGAGCATGCGCAATTTTAAAGTGTGACATGTTAGGTATCTATTTACTCGGCGTAACATCATCTTTCATATGTTACAAAACAGCTGGGGTATATGTTATGCTTTGTTTTTAAATCATGAAAGTGTATAGTGTCCAAAAAAATTTAGTTTGAAAATAAATAAATAAAATCACTGTGCAATACTGTGTAACATAAAATATTGCAGCGATCAACATTTTATTCTCTAGGGTCTCTACTAAAAAATAAATTTGATATATTATATATATATATATATATATATATATATATATATATATATATATATACACACTCTGTATATAAAAATTGATAATGTCATTTTCTAGCAAAGAATACCAATTTAAATTTAAACTTTAAACAAAAAGTGCTAAAAAAGGCTTGGTCTTCAACCCTCTAATTTTATGTGCGTTTGCTGACACACGACAATGCAAGACAAGAGGATTACTATTATTTTTCATGGTGCTCATTTACGCCTGTTAGTATCTCGTGGCGAAAGAAGTACAGGTGCATTTTTTTTGGCGTGACAGGGCACGTTTGGTTCTATATAGACTTAAGTGGGAGTGGATGAAAAATGCATTTAAAAAAAAAAAAAAACATAAAAATGCAGACGCAAAAGTGTGAACCTAGCCATAAAAAGGACAAAGGTGATATAAGGTACTACAAAAAGACAATGCACGTATATAATAGTAGCAGAGCGATTTTTCAGTTTGATGTTGTCAGTTCAATAAAAAAACAGATCAGTAAATGCGTATTGCCCATTGCCATTGATCTCTGAATTACCTTGATAGATAAGCTGCAGTAATAAAGGCAATTTTGTGCCCTGCCAGTTGTTGGTAACAGAAACAAAAGCCAAGTATATCCTCCGTTCCCTTCCATCAACAAAGAAAAAAACTGGTCTGACAGCTTTCCAGTGACAGTATAGCAGTCCATGCAGGCACTTACCTTCCTCCAGTAAATACTCTGAGATCAGCACATGCTCAGTCCTCCACACAAGGTGAAAGGCATTCTTCCTGCTCTTTATCAGGCTCTGAGATAGAACATTTCACAAGAGTTTTTTTGTTGTGTCTGGATCCCTGAGACCAGAAAGTGTTTTTTTTAGACAAGCCATGTGCGCTGTGTGTAGATTGTAATTGGCCGGTGACACGTAGGTGGAAGACTTACATGTCTCTTCTTGTCATAAGCTTGTCTTTATTACATAAGAAGTTCTTTCAGTTAAAAGTGTCACTTGCCTGGGGCACAAAACCAACTGAGATCTACTAAACAGGAAAAAAAGGTTTTGTACAAAAAATAAATCATTTAGATAGAAAATGGGCTCCTGCACACAGGCGCCAAAAAAAAGTTACGTTTTCAGGCTTTCAGACTAGGGCTCATCACATGGACAGAAATAAAATCTCACTTTCAATACAGCATTTTTTATTTTATTTTTTTTACACTGTTCTAAATGCGATTCAAATGCTCTCTATGGGGCCATGCATGGTGCGTAAAGACCAGTAAAACTGCACTGCATTCAGATCCAGAAAAATCAAGATTGCAAAAACGGTGGCTGAGATCAGTAATGTTTGCGCGTGTAAACAGGTATGTGCGTCTACGCGTAATTTAAAATCTTATTTTGCAAAAATAAAAGAATTACACATGCTTCTGAGCCTGAGTAAACTCATGCACTTTACAAGGCATATAACTTTTTTTTTTTTACGCAGGATATTTCTGCCAGCTAAGTCTGCACTCACGTTCAGTTACGTTCAAAGCCTAATGGCCCGTACACACGGTCTGAAAATTGGATGAAAAATACCGCTTTTGAAGCGATCGTTCTATAATCTGATAGTTAGTACACAGCTTACAAGAGTCAATGACGACAATTCATGCAAAATTATCCGATGGGATAAGCATGAACATTTTTCTCGTACGATACCAGATCATGCGATTTTCGTTTAATCAGTATAGTTTTTGTCCAAAAATACAATACAAATACAATACATCTCTTCTGAATTTTTATTCAGTCATACGAGAATTTTCATAACTTTAGTAACTTCTTCATTTTCAATATGAGATTAGCATCCCAAAAAAATCTCATTGTGTGCTCCACATAAGGCAGGCCAAACATTTTGCATTTTTCTTTCCTTCAAAGCATGGGTTGAAGGAAAGAAAATTGCTTGATTCCCCCATCATAACATTCAGTGTTGAGGGGAATCCCTCAACAGCGGGAAGTTTCTCTGCCATTAGAATACAATGATCACTGCTTGGTGGCTATATGATCAAATTAAAAAAAACCTGACAGGCTGGCTGTACTGAAGTTGGTCGATAGCTAACCTGTCCATAGATGGATCAAAATGTATCCGGTTCCTGCTGAACTTTGATCTGTATATGACCAGCCTAAAGTGATTGCAAAGCCTATTTTTATTTTTTTTAAAACCACTTCCGGACAGCCCACCGCACATATACTGCGGCAGGGTGCGCAAAACGACGTACCTGCATATTGTTTTGTGCATGAGATACTGTGGTCGCGAGCACTGGTCCGGCAGTCTCAATGTCTGTAAACAAGGCAGATCTCGGTTCTGAGAAGGGAAAACATGGAGAGCTGCTGTTCCTTGTGATCAGGAACAGCGATCTCTGTGTTGTCCCAGTGAGCATCCCCCACAGTTAGAACACACCCAGGGAACACAGTTAACCCTTTGAGTGCCCCCTAGTGTTAACTCCTTCCCTGCCAGTGTCATTTATGCATTGGTCAGTGTTAAAAAAAAACACACTGATCAATGTAATAATGTCACTGGTCTCCAAAAAGTGCTTCAGTATCAGCGCTACTCTTTAACCCTTAACCCTTTTATTGGGCCACTAGCGGGAGTTAAATATGCCCTGCTAGCGGCTGAATAGCGCTGCTAAAATGACGGTAAAGCGATGCTTTTTAAACGTTTGGAAGGAGTCTTATGTCCTGCACACACAATCGGACTTTCCGACAACAAAACCGTGGATTTTTGTTCGAAAGTTGTTGGCTCCAACTTGTTTAGCATACACACGGTCACACAAATGTTGACCAACAATTACAAACGTGGGAACATGGTGATGTACGACGAGCTGAGAAAAAGGAAGTTCAATAGCGGCTCCTTCTGCTTGATTCCGAGCATGCGTGAACTTTTGTGCGACTTGTGTACACACGATCGGAAATTCCGACAACAAAGTTTTGTTGGCTGAAAATTTGAGAACCTGCTAGCCAACATTTGTTGGCGGAAAGTCCAACAACAAATGTTCGATGGAGCATACACACTTTCGGACTTTCCGACAACAAATGTTGGATGTGAGCTTGTTGGCGGAAAGTCCGAAAGTGTGTACGGGGAAATAGAGATGATGATTGCTGCTGGACCCTGAAACATTAGAAGAACTTTAGTGTGGGTATATGCATGTAAACAGGCACACTATACAAATCATACTCCTGTGTTTTGAGCAGAAACTTTCTGCCAGGAAGATTCGGCATTAAGACATCCGTACCATATGCAGGAAGCCTCATTCAGCCCTGTTCATGCCTGAGTGATGTTCTGCTTGTAGCTCTAATATGCTGAAGAAACAAAATTCCATTCATTTCAATGCCCCTGTTCACATCTGAGCGTTTTGTCACCTGTAGTAAAACGCTTGTCGCTCAACAAAGTACATGAGTTTCTTTTAGGCAGATTGGAGGCATATTAACCCCGTTCACACCTGAGGAATTTTCTGCTCGAAACCTGAAGCTCTAAAATGCTCAACAAGTTGGTGGAGAAACCCCCCCCCATAAATACTGAATTTTATGATAGGTGGAATCGATCCCAATCATTTCAATAGCCCCTGTTCACATCTAAACGTTCTGTCGCCTGAAGCGAAACCCCTGTTCTTTTTGGCAGATTGGGCCTCGTAGACTTCAATAGGAACGCCTGAAAATGTGTAACATTAACATTTTATGAGCTTGTTTATGTCGCTCGTTTTCTTTTCAAACAGCAGCTCTCTAGCCCTGATCTCCTCCACCTCCCAGTGCTTTTTATTGGCTAAACAAAAAAATGTCTGAAGCTATAAAATGATTGTAAAATGCTTGCAATACACTTCTAAAAACTCTCAAATAAAAACGACAAAAATCGCTCTACTGAGGCAGATTAGACTCAACATGAGCATTTTACAAGGGTTTTGTTGCATGTTTTCTGGCAAAACAGCAACAACAACCCCTAATTGTCTCCTCCTAGTACTTTCTATTGGCTAAAATAAAATCAGCTGCAGCTGTAAAATGCTTGTAATACTCTTCTAAAACATTCAAATATTAAAAAGCATTCAACACCTGAAAATTGCTCTGCTCAAGGTGTGAACAGGGCCAGGGAGCTGAAGGCCACCGCTATTCACATACACCTGCCATCCCAGCTGTGAGAATCTACTGATTGTTGCCACTGAAATCCGGTGTATGCCTCCGATTTCCTTAAAGGGTCCATTCACATTGTAGTGTGTGCGTTGAGCGCATTTTAACAGTTGGGCGTGCTGTTCATTTTAGCATGTTCTGCATTGCACTCTAAGCCCCTGTACACACGGTCGGAGATTCTGCCAAACAAATCCTTCGGATTTTGTCCGTCAGATTTAGTCTAATGGGTTGTGTCCGAAACTGTTGCATACACATGGTCGTACTAAGTTGTCGAAAAATCCAATCTTTCAGAACGTGATGACGTAATTTCGTTACGATGGGACTAGATTCAGGCTAGTAGCCAATAGCTTTGATGTAGGAATTTGATCTGAGCATGCGTGGCACTTGGTCCGATCAAAATTCTCTACACATGATCGGATTACGTCTGACCGGCCCAGTTGGTCGGGAAATATTTCCAACGTGTTGGAAAATTGGGTCCGACGGAGATTCGGACGGAATCAGTCCGATGCATACCACACACAGTCGGATTATCTGACGACACGGTCCGATAAGACGCATTCCGACGGATTCTCCGAACGGTGTGTACGCGGCATAATGCTTTTTTTTTCCCCACTTAAAGTGGAACTATACTCGCCTTCTCTCCAGCACCGCAGTGTTCCAAAGCTCCCCGCCGGTCCATGACATCTTCAGTCAGTCCGCTTCCGGGGTTCAGATCTTCGTCCATTTGTATTGGCTGAGTGGAGATGATGTCACTTCTGCGCATGCACAAGTTCATTAACCGGTTCCTGATCGGCTCATGCAGGTATACTGCGGCAGAAGGGCTCCCCTGGGCGAAATCCTATACAGGTACGTCCTTCCGCTATTCGGCCACCAGAGGGCACGCACGCTGCATGGCTGGCGGGTGAGATCGAGTGCACAATCGCAAGCATGGGGATTTGTGTGTGTAAACACACAAATCCCTGTGCTGTCAGGGAAGAGGAAACATATTGCTTGTTCCTACTAAGTAGGAAAAACAATCTCCTCTCCTCTCCTAGTCACTCCCATCCCCACACAGTTAGAACACACTGAGGGAACCCCTTCCCTGCCAGTGATATCTACACAGTAATCAGTGCATATTTTATAGCACTGATCGCTGTATAATTGTCAATGGTCCCAAAAAAAAGTGTCTGATCTGTCCGTCGCAATGTTGCAGTACTGCAGATCATCGCCATTACTAGTAAAAAAATAAAATAAAAATGCCATAAATCCTTCCCATAATTTGTAGATGCTATAACTTTTGCGCAAACCAATCAATATACGCTTATTGAGATTTTTTTTTTTTCCAAAAATATGTAGAAGAATATATATTGGCCTAAACTGATGAAGAAATTCTTTTTTTTTTTTTTAATTTTGGGGATATTTATTATAGCAAAAAGTAAAAAATACTGGGTTTTTTCAAAATATTTGTTTATAGTGCAAAAAATAAAAAACCCAGAGGTGATGAAATACCACCAAAAGAGAGCTCTATTTGTGGGAAAAAAAAAGGATGCAAATTTTGTTTGGGTACAGCGTTAAAGGACCACGCAATTGTCAGTTAAAGTGACGCAGTGCCAAGCTGTAAAAAGTGTTTGGGTCAGGAAGGCGGGAAAATCTTCCCGGCTGAATTGGTTAAAATGCGCAGCTCTGTGTACAGGCAGGTAAGGAAATGTACATACTATGTCATTGCTGCATTAAAAATCCTCTCTGTAAATTTTTATCTTTTCCCCTTTCAGTAAGCTTTGTCTGTAAAGTAAACTTCAACAGACTTTTTTGTTTTGATTCTTAGGTTTAAGCACAATATTTTTATGTGTTTACATGCGGTGCACCGGAAAAAAAAAATAAGTAGGCCGTAATCCTTTTTTCCTGATGCCTTCATGGCAGCACACACTGAGTTGTGACTCCGCCCCCACAACCTGACAGGATTGGATTAACTATAAATTTGAAGGGGAGACCCCCTGCTGCATTCTCTTTTTTATCCTCACCTGACAGGTTGGACTGACACGGTTTCTCCTGTTACAGATTAATAAGCCTCTACCGCATTCGCCCCAGCAGGTTCAAGCCTCTCCTGTTTTGAAGTCCCTCCTGTACAGTCTCTAGAGGAGCTTCTATGGAGGGAACCCCCATTCTGGTGGTCTCAGGGGGCTACTGGATTTCTGACATTACCAAAGCTTTAAAGAAGCTTTTTTACCTTTGCAGTGGACTCCCCTTCTTCTTTTGCCTATTAATTCCTCTTATTTAAATATTAATATCCATCTTTTATTTCTATAATAATTGGTGGTTTATATTCCCTTTTTTTCTCTACCTTTGGGATTGTTGTCTCTTGTAGTCCCCCGTCATGGCCGCCATTTGTTTCTCCTTCGGTGGTGTTTTCTCTATGCTGTAATTCCAGCCTAGATGGCGCCGTTCGGCCGCTCTGAGCATGTGCAGTGCCAGTTTCTTTCCTCGATGTTTCTAATGTGTGTTCCCTTGTTCAAAATGCCGCCAGAACACTCGGGACGCTTCTGCGCGTGTGCGGAGCGTCAATTAGCCACCACAATGGCGCTATTTTCAAATACAGAGCTGTATTTCTCTGTGATTCTGCTGTGCACTCTGCAAGACTTAAGGAAGGTTGCAGCCTCTGCATGTAGATCACTCTGCAGTCTCAAGGTAAGTCCCTGTGGGACTCCTATATTATTATTATTATTATTATTATATTGTTTCTTGCAGATAAACTTTGTTATAATTAATAAAAAAAAAATTAATAAATAATAAATAAATAATATATACACATTATTTCTCTCTATTTCTCAGACTGTCCTTCCCCCCTTTTTTTCTATGGAGTCCACTGCCCACGCAGACCACCATCAACAAGTTAGGTAAGAGGCTTTACCGGGCAAGGTAAGTATTGAAGGGGAGAAAAAAAGAGTGCCAGACGTTACATGCTGCATTTTTCTGGCAGCCCGTCTAGATCAAGAGCCGCAAGTTCCAGGCATGGGAGAAGATCTAGCCATATGTCAAGCAGGAGGTCCCGCAGGAGCCGCTCAAGATCTCCTTCACGGCGCCGAAGGCACAGCCACTCACGACATAGCTACTCATGCCACAGTCGATCAAGTCACAGGAGATCTCCTTCCTCACACTGTCAAAGCCGCCACACCCGACCTGCAGCAAATGCTTGCTGGATATGCGGCACTCTGGGACAGCCAGATAAACTTGCCTGTCGCTCTTGTTTCAATCAAGCTACTAAAGAGAAAGAGGCAGGCGCAAGAATTGCTACAGACCTCATAAGAGAATCAGTGCGGGAGTCCATACTGGAAACAACAACACCAGCATTAGATAGAGCTGCTCCCAGTACGTCTTCAGCAGACCCCCATCTCACTCAGGCAAGATGATGCGGCGGAACCGCAGAAAATACGGAAATATTTTCCAAACCTAAAAAGAGATCCGGTATCCTTCCCATTTATAGAGGAGCTGGAGGATCCCATTAAAGACGAGTGGGAGAGGTCTGACAAAAGATCTAGTCTTACAAACAGATTAGCCAAGATGTACCCTTTAAAAGAGTCAAAAATGAAGCCTTTGATTAATACTCCCATCGTCGATTCCTCATTAATGCGTCTCGCCCGCCACGTCACACTACCAATCGAGGATGCGGTTTCCTTTCGGGATGTGCTCGACCGAAAGATGGACCTAGAATTGAAGAAGGCATATTCCATGGCTGGGGGAGCCTGTAGACCAGCAATTACCACAGCAGCAGTGGCCAGAGCCATCTCAGGATGGGCATCTAAAATAGAAAAAGAGCTACAGGATGGCATTGAAATGGGAAAGATTATTTCCTCTCTGCAAGAAGTCAAGCTAGCAGGGGACTTTGTAGCAGAGGCATCAGTAGATATTATAAGATCTTCAGCCAAGGCTATGCTGGCCTCCGTAACAGAAAGAAGAGTGCTATGGCTCAAACCGTGGATGGCCGATACAGCATCCAAAATAAATGTGTGCAGAATTCCATATGATGGCGCAAATCTGTTCGGTGCCAAGTTAGCATCTAGTGTGAATGAATCCTTTTTGGTGGCCACTCTTCAATAAGTGATTGAGCTCTTCTGATTGGAATAATTGATCTTTAATCGACAACCCATTCAGTCAATGTGCCACAAGTGGGAAAGTGGATCTTGATCTGCTCACATGCAGGTTTCCTTTACATGTGCGAACACCCTGAGATCCCTTATCTGTGTCTTCTTAGAACATGCGTAGTTCTGCCACAGGTGCCCCTGCGACACATCCTCACATGCAATGTCTCATTGTCCGATCTCTGCAGCCACACATCGGGGCAATGTCTCACTGCCTGTGATTAACGCAGCGCTGCACCGACTTCCTGGCGGGCTCTGCACGTGTTCCATGCGAACACGCCTGAGCTCATCCCTAATCAGGAGTGCCCAGGGAGCACAATAACAGTCTCATCTAAGCAAGAAGCACAACATTTAGACCCCTTTCAGGCGTTAGAAATAGCCTCTGCTAAGCAAAACTGCCTCCCATTCATTGCAAGGTGGCTTGTGGGACGTTACGAATAGTCCTGCAAGCAGCATCTTTGGGGCGGGTTGGGAGTACTGTATTTAGCGCTCTAAAAAAGCCCTGCCCATTGCAATGAATGGGCAGCGCTTCCAAAACTGTTTTTACCCTTTTTTTTGGGGCAAAAACCTCCCCCGAGCTTTAGTTTTTAGCGGCTCAGTGTGAAGGTAGCCTTATAAGAAACACACACAAAAAAAAGTTAAATCTAATTGTGGAAGAGTGCAGGGGGAGAGTCAAATAAATTACTTTATTGTGTGAAGGACCGGTTTAACCCTTTCTCTACCAAAAGTTGTTTTTGCAGGTTATTTCGTACACGTTTAAAAAAAAATAAAAAAATTTCAGCCTGAAGATTGCATAAACCCCCAACACATATATTTTCTGAAAGCAGACACCCTAGAGAACAAAATAGTGGTAGTTGCATTTTTTTTTAATCTCACAAGAAATTACCTTAACCATAAAACTTTGCATGTGCCCATGAAATGGCAACTTCAGTACCCTATATTTTCTATAGGCTACACTTCAAATGCCCCCTATAGGTCATGGAGTTTAGCGTTACGGAGGAGGTCTGGAGCTAAAAATATTGCTCAACCTGGCATGCACGGCGATATGTAACACGTGTATTGCAATCAACATTTACACGCGTAGTTGCTCCCCCACCCGTGTGTTTATTTTCGTACCTGGGTATATGTGGGGGTTTTTATATGCTTGGATGTAACTTTTTTATTTTTTGCATTTAAAAAAATAATAATTTATTTTTAAACTCTTTTATGTGACAGGTTCTCTTTAACCTAATGGAGGTGCAGAATAGGAGAGAGTGTCTGGCAGTGGGAGGGTTAATTCATCATATAATCTTCTAATGGCCTTATATGTTTAACAAAAGATACATTAACATGTGTAGGCATGGAACGTATGTGTTGTTTAAAGGGTAAGTGATAGAAGCCCAGACTCCCTTTAACATCAACGTAACAAAGTAACCAGCTTTTCAAATGAAGCATGCAGCTCAGAAAACCATCTAGCTCTTTTCTTCATGACATTTCCCATTAATGCTAAGCAAGCATATATATATATATATATATATATATATATATATATATATATATATATATATATATATATATATATGCTCACATAAGTATTATTTACAAAGTTTGACTTAGTAATAAAACGTAAACAAATGCTATAAAATATAACTGCAGAATTTGTATAAATACTCACTTGACAATGTTACGAAGCCTACCGCATATGACAACGGTCAGCTGTTAGTGGTAGCTACACTCAGAAAAGGACTGTCAGAAGGTTATCTGTCTACAACATACAGAACGGGGAAGCATGATTCGGCACTTTCTACACCATCTAAGTGAAAGATAATGTTCATTGCAGCAAGGGGGTAAACATGTGCAGCAATCCACAATCAGCAATTAGCTTTGATCTCTCTAGTTTTGCATCTAGAAAGGGTAGAGCCATCTTAGGCTGGATTCACACCTTTGCATTTTTAGTGCTTTTTGCATTTTGCAGATTTGCACAACAGAAATTGTTCCATTGGAAACCATGTTAAATGGACTGTAGTGAAAATCTGCAAAATGCAAAAAGCACTAAAAATGCATAGGTGTGATTCCAGCCTTAGATACAGGTGGAGGGGTGAATGCAATTTGAATTGGTCTTCTCCTTTGGGCCTCATTCAACTAGGCATCCTTAATCTGTGTGAAGGGCCCTTTTTGCTTGCACAAATGTTCCATGCATCCACATGCAGGCAGGTTACTTTCATGGTTTTCATGTATAAGTACAGGGTGACATCATTTTTGTTTAGATTGCATTTACATTGATTTTGGAATGAGATGTCCAAGAAGCTCATATAGCTGTAATGATCACATACAAAACTTTGGCCATAAAGTTTACCTAGACATCAAACAATAGACCCAATGCTTAAAGTAAAACTAAAGGCAAAACTTTTTCTTATTTAAGTTTTAGATAGAATAGAGAGGAATTAGAGCACTTGTCCGTTTTTTATTTGTACTGTCTGTGCCCCTGTTAAGGAGACCCCCCCCTCTCTATTTGTCCTGTATAACATTATCATTGAAAGTAAAATTAAATCCCAAATTTTGGGATGTCCCCAGAAACGTAATAGAGGGGAACTCTTCCAATGGGGATACTAGATCTGGTGACCTGGGGATCCCCAAGGAACTCCCTTAATTCTGAAGGTATTACCTTCAACTTGCTGTTTGGCTATGGGACAGGAAGTGAAGGTAAATCTCCGCAATGGGACACAGATGGCAAAAATAATAATATTCTGACAGGGATTATAACCGATCTTTCTCCGCTGCTTTTTTCAAAATGAAAAAAAGTTTAGCCTTTAAAGGAAAAGTGGGGCCAAAGCACTTCATTCCACACCCGTGACCCATTTTTAGCTGACAACTGGGCTGTCTAGGCTCTGGATGGACCCTGACTAAGGATGAACTCAGGCGTGTTCGCATGCTCCAGTTGCAGAGCCCGCCAGGAAGTCGGCGTAGCGATGCGCTAATCACAGGCAGTGAGACATTGCCCCGATGTGCGGCTGCAGAGATCGGGCAATGTCTCACTGCCTGTGATTAGCGCAGCGTTGCGCCGACTTCCTGGCAGGCTCTGCAATTGGAGCATGCGAACACGCTTGAGCTCATCCCTTGTCCTGACTTTAAAGTAGAACTATAGGCAAAACTTTTTATATTTTTCATTTTGGATAGACCAAGGGATGGTTACAACGCCTGTCAAATTTTTTTACAATCTGTGTCCCATTGTGGAGATTAACCTTTACTTCTTGTCCCGTAGCCAAACAGGAAGTGACAGGAATTCCCTGCAAATTAAGGAAATTCCTTGGGGTCCCTATCTCACCAGAACTATTCCCATCTATTACTTTTCTGTGGCAGCCCAAAATTTGGTATCTTCTTTCACGTTCACTTTCACTGATAATGGTAAACAGAACAAATAAAGTGGGTGAATCTCCTTAACGGGGGGCACAGGCGGCAATAACAACTGACAGGTGTGCTAATCCCTCTGCACTCTATCCAATGGCGAAAAAAAAAAAAGTTTTGCCTTTACTTATACTTTAATGTCGGGATCCACCCAGATGCCTGGACCAGGAGCTGGCTCAGCTTTTCAGCAAGCCACTGGGAGACTGAGTCAGCCACTCCTGCCCCCTCCACAGCCTCTATGCTCACTAAAGTCTGAGAACTAAGCTATCAGTGGTTTTTGATTGCTCAGGTCTCGGTCTTAGAGGTGGGGGGGGACAGGACAGATGCAGCATCGATTTCGTTTTTTTCAATTCCAACTGTTTTCTTTTAGGCTGGGTCCCCACTGTTGCGAATTGGATGAGGCCCGTGTTTCTCTGCATCCAATTCGTATGTCAGGAGATTGTGACCGGCTCTCTATGGAGCCGGTTCACACATCTCCACAGCGGCTCCAGTGCAAATTGCACAGGGGTCCTGTGCATCTTTTTGTCCGTTTTCAGGTCCGAATTCAGCCAAAAATTTGGTCTGAAATCGGACCTGAAACGGTGAATGAGGATGTACTGGACTCCTGCTATGAGACGTAGTGTCAACCCAGCATTATGCTCCGTACACGCGGTCGGATTTTCCAACTGAAAATGTTCGATGGGAGCCTACTCTCAGAAGATCCGACCATATGTAGGCTCCATTGGACATTTTCCATCGGAATTTCCATCACACAAAATTTGACATCTGGTTCTCAAATTTTCCAATAACAAAATCCGATTGTGTGTACACAATTGTGAAATGGAACTTCATTTTTCTCAGCTCGTCATATGCATTGTACATCACAGTCCTCCCAGAAGGCATGCCAAAATGTACTTGTTTAGTAAATCAATAGTTATCAGAGATAGTTTTAAATTTTTCGGATGGGTCTCCCATGGAATAGATGACCAGGGGTGTCTGTTATTGCTGTAGACATGGAATAGTCACTGACGACTGTCATCTGGTATCTGTCCATGACTGTCTTTAACTAACCAGAAGTAGTAGTTTCCTGTACTTCATCTGTCAGTTATGCCTATGATAACACAGTGGTGACTAAGAACAGATGCAGTGTGATTTCCACTAACTCATTTGCATGTTAGTGGTACTACCGGCTTGACAAGCTGAGAAAAAATTGCAAACAGCTTTGACATTAAAAACGCTATAAAAGTTTATTTTTTTTATTTTGGTATCTAAGCTTATAACGTCTACATGTTTAAATCTGAATATTTTATTTTGTGAAATTTTCAACATTCTGGTAAAAAAAAGTAATTCAGTTATTATTTCATTTGTTTTTATACAGGTGCCTGAAGACGTTTTTAGCATTTAAACTGTGCATGCTAGGTATCATTAAAGTGAATCTAAAGCCAAAACTTTTCTTTAATTCAGAGTAGGGAAAAGTTAAAACCATTTTTGTCCTCTGTGTCCTATTGGATAGATTTCCCTTCACTTCCTGTCCTGTAGATTCAACAGAATGAAAAAAGGGGACACATTATGGGTCGACTTTCTTGAGATTGTGGACTCCCCAAAATCCCCCCCCCCCCCTGTCAGCTATTATAGATTAGAGACTCAGCAGTGGGCGGTGAGCAGGCTGGTCTTAATGGCGAAGGGAGGAGAGAGAAAGAGCCACCCCTTCGTGGAAGAACGAGGAGAAGTGTTCCTCCCGAATGTTTTCGGCAGGCTGTGGAGGCAGACGAAGAGAAGAGCGGATCTCGCGAACGGTCGGAAGATTCGGTCGGTGTGTCAAGGGGCCGTCGTGGCTCGAAGAAATGGTGAACTTACTCCCAGTCACCAGCAGACAAAGGCGGTCGGCGGAGTCAAGTACAGCAGCCAGCAGCAGAACCAAAGGGGAGGAAGCCAGTGCAGCACCTCTCAAGGCAGCCTGCAGCTGAAATGACACAGCAAGGCACTCGGCGAGCTGAGGTGCCTCAGCAGTCCCAGGTTGGGTATTCCTTGCAACCCCCAGACCCAGCAGCACTTCTGGAGGTGGAAAGTCAGCATTGTGCGGGACAGCCTTCGGCAGCTGGTGAGTTAAATCAACTGCATATTCTGAATGGGTTAGTAGGATCTTTGTCTTCTCCTGTTCAATCTCTTTTTCAGGTATCTGTGCCTCCCTCTTCTGCTGTGGCATCGCTGCCTGTTAACTCTTCTGTTGCTGTGCTCTATCCTGCTCCTATTAATTTCACAGTTCACAATGGGAATGTCAATAAGGGATTGCAGGATGACATTACAGGTCCTGAATCATTACATACAGCTGCGCCTTCTAATACACTGAATGTACCTGAAACATGCATGAAAGGGGTTATGCCGTGTGAGATGTCACCATTAGGATGTCATTTAAATGTATCAGTAAAAGATAAAATATGGAAGAGGGAATATATAGACATACTTTCACTCCTCCCTTCCTACAAGGAATTTATGATTAGATCAGATAAGAAAGGGGAAGAGAGAGGTGAGGAAGATAGGTGTAGGCCGGTCCCCAGGTCTTTCAACAATTGGCTACAGGCCTTCTGTATTTATGCAGGCATACTAGCAGAGAAGCACCCGGAGCTGTGTGGGGGTCTTTTCCAACATTTGGACCATATATTAGAGGCTTATAGGAGCTTTGGTGGCCTGGGATGGTTTTACTATGATGAGTCTTTTCGCCAGAAACTGTCCATACACCCAGCATTAAAATGGGGAATGAAGGATGTTGGTTTGTGGCTCAATTTGATACTCCCTCAGAAGTCGGTGTCACCCAGGCCAGCTGCATTTACCACTGAAAATCTGGCTTTTAGAAAAGGCTGTTGTTTTGCTTTCAATGAAAGTCAGTGTCGTTGGAATTTGGCTTGTAAATACAGACATGAATGTTCAATTTGCGCAGGTACACACCCAGCAGCGAAATGTTTTAAAAAGAATGTGAATGTCAGTCTTGGTCCGGCACAGAGGGATATTTTTCCAAAAAGCCTGCACTCCAGTGAGGCTGGAAAAAATGTGCCCATGGCTGGACAGCTACCCAGACAAGGAAAAGGCACGTTTCCTCATTGAAGGTTTTTCTAAAGGCTTTCCTTTACCTTCTTTTTCTGGGGTTGGCTGTATATTAGTGGGGAATTTAAAGTCAGTAGACTTGTACCCTCAGATAGTTAGGGATAAGTTGTGCAAGGAATTGGCGGAAGGGCGTATAGAAGGGCCCTTTGAGCATCCCTAATTTTCGGATATCCCCATTGGGAGTAGTTCCTAAGCGTGAGCCTAATGCTTTCCACATTATCTATCATCTGTCGTTTCCGAAAGGAGATTCATTGAATGATGATATTGATGAAAACTTATGCTCCATTTCGTATGCGACATTTGAGGATGCAATCAATATAATTAAGAAGTGCGGCACTGGTGCTTTGTTGGCAAAGGCAGATATAAAATCAGCTTTTCGTCTCCTGCCTATTTCCCCGGAGGCTTTCAATTCCCTAGGGTTTTTCTTTGAGAAGCAATATTTCTTTGACAAGTGTCTCCTATGGGGTGTTCACTGTCTTGCGCCTATTTTGAGTTTTTTTCCACATTTCTACATTGGGTGTTGGGTGTGAGATCTGGTTCGGATAGTGTAATACACTATCTGGATGATTTTTTGTTTGTAGGACCATCAGACTCTACGCGTTGTGCTGAATTGTTGGAGTTATTTAAAGCTGTTGCATGGGAATTCGGTGTTCCACTGGCTGAAGAAAAGACATGCTTGCCTGGTACGGTATTAGAGTTTTTAGGCATTGAAATTGATACATGCATGATGGAGTTTTGTTTACCCGAGGCGAAACTTAGCAAATTGAAAGGTTTGATTACAAAAGCTCTGCAAAAGAAGAAAATCAAGTTGAAGCACATGCAGTCTCTCCTTGGTATTTTGGCTTTTGCCTGCAGAATCATGCCAGTGGGCAGAATTTTTTCACGCCGCCTTTACCTGGCTATTTCAGGTATGAAATCCCCTATGGCTCACATTCACATGACTGTCCCGATTAAGGAGGACTTATTGGCGTGGTTTAGGTTTCTAGAGGGTTATAATGGCCGGTCTTTCTTTCAGTCTGAGTTTATTTTTGCCCCAGATTTCCGACTGTTCACGGATGCACGGGCACGAAAGGAATCGGTGCTATCTGGCAGAATCATTGGTGCTGTGCGAGCTGGCCCGAGTCATGGGTGCAGCGGGGCGTTACTAAGAATGTGGTTATGTTAGAATTATTTCCAATCTTGGTGGCTCTGGAACTGTTGGGTTCAAATTTTTCGAATAAGCGTTTACTGGTGGAGACAGATAATAAAGGAGTACTGTATGCAGTGAACTGTTTGTCATCTAGTTCTGAATTGGTGATTAAAGTTCTTCGGCAGGTGGTTTTCAGGTGCCTTAAATTCAATATTTGGCTGAAGGCTAAGTATACTCCGGGGATTTTGAATAACATTGCCGATTCTTTATCTCGCTTTCAGATGGACCGTTTTCGGTTGTTGCCCCCAGAAGCAGACAGAGATGGCATTCCATGCCCAGACTATCTGTGGGAAGTGGTATGAAGGAAGTATCTGAAGCCATTCAGAGGTCTTTAGCGCCCAAGACGTGGGCCGACTACTCAGCAGCCTGGAGAAGTTGGCTGTCCTTTGCCAGTGTGGGAGGTTTTCCTTTTAACAAACCATCCGAAGACAGGCTTTTAGCCTTCATGGATAGTTTAATGCAGCAAAGCTACTCCTATAGTTATATAACGAAAGTTTTGGCTGGTATTTCCTTTTTCTTTAAGCTGAGGGATCTGCAACCTTGTTCTTCCTATTTTTCTTTGAAACAGGCACTAAAGGGTTACAGGGGGTCAACAGTCTTGGCGGATGATAGAAGACCGATCTCCCTCGGCATCCTTGGTGGCCTTTGTAGGAAGTCATATGTTTCTCGGCTTATGAGGTTTTACTGTTCAAGACAGCATTTATACTGGCCTTTTTCGGAGCGTTCCGCATTTCTGAATTGGTGCCGGCAAATAGACTGGGTGTTTCAGGTATTAGGAATGAACGGGTGGTGGTGGACAACTATGGGGTACACATTTGGTTGCAATATTCCAAGACGGATCAATGTGGCAAGGGCAAGTGGGTCCATTTGCAGGAATTCGGGGATATATTAGTGTGCCCAGTAGCAGCTGTTAAACAATTCTTGGCTATTAGACCACCGGGAATGGGGCATTTCCTGATTCACGCAAATTTGAGGCCTCTGACAAAATATCAATTTGATGCAGTACTCAAAAGATGTTTAGAACAACTGGGTTTGAGTGACTTCAAATTCTCATCACACTCATTTAGGATAGGTGCAGCTTCTGAAGCGGCCTGGTCAGGGTTCCCGGATGCGGACATTAAGGAAATGGGGAGGTGGAAGTCCCAATGTTTTCGGTTATATGTACGACCTAATCTCTTTGTTTAATTTCCAGGTGCACAACACACGGTGTGGATATTGGGACATTCGTTTATATACTGGGTGCAAAAAAGAGCGGCTCAACGCAGTTATTCAACGAATCTGTCATTACAACCAGAATCTTTTCAGTTACTTTGGAAGGGCATTAGAGGACTTCAGTGGTATCAACTCTATTTTCAGTTAAATAGGTTATGTCAAATATGGCCCTCGTCCTCTATATTGGTAATTCATTTAGGCGGGAGTGATTTGTGGAACCTTAGAACTTTAGATTTGCTTTTTATGATCAAGCAGGACCTCCTTAGTTTTAGCACTATTTTCCCAGGCACAATTTTAGTTTTCTCAGAGATAGTCCCTCGTCTTTCCTGGCTCTCCTCTGATCAGAGGAGGGTTATGGAAAAGATGAGGAAAAGAGTTAATAGGGCAATGGAGAAATTCATGGCCCAGCTTGGGGGTCTATCTTATCGACATGTGGACTTAGAAGGTGGCTATCCGGGACTGTATAGACTTGATGGGGTGCACTTATCAGAGGTGGGTTTAGATATATTCAATTTAGGCCTGCAATATAGTATAGAGGAGGCTGTGGCCGCGGCAGGTGGGGTGGGCCGTCCTTGAGGTCAAGGCCGGCTTGTGGGGACTGTTATTTATATTTAAAATTGTGCTACTGCTCGAGTTCTAAAAACTGAGCAGATAGAATTCTGTTTGGTTGAATTTATGGTTACGTGATTTAATAAATGGTGATGATAAATACACTGTTGAAAACCAATAAAGGTGCCGCGGCCAAGTTTTGCCAAAATTAAAAAATGGTCTTGTGGTCTTATTTTAGTTAAGGTATTATGGGTAGGTCTGGGGAGAGGTGGGTCCTACAATCTCCTGAAAAAAGGGGAAACATTATAGGTCCACTTTCTTGAGATTGTGGACTCCCCAAAATCCCCCCCCCCCCCCTGTCAGCTATTATAGATTAGTGCAGCTAGCAGGACAGCAAAGATTAGGTTATCTGAGTGAGGCCCCTTTAAGAAGGTAAAAGCAAGGGTTTAGGGAAGGGCCAATCAGGTTTAAGGGAATGTGCTGGAAGCTTTCCTGAGGTTATAAAAGGTTAACAGGTGAAGGGGTATTCCTCTTTGCCTGTGGACCACCAAGAAGATTGGAGCTCCCTCCCTCCCGCCCCAGTCGCGAGCACCTATATGTGGTAGGGTCACCCCGGATTCTGGGGGGGGGGACTGTTATTTATATTTAAAATTGTGCTACTGCTCGAGGTCTAAAAACTGAGCAGATAGAATTCTGTTTGGTTGAATTTATGGTTACGTGATTTAATAAATGGTGATGATAAATACACTGTTGAAAACCAATAAAAGTGCCGCGGCCAAGTTTTGCCAAAATTAAAAAATGGTCTCATGGTCTTATTTTAGTTAAGGTATTATGGGTAGGTCTGGGGAGAGGTGAGAATATAGCTTTCCACCAGGAGGGAAATCCCCTCTTGGATAGTTTACACAAGAACAAGTGCACCCATTAGATGGTTTACCCTTAATTCCTGTTCTGGTGGCACCTCAGATTTTGGATTTACCCTCACTTTCATTCCTCATGTGACATTAGTGATGAGGACATCAAGAGTGAATATCCCTGATGGGGTCAGCAATAAAAACCTGACAATAGTTCTATCCCCTTACCACTCTATCGAAACAAACAAACAAAAAAGTTTTGCCTTTACCACTCCAGGAATTCAGCTTCTTTGTAAAATGTGCTGGATTAATAGAGGTTAAGTCTACCTCATGGATTTATCTCTTTATTTACAGTTTACATTTTTTTCTGAGTGCCAGAAGCATGATTATCGCTATGCTTCTGGTACTCCAATGCTGGATCCTCTGGTCTTAAGCTTCTGAGGCTGCACATGAAGCCATTGTGGCTGCCCAACCACAGAGTCGCTTTGTATTAAGGGAAGTCATTCACAGAATACAAAGGCTTCTGTGAATGGACAGCAGAAGGCAGATGCTGTGTATGAGAAGACAACATCTCTCCTATTAGAGTTCCGGGAGTATAGTGATAGCTGCACTCCCAGAGCTCCGTAAAACTGACAGGTGTAAATTAAAGAGAGAGGTCCGTGAGGTGGCATGCACCCTATTGGATTTAACTCATAGTATGCCAGCACATTTTACAAAGTGGCTGAATTCCTGGGGCTTAGCTTTAACCACTTAAGCCCTGGGCCATTTTCCAGCTAAAGAACCAGGCCCCTTTTTGCGATTCGGCAATGCGTCGTTTTAACTGACAATTGCACAGTCATGCGACATGGCTCCCAAACAAAATTTACGTCCTTTTTTTACCATAAATAGAGCTTACTTTTAGTGGTATTTGATCACTTCTGCGGTTTTTATTTTTTGCGCTATAAATAAAAATAGAGGGACAATTTTGAAAAAAACACATTATTTTTTACTTTTTGTTATAATAAATATCCCCCAAAAATATATAAAAAAAACATTTTTTTCCCTCAGTTTAGGCCGATACATATTCTTCTACATATTTTTGGTAAAAATAATCACAATAAGCGATTATTGATTGGTTTGCGCAAAAGTTATAGCATTTACAAAATAGGGGATAGTTTTATGGCATTTTTATTAATATTTTTTTTTTTTACTAGTAATGGTGGCGATCAGCGATTTTTTTTTATTTTATTGTGACTGCGACATTATGGTGGACAAATCGGACATTTTTGACACATTTTTGGGACCATTGTGATTTATACAGCAATCACTGCTATATAAATGCAGTGATTCCTGTGTAAATGACACTGGCAGTGAAGGGGTTAACCAGTGGGTGGCAGTGTAGGGGTTAAGTGTTCCTAGGGGTGTGTTACTAACTGTGGGGGGCTGGGCTTTCATTTAGTGAACACTGATCTCTGCTCCAATTACATGGAGCAGAGATCAGCATCACTAGTTGCTAGGCAGAACGGGGAGATGTTGTTTACAACGGCATCTCTCTGTTCAGCCGCCCCCTGGAGACGATCGCGGGTATGCCTGCGGCGATTGAGTCCGCGGGATTCTCGACCGGACTTACGGGGGTCCCAACCAGCACGTGAGAGCGCCGCCAGCGGCACGCTTGCGATGGCAGGGCGGCATTAAAGATTGGACATACCTGTACGCCAATATGCCTGCCTGTGCCATTCTGCCAACGTACATCGGTGTGCGCTGGTCGGGAACTGGATAATAAATATCCCCCAAAAAATATATAAAAAAACATTTTTTTTTTCTCAGTTTAGGCCGATACATATTCTTCTACATATTTTTGGTAAAAAGAATTGCAATAAGCGATTATAGCGTCTACAAAAGTTATAGCATCTCCAAAATAGGGGATAGTTTTATGGCATTTTTATGAATAATTTTTTTTTTACTAGTAATGGCGGCGATCAGAGATTTTTATTGTGACTGCGACATTATGGCAGACACGTCGGACAATTTTGACACATTTTTGGGACCATTGGCATTAATACAGCGATCAGTGCGATTAAAAATGCACTGATTACTGTAAAAATGTCACTGGCAGTGAAGGGGTTAACCACTAGGGGGGCAGTGTAGGAGTTAAATGTGAGTGTGTGTGTTTTTTTTTTCTGTTGGGGGGCGTGGCTTGGTATGTGACGTCACTGATCGTCTTTCCCTATAACAGGGATCAGACGATCAGTGACAGCCTCACTAGAAAGCACGAGGAGAGGTTTGTTTACACGTACCTCTCCTCGTTCTTCAGCTCTGTGACCCGATTGCAGGACACTGCCTGCGATAGGGTCCGCGGGTCCCGCGGTCACGGTCACGGAACTCAGGACCGGGTTGTGAGTGCGCCACAATCGGCGCGCACGAGACTCACGGCTGGGCTCTTAAAGGGCAACGTACCTGTACGAGCCGTGCCATTCTGACGACATATATCGGCGTGAGGCGGTCCTTAAGTGGTTAATGTTACATTAAAGTGGTTCTAAAGCCTTAAGGTTTTTGACCTTCATGCATTCTATGCATTAAAGCGAAAAACCTTCTGTGCTGCAAAAAGCTCCCCCAGTCCCGCTTTATTCTGACCTCAGCCAGCTGTCTCCCTCCTCCCTGGGCAGATTGAAATGAATGCTGTGCCGAGCGAGTAGGGGGGGCAGGGCCGAGTCGCCTGCTCTGTGTCAATAGACATAGACAGGGCATCTCAGGAGTGAGCACCTACAGGTGCCCCCATGTAAAGCGGCTTTCCATGGGGGCACTTGCCAAAGAGGAGGAGCCTGGAGTGCCTACGATGGACCCCAGAAGAAGAGGATTGGGCTACTCTGTGCAAAACGATTGCACAAAGTAATATACCAAGAGTATGCTGTGTTTGTTATTTAAATTTTTCTTTTAAATGTGGCTTTAAGGGCTGTACAAATATACATGTTCCTATGAACAGGGTGAAGGAGAGTTCTGTTGATGTCTCTGTTCTGTTGATAGAGGGGAAATAAAAATGACGAGCCAGGAAAAATCCATACTGGTCATGGATTGTTGGGGAAGGCCTAAAGACATATATACTTTATACTATCCAACCATAGACAGCAGGATTATGTGAACATTTTCCAAGGGCACATTTATATCAGGCTAGCCTGCTGTGGTGCATTTACCATGTGCTAATGTGCATTGCGTTAGTGCAACCCATTCATTATAACGGGCAACCTAACGTACCACAACAGACCAAAAATTGTGCATGTAGTAGTAGTGAACCACACCACAATGCACAGAAGTGTATGAAAATGAATAGCACTACATTACACCAACATGGAACTGCAGTGCATTTGTGTGAATTGGCCCTAAGACCCGATACATGCTATTAGATTTTCTGCAGATTTTTATCTTCAGATTTACCAAAACCATGTAGTGCAAGGGCCTACCTGATTGCATACAAATTGGATCTGTTAAGGGTTGACCTCATATTATATGGTTTTGGTAAATCTGAAGACAAAAATGCAGAAAATCTAATAGTATGTATGGGGCTTTAGCTTATAGCTAAACCGGTAAATTTTATTAGCTCAATCATGCTACTAAAATCACTAGTAAATTGCTAAGAATAGTAACAGATGGAACAAATGGCTCCCTAAGGTGTATGGCTTAGTTTGCTCTTGTGGATAAGGGTGATAAAAACACTCGGTTAAGCTATGCTTTTACTGCCCCTCTCCCGCATCTGCTCCGTTTTAAGCTTCAAAGGCAGCAGAGGGTGGTGTACGTATGCCACAGCCGTGATTCCACAGGAGGTTCACCTGAATGGGAGTAACCCATGACTGTGTGCACTGCATGCAGTTGCAGTGCGCTGGCGCAGGGTTTTTGGGGTTGAAACCCTCTGCCTCTCAAAAGCCCTCTAAAAAGTGTATCACTCTTCATAGGGCAACTCGAGTGTAAACGAGCCCTAAGAGAGAAACAAGTGGCATATAGCAACAATTAGGCTGGGTTCACATATCGTATCTCACAAAAGTGAGTACACCCCTCACATTTTTGTAAATATTTTATTATATCTTTTCATGTGACAACACTGAAGAAATTACACTTTGCTACAATGTAAAGTAGTGAGTGTACAGCTTGTATAACAGTGTAAATTTCCTGTCCCTTCAAAATAACTCAACACACGGCCATTAATGTCTAAACCGCTGGCAACAAAAGTGAGTACACCCCTAAGTGAAATTGTCCAAATTGGGCCCAAAGTGTCAACATTTTGTGTGGCCACCATTATTTTGCAGCACTGCCTTAAACCTCTTGGGCATGGAGTTCAACAGAGCTTCACAGGTTGCCACTGGAGTCCTCTTCCACTCCTCCATCACGACATCATGGAGCTATCTGGTGGATGTTAGAGACCTTGCACTCCTCCACCTTCTGTTTGAGGATGCCCCACAGATGCTTAGTAGGGTTTAGGTCTGGAGACATGTTTGGCCAGTCTATTACCTTTACCCTCAGCTTCTTTAGCAAGGCAGTGGTTATCTTGGAAGTGTGTTTGCTCTGTAGCTCCCCAGTTCGGGCAGCACTCATGCAGCGCCAGACCATGAAACTCCCCCCACCATGCTTGATTGTAGGCAAGACACACTTGTCTTTGTGCTCCTCACCTGGTTGCAACTAAACACGCTTAACACCATCTATATAAAATAAATAAATACATTTATCTTGGTTTCATCAGACCACAGGACATGGTTCTCAGTAATCCATGTCCTTAGTCTGCTTGTTTTCAGAAAACTGTAGGCTTTCTTGTGCATTATATTTAGAAGAGGCTTCCTTCTGGGACAACAGCCATGTAGATCAACTTGATGCAGTGTGCAGCATATGGTCTGAGCACTGACAGGCTGAACCCCCGCCCCTTCAACCTCTGCAGCAATGCTGGCAGCACTCATACGTCTATTTCCCAAAGACAACCTCTGGATATGACGCTGAGCATGTGCACTTAACTTCTTTGGCTGACCATGGTAAGGCCTGTTCTGAGTGGAACCTGTCCTGTTAAACAATTGTATGGTCTTGGCCACCATGCTGCAACTCAATTTCAGGGTCTTGGCAATCTTCTTATAGCCTAGGCCAGTGATGGCGAACCTTGGCACCCCAGATGTTTTGGAACTACATTTCCCATGATGCTCATGCACTCTGCAGTGTACTTGAGCATCATGGGAAATGTAGTTCCAAAACATCTGGGGTGCCAAGGTTCGCCATCCCTGGCCTAGGCCATCTTTATGTAGAGCAACAATTCTTAATATTGTTATCGACCATTCAGGAATGCTGCTTTTATTTAAATGTAGAGCTAATTGAATTACTGATATAGGAGATATAGATGTGATCAATGGGATATGGCCCTGGATTCTCTTCCAGTTGTGTCAGTATCGGCTTCCCATAAACTCTCACAACAATTTTGAACTGTATTTGGGGAACAACCGGCTTATCGCCATCGCAATGCGGTCAAAAAATTTAACTGTCAGAGCTGGCTAGACAACCCTAGTCTCCCTGCTCCATAGTTAGTCATGGATAGATTGTTGAAATTTAATGTGGTGTTTGCCTGAGCTTGGGGCCTTTCTCATGTTCTGTATATAAGCGTAGTTAGTTTGACATTCTGTGCAGTTGCCCAGTAACAAGCTTGGGTGATTTTGCTGTGTGTTGAGTTATTTTGAAGTGATAGCAAATGTACACTGCTTTACAAGCTGTACACTCACTACTTTACATTGTAGCAAAGTATAATTTCTTCTGTGTTGTCACATGAAAAGTTATAATAAAATATTGACAAAAATCTGAGGGACATACTCACTTTTGTGACATACTGTATGCAGATATGTACTCCTCGCTGTCTTCTAGAGACTGGGGATATCCAAGTAGACTGCGAGTATAGAAAAACACATATGGCACGTAGGCCTAGCGCATTATTCTTTATAAATGTTTTTATTGAATAGTAAAAAACGGAGGCGAATATACACCTCTTACTCAGACATGAAATGAGGCTCTGAGCACGGAGTACTGACAGCAGTACTGACCTGAGAGGCACAGAGCAGGACCAAAAGAGCTCCTAACCTACACTAAAAGCCATCCAGATGAAGCTCTACAGCAGAGGGAAACCTTGAAATGCGTTAGCCAATGTGTCTACAAGCATTGTGAATTCACGCATATGGACTTAAGCAGTTCATGTTGTGTTAAAGCTATAATGCAAGCATTGGTTTGTGAGTATATTCACCTCTGTTTTTTTACTATTCAATAAAAACATGTATAAAGGATAATGTGCTAGGCACCATCTGTGTTTTTCTATACTTGCACCCTCCAAAGTGCTCCCTTACATCAGTGTCTACAGAGTGTACTGGAGAGTAGTACTAAGGTGGCACTTGGATGATGAAAGTGGGCACTCTGGAGGATCTTAGTGGGCACTCTGGTGATACTAACTTAGTTCCGCCAGAGTGCCCCTTAGACTTTTCAGATTGGCCCCTTACATCCTCTGCCAAAATGTCCCTTACACCCTGTGCCAGAGTGCCCCCTTATAGCCTGTGCCAGAGTGCCCTGTGGATTACTGTCTCCTTCTCTGTGTCACTTTGTGCAGCAAGTGTCCGTCTTTTCCAGTGAAGTGCAGGCAGGAGGGGAGGAGGAGTCCGGTCTGCACACTAAACAGCAGCCCGAGCCCAGTGACTAGACACCACATCCTCCTCCACTCAGGTCAGCCACCTCTGCCTCTATTTTCCTATCCGGGGATCAGGGCTTTCATGCTGCCACTGCCAGAGCCGCCCTCTGCCGCCTGAGCAGTAGCAGTCGGGAAGTTCTGTGCCTACACTACAGCACAGCCAAAGCACTCTTGGACATGAGAAAAGTGCTGGGTTTTCATAACACAGATCGCCAACGTCCTGCACTCTTGGGGCCCCCCACAGTGGTGGAACACCAGGGCTTGGTCGCAAGTGTGACCTTTGTGACCCTGGTGCTTTTTTCCTCTGTTATCAGCATGAGTAACTTCTAGGAAGTTTTCCCAACAGAAGATACATTTGTGTCAGGGGGGGCTCAGGACAGAGCTTGTCTATTCACAACATTGTTCTTCTACTGTGTGGAAAGGGTGTGGGGGGGGGAGGGGGGGGGGGGTGTTCCTTTCCCCCAGTCCAGTCAGCTCTTACACAATGTAACTGCAGTCTCTCCACCCTCTTCTCTCTGCTGAGACAGATAAAGAACAAGTTTAGGATCTGCACTTCTGAAAAGGTGTAGAGAGGAGAAGACTGCAAATAAACTAATGAAACAAATCCTCATACATAGGTTTTATCTTTGTATATCACCCGAGGCTGTTCACTTCACTTGGCAATTGGCAAATGTGAGGGTTTACAGCCACTTTTAAAGTTAATAACTCATCACCAAGTTCACTACATGGACCACTTATGTATTTATACATTTTGATCATATCACCTCTTAATCTCCTCTTTTCAAGAGTTCAGTTCCTCTAATCTTTCCTCATAGCTGAGCTCCTCCATGCCTTATCGGTTGCCCTTCTCTGCACTTTCTCCAGTTCCCTGATATTTTTTTTTATGAACTGGTGCCAAAAACTGAACTGCATATTCCTGATGAGGTCTTACTTTTGATTTGTACGGGGGCAAAATGATATCTCTCTGGAGTTCATACCTCTTTTAATATAAGAAATGATTTTGCCTGCTTTGGAAACCTATAGCTTTGCATTGCATGCCATTATTAAGCTTATGATCTACCAAAACCCAGATCCTTCTCCACCACTGATTCCCCCAGTTGTACTCCCCCTAGTATATATGATGCTTACATATTCTTAGCCCCCAAGTGCAAACTTTTACATTTATCAAGCGTGGTCATCCAGTTCTATGAGGGCTTCATATTTCTTCTGGAGAGAAGCTAGCTATTGGCATTCCTTTCCTCATGCGGACAGCATGAGGAGAGGATAAGAGAGCCGATAACCTGCGTAAAAGGAACGTGTACACTGATAATCAGGGCACTGGTTATCAGTGCAGCCCCAACAGTGCCCACCAGTGCTGCCAATCAGTGCTCATCACTGCCTCCTTATCAGTGTTACCTTTCAGTGCAGCCTCATCATGCCACCTTATCATTGCCCATTAGTGCCGCCTCATCAGTGAACATCAATGAAA
The DNA here is from genome assembly GCF_037356315.1 of Lithobates pipiens. Taxonomy (NCBI): domain Eukaryota; kingdom Metazoa; phylum Chordata; class Amphibia; order Anura; family Ranidae; genus Lithobates; species Lithobates pipiens. The sequence continues at coordinate 281,563,245 of NW_027507748.1, read as the reverse complement.
GAGGAAAAATTACCTGTTTGCAAAATTTTATAACAAATTATGAGAGTGTTTTTTTCAAAATTGTTCGGTCTTTTTTAATTTATTTAGAAAAAAATAAAACACCCACTGATGATTAATTACCACCAAAAGAAAGCTTTATTTGTGTGAAAAAAAATATTTTGGGTACAGTGTTGCATGACTGCGCAATTGTCATTCAACAGAGGTCATCGTGTAAATTGGAGACATCCTTAAAAGGACATTATTTCACTGCTTAGCTTAGTGTCATCTGCAAAGACTGAAATGGTTCTTTTAATCCCAGACCCAATATCATTTATAAATATATAAAAAAAGTAAGGGTCCCAACAACCTTAGACCATTCAGAGTAAAGCCCCATACACACTATCGGATTTTCTGCAGATTTTTTTTCCTTCAGATTTACCAAAACCAAATAATATAAGGTCAGACCTTAAGAGTTTCAATTTGTATGCAATCAGGCAGGCCCTTGCACTACATGGTTTTGGTAAATCTCAAGACAAAAATCAGCAGAAAATCTGATAGTGTGTATGGGGCTTAAAATCATGTGATTATGTGGTGACCCTAATCACTACTATATGGTTTTGTGTAGGCTACAACAGGTTAATTAACCTGCAATTGATTTTGTTGTGTGTGATTAGACTACCAAAAAGTACCTTGTTTTATATAAATAAATTCAGCTGAAAAAATAAATAAATGTGTGGCACCTTTTAAAGAATACACACGTAATTAAGATGACATTTTCATATCAAATATAATTTAAAAAATCAACATGCGTGAGGACTGCTCAATATCATGGGCCTCATTTACTAATCTGTAAAAGCTGAGTGAACTGAACTTGCATTTACTTAAAATATATCAGACAAGCTTTTTTTTCCAAATTGATTGGAACTTGAATAAATTGGAAATATGAAGAATTCAACTTATTTTATCTCACATTTGAATAAATCAGGCCCACTGTCTCAATTGCAAATCCAAGAGTTAGAACAATTTGTCAGGGGCGTACTGCCCATAGCATAGCCGAAGTTTGAGGCAGAGTGCTCCTACAGGTGCCCATGTTGCTGGGCATAGGCACCTATGCATACTAGTATCGGTGCCGATACCAAGCATTTGCACGAGTATGTGCAAATGCTCCAATACTTGACCCAATGTCTGTGCCCTCAGTGTAGCAGGGGGGGCCGGGCAGCCTCACAGATGATTGGTATGTTCAGTTACAGGCACCAATCTCCCTGTATAGCTTTCAATAAAGCAGCTGACTGCCACTTCTCCTCCTTTCCCTCCCACGGCTTTCAGTTGCTTTATTGAAATGTATACATGGAGATCAGCGCTTGTAACTGCCCGCACCAATCGTTCTGACTGTCCCCTGTGTCCTCCCGTGGCTCCCAGGATTCTCTTCCGGGTCCTCTACCAGCTTCCCAGGTCTGCTCTGGTCCCCCTCTGTGCTCCCCAGGTCCTCCGTGTCCTTCTCCAGTCCCCCCCTGTCCTGGATGTGTCAGAATTGAGAGTGGAGGAAGGAGCTGGTAAATATGTCATTTATCAGCTCTTTTCTTTTCTGAATGAACAGAGGCAGTGATCACTGCCTCTGTCCATTCATAACTGAGCATTGTAAACTTATGATGCTTCAGTTTATGATTGGAGAGGAGACTCTGTCTCCTCTCCATTCATCTTCAGTGCAGCTGTGGTTGCAGGGAAAGGGACTGGGAAATCTGTGTCCTCAGTTCCTTTCCCTGTGCTCATCAGTGCTGTATATTAATGCCACTGTTACATGACATTAAAAAAAAGTATTGGAAATTAGTATCGGCGAGTACTTGAAAAAAAGTATCAGTCTTAAAAGAGTGGTATCGGTGCAACCCTAATGCCTGTGTTTGACACGGCTTATCCTGACAACGCTTGCTCTCCACCTATCCTAACCCCGGCTTGCCTTTAACCACTTAAGCCCTGGACCAATTGTCAGCCTAAGGACCAGAGGTCTTTTTACAATTTTGCACTGCACTGCTTTAACTGGTAATTGCGCGGTCATGCAATCTTGTACCCAAACAAAATTTGCGTCCTTTTCTTCCAACAAATAGAGCTTTCTTTTGATGGTATTTGATTGCCTCTGTGATTTTTATTTTTTACGATATAAAAGGAAAAAGACTGAAAATTTTGAAATAAAAAGATATTTGTTATAAGAAAAATCGAATAAACTCAATTTTAGTCATACATTTAGGCCAAAATGTATTCAGCCACATGTCTTTAGTAAAAAAAAATGTCAATAAGCGTATATTTATTGGTTTGCGCAAAAGTTATAGCGTCTACAAACTAGAGTACATTTTCTGGAATTTACACAGCTTTTAATTTATGACTGCCTATCTCATTTCTTGAGGTGCTAAAATGGCAGGGCAGTACAAAACCCCCCCAAATGACCCCATTTTGGAAAGTAGATACCCCAAGGAAATTGCTGAGGGGCATGTTGAACCCATTGAATATTTTTTTTTTGTCCCAAGTGATTGAATAATGACAAAAAAATAAAAAGTTTACAAAAAGTTGTCACTAAATGATATATTGCTCACACATGCTATGGGCATAAGTGAAATTACACCCCAAAATAAATTCTGCTGCTTCTCCTGAGTACGGGAATACCACATGTGGGGGACTTTTTGGGAGTCTAGCCACGTACGGGACCCCGAAAACCAAGCACCGCCTTCAGGATTTAAATATAAAACGCTACCAAAAAAAAAACTGTTAGCGATTGCAGGGATCAGGCCTGACTCTGCGAACGCTGCAGTTATGTGTTTAGTGTTTTGTAAGTTACAGTGATCGATCGATACTGCACTTTTTTGGGCTGGGCGGAGGGGCAAAACGCAGGTGCTAGCAGGTATCTGGGCTGATCCCGCTAACAATGCGTTTTTTTGGAACCCTAAACTGCTGGGGACGCTAATATAGATCTGATCAGATCAGATATTGATCTGTTCAGATTCTATACCACTAAGGGAGGTGTATGCTTTGCGTGTGGGTGTTAGCAGTACTGGCACTAACCTAACGCTGCCTGGGGCGACGCAGACCCTATCTGACCCTAAAACCTAATTGATATCACCCGTCGGGTGATCGGGGGTTAAACCTTTATTGGGTAATAAATGGTGGGTGACCTGATGCTAAAAAAAAGCAAACTAACTAACCAGAGTCACCCGTAACACTTATACGGTGATCACTGGTGAAAGGGTTAACTAGGGGCAATGAGGGGGTTAAAACCTTTATTAGGTAGTATATGGGGGTCCCTGACGCTATATAAAAACCTGACGGGTAACCTAAATAACTAACCAGCGTCACCAGTGACACTTATACGGTGATCGCTGGTGAAAGGGTTAACTCTATGGGCAATCATGATTGGGTAGTATATGAGGGTACCTAACACTATAAAAACCTGGCGGTGAACCTAAAAAATAACTAGCTACCTAGCGGCACCAGTGACACTAATGCAGTGATCAGAAAAACGATCTCTTAGTGACACTGGCAAAAGGGGGTGAAAGGGTTAACTCTAGGGGCAATGAGGGGGCTAAAACCTTTATTAGGTAGTATATGGGGGTCCCTGACGCTATATAAAAACCTGAGGGGGGAACCTAAATAACGAACTGGCTAACCGGCGTCACCAGTGACACTTATACGGTGATTGCTGGTGAAAGAGTTAACTCTAGGGGCAATCAGGGGGTTAAAACCTTTATTAGGTTATATATGGGGTACCTAATGCTATAAAAACCTGGCGGTGAACCTAAAAAATAACTAGCTACCTAGCGGCACCAGTGACACGAATGCAGCGATCAGAAAAACGATCGCTTAGTGACACTGGCAAAAGGGGGTGAAAGGGTTAACTCTAGGGGCAATCAGGGGGTTAAACCTTTATTGGGGGGTAGGGGGCTACCCTGGACCTAACACTAACAGCACTGACAGTTTTTACAGTTACAACTGGCACTAAATGCTGTGATTAGTAAATAAATGATCACAGCAATCAGTGACACTGTGACTCTCTGGGGGGGGACGGGGGACGGGATCGGGGGTGTGATCGGGGGGTGACAGTGTGCCTATGTGTGTAGTGTTGGTGCACACTTACTATGTCTTCACTCCTCACAGTCCGGTCAAAAAGACCGCCCCGAGGAGAGTGACATCACTTCCTCCTGCCTGTGTTTACACTACACAGGCAGGGGTAGCTTCTCATTCGCCAGGAGCGATCGAGAGAGGATGGCCAGAAACCAACGGCCACCCCCTCATCCTGGATCACTCCTGCAGCGAAACGGACCGCCGCAGCCAGCGGGAGGAGGACCGATCGGACCCCCTACCCGCTGGAAGGCAAGCATGTACGGGTACGTGCTTGTGCCCCTACATGCCATTCTGCCGACGTATAATTAGATACGGCGGTCCTTAAGTGGTTAAGACTTTGTTATATTTTTATCTGCCTGATATCCTGTTGCCAACCTCTGCCTGCACATTGACCATTCTCTGCCTGGCATTTATGCTTGTATCTGATCATCCGTTGCTGACCTAGCTTGTCTGATCCTGCATCCAGTTATCGTTCTGTCCTGTTCTGCACAGTGCCTGGTGAGGCTGATCCTACAACCGCTGTGTACCTGCATCTGCTGTTCCTGCTGCCATCCGCTGCTTCAGCCATCCAGCCCAGCACTGGTGACACCGCTACACACACTTCTGTGACCAACGGAAAATCTTGCAGGCACTCACCTCACCGCGCTCTCACAGCCACTGTTGCAAGTCCAGTGGCCCTTGAGCCGGGGCTGTACGAGAGGTCTCCATCTACACGTCAAGCTCTGCCACAAGGTACGTGATACATTTACTGAATTCCAGAAAGTGTATTGTAGGCATCAGCTATGAGCTAGTATATTCCCCTAGTGCCCTTGTGTACCAAGGGGTATTTCTGACAGGTTTAGGGAGTACTTGAGAGCTTGATAAAGAAAATTCATCATGTTTATCAAATCATAATATATAAAAAAAAACTGTTATAATGTATACAAGCTATATAAAGGAATTAAAGTGATTATAAACGAAATATTCAAAAATAAACAAAAAACAAACATGTCATACTTACCTGCTCTGTATAATGGTTTTGCACAGAGCAGCAAAATCCCCTTCCTTTTGGGTCCCCCTGCCTCCAATAGCAAGCTGACCACTGTATTTAAAGTGGTTGTAAACCCTTTTTGTTGACTTTTACCTATAGGTAAGCCTAAATATCTCCTAAATGTGCACTGTTTAGGAGATATTTCACTTGTAGTGCACCATCATTGCACATGCGCTGTGAAGAAAGGGAGCACCATGCCATTTCTTCCCCTAGCATGTGCCGTGACTGACGGCTCCCACCAGTCACAGAGTCCATGGCCCCGGAAAGAAGAGGACGGAGATGGACGCGTCCTGCTCAAGGGACAGCTTCGTTTGCAGGTAAGTGTCACATAATGGGCTAGTATGCATACTAGCCCATTATGCTTTTCATTTGCAGACCTGCAGGGGGCAAAAGAGGATTTAAAACCCATCAGGGTTTACTTCCTCTTTAGGAGAGTGGTCAGCGGGACTAAAGCTGACCGTACATTGTACAAATTTCAGGAACCTTATGAAATTTGCTCAGTGGGTGGCCCTGTCATCCACCTCCTGTTCAACATCCCTTCACTTCAGCATAGCGGCTACATTGAACTAGATGCAGACCCTTTAAAGGCATTTTGACGGATGGCTGTCAAAATCGAAATATGTACCTTGGGAGATTTGTCCATTTGTGCTATTTAGTGAACTAAAAAGCTACAATATATGACCAGCTTAAAACAGTGGGGGCATCTCCCTATTGGGTACACAGAATGGGTCATAATCCGTCCACAGTGTATCTAAAACTAAAAGAAAGAAAAAAAAAACTAAAAATAAAAGGTTTATGGTATACATACATGCATACAATGCAGATGCAGGACACTTGAGATGAATGTCTGATAACCGCAAAGTATTATCAGCCGCCAAACTATTGCAAACTATTAGTAAAGTAAGGAAAATGATTTATTTCAATCATATCTATACTGAAGAGCAAATTCCAAACTGCTTATATAACTAAGTAAGGAAATGAAAATTCAGTTCAAACATGAAACGAATACCTGCTTCAGTGAGGTGCAAATAATGTTTGCTTATTAGAGGGCATGCAGTCCTAGGGTGGAAGGTACTTTATATAAGACATACCTCCGTGAACTTTATATGGTTGTTATTGATCAGTGTATGCCATTGCTGCTTGCAATGCATTATCAAACAAACCTGAGCTGCTTTACTACCCAAATTTCATTTTTACATTTTCAGAGTATGCAAATGAAGAATATATAGCACATTTAAGTTTTGGACTACCGACGGAGTGTTGGATCACACCCCAGCTATCTCTGAAGGAATATGGTGGGTAAGAGTTTCCAGATCACACATCAGACATAACGTGGGGGTCTCTAAGGTCTTTCATGGATATTGTATTAAAGAAGTTGCCACAGAGGAGGGGGGCTGATTTGTAAGAAGAGGAGATGTGAAGGTCTACAGATCTCATGTAGGTCATTGACCAACTCTTCTACCCAATTCCATTAAGTGATAGTAACCTGACAGTACATGAGCATTAAAGCAACTATTCAAGAAACAAGATGAATCTAAAATCCCGCCTTTCATTGCCCTCGTGCCCACAAAATGCTTTATACATGACACTTACTGCTATGTTGTCACCTGCGCAGTTCAGTTAGGTGACACAATGAATGTCCGCACTCTTTGGAACGGCTCTTTTCTCTCTCAGGGCTGCATTATACGAGACACTTTTACATTGATCACCTCACTCACTTGTCACTTTGCATTTTTGTTTAAAACAGGAAATTAAGAAAGCCGCAACATCAGCCTTTCCGCCTCTCCTCTCTACTCTTTCCTCCTTTCAGTATTTGTCTTGAGCGATACTGCCTTCTTTAGGTTAACCCCTTGAGTTCCAGCTGTACACATTTTAAAAGACGATCAAACTAATTTTCTGTTTGTCTTTGTATGACATGACTACTTTATATGGAGAAAGTCTGTCTGTACCCATCACAGTACTCAGCAGTATTAAAAAAGTGATATTTTAAAGTGATACAAAGAGAAGAGTAAAGGTAGCCCCTGATCACCTGTTTTAACCCCATGTTTGGTGACAAATGCGTCGGCAGCGTTTCCCCATATGCTTCAATATGTAGCGATTAGTGCGCAGCAAGCTACATGCTGAGTAAACTTTGCTGCAGGTGCAAAGCATCATGACCATGACATGTGAACACCCTGGTCCACTACCTATTGTATTTTTGTGCCCCCCACCCCAACCACACATCTAAACTTAGCCTAAAACCATTAAAGAATATAGTATGTTGACCCAACATTTCATATTCCTGATATGTGCCTGCTGTTCCATGTACTTGTATAAAATAGTATTCTGTTCTCTTTGTATTGCTTCATTTCTGTGAAATCTCTGGTGATCCTGCCAGTCCTTCTGCTTTCCTATTATATTAAAAACCAAACACACTAAGCAGGAGAGCCCAGCATGGTCAGTTCTCCAGCTATGCTGGGAACTCAGCCTTTGATCTTCCAGAGACTTGTCCTGACAGCCTCCTCCCCTGCACAGCCTTTCAATGGGAAGATCAGTGCACTGCTGCTTCCCCTCCCCTCCAGCTGCTATACAGCTGAGAACAGAGGGCATGTGATCACTTATAGAAAAGGGAAACAAGTTTTATATTTATTAAATATTAATATATATATATATATATTTTTTTTTTAGATCTAGACACAAATAGTTTGCCTTTACTTTTTATTTTAAACTGAATGGGTTGTTTTACAAAATGATAATTTACTTAAAGCGGAGGTCCACCCTAAAGTGGACCTTCCGCTCATCGGAACCCTCCCCTCCTCCGGCGCCACAATTGGCACCTTTCAGGGGGGAGGGGGGTGCAGATACCTGTACAGTACAGGTATTCTGCACCCACTTCCGGGATAGCTCTCTGCGGAAAGGGGCGTAGATTACGGCCCTTTCCGCAAGTGCCCGCCCCTTTCCGCAAGTGCCCCGCTGCCTGCTGGGAAACACACAGATCCCAGAGGCAGCGGGGACCGCCCTTATTGCGCAGCGCGACTCGTGCATGCGCAGTAGGGAACCGGGAAATGAAGCCGAAAGGCTCCATTTCCTGATTCCCATACCCAAGATGGCGACGGCAGCACCCGAGAGACGATCTAGAGATCGGCTTCGGGTGCCGACATCGCGGGCGCGCTGGACAGGTAAGTGTCACTACTTTAAAAGTCAGCAGCTGCAGTATTTGTAGCTGCTGGCTTTAAAAAAAAAACAAAAAAAAAACGCGGAGTCCCGGCGGACTCCCGCTTTAAGGTAGAAAATGTCTTGCCCCTTGCTGTAACACACCCCCCCCTGACTCCTGTATTGATCCAGCTCTGTGCCCAGCGTCCGGTCTTCTCTCCACTCTCTATGCTCTCACAAGCTTGGTTTAGAGCAGCAGGAGTCATTGGCTTCTGCTGCTGTCACAAATACTGTGTGTAAAGAGCGAGGAGCATGGCCGCATTGTGTGTGTCAATGGACGCACACAGCCCAGCTTGGGAGCGAGCCCACACATCTTCACCCATAGCAAGCAGCTTAATATGAGGGCAGATGAGGAGGGGCCAAGATTGCTAGTGGGGGGCCCAAATAGAGGAGGTTTAGAGCAGCTCTGTGTAAATCATTGTGCAGAGCAAGTGAGTATAACATGTTTATTATTTAAATGTAAAAAAAAAAATGCTTTTAGAATTGCTTTAAGAATCCTATCCTAGAGTGAAGTATCAGCTCACTGGACCATTGGGGGTCCATAACAGCCTCTAGGGGGTAAGGGGGTGCTACACTCCCTTTATGTCCTCTGTTCACAAGCTATCTCCTACTCTTTTATGCATAACATAAAATCCCAGGGTACTGTGGTATTTAGCTGAGAACAATGCTAAGAGCACAGGAAGTTATCAACTGACCACATTTCTGGCAGGATCAGCAGGTATTTTTTTTTGCACTTACCAAACAGGTCAAACAACAATGGCATATTTAACAGACTAAAAACAGTTAATTGCATATACTGTATATCCAGATACACTCTGCAAACCAGGCGCTAAATGCTGATTAAAAAATTGTATACAACCCAGCAAGTGGATCAAGCCTGCCTTTTACACAAAGCCACAGGTTTTTATTGTGCAGCACTACAACCTTCTAGGCATCAGCGTCCTAACAATCAATGATGTCATTGGTTGATGAGGAGGATTTCAGGGTGCCTGCACAGCATCCTTGTTTGTCCCACTCCTCTCCATCAGTATTGGGGTCACATTAGCTGAGTAAGACCCTTTTCACACTGAAGGCACTTTTCAGGTGTTTTAGCGCTAAAAATAGCGCCTGAAAAGTGCATCTAAAGCCTCCCCAATATGAAAGCCTGAGTGCTTTCACACTGGGGCGATGCGCTTGCAGGACCAAAAAAAAAGTCCTGCAAGCAGTATCTTTGGGGCTGTGCAGGAGCGGTGTATACACTGCTCCCACCCCCCCCCCCCCTGCCATTGAAATTAATGGGCAGCGCTGCTGAAACACCTGCAAGCTGCGCTTTGCGGGTGGTTTTAACCCTTTCCTCGGCTGCTAGCAGGGTTAAAAGAGGCCACTATAACAGCAGTAAAGTGACGCTAAGACTAGCGACACTTTACCGCTAACACGGTTACACTAGCAGTGTGAAAGTGGTCTAAGGGAGAGGAATGCCCCATACACACGGTCGGAAATTCCGACGGAAAAGGTCAGATCGGATTATATTGTTGGAAAATCCAATCATGCGTGGGCTCTATCGGACTTTTTCCGTCGGAGATTCCATCAGGATCTCAAATTTTTCCGACCAAAAAATCAGATCGGACTTTATCCGATCGTTTGTAGAGAATTCCGATCAGACAAAGTGCCACGCATGCTCAGATCACATTACGAGACCAAAGCTATTGGCTACTAGCTGCAACGTAGTCCCATCATAATGAACGAACGTCATCATACTCCGAAGGATCGGATTTTCCGACAACTTTGTCCGACCGTGTGTATGCAACACCAGTTTCGGACAAAATCCGTCTTATTTTTTCCGACGGATTTTGTGGTTGGAATGTCCGACCATGTGTAGGGGGGTGAACAGAGGGAAAAGAGAAACATGGGATACTAGTCACTACTAGGGATGAGCCGAACACCCCCCGGATCGGTTCGCACCAGAACTTGCGAACGACCCCCGCGCTCGGTACGAACGTTAGAACCCCATTGAAGTCTATGGGACTCGAACGTTCGAATTGGAAAGTGCTAATTTTAACGGCTAATATGCAAGATAGTGTGCTAAAAAGGGTTTGGCGACCTGCCTCCTGCCTCAGGGGACATGGGTCACTGCAAAAAAAAGTTTTAAAAACTACCGTTTTGGCGGGAGCAGTGATTTTAATGACGATTAAAGTGAAAAAAAAAAAGTGAAATATTCCTTTAAATATGGTGCCTGGGGGGTGTCTATAGTATGCCTGTGAAGTGCCACGTGTTTCCCGTGTTTAGAACAGTCCCTGCACAAAATGACATTAAACGGAAATAACACCATTTAAAACTGCTTGCGGTTTTAATGTTATATCTGGTTCCTGCAATATGGTTGAAAATCATTGAGAAACATGGCATGGGTAGCCCTCCCTGCCCATTACCAGCCTATTTGGGTCTTGTACACATATTAAGGGGAACCCCGTACCCATATTAAAAAAAGGAAATGCGTGTGGCCCCCAGGCCCTATATACTCAGAACAGCAGTATACAGGCGGTGCAAACAAGACAGGGACTGTGTAGGTTTGTTGTGTTAAGTTGAATCTGTTTGTCATTTTCAACCGGTACATTTTTAAAGTGTAGCTCCAGTCAAAAAAAATATCTTTAAGCTTTTTGGAAAACATAGGGAAGGGTTATCACCCCTGTATAATTTTGTTTTGTCGTCCATCTTTTTTCATCTCACTTGCTGCTGTCTCTTTGCGTTTGCAAGTAGGAGATGTTTGTAAGTTGGATGTTTGAAAGTAGGGGCCTGCCCTATATTATAGCGGTATGTACTGGGTACAGAGCACGCAGACAGCACGCACTATCTCCTAACACTACTGACTGCAAGCTCTATTATTAACCACTTGTTAGCCCAATGTTTGCATAAAGTGAAAGATGAAGTTATGCTGAGTAAATAGATATCAAACATGTCACTCTTCAAAATTGCACATGCCCGTGGAATGGCGCCAAACGTCGCTACTTAAAAAATCCCCATAGGCGACGCTTTAAATATTTTTTTACTGGTTACATGTTTTGAGTTGCAGAGGAGGTCTAGGACTAGAATTATTGCTCTCGCTCTAACATTCTCGGCGATACCTCACATGTGTGGCACATGCGAGCACATGGGGACATGGGCGCTTTAATTTTTATTTTATTTTTTTATTGTTCATTTTACTTTATTTTAGTTTGACATTTTTTTTCCCAAAAATATATTTTTGATCACTTTTATTCCTATTACAAGAAATGTAAACATCCCTTGTAATAGGAATATGGGATGACAGGTCCTCTTTACAGTGAAATCTGGGGGGTCAATATGACCCCACATCTCACCTCTAGGCTGGGAAGCCTGAAATAAAAAATTTAAAAAAAGATTCTGGCTTTGATCGTACTGGCGAGTTGGTAGAAGCACCAGAGGGCGGTGAGGGGTGGGGGGCGTCTATGGCTGGGTACTTCAGGGTATCACCGAGTATGGCTGGGTATCTCTGAGTATGGCTGGGTATGGCAATTTATGGCAGGGTATTACAGAGTATTGGCGGGGTATTGGCGGGGTACTACAGAGTAATAGCAGGGTACTGCAGAGTAATGGCGGGTACTGCAGAGTATTGGGGGGTACTGCAGAGTAATGGGGGTTACTGCAGAGTAATGGGGGGTACTGCAGAGTAATGGCGGGGTACTGCAGAGTAATGGCAGGGTACTGCAGAGTATTTGGGGGTACTGCAGAGTAATGGGGGTTACTGCAGAGTAATGGGGGGTACTGAAGAGTAATGGCAGGGTACTGCAGAGTAATGGCAGGGTACTGCACTGCAGAGTAATGGCAGGGTACTGCACTGCAGAGTAATGGCAGGGTACTGCACTGCAGAGTAATGGCGGGGTACTGCACTGCAGAGTAATGGCGGGGTACTGCACTGCAGAGTAATGGCGGGGTACTGCAGAGTAATGGCGGGGTACTGCAGAGTAATGGCAGGGTACTGCACTGCAGAGTAATGGCGGGGTACTGCACTGCAGAGTAATGGCAGGGTACTGCACTGCAGAGTAATGGCAGGGTACTGCACTGCAGAGTAATGGCGGGGTACTGCACTGCAGAGTAATGGCGGGGTACTGCACTGCAGAGTAATGGCGGGGTACTGCACTGCAGAGTAATGGCGGGGTACTGCAGAGTAATGGCAGGGTACTGCACTGCAGAGTAATGGCGGGGTACTGCACTGCAGAGTAATGGCGGGGTACTGCAGAGTAATGGCGGGGTACTGCAGAGTAATGGCGGGGTACTGCAGAGTAATGGCAGGGTACTGCAGAGTATGCACTGGTATTGCAGAGTATTGGCAGGGAATTGAGGGGTTAAATTCGGTGAGCAGCGATGTGGGCACTGCAGATGCAGCCCACATCGCTGCTGACACCGATCTCTTTCCCCTCCGCTGTACCGATCGGTACAGAAAGGGGAGGGAGGAACAGGCGTCATAACATGACGCCGGTTTGTTTCCAAGTGATCACTCCGTCATTTGACGGAGCAATCACGTGGTAAACGGCCGCTATGAGCGGCCGTTTACCGTGATGCGCCGGGTCCTATGGACCCGGCGGTCACGGATGCTCTCGAGTGCGCACACCTCGGGGCACGCGAGAGCAGAATTCTGGGAGGCCGTTAATTAACGGCCTCTCTGAGTTAAACAACCGCCCTGAAGCCGTTAATCGGCAATGGGCAGTTGTTAAGTGGTTAAAGCTAGATCACTAGCTATATAGGTGAGGTGAATATAGTGGTGTATACTGCAGTCAGGGCACAGACAACAACCACTACACAGCAGCAAGATAGGAAATCAGCCAAAAACGTTTGGTGTGTACTGTGTTGAAGGTACACAGAACACCCACTGCTTCAGATGCAAAGTAACACACTACAGGAGGCCGCCTTAAAGGCGGCCTTATATAGTGTGGGGCGTGCACTACACAGTCTGAGCTATGATTGGCCACAGGCAGGATGCCTGTGGCCAATCATGGCTCTCCTCGCTGCCGGCGCTGCGATTGGCCAAGCATGCGGGGTCACAGTGCATGCTTGGCCAATCATCGGACAGCAATGCACTGCGCCAACGCAGTGCATTGTGGTCCGCGCGCGCGTCACTCGAATTTTGACGCGAACGGCCAAAACGTTCGGAATTCGCCGAACACACGAACAGCCAATGTTCGAGTCGAACGTACGTTCGACTCGAACACGAAGCTCATCCCTAGTCACTACTAATGTGTAAAGGTGTATTTACTTTGGAAAAATAAATAACCTCTAAGGTTGGATGTACTACGTGTGTAGATGTTGCTGTATTATGTATAACTATTAGTTTAATTTTTTACATTTTGGGCTGGGTTGATTCAAGATTGTGCAGAATTTTAAAGGGTGCCTTGACCAAAAAAAAATTGAAAAACACTGTTTTAGGGGATACAGTTTCAGCTTTCCTTTAGTCACAGGTTCAGTTCATTCATAACAGCTGTTTCCTATGCTGTGATTAGCCCACAGCTATCACATGGTACCTGGGCCAATTACGGCACCCTGTACCATGTGATTAGCTGTAGCCCAATCACTAGTGATCACAGCTGTCATGAACGTAACCAATTCATGACAGTTGAAAATTTTGCTGTTACAATTTGATCTTCATCTTCATTGTAACAGCAAAGTGTAAAAAAAAAATAAAAAAAATAATCTCTTATCACTTCCTCAGAGTAGTACAGTGATACTATGGTGACACTGAACTACTCTGATGACAGGATGTAAAAACAATTAGTAAAAGAAATGAAAAAAAAAAGTTAAAAAACTTAGTAAAAAATGATTTACATTTTTTTTAACATATTGTCACCAGTCAGTGTCCCTGATTACTTTCACATCAGTCATATGGTGACGCTGTACTGCACTGGTGACAGCATGTAAAAAAATTTGTATTCAATTTCTTAATTTTCTAAAAAAATGAAGACAAAAAATTACATGTAACAGAATATATTTTGGCCTACATTTATGATAAAATTAGATTTTATTGGATATGTTTAATAACCGAATGTATTTTATAAATTTTGTAAAGTGTCGGGATTATAGTTTTATCACTGGAGTATATCCCCTTTTTATGCATGCTAATATTCTGCTGGTTTGCAAGCAGCAGCTTGACATTGCATGTTATTGCTCAGTCTGTCTTTTACTCGGACCCCCAGATCTTTCTTCATCCTTGATTCCCCCATAAGTTCTCCCCCTAGTGAGTAGTTTGCATGTATGATTTTAGTTTCCAAGTGCATTACTGTACCATTAACCACTTCTGCCACCAAAGGTTTTACCCCCGTAATGACCAGGCAATTTTTTTCGGATACGCTACTGCATTACTTTAAATGAAAATTGCATGGTCATGCGGCACTGTACCCAAATAAAATGTATGTCCTTTTTCCCCACAAATCAAGATTTATTTTGGTGGTATTTGATCACCTCTATGTTTTTAATTTTTTGCACTATAAAAAAAAAACTGACAATTTTGAAAAAAAAAAACAATATTTTTTTCCTTTCTGCTATAATACATATGCAATAAAAAATGTAAAACATTGCATTTCTTCATCAATTAGACCAATATGCATTCTGCTACATATTTCTGGTAAAAAAAAAAATCACAATAAGCGTTTATTGATTAGTTTACGCAAAAGTTATCACGTCTACAAACTATGGGATATTTTTATGGCATTTTTATATTAAAACATCTTTTTATTAGCAATGGCGGCATTTAGCGATTTTTAGTGGAACTGCGACATTGTGGCGAACAAATCGCCCACCTAAGTGGCACCTTTGGCACTTTTTTTGGGAACCAGCTAAAAATATACACTGTTACTGTACTAATGACACTGGCAGGGAAGGGGTTAACACCAGGAGCAATCAAAGGGTTAAGTGTGTCCCCAGGGGGTGCTTGCTAATTGTGTGGGGGATAGACTCACTGGATGAACACAGAGATCTGTGTTCCTGCTTAACAAGAACACAGATTACTGTGTTCTTCCATGTCGGAACAGGGATCTGCCTGGTTTACATAGGCAGATCCCCATTCTGCCTCTCTGTGGAGCGATCGCTCCCCCTCTGGCCAATCAGCCCACGTGCGCCCCTGGCGGCCCACATGTGCTTCCGCTGTCTATTGCACGAACGGACATGCAGGTATGTTGTTTCGCACAAAATAGAGCTGACCTACCGCAGTATATGTACTGCGACCGGTCGACAATTAGTTCAACCTCATTTGTCATGTAGTTGCCCAACCTATTATTTTATTGAGGTCTCCCTGTAAAATTTCTATAGCCTGATGTATAGTTGTTGCCTGCTTATTTTTGTGTTGTTTGCAAAAAACTGATATGTAGCTATTTATCCCATCCTCTATATCATTTATGAATACTTTAAACAG
The DNA here is from genome assembly GCF_037356315.1 of Lithobates pipiens. Lineage (NCBI taxonomy): Eukaryota > Metazoa > Chordata > Amphibia > Anura > Ranidae > Lithobates > Lithobates pipiens. Next base: position 281,547,544 of record NW_027507748.1, on the reverse strand, counting down.
AATTAGTCCCCCAAGACAGAGCCTTGGGGCACCCCACTTACTACTCCAGACCAGTCTGAGTATACGTTATTTATCACTACCATTTGGACACGCCCCTGTAACCAGTTTTCTATCCAAGAACAGACCTTATGGTCCATGCCTGCAAACCTCAGCTTGTAGTAAGCGTTTATGGGGAATGCTTTGCAAAATCCATGCCTCCCCCCCCCCCCCCCTATTTAGATGGCAGCTAACAGATTGATCTGGCAGGAATGTAGAGCAGTGCTAAATAGCAAAAAATACCCTGGTCATAAAGGGAGTAAAACCTTCCAGAGCCTAATGCCGCGTACACACGACCGGACTTTTCAACGGACTAGGTCCGACGGTCTTCCCGACGGACTTTTGGCAGAGGTCCGACAGACTTTCTGAACGAGCGGACTTGGCCACACACGACTGGACTAAGTCCGTTCTAAAGTCAGTTTGTTTTGAACATGATGATGTAAGCTGGACTAAACACACAGCCGAAAGGTTTTCCCGATTTTTAGTCCGTCGGACTTGAGTCCGTCAGATAGATTTAAAACATGTTTTATTTCTAGGTCCGTCTGACTTTTGGGGAAAAAAAGCCAGCTGAAGCCCCCACATGATCCAATTGTCCGATGGATTCCGGTCCACCGGACCAAGTCTGCCAGAAAGTCCGATCGTGTGTACGTGGCAAAAGTGGTTGATGCTCAAGCACTTAATGCTCCTAGTGATAGACTGCTACACTCAAACATTTTTTCTACCAAAACTTTGCTACTACACAAAACCACACTGCTCTGGGCAGAAAACCCCAATGCTGGGATGGGTGGTGGCACACCTCGTCCAGGTGATCTGGCTCAGGATGTCCCTCCCACGTCCAAAAACAGACCATAAATGTACATTGAAGAGCTGGCCTGGCACCACTTCAAATGTTCTTGTCAAATAACTATTCCAGTGGTGCCAGCTCTTCAATGTACATTTAAAATTTTGCTGCTCCCGGGCGCACTGGCAGTGTTTTTTTTTTTTTCTGCCTTTAAACGCCCCTGCTTCTGAACTTCTCTAAACGCCTATGTGTGCATGGATACATAGGCGAACATGCAGGGGCATTTAGAGGCAGAAAAAAAAAGCCAGATGCTCCTGGGAGCAGCTGATAAACGTCCAGTGGGCATGAGGCCGCTAAACATAGCCTGTCATTTTTCATTTTTTATTTTAAAATGTAGGATGTAAAATGTCAGATGTCAGCCTTTGCCATAACAGCTGATATTTTCAGACATATTACCCGTTTTTCGAGCACTGCTTCTTATTGCTGAAAATGACAATGTTTAGTGAAATACGCCTTTTTTTTCCCAGCAAAACCTCATGTATCTTGAAAAAAAAAGTGTTTAAATCTGTTGTGAATGTACACAGTAGAATAAGGTCGTTTTTAGTTTTTTTATTCTGCACATTGGTTAGGTGGTTATCAAACATCTGTCTGTAGAATTAAAAATTTTTTTTTTAATATTATCAGTAGTTGACAATCATTCACGTTTTTTTTACTGCATTTGTAATAGCTGTTATTATAATAAAAAGACACTGATGACAAGTTTTTCTCTTCTTCAAAAAAAAGTCTTTAGACTCGATTTCATTTTTAAATACTTCATATTTTGCAAAAGTGTGTTTTTCTTCCTTTGCTGACATATCACTTTTCATTCCTTCTTGCTGAGGGCATCCACGTTGTAGTTTTTAAGTACTAGATATTCTAAAAATTCAGGGGCCCAGTCTCTTAAAAGCATTGGGATCTTGGTGGCTGCATGTTGGTAATATACTTCCCTTTGGCGCAGAGCTCCACCTTTAATAATTTCATAAGCACATTCCTCCTTTGGAGCAGCAGGCTGCTGAATCACCTGGGAAACAGTATTTAAAGCAGTATCTGCAATAATGAATTAGAAAAAGATTAAAATAAATAAATACACACACACACACACGCACACACACACACAGTATTTTACAAAAGTGAGTACACCCCTTACATTTTTGTAAATATTTTATTATATCTTTTCATGTGACAACACTGAAGAAATGACACTTTGCTACAATGTAAAGTAGTGAGCGTACAGCTTGTATAACAGTATAAATTTGCTGTTCCCTCAAAATAACTCAACACACAGCCATTAATGTTTAAACCTTTGGCAACAAAAGTGAGTACACCTCTAAGTGAAAATGTCCACATTGGGCTCAATTAGCCATTTTCCCTCCCCAGTGTCAAGTGACTCATTAGTGTTACAAGGTTTCAGGTGTAAATGGGAAGCAGGTGTGTTAAATTTGGTGCTCTCCCTCTCACTCTCTCATACTGTTCAAGTTCAATATGGCACCTCATGGCAAAGAACTCTCTGAGGATCTGAAAACAAGAATTGTTGCTCTAAATAAAGATGGCCTAGGCCAGGGGTGCCCAACCTTTTGAAGAGCGAGGGCCACTTAAGCGACTTGGTAGCCAGTTGCGGGCCACAATGAGCAGAACAGGTGGATGACAGGTCCCTGCAGAGTGGACATGGACACAGCCCACTCTACTCTATGGGTCCTCCGATCCACCCTAACGGAAGGGGATTGATTGTTTATTTTTTTAATTTTTTTTTGTTTTTTTTAGCGAATCAGATTGGAGGTAGGCGGGTGTAAAAGGAAACAAATCTGTTTACAGTTGCCAATGCATAGAGGTGAATGGAGGGTTCGATTTAGTTGGACCGATTGTGTGAAAGGGCCTTTCACACTAATGCAGTGCAGTGCACCTGTGGCTTTCCTATGGGTTAGCTATACTTTGCCATAAACTTCTATTTTATCCTGCAGGTGTGGTGCACTTTCTGAAAGCTCACCAAACCCGCAGGTAATAACAGAAGTCTATGCCTCAGTGGAGGTAACTTGAAGTTGCACTGTATCTGCAGATCAGTTTGAAAGCAGCCCAGTAACCACGCACAGATCTGCCCATACATACACTGCAATTTTAGTAATAAACTGACCTTTATTAACAGTCTTCCATTCAGGTATCGCCTGCTGTCCCCAGCAGAGTGCATTTGGTATCACTCCGCCTGTGGCAAGAGACAGAGCTATACAGGAAGCATCAGCTTATACAGCTCTGCTCCACAGCTGCTTGTTTTGCCGGCTTCACAGATGCTCTGGGATGGCAGGTCTGCAACCCATGATCTGGGCTTGTCAATCTGCCATCCCACAGAAGGAGGTCGCGGGACACATCAGAGGGCTCCGCGGGCCACATGAGGCCCCCGGGCCACTGGTTGGGCACCCCTGGCCTAGGCTATAAGAAGATTGCCAAGACCCTGAAACTGAGCTGCAGCACGGTCACCAAGACCATACAGTGGTTTAACAGGACAGATTCCACTCAGAACAGGCCTTGCCATGGTCAACCAAAGAAGTTGAGTGCACATGCTCAATGTCATATCCAGAGGTTGTCTTTGGGAAATAGACATATGAGTGCTGCCAGCATTCCTGCAGAAGTTGAAGGGGTGGGGATCAGCCTGTCAGTGCTCAGACCATATGCCGCACACTGCATCAAATTGATCTGCATGGCTGTCATCCCAGAAGAAAGCTTATTCTAAAGATGATGCACAAGAAAGCCCACAAAACAGTTTACTGAAGACAAACAGACTAAGGACGTGGATTACTAGAACCACGTCCTGTGGTCTGATGAGACCAAGATAGACTTATTTGGTTCAGATAGTGTCATAGTCTGAGGCTGCATGAGTGCTGCCGGCACTGTGGAGCTACCATTCATTGAGGCAACCATGAATGCCAACATGTACTGTGACATACTGAAGCAAAGCATGATCCCCCTCCCTTCGGGCACTGGGCTGCAGGACAGTATTCCAACATGATAATGACACCAAGCACACCTCCGAGACTATCACTGCCTTGCTAAAGAAGATGAGGGTAAAGGTGATAGACTGGCCAAGCATGTCTCCAGACCTAAATCCAATTGAGCATCTGTGGGGCATCCTCAAACGGAAGGTGTAGGAGCGCAAAGTCTCTGTCATTCACCAGCTGCGTGATGACATCATGGAGGAGTGAAAGAGGACTCCAGTGGCAACCTGTGAAGCTCTGGTGAACTCTCCATGCCCAAGAGGGTTAAGGTAGTGCTGGAAAATAATGGTGGCAACGCAAAATATTGACACTTTGGGCCCAATTTTGACATTTTCTCTTACGGGGTTTACTCACTTTTGTTGCCAGCGGTTTAGACATTAATGGCTGTGTGTTGAGTTATTTTGAGGGGACAGCAAATTTACCCTGTTATACAAGCTGTACACTCACTACTTTACATTGTAGCATTTCTTCAGTGTTGTCACATGAAAATATATAATAAAATGTTTTAAAAAATGTGAGGGGTGTACTAACATTTGTGAGATTGTGTGTGTGTGTGTGTGCGTGTATATATATATATATATATATATATATATATATATATATATATATACACACACACACACACACACACACACACACACTATATATATAACTTCTAAGTTGCAACATACTTCTAAACTCTGGGTAACCCATTTTACATTTCAGGATTAGGATCTTAAACAATGATAGAAACCACTAAAGCATATGTGCAGTTTTCACTCTGATGGCCATTTTGCCTGAGACATGGTATATGCCAGTACATCCTCTAATTGCTGCTTCACCTTGCAAAGGGGAACATTTAGGAAGAAAATGCTTCACTGAAAATCTACCTCTATTCATTGTTTTATTGAAGAATGCAACAGGATGATAAGTGGCTATAAGATAATTGGCTATTTAGCCACGGGATGATGGGGCAGGAACTGAAATCTATCAAGGTCTACATGGGCTAAAACCTTCACTCACCTGAGGAATTGCAGATTTAGTAGAGTTGCCTGCACCCCCATTTGTTTGAGCTCGGTTGTCACAGCTTTCTCTGCAGTTTTACCAGCATTAAATATTCCTTTAATGGTCTATGCCCTTGAGCGGAAGTTCAACCAGGTTGATGAGAGGTCTTTTAGACTGGTCAAGTTAATGTTCAAGCGTGCTCACAGCATAACTGTGACATGTGTTTATGTTGGAAATTGCTTATGTTGAAATTTTAAATAAAGCTGTTGCCCCTTCCCTTTCCAAATTAACATAATGCCCTGTACACACGAGCGGAATTTCCATCTGAAAAATCTTGGATAGTTTTTCTGATGAAATTCCGCTCAAGCTTGGCTTGCATACACACGGTCACACAAAATTTCTCTGAACTTGTGACCGTCAACAACGCGGTGACGTACAACACTACGACGAGCCGAGAAAATTAAGTTCAATGCTTCTGAGCATGCATCGAATTGTTTCCGAGCATTCCTAGGAATTTTGCTACAGATGATCAGAATTTCCGATCTGAACTTTTTCCGTCTGAAAAATAGAGAACCTGCTCTCAATCTTTTGCTGGCGGAAATTCCGCTAGCAAAAGTCAGATGGAGCATACACATGGTTGGAATTTCCGACCAAAAGCTCACATCGGAATTTTGCTGGCGGAATCTTAGTGTCAATCTTTTTGGGCAAGGCTACTGGTTGAGGTGGTTGTGGCTTTAAGCTTATGCTCCTCAGCGGTCATGTGGGCCATTTCTGATGTACTACAAGATTCCTATGAAGTCTAGGAAGAAATCTACTCATGGGGAAAAAAAGTAGAATCTATATCCTTTGTAGAACTTGGACAGATCTTCAAACCTAAAGCAGAGCTGGCAGATCCCGCTTGCAGATTCCGCTTCCGCTCTCATACAACAATACTTGTTCATAGAGGTTCATTTAAGCTCTTTGTTATTTCCTGTCATGTTGGCTGTGAAAATTGTCTTCAAATGTTGTATTTGCAGTGGCAGCCAGTATTCATTCTGCTTGGATTCATTGACAATGGGTAAAGGAAAGGTTGCCCAGCTGTCATGCCAATATTGCTGGGGGAGTGATCCCCAACTAGACAGTTCCAGCACTGACGTTTCTCAGCAAAGCCAGAGCCAGTGGAATGGGACATGGAGCCTCTCCTCATCAGACAAATAATCACTGACTCCAATAATCCATTTAGCTACTACTGCTGTTTTTAACCCGAAGATTTGAAAATATTTTTTTTTCTTGCCGGCTAGCTTAAAGTGGTTGTATAGTCAAATTTTTAACTTTTACCTACAGGTAAGCCTATAAGGCTTGAAATTTGTGTGATTTATACTGAAGGCAAGTGACCTGTGATCGCTGTTTCCTAAATTGCCCCATATTTCCAAATCCGTGATCAGGTCTATATTGTTGGTAATCAGTAGATCTAGTAACGCTTTATTTCTAGTTGATGCGGCTACCATCTGACCCATAAAATTGTCCTGCAAGACATTTAGGAACTGGCGAGCCTTAGACCAATGTGTGGTTCCCTCCGCCCAGTCTATGTCTGGATAATTAAAATTCCCCATTATGGTAACACGTCCCATCCTTGCTGCTAATCCAACTTGTTATATATCATACTCCCAGTAATATTTTCCCCTTAGCTTCATCCCTTTGGAGCTCTACCCATAAGGATTCCACCTCTTCCTAGCCCCCTTAGTGATGTCATCTCTCGCTATTCACTTGTACATTATTCTTGATATATAGACATACCCATCCCCCTTTTTTACCCTCTCTATCTCTGCGACAAAGGGTATACCCTTGAATGGTTCCCAGCCAATCATGAGAGCTGTTGAACCAGGTCTCTGAAATTCCCACAAAACACAGAACAAAAAACTGACAGCTCAGGTCACAGCCTCTTTAATAAAAATCTGATGCTAGTAGATTGATCTCCATACTGTGCTATTGTGTTCTGACAGGGGGACGCCCCCCTCGCCAGAACAGTACAGTCAGAGCTCGAAGCCATTGGCTGAGATGCTGATTGGGAGTCGGTCAGCATACCTTTTTTCGGTCATGCCCCTTCGAGTGAAGCCAACCGAATGGTAAAAACGGGCAGAATGGCTGGTTTCTATTGAACCAGTCGATGCCGCTCGACGTTTGACCCGTGTGTACTAGCCCTTAAAGTGGAAGGGGCTGCCTGAAGGTGAGCCTACTTTCTGTTCGTGCAATGCCATATATGTCCAGTAGTTGGAAAATCAGATGATCTACAGTCAGCGACCACACGTATCATGTATTTGAAAGCGTATGCAACTAAAACCTGTTTTTAATCTGGACAGTTAAAACAGAAATTGCGTTTTTTTTCTGATGAAAGTGTCATCGGTGGGGACACCGTTTTTACTATTTAGCTACTATATACACTAATGTAAGCGGACACTACATTACTGACTACCAATTGAAAGGAGCAATACAACAACAACAAAGGGGTCTTTATCACTGTCTACCAAAAAAGGGACTTTACATTGACCACCAGTGTATGGGGCATTTCACCATTGACCACCAATGTGTGAGGACACTATCAAGCTGAACAAAAACGCAAGGGAAAATTTTTCTAGTTACATCTGTGCCCACCAATGCAATCAGCCACTACTGCATTGACAACCAAGATGACATTGCTCCACTGACCACCAGTGTAATATGGCACTACCTGCTGATTATAAATGTAAGAAAATCACAGCTGACCATCAATGGAAGGGGACGCTATATTAACCACTAATATAGGGGGTGCTTCTCCACCATAGGCGTGCGCAGGGGGTGTGTCAGGTGTGCCTGGCCACACCTTAATCATGATGTGTAGTGCTGATTCCCCCTACTGGCTTTGTTCCCTGCCCCTTTTTGGCCCCCCACCCCACAGTGCTGCTGGCTTCCCTCCCCCCCCCCCCCCCGGCTGCTGTGGAAGATGTTTCAGGATAGAAAGCGGGGAAAGGGGCTAGTAAATATGTAATTTACTGGCCCTTTCCTTTTCTAAATGAACACAGTGAACACACTCGCTCACTGTGTCCATTCATAACTGAAGCACAGGAAACTGTGTTTCCTATGCTTCAGTTTGTGAATGAACAGGAAACCTCTCATCACAGAGCACTTCCCATTCATTCACTGTCCTAGGCTGCAGAGAAAGGCATAAGCAAGCAAAAACAAGAGAAGCGTGTGTGTTTGAGCTTTGGGGTGCATACCCTAATGCAGTGGGCCGCACACACCTATGTTCTCCACCAACATAAAGTGCTACTACACCACTTACCACAAATGTAAGTAGACACATCACTACTGACTGCAAATGTAAGGATACATTACACTGACCACTTTGCACAATAACTCAGACACTGCTCACCAGTACACTGCCCAATCACTGTTACCTGTCAATCATCCTTATAATACTGTTGCATCTACTTCTCAGCTGCACAATGGCCCTGTCAATGCAGCCAACAACCCAGCTTATTATAATACAATATCCTGAATGAAATTTAATCTGGACCTCATATGTTCTGCTTTTGGAATTTATTACACACCTAGTAGCTTATCGCTGCTGGTGCCCCTGATGGGGAGATTTTTTTCTCATTTTCTTTCTTGTTGAAACACCCTGACTAACTGGGTTTCATCAGGATAGACGTGAGGGAGAATCTCTCGACAAGGAACACAGACTGTGATTAAAAATCTGGTAAAGGTTCTTTCACTCCATGTAAAATGAAACAAATATGACCAAAGTTGGGCTGTAGAAATACATTTAAGCATTGTTTAATGTATACATACAGTCAGTGGTGTATTTTGGTTCTGTGCTGCCCTATACTAAAATTGGGTACCCCTCCCATCTAATTTTGTCCCACCCCTTCTTTTTCAAGCAGCTATGCAGGGTCTCTGCCCCCCCCCCCTTTCACTAGCCTGCCTCAGTCTTCCCCTTTAACTAACCTACCATAGTGCCCACCCCAGCTAGGAGCAGAGGCAGGAATAGGAAGGAGAGAGAGATGGGGGAGATGTAAGAGGAGAGAAATAGAAGAAAGGGAGTGAGGGAGGGGTTAAGAGGTGGGGGGGATGGAGGGGGTAAAGAGGTGGGTTGAAAGAGATGGAAGGGGTGAGAAGGAGGGGGCGTCACCTGGGTGCAATCCACACCCCTGTAGTGACACCACTGCTTCTCTGTAGTCCTTGTAATGTCCCTTCTACCTGGGGGCAGTGCCGCCCCCTGAAAAATGCCTCCCAAGACAAACGCCTTGTTTGCCTTGCGGTAGATATGCTCCTGCATGCATACAGTAAAGGGGTAAATTGGGAGCTTTTTTATATATGTGTAAATACATTTATCAAATACTATTGAATAGGGCTCCTCTTGAAAAATGTAATTATGGTTTTAAAACATTAAGAAAAATTAATCAAATAACAGGAAATTATTATAAAGGCATAACTAGATGAATAGCATGGCCAAATCTTTAGTACATTGCTTATGATTTACCTGTGTCAACATAGCTGAGAACACACAATGTAATGGAGACGTTAATTTTCTGGTGATAGAACTCCATTCTCAGTGAGCTGAAGAAACCATCAAGGGCAAACTTGGTGCTAGAATAAGGCACAGTGAGAGGTAATCCAACTTTACCTGCAGGGATAAAACATGAAGCGGTTATTGGTAGCAAATCTAACTAGTGTTCCAAACAGTAGCAAAGCCTTGGTATTGCATTGGATCCTGGCTTCACTCATAGAGAGGCAAGAACTGAACTGAATATTTAGTGCAGGTTTCCTGTCTCAGCTTTTCCAGGATCTGTAAAGGTGCGATTTATTTTATTTTTTTCCGTCAACTGCGGGTTGCAAGAAAAAATCTCTTAATTCCCCCATCAACACAATCAGTCCCCTGCTGGGAGAGTGCAATGTTTATTGCTAGTGGGTATATCCGCTGGAAATAATTGCATGCTGAATATTAAACATGCTGGTTGCGTGATGGATCGACTTTAGCTTGCCCATACAGTATATGGTTCAAATCTTGCCCGGTCCCTGCTGAACTGGCCGAGATTTAAAAGCATCTATGACTCCAGTAACATCACCAACGCTTAGGCAAAGAGGACTGGAAGCTGTAGTCTAAGATGGATAGATGGTACAATATTCTTTCCTGCAGCTACGGGTTACAGAAAAAAAAAACGCACAATTCCCCCATCAACACAGTCAATGTTGATGGAGGAATCTGTCCCGTGGAGCAATTGTGTTCTCCCTGTTATGGCTATAGCAGCTAGCAATAATCGCATGCTTAAAATACGACATGCTGGTTGTACCCAAGTCGATCGATGGGTACATTCAGCCTGCCCATAGATGGTTCAAATCTCGGCCGTTCCCTGCTGATGGTGAGTATATTTTACAGGAGTTTTAGGCCCCTTTCACACTGGGGTGGTGGGTGTGCTGGCGGTAAAACGCCACTATTTTTAGCGACGCTTTACCATCAAATTTGCGGCGCTATTCGGCCGCTAACAGGGTGCTTTTACCCCTCCGCTAGCAGCTGAGAAAGGGTTAAAACCACTGCAAAGCTCTGCTGTAGGAGCGCTATGCCAGCGGTATAGCCGCCCTGCCCCATTAATTTCAATGGGCAGGAGCGCTGAAGGAGAGGTATACACCGCTCCTTCAGCGCTCCAAAGATGCTGCTAGCAGGACTTTTTATAGCGTCCTGCCAGCACACTGCTCCTTGGAGACTCAGGAGCAGCTCTTTCAGGGTGCTTTGCAGGTGCTATTTTTAGTGATGTATCACCTGCAAAGCACCCCAATGTGAAAGGGGTCTTATAGGAGTAGGGGAGAAGGGGGGTTACTAAAACTGCTTGAGACATGTCACTTTTTTTTAAGTTGCTTGTTCTTTTAGCTGTGACAGTCATGCAGTTTAGGTATCTGGTCTACTTTATGACATTATCTGCATTCTAACATCTTGTCCAGGGACCAGGTACAAAATATCGTTCAGTTTATATGTACTTTGCATAGTAATGGAGTAGTTTGCCTTATTCGTTTATTTAATTTGTTTATTTGTGCCTTGAATAGGGTTGCCACCTTTTCTTAAAACCAAACCCGAACACTTTTGTGACACGGGGCAATTTCTTTTTTTTTTGCAGTAAACACTATAGCATTATAAAATACCTGGGACACATTTGGGTGCCCCAAGGAGAGTAGTAATGTAGAGCGCGCCAGTGGATGTGACCAAATTGCTCTTGCTCACATCATCTCCCCACCCTTCAGCGATGCCAAAACCTGCCCTCATACAGCTGTCCGCAGTGGCAACAGATTTGTATATGATTATCTTGGTTACTTGGAGAGCCACAGCCTGGTCTGAATAATGTGTTCGGGTTTCAGGTGGACTAAAACCCGGACACATGATTCAAAACCCAGACTGTCTGGGTGAATTCTGGACAGGTGGCAGCCCTAGCCTTGAGTCCATTTATTTTTTCCTCGTTCTAACTTCCCTAAGTAGAGGTGTAGTTTATTTGTGATAATACATACTGGTGCACCAGGGTATGATGAAGTATGACAAAGTACATTTTAGACAAAAATAAGAATTTACCAGAAACAAGTGTGCATTCGAGTTCTAACTTCAGACTGCATGCTTATTACAGGTCAGAACTAGCAGAACAGCTCTGGAACAATCACACTTTAAAAACAAAAGATTATTGCCAGCTTCCATATTTTTATTGTCATTTTTTCACTCTAATGACCCTTAAAGCAGAGTTCCAGTCATTTGTTTATTAAAAGTCAGCAGCTACAAAAACGGTAGATTCTGGCTTTTAACAGACACCCTCCTGTCCCATGATCCAGCTGTGCACTCACCGTAGCCGTGTTCTCCCCATGTCCTCCCTCGGCGGTGCTGGTATCTCTCCTATGGGCAACCGGCTGTGACAGCTTTCAGCTTCACAGCCGAGTGCCCACACTGAATGCGTGAGCGACTCTGCGCTCTGTGATTGGCCCCACAATCTTCTAGGACCTATGTCCCAGAAGACTTTGTGAGGGAGAGCTTCTGCTTTTGATCACCTAGACAACTGGAACCGAAGTGGGAGCAGGTACCTGTCAAATTCAGGTACCTGCCCCCCCCTCCACAAAAGCTCAGTTTTACAAACAGGAGCTGGGGAGGAGGCCTTAAAGTGGGTGTTCAACTTTTGGGTCGAACTCCGTTTTAATCTTTAACATTTGTCTACAACACTTGATCTCATATTGTTTGTCCTCTTTTTTCCCCTTCCCAAACTCTAGAAATCTGCATGTATATTCTGGAACCCATAAGCCCCGTACACACGAGAGGACTTATGTCCGACAGACTTCCGAAGGAGTTCCGTCGGAGTTCTGCCGGAGTTCCGACGGAGTTCTGACGGACTTTTCGGCTGAGCGGACTTGGCCACACACAATCACACTAAACTCCGACGGATTCGAACGTGATGACGTACGACTGGATTCGAATAAGGAAGTTCATAGCCAGTAGCCAATAGCTGCCCTAGCGTCGGTTTTAGTCCGTCGGAATAGCATACACACGAGCAAATTTTTCGAAGGGACCGGGTCCGGCGGAGTTCCTTCGGAAAAATTTGAAGCATGTTCCATATTCTAAAGTCCTTCGGACTTTGGCGAGTCAAAAGTCCGTTGCAGCCCACACACGATCGAATAGTCTGACGGAATCAGTCCGTCGGACTTTGGATGTTGAAAAGTCCGCTCGTGTGTACGGGGCTATAGTCTCATCCTGGCTATTACAATTTTCTAAAACAGATCAAACATGTTTATGTTCATTAAGCACTGAACTCATATTTTATAAACTTGCAAGTACCAGCAAAAGAGGAGACCACCACAATATTGCCACCACTTGCTTTAAGCATAGGAAGAGCCTCCACCGTCATAGTCGCATAACTTAGAAAGTTAATTTCCAGTAGTTTCCTTATATGGTCCACATCTCCATCGAAGAAACCAAAGTATGTGTAACCAATGTGGTTCAAAATGAGCATGTCCAGGCCACCTATTCATAAAGAAAAAAGTCAGTGCAATGCTACTTAAAATACAACTTTTGATACTGTTAATAAAGTGGATCTGTCAACAGTCAAAGTCAACATGGATCAGTAGGAAAAAAATTAGGGTTGCACCGATACTGATATTTTACCGGCTAGTACGAGTACCGATACTTTTCGGTCAAGTATTCGCCAATGCTGAGTGGTGCATGTTGAGCTCATACAAAATGAATGTGCTTAAGCCTTGGTTCACACTATTGCAATGCAGGAACCAGAGAAATTCCAGTGTCTATTCCCGCATATCCCTTGCAGGCAGTTCACACTGCCCTCTGCAAACTGCTGCCGGTGTCAAGACAAAGTTAATGACACCCCCAGATAGGTTCCCAGATCACAGTGCGAACTGTGAATTCAGACAGGAGTCAGATTGCATGAGTGTGAACACCCATTTCATCCAATTCCAGTGTGGGAAAAAAAGGTTCCGGCAGCATTTTTGTGTGAATGCAATGCGAGTTCAACCATACAAACTGTATGACTGAATTGGCATCGCACAGACATTGCATGTGATCTGCACAGCAACGCGGTGCGAATCACATGCGATGTCTGTGCTCGCAATAGTGTGAATCCAGGCTAAATCACACTGCAAAGAATCACATGCAATTTGAACAGGAATTCAGTGCAGTTCCTGTCCGAATTGCATGCGGTTTCCTGTACCGCTCCTGTTTGAACCCAGGCTTGTCATAGTGATTTCAGTTCACACAGGCGCGGTGCGGGAAACTGCTTGCGATTTGGACAGGAATTGCACCACTTTCCTGTATTGGTATCAGTGCAACCCTAAAAAGAATCAATATCAACAAATCAAATTATTATTATTAAAAAATAGTACACCCATGTGATCCTCTCATTCTGCAAATCACGCTGCGTTTTACAAACTGATTGCAGGGCGTCATTAACGTAACATACACTCATACACATGAACAGGTTGCGATTTGATGTGGTGCGAATTTGCAGCGAATTCGCACCGCATCTAGTGTAAACCGGCCCTAACTGTTTGCGCTACAGAACAATTTTAGCATTTTAGTTATGGGCCTAATAGTTCATACATATATAATTTAATTTCAATATATTTGTTAGTTTTGACTTTGCAAAATAGCAAAATATACATAGAAAAAAAAAAGTATCCATAATCCAAGGTTACAGTAAGGCTCGGTTCACACAGGGGCGACTGCGATCCGACTTGAGGTCGCCCCTAGTCGCCTCAGGTCGGACAACATTTAAAAATCAATGAAAGTGAATGAGAGCCGTCTTAATGCACGCTACTGAAGTCGCCTCCGACTTCAAAAGAAGTTCCTGTACTACTTCAATCCGACTTGTAGGCGACTTGTACCCATTGATTTCAATGGAGGTCGCCTCCAAGTCGGATCTCTGTCTATACGGAGGAGACTTTGACAGAATTACTAGCTCTGAAGGGGGAACTCCACGGCAAATTTCTGAAAAAAATTTGGCGTGGGTTCCCCCTCCTAGAGCATACCAGGCCCTTAGGTCTGGTATGGATTCCAAGGGGAACCCCCTACGCCGAAAAAACGGCGTGGGGGTCCCCCCAGATCCACACCAGACCCTTATCCGAGCACGCTACCCGGCTGGCCAGGAAAGGGGGTGGGGACAAGCCGTACCAGGCCACGTGCCCTCAACATGGGGGGGTGCCTTGGGGGAGGGGGGGCGTGCGGCCCCCCCACCCCAAAGCACCTTGTCCCCATGTTGATGAGGACAAGGGCCTCTTCCCGACAACCCTGGCCATTGGTTGTCGGGGTCTGCGGGCGGGGGGCTTATCGGAATCCGCACGCCCCCCTCCCCCAAGGCACCCCCCCATGTTGAGGGCACGCGGCCTGGTACGGCTCAGGAGGGGGGGGGGCGCCCGCTCGTCCCCACCCCCTTTCCTGGCCGGCCGGGTAGCGTGCTCAGATAAGGGTCTGGTGTGGATCTGAGGGGGACCCCCATGCCGTTTTTTCGGCGTAGGGGGTTCCCCTTGGAATCCATACCAGACCTAAGGGCCTGGTATGCTCTCGGAGGGGGAACCCACGCCAAATTTTTTTCAGAAATTTGGCGTGGAGTTCCCCCTTCAGAGCTCATTCTCTGATTGGCCACGGCAAAAGTCGCCTGGCCTGGGGCGACTTACAAGTCGCGCTGTTAAGAAGTGCCAAGTCGCGCTGTCAATCATTCACAAGTCGTCTCCAAGTTGCCTTCCCAAAGTCGTGTCGCCCCTAGTCGCCCCTGTGTGAACCGAGCCTAATTATGTGACCAATAAACAGGAACAAGTACAGTATAGACGTTGTAGTGCCTTTGTTCACCTATAAGTGAGTATGAAAGATACAAAAATTGGGAAAGAATATAGCTTGAAATACTAAACCTTAAAAAATGCTTTTCATATGTTTTCTTTGCATTGTAATACTTTAAATTCTTAAAAAAATAATGCATAACAAAAACCTAGGATGGTATTAGAGATGGCATGAGCCTGAAACTAACTGACGGTAAGTATCTGAGAGGAGAGAGAAGAGAAAAACAAATAATAGGATGAAAACAAGAAAGACCATGGTTGTGACATAACATGGAGAAGAATAGGGGAGGAGAAAGGAAGGACACATTTATATATACTTTAAAGAAAATAAGGTAAAAACAAAGCAAAACAGTAAAAAAAAAAAAGCCCTTTCAATTTGACCATTGAAAACTTTAAAACAAGTGCCAATTTTATTCTGCAAGATATCTCATTTATCACGACACCAAAATAATGAGATAAAGAGAAATTCCTCATAACTTTGTGACTGAGGAGAAGCTTAGCTATAAGTGACTTTTCAAATAATATCCAATCCTGTGCAAGGAAACTGAAAAACTGGATTTTTGCTCACACATTATTGGATAGCATAGGACATTAGAATAGCCTAACCTCATTTACTATACTAAGGCTTGGTTCACACCTATGCAAATTGGATGTGGGTTTCGCCACATCCAATTCGCATGGCAGGAGATTGTGACTGGAGCTCTATAGAGTCGGTTCACACATCTCCGTGGAGGCTCCGGAGCGGCTTGCACAGGAAAGCTGTGCGTCTTTGGCTGTGTTTCAGGGCCGAATTCAGGCAAAAATTTCACCAAAAAAATTGTCCCAGCTGCTACATACATGGACTCAAGAGCACCGGATTGTAGGCACTACTAGGTACCTTCACCTTCCAAAGTCACAACACAACTGGAAAGAAAATGATCTGTTTAAGTAAATTGTTATTGGGTGTAATATTAAGATAAGATCAAATTGGATTTGCACTGATGTGACATGAGGGTGACATTTTCACCGGTTTACTCCCGAAGTTCTGAAGTTTCTATTTTGCTGGGTAACGCATTTCATGCTCATAATGTAAAAGCAAATCTCAACCACGGTTATCTGATGTGTTTGGTTAAGAACCGAGGATTAATACAGCGAGGGGATATCTTTTAATAAAATATTTCATTTTTTTATTATTTATTTAGATACATTTTATTTTTGGCTTTTTATTTTTATAACGTCAGGGAATAGAGACCCCCCACCCACCTTCACCAATCACCTCTGCAGCAACAGATTACCTATATTAGTGAGCTCACTTTTATTAACCATATGTTATCGTTATACTGTTAAAGAGCTGCAGAGAGGGAAAAGGCAGAGAGCTAGACCAGCCTGGCCCTATCGAAACATAGATGCTAAAGCCATAGGAAGAACTGGTGATATATTGACCCAAGGTTCACTAACAGCCAGTGGTGCCAACCACTCACATACCTTGCATATCTGGCACCTGGGGCTTATAATTTGTGCCCCCCCCCCCCCACACACACACAAAAGAGAATTAGGAGGGCATAGTTAAAGCATATATTACCCTAACAAAAAATGGACCCTATTCCTTTAAAGCATGAATAACAACACAGTGCTTGTGCTGCGTAATTTTCCCCTGTATCATTTAAAATACCTGGCTGATCCTGCCTGGTTCTGCCCTCCCCTCTGCAAACTGACCACGGTTTATCATGGCTGCTGAGCCCTGGTTAGTTTATATGCTTCCGTCATCCACAGTTTTTCTGTTCTTCTCTGTCCTCATCCCCTCTCTGCCTGTCAGCTCATGCCAGTGCCCACCCCCTCCCCTCCTGCTGCTGAAAAAAAATTAATAATTCTCAGGAAATGCCCTGTGTTCACTAATGCAATGGTTCTACTGTATGTGCTTTATTTAAAAAATGCCTCTGTATACTGTACCTTATTTCCGAGCGCTGTTCGCCACTCTCGTGACTGTCCACGGCTCTCCTCCTCTCCTCCCCTCCTCCTGACTGATGTCAGTGGGGGATTCTCAACCCCTCCTACTGTAGCCTTCAGATTGGGAGAGGAGACGGCGGGCAGTCACATGAGCTCTGAGTGACGCTCAGAAATAAGGTATACAGAGCATTTTTTAATAAAGCACATACAGTGGAGCTATTGGATTAGCCAAGGCAGGGGTTTGCCTGGGAATTTTAAAGTGGGTCCACTTTAAATAAAACCTAAGTTTACTTCCCCTATACTCAGCATCAGTGGCAGCCAGTCCATAAGGGGTGCAGGGGCGTCGCCCCCCCCCCCCCAAAGCTCCCAAAGTTAGTTTGCATAATCATAGAACAATTTAATTTTAAATAACTGATAATATGACTAACATTTTTTAATATCTTAAAGTTGAAAAATGTCATATTTTCATGTAATTAAAAATCAATTCTATGTGTGTGCACTCACTGCACTGTGTGGGGTGCCAGACGAATGGGTTTCTATTAGGTTCGTCATTTTTTTACTAACGTGATTAGAGCCTGAGGCTCTAATTGGCTTGTTTTAGGATGTCCTAGAGGCGCACAGCACTGCACCCGAACCCTCCCACTTGTAATTTTAGCGAATCAATATTAGCCATTGGGTCACTTCCGGTTTCTGCTGTCTCATCCTGGCCAATCAGGAGGCTGAAGATCTGGAACCCAGAAAAGAAGACCGGGTTAGCACAGAAGCCATGGAGGAGAGCCGTATCAGGGGAGCCATGACTGTGGTGACCAATCTTGGCTTTTTAGCACCAGCTGCCACTGCTCAGCACACATATACAGTCATTTTATCCACAAAATTTTTTTATAAAATTAAACTGCTCAATTACATAATCTTTTCTATACACAACAGACTTTAAAGAGCTTTAGGAGTAATGTACTTAGAGTACAGTGGTCAGGAGTATGTATCCCAGTACGGAACCCTTAGTACCAACCCCATCACCCCCACCCCAGAAAGACTGCCGGGTAAATACTAACCCCCCTAATATTCATAAATCCTTCCCTTGGAGCCCACCCACTCGGTGCAGACCCCATCCCCCCAGTACATACCCCTCAGTGCAAACACCTCTACCCCCAGTGCAGACATCCTTTGCCCTCCCCAGTACAGAACCTTCAACACAGACCCCTCCTATCCCCCCTTTCTCAGTATAGAGCTCTCCCCTCTCTAAACTCTCTAAACACACCAGAACACCAGATGCAGGTGAAGCTCAAAATGAGGTGAAGTCCTTCCCTCGGCTCTGTCACAGTGCAGGGAAGGAGGCTTCTCCTCACTCTGAACTGTAGCTGACCACACAGTGGTTAAAGGAGAAAAAAGGTAAATGTCCTTGCATGGCCTAGTCAGAGCCCAGACTTAAACCCCATTGAAAATCGGTGGAATGACTTGAAGACTGTAATCCACAAATGGTCACTAGTACACCACTGGTGCCAGTCAATCTATCACAATGTCATGAACCAACTTGTTGGTAAATTCTTGCTTGATCAGCACATGCAGCCAATAGGTAGCACCCACATTGAATGTGTAGATGAAGGAATCCGATCAGTTTTTTTCATGTATGGCCAGCTTTAGATGGACTAACAGATTTAGATACACTAACAAATTGAAGCCAAACTCCAGCTCACACTGCAGTTACACAAGCATTTCCACCAACAGCTTTTTTTTTTTTCTTTGAATAAAGGGTTTACATGAATAAATAAAAGCTGATCATTGTAGGCACCTCTTTCAAAAGGAAATGGTTTGTTTCAACTATGTAACTGCTACATTTGCTGTACAGCTTGTTCTGTTTAGAGGACAGTTTGTTCTGTTGAAAAACAAAACAATTACTGGCTAGATCACCAGATGAAAATAAAGCCTAAAGCGGATTCTGTGCTTGTTAAATCAATAATATCATTACAGGTAGGTAGAAATAGCCGAAATTCCGTCACTTTAAGAACATTACATTGATGAGTGCTAGTCTAGGCATCTGAATTCTGAGGATGAATCTTTACGCGCTTACCAAATAAACGTTCTGCTTCATGAACTACTTGTTTAGCAAAAGTCATGTTGTCCATGCTTCCATGTATATAATAGGCAGATGCTGATCCAAGCTTTGTACACTTTTCTACAACCTAGGAGAAAAAAAAAGCAATGTTAGCATGGGTCACTTGTATGTGACTGATACATTCACAGTATAGCTTCTCAACTTAAAGCAGACCTTCAGTCATCTTTTCAACTTTCCATCTATTAAATCTTCTGCCCTTGTTGTTTTAACTTTGGATAGTAAATCTTTTTTTTTTTTCTGCCAGTAAATACCTTATACAGCCCACTTCCTGTTTCTTGTCTGGTCATTAGCTTAGGCTTATGACCTCATGCATAGCTTTCTCTCTCATGAGAGTTTTCCAGGAAGTTAGGGAGGGTGAGTCATAAGAGGGCCAATGGGAGCTGCAGAGATGTGTGCCTTTGTGTGTCAGTGTAAATACAGGAAGTAAACAGGCAGCAGCTTCAGCTACCCACAGTTAAAATGGCTGCCGCCAGACTCAGAGAGATTTCTGCAGCATATTTGGCAAGTACAGAATCACAGTATATATAAAATAATATGCAAAGTGGTTGGAGGGAAGCTTCAGAATGGCAAAGATTTTTTTCTTACAAAATATGTGAGCAGACTGCAGTTCCTCTATATGGATTGAGCAGTATTAACATACAGGATATGGTGAGAAGGGACTTAAAGAAATAAAGATGTCCCCAACCTTCACCCACTCTCCATCCTGAAAATATCTCCCTGTGTGCCACAGCAATAAGAGCCTGTTCACACAGGGGCGACTCAGATCCGACTTCAGGTCGCCCCTAGTCGCCTCAGGTCGGACAACATGTAAAAATCAATGTAAGTGAATGAGAGCCGTCTTAATGCACACTACTGAAGTCGCTCTGACTTCAGAAAAGGTTCCTGTACTACTTCACTCCGACTTGTAGGCGACCGGTACCCGTTGATTACAATGGAGGTCGCCTACAAGTCGGATCTCCATTTATACGGAGGCGACTCTCACGGAATTATCAGCTCTCAAGAGGGAACTCCACGCTAAATTTATGAAAAAAATTTGGCGTGGGTTCCCCCTCCGAGAGCATACCAGGCCCTTAGGTCTGGTATGGATTCTAAGGGGAACCCCCTACGCCAAAAAAATGGCGTGGGGTTCCCCCCAGATCCATACCAGACCCTTATCCGAGCACGCTACCTGTTCGGCCAGGAAAGGGGGTGGGGACAAGCGAGTGCCCCCCCTCCTGAGCCGTACCAGGCCGCGTGCCCTCAACATGGGGGGTGCATTGGGGAAGGGGGGCCGCGCGGCCCCCCCACCCCAAAGCACCTTGTCCCCATGTTGATGAGGACAAGGGCCTCTTCCCAACAACCCTGGCCGTTGGTTGTCGGGGTCTGCGAGCGGGGGTCTTATCGAAATCCGGGAGCCCCCTTTAATAAGGGGGCCCCCAGATCCTGGCCCCCCACCCTATGTGAATGAGTATGGGGTACAATGTACCCCTACCCATTCACCTGTGAAAAAATGTACAAAAAAAACAACACAGAAGGGTTAAAATAGTTTATTGCACAGCTCCGGGGGTCTTCCGTCTTCGGGAGTCTTCTCGCCGCACTCCTCCGCTATCTTCTGCTAGCTCTTTTACTAGCAGAGGAGCCCGGCTTTCTTCTTCGCCGCTGCCCTCTTCTTCCGACTTCGGGGTCTTGTCCCCCTCTTCGGGGGTCTTGTCCCCCTCTTCGGTTCTTCTTGCCGGGCCACCGCTTGTAAAAGAGTTAGAAGAAGGCGCGGTGGCCCGGCAAGAAGAACCGAAGAGGGGGACAAGACCCCCGAAGACTGTGACATCATAATGGGCGGGGACATCATCCGGTGATGTCCCTATATAAGTCGCCGCGCGCCGCGTCCCTGCCATTGTGACAGGAGGCAGCGACGTGGCAACATCTGAAGAGAAGAAGAGAAGAACAGAAGACGGCGACAGCGGCGACAGAAGACCGGGCCACTGCTTGTAAAAGAGCTAGAAGAAGGCGCGGTGGCCCGGCAAGAAGAACCGAAGAGGGGGGACAAGACCCCCGAAGTCGGAAGAAGAGGGCGGCGGTGAAGAAGAAAGCCGGGCTCCTCTGCCAGTAAAAGAGCTATCAGAAGATAGCGGAGGAGTCCGGCGAGAAGACCCCCGAAGACGGAAGACCCCCGGAGCTTTGCAATAAACTATTTTAACCCTTGTGTGTTGTTTTTTTTTGTACATTTTTTCACAGGTGAATGGGTAGGGGTACATTGTACCCCACTTATTCACATAGGGTGGGGGGCCGGGATCTGGGGGCCCTCTTATTAAAGGGGGCTCCCTGATTCCGATAAGCCCCCCGCTCGCAGACCCCGACAGCCAACGGCCAGGGTTGTCGGGAAGAGGCCCTTGTCTTCATCAACATGGGGACAAGGTGCTTTGGGGTGGGGGGGCCGCGCAGCCCCCCCCTTCCCCAATGCACCCCCCATGTTGAGGGCACGCGGCCTGGTACGGCTCAGGAGGGGGGGGTGGGCGCTCGCTCGTCCCCACCCCCTTTCCTGGCCGACCGGGTAGCGTGCTCGGATAAGGGTCTGATATGGATCTGGGGGGGAACCCCACATCGTTTTTTCGGCGTAGGGGGTTCCCCTTAGAATCTATACAAGACCTAAGGGCCTGGTATGCTCTCGGAGGGGGAACCCACGCCAAATTTTTTTCATAAATTTGGCGTGGAGTTCCCTCTTGAGAGCTGATAATTCCATGAGAGTCGCCTCCGTATAAACAGAGATCTGACTTGTAGACGACCTCCATTGAAATCAATGGGTACCGGTCGCCTACAAGTTGGATTGAAGTAGTACAGGAACCTTTTCTGAAGTTGGAGCGACTACAGTAGCGTGCATTAAGACGGCTCTCATTCACTTACATTGATTTTTACATGTTGTCCGACCTGAGACGACTAGGGGCGACCTGAAGTCGGATCTGAGTCGCCCCTGTGTGAACCGGCTCTAAGAGAGGTGAGAAGGAAAACCAGCAGCTCTGTGTGGGGAGGGGGAGTCGCACAAGGGGTTGTGTCAGCAGTAGGAAGCAAATCCTAAAAAAAAGAAACTCTTAAAATGTAGGTAAGAGTCACCTGAAGTGGTTTCCCTTTTCCCTGCAGGCAGGATGAACAAAGAGCACAGCCCCTGAAACATGTTGCCATTCGTTCATCCTTGATGCTGTGCCCGTGTTTTTGTCTGTGTTTGAGTGCATAGAGAGCGGCCGTGGACAATGCTGGTGTTCTGTCGAAAACTCCAGCTTACCAAAATCTCCAGCCACATCACTTCCGGTGACTCTGCAGCACCAATAATTGGAGATTTCGACGAGTTGTCTGTTTTGACAGAACAGCGGCAGAGTATACAGTAATGTACACCATATAAATGTACATTGTTAGTCTGCCCGATACTAACCAACAACATGGCCGCCTCCCAGATGGCAACAACTATTTTCCTCCTTAACCGGTGTTCTGCCAAAACAGCCAGATCATTATGTACCGTACTGTACTGTATACGCTGCCGGTGTTCGGTAAAAACAGGCAATTCGTCAAAATCTACAATGATTGGTATTGGAGAGTCACTAAAAGTGACGTGGTTGGAGATTTTGCCGAGTTGGAGTTTTCGGCAGAACACCAGCAGTCATTCTCCATCTGGCGGATTCTGTGCTCAGTTCTGTTGCTTACCTCTATGTAAGTGATACAGGGCTCCATTCACTATAGCAGATCGCATGCAGTATTTAAATGTCCACACACATTTTCCTTAAATATCTCACGTGATCCTATAACTGAGAATTCACTATGCCGTTTTGCAGTATTTATCGCAAAACGCTAAAAATGCTTGGTAAATAACGCATGAAAAGGTATTAAAGTAAATTCACAGAAGGAAATACACAATTACCACCTTAATACTAGGCACTTTTCACCCCCTTCCTTCCCAGACCAATTTTCATCTTTCAGTGCTCTTGCACTTTTAATGACAATTACTCAGTCATGCTACACTGGACCCAAAGGACATTTTTTATCATTTTTGTTCACAAAAATAGAGCTTTCTTTTGGTGGTATTTATTCACCACTATTTTTTTTTTATTTTTTTTGTGATATAAGCGATAAGAACATTTTGAAAAAAATTATATTTTCTACTTTCTGTTTTACAAGAAATCCAATAAAATCTAATTTCATTTTAAATTCAAGCCAGAATGTATTCTTCTACATACTTACATAGTAGGTGAGGTTGAAAAAAGGCACAAGTCCAACCTATGTGCATCAAGTCCATACATGTCTTTTTTCCCACAAAATTGTCATAATAATGGGATTTTTATATACAGCTTACCTGTAAAATCCTTTTCTTGAGAGTACATCACGGGACACAGGAGCTTCATTACATAGTGGGTTATATAGGCACCTCTGGTGATTGGACACTGGTTGACCCCAATTAAGGAGAATTCCTCCCCTATATAACCCCTCCCATATGGCACCTCAGTTTTGTAGCAAAGCAATAAGAAACCACGTAAAACCCAAGAGGGGCGGGAGCCCTGTGTCCCGTGATGTACTCTCAAGAAAAGGATTTTACAGGTAAGCTGTATATAAAAATCCCATTTTCTTGATCATACATCACGGGACACAGGAGCTTCATTACATAGTGGGATGTCCCAAAGCAATGCTCAGATTGAGGGGAGGGAGACACAGATCATAATTATAGACCGCCAGGGACCGGAGGACCTAAACTGCAGCCTGCAGTACACTGCGCCCAAAGGCGATATCCTCTTGCCCTCTGACATCCACCTGATAGAATCTGGTGAATGTGTGGACTGATGACCAAGTTGCAGCCTTACAGATCTGAGCCAGGGAGGCCTGCTGATGCACTGCCCAAGAAGCACTTACAGCCCTCGTTGAGTGCGCTTTCACTTGAAAAGGAGGAATCTTCCCCTTTACACTATAGGCCTGAGAAATAACCTGTTTAATTCACCTTGAGAGAGTGGATTTTGAGGCCGCCTGGCCCTTCCTAGGGTCTTCTGGCAAAATAAACAAGCAATCAGTTTTCCTTATCTGAGCAGTTGCTTGAAGATATATACTGATTGCTCTAACCACATCCAAAGTGTGCAAAGATTCTTCTTCTGCGGACTGTGGGTCCGGAAAAAAGGATGGTAGGATTACGTCTTGATTCAAATGGAATCCCGAAACCACCTTAGGTAGAAAGGACCTGTTGGGACGCATGACCACCCGGTCCTTATGAATAATTACATACGGCTCCTTGATGGAGAGAGCTGCTAGCTCTGATACTCTTCTAGCCGTGGATATGGCTACCAAGAAGACCAATTTTTTAGTCAGGAGAACTAATGAAGCCAGATGCAAAGGTTCAAATGGTTGCCCCTGCAAAGCCGAGAGAACCAAATTCAGATCCCATGGGCATATCGGAGACTTGACTGGCGGTCTTAACTGCATGGCCCCCTGGATGAAAGCCCGCACCAGGCAATGCGATGCAAGTGGCTTCTGAAAAAACACTGATAAGGCCGAAATCTGCACCTTGATAGTGCTTATGGCCAAATTCATTTCTAGGCCTGACTGAAGAAAGGCCAAGATCCTGCTAATGACATACTTTCTAGGATGCCATTTCCTGAGTTCACACCAGGAAACATATGCCCTCCAGATTTTGTAATAAATAAGCCTGGAGGTCGGCTTTCTGGCATTGACCAGAGTAGAAAGGACTGGCCCCGAAAGGCCACGGTCTCTCAGAATGTGCGTCTCAGCAGCCAAACCGTCAAATTCAGACTGTGTAAAGCAGGATGGTAAATTGGACCCTGTGAGAGCAGATCTGGCAGGAGAGGGAGGATCCACGGCCTGCCTACTGCCAATTTCATGATCTCTGCGTACCACGGTCGCCTGGGCCAAGCCGGGGCCGCCAAAAGGACAAATTTTGACTCCCTCTTGACTCTTCCCAGGAACCGCGACAGAAGCGGGCTCGGGGGGAAGGCATAGATCAGATTGTACTGATCCCAGGGAACTGTCAGAGCATCTGACCCCTGAGCAAGTGTATCTCTTGTCCTTGACACAAAATTGTCCAGTTTCCTGTTGAACCTGGATGCAAACAGATCTACGTCTGAAGTACCCCACCTGTAACATATGTTCCGAAACACGTCGGGGTGCAGAGCCCATTCTCCTGGGCACAACTGCTGGCGGCTCAGAAAATCCGCCTGCCAATTTTCCACTCCTGGAATGAAGACTGCAGAAAGACATGGAACATGCTTTTCTGCCCAGACAAGTATGCGATTCACCTCTTTTTGGGCCACCAGACTCCTGGTACCGCCCTGGTGATTGATATAAGCCACTGCTGTGGCATTGTCGGACTGAACCCGAACAGGGAGACCTCGTAGTCTGTAAGACCACTTTATGAGAGCCATATAAACTGCCCGGATCTCCAAGACATTTATGGGCAATAGCCTCTCGATAGCAGACCATTTCCCCTGCGAGCACGTCTGCTCCAACACTGCTCCCCAGCCAGTCAGTCTGGCATCTGTCGTGATAATCTTCCATGGAAGAGGAAGAAAAGTTTTGCCCTTGAGCAAATTCTTGGTTTGTAACCACCAGACGAGACTCTTGCATGTCCCTGGGGATAGACGCATAGGAAGATCCAAGGATTGGGGCTTCCTGTTCCAAGCCGCAAGGATGCATCTTTGCAGAGGCCTTGAGTGGAACTGGGCAAATGGGACGGCCTCGAAGGAGGCGACCATTTTCCCTAACAGTCTCATGCATAATCGAATGGGGGATGATCTCCTGCCCAGAATTAGGCGCACCAGATCCCCAATGGCCAAGGCTTTTGGCCTTGGAAGAAACACCTTGTCCTGAGCGGTGTCGATGACCATACCTAGGTATTCCAACCTGGTGGCAGGCTGTAGGGACAACTTTTCTAGGTTTATAATCCAACCTAGGCGTTCCAGGTGTTCTAGCGTTCTGGTAACGCTGCGGTTCAGGAACGCTACTGTTTTCTCCATGAGAAGTAAATTATCTAGATAAGCCATGACGGCTATACCCTGAGCTCTTAGGTTTGTCAAGAGAGGGTCCAGAATCTTTGTGAAGACTCGAGGGGGCGTAGCGAGCCCGAACGGCAAGGCCACAAATTGAAAATGGCGCCGCTCTACCGCGAACCCTAGAAATTTTTGGTGTGCGGGAAAAATTGGCACATGAAGATATGCATCTTTGATGTCTATTGATGCCATAAACTCTCCCCCTTGCAGGGAGGAGACTACAGTGCGGATTGACTGCATTCGGAAGGACCGGATGTGTAAAAACCGGTTCAGATCCTTCAGATCTAGGATAGGTCTGACGCTTCCATTTGGCTTCGGAACGGTGAAGAGATTCGAGTAAAATCCTGAACCCTGTTCTTTTGAGTCCACTTCTACTATCACCCCCTGGGATAGTAAGTGATCTAAGGCCAGAAATAGCGGTTTTTGCTTTACTGGATCCATGGGGATCCTTGACCTTAGGAAATGAGAAGGTGGAATCTCCTGAAACTCTAGCCTGTAGCCCAGAGATACCGAAGAGATCACCCACTTGTCCCTGATCTCTTCCCGCCAGGCTCCTGCAAACTGCAGGAGCCTTCCCCCCACTCGGCCAAGCGGGGGCGCGCCTTCACAAGGAAGCTTTTGGGCTCTGCTTGGCAGGCTTTTGACCCCAAGTCTTTTTCTGCCCCTGGGCTCGGCCCTGAGCCTTTCCTGTAGAGGAGGGCTGAGAAGGCCGTCGCCACTGCTTAGAGCTTGATGCTCCGGGAGAGAGAGCACGCCTAAATGAAGGACGCTTGCTCCTTTTGACTGGAAGGAGAGTAGATTTACCTCCTGAGATTTTTTGGACAAATTTGTCTAAACAAACGTTCCCCTTTCAACAGGAACCCAATCAAATGCTTCTTACATGACAGCTCAGCTGCCCAATTCTTTAGCCATAGGGCCTTTCGCATGTGTACCAACATGAGAGACAAACGTGATGCTTGTTGGACAGAATCCAAAATCGCATCAATCATGAAACACAAAATATGAGGCAATTCTGCATAATTTTCTACTTCCTCATTGGGAAGGAGCCCAAGCATCTGCTTAACCTGTTCCTTGAGGAACTGACACAACCCCACGGCTGCGACTGTAGGTTGCACTACAGCGCTAGCCATGGAAAAGGAGGCTTTTAATAAGGTTTCCAGCTTTTTATCAGTTGGATCTTTAAATACCTGCGCATTATCCAATGGACAAGTCAGGTTTTTATTCACGCAAGAAACAGCCGCATCAACAGATGGGACCCCCCTCTTCTTGGTGAAACTTTCCTCCAGAGGATAATGCATAGAAAACCTTTTAGGAGGAGCAAACAGTTTATCGGGATGTCCCCAATCCTCATACAACAATTCTTCCATCAAGGGATGAATTGGGAAGGAATAGGCAGTCTGTGGGGCTTTCCTGACTCCCAGGGAAGAAACAGAGGACGTAGCACTGACTCGTCTTGAAAGGCTGGCTCCAGTCTTGCAGGGGGGGATGGTAACTTACAGGCACTTTTAGAACCCCTGGACCTAGGCAGTGATTTACCAGTGCCTTTACTACCTCCCCCTGAGACCCTCTTACGAGGAGACATAGTCCTAAGCTACAAAGCAGAGGTACTAGTACAAGTGCAATCACTGTTGTGCTTAAAGTCTCACAATAAATATATATGCTTAAACTGCACAACCTGATGCTGAGTAGGTGTCTAAGGTTTGCCTGGATCCAATCCCCACGGATGCTTACTGCCCACAGCTCCTGTGTCTCCACTTACAGCCCCCAGACGCTCTGGGCTTTTTAAATCTGCTGCCTGGCGCCTGCGCAGTACAGCGCCGTGCACACTGACGAGCACGGCTCACAACCACACTCCCCCCTCCTCCATTAGGCCGGGAACGCGCGTGCACGAGGACCGCGGGATCCAGGGGGGAAAGGAGAACTCCACCGGAGCTGCGTGGGACCCCCAGACTACGTGGGACCCCTGTGTTACCTTGTTGTGGCAGGGACTGCAGTGGAGACGTGAGACAGCTGGAGAACCAGGCTTCACTGAGCTTGTGTACTGAAAGGCATGTAAGTATGCATCAGGCTGCTTTTACTCCATCTAGTGGTGGAAACCAGGTAAGACATACAACTACTCAAAATGAAGAAATCTATCATATAATTATATATATATAGGATTAACTTCCCTTACCTGTCCACGCCACAGGAATTGCTGAAACAGACAAATTCCAGCCTTCACCCATCACGGCGGGCAGTGTTAGCCAACCTTCAGGTTTATCTGGGGCTCTTTCTCGGAAGAGCCTCCTACCTGGACCATGTAAAAGACTCTGCCAGAAACTTTCGTGCGCTTTGTATAAACAGTACACCAAGTCTGGTTTTCCCAGAGCCCAGTCTTCCAATAGGAGAGGACTTAGAGGCCAAACCTCGTTTCTTCGGCTGATGAGGCCGGGGTACCATACCATCTTGGGAGTCAAATATCGGCCCGAGGTATGGATCCGGTTTGTTGTAGCCCTTAGGCCCCCACAGGGACCTGCACAGAGCTAAAGTTTTACGTGACCACCACCATAGACACTGGCGAAAAAACTGAGGTGCCTCCCATATTGGAGGGGTTATATAGGGGAGGAATTCTCCTTAATTGGGGTCAACCAGTGTTCAATCACCAGAGGTGCCTATATAACCTACTATGTAATGAAGCTCCTGTGTCCCGTGATGTATGATCAAGAAAAGTTATTTCTCACACATGGCATAGATAAACTTGCAATTACACCCCAGAATACATTCTTATACTCCTCCTGAGTATGGCAATACCACATGTGTGAGATCTTTTCACAGCCTGGCCACATAGAGAGGCCCAACATGCAGGGAGCATCATCAGAGCATAAATTACACATTTTGTTTCCTGACTACCTATCACATTTTTGGTGGCCCATTTTGGAAAGCAAACACCCCAATGTATATTCTAGGAGGCATAATGAGAATTTTGAACATATCATTTTTTTCCACATGTTTTTGGAAAATGTGGAAAGAAAATTAAAACATATTTTTTTACACAAAGTTGTCAATTTATAAGATATTTCTAACACATAGCATGTACAAAGCAAACATTACACCCCAAAATATATTCTGCTACTCCTGAGTATGGCGATACCACATGTGTATGACTTTTACACTGGCCACATACAGAAGCCCAACATTCAAGTAGCACCATCAGGCGTTCTAAAGGCATTAATTACACATTTCATTTCTTGAGTACCTGTCACATTTTTGAAGGCCCTAGAGCACCAGGACAATGTACTTAGATGTGGCAGATGATCACTGTGACGGAAGTCACATTAGGCGGGTTCTGGTGGAACCCTGAATCCCTTGGAGAGGTTGAGAAACCCTTGCTTTAGCTCCCCTTGTACCTCCTATGTCTAAATTATCCTGTGTCTATTAGGGGCACAGGGTAACCAAGAAAATAATGGACATTAAGAATGTGGATTATCTCAAATGGAACAGCAATATTTATCCACAATATTTCCCAGGAAATATACAAAGACTATTCCTGTTTTTTTTTTATTCTGAACTATACACGTTAATTGAAAGAGCTGGTCACCTTGGCCTCTGGAGCGGGACAGTCTGCAACTGGGGACTCCTGCTATGTCTGTTGCCTACTAGGCTGAGGAGGGGGGAGATCACTGTTTGTATTGTTTATTGTAATTACGTCTTTTGCTATTGTTTCAAGATTTGCTGTGTTTGTGCTTATAAAAATGTGTATTGTCTGCAGTTAGCTTGAAGTCGGCAAGGCTGGTCTGCAATGTCACATCTGAGTCATCCAGGTGAATGGGATTAGCCATGAGTCAGCCCTACTTCCTTAGCTAAACCATTGTGTGATGTTTTGGGTAAATATTCGGGTTGTTGTGTATGTGGGGACTGACAAACTTTTCGAGTGTATAAAAAGGCTGTATACTTGTCCAATAAATCATTCCATGTTCAAGCTGTGTAACTGAGCTAGTCTTGCCTGGTTCTTAAGTTACAATATGTGACTGTAATATCTGATATCTGAAGGTCCATACTCCAGACTGGAGGAAGCAGTGTGCTGACGGAAGCACTCAAGTGGAGTGCGACGGGGTTCCGTTACATTGGTGGCAAGCAGTGGCATGATTCCTGCAATCTGGAACATCCAAACCTCCACTGGGATCCAATGTCCGGATAGCAGAAGAGGAGAGATACAGATACCAGCCGCCATGGAGGAGGAATTCAGAAGGACGTTGTGAGAGATGCAAATACCGCACAAGGGACCAGTATCAGAGCAGGTCCTGCTGGGATGGTATGAATCTATCCACTGCGAATTCTAGAAGGAAACGCTAGCCCATGAGCAGCACCACCAGGATAAATTTCTCTCTTCCATCCAGGAAAGGTACTGGTTGCAGTATGGATTGTAGGTGCTGTTTTTGGGAGAAAAAACGCACAAGGAGAAGACGGCTGAGTTAAGCAGGCTGGTCTGGGCAGAGATGCGATTGGATGAGAGCTACAGAGCCCTCTTGTGGCATGTATCCCAAGCAAGCCCTTGGATAGCGGATGACAGCCCAACAAAAGGCTTTGGCTATGGCTGCCTGGGACTGTTGTACATGAAGCTGTCAGGGGACCCTAGCTTTGGGAGCGATTTGGTGTGGCGGATTGAGGAAATCATGGATTTCAGAGAAGAGATACTGAATATCTCTGAAGTGTACTGGGCACTGGAAGATGGAGGTCACCTACAGGTGGCTGCTAGACTCTGCTCAGCGCCAGGGCTGGGCTCCATTTGCCTGGGACTATCCAGAAGTACCAGCCGACAGTCCTAAAATCTCAGCTGAAGTGCCAGCAACAGTGCGCTTTGCCCATCTCCGCCCACAGCTATAGAAGTGTAAGTCTTATGGCGGATTCAGCAAGTGTTGACTGACCTTGACAAACCTGTTTCTGCACAGGATGAGCTTGGATGGAGAAATGCATCCGTCCTGGGCTTGGGAGAAGAGGAAGCTGTTCTCATTTCCCAGACATGGATCACAGAAAGCAGGGATTTAATTTACTTTTCATCAGAGGATGTTATGGATGATGTGTCACCTGCCAAAGTGTTGGCACCGGGCCCAAGGGCCACCGGCCCATGCCTTGGACTTTCAGCAATTCCAGAGACTGGGGATTTAATAGACTTTTCTGTAGTGCTGGCAGCATGACAGAGTACTGCAGACCCCTGCTCCACACTTGTGGCAGTTTCGGAGGCCTGAGGTGAGAAGGTGGTGGTTCTTCTTCCCCAATGGATTTCAGAGATGCAGGAAGGGGAAGCAGCCATACCCCCTCCCCAACAATGATTCATACACCTGGGAGACAATACCAGAGAAACGGCGTCCCAGCAGCAGACGCCGCCCCAGAATGATAACACCAACCCAACTGAAGTGCTGGTAGCTGGACAAAGGGTCCGAGACCTCAGCCCCACACCTGCGGCAGTTCTGGAGGCCCAGGGTGAGGAGGTGGCGGTCACTCTCGAGCAGTAGATCAGGATCCAGGGGGAGAAGGGAGAGGAGGTTGTCGTCTTCCCTCCCCAACAGTCAGCCAGAGTGGGGGAAACTGTCTTCCCTCCCAAATAGTTAGCCGGAATGGATGATGTGAGCGCTGAAGCACTAACAGGGCAGAATAATAATGGCCTCTGCGCACAACAATCCACTCCGCAGGAGCTTCAGGGAGAGGATGCAATCGGCACCTCACAGCGGCAGCTTGAGCTGGTGTTGGTGGATTGGCCTGCGGTCTCCACTAACATAAACCAGCAACAACTGTGGAGTTCCAGGAAGCCGAGGCAGTTGGCCTACCTCCCCAGCGTAAAGCTGATATAGTTACATAGTAGGCAAGGTTGAAAAAAGACACAAGCCCATCAACTCCAACCTATGTGTGTGATTTTATGTCAGTATTACATTGTATATCCCTGTATGTTGTGGTCATTCAGGTGCTTATCTAATTGTTTTATTTTTTATTATCTATGCTCCCTGCTGAAACCATTGCATGTGGAAGAGAATTCCACATCCTTACCGCTCTTACAGTAAAGAGCCCTCTACGCTGTTTGAAGTTAAACCTATTTTTTTCTAGTTTTAGTGAATGGCCACGTGTCTTATTAAATTCCCTTTTGCTGAAAAGTTTTATCCCTATTGTGGGGTCACGAGTACAGTATTTGTACATTGAAATCATATGTCCTCTCAAGCATCTCTTCTCTAGAGAGAACAGTTCAGTGCTCGTAACAGATTACATTACTGTATCAAACCAATTCACATCCCTTTTGTCCCTAAAGCCCCATACACACTATCAGATTTTCTGCTGCTTTTTGTCTTCATATTTACCAAAACCTTGTAGTGCAAGGGCCCATACACATTGAAACTCCTAAGGTTTGACCTCATATTATATGGTTTTGGTAAATCTGAAGACAAAAACCAGCAGAAAATCTGATCGTGTGTATGGGGCTTAATGCTTTGTCCAGTGCCCTGCCTGCACTTTTATATTATATATACTGTTCTTTCTGCCTGGAAACTTGTGATTGTCCATGGCAACCAAAAAGCTTCCCTTTAGGTCAAAAGAGGTTATAGACCAGCTAGAAAGCAGTGATAGTAAATTAGAATCACTTGCAGAATTGAGCGATAGTGATTTGTGGGGAAATTCGTCATCAGACACTGAAAGTAACAACAGCGACAATTCTGCAACTGAGAAAATGTCAGTTTTTTTTATTTGATTACATTATTGAATGCATTTTATTATTATTATTTATTATAATTATTTATAGTTATTTATTATAATTTATGATTTTGTGTTTTAAACTTTATCATACCCGGGATGTCTGCTAGATTCTTGTTTGGACAGATTTAAACAAGTTATTACTAAGAATTACAGACCTACAATATAAAACGCCAAATTTCCTTGCGAAACATTGTACCGATTTGAAACACAAAAATCTGACAATCATACTGGAGATTAAAATGGCAAATGCAATCTCTTCACCAACACTTGCTCAAATAAAAAGCCAATGTTGTCATGCTGACAGGAAGCAGCTGTGCACCCATGCAAACCACCATTCACTCACAGGGGAATCCAGTGCATGAGTCCTGGTAACAAAGGATTAAGGGGCTTAAGGTAGTGAAGCAAGTGTCCAAAAGACTCTTAGCCCACAGTCCTCTCATAAACCGTCAAATTTCTCCTGAGTGACATCATCTATTAAGTTCTGGTCGTGGTTATGTGGGGGGGGGAGCAGGAGCGGGATGTTGGAGATGATCAGCCAGGTAAGCTTGGGTCTGCTAGTTAATTCCAAAATAAACTGGGAGGTTGATCGTTCATGAAGAACCTGCAAACATTATCGCTCTTCAGGTGCAGTGAATAAATTGCTGAAGTTAAGCCCACGGCTGGGAGATATATTTGAGAAAGTTGGATGCACACAAGAGGGCCAGTATAGACAAAGCAGGAAGAACACCACAAAGTCTTCTATCTAGTCCATCCGTCCAGTGACCTGCATCCAAATAGCCAGCCATTGCTTCCAAGTGGGTCCTTCAAGTCCAATAGCAAAGTAAAGAGCCAATCCAAGTAGATCATGGTACTCTCACCGTTAAAGCTGGCCCACTAGCTGCTTGCCTGCCAGAAGCATCACCTGCGTGATGTTAACACACTGACATGTTTCGTTAGCCTATCGCTAACTTCCCCCAAGTTCAATTTTATTTGGATACAGCTTTGCACAAACACACAATTATCAGTTAAAGTAAGGAAGTGCTGTATCGCAAAAAATGGTCTGATCATGAAGGGATGGGGGTAAATCTTCTGTAGTGGTTAAGGCAAATAGTCTGTGCAATTTGCAAATCATTCCAGAGCTTAGTGCATGAGTTAAAGCTTCACTTTACAAAGAATACCCAATCACTTGCACATGATTGGATGATGGAAGTCAGCAAAGCTCCCTCCCCCCCATTTACTAAGCTCTGGAGCAACTTCACTTGCAAAGTCCTTAGTCTATGTGCCTTCAGTAAATACCCCACCCCCATTACGTTTAGTAAATCCACCCCATTACATGTAGTAAAATATACTTATTTTCTCCTGTCATTTCGCCAGATTTTCAGAGACTTTTTTTGTGTGTATATACAGGTATACACATCATTTGTTGGGAAAAAAACTCCCAATCACTCCAAACAAAATACAATATACATGAATATCGCAATGGTCTAATCCCTTGTTAGAACATATGTCTTATGTAGTGGGAAAACTTAACTTTTTCACAATTATTTTTAGAGATATCTTTCCACTGACAAGTTTCCATTGGCATCATTAATCTTTTTCATTATCTATAGGGAAGTAATTCTTCCCAGTGACCACAAGTGTAAGGAGCATTCTTCCCACTGACCATCAGACTAATGTACCATGAGTTGTAGATATACCGTATTCATTTTTAGTAGGGGTTTCCTGAGAGTGGAAAAATATTTTAAAGAGGGATTTCACAGTGAAAAAAAATATTAAAAGCCAGCAGCTACAAATACTGCAGCTGCTGACTTTTAATAAATGGACACTCACCTGTCCCAGGATCCAGCGATGTCGGCAGCCGAGGCTGATCGATCGCTCGGCTCTCGGCTGCTGCCACCACCATTCTAGGTGAGGGAATCAGGAAGTGAAGCATTGCGGCTTCACTTCCTGGTTCTCTACTGCGCATGCGCGAGTCGCGCAGCGCAATAGGAATTGTCTGCGCTGTCTCTGAGAACCGTGTGTGTCCCAGCAGACAGCGTGCAGGGACAGGAAGAGGCATAGACTTCCATGGGAGTCTATGCCCGGAAGTGGGTGTAAATACCTGTCTTTGACAGGTATCTGCACCCCCCTCCCCCCTGAAAGGTGCCAATTGTGACACCGGAGGGGGGGAGGGTTCCGATGAGCGGAAGTTCCACTTTATGTTGGAACCCCGCTTTAAGTGTTTCTCTGTGTTGAGAAGGTTGAGGAAGGCAGCTTGAAAATGTAACTGAAGGCAAAACTTCCTTTTTAATTTTGGATAGAGTGATGGAGGGTTAGAACACCTGTAGGTTTTTGTTTTTTGTCATCTGTATCCCATTGGGGACATTTCCCTTTACTTCCGGTCCCATAGCCAATACAGGAAATGTGAGGAAATGCCTGCACTTTAAGAGAATCCCTTTTGGTTCCCCAGACCACCAAAATGACCCCATTGGAAGATTTCCACTCTATTACTTTTCTGGGGACACCCCAAATGTGGGAGTTTCTTTTACTTTCACTTTCACTTTCACTGATAATGGTAAACAGGACAAATAGAGAGGGTGAATCTAATCGGTGTTCTACTTCTAATACCCTTCTACCCTGTCCAAAAAAAGAGAAGTTTTTTCCTTGAATTATCTTTAAGTAAATACAAAATATCTTTATAAATGTCAAATATTGAATAATAGTATCAAAAATCACACGCATATATAAATATCCTTCTTCCACTAATAAAAAAAAGCAACATTGTATTTTTTATTGATGGAAGATCGCTATATGTGTGTGATTGTTGATACTATTTTCATTCAATATTTGACAATTATAAACATATTTTGCATTTACTTAGGCTTCTTTCACACTGTCGCAACTTGAAAGGTGCGCAATTTTGCCACGATTTCACGGTCGCCATTTTGACACGATTTCAGGGAATGCCTGTGCAAACTTGAGGTCTATGGACCTCAACTCGCATCAAAGTTGGACCAAAGTAGTACAGGGACTACTTTGACGTCAGTGCGACTTGAAGTCGCACAGATTTGAATGGTATTCATTGGAAATCATGGGGTCTGACTTGTCATGCAACTTTGCAGTCCCAAGTCGCAGGACACAAGAGTGTGAAAGGGGACTTAACTAGGTTGTTTTTGATACAATATGTGTTCTGTGAAAGTAGCTTCCCTTTGACTGGTATTCTAGTCACCTTTTTCTTTTGCATTAATACATATGCTACAGGGACTGTAGTGACTTAGAGGGGTTGATTTACTAAAGGTAAAAAGACTGTGCACATTGCAAAGTGCAGTTGCACCAGTTGCAACAGAGCATACTAAATAAGCAAAAGCTCTGCTGTCTTCCATTATGCAATCACGTGCAAGCAAAAATGCTGTTTTTTTTTTTTCGTGTGATTGGGTACTCTTCGCAAAGTGAAGCCTTACCTCATTTGCTAAGCTCTGGAGCAACTGCACTTGCAGAGGGCAATTGCACTTTGCAAAGTACAGTCTATTTGCCTTTAGTAAATCAACCCCTGTGAGTTGGCATATTTCTACGGTTTAAAGTGATTGTAAAGGCAGAAGGTTTTTTTATCTTAATCCATTCTATGCATTAAGATAAAAAGCCTTCTGTATGCAGCAGCCCCTCTCAGCCCCTCTAATACTTACCTGAGGTCCCTCCAGATCCAGCGATGTTGCAGGATTGTCTCGGCTGCCCAGGACTTCCCTCCTTATTGGCTGAGACAGCAGCGTGGTGCCATTGGCTCCCGCTGCTGTCAATCACAGTCAGTCAACCAATGAGGAGAGAAAGGAGATGGGGCCTGGCCATTGCTCAGTGTCGGAATGGACACACAGAGCTGCGACTCAGCTTAGGTGCCCCCATAGCAAGTTGTTTGCTGTGGGGGCACTCAACAGGAGGGAGGGGCCAGAAGCTCCGGTGAGGGGGCCTGAGGAGGTTCTGGGCTGCTCTGTGCAAAACCACTACACAGAGCAGGTAAGTATTATATCTTTGTTATTTTTATAAAGAATTTGACTTTACAATCACCTTAAACCATTTTACTTTTTTATTAGCATTAAAAACTGTATCCATCCCACTGGATATCACGAGATAAAATACTGCATGGTTTCATGAGATAAATAGTGCATATTTTGGAAAAATAAATTTTTTTTGTGAATGTAAATTTAGTTTTGAAAAATGGTATATGGTATTTTATCAAATTTCTTTACGAGATAGATTTGTGCTTTGTGAATGGAGCCCACTTTGTTTTGTAAATAAACTTGCTACTTGTTATCTAATCTCTGTGCCCTTGCTAATGCCCCATACACACGATGATCGTCTGTTTTTTTTTTTGCATGCTAATCTCATGTCGAATCTGATAAATTTACTAAAGTCACGAAAATTCTCATACAACAGAATAAAAATTTGCAAGTGATGTCATGTGTTGTAATGCATTTGTATTGCATTTTCTAATGACGGCTGTACTGATTAAACGAAAATCGCACGATCTGGCATGGTACGAAAAACAAATTCTGTGCATGTCAGATAGAATAATATCAGATGAACTGTCCTGATTGGCTCTCGAAAGCTCTGTACCAACGGTCTGATTATCGTACGATCGATTCTATTGTAGCATTTTCTGTAAGTTTTTCAGATCGTGTGTATGTGGCATAAATCTTTTTCATACTAGGTTGGTTGGATGTGGGGATGCACAGTTAGGGAGACCTGTGCTGTTAAAGTAGCCCTGCGGTAGGGGCCACCAAGGTGCTGTACTCCTGAGAGAATCGGAATTTATACCAGTAAAACCATGTTTTATTGAATTTTTCCACTTTCCGGTTTAATGCGGCCATCAATTGTTCCATCAGGTTGATTTCGTTCACCACAGCTATCCACTGGCCAATTGAAGGGGGTCTGTACATTTCCATCTTTGCGGAATACAGATTTTAGCGGCATTAAGAAGGTGGATCAAGAGGGATTTCTTATAACGACTTCTCGACATCGGGGTAAGATGTAGCAGGGACTGTGCCGGATCGTCCGCCAGAGGGATGTCTGTCAGTTTAAGGGCAAAGCATCGGATAGCTTCCCAAAATGGGCGAACATGTGGGCATGTCCAGAATACGTGCAGTAGCGAGCCATCAGATTGCTGGCCATGCCAACAGGTGGAGAGAACTGATGGGCAAATTTGTGAAGGAGCGTGGGGACCCTATACCATCTCGTCAAGATCTTGTAACCAACCTCCTGAAATCTACATGCAATCGAGGAGCGGTGTGTGAAGTACAGGATGCGCTCTCTCTGGTCTTTTGAAAAGGCTTGACTCAGGTCAGTTTCCCATTTCCGTAGGTAAGGCAGAAAAGAGCTGCCCTGTGGTACAACCAATAGTCTGTACATTACGGACAATAAGTGACAGAGGGGAGCAGGGTCCAGGTAGAGCCTTTCAAAAGCAGACGTGGAGTGACTGCTGGCAGGGGTTCAAAGTGTGAGGAGGTGAGGAAATGTCTGATCTGTATAGCTCGCCATCTATCTAGTGGGGGTACTAGCATAGCTTGAATTTCCTCAACAGTGAACCACTGACCCTCGTGGTGGAAGTTTTGGAGCCTAAATCTATTGGACTCTATAAACTCTTTAAATCTCCTCCCTGACATACTAGCAGGGAACTCTTGGGCGCCTATGACCAGAGATAGCGGTGAGGGATTGTGGGGTGCCAACGTTACACATCCCATTTTAGCTACCACCGACAGCATGGTCCCGATCAATGGGTGGGTTTTCAGGGCTGCCGGGGGGGGGGCATGTCTGACACAACAGGGTTGAAAGTGGGAAGGGTGACATTGCCTGTTCCACTCCCACCCACTCCTTCTCTGAGGCATGTTTGACCCAGTCCAATGCTCTGGTTAAATGGACTGCTTGGTGATATTTAATTGGGTCTGGGAGCCCCATACCGCCTTGGTCTTTTGGTAAGGCCAGGATCCGATGTGACACTCTTTTTACTTTATAGCCCCAGAGGAAGTTCAAGAATTCCCCCTGTACCGAGCGAAGGAAGTGGGTTGGTACTGTTATTGGCAGAGTTTGGAGGAGATATAAAAATTTTGGCAGGACCACCATCCTTAAGATGCTGTTCCTACCAAAGCAGGAGCACGCATCCTTGTGCCAGCGTTGGAGGCTTAGACGTATCAAGGTTAGCCAGGAGGCATAATTCTCTTGAAAGATTGTTGATGGTGAGGGGGCGAGGAAAATTCCCAAGTATTTAATTTTGTGGCGAGCCCAGGCAAAAGGGAAAGTTCTGTTGAATGTTATCTAGAGTCTCCTTGAGTAGATTTATATTTACTGCTCCGGATTTATGTAAATTGATTTTGTAATTAGATAGGACAGAGTAGGTCCTAAGAATCCCATCCAGGAGCTCATTGTAAGCCTGCAAGTACCAAGGTACCAACAGTGGGGCGTATGTCTTGTAGTAAAAAGTGGGAATCCATCAGGCCCCGGTGTTTTACGCAACTCCATACCCTTGATGGCAGTGAGAACTTCCTGCTCAGTGAAGTGGCCCTCCATTTCTTCCCTCTCCTGCGGTGACAACGTAGGAACATCCGAGGAGAGTAGATATTCATCTATTAGTGAGATTTGGGTCGACGATGCAGACCCAGCACCCTCGTGAGCCAAATTATAAAGTCTCTCGTAGTAGCTATGGAAGCAGTTGGCTATCTCTTGAGATTTATATAGTTTTTGACCCTGCGGGGACATTAAGGAAGGAATATAGAAACGAGCTGTATTTTCACATAATGCCCAGGCTAGGGGTCTGCCCAGTTTACCGCCAAATTCGTAGAATTGCCTCCGTGAGTACATGAGTTTGGTTTTTGCTTTAGCTAGTAGGAAAGAGTTCAGGGCATCACGTAAGTTCCTCAGTTCTATGGCCACATCGCGAGCAAGAGACAATTTATGTTGCTTTTCCAGGACTCCAATGCGCCCCAAGAGAGAATCCATACAGTGGTTTTTGATCATCGTCAATGCAATGTATGTAAAAACAATCGTCAATGCAATGTATGTAAAAACAATTGCTTCTATAGCACAGAAATTAGGGCCCAACAAGACAGTATTATCATACAGGTTATGGTGATTTGAGACTATGGGAATCAAAAATGAATACAAAACGTGAATGTCTTCTGTTCTAAGAAGGCTTGAAGCCCTACAGTTGCTGATGATCCAGCCAAAAGTAACTCAGTGGGTGACCCTGTTGGTTGCTTCCCTTGATTGAAAAATCAGAAGAGCCAGTTAGAATATTGTTGCATGAACAGGGCCTGGATCTAATGATATTCAGGCACTATTTTGGTATTTTGACAGCTGGCAAGTCCGGCTGTCATAATACAATAGTCACAGCGGGAAAATCGTCCATCCACGCTGTGTAGCATGGATGGAGCAGTCTGTTTAACAGGTAGAATGGAAAAAAAATCCATGTTTTAATACGTTAAAATATGTTTTAATAGATTATGTTGTTTTCTGTGAAAGTACTATCCTGCATGTAGGTATATTATGATACACAAAGCTGGAAACAGCTAAATACACAGATGAAATACATAGATCACAGCAAGAAGATTTGTAATCTCTTTTCATTCCTGAAATTTGCACAACCCTAAAAAGTACATCCTGTCTTTAAGGCAGAGGATCTGTTTTTTTTTCCTTCTCTGCTACAGTTAAGTAACACTTACAAGACTTGTTTTTCCTCAAGCCTGTGAATGGACAGTAAAAGGAGAACACTGATGAGCTCATCTCTTTCTCACTTCCTTCTTGCCTTCTATCTCGAGCACTGTGGCACAATGGATTGATTCCTTAGGCTGCTTCTCCCTTTCACAGCCTGAGCTCTGCTGTACATGGACTGAAAGAAGCTTGTACCAAGCTAAATTCAGTTACTTGCATAAAAAAAAAAACGATGCATTATTTAATACGGAGCTGAATGTATTTGTATCTTTAATACCTACCTAGAGTTCAGCTTTACTAAAAAATATTTAACCCCTTCCTGCCACCACCTCCCAGCCAGGAGGCAAAGACAGGCATTCTGATCTTGTGACCACTGTGAATGGCTGTCACAGTAGTCAGATGATCGAAAGATCTGGATTGCAAGTATGCATCCAGAGCTTTCCATGACACTTCACTTACTGTGCTGGGAGTGTGCTCTCAGCACAGTAAACTGTTTACACACAAACACATATATGCATCCGCTCGGTGTTAAAGCCCAGCCGCCTAGAGGCTGCATATATGAGGAAGAGGTTAAAATGCATCTTTTAAGTTTAAAGTTTAGTCCCCATGTGATAAAAAAAAGCTATGAAAAATATTTTTGGGGAATTTTTAAAAATGTAAATTAGCATATAAAAGCCTCCCTCTCCCAAAAATATATTTTTTTGAGGCCCCCGCCCACACCCCCACATATATACACACTTACAAATGCTTGTGCATGGAAATGTTGATTGTGATACACATGTAACATATTGCCGAGCACCCCGGAATGAGAGACATATTTCTAGCACCAGATTTCCTCTGTAACACTAAACTGATGAGCTATAGGGGGCTTTTAACGTGTTGACTATCGAAAATAAAGGGTACTGAAGTTTGTCGCCATTTCACGGGTGCATGCAAGTAGAAAGTTTGACATGCTGGATATCTATTTACTCGGTGAAACCTCATCTTTTATATTTTACCCAAAAAAATGGGTAATTTTTTTTTTTTGCGTTTGTGTACCCTAAAATTAACTTTAGTGTGTTTTTTACTGAAATTTTACATTTCCCAGATATCATGTAACATAAAAAGATGTAAC
The DNA here is from genome assembly GCF_037356315.1 of Lithobates pipiens. NCBI lineage: Eukaryota > Metazoa > Chordata > Amphibia > Anura > Ranidae > Lithobates > Lithobates pipiens. The sequence goes on along the minus strand of NW_027507748.1, from coordinate 281,505,867 downwards.
TACCACTATTTTATTCTCTAGGGCAGGGATATGTAGTTAGTAGACCTCCAGCTGTTGCAGAACTACAAGTCCGATGAGGCATAGCAAGACTCTGTCAGCCACAATTATGACACCCAGAGGCAGAGGCATGATGGGACTTGTAGTTTTGCAACAGCTGGAGGTCCGCTAATTGCATATTCCTGCTCTTGGGTGTCTGCTTTCAGAAAATATATAGTGTTTTGGGGGTTTTATGCAATCTTCTGCCCTAAAATAATTTTTTAAACGTGTGCAAAAAATGCAAAAATGGCTTGTGGCAACAAAAAGGAACCTACAGGTAAGTCTTATTTTAATCTTTAATATAGGGCTTAAGAGATGCGTTTAATACCACTTTAGAGCATCTTGATCATTAAGAATACAATGATTAATTCATCCCACTGGTATCAAGCAAAAATGAAAAATATGAATTTAAGGGTGGACTTAACATTTAATGCTAGTCATCATCATCAATAACTCTGTGCAAAATGTATGCTATGTCTGACATCTAATCATAAGATCACTTTTTATTCATTGCTCCGAAAAGAGTAGAGCTGCAGAAATATCATACCTTTTTGAGTTTCTCTTCAGTGCGAGCAGTTATTAATATGTGGGATCCCATCCTAGCCAGGTGATATGCCATCTGCTCTCCAATGCCAGAGCTTGCTCCAGTAATGATTACTCTCTTGCCTTTTAACATAGCTAAGTAAAATAATAGATCCAATAAATATTTCATATACATTTCTTTTTAGGATAACATCCTAATAAACACATTTACAAGCTTGCCATTTAATGTAAATAAGCTCATGCAAAAATACATGTGTACAGTCAACCAATTATATACTAAATATAAATCATGCTTTTTTTTAATTTACCCACGTGATTGGGTCAACACATTCAATTTATTCACTATAATTCACTTTACAAAGTAAGCCCACACAGTGAATATACAGTTTGCCAAGTAAACAGCCTCTACAAATTTAGTAAAATGTTGCTGCATTGTAAACACAAATTATAAACATTTCTTAAACACCCGTGTACACTAGCCCTTATCAGAATAACTGCTATTAGTATACAGTTGCACTATTGTACTTGAGTGCGATTATAACTGACACCATCATAAGGGCTAGTGTACAAAGTCTTTTGGAAATGCGTTCACCATTCATTAACCAGCATGGAGCAACAACACTATGGGGCCGATTTACTAAAATTAAAGAGTGCAGAAGCTTAAAGTAATATTAAAGGCTTTTTTTTTTAAATAACAAACATGTCATACTCTCCTGCTCTGTGCAGTGGTTTTCACAGAGCAACCCCCATCCTTTTCTTCGCAGATCCATTCACACACAGAGCCCTGGCTTGGCCCCGTGCCCCCTCTCTCATCATTGACTCACTGGCTCTGGCAGCTGGAGCCAATGACCCCCCCCCCCCCCCCCACTGCTATATCAGCCAAAGAGGAGAGAGAGTCCCCAGAGAGTTAAGGCTCTTGTGCACATCGCTGGATCGAGATGGAGGTTTTTTTTTAACCTTCATGCATAGAGCCACTTTAAAGTAGAACTATAGGCAAAGCTTTTTTTTATCCGGGATAGAGCAAGAGAGGGTTATAACCCTTGTTAGATTTTTTCTCAGAATCTGTGTTCCATTCGGGAGATTTCTTGTCACTTTCTGTCCCATAGCCAAACAGCAAGTGAGAGGAAATCCCTGCAAATTAAGGGAATTCCTTGGGGAACCCCAGGTCACCAGAACTAGTGTCCCCATTGGACGATTTCCCGTCTATTACTTTTCTAGGGATAACCTAAAATTTGGTTTTCTTTTACTTTCACTTTCATTGATAATGGTAAATAGGACAAATAGAGAGAGTGAATCTCCCTAATGGGGGCACAGACGGCAATAAACTCTGACAAACATTCTTATCCCTCTCCAGTGTCTCTATTTCATCCAAAACAAAAAAAAAGATTTGCCTTTAGGCCTCTTTCACACGGGGCGGATCAGTAAAGATCCGCCCCGTGATGATCCGCTCGCTCAGCGGGGATCGCTCCGTTGTCCCCGCTGAGCCGGCTGCGGACAGGGCGGTCTCCGCACACTGTGCGGGGACCGCCCTGTCAGCTCTCCGCTCTCCTCTATGGGGATCGGAAGGAGCACGGACCGTGTGTCCGTGTTCATCCGATCCGCTCTGCAGACGGACAGAAAAATAGGATTTTCCTCCGTCTGCAGAATCGGACAATTGCGGAGGCGGACAATAGCGGGTGTCTGCGGATGCTCATCCGCAGACACCCGCTATCCCATAGGGATGAATGTATGGCCCGTATTTCATCCGCAGACGGATGGATGAAATACGGACATACCATCCGCATGTGTGAAAGGGGCCTAAGTTATATAGTTATACTTTAATTGAACAAGCTTAAGTTAGAAGCTGATTAGCTAGCATGCCCAGCTGCACTCGATTTTGTACGTTCCCGTTTTAGTAAATCAACCCTATTTATGGTACACAGGAAGAATTTGGTACGGCAAGAGATTCTTTAGCCATATCAAGAATATAAAAATGTTTGGGATATAATAGGTATCATATAAGATAGTTCAGCAGAAGCTGCTGCAGCAACTGGGCATCTGCTCCTTATGAGGTCCATATGGCCTACCTAGCCAAAGTCACACATTTTCCCTATTTATATGCAGCTAAATCACACCTCCTAGACAAGAGGTGGCAGCATAATGTGCACACTGCACCGCTGCTTGTAATTGTTGCTCTGCAGTATTTAAAGTGGGATTCCACCCTAAAGTGGAACCTCCGCTGATCGGATCCCTCCCCCCCTCCGGTGTCACAATTGACACCTTTCAGGGGGGAGGGGGGTGGAGATACCTGTCAAAGACAGGTATTTACACCTACTTCCGGGCATAGACTCCCGTGGGAGTCTACGCCATTTCCTGCCCTGCTGCGCTGTCTGCTGGGACACACACGGGTCCCAGTGACAGCACGGAGATTTCCTATTGCATGGCGCAACTCGCGCATGCGCAGTAGGGAACCGGGAAGTGAAGCCGATTCGCTTCACTTCCTGATTCCCTCACCTAGAATGGTGGCGGCAGCAGCCGAGGGCCGAGCGATCGATCGGCCTCGGCTGCCGGCATCGCTGGAACCCGGGACAGGTGAGTGTCCATTTATTAAAAGTCAGCAGCTGTAGAATTTATAGCTGCTGGCTTTTAATATTTTTTTTTTTGGTGGAATCCCTCTTTAAAAAGAGGTGCCTTTACACATCCTAACAAATGTAGCGGAATGCCAACAAACGATTTTGACCCATCCGATTCATAATTTTCATCAATGTCCTTGATAAAACATGCCCATTTCCTCTCATGTAGACAGGGCCGGACTGGCCTACCGGGATACCGGGAGATTTCCCGGTAGGCCGCCTGCCCTGGGGCCGTTTTCGGCTGCACTGCTCCTCTCTCCTTCTGTGTATCATAGAGTTGGCTGGCTGGCTGGCTGTGTTCGGCGGCCGTGCTATAACACGGCCCCGCCCCCCTAGACCTGCTTGTGTGATAGGCGGAGTATTGATTCTATCTACTATCACGCAAGCAGTGTTCTCCAGCCCACCCCCACAGTGCTGTCCAGCCCCCTCCCCCACAGTGATCTCCAGCCCCCACAGTGCTCTCCAGCCCCTCACAGTGCTCGCCAACCCCCACAGTGCTCTCCAACCCCCACACTTCTCTCCAGCCTCCCACAGTGCTCTCTACCCCCGCTCAGTGCTCTCCAGCCCCCCACAGTGCTTTCAACCCCCCCCCCCCCCCCCCACAGTGCTCTCCACCCTCCCACAGTGCTCTCCACCCCCCACAGTGCTCTCTAGCCCCCACAGTGGTCTCCACCTCCCCCCCACAGTGGTCTCCAGCCCCCCACAGTGGTCTCCAGCCCCCCACAGTGGTCTCCAGCCCCCACGGTGCTCTCCACCCCCCCACAGTGGTCTCCAGCTCCCACAGTGCTCTCCAGCCCCCATGCTCCCCACCCCTGTTCTTTCTGCACCCAGCACTCTCTGCCCCCATGCTCTCCAACCCTGTTCTTTTTGGCTCCCCCTCCAGTGCTCTCTCAAGCTCCCCCCAGCACTCTCCGCTCCCCACCTCTGTACTCTCCACTCCCCCCTGCATTTTGCCCCCACCCATGTGCTCTCCAACCTTGCCAGTCCTCTCCGCCCCCCATAGCCCTCTCCAGTCCCCCGTGCTTTCCACCCCTGTTCTTTCTGGCCCCCACTGGTGCTCTCAAGCTCCCCCCATTTCTCTCCACTCCTCCCTGCTCTTTGTACCCCCCAGTGCTCTCCAACCCTGTTTTTCTTCCCCCCAGTAGTCTCAAGCTCCCCCCAGTGCTCTTCACCACCCCACACTCTTAGCCCCCCAGTGCTCTCAGCCTCCCATGCTCTCCACCCCTGTTCTTTTTGGCCCCCACCATTACTCTCAAGTTCCCCCCCAGCACTCTCCGCTCCCCACCCCTGTACACTCTACTCCCCCTGCATTTTGCCCCCACCCATATGCTCTCCAACCCCGCCAGTGCTCTCCGTCCTCCATAGTGCTCGCCAGTCCCCCGTGCTTTCCACGCCTGTTCTTTCTGCCCCCCCACTGGTGCTCTCAAGCTCCCCCAATTGCTCTCCACTCCACCCTGCTCTTTGTACCCCCCAGTGCTCTCCAGCCCTGTTTTTTGGCCCCCCAGTACTCTCAAGCTCCCCCCAGTGCTCTTCGCTACCCCACACTCTTAGCCCCCCCAGTACTCTCAGCCTTCCGTGCTCTCCACCCCTGTTCTTTTTGGCCCCCACCATTGCTCTCAAGTCCCCCCCAGCACTCCCCACCCCTGTGATCTCCACTTGCCCCTGCTCTTTGCCCCCACCCATGTGCTCTCCAACCCCACCAGTACTCTCTGCTCCACCTTCTCTCTAGCTCCCACCCAGTGCTCTCTACTTCCCCAGGACCAGGGGACAGGCTGACTGGGGCCGAAAAATAAGGACGGCTGAAGGTGCAGATGGCCAAGGACCACTCCATCTCACAGCAAACAGATCCTCTGGAAGGAGCACCGTCCCCATTTAAAACGTGAACAGGCTCTGGCTGCTGCTGGCCGTCATGGATATCCTGCTGCAAGGTACTGTACCGAGCATCAACAGCACACCTTCCCACAGACAGGGACTGCAGACTGGGACATGCGGCACAGGAGAGGCTGACATGATGGGCACAGCGAGACTGCATTCACAGCACAGTGAGGCTGCAATTATGGGCACAGTGAGGCTGCAATTATGGGCACAGTGAGGCTGCAATGGTGGGCACAGTGAGGCTGCATTTGGGCACAGTGAGGCTGCATTTGATGGGAACAGCGAGGCTGCATTTGATGGGCACAGTGAGGCTGCATTTGATGGGCACAGTGAGGCTGCAATGATGGGCACAGTAAGGCCGCATTCATGGGCACAGTGAGACTGCATTTGATGAGCACAGTGAGGTTGCATTGATGGGCACAGTGAGGCTGCATTTTATGGGCACAGTGAGGCTGCAATGGTGGGCACAGTGAGGCTGCAATGATGTGTACAGTGAGGCCGCCTTCATGGGCACAGTGAGACTGCATTTGAAAAGCACAGTGAGGCTGCATTGATGGGCACAGTGAGGCTGCATTTGATGAGAACAGTGAGGGAGCATTGATGGGCACTGGTGAGGCTGCATTGAGCTCTTGTATCATGTCTGCAGTCTCTGACCATCTCCGGTATTATGTCTGCAGTCTCTGACCATCTCCTGTATAATGTCTGTAGTCTCTCAGGGAGTCTGGAGAGGAGTCAGGATGGGGGTCATGGGAGAAGTCAGACTTGTGTGGACTGTGAAGAGGAGACTATAGGATAAAACCTGAGCCAACCAAGCTGGAGCTGACTGACAGCCCTGCATGGTGCACCTGAGAGGTCGTCAGTGACAGCACCACCAGGCCTGTCTGAAGGGGGGTCACTGATGTAAGGGGGGAGTGAATAAGATAATGGCACTGATATAAAGGGTTTCCCCCTTATATCAGTAACCCACCCCCCCTTACCTTAGTGTATTCTTTCTGCAGAAGGTGGTCTTTCCCCCCCCCCCCATGTTCTGAGTTCCTGGGGTCACCCTTGATGATTGACCACTTTTAACTGGAATTTGCTTATATATATATATATATATATATACATACATACATATAGATCCCTATGTGATTTCATATCTGTCTTATCTATATATAATACACTCTTCAAATGTGCTTTCAAATGTGTGGTTTTCCCTTTTATGAACATAAAATAATGATGTTATGCTGTTGCGCTGGTATTATAATGCTGTGAGGCTGGTATGAAATTTTTTCCAGGGCTGGATTTTATTCCCAGTCTGGCCCTGCATGTAGAAAGAACCATCTGTCCCAATAAAACCAGAATACCACTAAATCATGAAATAAAAACCATTTGCACCATATACATACTTATACCTCCCAACTGTTACCCTTTTGGAACCAAATCTCTTTGTTCCTCTTTCCTTCTCAGTCGGCCCTCATTTTGGACAGATGTGTAGCCTCCATAGTAATTGCTATACTTATGCTAATGTAATAATGTGCTACCAAAAGTGGTATACTACATTGAACTTTTCACACAAACCTTTTTATTATCACGTTGTTTAAAAAAATACAGTGGTAAAAATTGCTTTTGCATTTAACTAATTGTTTTTTTGCTTATTCATTCTTCGTGGGCAACATAACTGTCCCCATGGCAGGCATGGCAGTGTCCTTTGGCTACAAACTTTGTGCTGAAGAGTGTACCTCTTTGCCGTCTCAGAAAGTACGGAGGTATGCATACTGGTACACTTCCAGACAGACTTTTTCTAAACTGCTGCCATTAAGGTAACAGAACTAAACAAGTGTTTATTCAATTTCTGTTTTTTTTTTTTTTTTTTTTAATAGTGTTCACATTTGCTAGTCATGTTTAGATTTTCTGTAGATTATTTACAAAGAATCATTGCAATTAACTTGCATCAGCAAATATAATGTATTGATCTATATTTGTGTGGTAGGGAAATACATTCCATACAGGCATGGCTTTATTGCCATCTGGTGGTTATATTTACTTCTTACATGTATGATACATTTGTCATTTTATTTTGTCATGACTTTCATGATATTGAATTTCTGGTTTAGGCTATGTTCACACGTTCACGTTGCAGAAATGCGTGAAAAATTGTGTGCTTTCCCACACATTGCACAAAAAGCGCAGCTCTTTAGCAGATGCACAGTGGTGCCATCAGGTGCGGACTGACAACTCATGGGGCCCCCGGGCAATAGGAGATTATGGGGCCCCCAGGCAATCAGAGATTATGGGACCACACAGTATACACACAGTATACAATCACACAGTATACACATACATGTACACACAGTATACACAGACATGTTTCTATTGGCTGAGAAGGTACTGGAGAGATGGGGGAGCTATAATCTCTGGATTTTTAGACCAAAAGGATTTCGGTAAGGGACATTTCAGAGACAGATGTAAAAAAACAAACTGATTTTTACATACTGTCCCTGGTTTTACTGAGGCTGGCAACCCTGATGGGGCCCCCTAGTGGCCCGGGGCCCTCGGGCAGTGCCTGAGTGGCCGAATGGTCAGTCCGCCCCTGGGTGCCATTAATTGTTAATGGCACCTCTGATCATCTTGCTAACAAAGTTCCATGTATTTTGGTATGGCACAGTTTTAAAAAAAAGGGTCAGGGGCTTCTTTAGTGCATTTCTCGTGTGTAGGGCAGCCCATTGAAATCAATGGACTGTCTTAAACTAAACACATGTGAAGGCATGGAAACATACAAATACATATGCGCACTCTGTCATACCTGCGTAGAGGTGAACAGAGCATTAGATGTTATGCTTAATACACTTTTGTATACTATTTATGTCTACCACAAAATGTTTTCCACTCTTAAGCACTTTGACAGTTTGGTTTCTGGGACAAACTTTTCCTGACCCAGGCTAAGCAAGTGAGTAGTGTCAGTTGATATGTTGGTTTTCAGTACTCTGAATTTGTATTGTGTGGCTCTTCTGGTGCCAAGCATCAATATAAATAGGAGGCAAACCTTCAGGGCCTTGGTGCAAGAAACTATATAAAAGGCTCCCCTGGCCCCCAACCAGGGCCCTTCCCACGGATCCAGGGGCCCTTTACTCCCATTGTGGGACGTTTTATTACAGTCCCACAGCGGGCCACCTTCCCGCCGTCTTAGGGTCCCCCCATGGTGGTAGAACACCAGAGCCAAGTTGCAAGTATGACCTTTGTGCCACTGGTGTCAGTAGTTTTTTTTATTTTTGTTGTTTTATTTTTTATAATTTTTTAACCATTTTATTTTATTTTATTGTTTTACATATTTTTTTAGAACCTCCATTGGGGGGCTTTGGTGAAATATCAGGGGTCTAAAAAGACCCCCAATGACTCACTTTTGGACAGAAAAAGGAACTGAGGACAGATTCATCAGGCCCTTACTTTGCATGCCTCAGCTGCACAGAATGAATGAACAGGAATAGCTCTGTACAAAGCTTCCTGTTTATTCACAAGCTGAAGCATAGTTGACACAGTTTACACGGTACCAATCACCGATTCTGTTCAGAACTGTTCTGTTAAGACAAGCTCTCCATCCTGACCCCCCCCCCCCCCACCGGGGAGAGACCCAGCAGCGCTGTGGGGGAGCCAGGGAAGCATACACGGGCCCGGGGCAGCAGGACAGGGATAGGGAGGTGGCAGAAGCAGAAAGTAGAGTTGCTAATGCCCTCCATTTCCTTTCTGCACCCACTGAATATCTGCGGGAGGGAGAGGAGGAGAAGCGGGCATTCACCAGGTTCATGGAGGGATTGGTTCCTCTACAGGTCTCTGTACAGTGGTCATTCTTAAGTGATGGCAGGAGAGCAGTGATGCGGGGTGGGCGGTGGGAGATGATGTCATCTTTCTGCTCCCAGCCACACCTCCAACGCCAGTGCTGTGAGGGCATAAGAGCTGAGATGCGGGGCGGGCGCAGAGAGATGATGTCATACCTGCTTGCCAGCTTCTCTCATTCGTCTGCCCCTGTGATCCACCGGGCTCTCTCACCCGCCTGCCCGCCTCTGTGATCCATCAGGCTCTCTCACCCTCCTCCCTGCATTGCTCTCTCATGCGGGCCAGCTGCAAAGACGATACGGCACAGCTCAGTAGATTATGCTTTAAAAAAGGCTTGGATTATTTCCTAAATGTAGATAAATGTACATAATGTAACTGGGTACTAACATTTATAGCTGAAGTTGATCCAGGGAAAATCTGATTGCCTCTCGGGGATCAGGAAGGACATTTTTCCCCTTCTGGAGCAAATTGGGTCATGATTTGCTGGGGTTTTTGCCTTTCACTGGATCAACTGTGGGTATAGGATTGTCTATATGGGATTATATGATTTTTTCCCCCTTTTTATTGGTTGAACTCAGTGACGATGCATCCATAAGGGCACACGGGCGCCACCCCCTCTCTCCAGCCACCCCCTCTATGACCAATGGATAGATTCATGCATTGCCGCCGCCGCCGCTGCCACTCCCGATTCAGGTGCCTGTCCCCTTTTTGAGCACAGGGCACCTGGATTACAGCGGCAGGGAGTATTTTTGAAGCACTTGATTAGAGCCATAGGCTCTAATAGTTGTTGAAAAAGGTGTGTTAGAACAGTGAATTATTATTGGCTTTCCTAACACTGAATCGCCTCTCCGCCAATCAGGGGCTCAGGTCTGTTACCCATCACCTGATTGGCTGAAACAACAGACGCTGTGATAGGATGCCTATAGGAGAGGACGGGAGGAGAAGACAGGAGAAGACATGGAGGAGCATGGAAGACACCGCTCGCCGATGTCACCCTCTGCCCCACCGATACAGGATAAGTGCCGGGCACGTGTTGAGTGGGCGGGGGGTCAAAGTGGCAGCATTCGATGGCACAGTGGGAGCATTTGATGGCACAGTGGCAGCATTTGATGGCACAGTGGCTGCGTTTGATGGTCACAGTGGTGGCAATTGGTGGGCACAGTGATGGCAATTGATGTGCACAGTGGCGGCATTTTTGATGGACACAGTGGCTGCAATTGATGAGCACAGTGACTGCGTTTAATGGGTACAGTGAGGCTGCAATTGATGGGTTGTTTTTTTTCAGAATTTTTTGTTTGCTTGCACCCCCCCAAAGATTTTGAGCACAAGCTGCCACTGGTTGAACTGGATGGACTTGTGTCTTTTTTCAATCTAACTATGTAACTATAGATACAGACAACTGAAGGTGCTTCTATGGGGTCACAGAACCAGTTTCAGATCTTAGAAGTTAGTATTGGTACATTTTATTCAATACTGAGTAGCTTTTATTGAAAAGGTGCATACAATTTGAGTTTTCAAATTATGTTTGCCAGATTTCAATAGAATGAATTTAATAGATTTGTTAAATAATGTTGATTTTGATATGAAATATTTCAGAAGCAGATAGGATGGTTTACACAGTAGTAATCCATGTTAATCAGTAACCAACAGATTGAATTTTAACATTGTGAACTTTTATGTCATGGTCAACACAAGTGGGTCAAAGGCCTTCCTACTGTGTGATTAATGCCACAGGTAAAGGTATGGTATTCTTTTCCTTTCTACTTCAATACCATTTCTTTGTCTTTTAAAATTATGTTGACACACATCTGAACTAAACTTTTATTGACCAACTGCAACCTAACCCCTAACCCTAATTCTAATCTGTGTGGGTAGAAGTATGAAAGCAGTTACTGGTGTCTAGTGCAGATTCCAGGCCATTTATCCTGATCCTGACTTCACTACCTAATGAGCCATTTGCTTTGAACAAGCATGCAGTGGGTGAAAGCTGGAAACCTCAACGTCTCCTCCTCTCATATCAGAATGACCGTCTCGTAAAACAAATTTAAAACTGTTTATAATTGTCATATTTTGATAGTTCCATTTAACCTGAACCTAATATCTACAACTTAAAGCCTGGTACACACTACCAGATTTTTTTCTTTCAACCCAGCAGGCTGAACGGAAAAAAACCCGAAGAGCTTCGAAAGCAGCCACTGTTCTTACTATCCAATGTTAGTACAGCGATCTCCCTGCCGAGCTACTGTGTTCTGACAGGGGGGCTGCTCCCTGCCAGAACAACACTCAGCCAATGGCTCAGAGCATTGATCAGATGCCAATTGACAGACATTTGTCAGTCACCCTCCTTCAACAGAAGCTGGATGTTTGGACGGCTTATGTTAGACCAGCTGCAGTACACATGAGCCAAATGTCGGCCGGGTTCTATTGAACTGGCCAATGCCACCCAATATTCTTCCCATGTGTGTGGCCCCTAACTCCTAATTCCACCTCTAAGACAGCCCATAGATTACCACTACCTGTGGAAGGAGAAGAAAATTGATCCATTTCCCCATAAACGCAGTCAGAGTTGATGGGGGAATCCCTCCTGCAGTGCTGTTGTAATCTACCAGTGTGTACCCTTTCCTGCTGGTTGAACACAATGATCACTATTGGTGATTGCATGGAAAAAAATCTGACAGGCTGGTTGTACTGAATTAGATTGACGTGGTTCAACTTTGGTAAAACCAAGCTGCCTATAGATGGATTGAATCGGCCGGTCCCTGCTGAACTACCTGAGATTCGATCCATCTATGGCTGGCTTCACTCCAACTTAGTAATATATTATCAGGTCATAGCATATTATCACAGGAAAGATGCCTTAGCCTTTAGTGGTCATTTGGAGAAAGAAGACTGGAGGACAAAGCGGGGGAAGAAGAAGCCAGAGGAAGATGGAGAAGACCAAAGGAAGAAGGAGAAGACAGGAGGAAGACCTGGAGAAGAAGAAGACATTTTTAATGAAAGAATTGTCAAAAATTGGCAATTGTCTTTTGTCAAACTACACTACTTTTTTTGGTGAATGGGTAGGGGTACAATGTACCAGATACCTATTCACATGAGGGGGGCCGGGTTTCTATGGGCCACCTTGTTAAAGCCCCCCCACCTGCAGACCCCGAAAATCAATGGCCAGGATTTTCGGGAAGAGGCTCTTCACCCCATCAACCCCAACCCATGTTGAAGGCATGTGCCCTGGCATGGTTCGGGGGGGGGGGTGCTCTCTCATACTCCCCGTTTTCCTGCGACCTGCCAGGTTACATGCCCCAAGGGTCTGGTATGGATTTGGGGGGGGACACCCACACCATTTATTTTTTTTTGGCATGGAGTTCCCATAATATCCATACCAGACCCAAAAGTAATATCCATACCAGACCCGAAAGGCCTGGTATGGCCTGGTATGGACTGGGGGGGAACGATGACCCACAAAGTTTTTTAATCTATATTTCTGGGAACAGGCAATACATTACAGCCCCAAGCAATTTTAACCACTTCCGGACCACCCACTGTTGTCATACGTTGATACTCTGAAGAGGAATATTGTTGTTATAGCAGCAGCTAGCTGCCATAACCCCAGTATCCTCTTCTTCAGTGGGCAGTCCACTTTAAGATGAAAGTGGTCTCTGCGGCGGATTCACCGCAAGTTCACTTTTATCTGCGGTGGGAGAGGGCCACCCCACCACGCTCTAGTGCCCTCCGCCGCTTACTAGGCGATTGGATATTGTCCCTTGTGTGACATGGAGATCAGTGAAGGGAAGATGGCCCCCACCCGTCTCCTTATCATTGCAGGGCAGAAGCAACGTCAAAACATCACTTCCGCCCATAGTTCTTAAAGGGCCATTTTTTTTTAAATGACAACATCGGCGCACGCGATGGCAGGGCAGCATATAAAAATGGACGCACCTGTACGCCAATATGCCTGCCCGTGCCATTCTGCCGACATACATCGGCGCGCAACGGTCGGGAACTGGCTAGAGATGAACACATGGTGAGAGGTAAGCTGACAGACAAACTCTATTGCATAACCATGACACTTTAACCACTTGCCGCCCGCCCTATAGGCAATTGACGGTGGCAAAGTGGTTTCATAATCCTGATCGGACGTCATATGACGTGATCAGGATTATGAGCCGCTGCGCGCCCCCGGGGGCACGCATCGCGGCGATCGTTGTTGCGGGGTGTCAGTCTGACACACGGCAACTACGATCTCGGTAAAGAGTCTCCGACGGAGACTCTTTACCACGTGATCAGCCGTGTCCAATCACGGCTGATCACAGTGTAAATGGGAAGAGCCGGTGATCGGCTTTTCCTCACTCGCGTCTGTCAGACGCGAGTAGAGGAGAGCCGATTGGCTGCTCCTCTGACAGGGGGGTCTGTGCTGATCGATTATCAGCACAGCCCCCCCGAGGATGCCCACACTGGACCACCAGGGATGCCACCAGACCACCAGGGAAAAGGTAATCCTCCCTAGACCACCAGAGATGCCAGTCAGCACAATGGATGCCAATCAGTGCCCATAATGGATGCCAGTCAGTTCCCACAATGGGCATCACTGATTGGCATGCATTATTGTTTGGCACTGATTGGCATCCATTAGTACAGTATAACACCAATGCCGCCTATGAGTGCCCACCTGTGCCGCCTATCAGTGCCCACCTGTGCCACCTATCGGTGCCCACCTGTGCCGCCTATCAGTGCCCACCTGTGCCGCCTATCAGTGCCCACCTATGCCGCCTATCAGTGCCCACCCATGCCCATCTGTGCCGCCTATCCATGCCCATCTGTGCCGCCTATCCATGCCAATCCGTGCCAGCTATCAGTGCCAATCAGTGCCAGCTATCAGTGCCCATCCGTGTCACCCATCCGTGTCGCCCATCAGTGCCGCCTATCAGTGCCGCCTATCAGTGCCACATATCAGTGTCCATCAATGCCACCTCATCAGTGCCACTTCATTGGTGCCACATCATTGGTACCCATCAGTGCCGCCTTATCAGTGCCCATCAGTGTAGCCCCATCAGTGCCCATCAGTGAAGGAGAAAACTTACTTATTTACAAAGTTTTGAAACTGAAACAAAAAAAAAACATTTTTTTTTCAAAATTTTCGGTATTTTTTTATTTGTAGCGCAAAAAATAAAAACCGTAGAGGTGATCAAATACCACCAAAAGAAAGCTCTATTTGTGGGAAAAAAATGATAAAAATTTCATTTGGGTACAGTGTAGCATGACCGCGCAATTGTCATTCAAAGTGCGACAGCGCTGAAAGCTTAAAATTGGTCTGGGCAGGAAGGTGTTTAAGTGCCCTGTATTGAAGTGGTTAATGTTGTCTTTGCAAAAAAAAGTGCGCTTGTAAGAACGCTGTGCAAATACGGTGTGAAAGAAAGTATTGCAAGGACCACCATTTTATTCTCTAGGGTGTTAGAAAAAAATGTATAATGTTTGGGGGTTTTAAGTAATTTTCTAGCAAAAAAAACAGCTTTTAACTTGTAAACAACAAATCTCAGAAAGTGGCTCGGTCCTTAAGTGTAATGACATTTTTTCCTTTAGAAATGTCATTTTGCTGCTGTACTGTTATAAACATGGGAAAGATGCACTACTTTACAGGCAGACTAAGCGGACCCCCCTACCCCGCCCGATATTTAAAGGAATATTTCATTTTTATTGTTTCACTTATTAAAATCACTGCTCCTTAAAAAACGGCAGTTTTAAAAACTTTTTTTTGCATTGATACAGTTCCCATAGGGCGGTTCCTGAGTCCCCATACCTTTATGGCAATAACTTGCATATGAGCCTTTAAAATTAACACTTTTGATCTTTCACGTTTGTGCCCATAGACTTTTGCATGTTCACACAAATTTTTTGTCTGTTCGCATGTTCTGGTGTGAACCAGGGGAGTGTTTAGCTCATCCCTAATAACTACCACCAGGGCTCGAGTCCTGCGGGAACGCGTGGGAACGACGTTCCTGCACTATTTTCACAGCGGGAACTCCGTTCCCTTTGCGGGACTCGAGCCGCCCGAATTAGATGTATGCAGAGTAGCGCAGGAAGCGTTTGGCTGTAGTAAGTTCTCCCTCACTTCACACAGCACTGTTCGCTCCCTGGCGGCCCCTCCTCTCTTCTCGTCTATGGTCTATCCCAGATGATGTCACAAGCCAATGGGGATAAACCATAGACGAGAAGAGAGGAGGGGCCGCGGGGAGTGAACAGTGCTGTGTGAAGTGAGGGAGAACTTACTACAGCCAAACGCTTCCTGCACTACTCTGCATACTGGCTAGTAAGATGACAATGTTTCCCATGCCCAAATGTGCCCCCTGATGTTCTATGTGCCCCACTGTGCCCCATTATGTGCCCTGATGTGCCCCATGCCGTAATGCGCCCCCTGCCCTGATGTCCTATGTGCCCCACTGTGCCCCATTATGTGCCCTGATGTGCCCCATGCCGTAATGTGCCCCCTGCCCTGATGTCCTATGTGCCCCACTGTGCCCCATTATGTGCCCTGATGTGGCCCATGCCGTAATGTGCCCCCTGCCCTGATGTCCTATGTGCCCCACTGTGCCCCATTATGTACCCTGATGTGCACCATGCCGTAATGTGCCCCCTGCCCTGATGTCCTATGTGCCCCACTGTGCCCCATTATGTGCCCTGATGTGCCCCATGCCGTAATGTGCCCCCTGCCCTGATGTCCTATGTGCCCCATTATGTGCCCTCATGTGCCCCATGCCGTAATGTGCCCCCTGCCCTGATGTCCTATGTGCCCCACTGTGCCCCATAATGTGCCCTGATGTGCCATGTGCCCTGATGTGCCATGTGCCCTGATGTGCCATGTGGCCTGATGTGCCCCGTGCCCTTATGTGCTATGTGCCCTGATGTGCTATGTGCACCATAATGTGCAATGATGTGCTATGTGCCCCATAATGTGCCCTGATGTGCCATAATGTGCCCTGATGTGCTATGTGACCCATAATGTGCCCCCACGTGCCAAAGTTTCCCCATGCCCTGATGTGTCATGTGGCCTGATGTGCCCCGATGTGCCCCGTGCCCTTATGTGCCCTGTGCCCTGATGTGCCATGTGGCCTGATGTGCCCCGCACCCTTATGTGCTATGTGCCCCATAATGTGCCATAATGTGCCAACGTTTCCCCCATACCCTGATGTGCCATGTGGCCTGATGTGCCCCATGCCCTGATGTGCCCCATGCCCTGATGTGCTATGTGCCCCATAATGTGCCCTGATGTGCTATGTGCCCCAATGTGCCACATAATGTGCCCTGATGTGCCCTATAATGTGCCATAATGTGCCCCGATGTGCCCCATGCCCTGATGTGCCCCATGCCCTGATGTGCCCAGTGCCCTGATGTTCCCCGTACCCAATAATGTGCCCTGATGTGCCATAATGTGCCCCGTGCCCTGATGTGCCATGTGGACTGATGTGTCCCATGCCCTGATATGCCCCGTGCCCTGATGTGCCCCGATGTCCTATTTTTTTCTTTTTTTTTGTGCGGGAGTGGATCTTGGGTGGGAGTTCCCACACTTTTTTCCCCAGGACTTGACCCCTGACTACCACATCCATCCCCACATTGAGTAAGTACATACCCTATGAGCAGCACCCCCTCTTTGCTAAAAAGCGACCTTGCCATGTCCACCTAGATGGGGATCCTGACCAGCACATGAACTCTGATTACAATGACTCATTTCCGGGTCAGAAGGTGAAACCGCACTCTTTTGATTGCATCTGCTAATATTTGATCACAACCATGTTTAGAATTTTTTATTTTAGTTTATTTGCAGATATGCAAATCTGCATTTTTACATATAAAGATATTTGAAGGCAAACTTAAGGGAGTTTCATAAGAAATGGTGTCCCTGGGATTGCAGCAGGTGAATTACAAAGACAAAGGCCCAGCTTGAGAGCTGTTTCACACTGACAGTGGGAGGAAATTGTTCGAGTTCAGCTGAACTCTCACAATTTTATTCCAGCATGTCAGTCCCGACTTCGAGGGGAATTTCAGAGACATCTGTGCGGGTTCTTCCACTGATGTCAATGGAAATCGCACCCCAAAGTCGCCAAAAGTAGTACAGAAACTACTTTTAAAAATTAGTGCGGTGCAGCAGATGCGGCGTTGCACTGATTAGGATGGTGCCATTGCCGCCGATTTGATATGCGATTTGACATGTCAAGTTGCATGCCAAATCGCACCGATGTGAACCAGAGCTGACACATACAATACTGCCTATACACCAACCGGAATTTATTACCTGCAATTCTCCACAGCTATTATATATAAAGACTGAGTGCTGAAGATATGTGGATTTTTGGTGCACAATAATATCTTATAATTTCTATGGGTATAAGTAAGATATTGCACTTCCCCAAAACCACCACCCCTCAAAACTAATTAAAAAGAAGAAAAGAAAAGAGAAAACAACAAACAAGCTCAATAATGTACTTTTATTTTGCTAACAGAAACACAATTATGTACATTTACTGGCATAAAAAAAAAAAATATTCTATAGGATATGTGGTGCTACATTTAGTAAAACATTTAGCAATTGGGTTTTAAGGGACTGCTCATAAGAGCTTACAATCTAAAATTTGTCTAAACCTTAGCCCTTGTACACACGGGTGGAGATTCCGATGGAATGTTTCCTATCGGAGCGTTTTGTCGGATATTGCGACTGTTTGTGGTCTGCATCGGACTGTTTCCGTCTGAGTATCCGACGGACCAACTTTTCCAACTTGCCGGTAAAATTTTCCGACAAAATGCTCCGATCGGACATTCTCCGATCATGTGTAGCCTACTCCGATGGACAAGGTGCCACGCATGCTCACAATCAAATTCGGACACGGAAGCGCTCGCTCAGGTAAAACTACTGCTCGTAATCGATATAGCACATTCGTCACGTTGCAATGTTAAAAATTCTTTCATGAAGTGCATTCTCTTGTTCCTTACAATGCTGCAAGAAGGAACTTCTTTTGATGCTCATAGTCACACACTTCTCCCGAACGTATTTCCTGACTCTTTTTTTACTCATTTCAGCAATACAATTTTTGAAATCGTCACATCTACACAATTTTATTTTTTGTTTATTGTTTTTTGGGTGAATTTTGTGTTCGTTTTTTTTTTTCATAAACATCTCCTTTTTTGACAGTTTGCTCATCTTTCCATTTTCTGGGGTGTGTTTTGTGTGTAAACTTACCACAACAACATTATTATCTTTTTTATATTTTGTTTTTCTTTTTTAATCTACAGGAGGTTGTTTAGTATTGGTACCCCTTGTTATTCATTTCACTTTGTATTTTTGAAATGTACCTGCCTGCTCACAAATAAACTGTCCTTTTTGAAGTAAAACACATACACAGTATTTCTTCAAACCAAAAAAAACTTTATTTAGGTCTCAAGCAACTAAAAAGAGGAAGGCAGCGCTGGATAAACTTGTCAATTTGGCGAAGCCTTTGGCCCCCAGGGCAGACATGAACTAATTAGAAAAAGAAAAATTGGTGGCCTGAGGAGTACATATCTCAGGGAGAGAAGTCTGGTCCAGAAGTCCTAGAGATCAGGAAAAGCAGATGCCATCTATGTCCCCAGGATGTGGTTCTTCAAGAGGCTGCATCTTCTGTCAGACCAGACTGAACCCAGGCCATCACTCTCTCGTCTTCCTTAGGCACTTCCCACCAGGTGTCCTTCCAGGCTGTGGCTGGGCTCCTGTAGTTGTGGCAGGAGGAGGAGAAGGAGGGCATTGGTCGACCTCCTGGCTGCCACTTGCCACAGCCTCCCCCCAGCTGAGGTCTTCCTGTGTATGAAAATGGGACATAGTTTTAGTTTTTTGCTCATCAATCACACAATTTTTAGCTCATGACTGTTGCAAATTGAATGTTACCAAATAGAACAGACTATCATTCTGAGCCCAGCATTTTTCATTCTCGTCCCAATCATTTTTGGTCACTACTGTCTATTGATATGTAAACCACTTTGTTAAATCACAACCCTCTGATCAATAAGAACATCTAGTTGACATCATTAAATGTACGACAAGAAATATGTTCAACAATGCAATACCTGTCTCAAGCTGGACCCCACCACATGTTGCTGCCTGGAGGGCCCAGGTTGGACGTTGGAAGCCTCAGCTGGGGGTGAAGGAAGCCTTGAAGGAAGACTGGAGAGTGGTGGCCTGGGTTCCCCCTGGTCTACCAGAAAATGCAGCCTCTCGAAGTAAACCATCCTTGAGTAATAAATGGCATCTGGATCTCCTGATCTCAGGGACTCCAAGTGCTTCTTTCTCTCCCTGAGATATGTACTCTTCATGACACCAATTTTCCTCTTCACATAGGCCATGTCTGCCGTGGGGACCATGATCCGCACCAAAGAAAGAAGTTTCCCCAGCGCTGCGTTCCTCTTTCTTCGGTCGTGATAAAACGGGTTGTTGATCTGCCACAGGCAGGGCAGCTCCCTGTACACTTCCAGGAATAGCCCCATAAAATTGGGGTTTTGGAAGGGATCCATCTTGTCTGCAAGACACAAGACAAACCCTAAAATACTAATAATGCCATGATAAACCCTCCTAATCTTGTCCCAACATCGGCCTAGATAGAAGCAGTCTAGTCTAGTGATGTACCAAGTTCAAAATGTTACCTTCGTTTGCACGATTGTCGCGTCAGCTCCTCACTCTGTTCACAGATCGTATGGACGACACACGCGTGTTGTGTTTTATATACAGTGCGCATGCGTGAAACTCCGCCCGCCCCTGACGTTCTTTCTAGACTATTCCCCGCCCCTTCGCTTTCGGCGCAGTGGGGAGAGCACATGGCAGAGAGAACGCAGGTGCGCAATCAGAGTTCTACTAACGAGGAGGAGGGTGAGGAAAGCCCGGAGCCTGAAACGTCCCGATCCAGGAAGAGAAGATTTAAGGACTCAAATGTCTTTTGTAGAGATGTTGGAGATGGTGAACATATTGAACAGGACCGACTATGATGGGAAGTATGGACCTTACCCAAACCCAAATATCAGAAAGGCCAAGATCATGACTAAAGTTGTGAAGAGTCTTCAGAAGAATTTTGGGGTACGCCGATCCAAGGATCAACTGAGAAAACGATGGTCAGACCTGAAACTGAGGGAGCACGATCAGTACAGAAGGATCAAGTGTGTTCTTCAAAAAAGTAAGTAGTTGTCGTGTGTTCATATGATTTTTCTTGCTTGCATACTGCTCCATGTGCTTTGATTTCATGTTGTGCAGTTTAAAATGGCCACTTTCAAGTTCATGGTTTAATTCGTTCATAAGAAACATCGTTCTGCAGGTAAGTATTCCAGTTTAACAAAGTGTCCACAATAATGTTCTCACCGTTGAACTCGGCCAAAAAACACAATTGTACAACACTTCCAAGCAATGTTTCATATTCCTATTTCTGCCCTCTGTGTGCTAATTATTCCTTTTTACCATTCTCATAGGGGAGAGAAGACTCAGGAAGTCTGAGGACACCAGGGACCCCACCCCTCCCAAAGAAGGCAAAATTCCAAAAACAGAAGCAGAGGAGAAGGAGGAGGAGGAGGAAGGAGAGATCGTTGAAGTTGGACAAATTGTCACCACAACAGGTGAGTGTCGGAGAACACAGCTTCCGGTAAGCTCATCAATAGGGATGGCCGAACGGTTTGCCCGGCGGTCATTTTGCGGCGAATTTCGGCTGTTTGACGTCCGCCCGATCGGCGGACAATCGCTGTTGTTCGTCCGGCGGACTTCCGTGTTTACTGTGTAAAAGAACTTTGACCTATGATGACACATCCATCATGGGGTACAGGACAGCCAATTGAGACATTACAGCACATGGACACTTGGACATTCCCCCTAACTTATAAATAGACCCGATCCGGCGGCCATTTTACATTCTTTCTTCTGTCACTATAGGGAGAGGTTGCTGTGTGGAGCAGGGAGAGACTGCAGTGACCCAAATCGCTAGCTATTTGGTCCACAAAAGTTCTTTTCAGGACTGGTATAGGTGTTAGGTGTAGTTCAGGATATAGGTTTGAGGCACTGATGTGCTACTGATTGTTGCAGCAGCCTGCCTTTTGTCAGTGTAGAGAGAGGGACAGGACGCTGTGTGCTGCAGGGACAGTCAGTTTAATCATTAGCTGTTACTATTAGGTCCACAAAAGTGCTATTCAAGTTATTGTTCCAGCAGCCTGTGTTTTGTCAGTTTAAATAGGGACAGGCAGGAAGCTGTGTGTGAGGCAGTGAGGGACAGTCAGTTTAATCAGTAGCGCTTACTATTAGGTCCACAAAGGTTCTTTTCAGGACTGGTATGGTAATAGGCTTGTACACGTATAATATTCTTTCTTCCAAATATAGAAAGAATATTATACTTGACTGCTGCCCTTCTGCTGCAGTAGTCCTTTATCAGTATAGGGACTGAGGTACAGTATGCTAATCATTCACAACCTACTTGTTCCATAAAGGTCCTTAGAAGGACTGGTAAGGTATAGGGTACTACAGTACATAGGTTTGGGTGAGGTACAGTCTGCTATTCCGTAAGGACTGGTATAGGTCCACAATACATAGGGTTGAGGTGCACTACTGCTTACTGCTGCCCTTCTGCTTCAGTAGTCCTTTATCAGTATAGGGACTGAGAGTTTTGTCACAGGGTCATTTAAAAAACGACAGGCAGAGGAATAGGCAGGCCCTTCCACAGGGGTGGTAGGGGTAGGAGCAACAGGCTTGAGCCAAAGTGGGAAGTTGCAGAAGGTGCGTTCAATTACTTTAAAGGACGCACCAGACTTGGTTGAGTGGCTCACTCAGCCTTACTCTTCTGCACCCTCCTCCTTCTCTCGATCTGAACCCTCTTCTTCACTCTCTGTTATGTGCACCCCCAAAGACACTACCACCAACAACACCACCACCACCACATACCTTCCGCTTGAGTCACAGGAATTATTTTCTGATCCATATCAAGACATTTCTGATGCGCAGCCACTCTTGGTATTGGATCAGGAAGAGGAGGTAGCAACAACCGCCACTCAGCAGTCTGACGACAGTACCCAGATCAGCCCAAGGAGGAGGTTGGTCCCTGGTGTTGCTGCCTACTCCGAGATCTTTACTTATAGCGGTGGGGAAGGTGAAGTCGATGATGACGTGTCTAGTGATGTCACGTGGGTGCCCACAAGAGAGGAAGAGGAGGGGAGTTCAGAGGGAGATATGGACCAGCAGATAGGGAGGAGAAGCAGGAATAACTTATATTGCACAGGAGGGACAAAGCAGAATGCAAATGTATCAGGAGCGAGTCATCGACCATGTACGGTCACATCTGGCGCTCCCAGGACACCGGCACATGGCTCCGCAGTGTGGGCTTTTTAACGTGTCCGCTGCTGACAATAGCGTTGCCATCTGCAATCTTTGCAGTCAACGCATTAGTCGCGGTAAGCCCAACACTCACCTAGGGACGACTGCCTTAAGAGGGCACATGAGCAGCCATCACCGAGCCCAATGGGAGCAACGGAACACACAAAGCCACACCCCAGGCTCTCACCGTCCAGCCTCGTCTTCTACTTCTCCTTCTCCTCTCTCCTCACAATTGTCCTCCACTCCACCTTCCATCATGCCAAGCTCACGTTTTTCTGCAAAAAGGCAGGCTTTCGTGGGCCTAATGTTCGAGCGTAAAAAAATGATGACGCCGGATAACCCTCTTGCCCAACGGTTGACGGCTGGCTTGTCAGAACTCATAGCCTGCCAACTACTGCCATATAAACTGGTGGACTCGGAGGCCTTTCACAAATTTGTGGCCATTGGAACACCACAATGGAAGGTCCCAGGAAGGAAGTATTTCTCACAGAAGGGCATCCCAGAGCTATATGGCCATGTTCAGTGGCAAGTGAATGTATCCCTGGCACACAGTGTCAGTGCCAAGATACATCTGACCACAGACACGTGGTCTAGCAAACACGGGCAGGGAAGGTATATCACTTTTACTGCCCACTGGGTGAACCTTCTGACGGCCGTCAAGCATGTAACCCGTGGCACCCATGTAGATTTGGTTTTACCGCCACGGATTGCATGCAGGCCTGCCTCTTCTTCTCCTCCTCCTACTCCACCCTCCTCCCTCTCCTCCTTGGCTGACTCCTCCTTTTCCGCTGCTAGCGTCTCTTCCGCTGCGCCGCCCAAGCTCCCCAGAACCTATTCGACATGCCAGGTGAGATGTTGCCATGCCGTGCTGCGTCTGTTGTGCCTGGAAGCCAAGAGCCACACTGGCCCGGCACTCCTTTCAGCTTTGCGTTCACAGGCAGATCAGTGGCTAACACCGCTCAATTTGACAGTTGGTAAAGTGGTGTGTGACAACGGTGCCAATCTGCTTAGCGCATTGAAACAGGGCAAAATCACGCACGTGCCATGCATGGCACACGTCTTAAACTTGGTCGTGCAGCAATTTGTTGTCAAATACCCTGGGGTCCAGGACATCTTGCGGCAGGCAAGGAAAATCTCGGCCCATTTCAGAAGATCTTACACGGCCATGGCTCGCCTTGCTGACATTCAGCGGCGACACAATCTGCCGGTCAGACGTCTTATTTGCGATTGCCCGACGCGATGGAACTCAACCTTCTATATGCTTGATAGGCTGCTCCAGCAGAAATGCGCAGTTAACGTCTACCTGTATGAACTCTGCGGCAGAACAGGTTCTGGGGAGCTGGGTTTTTTTTCACCGCGCCAGTGGCTGCTCATGCGCGATGCATGCAGACTTCTGCGGCCATTTGAGGAGATCACCAAACTGGTCAGTCGCAGCCATGGCGCCATCAGTGACATGGTACCTTATGCCTTCTTTATGGAGCGTGCATTGCGTCGTGTCATTGATCAAGCTGTGGAGGAGCAGGAGCGGGAAGATGAGGAAGTCGCAATGCTGGATGAATTCCCAGGGGGGGCTACTCTGAGACAAGTCAACAACAGGAGTCTGAAGAGGAGTCAGAGAGGATGTTTTCGGGGCGGATGAGGAGGAGCAAGGAGAGCATGCTTTAAACCTTTCTGGGATTCCTGTTGTTGTGCGTGGATGGGGAGAGGAGAATGAAGAGGACGACATTATCCTGGATGATGAGCAGGAGCCAGGCCACCACACCGCTTCCAGTTTAGTGCAAATGGGGGCCTTCATGCTCCAGTGTTTTAATAGGGACCCCCGTATAAAAAGCATAAGGGTCAAGGACCAGTACTGGGTGGCAACGTACTTAGACCCCCGGTACAAACACAAAATGGCGGAAATGTTACCGCCGTCACAGAGGGCTGTCAGAATGGAGCACTTCCAGGACTTGCTTCGAGAAATGCTGCATTCTGCTTTTGCGTGTGCTGGCAGAGGAGCAATTCCCACTCCCAGAGAAGGAGTTGCGGGTACCAATCCAACAGCGCCTGCAAGAAGAGGCCGGTTTGAAGATGTGTTGGTGACTTCGGATATGAGGTCATTCTTTCAGCCGACCCATCGACCGGTGTAATCTGGATCCAGCATCAGGGAACGCCTAGACCTTCAGGTGTCTGACAACATCGGGTTAACGGCCGATGTGGACGCTCTGAGGAGTGATGAACCCCTGGACTACTGGGTGGGCAGGCTTGACCTCTGGCCAGAGCTTGCCCAATTTGCAATCGAACTGTTGGCTTGCCCCTCGTCCAGTGTCCTGTCCGAAAGGACGTTCAGCGCAGCAGGGGGGATCGTGACCGATAAGCGTACTCGCCTAGCTCACGACAGTGTTAACTACCTCACATTCTAAAAATGAATGAGGCATGGATCTCGGAGGAATTCAACACATGTGACCAGTAGACCATGTATATGTCTAGAAACGATTTTTTTAATCGAGCACACAGACCTTCTTTCTTCATTTGGCTCACTTCCTTGTCCAAAAAAAGCACACCGTACTATATGCCCGTACCCTCCTGTTTGAAGAGGTTGAGCGGTGTCATATTTCTACTGGGGCTGCTTATTATGAGGGGCTCTCACCATCCCTGTGCTATGCTGACATCCTCCTGGGGCTGCTTATTATGAGGGGCTCCCACCATCCCTGTGCTGTGCTGACTTCCTCCTGGGGCTGTACCTCTGCTGTGCATATTATGAGGGGCTCCCACCATCCCTGTGCTATGCTCATTATGAGGGGCTCCCACCATTCCTGTGCTATGCTGACTTCCTCCTGGGGCTGCTTACGGTGCAGGTGTCAGTGCTGTATATCACGGTGCTGGTGTCAGTGCTTTATGTCATGCTGCTGATGTCAGTGCTCTCTATCACGGTGCTCCTGTCAGATCACTCTATCACGGTGCAGGTGTCAGTGCTCTATATCACGGTGCAGGTGTCAGTGCTCTATATCACGGTGCTGATGTCAGTGCTCTCTATCACGGTGCTGGTGTCAGTGCTGTATATCACGGTGCTGCTGTCAGTGCTTTATGTCACGCTGCTGATGTCAGTGCTCTCTATCGCGGTGCAGGTGTCATTGCTGTATGTCACGCTGCTGATGTCAGTGCAGTATATCACGGTGCTGGTGTCAGTGCTGTATATCACGGTGCTGGTGTCAGTGCTGTATATCACGGTGCTGGTGTCAGTGCTGTATATCACGGTGCTGGTGTCATTGCTGTATGTCACGCTGCTGATGTCAGTGCTCTCTATCACGGTGCTGGTGTCAGTGCTGTATATCACACTGCTGATGTCAGTGCTCTCTATCACGGTGCTGGTGTCAGATCACTCTATCATGGTGCAGGTGTCATTGCTGTATGTCACGCTGCTGATGTCAGTGCTCTCTATCACTGTGCTGGTGTCAGATCCCTCTATCACGGTGCAGGTGTCATTGTTGTATGTCACGCTGCTGATGTCAGTGCTGTATATCACGGTGCTGGTGTCAGTGCTGTATATCACGGTGCTGGTGTCAGTGCTTTATCTCACGCTGCTGATGTCAGTGCTGTATATCACGATGCTGGTGTCAGTGCTGTATATCATGGTGCAGGTGTCATTGCTGTATGTCATGCTGCTGATGTCAGTGCTCTCTATCACGGTGCTGGTGTCAGTGCTGTATATCACGGTGCTGGTGTCAGTGCTTTATGTCACGCTGCTGATGTCAGTGCTCTCTATCACGTTGCTGGTGTCAGTGCTGTATATCATGGTGCTGGTGTCAGTGCTTTATGTCACGCTGCTGATGTCAGTGCTCTCTATCACTGTGCTGGTGTCAGTGCTGTATATCACGGTGCTGGTGTCATTGCTGTATGTCACGGTGCTGATGTCAGTGCTCTCTATCACAGTGCTGGTGTCAGTGCTGTATATCACGGTGCTGGTGTCAGTGCTTTATGTCACGCTGCTGATGTCAGTGCTCTCTATCACGGTGCTGGTGTCAGTGCTGTATATCACGGTGCTGGTGTCAGTGCTTTATGTCACGCTGCTGATGTCAGTGCTCTCTATCACGGTGCTGGTGTCATTGCTGTATGTCACGCTGCTGATGTCAGTGCTCTCTATCACGGTGCTGGTGTCAGATGACTCTATCACGGTGCAGGTGTCATTGTTGTATGTCACGCTGCTGGTGATCATCTCTGGCACCCTCTTCTTTGCCTACCCTGACCTTCCCTCTCCTCCATTGCCTTCATGCGCTTCACAGTCCTAAATTGTCACAACAATTTCACATATAAAAAAAGAATGCTTGTAGTTGTCGATCCCAGATTCACCTCATACATGTGTTATGTCATTGGCCATGTGGTGGGACTGTTTGCACAGCTAGTAATTATTTTGTGGCTGCAAATTTGACCTGTAGGTTTGCAAAGTTCACCTCCCATTGATGTCAATGGGGCCCGCCGCGAACGTTACGGTTCGCGAACTATCGGCCGCGTTCGCGGTCCGCGTTCGCAAAATGTCCCGTCGGAAGTTCGTCCATCACTACTCATCAATGTATGTCACCATATTTATAATGCATGGTGTGTTTTTTTGCTTTGTTTTGTAGGTGATGTGGAGGAAGAATCCCATTTTACCAGTGAAAGTGCCCAGATCCTGATTGGGGAGATAATGGGGTGCAATCGGGATTTAGAAAATCAATGATGTTAAAAATAAAATGAAGAACATCACTGATGTTTTGGGGAGAGTGTAAATTGGGCCAAACTAGCTAGGGTTTTATTTTTTTTGCTTTTAAACCACAACTTTTGTATTTTATAAAAATCCAAATTTGGAAGATGCACAGTGTGTCAACGTGCACATCTCCCATCATGGGGGATCAATGTACCTATTTTGTGGAAAGTGGCTGAGATGAAGGGGTTGCAGCCCCAAAACATGTACATTGATCCCCCATGATGGAAGATAGCACATGTTGACACACTCTGTGCATCTTCCAAATTTGGATTTTCCAGGGGTGACACCCCATGTGATGAAGGCAATATCAGCCCAGTTTGTACATACTCATGTCTGATATTGTCTTCACTTTTCAAAGTTGAACTTTGTAAGTTCCTGTGTTCTGCATGTTACGCTTTGATACATGCCTGTTTACACAAAAACACCAAGTTAAAAAAAAATTACCTTAAATAATGTTTTTGATACACCCAATTTGTTGGTTTGTTGTAAAACCCTTTTCTAAACGCACATGTGAATGTGCTTTGATTAAAAAGTTAAATTATCAACAATGTGTGCGCAAAAGCAGTATTTGGAGTAAAATTTTTGTTTTCGGTGACAATGGGTGTTATTTACTAAAGGTAACTCCACTTTGCACTCCAAGTGCAGTTTCAGGTGCACTTTTGCAGTGCACTTGTAGTGCATAGTGGATGTGCCTTTAGTAAATAACACCCACAGTGATGTGTTAATTTTCACAATCATGCCATTTTCCTGCCATGGTGCTGAAAATTAGCAAGATTTTGGTCAGTAATGCACTACATACATTAGTTAGCAAAAATAAGGTGTGTGTGTAGCAGACCCACAACATAATAAGCTTATCTGAAGAAGAGACTGTCCCCTTATCTCGCTCAGAACTTGGGTTTGCACTGTTGTAGAAAAAGGCACAGCAAGAAAAAACATAAATTTACCTAGGAGACACCTAAAACCAAGCCAAGCAGTAAATTAAAACAAATATTGGAGTTTCAAAGAAAAATGTATTTGTAAAATGCTGCCCCCCTACCCACAAAGTAGTCCGTGTATTGGTTTCTAACCTCACGGGCGCTTTGGGGGGGGGGGGGGCAAGCCAGGATGAGCAGCTTCAAGGCCCATGAGGTTCTCATTTTCAAGCAAGTCTGCTTATTGGACAACTGAGACTGCATAGTTTGCAGAATGTCTTTTTAGGAAATTGTGAAGAACACAGCACGCCAGCGCAATGTGATTTAGTTTGTATTCCGCCATGTGGATAGGCGTTAAAAAAAGGCGGAACCGGCTGGCCAGTATACCAAAAGTGTTCTCTACCACTCTTCAGGCTCTGGACAGGCGGAAATTAAAAATCTTCTGGTCCGGGGTGAGGGTCCTCATCAGGAAAGGCCGCATCAGATGGTTTGCCAGGGCAAACGCCTCATCCGCGACGAAAACGAACGGGAGTCCTTCCTGATTCTCTTTTGGGGGTGGCAAGCCCAGACTGCCACTCTGGAGATGCCAGTAGAACTCCGTCCGTGTGAACATTCCGCCATCTGATATCCGGCCATTTTGCCCCACGTCCACATACAAGAAGTCATAGGTCGCAGACACCACCGCCAACATCAGAATACTATTAAACCTCTTGTAGTTAAAATAGTACGACCCCGAGTTGGGTGGTGGGACGATGCGGATGTGCTTCCCATCAATTGCACCTCCACAATTGGGAAAGTCCTAACAACTGGCAAAGTGGGGGGGGCACAGTCTGCCATTCCTGTGGCGTTGGAGGACACTGTGGAGTGAAACAAGACCAAAAATTTGTAATTTTGCAAACTAACATTGCAAGCAGATTAGACACCAACATTTTTGCCCAAGATCAGTATAACATTTTGGGAACTGAGTATTTAAAGCCTAAAGTATAAGGTCCCCTTATCAGAGTCATCACCCCCCCCCCATCCCCCATCTGATGGGCCCTTGCTAAAAAATGAGGGGGGGGATGTTTTGGACAGGTAACCCTCTCCACTTGATTGAGAGCTGAATGCCTAAATAATGTGTGATACTTTGGGAAGCCCCTCCTTACTTACACTATTGGCAGCCCACCGGACAGGTAATAAGTGTCATAATAACAAAAAGAAAACAAAATGGAAGCACATTTTGACATTCTGCTATTACATATCAAGATAATAATAGGGGGAAAATCCCCAAAAATGATAGCATTTGAAAGTATTGAGGCAAGCCCTTGCACTACATGCTTTGGTAAATTCGTCCATAAATGTGACCAGAAAAAAGGTAGATATAGTGTATATTGGGTTTGGTAAAGTCAGCAGATATTGGATTTCTAGCAGCTGAGCTAGCAGTTGGGGGGAGGGGGGTTCCTAATGAGTTTGGGACAACCAAAAATAAAAATGTCACTCTGCATGAATTGAAGCACACACATAACATTTGTAGACATTTTAGAGGGTGTTTAGGGGAAAGCAATACTATGGAGCTGACAAAAGACATTGGTAAGTGACTATACTATAGTTTTATGGGCCAAGAAGAGAATGGTGGGGAAGTTAGTGAGGCAAATATGCATGAGGACAAAGGGGCAGAGCATATGAATTAGAGCATATTGCAATGATGGTAATTAGGGAATGAGGAAAGAAATGCAAGACATTAGCAATCATGAAGTACATAGAATGTGATGTTAAAGGATAAAACTTACCTTCATATAGTCCTTCTGCAGGACCTGAATGATGGCAGAACAGGTCTCTGGAATAATGATCCCCAGAGCCTGGGAGGAGATGCCTATAGAGAACTTGAGGTCCTGAAGGCGGTCCTGAAGGCTTCTCCCTGTCGCCAAGTAGTGCAACGTGGCGATGAGCCTCTGCTCCGGAGTGATGGCTTGCCACATTCAGGTATCCTGCCTGCTGATATAAGGGGTCAGCAAATCCAGCAGATGGTGAAAAACGTGGTCCGTCATCCGGAGATAATTCCTGAAATCATCAGGATTATTCTCCCGGATCTCATGGAGCAAAGGCATGTGCAAGAACTGGTCATGCTGGCGCAACCATTTCTTGGTCCACAAACGCCTCCCCTCCCTGTTCATGGACCGGGCTTGTGTCAAAGTAAGAACCCCAACACGAAGCCCCTGCACAGCACAAACTCTACAATGAGTACGTAGACGATACATGGTTTGAAAACGGTCGGCTGGTCAGAATGGACAACAGAAAGCACCGATAAACAGCAATGCCTGAAAGAACGACCTGAATAGCAGAAGCAAGCAAACAATAAGCAATGCAAATCAAAGCGTACTATACCAAGATATAGTCCACAATGAGAAACAAATACTTACTGACTACACGCAGTGATTATCAGATACGCAGAGACAAGCAGAAACTGAAGAGCAGTAGCGAATTAAATCACAAATCTGAAAAGCGCGAATCGTCTCTCACCAAACTTCTACTAACACGCGATGCACATGAGATCAGCAGAAGGAGCCCAAAGGGTGCCATACGTGGTGCTGAACTTTCCTTTTCTAGGCCTGCCATACACGGCTTATGTCACCGCGTTCTTGCCAACCCTAAATTCCGATAACTTAGTCCGACCGTGTGTATGCAACATCACTTCCGGACCTCGTCCGGAATTAATCCGTCGGAATAACTCCGACCGTGTGTACAAGGGCTTAGAGTGGACACAGCTTTACTTTCAGTGTATATAACGGGCAACACATTTTATAGTACAATTACTCACCCACCAACCCACATCACATTTTTATCTGCAAGATTATAGAAACATACTTAACAGTCATTATTCTTACAAAGAATTCCAACATAATATTAAAAAATGCACATATTCAACTATAACGCCCACCACCACCCCACATTCCACACACATACATTGGTGAGTATGTTCTGCTACAAGCTGCTTTTCTGTGTACATGATTAAGCAACAAGATCAAAGAGTAGAATGTCAGCAGATGCTCCCAAACCATGAATGCATGGTCAGACAGGAACAATACCCACACAACATACATTGACAGCATGATCACATAATTTGGTGTTTGTGGTGAGTGAATGTAGAATAGTGATGTTACCCTCTGATTTTTGGGAATTACATTTTGATTTCAGATGGTACACATCACATGTTTTGGGCTCAAATTATGATTATTTGGAAATAGTAAAAAAACACATAAAATTGAGACTCATTTTAAATGTGCATCAGCAATGGTATTGTTTGTGGTTTGTAAAGACACCTATGTGAGTTTGGGTAACTTTTTTTGTGAGATGGACAGCAACAAGTGAAAGTGACATAAAAAGCTAAATTTTAACAAAACATGAAAACATTACACATTTTAGCATTCTTAAAAACAAAATTGATTAAAAATAAGCATCATTGTTGCAAAGACAATTTCTTTGAGAAAGTATTTGGGGAAGTTACAATTGAACCATTATGCCCTGTACACATGGAATTTCAGACGGAAAATGTCTGATCGGATTATATTGTCGGAAAATCCGATCGTGTGTGGGCTCTATCGGACTTTTTCCATCCGAAATTCTGACGGAAAAAATTTGAGAGAAGGATCTAAAATTTTACGACAAAAAAATCCGATCGGATTTTTTCGGAATCGTTTGTAGAGAATTCCGATCAGAAAAATTGCCACACATGCTCAGATCAAATTACGAAACCAAAGCTATTGGCTACTGGCTTTTATGTAGTCCCATCGTAGGCAACAAACGTCACCCTGTTCCGAACAATCGGATTTTCCGACAATTTTGTTCGACCGGGTGTTATATGCAACACCCGTTTCTGATAAAATCCGTCGGAAAAAATCAGACGGATTTTGTGGTCAGAATGTCCGACCATGTCTACAAGGCATTAGAATCAATAGTTGAAACTTGCATTGGGCTACATACAGTAACTCTCATTTTAATTCTGAAAAAACCCTCTTTAGTCCAGCGCTCACTTTGGTATTTACTATAACTTTTCATTAAAAAAGCCAAAATTAGGGTAGTTTGCAGGTCTGAGCATGCTCAGTTGTGTTGGCACCTAGTTGTAAAGAGACAGGGAATTTATCTCTTCTCAGACTTTTAAAGAAATCACCTTTTCACACAGTTTAAAAGCAGATTATCTTTAAACAATATACCACATATTTCAATACCATTTAGGCAATTATATCATGCTCTAAACATTATTTCCATGTTGTTTGTGGTCTTAACAAGAGTCATGGTTTGGGTGCCATTTGTTTTCAGGGAGCTATAGTAAATTGTTTTTTAAGAGTATTTTTTGCACCAGCGCTATAGTAAACACTGTTTTAGCGATAATTACAGGGATTATCGCGAATTTGCGCTAATTTGCATGCAACACTATAGTAAATGACCCTCTGAGTGATACTTTTTGGGGACCAGTGACACCAATACAGTAATCAATGCTAAAAAGTGCACTGTCACTGTACTAATGACACTGGTAGGGAAGCGCGACCAAGACCAAAAGACAAAAATCACATACAGGTACGTGATTTTTCACTTAAGAGCCGCCTTGCCGCAGTATATGTACATGGGGCAGACCTTAAGCGGTTAAAGTACTGTATTTATTGGTGTATAACACACACTTTTTCACCCTGAAAATCAGGTGAAAATAGCATGCGCATGTTATACACCAATACTTCAATTTTAGCTGCCTCAGAGGGGACAGGGAGGGGGGCGTGACAAGTGCCGTCAGATTACATACAATGAGAATCTCCTGTTTACTTGGCGGCCTCTGTAATAGGAAATTCAGTCTCCTGGGCCACCATTGAACCATTGTTCTGTCTATCATAGCAGATTCTCACTCTATGTAATCTGGCAGCACTTGTCCGGCCCCTGTCCCTGTCTCCTCCGAGGCTGCAGATAGGCATCGATCAAGCTGCATTGGTGGCAATGGTGAGGCTGCTGCATTGATGGCAGTGGTGAGGCTGCTGCATTGATGGCAGTGGTGAGGCTGCTGCATTGATGGCAGTGGTGAGGCTGCTGCATTGATGGCAGTGGTGAGGCTGCTGCACTGTGGGTAATGGCGAGGCTGCTGCACTGAGGGTAATGGTGAGGCTACTGCATTGATGGCACTGGTGAGGCTGCATTGATGTGGACTGATGAGGCTGCGTTGATGGAACTTGTGACGCTGCAGATGGGCTCTGATCAGGCTATATTGATGGCAATGGTGAGGCTGCAGATGGGCACTGACCCTTCTTTTGCTTAGAAGTTCCTTATTTAAAATGTAAGTTTTTTTTCTGAAACTTCCCTCTTAAAAAGAATGTGCATGTTATACGCTGATAAATACGGTATATGTAAACCCTAAAATGAACTTCTGTCATGTTAGAAATGAATTCAAGAAACATTTTCTATCCTTCTCCAAATGTTCTCATCACTGTGGTTAAAAGGTCACTATGACCCCGCTAATGATTAGAACAAACATACTTTCTTAAAAAATTATTTTCCCAATAATTTTCAATCAAAGTTCTACCCCTCTATGGCCAGCTTAACTGTTGATCTTGCCGAGCTGATGACTTCCTGTGCTCTCTCTGCCTTTTCTGGCTATTATTAGGTATATTGCTATTATGCTCTGTACACACAGGCGGACATTCCGACAACAAAATCCGTCAGATTTTTTCCAATGGATTTGGGCCCAAACTTGTCTAGCATACACACGGTCGCACAAAGTTGTTGGAAAATCCGATCGTTCTGACCGCGGTGATGTAGAATGTGTACGACAGGACTATAAATGGGCCAGTAGCCAATAGGTTTTGCCTTGTAATTTATTCTGAGCATGCGTGGCACTTTGTCCATCGGAATTGTCTACACACGATCAGAATTTAAATGATCGGATTTGGTTGTATGAACATTTTAGATCCAGCTCTCAAACTTTGTGTGTCGGAAATTACGATGGAAAAGTCTGATTGAGCCCACACACGATCGGATTTTCCGACAACACAGTCCGATCACACGTTTTCCGTCGAAAAGCCCGACCGTGTGTACAGGGCATTAGTCTCTGAGCACTACAGAACCATGCCCCTCTACATCTTATGCCGCGTACACACGAGCGGACTGTATGGCGTACTTAGTCCGTCATACAATCCGACGGACAGTCCGTCATACTTTCGACTGAACGGACTTGACCACACACGGATGCACAAACAGTCCGTCGAAAGCTTGCGCGATGACGTGTACAGCACGTACGACGGGACTAGAAATAGGAAGTCCAATACACAGCAAAGCACCCTACCGCCGTGTAAATCCTTTCTGAGCATGCGCCATTCTTAGTCCGTCGAACTAGCCTACTGACGAGCGGATTGTCCGCTGAAACCAAAGTACGACGGACAGAATTTCGAAAAATCCGAAATACTTAGTACACCAGACTGCACGCTGAAAAAGTCTGCTGAAGCCCACACACGAGCGGACTGTCCGCTGAAATGTGTTTCGACGGACTAAGTACGCCATACAGTCCGCCCGTGTGTACGCGGCATTAGAATATAGAAGAAGGGTGAGGGTCTATGGTTTTATCTTGTATCAGTTGTCCTGCTATAGAATTTTGATTATCTGTTGCCATGCTAAGACTAGAATTGCAGTACTGACAAAATGACCAGGTAAAAATAAAGGGTAAAAATAAAGGCCCTTGCTTTATCAGTTCAGGACTACATTTGCTAAGCCTACAGATACATGTTACATAGGAATATATAAATACTGTATAAATAGCCTTACATTGTTCCTGTAATTTCCACAAACCAACTTTTACATTTTGAAAAATCTTGACTGAACACAATGGAAACTTCAAAGCAGAACTAAACCTCTCAATAATTACCTCTTCAGTGATCCAACGTCTGGGAGCCCACTCACTGACATGTTCTCCCGAGTTTCAGGATCTTTAGCCATCTTGATTGGCCAAGCTGGGAAGGCTTAACTTCTGCGCATGTACATGAGAGTTCAATTATTCTGACACTGAGGTGTGCCAAGGATGTACACTTAGCTGCAATTCTAAAGCATCTTGTGAGAAGGAAGGTAGAAAACCTTTATATTCCATGTCTCTTCTGTAATAAAAATTCCTAATCGCAAGTTTTTCAGTTGAGGGCAAAGTTCAAAGGCTCGGTTCACACTGGTGCACTGTCCAACATCGGATGTGATATCTGTGTGATGTGAACTCAGCCATACAGATTGTATGACTAAATTTGCACTGCTTTCGGACCAAACTCACACAGGACCCTTTTTTTGGTCCGCGCCAGAATCGGATCTGAAAGACACTTCCAGCAGTTCATATACGGCAGTGTGAACTGCCCGTGAGTTGGGTGCGATGCAGGAATCCGCAGTGTATTTGAAGGGTTCTCACATCACACCAATGTGAACCCAGCCTAAGGCTGGGTTCACGCCTTTTGCATATTGGGTTGTTTCCCACATCTAATTCGCATAGCAGGAGATTGTGACCAGCTCTCTATGGAGCTGGTTCACACATCTCCACAGTGGCTCGGGTGCGAATCACACAGGAGCCTTGTACATCCTTTGGTCCATTTCAGGTCTGAATTCAGCCCAAAATCTGGACTGAAATTGGACCTGATGCGTTGAATTGAGATGCACTGGACCCTTACTGTGAGTTGTTGCGTTTTATAGTGTGAACCTAGCCTTAAGAGCCCATGTAAGCATTATAGAAACAAATGGGTGTTGAATACAATGTGCAAAGCCCTAGTTTTGAATTCTAACTGAGCAAAGGTGAAAAGTTGAAATTATGCATTAAGAGTATATAAAAATTGCTATTCCTTTTTTTTTTTTTTTTTTTTATTCATCAACTTTCTGACCCTGTTATAACATAACATTATTACAAAAGGGCCAAGAAAAGTATAATAGAGGTTCATGAAAATTCTAGGGGTACTCTAAATGAATCTAACCCATGTCAGAAAAGCATTTTCTCATATGCTAGTTTTCATATTAAAGTTCAGCTTGCCCTGTCCATGTTGAGTTGCCTTAGTGCAGCACATGATTAATGGTTGCTTGGTAAATGATTTCAAGAGAACCTTTCATCAAGCTTTGCATGGTTCCCAACTTAAAAAAAATTCTATGTTGCGACACAAGTAACCGAAGACTCTTATTACGTCTTGGAAGTGTCCACTCCTGCCTATATTGGATCCTGTTCCTGCTACTATTTGGGTAAGCAACAGGACCATACACTTTTGTAGGAAGAAATGGAAACCAATTGCAATGCGTGGCACCACATCCAATAATGTAAAAAAAGACAGGGGTGATTTTTATCACACAAAACCAACATCTAGGGGCTCACAGGCTCTATCGGAGAGGACAGACCGTCTTGAGTATTCTTACTCAGAGGACTCAAACAAGATTTGATATATCTATATCTCAAATAGAATTCCTATGTCAAGGGAACAAATGGGCCCTCTCTGTAGATCTCTAAAATAAAAATATCATTCAATTTAAACAATTACCCCTGAAAAGTGCTCAAAAGCTGCTACATCTGGACGGACTCCTCTTTTTAGGCTGTCTGATACTCTCCCTATTACCCATTGGAGTCGGTCGAATGTTTTCCTTTAACTTAATTTTTCCCTTCCCTCTTCCCCCCCCCCCTTTTTTTTTCCCTTCTTTTTCTCCCTTCCCCCTCTTGTTCCTATCTTACGGTGGTCTGGATGCTTCATACCCCCTAGTTACCTTTATCAAGCACCAATAGGATCTCCTGAGGAAGCTAAGAGCAAAACGCGGAGTGATGCATTGGCGCTAGTGTTGTGAATCCTTTGGCTGGCTCATAACGAGAAGACTACTGTCATTACAACATATTTTTGACTATTCTCAGGCCATTCACAAAGATCTCCTAGTCCAGCCACAGCTTTATATGTGAGATTTACCATTGTGTTTATGTACTCATTCTCGATGCATGTTTTTATGAAATAACAAATTTGATAATTTTTACACTTTTTAAATAATATTTTTTCCTTGCTGGGATTATAGTAGCAGACTTAAAAGTAGCCTCTGCTACTATTCTCTTCCTCCTTTTTTTAACAGGAGCATACACAGCTAGCTACTTGCTAGCAAACATGATTTCAGGCAAAATAAATGAAGTATTATCCCCATGAAAAAAAAAAAAGGCTAGTTTGAGCACAGTGGACAAAAAAAATTAAACAAAGCAAAAGATGATTGTAATATGTGCAGAGTGGAAGATGTGTCACTGCTCTACTGTGTGCAAACTCAAGGTTGTTCAATAGGCCTCAAAGTGTTTTTACATTAAACTTTTTTTTTGGGTTTTGGATATAACTGCGTTAGATTAGAACACCTATTGTTTTTATTGCTGTGTCTCCGTTAGGGAGATTCACCCTCTATACTTGTCCTGTTTACCATTATCATTGAATGTAAAAGTAAGAAAAAAAAACAAATGTTGGGTTGTGCCCAAAAAAGTAATAGAAGAAATCTTCCAATGTACTAGTTCTGATGACCTGGTAGGGGAAGGATGCCAAGGGATTTCCCCTAATTTGCAGGGATTTCCTCTCACTTCTTGTTTTGGCTATGGGACAGGAAGTGAAGGGAAATCTCTCTAATGGGACAGATGCCAAAAAAAAATAATTAAAGAAAAAAAAGTTTGCTGAGATGTGAGTTTTTCCTTTTAGCAGTTTTATATCTGCTCTACTATATATATGCCCTACTGTGCGAGAAAATCTTCTCCCAATACATACCTTACCTGTGACAATATTAAAGTGTTTCCATGGACTTTCCATGGACTTCCATACCGTGATGATGTAGAGATTATTGGTTCAGTATGCAGTTTGGTGATTTGTAATGAAAAAAATCCTTCCTAGAATAATACTTGTCTGACACCATCCTTAGGCTAAACACAGATGTAAGATGACAACCATTTTTGTCCAGAATGGGCAATGAACTCCCATCCACTGGGGATGCTCAGGTGGACCAGACAGTTACTTTCCCAGGCAATGCTCTTTCAACCTCATAATCTAATACTGACTTCTGCATCTTCTCTCCATCTTTCTTCCTTTTCTCCCCACAGAAGATACATTTTGACTTTTGACAATTCGTTCCAGAAACATGCTTGTAATCCAAAGCACTTGTATATCAAAGCAAATTCCCCCATAAGAAATAATGCAAACTCAAATGATTCATTCCACAACCATTTATTCATAGGTCCTGCAGTTTATAGTCTTTTTATGTGGACTATAAACTGCAGGACCTATATATAAATGGTTGTGGAATGAATCATTTGAGTTTGCATTATTTCTTATGGGGGAATTTGCTTTGATATACAAGTGCTTTGGATTACAAGCATGTTTCTGGAACGAAAGTGACCAGGTTGTGTAACCATAAAATGTCCATCCACAAATGGAAGCCTCCACAAGGGGATTAGACCCTTAAAGAACCTGCTGACTAGCGGGTCTGCCGCCAGAGGTTGATCCCAAAAAACAGACAGGGCCGCAATTTGTACC
This sequence comes from Lithobates pipiens, assembly GCF_037356315.1. Taxonomy (NCBI): domain Eukaryota; kingdom Metazoa; phylum Chordata; class Amphibia; order Anura; family Ranidae; genus Lithobates; species Lithobates pipiens. The sequence goes on along the minus strand of NW_027507748.1, from coordinate 281,467,501 downwards.
TTTAAGGTACTAATGGCCAGTCCCTTATCCGCACCGTCTTGTAAAAACTCCAAGACTGTCGGGATACTTATAGACACCTTTTTAGTGTCCAACCATGAACAAAAAACCTTCCAATACTTAACATAAATTGCTTGGGTTACCCTCTTTCTACTAGAAAGGAGTGTTCTAATCACCCTATCCGAGAGCCCCTTAGACTTCAAGAGGCTCTCTTCAGACGCCAGGCCGATAACTTTAGGGTCTGTATTTCTGGCAACAGAACTGGACCCTGGGACAGCAGATCCTCTCTCTCGGGCAGTATGAGGGGAGGCTCGTCTGTCAGGCCCAGCAGCATTGAGAACCACGGTCTCTTCGGCCAATACGGAACCACCAGTATTAATGTGGTCCGTTCCTGCAAAAATTTCCTCAGGACTAGAGGAATTAGCTTGAATAGGGGGAAGGCGTAGCAAGTGCGAAACGCCCAGTTTTGTGCCAAAGCGTCTATCCCTTTTGCCCCTGCCTCCCTCTCTAGGGAGAAGTATACTGGGACCTAGGTGTTCGCTTTCCTGGCGAACAAGTCCACCTCCGGAAGACCCCATTTGCGCACTATCAGCTGGAAACTCTCCCTGTTCAGGGACCATTCTGATTCATACACCCGGTGTCGACTCAGAAAGTCTGCCAGGTGGTTGTCCACCCCCTTTAGATGGACCGCTGAAACCAATTCTAGGTTTTCTTCTGCCCAATGCATGATCGTACTTGTTAGCTTGATCAAGTACGGGCATCTCGTTCCTCCCTGTTTGTTTAGGTAGGAAACCGTCACTATATTGTCCGAGAGGACCTGTACATGGTGGTCCTTCAGATCCCTGGCAAACGCCCTAAGGCTTCCCAGATTGCCTACAACTCCCTCCAATTGGCCAACCTCTGGGACTGTGTCTTCCCCCAGCATCCTTGGGCTACTTTCCACCCCAAGTGGGCCCCCCAGCCCCAAGCACTGGCATCCGTAGTGATGCAGACAGACAGTGGAGGAGACCACCATAGACCCCGTACTAGGTTCTCCTCTCTCTTTTACCACCAAAGAGACCTTCTGGTCTTTGAGGATAGATAGATAATCCTGTCCAGGGGTTCTTGTGTCCCGTCCCAGCTGCTCAGCATATTGGCCTGAAGGCACCTGAAATGAGCCCTTGCCCAAGGAACCGCAGGGATTGTTGCCACTAATAGGCCCAACCCTGCCATAGCTGAGCGGATGGAAATTGTCCGATTGGACTGCAAAAAGGTTACCATCTCTTTCACCTTTTCTACTTTTTCCCCTGTGAGGAAGACTTTCTGTGACACCGAATCTACCAGGAAACCTAGATACTGTATGGCCTGTGTTGGTGTCAAGTGCGACTTTTCTTTGTTTATTAACCACCCCAGCCTTTTTAGGCAAGAGATGGCTACCCTCAGATCTCCCTGCAGTTGGAGCTTTGAGGGGGCGAAGAATAAAAGGTCGTCCAAGTATGGTATGACAGCGACCCCTTTCAGCCTCAGGGGAGCCAACGCTTCTGCCAGGACCTTGGTAAATATCCTGGGGGAAGAAGATAGACCGAATGACAGAGCCCTGAATTGGAGGTATCGGATCTGCCTTCCCCAAAGAATCGCTATCCTTAAATACTTTTGAGAGTCTTCTCGAATGGGGATGTGTAGGTACGCGTCCCTCAGATCGAGAGAGGCCATGAAACAATTTGGAGGGAGTACTGACCTCACTGTAAAAATTGTTTCCATCCGGAATTTCTTGTAAGTTACCCACTTGTTCAGTAACTTTAGATTCAAAATTAACCGGAATTTGCCTGACGGTTTCTTCACTACAAACACATGCGAGTAGAAACCGTGGTTTATTTCTTGTGACGGAACTGGCACTAGAACCCTCTGGTCTATTAAATCGCCAATTTGCGACAGCATAGCTGTCGCTTTCTGGGGATCTTTGGGAGGCTTGGTCAGACACATCCTTGCAGGCGGGGTGTGCTTGAACTGTATTTTGTAACCCTCCCTGATGATCCTCAGAATAAAAGTATTTGGGGTAGTCTTTTCCCACTGTGGGAGGAACTGCCCCAGTCTTCCCCCCACAGGGACCAGGTCACTGGGATTTAGAGTTTTTTTTAGAAGAGGAAAAAAGATTGCCCTTCTGTTTTCCTCCCATCCACTGTTTCTTAAGCCCCGTACACACGAGAGGACTTATGTCCGACAGACTTCCAAAGGAGTTCTGCCGAAGTTCTGACAGAGTTCTGACGGACTTTTCGACTGAGCGGACTTGGCCACACACAATCACACTAAACTCCGACGGATTCGAACGTGATGACGTACGACTGGACTCGAATAAGGAAGTTCATAGCCAGTAGCCAATAGCTGCTCTAGCGTCGGTTTTAGTCCGTCGGAATAGCATACACACGAGCGAATTTTTCGGAGGGACCGGGTCCGGCGGAGTTCCGTCTGAAAAATTTGAAGCATGTTCCATTTCTAAAGTCCGTCAGACTTTTGCGAATCAAAAGTCCGTTGCAGCCCACACACGATCGAATAGTCTGACGAAAGCAGTCCGTCGGACTTTGGATGTTGAAAAGTCCGCTCGTGTGTACGCGGCGTTAGGGGTTGACTCATTAGAGGTCTGTCCTTGTGACTGTCCCTGCCTTTGGGGACGAAAAAAGCGTTTACCTGTAGTCTTTTTGGGTTTAACAGGAAAGGCCTTCTTCTTGTCCGCAGTACGGTCCAGGACTTTCTCAAGATCCTGCCCGAACAAGAGGTCTCCCTCAAAGGGGATGCCACATAACCTCACTTTTGAGGCTGAGTCTCCTGACCAAGACTTCAACCAAAGTGCCCTGCGAGATGCGTTTACGAGGGCAGCGGTCCTGGCTGACAATTTAACAGACTCCGCAGAGGCCTCTGCCATATAACCTGCTGCTTTATGTAGCATAGGAAGGGAATCCAGGATTTCCTTTCTGGAGGTCCCCCCTTCCAAATGGCTTTGCAATTGTTCCAGCCAGACCTCCAAGTTGCAAGCCACTATTGTTGTGGCCATTGCAGGTTTTAAATTAGTCATGGTTACTTCCCATGACCTCTTCAGCAGCACCTCCATCCTTTTATCCATGGGATCCTTAAGATCACCCATGTCCTCAAAGGCGAGGTCTGTTGATTTTGCACACTGGGAAAAAGCTGCGTCTACCTTGGGCACTTTGTTCCAGACGCAAGTGGGGTCCTCGCTGAAGGGGAATCTCCGCTTCATACTTTTAGGAAAAATAGCTTTTTCTCTGGCTCCTCACACTCTTTCTTGATCTAATCTACCAGTGTGCTATGAACCGGAAAAACCCTGACTGAATCTGCCTTTAGGGTCTGATACATCCGGTCATGCAAGGACAGGGAGACTGGCTCTTCTTTAATTTCGAGCATCTCATAAATCACCCTTAGTATTACCTTCTCGAGTGAGAGCCTGTATCTGGGAGAGCTTGTCCCTTGAACAGAAATATCTCTGGATGATGCCGTCTCACTTGGGCCATCCAGTGAATCAAATTCCTCTTCCCCTGATTCGTCACCTTCCTCTGGGGTGGAAGCAGGGGGGACTGCAGCTGGTTTTGGGGTCTCAAGGTTTGCTAGCATTGTCTTGATGGATTGCATTTCTTTCTGTACTCCAGAAATCAAATCCTTACAGGCTCCCGTAGCTTCCTTATAGACCAATTTGTCTATGCATGGTTTGCAAAGGGGCTTAGACCATCCTTCTTTTAATTTATTCATACATGAAGGACATCTCTTCTTCCCCCTGACCTCTCTGGTTCTTTGGGCAGAGCCTAAGACAAGGGAAGGATGGAAGAAGGAAGGGAAAAACAGACAAGCTAACGTCAGCGAAACCTTAGAAAAAATAGGATGCCTTCACCAAACACCTATGTGCACCCCACCAACCGCTAACAGGATTCGCAAGACTCTTTAGTCCGGATCCTGTTTGAGAGAGGGAGGGAGGAAAAACACACCTGGACCATTTCAGAATGCCTTTGCATTGATTAGTCCATCACTCCCCCCATCTCTCCCAACCCTGTAGGTACAAGACACCTCTGTGTTTGCCTACCTGAGCTGGTTTGGCTCCACTGCTACTCTCTATTGCATCCATATCCGATCGGAATCTTGCCTAACCGCCTGGAGGCTTTTCCCTTCGTTTGTGATGCAGCACGAACGTTATGTGGCCGGGGATTTTTAAAATAGCCGCCAAGGTTCCGATCGTCCATGCTCACCGCGCGACCCGGAACCAGAAGTGGATTGCCGGAAGTCCTCTATCCTCCTCCTGTGTTCCACAGGCCGGAACTCGATGCCTGTGCCTGCCCCCCGCCTGACTTTGTGCCCAAATCTGAACCTATCATCAGGCGAGGGAACGCCAGCCCTCCCCGGGCTTCAGAAGAAGAACGCCGGTTCGTAGCTGCTGTCAACCCGACTGGAGGACCTCAGATGTCTGCTACCAAAAACAGGTATACAGAACTCCTTCCCCGTCTCTTATGGGCAATCCCACCGTCAGGGAAAGGAGAGCTCCTGATCCAGCCTCCTCCTCCGGTGGAGGAAACACAAAGACTGAAGGGGAAGGGACGGAGACCGCCCTTTAAAGATCTGGATTGTGTTTCCTGCCTCTGGAGGTGGAGCCTATCTCTCTAGTGCTGTCCTGGACAGACGACTAGAGAAAACAAACCACAAAATTCCCCCCAAAAAAAGATTGTGTAGATGTGATGATTTAAAATATTGTATTGCTGAAATGAGTAAAAAGACTCATGAAATACATTTGGGAGAAGTGTGTGTGACTATGAGCATCAAAAGAAGTTCATTCTTGCAGCATTGTAAAGAACAAGAGAATGCGCTTCATGAAAGAATTTTTAACATTGCAGCGTGACGAATGTGCTATATCGAATACGATCGGTAGTTTTACCTGAGCGAGCGCTTCCGTGTCCGAATTTGATTGTGAGCATGCGTGGCACCTTGTCCGTCGGAGTAGGCTACACATGATCGGACTATGTCCGATCGGAGCATGTTGTTGGAAAATTTTATAGACAAGTTGGAAAACTTGGTCCGTTGGATACTCCGACGGCATCAGTCCAATGGAGACCACGCACAGTCGGATTATCCGACAACATGGTCCAATCGGACACCTTCCATCGGAATGTCTGACCATGTGTACAAGGGCTTAGAGGCACCTCTCTTCTCTTTTATACTCTGTTGTGACATCACACTACTTGTATATCAGGACATCGCTTGTATATCAAGTCAAAACGTATTTAAAAATGTTGCTTGTCTTGCAAAACGCTCTCAAACCAAAGTTTTACTGTACATGGTAATAAGGCGATCTGATATAACAAGTTCATATCCTAAAGCTAGCCATATGCTCATAGAATCTAATTTGAAAATGTTCCTTTTAAGAATGAGCATTCAGTTTGTTAATCATTATTCAACATATATCAATATTAGACCCCTTTCACAATGGAGGCTTTCCTCAGGCGCTTTAGCGGGAAGCTGCGCTGGCAAGACGTCAAAAAAAGTCTTGCAAGCAGCTTCTTTGCAGCGCTTTAGGAGCGGTGAATACACCGCTCTTAAAGCGCCCCTGCCCATTGAAATCAATGGGCAGCGCCAGCAAAGTGCCTCTGCAGTGGCGCTTTGTTGGGGGTTTTAACCCTTTATTCAGCCACTAGCAGGGGTTAAAAGTGCCACGCTAGCAGCCAAAAAGCACTGCAAAAACGATGGTAAATCGCCGTTAAAAGTTTAGCAGTGCTTTAGAGCCTGCGCACCGGGTGCTGACAGTGTGAAAGGGCTCTTAGATTTCAACCACAGTGAGGAGAAAATTCGAAGGATCAGGATAGAAATTTTTTCTCCAACAAATTCACTTCTAACAGTGAATGTGATTTTCTTTCAGGAAAGCCCATTCACTTCAAAATCGAATGTTAAAATTAAATGTTTTTGAAGCACTTTTAGGCTGGGTTCACACTTGTGCGAAAATGGTGCAGGAACATTTTGTTTGGTCTGCACTGCAATCGGATCGCATGGGTGTTCACACCTATGCGATCTGCTTCCTGCACCATTTCACAGTTTGCACTGTGATCTGTGAACCAATCTGGGGGTGTCATTAACTTTACATTGACACCCCCAGCAGTTCGCAGATCTCAGTGTGAACCACTGTGCGATTCAGGTGCGATATGGGAACCAGCACTGAATCGCAGGCTTTCCGGCATTGCACCAGTGTGAACCAGGACTCAAATAACGTTTGTCATGTCATCAAATGTGCTGATGATAATTTTTCGTATGAATTTTCATATAAATTTTAATATAAGCATTCAATAAAAGCTCAAAAACCAGACAGAGTATGGCCAGTTGTAGTGCAATCAAAACAAGTCAACATAATTGACTATCTTTTGATGTTTATGGTGTGCTTTATGCCGCGCACACACACGACCGGACATTCTGTCAGAATAAACTGACAGTCTTTCCGACGGAGTTCCGATGGAGTTCCGCTGAAACGGACTTGCCTACACATGATCACACCAAAGTCTGTTCGTTTAGAACGCAATGACATACAACAGGACTAGAAAAGGAAATTCAATAGCCAGTAGCCAATAGCTGCCCTTGCGTCAGTTTTGGTCCGTTGGACAAGCATACAGACGAGCGGTTTTCCCGATAGGAATTGATTCCATCAGAAAGATTTAAAACATGTTCTATTTCTAGGTCCATCTGAATTTTTTTTTTTTAAAGTCCAATGAAGCCCACACATGATTGGAATATCTAACGAAATGATTCCGTCTGACCTTTTCTGCCGGAAAGTCCGGTCGTATGTACGTGGCATTAGAGTTCTGACATATTGTGGCTAAGTGCTACAGGTACTGGGATATGAACGTGCATTCATTACTTGTACTCTGATTTTAACCAATGCAACATTTTCTTGAATGGTGGATTGTCTGCTAGGGTTATCAGTAAAAGTCAATGTGAACAGTGTGAGCACCCACAGATGCTTTATATTAGTAATAGGTGACCAATGAGTAAGAGAAGGATGGCCCAATCTTTATCCCTCTATGGTGGGTGAACGCATTCTTTCACCACCACATTGATATCTGCAAACAGGTTAAAGGTTCCACCTCTCCATTCCTTTGCCGGTAAACAAACTCCTCAACCACAGCTCACACTTTACTAAGAGAGGAACTTCAGCCTAGAGATATAACCTACTTACAGCTAGTTAATGTTTAACAAATAACTAGCTCACAAACCCTATATGTGTCTCCTTACTGGATTTCATTTGTATTGTATAAGTGTCTTTTATGGTGGCAGAATGACTGGAGGTTCACTTCATTGTCAACTATAAAATTGTTCCACAGGAGAGAAAATCACACTGAAATGTTTGTACTTACTGTTCATTTGTTTATTCATATGGTTCTTTCCAGGTACCAACCATACTTGGAAGAAGAAGTCTTAAGCCACAACTGGAAATATGCCTTACCCAAGTAGACGGCATCTAATAAAGTGGTTCTCAAGGCAAACATTTTGTTTTTGTTTTTTACCTGTAATGCAGTCTATGCATTAAGGTAAGAAAAACTTTTTCATGCAGCTAAGCCCTTCTAAATACTTACCTGTGCCCGACCTCCAGCGATGTGCTCGAGAGCAGCAGCTCTCTTGGCTATCTTCCTCCTCACTGATTAAGAGACAGCAGCGGGAGCCAGTGAGAAGAGAGTGGGGGGGGGGGGGGGCTGAGTCAATGGACACACAGGGCTGGCTTGGGAGCGAGCACACACAAGCACCCCCATATCAAGCGGCATGCTATGAGGGCACTCAGCAAGGGGGAGGGGGTGCCAGTGGGGGACCCGAGAAGAGGAGGAGCAGGGCTGCTCTATGCAAAACCATTACACAGAGCAGGTAAGTATGACATGTTTGTTATTTTAAAAAAACGAATACATTTTTGCCCTTAGAATCACACTCTACTCATCTGAAAGGCCTAGTACGTACTTTTTGATCCAGCAGTTCAATGGTTGAAGTGGTCAAAGCCTAAAACATATGTTAGTCTAAGGCCGCGTACACACGGGCGGACTGTTCGCCCAACCTTGTCCGCTGAACAGTGTTTGGGCGGACAGTCCGCTCGTGTGTGGGGCTTCAGCGGACAGTTTCAGCGGACAGTTGGACGAACAAGGTCTTACGGAAATTCCGAAAAACTGTCCGCTGAAACAAGGTTTCAGCGGACTGTTCGCTCGTGTGTAGGCTTGTTCGGCCAACTAAGTCTTGCGCATGCTCAGAAAGGATTTCCACGTCGGAAGGTTGCATTGCAGTGTATTGGACGTCGTATTTTTCGTCCCGTCGTACGTGCCGTTCACGTCATCGCGCACGGTTTCAGCAAACTGTTCGTCCGTCGTGTGTGGCCATGTCCGTCCATGCTAAGTTTGAGCGGACTGTTTGCCGAAACTGTTGGACGGACAAAGTTGGGCGAACAGTCCGCGCGTGTGTACGCGGCCTTAAAGGAAACACAACAGCCTTTCTCATTGTTGATCGTATTACTTTTATATAATTATTGTTAGCGGCTAGATACAGTAGCACCTAACCTTCCATTTGCAAACAGCAGATCATTATTTATTAGACTTTCACAGAGATTTTAAATTTTTTACATAAAGCTGGAGCTTAATAGAGTTTTTTTGGGGATATAGAGCCCATTCTGACATTTCAACAAATCACATAACTCATGTTACTACTTTCCCAGAATGCCCTTCATTCTGTGAATGGAAGAGAAGCAGCTAAATGACAGGATCTCCTCCGCCTGGTGGCTGTGAAGTTAAAGCGGGGTTCCACTCTAAAGTGGAACTTCCGCTCATCGGAACCCTCCCCCCCTCCTGTGTCACAGTTGGCACCTTTCAGGGGGGAGGGGGGTGCAGATACCTGTCTAAAACAGGTATTTGCACCCACTTCCAGGCATAGAGGGAGTCTATGCCTCTTCCTGTCCCGGTGCGCTGTCTGCTGGGACACACACGGGTCCCAGAGACAGCGGGGACCATTCATATTGCGCTGCGCGACTCACGCATGCGCAGTAGGGAACCGGGAAGTGAAGCCGCAATGCTTCACTTCCTGATTCCCTCACCTAGTATGGTGGTGGCAGCAGCCGAGCGATCGATCGGCCTCGGCTGCCGACATCGCTGGATCCTGGGACAGGTGAGTGTCCATTTATTAAAAGTCAGCAGCTGTAGTATTTGTAGCTGCTGGCTTTTAATATTTTTTTTTCCAGTGAAATCCCTCTTTAATACCGCAGAGACATTTTTTTACCAGAAGCAGCCACCTGCAAGTAATGGGATTACACATACCTAATACAGTATGTTTCTGCTGCTGTATCCCCCCTTCCCCAGAAAAAGAAAAGAAAAATATATATACAGTTGCAAAAAAAAGTATGTGAACCTTTTTGGAATGATATGGATTTCTGCACAAATTGGTCATAAAATGTGATCTGATCTTCATCTAAGTCACAACAATAGACAATCACAGTCTGCTTAAACTAATAACACACAAATAATTAAATGTTACCAGGTTTTTATTGAACACATCATGTAAACATTCACAGTGCAGGTGGAAAGAGTATGTGAACCCTTGGATTTAAAGCGGGAGTCCGCCGGGACTCCGCGTTTTTTTTTTTTTTAAAAGCCAGCAGCTACAAATACTGCAGCTGCTGACTTTTAAAATAGTGACACTTACCTGTCCAGCGCGCCCGCAATGTCGGCACCCGAAGCCGATCTCTAGATCGTCTCTCGGGTGCTGCCGCCGCCATCTTGGGTATGGGAATCAAGAAATGGAGCCTTTCGGCTTCATTTCCCGGTTCCCTACTGCGCATGCGCGAGTCGCGCTGCGCAATAAGGACGGTCCCCGCTGCCTCTGGGATCTGTGTGTTTCCCAGCAGGCAGCGGGGCACTTGCGGAAAGGGGCGTAATCTACGCCCCTTTCCGCAGAGATCTATCCCGGAAGTGGGTGCAGATACCTGTACTGTACAGGTGCCAATTGAAAGTGCCAATTGTGGCGCCGGAGGGGGGGAGGGTTCCGATGAGCGGAAGGTCCACTTTAGGGTGGACCTCCGCTTTAATAACTGGTTTAAAGAGGAAGTAAACCCTGATGGGTTTACTTCCTCTTTGATTCCCTGCAAAGGTAAAGCATAATGGACTACTATGCATCGCATAGTAGTCCATTATGTGTCACTTACCTGACACAGGAGCCAGCGAAGTCACCGCTGTCCCCTTTTGTACGGAGCGTCCATCTTCTTGGTGGGTCCGACCCTGTCATATGACGGAGCCGCGATGGCGTCACTCCCGCGCATGCGCACGGTTGACGCCACTTGCGGCATATCGCCGTTAACAGCGGCGCACTCAGTGCGCCTGAGAGCTGCTGTCTATGGCGCATGCCTATGTCTATGGCGCAAATATCTCCTAAACCGTGTAGGTTTAGGAGATATTTCTTGGACCTACAGGTAAGCCTTAATCTAGGCTTACCTGTAGGTCAAAGTGGTTTGTAAGGGTTTACAACCACTTTAACCTCCTTTGGCAGCAATAACTTCAAACAAACGTTTCCTGTAGTTGCAGATCAGACGTGCACAATGGTCAGGAGTAATTCTTGACCATTCCTCTTTACAGAACTGTTTCAGTTCAGCAATATTTTTGGGATGTTTGATGTACATCGCTTTCTTGAGGTCATGTCACAGTCTCTCAATTGGGTTGAGGTCAGGACTCTAAATTGGCCACTCCAGAAGGCGTAGTTTCTTCTGTTTAAGCCATTCTGTTGATTTACTTCTATGCTTTGAGTCGTTGTCCTGTTGCAACACCCATCTTCTGTTGAGCTTCAGCTGGTGGTTCTCCTGCAAAATGTCTTGATAAATTTGGGAATTCATTTTTCCTTTGATGGTAGCAATCTGTCCAGGCCCTGACGCAGCAAAGCAGTGCCAAACCACGATGCCCCCACCACCATACTTCACAGTTGGGATGAGGTTTTCATGTTGGTGTGCTGTGCCTCTTTTTCTCCACACAGGGGGTTATTTATGAAAGGCAAATCCACTTTGCACTGAAAGTGCACTTGAAAGTTCAGTCACTCTGAATCAAAGGGGTAGATCTGAAATGACTGGAAGCTCTTCTGATTTATCATCCAATCATGTGCAAGCTAAAATGCTGTTTTTTATTTTCCTTGCATGTCACCCTCAGATCTACAGCAACTTTACTTCCAAGTGCACTTTCAGTGCAGTTTCAAGTGCACTTGCAGTGCTAAGTGGATTTTGCTTTAGTAAATAACCCCCATAGTGTTGTGTGTTTTTTCCAAACAACTCAACTTGGTTTCATCTGTCCACAGAATATTTTGCCAGTACTGCTGTGGAACATCCAGGTGCTCTTGTGCAAACTGTAAACGTGCAGCAATGTTTTTTTTGGACAGCAGTGGCTTCCCCTGTGGCATCCTCCCATGAAATACATTCTTGTTTAGTGTTTTACATATCGTAGATTCTCTAACAGGGATGTTAGCATATACCAGAGACTTTTGTAAGTCTTTAGCTGACACTCTAGGATTCTTCTTCACCTCTTTGGGCAGTCTACGCTGTGCTCTTGCAGTCATCTTTACAGGACGCCCACTCCTAGGGAGAGTAGCAGCACTGCTGAACTTTCTCCATTTATAGACAATTTGTCTTACCATGGACTGATGAACAGCAAGGCTTTTGGAGATACTTTTATAACCTTTCCAGCTCTATGCAAGTCAACAATTCTTAATCGTAGGTCTTCTGAGAGCTCTTTTGTGCGAGGCATCATTCACTTCATGCAATGCTTCTTGCGAAAAGCAAACCCAGAACTGGTGTGTATTTTTTATAGGGCAGAGCAGCTGTAAACAGCACCTCCAATCTCATCTCATCTAATTGATTGGACTCCAGTTGGCTGACACCTCACTCTAATAAGCTCTTGGAGAGCTCATTAGTCTAGGGGTTCACATACTTTTTCCACCTGCGCTGTGAATATTTACATGGTGTGTTCAATAAAAACATGGTAACATTTAATTATTTGTGTGTTATTAATTTAAGCAGACTGTGATTGTCTATTGTTGTGACTTAGATGAAGATCAGATCACATTTTATGACCAATTTGTGCAGAAATCCATATAATTCCAAGAGGGTTCACATACTTTTTTTGCAACTGTGTATATGTATATATATATATATATATATATATATATATATTATATACACTGTGTGTACAATATATTGTATATACAATACATGCCAAATTCCAGTTTTAGGTATATTTATAAAGCAGAGAATGTGATATTCAACAAATATGTAAACTGCGATCATGCATCATACTCTTACTGTAGGTATATCTTTCCAGTAATTGTATTTGAAATTACAGTAATTGATTCACCTGAAAAAAACACTTATTGAATATCACATTCCCTGTTTTATAAATTTGCCCCTCTCAGAATGAATACAAAGATTTCTCTGGTTGGCTGAGGAAGTGAGGAAGGTGGATGATGCCATGATTTTCCATTCAGCCAATCAGAGGAAGCAATGTATTCATTGAGACAAAGCTGCCTATGAATAGCTGAGTGTCGCTCAGCCTGACTCTGAGTGTGAAATGGGAAGTTCTTATCTAACTGACAGAACACATAGCTGTATATTGTATGCAGCTGATGCTATATACTGTTTAAATATCACGCACAGTGGCCCCACTCTTTGGGGCTGGTTCACTTTCTATGAGGAGGTGAGTTACAATCTAGATAAAGGATGGCCCATAAGCATGGTGTATCTGAATTTTGCTAAATCATTTGACACAGTGCCTCATAAACGTTTGCTATACAAAATAAGGTCCATTGGCATAGACCATAGGGTGAGTACATGGATTGAAAACTGGTTACAAGGCCGAGTTCAGAGGGTGGTGATAAATCGGGAGTACTCGGAATGGTCAGGGGTGGGTAGTGAGGTCCCCCAGGGTTCGGTACTGGGATCAATGCTATTTAATTTGTTCATAAATGACCTGGAGGATAGGGTAAACAGTTCAATCTCTGTATCTGTGGACGATACTAAGCTAAGCAGAGCAATAACTTCTCTGCAGAATGTGGAAACCGTGCAAGCAGATCTGAACAAATTAATAGGGTGGGGGCAACTACATGGCAAATGGGGTTTAATGTAGAAAAATGTAAAATAATGCATTTGGGTGGCAAAAATATACATGCAATCTATACACTGGGAGGAGAACCTCTGGGGAAATCTAGGATGGAAAAGGACCTGGGGGTCCTAGTAGATGATAGGCTCAGCAATGGCATGCAATGCCAAGCTGCTGCTAACAAAGCAAACAGAATATTGGCATGCATTAAAAATGGGATTATTTCCAGAGATAAAACAATAATTCTTCCGCTCTATAAGACTCTGGTCCGGCCGCACCTGGAGTATGCTGTCCAGTTCTGGGCACCAGTTCTCAGGAAGGATGTACTGGAAATGGAGCGAGTAACAAAGCTAATAAACGGGTCTGGAGGATATTAGTTATGAAGAAAGATTGCGTGCACTGAACGTATTCTCTCTGGAGAAGAGACACTTGAGAGGGGATACGATTTCAATTTATAACATTTTTATATTTTATAAAAAAAATTATAAAAATGGTATATCCCAGCATCCTCTGGGACTGTGACATCATAATGGGCGGGGACATCACCCGGCGATAACCTATATAAGTCACCGCACGCCGCGTCCCTGTCATTGTGGCCAGAGACAGCGACGAGGCAACATCTCAAGAAGAGAAGAACAAGAACAGAAGAACAGAAGGCGGCAAAGACAGTGGCGACAGAAGAACCGAAGAGGGGGACAAGACCACCGAAGTCGGAAGAAGACCTCTGGGCGGCGGTGAAGAAGAAAGCCGGGCTCCTCTGTTAGTAAAAGAGCTAGTAGAAGATAGCAGAGGAGTCCGGCGAGAAGACCCCCCAAGACGGAAGAAGACCCCCGGAGCTGTGCAATAAACTATTTTTAACCCTTGTGTGTTGTGTTTTATTTAAAAAAATTTCACAGGTGGATGGGTAGCGTTACATTGTACCTCATGCTCATTCACATAGGGTGGGGGGCCGGTATCCGGGGCCCCCTTATTAAAGGGGGCTCCCGGATTCTGATAAGCCCCCCGCCCGCAGACCCCGACAACCAACGACCAGGGTAGTCGGGAAGAGGCCCTTGTCCTCATCAACATGGGGACAAGGTGCTTTGGTGTGGGGGGGCCCCATGTTGAGGGCACGGGGCCTGGTACAGCTCAGGAGGTGGGGCGTTCGCTTGTCCCCACCCCCTTTCTTGACTGGCCGGGTAGAGTGCTCGGATAAGGGTCTGATATGGACCTTGGAGGGGACCCCCACGCTGTTTTTTCAGCGTAGGGCTTCCCCTTTAAGTCCATACCAGGTGAATGGGCCAGTGACGTTTCAATCTCGCCGCCAAAGGCGGCGACATTTACTTCCAGGCTACCTGGAGCCGTGCTCAAAATGAATGGACTTTTCTCCGTGTGGGAAAAGTCCGTTCATTTCAAAAGTACGTCGTCTTGTGTCTTTTGTCAACCTCACCTACTATGTAACTATGTAACACCTGCATGTGGTGTGGGAAATGCTCGTTATATGCACATTTCCTGCACTTCATTCAAATCGCACTGCCTTGTGGGCACCAGATTTGGTGTAGCGTGTTTTTCAAAAATAGTGCATGCACTACTTTTTGTGCAATCTGTTGGGATTTCCACCTATTTAAATTAATGGGCTGAAAATCGCACTGCAGGGAAATGCACAGGAATTGCAGAGGAACGCTCACTGCAATCCTGTGTGATTCTGGTGTTGACCAGCCCTTAGTGTAGAAGGTGCCAGTTTGGCCCAAACTTACTAGTTAAAGTGACAATAGACCTGGAGATAAGCTTTAAGGCATATGTAGGTTCTGTCACTAAAACCATATATAATGTTTAGCATGTTAATGTCGTTTTTAGTCTGAATCTTCCTTAAAAAAAATTATAATAAATCTTGTTATTCTGTGATGAAAGTGCCTTTTCAGGCACTTCCTGTAAGAGCATGCCGATGCTTTGTCTTTGCCGTCTAATTGTGCCCCTGTGTTATCACCCTATACTTTTCTCTTGGGGTTTCCAACTGGCTGTGACAACTAGGGTTGCCACCTTTTGTTCCAGTCAAACCCGAACACTTTAGCGGCTGACAGCAATTTTTTTTATAGGATAAACTATACATATATTTTGCTATTAAATAACATTTCTAATCATATGAAGTTAATAACAAGCGTTCCCCTTTACATCAGAGTCCCCTTTCACTGTAAGGGGAGACTCTGCAGACTCTGATGTAAGGGTGAACTCTGGGGACTCTAACATAAGGGATGCTCTGGGAACCCTGAATTAAGGGGAGACACTGAGAACTCTGATGTACGGAGAGGACTTTGATGTAAGGGGGAACACTGTGCCCTTTGGTGTACAGAGGAACTCTGATCTAAGCGGTGCTCTGAGAACCCTGATATAACTTGGAATTATATCACTTGAGAGACAGGAGAGAGAAGGGGGAGACTTCAGTCACAGACAGGAATGGATGGTGAGCTCACTCACGCCTTGGCAGTCAGCACTTCTCATCCAGTTGTATCTGAGGCTGCTGGACCTCAAATTTCCAGCCCCTGTTTTCCTTTTCTGAGGCACAGCGCCGGGGAATGGAGTGCGGGCAGACACAGAGGGGTAGGGGCAGGAGTAAGAGGTGCAGATCGAGCCCTCTCTACACTCCTGTCTGTGTGTGTGTTTGGGGGAAATAAATTGTTAGTGCTGGCTTTGGGCAGTGTGAAAGAGAGTGTAACAGACACTCTCAGCTTAGAAACCTGCAGCCAGCAACCCTGCTGCAAAACCACAGTCCAGTCTGAATAATGTGTCCGGTTTTCAGGCAGTCTGAAACCCAGATGTATGGTCCCAAACTGTCCGGGTGAATCCCTGACAGGTAGCAACCCTAGTGACAACACTCATTGCACAGACATATTCTGGTGTTGCTATCAGCAGGAAATCCACCCTGACATATGCCATACAGCTAACGGTGGAGTACATCATGCGTGTCGACAGGAGTGGCTGCAAAGATGCAAAAAATAAACAAACATATTTTCTTTAAAAAAAATCTAAATTGTTTATGATTCATGGAGCTTTTTCATATTAAATATCATCAAGTTATGGTTTATATGTACTTTAAAGCTAGTCATTTCTAAACTTTGGAAAATTGTCTACAGTTTCTCAGTAGCCATCAATAATTAAAAAAGTATCACGGACAGTACTCAATTTTCTCACAATTGCACTAATACGGCTACAATCACCTTCAGTAGCCATCCAAAACAGACGTGATCTAAATCCAAATAAGTTCTGAAATACTTACATGGTTGGAACACTGGTTTCCCAGGATAGAAGTAAACAGCAACAAGTATCCCAATGAGTGCTAGCAGTGCTTTATTGAAGAGAGCCATGAGGGAAAGGATAATGGAGACCAGATGAAATGTGCTTCCAACTGCTACTGTCACTGATCAGAGCTGCCTCTACAGGGCTGAGATTCTGTAGAAAATTTCACACACAGTGGGATTGGTCTTGTTACATATCAGGAAGTTCAAGGCTGCTCTTTTATAGTAGAATTGTTTAACCACTTCAATACCAGGCACTCTCACTCCCGTCCTGCCAAGTCCAATTTTCAGCTTTCAGCTTCCTCCTGTTAGGAGAGCAGCCGATCAGCGCTCCTCTACTCACATCTCTCAGTGTGAGTAGAGGAAAAGACAATAAACAGCTTTTACTATTTACACTGATCAGCTGTGATTGGTCAGAGGCTCTTTACCTTGATCAGAGATGGGGTGTCAGACTGACACACCACACCACCAATCGCTGTGTGCTCTAGCAGCTTATCCTGTTGGACATCATATGAAAATATGACGTCCAGTCAGGATAATATGTAGCGGTACCCCCATGGGGGCTGCTGATTTTGTTCATTACCTTTCTGCCGATCACTCTGCTTCTGATTCCCCATGCAATCACATGACACCAGTCAGAATTCCAGATTTATATTGCCTTATTTGGGAATAAATCTGTGGGGCTATTCAGTGAGGTATACGAGATGCCCCTTCTGATCCCATTTTCTTTAACCACTTGACCACTGGGCACTTAAACACCCTTAACCGCTTCCCGCCCGCCCTATAGCCGAATGACGGCCTTAGGGCGGGCGGCTTCCCTCGCCTGGCCGTCCCTGGACGGCCTGGTGTTTACTTCCGCAATGCGCGCCGCCGCGGGCGCGCATCGCGGAAGTTCTGTGTTTGCCGTGTCCCCCGGGGACAGGCAAACACAGATCGCTGTAAACGGCCAATCACAGCGGCCGTTTACAGCGTGATCGGCGTGTCCAATGGGAGATGATCTCATATGTAAACATATGAGATCATCTCTCAGCGCTGCTCTCCCTCCTCACACAGACAGCGTGTGAGAGGGGAGAGAAGAACGGCTGCAGCAGCCGTCAGTGTACAAAAGAAAAAAAAAAAAAAAAGTTTAAAAAAAAGTGCCATCCTCCCCCAGAGCCATCCTCCCCCAGTGCCACCCCCCCAGTGCCATGCCCCCCCCAGTGCCATCCTGCCCCAGTGCCATCCTGCCCCAGTGCCATCCGCCCCAGTGCCATCTCCCCCAGTGCCATCCTGCCCCAGTGCCATCCTGCCCCAGTGCCATCCGCCCCAGTGCCATCCACCCCAGTGCCATCCACCCCAGTGCAATCCACCCCACCCCAGTGCCACCTGCCCGCAGTGCTATCTGTCCCCAGTGCCACCTGTTGTCAGTGCCATTTGTCCCCAGTGCCATCTGTCATCAGTGCCACGTATAAGTGGCATCTGTCATCAGTGCCACGTGTTATTAGTGCCACATAGTGCCATCTGTCATCAGTGCCACGTATTAGTGCCATCTGTCATCAGTGCCACGTATCAGTGCCATTTGTCATCAGTGCCACCTGTCAGTGTCACGTGCCATCTGTTGTCAGTGTCACGTGTCATCAATGCCACTTATCAGTGCCATCTGTCATCAGTGTCACGCGTCATTGGTGCCACGTATTAGTGCCATCTGTCACCGGTGGCACGTATTAGTGCCACGTATTAGTGCCACATGTCATCAGTGCCACGTATTAGTGCCACGTGTCATCAGTGCCACATATTAGTGCCACGTGTCATCAGTGCCACATATTAGTGCCACGTGTCATCAGTGCCACGTATTAGTGCCACGTGTCATCAGTGCCACATATTAGTGTCATCTGTCATCAGTGCCACGTGTCATCAGTGCCACGTATAAGTGTCATCATTGCCACGTATCAGTGCCATCTGTCATCAGTGTCACGTGTCATTGTCCTGGTGCTTCAAAAGTGTAATAAATAGTCAACAAGTTAGATGTGTAATTTATGCTTCTAGAACACGTGATGGCGCTCCCTGCATGTTGGGCCTCTCTATGTGGCCAGGCTGTGAAAAAGTCCCACACATGTGGTATTGTAATACTCAGGAGGAGTAGCAGAATTTTTTGGGGGGTGTCATTTGTGGTATACACATGCCACGTGAGAGAAATAACCTATTACAATGACAATTTTGTGGAGAAAAATAAAGAAAATGAAAAATCTTCATTTTGCTAAGAATTGTGGGAAAAAAATGACAACATCAAAAAGCTCACCATGCCTCTTACTAAATACCTTGGAATGTCTACTTTCAAAAAGGGGTCATTTGGGGGGTATTTGTACTTTCCTGACTTGTTCGGGTCACAAGAAGCGAGATAGGCCACCAGTACATCAGATGTGATCAATTTTGTGCGATTCGCACCACAGCTTGTAGACTCTCTAACTTTCACAAAGACCAAATAATATCCACTAATTTGGGTTATTTTTACCAAAGATATGTAGCAGTATAAATTGTGGCCAAAATTTATGAAGAAAAATTAATAATTTGCATAATTCTGTCACAGAAACAAAGAAATATGCGTTTTTTTTCAAAATTTTCGGTCTTTTTTCATTTATAGCGCAAAAAATAAAAACCCCAGAGGTGATCAAATACCACCAAAAGAAAGCTCTATTTGTGGGAAAAAAAGGACACAAAATTCATTTGGGTACAGTGTTGCATGACTGAGTAATTGTCATTCAAAGTGTGAGAGCACCGAAAGCTGAAAATTGGTCTGGGCAGGAAGGGTGTTTAAGTGCCCAGTAAGCAAGTGGTTAATATCCAGACCAGTTTTCAGCTTTCGGTGCTCTCACATTTTGAATGACAATTACTCAGTCATGCAACACTGTACCCATATGAAATTTTTGTCCTTTTTTTCACACAAATAGAGCTTTCTTTTGGTGGTATTTAATCGCTGCTGGGTTTTTTTTTTGTGCTATAAAAGAAAAAAGACTGAAAATTCTGTAAAAAAAAAATGAAATTTTCTTAGTTTCTGTTATAAAATTTAGCAGATAAGTAATTTTTCTTCATAAGATTTGGCCAAAATTTATACTAATGCATATCTTTGGTAAAAATAAGTACAAATTGGTGGATATTATTTGGTCTTTGTGCAAGTTATAGAGTCCACAAGCTATGGTGCCAATATCTGAAAATTGATCACACATGAAGTACTGACGGCCTATCTCATTTCTTGAGACCCTAACGTGCCAGAAAAGTACAAATTGTCAGAAACCATGAAACACACTGAGACAGAAGTACAATCAAATCACACTTGTTTATTAATAAAAATAAAAAGGTAAATAGAAAAAAGCGTAGTCAAGCATAGATTTAATACTCAAGACAGGTGCCTGCACAGAGACTGGTGCAGCAGGGATGGCCTGCGACTCAGGTTGTACCAGAGCAGCCACCGCGGGGGATTCCAGGTGAGCCGTGCGATTCAGGAGCGTTTGTAACGCCAAGGCAAACTGATCCATGCGGTGATCATGCTCATCCAATCTGGAAAAAAATATTACAAACAAGTGGATTGACTGTATCCTCTGAATTCATGGCCTTCGTATGCTGTCAGAAACCATGAAACAGACTGAGACAGAAGTACAATCAAATCACACTTGTTTATTAATAAAAAATAAAAAGGTAAATAGAAAAAAGCGTAGTCAAGCATAGAGGTAATACTCGAGGCGGGTGCCTGCACAGAGACTGGCGCAGCAGCAGGGATGGCCTGTGACTCAGGTTGTACCGGAGCAGCCACCGTGGGGGATTCCAGGTGAGCCATGCGATTCAGGAGCGTTTGTAACGCCAAGGCAAACTGATCCATGCAGTGATCTTGCTCATCCAATCTGGAAAAAATATTACCAACAAGTGGAATGGCTGTATCTTCTGAATTCATGGCCTTCGCGTACTGTCAGAAACCATAAAACAGACTGAGACGGAAGTACAATCAAATCACACTTGTTTATTAATAAAAATAAAAAGGTAAATAGAAAAAAGTATAGTTAAGCATAGCCAGAGTCCAGTAGCCAGATCGGGTTGTCAGCCAGTCCAAAGTCCATTAACCAGATCGGGGAATCAGCCAGGCCAGAAGTCAGGGATCCAAGGAGAGCAACTGCAAGCAGGATAAGAAGCCAATAGGGATGTCAGCAAGCCAGTCTTGAAACAAACAGCAGGAGATGGTTCCTTGTGATGTGACCAACGCGAAGGCAAAGAAAAAAGTGAGCTGGAAGGCTTTAAATAGGCAGGTCAGACGAGCATCATTGAGAACAGCTGGTAACTGTGGAAGGAGAAGAGAGCTGGCAATTAGCCGACAGCTGAATGGCCAGCCCAGAGGAGGAAGGGCTAAGCCAGCCCTGACAGTACCCCCCTCAATGACCCCTCTCCCTCGGAGGGCCAGCGGGCTTGAGGGGAAACCATCTATGGAACTCGCGGAGGAGGACAGGGGCATGTACGTCAGAGGATGAAACCCAGGAGCGTTCCTCCGGACCGTACCCCTTCCAATGTACCAGGTACTGTATGCACCCACGGAACCTACGGGAGTCAACAATGGATGGTACCTCATACTCCTCATGGTTCTCAACCTGAATAGGGTGAGGACGTGGCACCGAGGTGGTAAATCGGTTACAGACTGTAGGGAAATTCAGCTTCTAGGACCACCCAGCTAGGTTCAGGTAATGCAGGAAGACTTCCGTAGACCCCCAGGCCCGGAGATATCAATAAGTGAAACAGGAAACTGGTTTGCTATGTTCACTTGTAATACCTGTTTATTCAATGCCAGATGCCGGCTTATATGTTGTCTAGGGATAACAAGGGAGGAGTTTCACGTATACAGAAGAAATAGCTTCAGTCAATATTTTACTTATTAGCTGATGCCATGAGCCAAATTTTTACATCATCTTTACTACAAAATATATGTATTCTTGAACAGATGTCGTTATCTTATCTAAAACAAACGTAAGCCTGAGCTAAATCAAACTTCACAGTCTTAATATATATATGTCAAAATGACCTCGAGAACATTTCTATAGATAACACTAGAAACATGTGTGAGTTTCATCTTAAACTTATATCTGAATTCAAGAGTTGTCATGTAACACATAAAATCTAATACAAAATGGAGTCTATCTTGCTATCGTTCCTTACAGTTCCCCTCTTTGAGACATTTATATGACTCACTACCTTTCACAGTTATGTAATCTTTCTTCTATCATAATACATACTAAGATAAACTCTATTTGCAGCAGCAGGATCAGGGGTTCGGGATGCCTTAACAATTATGCACATTATAAGCTTATAACAGGCATATAGGAACAAAACAAAAAGAATAATCATAGTTATAGTTATGGCAGCACTTTTTAACCATGTAAGTATTCCTATTCCAGAACTTAGGTTTGCAAAAGGATCCCATGTCTTAGCAATGTTTCTAGCTTCATCTTGTAATTTGCTTACTTCTTTCCGGTGTTGTGCAATTATATCATAGTAATCCGGTACCTCAATACTTGTGTTATGAAACCAGGTACAACACTCATAATCTTCTGTGTTTTCACATATCCCTGTTAAAGCAGCACTCATGCTTTCTATGGCTAACTCGTGTAGTTCTAATTGTTTTCTAATTGCCCTAGTTTCTATATTTAAATTAGTAATATCCTCAGAATTCTTTTCCATTACTTCATCAATGATTCCAGTGTATCTATTCAACCTTTTCATGAAGTCTATTCCCCACCCAGTCCATGAGGGGAACCAAGCCCATGCCATATCTTTTTCAAGAAATAACTCTCTTTTATTGCGGTGTTTGAGGGGGTACCTGGGATGCATGCTAGCTTCAAGGAGGTGTCTTCCCTTGCTATCTCCTACTACGCCCATGATGGGGACTAGGGCTGCGAGATAACACCATCCTTGGGGTTCAGTGGGGATCCAAGGGTGACAGATTTTTCCACAACAAATATAAATACTGTTTCCTAGAGCTAAAGATCGTTTGTTGAATATTGTCATCATTTCATCAGAAAGACTGGAAAAGGTTAAACTCGACAATAATTGTCCTACTGTGGAACCGGAACTGGAGCTAAGAAAGTTTATCAGAGTGGTGTTTAGGTCAGATTCTGAAGTGTGAAAGAAAGGACTTTCAATTGATGTCATTGAAAAGTTAATGTTAGCTTGTTGGCAAACTTCAGCTCCGTTTGTGGAGTTTCCCAACCTAAAACACCAGTCTGGGAAATGACTTCTACCAATAATCTGGAAAGTAAGGGTATTATTTGAAAGCATTCTTGTGACAGTTGTAAGAACGACAGGAGGAGTGCCATTAAGGAGAGGGGTGAAGTTTAGAGGTACGGCCATTAAGGGGATCCTAGCCGTGCTAGGATGGAGTTTACTACATATCCAACATTTTTCAAATCCAGACTTCTGGGCGTAGCTATATTTAAACTTCAATAATAACATTTTATCGGTAAAACTTTCTGAGTATTCATTTCTCTTGTGTCTGTCATGTGTGTTATTCATATTATTCTGTTGTAGAGTGTTAGAGGCTCCACAAATACTCTTTATGGGTCCCAAATCTTCAGGATGATAAATACAGTTAGTTATCAGCAAAGTTGGCAGGAACACAATCAGGGCAGCCCAGCATAAGAGGCACAAGGCCTTCCCAGAAGTCAGTGGTGAAATAAGCGAAGTCATCTTGTTCAGAGTCTTGACTATCTGCTTCACTTCTCTGTGCTTTATCTTTGTCTTTGCCTTGCTTCTTAGGTTCCTGGTTGACCTTCTTTACACGACTTGCATGAATCCAGGCCTGTTGTCCCTCTACCAGAATAGCTGTGCGGGTAACTGCGATCACTGTGGTTGGGGGTCCAAAGGGATACTCCTGTTTCTTGGTGCGTTTCAATTGCTGGACCACCACGGTGTCACCCACCTGAAAAGGGTGTGTAGGTTCCTGTGAAGAAGAAGGAGAGGTGCGAGCAACGTTCCTTTCAACTTGATCCAAAGTTTCAATAAGTTTTTTTACATATTCTTCCTGAATAAGATCTAGGTCCCCTCTTTCTATCATAAGTGGCTGTCTGGCCCATGGGGTGGGGAATGGCCTACCCATTAAGACTTCAAAAGGAGAGTATCCTGTCTTTTTAGAGGGTGTCATTCTTATCTCGGCTAGTACAGCTGGGAGGACCTTCTTCCAATTTGCATACGTACCTCCAGTGGCCTTCCTGATCTTATCCTTAATGGTTCTGTTCATCCTTTCCACTATACCTGAACTCTGGGGGTGGTAAGGAATATGAAACTTCCATTCTATTTTCAGTGTTTTCACCAGGTCTTGACAAACTTTGGCCACAAATGCAGGACCATTGTCAGAGTTGATCTGTAGTGGGCAACCCCACCTTGGAATAATTTCTTGTATCAGAATCCTCACTACTGTTTGTGCATCTTCCTTTGTAGTTACAAATATCTCCAACCATCTCGAAAATACGTCCAAAATTACGAGCAAGAATTCTTGTCTTTTACCTAGTTTGGGCATGTGTGTGAAATCTATCTGCAGGTGAGTGAATGGTGTAGATGGATATATCAGATGTTCATGTTTTACTTTGTGAGGGTTCCTAGGGTTATTCCGAATGCATGTGATGCATCTGGAAACATATGCCTTTACAAGAGAGGGAAGACCTGGAATGTAAAAATCCTTATCCAAAAGTTCACATGTGACTTTCCACCCTCTGTGACCTATCCCATGGTATTGTGAAATAAAAATGGGTGCGCTGGCTACAGGGATACATGGTCTCCCCTCTTGGCAGACAAGGTCAGTTTCTGGGCTTGTCTGCACACCTGCTGAGTTCCATTGCTGGATGTCTTGGTCTGTGGCATATGCTTGGAGGTCACGCAATGTTTGATCCAAAAGAGGAATTTCTGGTGAGAGTAATGGCATTTGTGTGTTTGCAGGCTGTGTGAATGCTGCTTCTCTTGCTGCTTTGTCAGCTAAGGCGTTGCCTTTGGCTATGTCATCCTGTTGCCCTGTATGTGCCCTACAGTGTAATATAGCTATGGACCTTGGCAATTGTATAGCTTCTAGCAAACTTGTGACAAGAGTGGAGTGTGAGATGGATTTACCATCTGCTGCTATGTAGCCCCGCCTTTTCCATATAACTCCAAAATCGTGTGCAACGCCGTAAGCGTACTTGGAGTCTGTGTAAATGTTGACATCCTGCCCTTCAAAAAGCTGACAAGCTCTAGTAAGAGCTATAAGTTCTGCAGCTTGTGCTGATTGGAATGGGACAGGGTTTGCTTCCAGTATTTTATCAGGCAGCTGAACAACAGCATACCCTGCATGGTATGTATTATCATTTGGTCTTGAACAAGACCCATCCACGAAGACATTCTGTGCTCCAAGGAGAGCAGTGGAAGACATGTCTGGTCTCGGGGATGTGTCTTGGTGGATGAGGTCCATGCATTCATGTTGAGGCACTACCTCATCTTCTTCACCTTTCAAGCCTAGCAAGGCATTTAGGATTGGAACTGGGCCAGAAGTGGGAGAGGCATATTTTATCTCAAGTTTTGGGTTAGAAAGTAAAATGACTTCATAACCGCTCAGCCTCTGGGCTGACATGTGCTGGGTATGGATGTTTTTTAGTAGGATGGATACATTGTGAGTGGTATGCAGTGTGGTGGCATGTCCTAGAGTGAATGATGTAGCCAATTCCACGACCATCGCACACGACGCAAGAGCTCTGAGACATGCGGGCATGCCCTGTACCGGCATAGGCACAACCTTTGAAAAAAACGCAATAGGGCGGAGTTTGCCCCCATGCTCCTGGGCCAGGACCCCCGCCATAGTTTTACAATTGTCCCTTGCAAACAAGTGAAACATTTTCCCATATTCAGGTAGTCCAAGTCCAGGAGCTGTGACCATTGCAGTTTTAAGATACACAAAAGCATTGTACATTTCATCATTCCATTTCACACAATCTGGCATGTCAGTACCTGTGGCTTGCCTCAGGAGATTATCATAGTAGGAACAATCAGGTATCCATTGGCGGCAGTAACCAATCATACCAAGAAAGGATAGCATGTCCTTCTTAGTAAGTGGGCGGGGCAGACCCACGAGAGCCTCAGCTCTCTTGTGACTGATTTTCCTTTCTCCTTTGGAGAGTACAAAACCAAGGTATTCAACAGTTTCCTGACACCATTGTAGTTTTTTCTTAGAAACCTTGTGACCATTGTCTGCTAACCAATTTAACAGATCTAAACCATCATTTTTACATGCTTTCTGGCTTGGACTACACAACAACAAATCATCAACATATTGAAGTAGGACGGAACCATGGCGGGGTGCCCAGGACCGCAGGGTTGCTTGGAGGGCCACTGTATATACTACAGGGGAGTCTACATATCCCATTGGCATTCGACACCACGTCATTTGCCTTTTTCTGAAACTGAACGAGAAAATAGGTTGTGTCTCTTCGTCAACAGAAACTGAAAAAAATGCATTACAAAGGTCAATGACCGAAAAATACTCTGCATCGGATGGTATGGAGGTTAGGAGTGATGGCATGTCAGGCACTATGGGAGCAATGGGTACCACTAGGTTGTTTATAGCTCTGAGGTCTTGTACAAACCTGTAAGAGCCATCCGGCTTCTTTACTGGGTTAATGGGGGTGTTGTAAAGAGAGTATCTCTTTAAGAATTCCTTGTTGCAGGAACCTTTCTACCATTGGAGCAACTCCTTCCTCTTTTTCTTTTGAAATGGGGTATTGTTTGTGATAAACCGGCTGTGCCCACGATTTTAAAGTTGCCTTGTATGGGGTACAAGAAATAAGACCTACATCCAAGGAGCTTTTAGACCGTACCGGATCATCTGGTGGAGGGAGATCACTATCCTCAGTGTAATATATTGGTATTACCTTGGAGTGTACGAAGACCCCTCCTTCAGTGGTCATTTTCAGTGTTATACCCAATCTTCCCATCAAATCTCTTCCCAAGAGGTTCACGGGACAGTTTGGTATAATCCTGAAACAATGATGCAAGACTGTTGCACCTTCCCCTTCACCATCACTTACTGGTAAAGGCGGTGTTTTGTATGTTTTGGTAAGTATCCCATTAATTCCCATAGAAGGTTCAGCAATTTTGGTCTCACCTCTGTAGTAGTCCTCACTGAGGGTGCTCCGAGTCGCTCCTGAATCGGTTAAAAACGGAACAGGCCTATATTTAACATATAAGGTCACAATTGGTTGCTCATTGTAAGAGTGTGAGATCAAGGGAAATGCTGGGATACTACCTTCTGGGCAGCTTCATTTCAGTTGTTGTTGATTCCACTGTATAGGGAATCGGGGACCCTGTTGTCTTGGGGCAACATGATTCTGTTGGCTAGATTGGGGTCCCTGTGTATGCATTTGACCTTGATCTTGAGTATTCGGGTCATTCCATTCATAAGGACATTGATTTCTCCAGTGCCCCTCCTGCCCACAGTTAAAACAACATGTGCGTGACTGCTGGGGGGGTTTGGAAAAACCATGTCCTTTCCCTCTTATTTTTCCTCTTCCTCTGCCTCTACCTCTATTTCCACTGTCCCATTGTCCACCATTAACTTGGGGAGGCTGGGCTTGCACTCCACCCTGATAATGGGTACTCACTGCCTTCTCTTTTATTACATCAAAACACCCTGCTGCTTCTTTCTGTATTAAAGTTTCCTGAAATTGGTCAATCGTCTGTGTGGTCCATTCCGATATCATCTGTTTGACCACCAAGGCGAACTGGGGTTTTAGATTATTCATATAAGTTTGAATAAACAAAGCTCCCACATCAGTAGTTGTAGCTAATCCAGCTTCTGTTGTCCAATTTTCATGAAACCTTTTCCAGAACTCAACTACAGTCTCTCCTGACTTTTGTTTGCATGCTATGGCAGTAGGGAGGGAACTTTTATTTTTAAATACTCTCATCATTTCAGTCTCTAATTCCGTCCACATGGTGTTCCTACCTGGTACTGTGTTTAACCCATATGTTCCCGCATTTCTAGTGTCAATAGTGTTTATAGTTGCAACATTTGCCCAGTTCCAGGAACTGGTGTGTCCTATGATGCCATCAATGATAAGACGCATATCTTCCTGTGTGTAATTTCTACCCTTACAGGCCTTTTTTAAGTAAGTTAAAGTACCTCCTGCAGAGGCGGTGGGTTTGGGGCAATGTTTTACTATCCTGTCAATGTCCTCAATGTCTATTGCCTTTTTCAATATTTCATTTCCAATGGTCATGAAAGGCGCTTGGAGATTAGGGTTACAATATACAGCTCCACTCTTTGTTTTAGGGGGACTGAATATTTTATCCCTATCAGCGTTTTCCTGTTCTTCCTCCTGCTCTTGGCCAGGTGGTGAAACTACCTCTCCTATAGCTCCCTGATCTTCTGGTTCAGCTACCTGGACTTGGGCTCCCGCTTCTCTCCTATGTGGGTGCTGTCTATCTTGTTGTGGAGCAGGAACGATCTGCTGTTGTGGTTGTGGAGCGGGAGGGACCTGCCGTTGTCTGGTTGCATAATGTCCAGCCAGAAGATCAATATCTTCCTTTGCTAAACTTGGATAGACATGTACATATGCGGGTGGAGGATGACTGACTGTTGGCAGAGATGGGGCTGTTGGGTCAGGAAAAACTCTCTTTTTATCGGCTTCTTCTCTGTGTTTCTGGTCATAATCTTCCTTACTTAGACATTTGGTGGGCTTTTTCTGTTTCTTATTTTCCCTCTCAAACCAATATGGGGCGTATTTTAACCAGTTCTCCCCTCCCTTTTCCATATAATCCATATCCCATTGAGGATCCCCAGGGTACCAAGGGAAAGTTCTCTTATCTCCTAAACACAATCCTTTAATCATATCCATATGAAAATTATCATTGTTACCATTCCGGGAAAAGGGGTCTACACTGTGCATGGTTTCGGTCCAGCCCGCTAAATTTGAAACCCATGGGACTATAAATTCATAATTAGTACCACAAACTCTGGCTACAAAATCTTTACATGTTTCTCCTGGGTTGGGAAGAGGGGGAGGATCTTCTTTACCTTGTTTCTGACCCATATTGACAGTGGGAGCCGACTGTTTTACCACGCAGCCTTCTGACCCACACAACAGATAATCTTATAGTTTTTAAGCAATAGAAAGAATAAGCAAAAGATTTTGGGGTCACCGGAGTCTATTTCCTCATTAACCTTCTCATATTTCTTCCCAAAAGAAATGTATCTATATATGTGTATGCAGTACTGCTTATCTTTGTGGATTTCCCAAAAACCCTCCAATATTAACCTCTGGCGTGATCCTATCCCCTACTAATTTACGGGTCTAGAAAAACATTAAATCAGAGCTGGGGTAAGGAATATTTTGTCAATAAAGACAAACTAAAAACTTACCCTTAAGCTGATGTTTGCTTAATGTTTTCTAATCCCGGACGAGCCCCCAGTTGTAGGGAAATTCAGCTTCTAGGACCACCCAGCTAGGTTCAGGTAATGCAGGAAGACTTCCGTAGACCCCCAGGCCCGGAGATATCAATAAGTGAAACAGGAAACTGGTTTGCTATGTTCACTTGTAATACCTGTTTATTCAATGCCAGATGCCGGCTTATATGTTGTCTAGGGATAACAAGGGAGGAGTTTCACGTATACAGAAGAAATAGCTTCAGTCAATATTTTACTTATTAGCTGATGCCATGAGCCAAATTTTTACATCATCTTTACTACAAAATATATGTATTCTTGAACAGATGTCGTTATCTTATCTAAAACAAACGTAAGCCTGAGCTAAATCAAACTTCACAGTCTTAATATATATATGTCAAAATGACCTCGAGAACATTTCTATAGATAACACTAGAAACATGTGTGAGTTTCATCTTAAACTTATATCTGAATTCAAGAGTTGTCATGTAACACATAAAATCTAATACAAAATGGAGTCTATCTTGCTATCGTTCCTTACACAGACCAACGGTTTCAATAAGGAGACATGAAACACATTTGAGATGCGCATACTAGGAGGAAGGTCCAACGCCTAAGCTACTGGGTTAATCCTGCGAAGGATACGGAAAGGCCCAATAAACCGAGGTGCAAACTTCAGTGAGGGAACACGAAGCTGGAGGTTGCGAGATGACAGCCAGACCCTGTCCACAACCTGGTAGGAAGGCGCAGGCAGGCGTCTGCGGTCAGCATGGAGTCTGTACCTATCATTAGCATGATGTAAAGCCTCCTGGACTTGTACCCAAGTGGAACGAAGACCACGGAGATGCTCCTCTAATGCAGGAATACTCTGCGGAACAAACGAGTCAGGCAACATGGAAGGTTGTAAACCATAATTCGCCATAAATGGAGACAATCGGGAGGCAGAATTCAAGGCACTGTTGTGAGCAAATTCTGCCCAAGGTAATAGGCCAGACCAGTTGTTATGATGGTCAGAAATATAGAAACGTAGGAATTGCTCCAAGGACCGATTGGCTCGTTCTGTGGCCCCATTAGACTGCGGGTGATACGCAGAAGAGAACGCAAGCTGGATTCCCAACTGTGCACAAAAGGCTCGCCAGAACCGGGAGACAAACTGACTGCCCCTATCCGAGACAATCACCTTGGATAGCCCATGTAAGTGAAAGATCTCCCGAGCAAAAATAGAAGCCAGTTCCTTAGAGGTGGGCAACTTCTTAAGTGGAATACAATGACACATCTTTGAGAACCGGTCAACCACCATAAGGATAACAGTGTTGCCCTGGGAGTTGGGCAATTCCACAATGAAATCCATAGACAGGTGAGTCCAGGGCCTCTCTCCATTGGGTATGGGTTGTAGGAGGCCCACTGGAAGGTGTCGTGGAGTCTTACTCTGAGCACACACAGGACAGGCAGCTACGAAGGCAGTAACATCAGTCTGTAGACTAGGCCACCAGAATTGTTGGGAGATGGCCCAAATGAGTTGATTCTTCCCAGGATGGCCAACTGCCTTGGGAGAATGGTAAGTCTGGAGCACTGCAGTACGGAGACTCTCTGGGACAAAGCAGCAGTCACAAGGTTAATCAGGAGGAGCATGGACCTGAGCAGCAAGAATTTAGTCACCCAAAGGAGAAGTAAGACTGGTGCAAACCGTAGCCAAGATACGATCAGAATGAATCATAGGAACCGACTCCGACTTGGAAGTGGAGGAAAATTGTCGTGACAAGGCATCAGCCCTTACATTCTTAGAACCGGGTAAGAATGAGACAATGTAATTAAAGCTCGACAAGAAAGGAGCCCATCGCACCCTTCTGGGAGAGAGTTGCTTAGCCTCAGACAAGAATGTAAGCTTCTTATGGTCAGTAAGAATAAGAATGGGCACAGTGATACCTTCAAGGAGATGTCTCTATTCCTTCAGGGCTAAAATGATCGCCAACAGCTCTCTGTCACCAATCTCATAATTGCAATCAGCAGGTGACAATTTCTTGGAAAAGTAGCATGCATAGCGCTCTCAGAGTTAGGACATTGAGACAGAAGGGCGCCAACTCCAGTCTCAGAAGCATCAACTTCTAGGATAAAAGTCAACGTAGGATCTCGAGAGTCACAAAGGCCTTAATGGACTCTGGAGACCAACTCTGTGGGTTACCGTCCTTTCTGGTTATATCAGTCAGAGGCTTGACCAGAGACGAGAAGTTACGAATAAACTTCCGATAGTAGTTGGCAAAGCCCAGTAAACGCTGCAGAGGACGTAAACCCATGGGTCGAGGCCACTGTAGGACTGCCGACAGTTTCTCTGGGTCCATCGAAAAACCAGCAGTGGAAATGACATAGCCCAGGAATGTAACCTGTTCACGATGGAACTCGCACTTCTCCAGTTTACAATAGAGATTGTTCTCTCTTAGTTTCTGAAGTACACGACAGACATCTGTGTGGTGGCTCTCCAGGGACTTGGAAAATATGAGGATATCATCGAGATAAACCACCACACACAATTGCAACAAATCTCGGAGGACATCGTTAATAAATTGCTGGAAAACTGCCGGGGGCGTTACAAAGGCAAAAAGGCATTACCAGGTATTCATTATGGCCTGTTCTGGAATTAAATGCAGTTTTCCACTCGTCACCCTCCTTAATGCGCACGAGATTGTATGCCCCTCTCAGGTCAAGCTTTGTGAAAACCGTTGCTCCCTTGAGGCGGTCAAATAACTCCGTAATCAGTGGAATCGGGTAGGCATTCTTAATCGTGACACGATTGAGACCCCTATAATCTATACAAGGTCTCAGTTCACCGCTCTTCTTCTTCACAAAGAAGAAACCAGCACCAGCAGGAGACGAGGACTTGCGGATGAAACCTCGAGAAAGTGCGTCAGCAACATACTCCTCCATGGCCTTATCCTCCAAGACCGACAAAGGATAAACCCGGCCACGCTTCTCTCCTGTACATAGTGCCCACTGTCGTATCCTCCACACTCCTCTCCTATACATAGTGCCCACCGTCATACCCTCCATACTCCTCTCCTATACATAGTGCCCACTGTCATACCTCCAACACTTCTCTCCTATACATAGTGCCCACTGTCATACCCTCTACACTCCTCTCCTGTACATACTACTCACTGTCATACCCTCCATACTCCTCTCCTATACATAGTGCCCACTGTCATACCCTCCACACTTCTCTCCTATACATAGTGCCCACTGCCATACCCTCCACACTTCTCTCCTATACATAGTGCCCACTGTTATACCCTCCACACTCCTCTCCTGTACATATTACTCACTGCCATACCCTCCATACTCCTCTCCTATACATAGTGCCCACATCATACCCTCCCTCCACACTCCTCTCCTATAATTACTGCTTACTGTCCTACTCTCCACACTTTTCTCCTGTACATAGTGCCCACTGTCATGCCCTCCACACTCCTGTACATATTGCTCACTGTCATACCCTCCACACTCTTCTCTTATACATAGTGCCCAATGTCATACCCTCTACACTCCTCTGCTGTGCATACTGCCCACTGTCATACCCTCTGCACTCCTCTCGTGTACATAGTGCCCACTGTTAGACCCTCCACATTCCTCTCCCTCACCTGCACATACTTCCCACTTTTATACCATCCATACTCCTCCCCTATGCCTCTTACCCACAAAAACTGTTCTTTAAAATTATACTGAATATCCTCAATGCTTCCAGCTCTAGAATGGCCACACTTTTGTCAGTCCAACTAAAGGAAATCTCACAGTCCTCATATTTGTTCTGCCCCATTATTAGTACTTATTTAATTTTGTAATTACTATTGTGATGTATAGAGGAACATAGGGGATGTCAGCTACTCTAAATATAGCACTTGTAAAAAAAGCATCCCTGAAAATATTTTTGAAATGTTGACAACTATGCACTTAGGCACTGCCCAAGGGCCACAGGGTCAGTAGGGGGCCCCATGAGAGGCTCCTGTGATATTAAAGCGGTAATGAACTTTTCTAACATTACTACTTTTTAGAGGCCCTCGGGTAGGTTATGCCATAATGTACAAGTATGCACAGCATATTAGCACATTAGGGTACACTTAAATTGTCAGACTGAGCCCTCCAGTGCTGTGCTGTGATCAATCCGGCGGGGCCCGGGCACTTCCATCAACACCCGGTTTTCCTTCTGGGTTCTGTGCCTTCGGTCACTTGCCTAGCCAGGCTGCGTTGATGTCATTCCCACACATGCTCATGTGCATCCTCTTTCTCTCATCCCCCCTTTCTCTCTCATCCTCCCTCCCTTACCCCTCACACCTCTTTCATCCCCTTTTTCTCTCTCTCTCATCCTCCCTCTCTCGCTTTAATTTAATTTGTTATAACAAAAAATAAATAGCTTTTTTATTTATTGTTTATAAAAGGCCCCACCAAAATCCTCAGCACCAGGCCCATGATGTTCTTAATCTGGCCCTGTGTGATGCGCCGGGTCCACAGATGCTCTCGAGTGCGTGCCCCAGGGAGGACATTATAGTACGTCCCCCCAGAGTTAAGCAACTGCCCTGTAGCCATCATTTGGCTATGGGCCGGTTGTTAAGTGGTTAAAGTGTGTTAATCTATAGCCATAGCTTTGTTACTTAAACCCCTTATTGCAATCCTTTCCTGGTTCTATTTCTCTTTATGATACAGCACTCTCAGACAGATAAGCATTACTCTGAATAATCCCTTCTGCCATACTGATATGCTGTGGGTGTTAAACTCAAAGTCACAGGCCTATTTCCATGACTTGTATGTCAAACTTCCCTAAGTCCTTAAAAGCCCTTGATACTGTGTACCTTGGATGCACAGTATGAAGTTCTGACTTAGCTCCTCTGGATTTGCACTCCCTTTGCTCTCTCCCAATCAACAGTCCATGTTCTACTCACAGAAAGTCGATAGTCATAGTTCTCTTCCACCGCTTTGCTCCCACTTCCTCCTTCTCCAACACTGCCCGGCACATCCCCCACATGGGGATGCCCGGTATTTCCCCAGCGCTACATGTTAACTCAGTTTCCAGGGGCCAGACTCTCGGCCTCCCTGGGCACGCCTCCTTCCCAGAGGCTCTGGGATCTCTAAACTCCTGGGCCTCCGGACCTGAACCTCCAAACCTACAACTCCGAACTCCCCTAGAGCATATGACTCCCCCTTTTATGAGAAACCACCCATTGATCAAGTAAATTAACCATTGGCCAATCCTCTAACATGGGTTCATGCCACTCAGGTCTCAGCCCATCCTCTCTTTCCAGCACAATCCACTGTCAAGCAGAGAAGGTATCCCTGAGCCCCTTCCTATTCTGACACTTCCAAACCTGAATCAACAACTAGGCCTAGTAAAGAACACGGCCCTGGCTAAATTTGCCTGTCTCTATATGCTACGCTAACAGAAAAATACCATAGAGACCCTACCTAAAAGTAAAGGGCGCTACAAATACAAACACTTTCCGGCCTTTATTTTGCAATATGGCAGGCGGGACGTGGTTGAAGCAGTAGCAAACCGAAAATCAAGCATTTATTATATTGCAGCTTACCTTTTCTTAAATGTGACGGCTGTATCCGTTTTCTTTTTTTAGGCTTTCTTTCTTCTGTTTTCATCTGGTCATCCAGGCAGTAAGGTTGTTATTTTTCAAAAGAACAAGCTCTCTTCCAGATGTATAAGTTTACATGGATGAGACAAACCATTTAAAAGAGAAGTATGGGTTTTGGGGTTTGTTTTGTTTTTTAAATCATACTCACCTAGGTGGATGCAGCAACTGTCCCCTTCTGACTCTGAGACTGAGAACCCAGTGAACAGACACCTCTAATCGCTCAGTTCTTAGTGCTCCATGGGCAAAAAGCTCTGCACCCCCCACCCCCCACCCCTGCTGGAGTGGCTGGCCCAGCTCTTTGAGGCTCTCTGAGAAGCTGAGCCAGCTGTCAGCCCAGGCTCCTGGATGGATCCTGACCATATGCGTGCGATTTTTCACCAGCCTGGACCAGCTCTGGGGTGTCAGCCGACAGCAGGCTTCATCCCGCTGCCGGCTGAAAAGGGGTTACATGAGTGCAGAACAAACTGTACTCCTGTAATCCACAGGAGAAGTACAGCCAAACAAGTTGTACTTCTCCTTTAGCCACTTCCCGCCCAAGGTATGTCCAGGGACGTCCTTGACTTTCCGGGGGTATATCTGAATGATGCCTGAGGCCACAGACATCATTCAGATATCAGCATTTTCAGCCGGCGATTCCCTGCACCATAGGAATGATCATAGCGGCTGTTCCGCCACTTGATCGTTCTTACGGGAGGACGTCCCCCCCTCCCACCGCCCTCCGGTGCTTCTACTGACTCACTGCTTCCATCGGTGAGTCGGTTACAGGATCCACTGGCCCCGGATAATACAATAGAGATTTCTGGCGGACCAGATCATCCCCAGAGTC
Source organism: Lithobates pipiens (assembly GCF_037356315.1). Classification (NCBI taxonomy): domain Eukaryota; kingdom Metazoa; phylum Chordata; class Amphibia; order Anura; family Ranidae; genus Lithobates; species Lithobates pipiens. The sequence continues at coordinate 281,432,255 of NW_027507748.1, read as the reverse complement.
TCTATAATCGTTTCGGAGGCCGGGTGTGATGTTATGACGTCACGCCCGGCCACTGCATTCAAAATAACGGTGCCAGGATCGTTTTTTTTATTTCTTTATTTTAGGTTTCCCAGCCTAGAGGTGAGGTATGGGGTCTTATTGACCCCATATCTCACTGTAAATAGGTCCGATCGTGCCATATTTCTATTACAAGGGATGTTTACATTCCTTGTAATAGGAATAAAAGTAATCAATTATTTTATTTTTTTAAGTGTCAAACTAAAAAAATAAAAGTAAAATTAACAATAAAAACAAAAAAAAAAAAATTAAAGCGCCCCTGTCCCCGTGAGCTCGTACGCAGAAGTGAAAACATACGCAAGTCCCGCCCACATATGAAAACAGTGTGCAAACCACACATGTGAGGTATCGCCGCGAACGTTAGAGAGAGAGCAATAATTCTAGCACTATTTAAAGCGTCGCCTATGGGGATTTTTAAATACCAAAGTTTGGCGCCATTCAACGAGCGCGTGCAATTTTGAAGCGTGACATGTTGGGTATCTTCCTCTATCACATTATGCAAAAAAATTGGGCTAACTTTACTGTTTTTTTTTTTAAGCATGAAACAGTTTTTTTTCTGAAAAAAAACGCGTTCCAAAAATTGCTGCGCAAATACCGTGCGAGATAAAAAGTTGCAACAACCGCCATTGTATTCTCTAGGGTCTTTGCTAAAAAACATATATAATGTTTGGGGGTTCTATGTCATTTTCTAGCAAAAAAATTATGAATTTTACATGTAGGAGAGAAATGTCAGAATTGGCCTGGATGCGAAGTGGTTAACACTGAGAGGAGTGCTTACAATGATTAACTTTTATTTAGCCATGTAAAACCTTTATCCCAAAAGAAAAAAAAAACTGTTTGCTTTAACTGCTTATAAAGTGTTAGCTGGAGTTTAGGTTTAAATGGTTAAGCCGCATACACACGATCTGACTTTCCAAGGGGAAATGTTCGATGACAGTCTATTGGCGGTAAATCCGACCGTGTATATGCTCCATCGGACAATTGTCATATTTTCCGTTTTCAGATTTTCCAAATGTCTGTTGTCGGATTTTCCGATCATCTGTACACAAGTCCGTCGGACAAAAGTCCAACGTACAAACACGCATGCTCGGAAGCAAGGAAGAACAAGAAGCGGTCGGTCTTGTAAACTAGCGTTTGTAATGGAGAATTAACACTTGTGACGTGGCAAATTATGAAATCTCGAAAAGCAGCGCACAATCCTTGTCTTCTTTAATGGGATAATAAAGGAAGCTGCTTCCCTGGTGGTACTGATGGAGTTATTGCAAACAATTTTTCAAAGGCTTTTTTTCTAGTGATATGACGAATAATATTATTATGCTTTTTTTTTTTTTATTTTATTTGTGTAAGTTACCACAACACCATTATCCCTATTTTTTAAGATCAAAGATACAACTATGTTGGTGTTCCTTGTCAATTTTGCATTTTTTTAAATATAACTGCCTACTCCCAAACTGTCATTTGAAGTAAAACACATAGCCAAGTATTAGGCCCCTTTCACACGGGACGGATCAGTAATGATCTGCCCCGTGATGATCCACTCGCTCAGCGGGGATTGCTCCATTGTCCCCGCTGAGCTGGCGGCGGACAGGACGGTCTCCGCACACTGTGTAGGGACCGCCCTGTCAGCTCTCCGCTCTCTTCTATGGGGGATCGGATGAACATGGACCGTCTGTCCGTGTTCATCCGATCCGCTCTGCAGACGGATAGAAAAATAGGATTTTCCTCCGTCTGCAGAATCGGACAGTAGCGGAGGCGGACGATAGCGGGTGTCTGTGGATGTTCATCCGCAGACACCCGCTATCCCATAGGGATGCATGTATATCCGTATTTCATCCGCAAACGGATGGATGAAATACAGACATACTGTCCGCATGTGTGAAAGGGGCCTTATTCTGCACAATTTTTTTTATTGTGCATTAAAAAAATTAAATAAAATTAGACATGCTATCTGCCAATAGAACTTAACCAAAAAATGCATTCTATGCATCCAAAAATATAAAAAATATATAAAAAACAAATTATTATTCAACAAAAAAAATAATGTCAAAGCAATAACTCCAAAGCCAATAATAAACGACACGTTATCTCTTCCGATTCCACAACATGTCTGGTTGACGAATGGCCGTTCAGAAACAAACTGAAAAATGTAAAATACCATGCCATTGCACAGAGCAGGTAAATATAACCTTTTTTTTTTATTTAAAAATAAAAAATAGGCTTCAAAATCCCTTTAAGACAGGATTTCTTTTACAGCTGTAGTGATAAAGATATTGGTCAAACAGGGATTGCATGGTGTTTAGTGGTCTACTTTGTGAGAGAGAGCAGTAAAGCGCAATCCTTGAGTAGCACTGCCAGAAGCAAAGCCTGCATGTGCAATAAGAAATTATTGTTGCTCTACATAAATATTACACATTTCAAAGAGACCTGCCAGGACATAAATATGGGAGCTGACATTATTGACCTATTTTTAAAGGAGGTAGGCTCCAGGTCTGACATCCTTACCTGAGCGCCACCAATAAGTAAGTTGCTGGCTGTGAACAAGCATGTGGGACAGGTGTCAGAAACTGAGTCACTGTTACCATTCAGCACAATGTGTCAGTGCTTGCATAAAGTCATGTGGTTTTGACAGGACCATTGTACTACAAGGGTCCATTTGCATGTTTGAGGTGTGTTTAACGTTCCCATGTTTACACATGCTATGTTGCTTGTTAATGTGCGTTGCATTTAGGTAACCCCTTAATTTGAATGTGCTGCCCTTTGCACCTATTATGGTACATTGGTGTGCACTGCGCTGTTCCCTGCAGGCTTGTCGCTATCAGATCACACTGCTGTTATCTTCATGCCCTAGGGTCCTGCGTTGATGTTCGCTGGGTGAAAATTGAATATGCTGCACTTCAACACAGTGAAACTGGTGCACACAGAATCTGGTTAAGCTGTACATATCCTGTTTCCCCGAAAATAAAACCTAGCGTGATTGTTGGTGATGGCTGCAATATAAGCCCTACCTCCCAAATAAGCCCTAGTTAAAGTCCTTGTAGGTCTTTTTTTCACGGTAGGGCTTATTTTCGAGGAAACAGGGTAGAGCTTATATTGCAGCCATCGCCTACAACCACACTAGGTCTTATTTTCGGGGGAAACAGGGTAGTAACCACCAGCTTCTAACTCCAGCTTGTTCAAATAAACTTTGACAATAAATCCTAGCTGATTAGTTCCTATGCACAGCTGCATCAGATTCTGTATTATTCTTCAATGAGGAGGTAATTGGAAAAATTGTCAAAGAGAAAAATCGCTACCAAGAGCAGCAATCCGCTACACTGCATGCCAGGTTTTCCTGAAGCAGAAAGTGGGAACCGGTGACCAAAGAGGACATCTGGCAGTTTCTGGGACTCATCATTCTTCAGTATTTCCACTTCACGAACAATGAAGAGTTTGATGAGGCCATGCATCATGCATCCAAAGTAAAGAAAATCTGGTAGGTATGCCAAATTATGGTGACCAATTTCCAGTACACCTACGTGCCAGAAAGGGATGTCAGCGTGGATAAAACTTTGGTGGCCTACAAGGGATACAGTTTATTGCTTCCAAAAGAGCGCAGTTTGGCATCAAATACTACATGCTCTGAGAGTCATCCACTGGGTACATCTGTAATTCGGTCATTTACACCGGTAAAGGCATGAAGTTCATCCCCAGGTACAGCGGCTATGGGATGGCCACATCATCTGTCCTTACACTGCTGGAGCCATTGCTGAACCAGGGATATTGTGTGACCATGGATAATTTCTACACGTCTCCGGAACTGTTTGAGGTTTTGCTACAAAACAAGACCGATGTGTATGGTACCATTAGGCCTAACCGACGTGACATTCCATCTGTTTTCCAAGAAAAAACTGAAAAACTGAGAAATGGTTGGCTGGCAGAAGGGTAAGATGATGGCAATGTGGTGGTGAGACAAGAAGGACGTGTGTCTCATGAGTATTGTGCATAATAACTCCACTGCCATGGTCCACACAAAAGGTGGGAAAGATGTGTTGAAGCCGCAAGTGGTGATAGACTATAATTGCACTATGGGAGGTGTCGACAGAGCTGATCAGGCAATGACATTTTATCTGGCTATGCACAAACAGCAAAAAAATATTATAAAAAGATTTTCCGGCATCTTATGGAACAATATATTCTGTACAGAGCAAAGAGTGACAAGCCTCTTGTTCATTCTGACTTTATCTGGAAAGTGGCTGAGCAGATTTTTGTCAAACACCAGACGCCATCAGTAGCTGTGAACTGACCTGGACGACGTGCTGTTGACGTTGCCAACCCAGAACGCCTAACAGGTCGTCACTTTATGGACTACAGACCACCAACCGCAAAAAAGGCAGCACCTACCAGGATGTGCGTGGTTTGCTATTCAAAAAGAGATAGCAATGGAAAGAAAGTCTGAAAAGAAAGCAGGTTCCATTGTCCGGATTGTGACATCGGACTGTGTGCTGTACCTTGTTTCAAACTTTATCACACTCAGGATGTTTATTGAGTTTTCTTTGTTTGACAAATTTCATTATTTTGTATTACATTATTAAATAAAATTATATTATTTATTAGATTATAATTCATGATTTTGTGTTTCAAACTTTAGCACATCTGGGATGTCTACTAGATTCTTGTTTGGTCAGGTTTAAGTAATTACTAAGAATTGCAGGCCTATAATACATAACACCAAATTTCCATGCAAAAAATTGTACCGCTTTTGGTACAAAATTCCTGACATAATCATACCACCAGGGAGGTTAATAAATCATTATATTTTCACTTACATGTGTTTGGTGTTCCTCTGTAGCTAACCAAACAGTTCTGGTCACACCTGGTACATGACACACTGTCAAAAATGAAAACCATTTGTAAACTTGTATTCATATCTGGCATTGTCATCTTGGACACAGGAATACTGAAACTATGTATAAAGAAATTAACTGAGGTTCAGCATGCCAGTGGCATAAAATTAACCCATGCAGTCAATGTATGACATAGGTAAATATGATTAGGAAATCTTCCCCAAAAAGTAGAAACAGCAGAGCCTGACAGTTCCTGGACATGATTCACTTAAGCTATTTTCATGATTCCACATGCCAGGTTTGCACAAGCACAGCAACCTATTCGTTTGAATGGGCTACTGTGCCTGCATTCCTGCAGGATAAAGTTGCATACACATTAAAATATGCCCAAAATATTCCAAACAGATAACCGCATAGAGTACACAAGTAAAAATGCCACAAAAAGGCAAGCTATTCTGAGATGAAAAAGGGATCTGGGGGTCCTAGTAGATGACAGGCTAAGCAATGCCAAGCCGCTGCAAACAAAACCAACAGTATATTGGCATGCATTAAAAAGGGGATTCATTCCACAGATAAAATAATAATTCTGCCACTTTACAAGACTTTCTGGTCCGGCCGCATCTTGAATATGCTGTACAGTTCTGGGCACTAGTCCTCAAGAGGGATGCGCTGGAGCTGGAGAGAGTCCAGAGAAGGGCAACAAAGCTTATAAAGGGACTGGAGGACCTCAGTTATGGGGAAAGACCAAAAGCATTAAACATATTCTCTCAGGAGAGGAGACGCTTGAGAGGGGATATGATAGTGATCTACAAATACCTTACTGGTGACCCTAGCATAGGGAAAAATCCTTTCAGTGGGAGGGAGTTTAAAAAGACACACTCTTAAACTGCATAAAGGGTTCTTTACTGTCAGAGCAGTGAGAATTTGGAACTCCCTTTCACAAGCAGTGGTATCAGCAGGGCGTGTCGCTAGTTTCAAAAAACCTTTAGATGGGCATCTTAATGATCGCAACATATAGGTTAAGTAAATAGTAGGTATTCTGGAGGACCACCTGTCTATTAGGTACACCGTGACAAACACAAACCCAATATGCCCCCGACATTCACCTGGACTACTTTCCCACAAATTATCACCACACTAAGCATGTAAAAATAGAAAACAATAAACACATAATCTCAGCTGCATAGCAATTGTCCATGAAATATAAAGGAGAAGGGGCGTGACAGTCCAAAAAAGCAAGTTCGATTCTGTACTCACCCATATTTTACAGAGATCCTCCACCCCAAAAACCCTGCCTCTCTTTGTAAGGATAGAACTCAATATCCACAGACAGACTGGAACTGATACTTTGTGCTAGACTTGGGTCTTCTGGTTGGCGTACATGCATCTCTCCTTTGTGAGACTCACTGGAATTCCACAGACCTTGGGTGTTTGTCATTGGCTAACCCTCAAGGTGTCATTCCCAGGAACATTTTCCAGCAGGAGTCCACCTTTACTCATCTTGGCACCTCCCATCGTATTTGAACAACAAAGATGAACAACAAAAATTTCCATGTAAAAGCTGTAGTCATCTGTTCACCTGGATGGGTGTCATGGTTATGCAGTAATCTTCCTCTGCTTACCTCTCCTCATGTGTTCAGACTAAGAGGCCAGCCACTTCCACCTGGTGGTTTTTATAACCTCTCCTCTAAGCATGGCTCCACCCCAGGCCCTATCAGGGAACCCTATATTAACCTTGCAGTGTGCTCTTCCTTTGTCTCTGTTACCAACCTTGGCGTGTTCGCAACGATTCCTGTCTGCTTGTGACCCTTACCTTTTGGCATGTCTCCGACCATCCCTGTCTGCCTGTGACCCTGAACCTTTGGTGTGTACTCTGTTGTTCCTGTCTGCTAGTTGCCTTGACCCCTGCCTTATCCCCTTACTATTTTTGTTGTTCCAGCCTGCTGCTTCCTTCTCCTGTAGTCTACTGTGAGTGTGAGCTGTGAGACCCTGGGGGCCGCGACCTGGAGCCAGACTGCAGCGAAGTCCATCCTCACCACTGGAGGCTCTGGTGAACCTGCTGGCTTTTAGACTCCGTGCACTGGGGAATCTATGCTCTAGCTCCTACCGGGATCTGTGTTAGTGATCCAGTAGACCTGTGTCCTGAATCTCCCTGGGTACAATCTGCAGCAGTCAGTCCTAAGGTCCACTACTTAGCGGTGCACTTCCGACTTCTACGGAGTGCATCTGTCACCTGGTCTCAGGTGACCTGACAGTTTGATCAGCCATGGACCCAGCTGATGTGCCGCTACCCGCAGATGATCCTTTGCAGGGTTCGCATCAGTCGTCGCCACACATTCATTACAACTACCAGCTCCGGCCCGTTTCTCTGGGGACTCCAAGGCTTGCAGGGGGTTCCTTAGCCAGTGCACAATTCATTTTGAACTTCAGCCCCAAAACTTCCTGTCCGATCGGGCGAAAGTAGCATATATCATTTCCCTCCTGTCTGGCGAGGCGCTAGCTTGGGCTGCTCCTCTGTGGGAACTGAATGATCCAGTGGTTTCTAGCCTGTCTGATTTCTTGAATCTTTTTCGGAATATCTTCGAGGAACCGAGTCGTGTCTCCTCAGCGGCTAGCTCTCTTTTACGTCTCCATCAAAAGTCTGCGTCTGTGGGACAGTATGCTCTTCAGTTCCGTATCCTCACAGCTGAATTGAGCTGGAATAATGAGGCCCTAGTTGCAACCTTTTTACATGGCCTCTCTGATAGAGTGAAGGATGAATTAGCAGGAAGATCCCTTCCTGCTGATCTGGACAGTGTCATCACCTTGTATAACCAGATCGATATTCGCTTTCAGGAGAGGGCCCTGGAAAAAAAGACACCAGCACTCTCAGTTCTTTAGGCAGCCTGAGCTCCCAGTCCCTTCTCTTCGATCCGAGGAGCACCCCCTGGCTACGGAGGAACCTATGCATTTGGGCTGGACTAAGTTATCTCCCGAAGAACATGCTAGGTGCAGAACTCTGGGCCTATGCCTCTATTGTGGGGCCAAAGGTCATTTCCGTGACACTTGTTCTCTTCATCCGGAAAAATGCTCAGGGCTAATACATCTGGACGGTGGAGTATTAGACCCCGAAATATCACCTTCACATTCTCGTATTCTCCTTTCTGTGTTGCTTCATGTCGGTGCTTCCTCTCATTCGGACTCAGCACATCTGGATTCCGGAGCCGCTGGCAATCCCATTGTATGATTACCAAACATACACTAAGTATTGGGACCCCTGCCTTTACATGCACATAAACTTTATTGGCATCCCAGTCTTAAACCTTGTACACACGATTGGATTTTCCAACATGAAATGTGTGATGACAGGCTGTTGGTGGAAAAGCCGAACGTTTGTATGCTCCATCGGACAATTGTTGTCAAATTTTCCATGGATAAATGTTTGTTGTTGGATTTCCCGGGCATGTGTACCCAAGACCGGCAGACAAATGTCCAAAGTACAAACACGTATGCTTGCAAGCAAGGATGAGCCAGAAGTGGTCGGTCTTGTAAACTAGTGTTCTTAATGGAGAATTAACATTTGTGATGTGGCAAATTATGAAATCACGAAATGCAGAGCACAATTCTCTTCTTATTTAATGGGATAATAATGAAGCTGCTTTGCTGGTGATACTGATGGGGTTATTGCAAACACATTTTCAAAGGCTTTTTTTCTAGTGATATCAATAATAATATTATTATGCTCCACAATTATTCTCCACAATTTTTTTTATTGTGCATTAAAAAAAGAAAACAAATGCTATCTGCCAATAGAACTTAACCAAAAAGTGCATTCTATGCATCCAAAAATATAGAAAATATACCAAATCAAATCATTATTATTCAACCAAAAATTTAAATGAAAGCCTTCAGATGAAAGATGTCAGTAGGGACACTCCACCAGGAGTGGATATCCTTCCTTGTTTTACCTAAGGCTTCACCTCCTATCATATTAGGTCTTCCTTGGTTACGGCTCCATTCTCCACACGTTGACTGGTCAGCTCGACAGATCCTGGCTTGGGGTTCCTCCTGTTCCTCTTCCTGCCTACTCAAGGGTACCCCAAAAGAGAAACTTCCTGTTGCCACCATCCCAGTATCTTCTGCTCTTCCCGCTGTATATAGCGATCTCTGGGATGTGTCCTGCAATAGTCGGACTGGTGCACTCTCTGGGTCATGAGTCGATCATTTACTCCAGTTTGCATGGCCATTTACCTTTGCCTGTCCCTAATCTCCCTTGGACGCACAGCCAGGCTAACTTGTCTGCAAGTTCCACAGTCGCTATGCCGGTGATGCGATTGAGATGGTCGCTACACCTGACAATACTATTCAGTCGGCCTCTGCACCAGTTATGCCAGTCCAGCCCATGCACAATGAGCTTCCTGCTTCTTGTTCAGGACCTTCTGTAACCTGGCCTCACCCTACTGCTACTATATCCGTTCAAACCCGTTTAAGAGGCTCAATCCATCCTTTGGATAGACTGCCTCATTCGGCCAGATGGGGTTTTCAATCTTTTTCTCAGGGCTCTCTGCATTCTGTTGGTGTTTCAGCTATCCAGCTTGACTCTTGTGGCACATCACCTTCTAACCAACCTGACCTCAGGGATCCACTGACCTCTGCTCAGTCTGGTGGTCCTGTGCTGGATGTCCAGCTCATCTTTAAGGGTCTGGGGGACCCTGCTCAGACTCCTGATGGTCTTATCATGCCCTTACCCATTCATAAAAAGCCTTTCAGTCCTCAATAAGTCCTCTCGTCCTCTTCCTACCCTGGTTCCGGTCTCTGAGGCTAATCTAAAATACGATGTTAGTCAAGTTTTGGATTTCCAACTCCATAAAGGCATTCTTCAGTACCTTGTACATTGGAAGGGGTTTGGCCCTGAGGAGAGGTCTTGGATCACTGCATTAAAAATAATATTGCTCATTGACTCAAACATAAGTAAAGCATTCAGAAATAAAAATGTTTCTCAACAACAGTTTTCATTATATAGATTCAATATATCTAACTAAACATTTTTTTTCCCCTTCAAATCCAGTATTTCAGCAGGATTTCAACAAAACTTAAACACCTTTAGTTCCTTCTATCCTCGGGACCCAAGTGGATCCGAGGGTCTCCAAACAGAACATTTTACCCAAACACATATTCTGACTCAGAAGTCAACCTCCCAACTTTGCAAATATATCTGATCATCAGCAACAAACAAAACAATTCTCGCACATGCCTCTGCTTCGTGAGATCCAGGAGAATAATCCTAATCATTTCAGGAATTATATCAGGATGACGGACCCCTTTTTTCACAGTCTGTTGGCTTTGCTGACCCCTTATAGCAGCAGGCGGGGTACCTGCATGCGGCAAGCCATCACTCCAGAGCAGAGGCTAGTCGCCACATTGCGGTACTTGGCGACTGGGAGAAGCCTGCAGGACCTCAAGTTCTCAACAGGCATCTCCTCCCAGGCTCTGGGGATCATTATTCCAGAGACCTGTTCTGCCATCATTCAGGTCCTGCAGAAGGAATATATGAGGTTAAGTTTTATACCTTAACATCACATTATATGTATTTAATGTTTGCTATTGCTAATATATTGTATTTATTTCGTCATTCCCTAATTACCATGATTGGAATATGCTGTGAATGTCCCCTTTATCCTCATACATGCTGGAAGCTTTTTTAATACTCCTTTTTTGGCTTACATGCATGTTTGCCTTTATTAACCTCCCCAGCATGCTACCCTGGCCCATATACACCGATAGCCTAGTCCCTTTAACAATGCATATTGTCAGCTCCATTGTACTGCTTCCCCCGAAACACTCCCCAAAATGTACCCAAATGTGTGTCCTTAAATTCATTTATAATCCTCCCCCACCCCCTAAAAAGTGTCCAAATATTATGTGTGTCCTTAAATTCAGGCAGAGTGCTGGAGGCTTTTTTTGGGCTTGTAAAGTCACCTCGAGCCCCCCCATACAATTTTATCAATGGGCCATCAGAGGGGGTGAGGAATATGATAAGTAGGCTTTATATTTTTGTCTTAACCACTTAAGGACCACCTCACGTCGATATACGCTGGCAGAATGGGCACGCACACTGGTCCTGAGCTCTGTGACCGTGCCCGCGGGACCCGTGGACTCGATCGCCACTGGTGTCCCGCGATCGCGTCACAGAGCTGAAGAATGGGGAGAGGTAAGTGTAAACAAACCTCTCCCATCCTTCCTAGTGAGCTTGTCACTGATCATCTGTTCCCTGTCATAGGGAACGACGATCAGTGATGTCACACTAGTGTTAACCCCTTCACTGCTAGTGACATTTTTACAGTAATCAATGCATTTTTAATCACACTGATCGCTGTATTAATGCCAATGGTCCCAAAAATGTGTCAAAATTGTCCGACGTGTCCGCCATAATGTCGCAGTCACAATAAAAATCGCTGATCACCGCCATTACTAGTAAAAAAAAAAAATTAATAAAAATGCCATAAAACTATCCCCTATTTTGTAGACGCTATAACTTATGCGCAAACCAATCAATAAATGCTTATTGCAATTTTTTACCAAAAATATGTAGAAGAATACGTGTCGGCTTAAACTGAAGAAAAAATCTATGCTCTATTTTGGTTTATAGCGCAAAAAATAAAAACTGCAGAGGTGATCAAATACCACCAAAAGAAAGCTCTATTTGTGGGGAAAAAAGGACATCAATTTTATTTGGGAGCCACGTCGCACGACCGCGCAATTGTCAGTTAAAGCGACGTGGTGCCGAATCGCAAAAAGGGGCCTGGTCCTTTAGCTGCAAAATGGTCCGGGGCTTAAGTGGTTAAATACTCCTTCAAATAAATGTTATACTGATGTTGTACAAGAATGTTTTTGTGTAATCTGCTTGCAATATTATGTGCAAAAGTACTTTTTTCTTGTTTGACTCCACAGTTTCCTTTAATGCCACAGGAATGGCAAACTGTGGCCTCCCATTTTGCTGACCGTTGGGGCTTTCCCAACTGTGGAGGGGCTATAGATGGGAAGCATGTCCACATTGTGCCACCACACCATTCGGGGTCTTACTATTATAACCATAAGGGATTTAATAGTGTAGTGTTAATGGCGGTGGTGTCGGCACACTATGAGTTCCTCTATGTGACAGCAATCCATATGGCGGACTATAAAATCAACCATATCATCCTGTGCTGCTGCATCTTGCACAATTATTTAATTTTTTTAATAATTTAAATTTTATTATATTTTAAAAAGAAAACAACATCTCATACAGTACAAATATATATATTTTCACCTTTAATCTCTTTCAACTTAATCTTATTTGCGTTTCTTTTCTGTTTTCCTTATAAACCCTCCCTGCCTCCCCGTTGTCTGTTGGCCCTCCTTGAATCCATTCTCATTTATTCCGATAGTGCCTGAATGAAATGTTCCGTCTTTTTGAATGATCTCCACTTTTCCCAGATTACCCAATATCTTTTCATTTTATTTTCCTCCATTTTACTTAGGTATTCCATATTATTAATATATTCTACTCTCTGTATCCACTCTCTGATGGAGGGTTTTTTAGCTTGTAACCAATTTTTAGGTATCAAGGCTTTTGCCGCATTAAGCAAAAACGATACCAGAGTGTTTTTTATTTTTTTCCTAAATTGATGCACAATTATTTAAGGAAAAACTCCCTGAATTATCTGGCCTCAGTTGCGCCTGTGGCTGGACTTATTACAGACAATTCTCTGACAGGCCTGGATACTGGCCGTACTGGCTTGGCACACCAAAGCACCCATAAAGTTTGGGAGAAACATGTTAATTATTTTATGGGCAGGGGGGCCATTGCAATGCCAGACAATGTATAACATTTTTAGTAATTAAAAAAAAATTCAGTTAAACTGTAGAATTTTCTTTATTGCTTACTTTTCTTTTTGGCTGTCTCCTAGGTTCTCCTAGTGCACGTGTAGTGTTTTTTTCCTTTAGTAAATAAGCCCCATTGTCACTGTAAACACAAAATTACTTACAAAACTGGTACTGGGCATTGAAAGAAGAAGCCACACATTGTTTTTTTTTTTAATGTTTACTCTGTGCACATTCACACATGTGCGTTTAGAAAATGTGTTAATTTTATTTTTTTTCACAATATTTTTTTTTTTTTTGATTTTTTCCTCAATATCTTTTTTTTCTCAATTTTTTTTTTTTTTTTTTTTTTACAAACAGGCATGTTTTAAAGAATAACATACATGTGAATGTGATGTACAGCTGATCTGCCTACAGGAGACGCATTTAACTGAAGAAACCAAGTTACAAAATCGAAGTAAGAAATAATAATATCAATTCCACTCAGTCCACACCTCCTATTCAAGGGGTGTGGCTGTGTTGGTAAGGAAAGAAGTAGCATTTACGTGTTGGCAGATCAGCATAGATAAAGAGGGGCGATATATTTTTCTGCAATGTGTAATAGAGAACCGGGATTATATATTAGCAAATATATATATTCCTCCTCCTTTTAAGTTAGAAGTTCTTTACTGCTTATTGGAATTTATAGTGGGTAAATCTGGGATTCCAGTTATAGTAGTGGGGGACTTTAATGAGGTTATCAATAAAAATCAGGACAGGTTTCCTTCTGGAAGCCATACGCAGCTGGGAGACGAGAGCCGGCTGTCTCGTTTCTTGCAGGAAGGGAGGCTGCTTGATATGTGGAGGGTGCGGAACCCGAGTGCATTACAATACTCATGTTTTTCAAGCTCCTATTCCTCATTCTCAAGAATAGATCTGGCTTTAGGCAATGAGGAAGCAAACCGAGTAGTGAGGGATATAGTATATCAAATCAGGGGGGTGTCTGACCACTCTCTATTGATAGTATCAAGATGAACCCAGTATGGTTTGAGATAATTGGCGAACCGCATGAGGTATTACTTAAGTTAGAAGAGTTTGTAGAGTTTAATAAAGACACTGCAGTAAGAGGAGTGATATGGGATGCCTTGAAGGCCTATCTTAGGGGAATCCTCATCCAACAGGTAGCGAAAATTAAGAAAACATCAAAGGAATGGGAGAATAGCGTTAAAAGGGAAGTAATGGAAGCTGACAGATTATATGTGGAAAACCCCACCCCAGAGAAACAAAATATATGGTTAGAAAAACAACAGGAATATAAAGCACTGATTATTAGGAAGACAGAGAATAAAAGATTGTTTCAGAAACAAATTGCTTATGGGGAGGGGGAAAGAGTTAGGAGGATGCTGGCACATTTGGTGAGGACCAATTCCTCTCCGTCCACCGTCCCCGCGATCAGGACGGAGAATGGAGAAATTACAACACAGGGTTCAGTGATTATAGACACTTTTAGTGTATATTATGAGAAGCTGTACAGATCGCAGGGGGCGGCGAAGGACGAGGAAATGGAGATATTTTTTAAAAATATCAAAATGCCATCCCTCACTGAAGAGGAGAGAGGAATAATGGAGGCCCCATTAACATTAGAGGAAATTCAAGCCGCAGTGGTAGAAATGGCTAATCAAAAATCCCCTGGACCCGATGGTCTGCCAGTGGAAACGTATAAATATTATGGAAAAATATTGCTCCCAGAGCACCTCAAAGTATTAAACTGGGCAAGGAAGCAAGGGAAGTTACCCAAATCAATGACTGAAACAACTATAATTGTCTTGCATAAGGAGGGGAATGACCCATTGGATACGAAATCCTATCGACCTATCTCTCTTCTCTGCTCTGATGCTAAAATATTAGCTAAAGTGTTAGCAGCCAGATTGAACAAAATTATCACAAGACTTGTACATCCTGATCAAACTGGATTTATCCCTGGTAGATCCACTAGCATGAATGTCAGGAGGCTATACCTTAACCTACAGTTACCAACAAAAAATGCAGGGAAAAGAGCAGTTATTGCTCTAGATGTGGTTAAAGCCTTTGATAGTTTAGAATGGGGATACATATGGCGAACACTGGGTGCATTTGGTTTTGGTCCTATGTTTATTGCCTGGGTAAAAACCCTATATAATGGCCCCAGCGCTCGAGTTAGGGTCAATAATGAGTATTCAGATAAGATTCTATTAGAGAGGGGAACAAGACAGGGGTGCCCATTGTCACCCCTGATCTTTGCTCTAGCAATGGAACCATTAGCCATCACAATTAGGTCAATTATTAATATGGAAGGCTTCCAGAGAAGGACAGGGGAGGAGAAAATTGCATTGTATGAAGATGACGTTCTCCTCTTTCTGGGGGACACAGAGCAGTCCCTCAGACATGGGATGAATATCCTGGCCGATTTTGGTAGTTTTACGGGATTGGTCATAAATTGGAAAAAATCAGCCCTGATGCCGGTGGATTCACTAGGGAACCAAAGTTTGTTGGCAATCCCGCAGATGGAGGTGGTTGAACAAATAAAATATTTAGAGATACTTATTAAAAAAAGATCCTAACAAGTATATCAGTGATAATATGGTTCCACTGGTAGCCAAATTCAAAAGTAAAATCGAAATAAGCATCCACTATCAGTTGCAGGGAGATGTAACTTGATCAAAATGTTAAGGATGCCTCAGTTGCTGTATTTGCTGCATAATTCCCCGATATGGGTAGAAAATGGTTTTAAGAAAATTGAAGAACTATTTAGAGAACTTATATGGAAAGGGAGGGTGTTAAGGATTAGCTTACAGACCTTACAGCTACCAACCAGGAAAGGAGGAATGGCAGTGCCGTATCCAAGGAGATATTTTCTAGCAGCTCAATTGCAACACCTGGGGATAAGCAAGGGTGGGGAGGGAGGAATAAATGAGGTACTAATGACAGCAGGGACACCCCATAAGTCAATAGTAAAAGTATTGGAGGCAAATTCATTTACTCACAGAAAACCCACGATAAAACTGGCCCTAAAAGTCTGCAAGGCAGTAAAGGTGGTAAAAGGGTTAGGAGGTCTGACCAAATATAACCCCTTATGGAACAATCAGAATTTGTCAGAATTGGAACTGATCGGAAGCTATAGAGTCTGGGAGATAAAGGGGATTGATAAGCTGGCCCAGTTTTATGAAGGAAACATATTAAAAACATTTAACGCATTGAGAGTAGAGTTTAATTTACCAAAACACTCATTTTATAAATATTTGCAAATTTGACATGCTTTAGATAAACAATTCGATAAACAAGGACAAGTTTGGAATAATTCCCCTTTTTATGATAGATTAAATTCCCAAGAAAAGGCCGGAGGAGGACTTATAGCAGAAATGTACCCATATATATGTGAAGGCAATATAGAAAGCCCAGAAAAACTTAAATGTAGAGGGAAATGGGAGGAGGAATTTGGGATATTCGCGGATGAGCAATGGATGAGGATATTGGAGGGAGGACATTATATCTCAATCTCGCCCGCTCAGAAGGTTTCACATTTGATGTTGTTGCATAGATCATACTATACCCCAAAGCGACTGTTTGGTTTTGGGTGGAGAGCGGATGATAGGTGTCCAAGATGTCAGGATACTGGGGACCTGGCCCATATGTTCTGGAGGTGTCCCAAACTGTTCCGCCATTGGTCAGAGATCATTGATATTCTGAAAGAAACTTACAGAGTGGGAATTGGGGGGGGGGCAGATTATGTGTGCTGGGTCTGCTGGAAGGAATAGGAGGCTCACTATATACAAGTAAAGCAATACTGAGGTGTATGTTTCAGGCAAGAAAGCTTATAGCACAGAGGTGGCAGGCAGAGAAACCCCCCTCGGTAGCGAATTGGGCAAACCTAATTACAGAAACAGTATGGAAGGAAAAGGTAGTATATACAAGGAGAGGAAATCTGAAAGAATTTGTAAAAATGTGGAAGCCATGGTTGGACAGGATGGGATACCCAATATAGGAATGTAGGAATTGTACGTAGGAGGAAAGAAGGGAAGGAGGGGGAGAAAAGGGGAGGGAAAATGGTCTAGGGTATTTTTTTTTTTTTTAGAAGGGAAGAGAGAGAGGAGAGGAGGGGGATAGGAGAGAAGGTAATGAGCTGAAGTAGGATTACTGTTAAATATGAGAGTGGATAAATGCTCACTATTGTCATATGCTGGGCTCCAGCCTTGTTTTTTAGCATCTAGGCTCTTTTTTTTATCGATGAAATTTGATATAAAGGTTGTATACTTGTAGCAATTTTGTATAAAAGATGTATTAACGAAGAAAATAAATAAAGATTATTTACATTTAAAGAATAACATACACAACTCTGGAACTTGCAAAGTTCAACGTATAAAAACTGAAGGCAATATCAGACATTATAGTGTCAAAAATGTCTTGATATTGCTGTAAATCTGATGGGGTGAAGTAACCCCTGTAAAAGCCAAACTCTGAAGATGCACACAAATTGGGAGTTCAAATGGGTAAGGTCCACATGTGCTATCTCCCATCATGGAGGATCAATGGACATGTTTTGGGGGTGCAATCCCTTCCTCTAACCTACTAGAGTTATGAGTAAGGGGTGGCACTCACAAAACCCTTACATTGAAATCCCTCAATGGCAGATAGCACATGTTGACACACCGCGTGCATCTTCAAAATGTGGATTTTAAAATGTATAAATACAAAAAACTTTTTTGGGTAATATAAAAATAAAAATAAAACATGATCAGATTCGAGGGAAAAGGGGATTATATTCTCCCCAAAACATTGATCATGTTCTCCATTTCCTGTTGCATAATGTTAAGGCGATTTTGCATTGCGCCTATTTCCCCATTCCATGTCATAATTTGTTGGATGAGGGTTTGGACGCTGGCCCTACTGAAACATTCCGGCACTTCCTCTTCCACAACCAGCACATCACCTAAAATTGTTGAAAAAAACATGTAGCTGAGGTGTCAGACACTCACCTGGTGGGGTGCCCATCACGCCCACTTCCGCCACCTTTCCTTCCTCCAGAGCCTCGGGGGGGCTCGGGCTAATTTGCCAATCTGGCTGGCGAGGTCAGGGGTCCCTGGGATCCTCTGACTAATGTTTGAGTCCAGAAATAGGAATATGAAACATTGCTTTGAAGTGGTGTACAATTGTCTGTTTGGGCAGAGATCCAAATTGAAGACATGATTAAAATTCCCTTTTAACCAAGCTGGAATACTTACCTTTTTTGGCCAAGTTTCACAGATGGAGACACCCCCAAGTATCCACTGGAGCTCCTGGTTACCCTAAAAAAATGTGCTCTGGTGTCCCACACTAGTGCTCCTGAGTCCAGATGTGTAAACAGCTGCTGAGTGTCCTCTCCTTACATTCCACTGAATCAAGTTTGCAATTCATTCTAGTTTCAAACACATCTAGATAACAATGTCCTAAACGTCTTTCAATAGGACAAATTAGCATGACCAAAATATAGGTATAACCCTATACCAGCTAAAAGCATTGTATTTATTGGCAAATAAACAATGTTTCCTACAAAAGATGTTTCCTATGAACGATTACTGTGCCCACGAACATGAAAGTAGCCATTTCAAACTGTACAACAGTAAAGAAAAGTACATGGAGCAGCATGCAAGTTAATAATCATAATGGGAACACACGACAAGTACTTACTTTTTTGAAGCACCTTCTTTATTTTGCGAAACTGATCCGGCTCCCTTGGTTTTATGTCGGACTATCGCTTCCTTAATTGGTCTTTGGACCATTGTACCCAAAACTTGTGCTCCAGGGTGGTCACAACAGTCAGTATGATCTGGTCCTTTTTTCGCAAATTGGGATGGGTGTACGGACCATATTTCCCATCATAATCCTCCCTGTGCAAAATTCCAACCATCTCCACCATTTCATCAAAGGCCATGTTGGTGGCCTTCAATCTCCTCCTCCTAGATCTAGACATTTGGGGCTCCGGGTTTATCTCCTTACTAGTGGAATAATTTGGCTCCGCCATGTTGCTCCTACTGCGCACCGAAGAGAGTAGGGGAGGGGAATATCCGTAAAAAAGGGGCGTGCAGATTTTGACATTTTTGTGTGTAGAATGAATGAACAGAAGTGGCTAGCCTGCTAAACGCAGGTAAAATTTGAACACAGTGGCCCATACTGCTTCAAATTGGAGGTCTATATTGGGATTATGAGAGTTTCTGTCCAGTTTTATTGATAAGTACAGGGAGATGAGGAATCTGTGGGAGGTCAAACACAGTTTGTATTACAAAAAACAAGTAAGGCAGGCAACACTGGAAAAAACTTCTGGTATTTGTGAAGACTCGGTAACTAAGATAACATTAACTAGATGTTATAATTGTTTACAAATCAATGATTTTATACCAAAAATGATGTATACATATCACTAGACAGTAGTGGCTAAAAATGTTGGTGACCAGCTTGAAAAATGCTGGGGTAAGATAACTTTTCTATTTATTAACATTCAATTTTTAAGCCATGAGTTGAACATTGTGTGTGATTGATGAAGCAAAAACTACAACTATGTCTCTTTTTTATACACAGGATGAGCTCAGCCAGGAGAAGGGTCTGGAAAGCGTCAGCCAGGATGAGGCCATGCCAAGCGTCAGCCAGGAGGAGGCCATGCCAAGTGTCAACCAGGAAAAGGCCGTGCCCAGTGCCAGCCAGGAGGAGGCTGTGCCCATTGTCAGCCAGGAGGTGGCTGGGCCCAGTAAGAGCCTCACCCAATCCCAGGTGCCTCCCCTCTGCCTTACCACCAAAAGGCTGTTGGAATTAGTGATGGACGAACTTCTGACGGGACGTTTCGCGAACGCGGACTGCGAACGTGGCCGATAGTTCGCGAACCGTAACGTTCACGGCGGGCCCCATTGACTTCAATGGGAGGCGAACTTTGCAAACCTACAGGTCAAATTTGCAGCCACAAAATAATTACTAGCTGTGCAAACATAGTCCCACCACATGGCCAATGACATAACACATGTATGAGGTGAATCTGGGATCGAAAACTACAAGCATTCTTTTTTTATATGTGAAATTGTGACAATTCAGGGCTGTGGAGCGCATGAAGGCAACGGAGGAGAGGGAAGGTCAGGGTAGGCTAAGAAGAGGGTGCAGGAGAGTAGGGATGAGCTTCGTGTTCGAGTCGAACATACGTTCGACTCGAACATTGGCTGTTCGTCCGTTCGTCCGTTCGTCCGCACATTTTGGTCCGTTCGCGCCAAATTCGTGTGGCGCTCACGACCCACAATGCACTGCGATGGCGCAGTGCATTGCTGGCTCATGATTGGCCAAGCATGCACTGTGACCCCTCATGCTTGGCCAATCGCAGCGCCAGCAGCGAGGAGAGCCATGATTGGCCACAGGCAGGATGCCTGTGGCCAATCATAGCTCAGGCTGTGTAGTGCACGCCCCACACTATATAAGGCCGCCAGCGCGGCGGCCTTGTGTAGTGTGTTGGCGTCTGAAGCAGTGGGTGTTCTGTGTACCTTCAACACAGTACACACCAATCGTTTTCGGCCGATTTTCGATCTTGCTGTTGTGTAGTGGTTATTGCCTGCGTGCCCTGACCGCAGTATACACCGCTATATTCACCTCACCTATATAGCTAGTGATCTATCTTTTATAATAGAGCTTGCAGTCAGTAGTGTTAGGAGATAGTGCGTGCTGTCTGCGTGCTCTGTACCCAGTACATACCGCTATATCCACCTACATAGCTGTTCTCTATTTGAGCCCACTTGCCATCTGCAGGAGTTATTGGAAGTTGTGTGTGCTTCCAGCACAGCACAGTATACATCTGTATATACCCCTTTATCTCTGGTGTTCTATAATAAAGGCATCTGCAGGAGTTAGTGCGTGTTCTGTGTACCTTCAACACAGTACACACCGATCGTTTTCGGACGATTTTCGATCTTGCTGTTGTGTAGTGGTTGTTGTCTGCGTGCCCTGACCGCAGTATACACCGCTATATTTACCTCACCTATATAGCTAGTGATCTATCTTTTATAATAGAGCTTGCAGTCAGTAGTGTTAGGAGCTAGTGCATGCTGTCTGCGTGCTCTGTACCCAGTACATACCGCTATATCCACCTACATAGCTCTTCTCTATTTGAGACCACTTGCCATCTGCAGGAGTTATTGGAAGTTGTGTGTGCCTCCAGCACAGCACAGTATACATCTGTATATACCCCTTTATCTCTGGTGTTCTATAATAAAGGCATCTGCAGGAGTTAGTGCGTGTTCTGTGTACCTTCAACACAGTACACACCGATCGTTTTCGGATGATTTTCGATCTTGCTGTTGTGTAGTGGTTGTTGTCTGCGTGCCCTGACCGCAGTATACACCGCTATATTCACCTCACCTATATAGCTAGTGATCTATCTTTTATAATAGAGCTTGCAGTCAGTAGTGTTAGGAGCTAGTGCGTGCCGTCTGCGTGCTCTGTACCCAGTACATACCGCTATATCCACCTACATAGCTCTTCTCTATTTGAGACCACTTGCCATCTGCAGGAGTTATTGGAAGTTGTGTGTGCCTCCAGCACAGCACAGTATACATCTGTATATACCCCTTTATCTCTGGTGTTCTATAATAAAGGCATCTGCAGGAGTTAGTGGGTGTTGTGTGCCTCTAGCACAATATACACTACCCAACTGCTTTTTTACCCAACTCCCTTCAGGCCATTACCATGTCTGGAAGGCCAGCAAGGAGAGGCAGACAGGCGCGAGCCGATAAAAGAGGGCAAGCAGGCTCTGTGTCTAGAGACAACAGTGCTGGTCGTGGACGCGGTGCATTGTCATCAGCACGTGGCCATGGGACACGCTTGTCCTTCTTTTCGGCAGCTGGACATGTTGAGCCGCAACATGCCAACGACTTGGTAGAGTCTCAGGGTAGTAGCAAAGCAGCTGCCAACGCATCGTCTTCCCTCCTCTCAATGTCATCATCAGTGACTCCTTCCCTAGACCCACCACGTCCTCCTGAGGAGTCTCCTGAACTCTTTGAGCACAGTGTTGGGTACATGCTCCAGGAGGATGCCCAGTGTTTTGTGGGCTCTGATGATGACACTCAGCTAGAGGAAGGCAGTAGCGTGAGCGCAGAGAGAGGGGATGCTCAAGAAGGACAGCAATCTGGCAGTCATGTTCCACAAGCTGCAGCATACTGCCAGGTTTGCTACAGCGATGAAGAGGGAGGGGATGATGAGGGCACTGACTCCACGTGGGTGCCTGGAAGGAGAGAGGAGGAGGAGGAGGAGGAGGAGGAGGAGGCACATGTCCAACGAGGCAGGATGCCCTCCGGGGGCCAGCTTAGGGGCAGCACACTGACTGAATCACACTGCAGAGCTCCGCCTGTGCAGAGCGCTGCCTCTGCGCGTTATTCTAAAAGTTCTTTGGTGTGGGCCTTTTTTGAGACGATTGCATCAGATCGCACCGCTGCTATTTGCAACATATGTCTCAATCGTATCTCACGTGGCCAAAACATCAGCCGCTTGGCTACCACATGCTTTACCAGACATATGTTGACCTGCCATGCAGCTCGTTGGCAAGCGTACCTCAAAGACCCACACCAAAGAACAAAGCGGACCTCTCCTTGCTCCTCATCAGCTGGCATCTCCAACCCCACTAGACCTTCAGTCCTCTCTGAAACCTGCTCTGAGAGGAATGAAGGTGTAGAATTAGGTGTGTCACAGCCAAGTGCTTCCGGGAACTCTGCTAGCGGTACACCCACGTCCGATTATAGCAGGCAAATGTCCCTGCCCCAGCTGCTGGACCGGTGAAAGAAGTTCACTCCCAGCCATCCACATGCCTAGCGGTTGAATGCTAGCTTGGCTAAATTGCTAGCACTTCAACTGCTGCCTTTTCAGTTGGTAGACTCGGCCCCCTTCCGTGAGTTTGTACAATGTGCGGTTCCTCAGTGGCAGGTCCCCAAATGCCACTTTTTCTCACGGAAGGCGATTCCGGCTCTCTACTGGCATGTGGAAGGCAATGTCCTTGCCTCGCTGGACAGGGCGGTCAGCAGTAAGGTGCATATTACCGCTGACTCATGGTCCAGCAGGCATGGACAGGGACGTTACCTGTCTTTCACGGCCCATTGGGTCACTCTTCTGGCAGCTGGGAAGGATGCAGGACAAGGTGCAGTAGTGTTGGAGGTTGTTCCGCCACCACGCCTCCAAAATGCTACTATTGGTTGTGACACACCTCTCTCCTCCACCCTCTCCTCTTCTTCTTCCTCCATGGCCTCTTCCAGTGCTCTGTCCTCAGAACCAGCGGTGCTCCGTAGGCGTTCCAGGGGCTACGCAAGTACGCAGGCAAAACGATGCCATGCCGTGCTTGCGCTGGTTTGTTTGGGGGACAGGAGCCACACTGGGGCGGATGTTTTGTCAGCTCTGCAGGGGCAGGCCGAGAGGTGGTTGACGCCACGCCAGCTTAAGCCAGGAATGGTGGTTTGCGACAATGGCACCAACCTCCTCTCCGCCCTCCGACAGGGACAACTGACCCATGTGCCCTGTGTAGCTCACGTCCTTAACCTGGTGGTGCAGCGGTTCTTGGGCAGGTACCCCGGCTTACAGGATGTCCTGAAGCAGGCCAGGAAAGTCTGTGTGCATTTCCGCCGATCATTTAATGCCTGTGCTCGGCTGGCTGAGCTCCAAAAGGAGTTGGACCTGCCCAAGAACCGCCTTATATGTGACATGCCCACCAGATGGAACTCAACATTGGCCATGCTGCAGCGGCTGCACACGCAGCAGAGGGCCATCAATGAGTACCTGTATGACTACGGCACCAGGACAGGGTCAGGGGAGCTCGGTTTTTTCTCACCACGCCAGTGGGGCATGATCAGGGATGCATGCACTGTCCTGTCACCGTTTGAGGAGGCCACAAGGATGGTGAGCAGTGACAGTGCATGCATCAGTGACACTGTACCTCTTGTCCACCTCTTGGAGCATACGCTGCGTGGAATAATGGACAGGGCACTTGAGGCAGAACAGAGGCAGGAAGAGGAGGACTTCCTTGCCTCTCAAGGCCCCCTTTATCCAGACAGTGTTCCTGCTGTGCCACCCATCACACAGGAAGAGGATGAGGAGGAGGAAGAGGAGGAGGAGGATGATTGTGTCAGCATGGAGGTGGAGGCTGGCACTCAGCATCAGCATCAGCAGCAGCAGTCTTGTAGGGATGATTTACAGTCCCAAGAAACACGTGGACTTGTACGTGGCTGGGAGGAGGTAGCTGCGGATCATGTTGTCCTTAGTGACCCAGAGGACTACGGACCGAATGCCTCAGCTAACCTACGCTGCATGGCCTCCCTGATCCTGCAAATCCTGCGGAAGGATCCTCGTATTCTTCGGATCAAGGAGAGGGACCATTACTGGCTGGCCACTCTCCTTGATCCACGGTACAAGGATAAGATTGCCGACCTTATCTTGCCATCGCAGAGGGAGCAGAGGATGAGACATCTCCGGGAGGCCTTGCAGAAAGGTCTGTGCAACGCGTTCCCAGAGACTGGGAGGTTACAAACTCCTGGTCCTGGACAACGTGTTGCTGAGGCATCAGTCAGAAGGAGCGGTGGAGAAGGTGGCCGTCTGACTGATGCTTTCAGACAATTTTTTAGTCCGCAGCCCCAAGGTATGATCGGTTCCAGCACCCATCGCCAGCGTCTGATTTACATGGTACAGGAATACCTAGGGGCAAGGTCAGACTTGGACACCTTTCCCACCGAAAATCCTCTGGCTTACTGGGTCTTGAGGATGGATCACTGGCCAGAGCTTGCACAGTATGCAATTGAGCTACTGGCCTGTCCTGCATCCAGCGTTCTTTCGGAACGCACCTTCAGTGCTGCTGGTGGCTTTGTTACCGATCACAGGGTGCGCCTGTCCACCGAATCAGTTGATCGACTGACCTTCATCAAGATGAATCAGTCTTGGATCACCCATAGCTACCAAGCACCTGAAGCTAATGTAACAGAATAATTTTTTTTTAAATATCACATCCCTTCAAGACTGCCTATGCTGATGCTGAGTGACTGTCCTGTTATGTTGATTGTCTATTGTTATGTACAGCCTTGAAATAAAGGACATCTACGAAGTATCATTCGTCTCAATGTATATTTACTCAGAAAATCTCCGTACAGAGGACCACACCTTCCAAGGGGTTGTTGTGGTGGAGAATACAACACGGTTACAGGGTTTTTATAAGAAAATGATAACATTACAGTTTATGTGTGGGAAAAAGTCAAAATAGAAATTATACAATACATTCCAGGATAATCTATTTGCAATAACACAATAACACAATAACAACTTTAAAGGTCATTCTGACTTTTTGGCAATTTAGATATTAATTAAGATGGGAAAAGTTATGTTATAAACAGGGACTTTCCATAAAAACATTTGAACATCATTTCTGGGAATAATATGCTTTATCATTTTACTGTAAGGACATCTCATGTGAAGCAAATAACAAGTCACAAAAGTGAATAACAAAATATGTGTTGCAATATTAAGAAATACCCAAGAAGAATTAAAAAACATTATATAAAAAAATACATTCTTATATTGAAGGGGAACTCTGGGTTATATACAGATATGTGTTACATATGTCTTCATATCTTGACATCCCTCCTATGTTTGTAATTCCTTGGGTATTCCTCTTTAGACTTCCTCTATGGCTCTGGGTTGACCTCCAGGTATACGAGCCACCATCTCATGAACAGTTCTAACTCTTGACCTTTGGGGCTCAAAAGAACCAGTGTTAGTACAAGCTTTCCAAATAGCGCTACAAGAAGTGGTAGTTATTTTAAAACAACATTTGAATAACATAGGTGCACATTTGATTATAAGTACTATGATACCAACAATATATAGGATACCATGTAATATACCAGCAAACCAACCTCCAATGCCTGAGAACCAGTTGGCAGGATTAAGCCAGGAAGTCCAGCTTTCCCAGCTTCCTTTAACCCAAGCAGTTTCAGTATGCTCTTTCCGAAAATTGAGCTTAAGCTGTTGTACCTGCTCTACATGTGAAATGATAGCATCTTCTGCTTTAGTATCATTTCCAATGTAGTTACAACAGCCTGTTCCCACTATGGTGCATATTCCTCCCTGGCTTGCTGTAAGATAATCCAGCACCAGCCGGTGCTGCAAAATCTCCTTTTTAACCATTTTTAGTTCTGTGGCAAGCATCACAAAGTTCCCATCATACAATGCTGTAATATTATCGATCAAGTCAGCTATATCAATGATAAAACTGAATGCCTTTTTGATACAACATCTATTTACCCATGGTATGGAGAATATTGGCTTTATCTCCCTGTCATGGGACTCTATACTAGTGCCAAGGTCACTATTATAAATGTTATTAGTATTTTCCTCAACATTAACTAGGGGTACCTCAATGTTAGTCTCACCCTCCTTGTTCATGTCAGGATCTTTAACCTCATCATGATTCTCTTCCTCCCCCCCAGGTTCTGACTGAGAATCTAAATCTCTTTTTAACCACTTAACAACCGCCCATTGCCGATTAACGGCTTCAGGGCGGTTGTTTAACTTTGAGAGGCCGTTAATTAACGGCCTCCCAGAATTCTGCTCTCGGCGCCCCCTGGGGCGCGCACTCGAGAGCATCCGTGTGGACCCGGCGCATCATGGATCACGGTAAACGGCCGCTCGTCGCGGCCGTTTACCATGTGATCGCTCCGTCAAATGACGGAGTGATCACTTGTAAACAAACCGGCATCATGTTATGACGCCGGTTCCTCCCTCCCCTCTCTGTACCGATCGGTACAGCGGAGGGGAAAGAGATCGGTGTCAGCAGCGATGTGGGCTGCATCTGCAGTGCCCACATCGCTGCTCACTGAATTTAACCCCTCAATTCCCTGCCAATACTCTGCAATACCAGTGCATACTCTGCAGTACCCTGCCATTACTCTGCAGTACCCCCCATTACTCTGCAGTAACCCCCATTACTCTGCAGTACCCTGCCATTACTCTGCAGTACCCCCCCATTACTCTGCAGTACCCCCCCATTACTCTGCAGTACCCCGCCATTACTCTGCAGTGCAGTACCCTGCCATTACTCTGCAGTACCCCCCAATACTCTGGAGTACCCCCCAATACTCTGCAGTACCCTGCCATTACTCTGTAGTACCCCCAATACTCTGCAGTACCCTGCCATTACTCTGCAGTACCCCCCAATACTCTGCAGTACCCGCCAATACTCTGCAGTACCCGCCATTACTCTGCAGTACCCCACCATTACTCTGCAGTACCCCGCCATTACTCTGCAGTACACCCCATTACTCTGCAGTACCCTGCCATTACTCTGCAGTACCCGCCAATACTCTGCAGTACCCGCCAATACTCTGCAGTACCCGCCATTACTCTGCAGTACCCCGCCATTACTCTGCAGTACCCCGCCATTACTCTGCAGTACACCCCATTACTCTGTAGTACCCGCCAATACTCTGCAGTACCCCGCCAATACTCTGCAGTACCCCGCCATTACTCTGCAGTACCCCGCCATTACTCTGCAGTACCCTGCCATTACTCTGCAGTACCCCCCAATACTCTGGAGTACCCACCAATACTCTGGAGTACCCCCCAATACTCTGCAGTACCCTGCCATTACTCTGTAGTACCCCCCAATACTCTGCAGTACCCTGCCATTACTCTGCAGTACCCGCCATTACTCTGCAGTACCCCGCCATTACTCTGCAGTACCCCCCAATACTCTGGAGTACTCCCCAATACTCTGCAGTACCCTGCCATTACTCTGTAGTACCCCCCAATACTCTGCAGTACCCTGCCATTACTCTGCAGTACCCCCCAATACTCTGCAGTACCCTGCCATTACTCTGCAGTACCCCCCAATACTCTGCAATACCCTGCCATAAATTGCCATACCCAGCCATACTCGGAGATACCCAGCCATACTTGGTGATACCCTGAAATACCCACCCCTCACCGCCCTCCGGTGCTTCTACCAACTCGCCAGTACGATCAAAGCCAGAATCTTTTTTTTTTTTTTTTTATTTCAGGCTTCCCAGCCTAGAGGTGAGATGTGGGGTCATATTGACCCCCAGATTTCACTGTAAAGAGGACCTGTCACCCCATATTCCAATTACAAGGGATGTTTACATTCCTTGTAATAGGAATAAAAGTGATCAAAAATGTATTTTTGGGGAAAAAAATGTCAAACTAAAATAAATAAAGTAAAATGAACAATAAAAAAAAATAAAATTTTTTAAAGCGCCCCTGTCCCCATGTGCTCGCATGCAGAAGCGAACGCATGCGCAAGCCCCGCCCACATATGAAAACGGTGTTCAAACCACACATGTGAGGTATCGCCGCGAACGTTAGAGCGAGAGCAATAATTCTAGTCCTAGACCTCCTCTGCAACTCAAAACATGTAACCAGTAAAAATTTTTTAAAGCATTGCCTATGGTGATTTTTTAAGTAGCAACGTTTGGCGCCATTCCACGGGCATGTGCAATTTTGAAGAGTGACATGTTAGGTATCTATTTACTCAGCATAACTTCATCTTTCACTTTATGCAAAAATTGGGCTAACTTTACTGTTTTTTTGTTTTGTTTTTTAAGCACAAAACAGTTTTTTCCCCCAAAAAAACGCGTTTGAAAAATTGCTGCGCAAATACCGTGTGAGATAAAAATTTGCAACGACCACCATTGTATTCTCCAGGATCTTTGCTAAAAAAATATATATAATGTTTTGGGGTTCTCTGTAATTTTCTAGCAAATAAATGATGATTTTTACATGTAGGAGAGAAATGTCAGAATTGTCCTGGGTGCTCCAGAACGCCTGATGGCGCTCCCTGCATGTTGGGCCTCTGTATGTGGCCACGCTGTGTAAAAGTCTCACACATGTGGTATCGCCGTACTCGGGAGTAATAGCAGAATGTGTTTTGGGGTGTAATTTGTGGTATGCATATGCTGTGTGTGAGAAATAACCGGATAATATGACAATTTTGTGGGAAAAAAAAAAAAGGAAAAAAAATCTTGATTTTGCAAAGAATTGTGGGAAAAAATGACAACTTCAAAAAACTCATCATGCCTCTTACTAAATACATTGGAATGTCTTCTTTCCAAAAAGGGGTCATTTGGGGGGTATTTGTACTTTTCTGGCATGTTAGGGTCTCAAGAATTGAAATAGGCCATCAGTACTTCAGGTGTGATCAATTTTCAGATATTGGCACCATAGCTTGTGGACTCTATAACTTTCACAAAGACCAAATAATATCCACCAATTTGTACTTATTTTTACCAAAGATATGTAGTAGTATAAATTTTGGCCAAAATTTATGAAGAAAAAATTACTAATCTGCTAAATTTTATAACAGAAACGAAGAAAAATTAATTTTTTCGCAGAATTTTCAGTCTTTTTTCTTTTATAGCACAAAAAATAAAAAACTGAGAGGTGATTAAATACCACCAAAAGAAAGCTCTATTTGTGTGAAAAAAAGGACAAAAATTTCATATAGGTCCAGTGTTGCATGACTGAGTAATTGTCATTCAAAATGTGAGAGCACCAAAAGCTGAAAATTGGTCTGGTTATTAACCACTTTCAGACCGGACCATTTTGCTGGTAAATGACCAGAGGTCTTTTTACACTTTGGCACTGCGCTGCTTTAACTGGTAATTGCGCGGTCATGCAATGTTGTACCCAAACGAAATTTGCGTCCTTTTCTTCCCACAAATAGAGCTTTCTTTTAAAGGTATTTGACTGACTCTGCGATTTTTATTTTTTGCGATATAAACGTAAAAAGACCGCAAATTTTGAAAAAAAATGATATTTTCTACTTTTTGTTATTAGAAAAATCCAATAAACTCAATTTTAGTCATACATTTAGGCCAAAATGTATTCAGCCACATGTCTTTGGTAAAAAAAAAGTCAATAACTGTATATTTATTGGTTTGCGCAAAAGTTGTCACATCTACAAACTAAGGTACGTTTTCTGGAATTTACGCAGCTTTTAGTTTACGACTGCCTATCTCATTTCTTGAGGTGCTAAAATGGCAGAGCAGTACAAAACCCCCCCAAATGACCCCATTTTGGAAAGTAGACCCCCTAAGGAAATTGATAAGTGGCATGTTGAGCCCATTGAATATTTTATTTTTTTGCCTCAAGCGATTGAATAATGACAAAAAATTTTTTTTTTTTTTTTTTTTTTACACAAAGTTGTCACTAAATGATATATTGCTCACACATGCTATGGGCATATGTGAAATGACACCCCAAAATCAATTCTGCTGCTTCTCCTGAGTACGGGGATACCATATATGTGGGACTTTTTGGTAGCCTAGCCGCGTACGGGGCCCCGAAAGCCAAGAACCGCCTTCAGGCTTTCTAAGGGCGTAAATTTTTGATTTCACTTCTCACTACCTATTACAGTTTTGAAGGCCATAAAATGGCAAGATGGCACAAAATCCCCACAAATGACCCCATTTTAGAAAGTAGACACCCCAAGCTATTTGCTGAGAGGCATGTTGAGTCCATGGAATATTTTATATTTTGCCACAAGTTGCGGGAAAATTACAAACTTTAATTTTTTTTTATTTTTTTTTAACAAAGTTGTCACTAAATGATATATTGCTCACGCATGCCATGGGCATATGTGAAATGACACCCCAAAATAAATTCTGCTGCTTCTCCTGAGTACGGGGATACCACATGTGTGGGATTTTTTGGGAGCCTAGCCGCGTACGGGGCCCCGAAAGCCAAGAACCGCCTTCAGGTTTTCTAAGGGCGTAAATATTTGACTTCACTCCTCACTACCTATTACAGTTTTGAAGGCCATAAAATGCCAAGATGGCACAAAACCCCCACAAATTACCCCATTTTAGAAAGTAGACACCCCAAGCTATTTGCTGAGAGGCATGTTGAGTCCATGGAATATTTTATATTTTGCCACAAGTTGCGGGAAAATTACAAACTTTTTTTTTTTTTTCACAAAGTTGTCACTAAATGATATATTGCTCACGCATGCCATAGGCATATGTGAAATGACACCCCAAAATAAATTCTGCTGCTTCTCCTGAGTACGGGGATACCACATATGTGGGACTTTTTGGGAGCCTAGCCGCGTACGGGACCCCGAAAACCAAGCACCGCCTTCAGGCTTTCTAAGGGCGTTACAGTTTTGAAGGCCATAAAATGCCAAGATGGCACAAACCCCCCCCCAAATGACCCCATTTTGGAAAGTAGACACCCCTAAATTTAGGGGTACACTAGTGAGACTAGGTAATAAATGGCGGGTGCCCTGAAACTATAAAAAAATAACTAACCAACCAGCGTCACCTGTAACAGTTATATGGTGATCACTGGTGAAAGGGTTAACTAGGGGGCAATCAGGGGGCTTTATGCGGTAGTATATGGGGGTCCCTGGCGCTATAAAAAGCTGCGGCGAACCTAAATACCTACCTGCCTAACTAGCGTCACCTGTGACACTAATACAGCGATCAGAAAAACGATCGCTTATTAGGCTGGGTTCACACTGGAGCGATGCGGGAACGCCACAAATCCGCGGCGGGTTCCCGCATCGCATGCCTCCCGGTGGCAGTTCACACTGCCCTATGCGAACTGCTGGGAGTGTCAGTGAAATGTTAATGACACCCCCAGATCAGTTCGCATATCGCAGTGCGATCTGCAAACTCGGATCGCATGGTGTGAACACCCATGCGATCCGATTCTGCTGCGGACCAAAAAAAGGGTCCCGTGCGAGTTTGCGGCGGGTGCGGCGGGTGCAATGCGAATTCAGCCATACTATCTGTATGGCTGAACTCGAATCGCACAGAGATCGGATGTGATTTGCACTGCAGTGCGGTGCGAATCACATTCGTTCTCATAAACCGCTGCAATGTGAACCCAGCCTTAGTGACACTGGCGACGGGGGGTGATCACGGGGTTAAACCTTTATTGGGGGGGTTAGGGGGGTACCTTAGAACTAAAGGGGGCTAACCCTAACTGCCCTAACAGTTATTACAGTCACAAATGACACCCGCCGGGTGATCAGGGGGTTAAACCTTTATTATTAGGTAATAAATGGCGGGTGCCCTGAAACTATAAAAAATAACGAACCAACCAGCGTCACCTGTAACAGTTATATGGTGATCACTGGTGAAAGGGTTAACTAGGGGGCAATCAGGGGGCTTTATGCGGTAGTATATGGGGGTCCCTGGCGCTATAAAAAGTTGCGGCGAACCTAAATACCTACCTGCCTAACTAGCGTCACCTGTGACACTAATACAGCGATCAGAAAAATGATCGCTTATTAGGCTGAGTTCACACTGGAGCGATGCGGGAACGCCACGAATCCGCGGCGGGTTCCCGCATCGCATGCCTCCCGGCGGCAGCTCACACTGCCCTATGCGAACTGCTGGGAGTGTCAGTGAAATGTTAATGACACCCCCAGATCAGTTCGCATATCGCAGTGCGATTTGCAAACTCGGATCGCATGGTGTAAACACCCATGCGATCCGATTCTGCTGCGGACCAAAAAAAGGGTCCCGTGCGAATTTGCGGCGGGTGCGGCGCGAATTCAGCCATACTATCTGTATGGCTGAACTCGAATCGCACAGAGATCGGATGTGATTTGCACTGCAGTGCGGTGCGAATCACATTCGTTCTCATAAACCGCTGCAATGTGAACCCAGCCTTAGTGACACTGGCGACGGGGGGTGATCACGGGGTTAAACCTTTATTGGGGGGTTAGGGGGGCACATTAGAACTAAAGGCGGCTAACCCTAACTGCCCTAACAGTTATTACAGTCACAAATGACACCAATGCAAAAAAAAAAAAAAAAAATGCAATTGGTGTCACTGTGCCTGGGGGGGGGGCAGGGGTAATTGGGGGGGTGATCGGGGGGTAAAGGGGGGGTGTGAGTGTGCCTGGCATGTTCTACTGTACGTGTGGTGTGTTGGTGCAACTCACCGATCCTCTCTCCTCGGTGCCGGAAAGAAAAATACCGACACGGAGGAGAGATTACATCACTTCCTCTCCTGTGAGGAGAGGAAGTGATGTCGTGGAGCATTTCTATTCGTCGGGAGCGATCGCGAGGGGGTGGCCATGAATGAATGGCTGCCCCCTCATCCCGGATCGCTCCCGAACGAATGCCAACCGCCGCAGGCACCGGGGGGGGGCCTGATCGGGCCCCCCACCCGTGGGAAGGCAGGGACTTATATATACGCCCTTATGCCTGCCCGTGCCATTCTGCCGACGTATATCGTCGTGCGGCGGTCGGCAAGTGGTTAAGGGTGTTTAAGTGCCCAGTGGTCAAGTGGTTAAAAGATGTATGGGGATTTTACGGATTTGAGACTCCTTAAACTCATCGTTACTCATATACCAAGTGGCAGGTATTACTCTCCCAAAATAACAAACCCCCATAGAATTTAAAGGGATCCAATTATATGCTTTCTTCCCACATATAAAGTAATAACCTGGGGGAGCTGCACAAGCCTTCTTGAAATTATACCCCTGCAAACACATTAATAATTTCATATTGTTTTGCCTAGAATGTTGTCGATGCGTGTAGTCATGTAGTTCCTGATACCGATCTGTGCTCCATGCTGTATCCTTACCATCAAACCAATATCTGATCTCAGCATTGTCCATACAGTTAGAGTTCCCAATAGGTCTGGTAGTACTTTGAAAACCTTGAGTAAGCAGCTCAGATGAATATTCTCGAGTGAAGTTTATGCAGACAGAGGGGATTGTCATTGGAGCATTAGTAAACAACAGGAGTGAAACAACTCTGTCAACCATAGTTCTGCTTACATCTTCAAAGTGAGCACTGTTCTCTATTTCAGCCAATGTGCTGGGAACACCTAATAAGGGTATAGTCTTATGTGATATAGGTGCGTGTGTGCATATCCAGCAATTAGAAATGTTCAGTTTCTTTGCTGCCTGTAGGTGCATGGACACAAAGGAGTTATGAAAGGGTTCACCCAATTTAACATGATACTCATGAGTGTCTCTTGTTGCTCTTTGATTGGGATTACGGCTTTCTTCAGGTTGCAATTTCTCACTTGTGACAGTGGCATTGAAAAGGTAGGTGTCATGTATCTTACCCTTTTCTTTATGGTACGTCCATTCGAATTCCATTACTGTGATCCACACCACCGCTCCACCACAGAGGATAACGCTCCATAACACTACATTCGGTCTAGGCCCCAGGAGATTCATTCTGGAGTCTTCTGGTTCTGGCACGAGTAATTGGCGGTGATGACCTAGAAGGCAAGGGTAAAGAAGAATACCTGCTACCAGCAGACTGATCTGTATGTTCCTTCGGAGCTACAGTCTTTTTACAATGGGAACCATGAACCCAGTACTTGTAGTCTTTCAGCTTCACTGCAGTTGGAGATACAAGAATGATCTGAAACAGACCTTTCCACCTAGGAGACAAAGTGGTCCGGGGTGTATGATTCTTGATGTACACCCACTCTTCTGACTTTAGTCCATGCGTTCTGTCACTTGTGTCCACTGGTTGTCCTGCTTTGGCTCTGGAAAAAGTATCAGAAAACACATTTGCCAGTCTGCGCACATAGTCTATCATGGTATCTTGACCATTTCTCAAATTTACTGTCTCTGGGGGTGCCAAAGGTGCAGGAAGTCTCCGAGGTGGTCTTCCAAATAGTATGTCGAAGGGTGATAGCCCGTGTTTTTCTTTAGGGGTAGTCCTAATGGTAGCTAAAGCTATAGGCAATGCTTCTACCCATGTGCTTTTCCCATTAGCAGTTATTTTTGCAAGGTATCTCTTTAACGTCTGGTTAGTGCGTTCAACCATCCCACTAGCTTGTGGCCTATATGGCGTGTGCAACTGCTGTTTTATTCCCAAAATAGCCACTACTTCTGCCATCAGTTTATTATCAAAGTGTGTACCTCTATCTGAGGAAATGACAGCCCCTATACCAAACCGTGGTATTAATTCTCTAGTAAGACATTTAACTACCGTATGGGCATCATTCTTCGCAGTGGGGAAGCTTTCAACCCAGTTCGAAAATTTACACACGCAAACCAAAATATACTGGTAACGGCCACAAGGGGGCATATCTGAGAAGTCAATTTGCACAATTTGAAATGGCTCCTCAGTATGTGGAATATGCTTCATAGGAGTGGGAACTGGTTTACCAATATTATGCATTTGACATGTTGCACATTCCTGAGCCTGCTTAACAGCATATGTGTGGAAACCTGGAGCCCACCAATGTTTGTTTACCGTCCGACACATCCCTCCTGTTGAGACATGGCAAGGCCCATGGCTCAAAGCAAACAGAGAAGGAAAAAGAGTCGGAGGGGCAACTAATTTCCCATGGAAACGCCATAATCCATCCTCTACACAGATCGCTCCTTTAGCGATCCAAGAAGATTTGTGAGGCGAGCTGTCTTGTAAGGCTGATAGTACCGCTAGATCAACTTGTAGATCCATTAATGTGAAAGTAGAAACCAGGTTAGATGCATCATAGGAATGTATAACAGTTCTAGCCTGTTCGTCAGCTAAAGCATTCCCAATAGACACACTATCCTCCGCTTTGGTGTGGGCTTTGCATTTGATTACTGCAACTTTGAAGGGTAACTGTACTGCAGTAAGTAGTCTAACAATCAATTCTTTGTGTTGGATAGGAGTTCCTGCAGCTGTAAGATAACCTCTTTCCTGCCAAAGTTGTGCAAAACTGTGCAAGATACCTACAGCATAAGCTGAATCACTATAAATGTTCACAGTGTCACCTTCAGCAAGCTCTAAAGCCACACAAAGAGCAGTAAGTTCAGCTGCCTGTGCTGATTTAGAATTTTGCAAGACTTCAGCATGCAATAGTTTACCTTCTCCGTTCACTACTGCACAAGCAGCTATATTCAATCCATCAGGTCTTCTAAGGGATGAGCCATCTACAAATAGGTCAGCACACAGAGGCAGGCCTGAGATGGGTTCATCCAATAGGTCGAGTCTGGGTTTGGTCACTTCATCAATTGAGGTAGCACAATCATGTGCCAGGTATGAGTCCTCAATCTCCTCGGTGTCATCTTCCGGCAAGAAGGTGGCCGGATTCAAGGTCTGGCAACGTTGAATTTTTAGATTAGAAGCTGACAGCAAAATCAAGTGATAGTGGGTTATTCTCTGGACAGAAAAATGTTTAGTATAAGCACTGTTTAACATAGCTTCCAAGTCATGCAGACACATTAAGTATAAGTAATTTCCAAGTACAATGTCAGTAGTTTTTTCTACCAGCAGGGCAGCCGCCGCTACTGATTTTAGGCAACCAGGCAAACCTCTGGCTACACTGTCCAGTGGGTAACTGTAATACCCTACCGGGCGATGCCTGGCACAGAAATGTTGAGTTAGAACCCCATTGGCGTGTCCATTAACCTCCGTACAAAACAGATAAAAATCCTTGCTATAATCAGGCAAACCCAGACTCGGTACAGTTAGCAAGGACTGCTTTATCTGTTTAAACGCTTCCTTAACTGCTGGAGTTAACTCTTCTGTGGTAAATTTGTAATTGCTTTTCGTATGACCTTTCAACAAGTCTTGTAATGGACCTATTACAGTGGAATATTGTGGTAAAAATTGTCTACAATAGCCCACTAGTCCTAAAAATGCTCTTAATTGTTTTAAGGTTACAGGCATTTTTTGTTTAGCAATTACCTGTTTCCTTTTATCGGTGAGGTGTTTTATGCCATGAGAGATGCAGTGACCTAGGTATTGCACTTTCGTTTTAACCCATTGCACCTTTGTAGCATCTATTTTTCTGCCCCTGTTTAACAGGGGCGTTTAATTACAATTTTTGATGCAATGCTTTGCAGCAGGGCTAATTCCTGCAATAAAACTAGAGTATATGGGAGAGGTTGCAGTGTGGTGGCACCAGCACCAGTGCCTAAGGCCCAATTTTTCTGCCCCTGTTTAACAGGGGCGTTTAAGTACAATTTTTGATGCAATGCTTTGCAGCAGGGCTAATTCCTGCAATAAAACTAGAGTATATGGGAGAGGTTGCAGTGTGGTGGCACCAGCACCAGTGCCTAAGGCCCAATTTTTCTGCCCCTGTTTAACAGGGACATGTAATTACAATTCTTGATATAATATTTCACAGGAGGGCCCCTTCCTGCGCCCACCCAGAGTAACGGTGAGGACTTATAGTGTTGTGGCACCAGCACCACAACCACCAAAGGTAAATTTTTGTACCACTGTTCAACAATGGCATGTAATTACAATTCTTGATATAATCGTTCACAGCAGGGCGCTCCAGCGCCCACCAAGAGTCACTTTGAGGGCTTACAATGTTGTGGCAAAACCAACACCTTGTTCCGCCATTTCTGCAGAGCATATAGGGCAGGCCCCTACTTTCAAACATCCAATTTACAAACATCTCCTACTTGCAAACGGAAGGAGACAACAGCAAGTGAGATGAAAAAAGATTGACGACAAAACAAATTATACAGGGGTGATAACCCTTCCCTATGTTTTCCAAAAAGCTTAAAAATAGTTTTTTTGACTGGAGCTACACTTTAAAAATGTACCAGTTGAAAATTACAAACAGATTCAACTTAACACAACAAACCTACACAGTCCCTGTCTTGTTTGCACCGCCTGTATACTGCTGTTCTGAGTATATAGGGCCTGGGGGCCACACGCATTTCCTTTTTTTAATATGGGTACAGGGTTCCCCTTAATATGCGTACAAGACCCAAATAGGCTGGTAATGGGCAGGGAGGGCTACCCATGCCATTTTTCTCAATGATTTTCAACCATATTGCAACCATATCGCAAGCAGTTTTAAATGGTGTTATTTCCGTTTAATGTCATTTTGTGCAGGGACTGTTCTAAACACGGGAAACACGTGGCACTTCACAGGCATACTACAGACACCCCCCAGGCACCATATTTAAAGGAATTTTTCACTTTTTTTTCACTTTAATCATCATTAAAATCAGTGCTCCCACCAAAACGGCCATTTTTAAAAACATTTTAGGCATTGACCCATGTCCCCTGGGGCAGGAGCCAGGTCCCCAAACCTTTTTTAGGACAGTATCTTGCATATTAGCCGTTAAAATTAGCACTTTTCATTTCGAACGTTCAAGTCCCATAGACTTCAATGGGGTTCTAAAGTTCGTTCGAATTTGGGGTCCGTTCGAAAGTTCTGGTGCGAACCGAACTGGGGGGTGTTCGGCTCATCCCTACAGGAGAGGATCACCAGCAGTGTGACATACAGCAATGACACCTGCACCGTGATAGAGTGATCTGACACCAGCACCGTGATAGAGAGTCCTGACATCAGCAGCGTGACATACAGCAATGACACCTGCACCGTGATAGAGTGATCTGACACCAGCACCATGATAGATAGCACTCACATCAGCAGCGTGACATAAAGCACTGACACCAGCACCATGATATACAGCACTGACACCAGCACCGTGATATACAGCACTGACATCAGCAGCGTGACATACAGCAATGACACCTGCACCGTGATAGAGTGATCTGACACCAGCACCGTGATAGAGAGCACTCACATCAGCAGCGTGACATAAAGCACTGACACCAGCACCGTGATATACAGCACTGACACCTGCTCCGTAAGCAGCCGCAGGAGGAAGTCAGCATAGCGCAGGGATGGTGGGAGCCCCTCATAATGAGCATCGCACAGGGATGGTGGGAGCCCCTCATAATATGCACAGCAGAGGTACAGCCCCAGGAGGAAGTCAGCACAGCACAGGGATGGTGGGAGCCCCTCATAATAAGCAGCCCCAGGAGGAAGTCAGCACAGCACAGGGATGGTGGGAGCCCCTCATAATGAGCATAGCACAGGGATGGTGGGAGCCCCTCATAATGAGCATAGCACAGGGATGGTGGGAGCCCCTCATAATATGCACAGCAGAGGTAAAGCCCCAGAAGGAAGTCAGCACAGCACAGGGATGGAGGGAGCCCCTCATAATAAGCAGCCCCAGGAGGATGTCAGCATAGCACAGGGATGGTGGGAGCCCCTCATAATAGGCAGCCCAAGGAGGAAGTCAGCACAGCACAGGGATGGTGGGAGCCCCTCATAATGAGCATAGCACAGGGATGGTGGGAGCCCCTCATAATATGCACAGCAGAGGTACAGCCCCAGGAGGAAGTCAGCACAGCACAGGGATGGTGGGAGCCCCTCATAATAAGCAGCCGCAGGAGGAATTCAGCACAGCACAGGGGTGGTGGGAGCTCCTCATAATGAGCATAGCACAGGGATGGAGTGAGCCCCTCATAATGAGCATAGCACAGGGATGGTGGGAGCCCCTCATAATATGCACAGCAGAGGTACAGCCCCAGGAGGAAGTCAGCACAGCACAGGGATGGTGGGAGCCCCTCATAATAAGCAGCCCCAGGAGGATGTCAGCATAGCACAGGGATGGTGGGAGGCCCTCATAATAAGCAGCCCCAGGAGGAAGTCAGCACAGCACAGGGATGGTGGGAACCCCTCATAATAAGCAGCCCCAGTAGAAATATGACACCGCTCAACCTCTTCAAACAGGAGGGTACGGGCATATAGTACGGTGTGCTTTTTTTGGATGTGAAGGAAGTGAGCCAAATGAAGAAAGAAGGTCTGTGTGCTCGATTAAAAAAATTGTTTATAGAGATATACATGATCTACTGGTCACATGTGTTGAATTCCTCCGAGATTCATGCCTCATTCATTTTTAGAAATGTGAGGTAGTTAACACTGTCGTGAGCTAGGCGAGTACGCTTATCGGTCACGATCCCCCCTGCTGCGCTGAACGTCCTTTCGGATAGGACACTGGATGTGGGGCAAGCCAACAGTTCGATTGCAAATTGGGCAAGCTCTGGCCAGTACTGGTCCTTGACCCTTTTGCTTTTTATACGGGGGTCCCTATTAAAACACTGGAGCATGAAGGCTCCATTTGCACTAAACTGAAAGCGGTGTGGTGGCCTGGCTCCTGCTCATCATCCAGGATAATGTCGTCCTCTTCATTCTCCTCTCCCCATCCGCGCACAACAACAGGGATCCCAGAAAGGTTTAAGGCCGCGTACACACGGGCGGACTGTTCGCCCAACTTTGTCCGCTGAACAGTGTTTGGGCGGACAGTCCGCTCGTGTGTGGGCTTTCAGCGGACAGTTTCAGCGGACAGTTGGACGGAATTTCCGAAAAACTGTCCGCTGAAACCTTGTTTGAGCGAACAGTCCGCCCGTGTGTAGGCTTGTTCGTCAAACAAAGTTGCGCGCATGCTCAGAAAGGATTTTCACGCCGAAAGCTATAATGCAGTGTATAGGACGTCGTATTTTTCGTCCCGTCGTACGTGCCGTTCACGTCATCGCGCACGGTTTCAGCAAACTGTTCGTCCGTCGTGTGTGGCCATGTCCGTCCATGCTAAGTTTGAGCGGACTGTTTGCCGAAACTGTTGGACGGACAAAGTTGGGCGAACAGTCCGCGCGTGTGTACGTGGCCTTAAGCATGCTCTTCTTGCTCCTCCTCATCCGCCCCGGCACCATCCTCCTCTGACTCCTCTTCAGACTCCTGTTGTTCACTTGTCTCAGATAGAGTAGCCCCCCCGGGAATTCATCCAGCATTGCGACTTCCTCATCTTCCTGCTCCTGCTCCTCCACAGCTTGATCAATGACATGATGCAATGCACGCTCCATAAAGAAGGCATAAGGTACCATGTCACTGATGGCACCATGGCTGCGACTGACCAGTTTGGTGATCTCCTCAAATGGCCGCAGAAGTCTGCATGCGTCGCGCATGAGCAGCCACTGGCGTGGTGAAAAAAAAAACAGCTCCCCAGAACCTGTTCTGCCGCAGAGTTCATACAGGTAGACGTTAACTGCACGTTTCTGCTGGAGCAGCCTATCAAGCATATAAAAGGTTGAGTTCCATCGCGTCGGGCAATCGCAAATAAGACGTCTGACCGGCAGATTGTGTCGCCGCTGAATGTCAGCAAGGCGAGCCATGGCCATGTAAGATCTTCTGAAATGGGCCGAGATTTTCCTTGCCTGCTGCAAGTTGTCCTGGACCCCAGGGTATTTGACAACGAATCGCTGCACGACCAAGTTTAAGACGTGTGCCATGCATGGCACGTGCGTAATTTTGCTCTGTTTCAATGCACTAAGCGGATTGGCACCATTGTCACACACCACTTTACCAACTGTCAAATTGAGCGGTGTTAGCCACTGATCTGCCTGTGAACGCAAAGCTGAAAGGAGTGCCGGGCCAGTGTGGCTCTTGGCTTCCAGGCACAACAGACGCAGCACGGCATGGCAACGTCTCACCTGGCATGTCGAATAGGTTCTGGGGAGCTTGGGCGGCGCAGCGGA
Organism: Lithobates pipiens; assembly: GCF_037356315.1. Classification (NCBI taxonomy): domain Eukaryota; kingdom Metazoa; phylum Chordata; class Amphibia; order Anura; family Ranidae; genus Lithobates; species Lithobates pipiens. Next base: position 281,391,208 of record NW_027507748.1, on the reverse strand, counting down.
AGAGACGCTAGCAGCGGAAAAGGAGGAGTCAGCCGAGGAGGAGAGGGAGGAGGATGGAGTAGGAGGAGGAGGAGGAGGAGAAGAGCCAGGCCTGCATGCAATCCGTGGCGGTAAAACCAAATCTACACGGGTGCCATGGGTTACATGCTTGACGGCTCAGAAGGTTCACCCAGTGGGCAGTAAAAGTGATATACCTTCCCTGCCCGTGTTTGCTAGACCACGTGTCTGTGGTCAGATGTATCTTGGCACCGACACTGTGTGCCAGAGATACATTCACTTGCCGCTGAACATGGCCATATAGCTCTGGGATGCCCTTCTCTGAGAAATACTTCCTTCCTGGGACCTTCCATTGTGGTGTTCCAATGGCCACAAATTTTCGAAAGGCCTCAGAGTCCACCAGTTTATATGGCAGTAGTTGGTGGGCTATCAGTTCTGACAAGCCAGCCATCAACCGTTGGGCAAGAGGGTTATCCGGCGTCATAATTTTTTTACGCTCAAACATTAGGCCCACGGAAGCCTGCCTTTTTGCAGAAAAACGTGAGCTTGGCGTGATGGAAGGTGGAGTAGAGGACAATTGTGAGGAGAGAGGAGAAGGAGAAGTAGAAGACGAGGCTGGACGGTGAGAGCCTGGAGTGTGGCTTTGTGTGTTCCGTTGCTCCCACTGGGCTCGGTGATGGCTGCTCATGTGCCTTCTTAAGGCGGTCGTCCCTAGGTGAGTGTTGGGCTTACCGCGACTAATGCGTTGACTGCAAAGATTGCAGATGGCAACACTATTGTCAGCAGCGGACACGTTAAAAAAAGCCCACACTGCGGAGCCATGTGCCGGCATCCTGGGAGCACCAGATGTGACCGTACATGGTCGATGACTCGCTCCTGATACATTAGCAGTCTGCTTTGTCCCTCCTGTGCAATGTAAGTTATTCCTGCTTCTCCTCCCTATCTGATGGTCCATATCTCCCTCTGAACTCCCCTCCTCTTCCTCTCTTGTGGGCACCCACGTGACATCACTAGACACGTCATCATCGACGTCACCTTCCCCACCGCTATATGTAGAGATCTCGGAGTAGGCAGCAACACCGGGGACCAACCTCCTCCTTGGGCAGATCTGGGTACTGTCGTCAGACTGCTGAGTGACGGTTGTTGCTACCTCCTCTTCCTGATCCAATGCTATGAGTGGCTGCGCATCGGAAATGTCTTGATATGGATCAGAAAATAATTCCTGTGACTCAAGCGGAAGGTATATGATGGTGGTGGTGGTGTTGGTGGTAGTGTCTTTGGGGGTGCACATAGCAGAGAGTGAAGAAGAGGGTGCAGATCGAAAGGATGAGGAGGGTGCAGAAGAGTAAGGCTGAGTGAGCCACTCAACCAAGTCTGGTGCGTCCTTTAAAGTAATTGAACGCACCTTCTGCAACTTCCCACTTTGGCTCAAGCCTGTTGCTCCTACCCCTACCACCCCTGCGGAAGGGCCTGCCTCTTCCTCTGCCTGTCATTTTTTAAATGACCCTGTGACAAAACTTTCAGTCCCTATACTGATAAAGGACTGCTGCAGTATAGGGCAGCAGTCAGCAGTAGTGCACCTCAGCCCTATATATTGTGGACCTATACCAGTCCTTAAGGAAAAGGGCAGACTGTACCTCACTCAACCCTATGTACTGTAGTACACTATACCTTACCAGTCATTAGAAGGACCTTTGTGGAACTAGTAGGTTGTGAATGATTAGCAGACTGTACCTCAGTCCCTATACTGATAAAGGACTGCTGCAGTATAGGGCAGCAGTCAGCAGTAGTGCACCTCAACCCTATATATTGTGGACCTTTACCAGTCCTTAAGGAATAGCAGACTGTACCTCACTCAACCCTATGTACTGTAGTACGCTATACCTTACCAGTCCTTATAAGGACATTTGTGGAACTAGTAGGTTATGATTAGCAGACTGTACCTCAGTCCCTATACTCATAAAGGACTACTGCAGCAGAAGGGCAGCAGTCAAGTATAATATTCTTTCTATATTTGGAAGAAAGAATATTATACGTGTACAAGCCTATTACCATACCAGTCCTGAAAAGAACCTTTCTGGACCTAATAGTAACAGCTACTGATTAAACTGACTGTCCCTCACTGCCACACACAGCTTCCTGCCTGTCCCTATTTAAACTGACAAAACACAGGCTGCTGGAACAATAACTTGAATAGCACTCAAAACTATATCCTGTACTACTTTACCATACCAGTCCTGAAAAGGACTTTTGTGGACCTAATAGTAACAGCTAATGATTAAACTGACTGTCCCTGCTGCACACAGTGTCCTGTCCCTCTCTCTACACTGACAAAAGACAGGCTGCTGCAACAATCACTAGCACAGCAGTGCCTCAAACCTATATCCTGAACTACACCTAACACCTATACCATACCAGTCCTTAAAATAACTTTTGTGGACCTAATAGCTAGCGATTTGGGTCACTGCAGTCTCTCCCTGCTCCACACAGCAACCTCTCCCTATAGTGACAGTAGAAAGAATGTAAAATGGCCGCCGGATCAGGTCTATTTATAAGTTAGGGGGAATGCCCAAGTGTCCATGTGCTGTAATGTCTCAATTGGCTGTCCTGTACCCCATGATGGATGTGTCTTCATAGGTCAAAGTTCTTTTACACAGTAAACACGGAAGTCCGCCGGGCGAACAGCGGCAAAAGTCCGCCAATCGGGCGGACGTCGAACAGCCGAAATTTGCTGCGAAACGACCGCCGGGCGAACCATTCGGCCATCCCTAGTAAGGTATAGTGTACTACAGTACATAGGGTTGAGTGAGGTACAGTCTGCTATTCCTTAAGGACTGGTATAGGTTCACAATATATAAGGTTGAGGTGCACTACTGCTGACTGCTGCCCTATTCTGCAGCAGTCCTTTATCAGTATAAGGATTGAGGTACAGTCTGCTAATCACAACCTACTAGTTCCACAAAGGTCCTTCTAAGGACTGGTAAGGTATAGCGTACTAGAGTATATAGGGTTGAGTGAGGTACATTCTGCTATTCCTTAAGGACTGGTATAGGTCCACAATATATAGGGTTGAGGTGCACTACTGCTGACTGCTGCCCTATTCTGCAGCAGTCCTTTATCAGTATAGGGACTGAGAGTTTTGTCACAGGGTCATTTAAAAAATGACAGGCAGAGGAAGAGGCAGGCTCTTTTGCAGGGGTGGTAGGGGTAGGGCAGGAGCAACAGGCTTGAGCCAAAGTGGGAAATTGCAGAAGGTGCGTGCGATTACGTCAAAGGAAGCACCAGAATTGGTTGACTGGCTCACTCAGCCTTACTCTTCTGCACCCTCCTCATCCTCTCTGTGTCATATTTCTACTGGGGCTGCTTATTATAAGGGGCTCCCACCATCCCTGTGCTGTGCTGACTTCCTCCTGGGGCTGTACCTCTGCTGTGCATATTATGAGGGGCTCCCACCATCCCTGTGCTATGCTCATTATGAGGGGCTCCCACCATCCCTGTGCTGTGCTGACTTCCTCCTGGGGCTGCTTATTATGAGGGGCTCCCACCATCCCTGTGCTATGCTGACATAGTTTAACAGGGGCGTTTAATTACAATTTTTGATGCAATGCTTTGCAGCAGGGCTAATTCCTGCAATAAAACTAGAGTATATGGGAGAGGTTGCAGTGTGGTGGCACCAGCACCAGTGCCTAAGGCCCAATTTTTCTGCCCCTGTTTAACAGGGGCGTTTAAGTACAATTTTTGATGCAATGCTTTGCAGCAGGGCTAATTCCTGCAATAAAACTAGAGTATATGGGAGAGGTTGCAGTGTGGTGGCACCAGCACCAGTGCCTAAGGCCCAATTTTTCTGCCCCTGTTTAACAGGGACATGTAATTACAATTCTTGATATAATATTTCACAGGAGGGCCCCTTCCTGCGCCCACCCAGAGTAACGGTGAGGACTTATAGTGTTGTGGCACCAGCACCACAACCACCAAAGGTAAATTTTTGTACCACTGTTCAACAATGGCATGTAATTACAATTCTTGATATAATCGTTCACAGCAGGGCGCTCCAGCGCCCACCAAGAGTCACTTTGAGGGCTTACAATGTTGTGGCAAAACCAACACCTTGTTCCGCCATTTCTGCAGAGCATATAGGGCAGGCCCCTACTTTCAAACATCCAATTTACAAACATCTCCTACTTGCAAACAGAAGGAGACAACAGCAAGTGAGATGAAAAAAGATTGACGACAAAACAAATTATACAGGGGTGATAACCCTTCCCTATGTTTTCCAAAAAGCTTAAAAATAGTTTTTTTGACTGGAGCTACACTTTAAAAATGTACCAGTTGAAAATTACAAACAGATTCAACTTAACACAACAAACCTACACAGTCCCTGTCTTGTTTGCACCGCCTGTATACTGCTGTTCTGAGTATATAGGGCCTGGGGGCCACACGCATTTCCTTTTTTTAATATGGGTACAGGGTTCCCCTTAATATGCGTACAAGACCCAAATAGGCTGGTAATGGGCAGGGAGGGCTACCCATGCCATTTTTCTCAATGATTTTCAACCATATTGCAACCATATCGCAAGCAGTTTTAAATGGTGTTATTTCCGTTTAATGTCATTTTGTGCAGGGACTGTTCTAAACACGGGAAACACGTGGCACTTCACAGGCATACTACAGACACCCCCCAGGCACCATATTTAAAGGAATTTTTCACTTTTTTTTCACTTTAATCGTCATTAAAATCAGTGCTCCCACCAAAACGGCCATTTTTAAAAACATTTTAGGCATTGACCCATGTCCCCTGGGGCAGGAGCCAGGTCCCCAAACCTTTTTTAGGACAGTATCTTGCATATTAGCCGTTAAAATTAGCACTTTTCATTTCGAACGTTCAAGTCCCATAGACTTCAATGGGGTTCTAAAGTTCGTTCGAATTTGGGGTCCGTTCGAAAGTTCTGGTGCGAACCGAACTGGGGGGTGTTCGGCTCATCCCTACAGGAGAGGATCACCAGCAGTGTGACATACAGCAATGACACCTGCACCGTGATAGAGTGATCTGACACCAGCACCGTGATAGAGAGTCCTGACATCAGCAGCGTGACATACAGCAATGACACCTGCACCGTGATAGAGTGATCTGACACCAGCACCATGATAGATAGCACTCACATCAGCAGCGTGACATAAAGCACTGACACCAGCACCATGATATACAGCACTGACACCAGCACCGTGATATACAGCACTGACATCAGCAGCGTGACATACAGCAATGACACCTGCACCGTGATAGAGTGATCTGACACCAGCACCGTGATAGAGAGCACTCACATCAGCAGCGTGACATAAAGCACTGACACCAGCACCGTGATATACAGCACTGACACCTGCTCCGTAAGCAGCCGCAGGAGGAAGTCAGCATAGCGCAGGGATGGTGGGAGCCCCTCATAATGAGCATCGCACAGGGATGGTGGGAGCCCCTCATAATATGCACAGCAGAGGTACAGCCCCAGGAGGAAGTCAGCACAGCACAGGGATGGTGGGAGCCCCTCATAATAAGCAGCCCCAGGAGGAAGTCAGCACAGCACAGGGATGGTGGGAGCCCCTCATAATGAGCATAGCACAGGGATGGTGGGAGCCCCTCATAATGAGCATAGCACAGGGATGGTGGGAGCCCCTCATAATATGCACAGCAGAGGTACAGCCCCAGAAGGAAGTCAGCACAGCACAGGGATGGAGGGAGCCCCTCATAATAAGCAGCCCCAGGAGGATGTCAGCATAGCACAGGGATGGTGGGAGCCCCTCATAATAGGCAGCCCAAGGAGGAAGTCAGCACAGCACAGGGATGGTGGGAGCCCCTCATAATGAGCATAGCACAGGGATGGTGGGAGCCCCTCATAATATGCACAGCAGAGGTACAGCCCCAGGAGGAAGTCAGCACAGCACAGGGATGGTGGGAGCCCCTCATAATAAGCAGCCGCAGGAGGAATTCAGCACAGCACAGGGGTGGTGGGAGCTCCTCATAATGAGCATAGCACAGGGATGGAGTGAGCCCCTCATAATGAGCATAGCACAGGGATGGTGGGAGCCCCTCATAATATGCACAGCAGAGGTACAGCCCCAGGAGGAAGTCAGCACAGCACAGGGATGGTGGGAGCCCCTCATAATAAGCAGCCCCAGGAGGATGTCAGCATAGCACAGGGATGGTGGGAGGCCCTCATAATAAGCAGCCCCAGGAGGAAGTCAGCACAGCACAGGGATGGTGGGAACCCCTCATAATAAGCAGCCCCAGTAGAAATATGACACCGCTCAACCTCTTCAAACAGGAGGGTACGGGCATATAGTACGGTGTGCTTTTTTTGGATGTGAAGGAAGTGAGCCAAATGAAGAAAGAAGGTCTGTGTGCTCGATTAAAAAAATTGTTTATAGAGATATACATGATCTACTGGTCACATGTGTTGAATTCCTCCGAGATTCATGCCTCATTCATTTTTAGAAATGTGAGGTAGTTAACACTGTCGTGAGCTAGGCGAGTACGCTTATCGGTCACGATCCCCCCTGCTGCGCTGAACGTCCTTTCGGATAGGACACTGGATGTGGGGCAAGCCAACAGTTCGATTGCAAATTGGGCAAGCTCTGGCCAGTACTGGTCCTTGACCCTTTTGCTTTTTATACGGGGGTCCCTATTAAAACACTGGAGCATGAAGGCTCCATTTGCACTAAACTGAAAGCGGTGTGGTGGCCTGGCTCCTGCTCATCATCCAGGATAATGTCGTCCTCTTCATTCTCCTCTCCCCATCCGCGCACAACAACAGGGATCCCAGAAAGGTTTAAGGCCGCGTACACACGGGCGGACTGTTCGCCCAACTTTGTCCGCTGAACAGTGTTTGGGCGGACAGTCCGCTCGTGTGTGGGCTTTCAGCGGACAGTTTCAGCGGACAGTTGGACGGACAAGGTTTTTCGGAATTTCCGAAAAACTGTCCGCTGAAACCTTGTTTGAGCGAACAGTCCGCCCGTGTGTAGGCTTGTTCGTCAAACAAAGTTGCGCGCATGCTCAGAAAGGATTTTCACGCCGAAAGCTATAATGCAGTGTATAGGACGTCGTATTTTTCGTCCCGTCGTACGTGCCGTTCACGTCATCGCGCACGGTTTCAGCAAACTGTTCGTCCGTCGTGTGTGGCCATGTCCGTCCATGCTAAGTTTGAGCGGACTGTTTGCCGAAACTGTTGGACGGACAAAGTTGGGCGAACAGTCCGCGCGTGTGTACGCGGCCTTAAGCATGCTCTTCTTGCTCCTCCTCATCCGCCCCGGCACCATCCTCCTCTGACTCCTCTTCAGACTCCTGTTGTTCACTTGTCTCAGATAGAGTAGCCCCCCCGGGAATTCATCCAGCATTGCGACTTCCTCATCTTCCTGCTCCTGCTCCTCCACAGCTTGATCAATGACATGATGCAATGCACGCTCCATAAAGAAGGCATAAGGTACCATGTCACTGATGGCACCATGGCTGCGACTGACCAGTTTGGTGATCTCCTCAAATGGCCGCAGAAGTCTGCATGCGTCGCGCATGAGCAGCCACTGGCGTGGTGAAAAAAAAAACAGCTCCCCAGAACCTGTTCTGCCGCAGAGTTCATACAGGTAGACGTTAACTGCACGTTTCTGCTGGAGCAGCCTATCAAGCATATAAAAGGTTGAGTTCCATCGCGTCGGGCAATCGCAAATAAGACGTCTGACCGGCAGATTGTGTCGCCGCTGAATGTCAGCAAGGCGAGCCATGGCCATGTAAGATCTTCTGAAATGGGCCGAGATTTTCCTTGCCTGCTGCAAGTTGTCCTGGACCCCAGGGTATTTGACAACGAATCGCTGCACGACCAAGTTTAAGACGTGTGCCATGCATGGCACGTGCGTAATTTTGCTCTGTTTCAATGCACTAAGCGGATTGGCACCATTGTCACACACCACTTTACCAACTGTCAAATTGAGCGGTGTTAGCCACTGATCTGCCTGTGAACGCAAAGCTGAAAGGAGTGCCGGGCCAGTGTGGCTCTTGGCTTCCAGGCACAACAGACGCAGCACGGCATGGCAACGTCTCACCTGGCATGTCGAATAGGTTCTGGGGAGCTTGGGCGGCGCAGCGGAAGAGACGCTAGCAGCGGAAAAGGAGGAGTCAGCCGAGGAGGAGAGGGAGGAGGATGGAGTAGGAGGAGGAGGAGGAGAAGAAGAGCCAGGCCTGCATGCAATCCGTGGCGGTAAAACCAAATCTACACGGGTGCCATGGGTTACATGCTTGACGGCTCAGAAGGTTCACCCAGTGGGCAGTAAAAGTGATATACCTTCCCTGCCCGTGTTTGCTAGACCACGTGTCTGTGGTCAGATGTATCTTGGCACCGACACTGTGTGCCAGAGATACATTCACTTGCCGCTGAACATGGCCATATAGCTCTGGGATGCCCTTCTCTGAGAAATACTTCCTTCCTGGGACCTTCCATTGTGGTGTTCCAATGGCCACAAATTTTCGAAAGGCCTCAGAGTCCACCAGTTTATATGGCAGTAGTTGGTGGGCTATCAGTTCTGACAAGCCAGCCATCAACCGTTGGGCAAGAGGGTTATCCGGCGTCATAATTTTTTTACGCTCAAACATTAGGCCCACGGAAGCCTGCCTTTTTGCAGAAAAACGTGAGCTTGGCGTGATGGAAGGTGGAGTAGAGGACAATTGTGAGGAGAGAGGAGAAGGAGAAGTAGAAGACGAGGCTGGACAGTGAGAGCCTGGAGTGTGGCTTTGTGTGTTCCGTTGCTCCCACTGGGCTCGGTGATGGCTGCTCATGTGCCTTCTTAAGGCGGTCGTCCCTAGGTGAGTGTTGGGCTTACCGCGACTAATGCGTTGACTGCAAAGATTGCAGATGGCAACACTATTGTCAGCAGCGGACACGTTAAAAAAAGCCCACACTGCGGAGCCATGTGCCGGCGTCCTGGGAGCACCAGATGTGACCGTACATGGTCGATGACTCGCTCCTGATACATTAGCAGTCTGCTTTGTCCCTCCTGTGCAATGTAAGTTATTCCTGCTTCTCCTCCCTATCTGATGGTCCATATCTCCCTCTGAACTCCCCTCCTCTTCCTCTCTTGTGGGCACCCACGTGACATCACTAGACACGTCATCATCGACGTCACCTTCCCCACCGCTATATGTAGAGATCTCGGAGTAGGCAGCAACACCGGGGACCAACCTCCTCCTTGGGCAGATCTGGGTACTGTCGTCAGACTGCTGAGTGACGGTTGTTGCTACCTCCTCTTCCTGATCCAATGCTATGAGTGGCTGCGCATCGGAAATGTCTTGATATGGATCAGAAAATAATTCCTGTGACTCAAGCGGAAGGTATATGGTGGTGGTGGTGGTGTTGGTGGTAGTGTCTTTGGGGGTGCACATAGCAGAGAGTGAAGAAGAGGGTGCAGATCGAAAGGATGAGGAGGGTGCAGAAGAGTAAGGCTGAGTGAGCCACTCAACCAAGTCTGGTGCGTCCTTTAAAGTAATTGAACGCACCTTCTGCAACTTCCCACTTTGGCTCAAGCCTGTTGCTCCTACCCCTACCACCCCTGCGGAAGGGCCTGCCTCTTCCTCTGCCTGTCATTTTTTAAATGACCCTGTGACAAAACTTTCAGTCCCTATACTGATAAAGGACTGCTGCAGTATAGGGCAGCAGTCAGCAGTAGTGCACCTCAGCCCTATATATTGTGGACCTATACCAGTCCTTAAGGAATAGCAGACTGTACCTCACTCAACCCTATGTACTGTAGTACACTATACCTTACCAGTCATTAGAAGGACCTTTGTGGAACTAGTAGGTTGTGAATGATTAGCAGACTGTACCTCAGTCCCTATACTGATAAAGGACTGCTGCAGTATAGGGCAGCAGTCAGCAGTAGTGCACCTCAACCCTATATATTGTGGACCTATACCAGTCCTTAAGGAATAGCAGACTGTACCTCACTCAACCCTATGTACTGTAGTACGCTATACCTTACCAGTCCTTATAAGGACATTTGTGGAACTAGTAGGTTATGATTAGCAGACTGTACCTCAGTCCCTATACTCATAAAGGACTACTGCAGCAGAAGGGCAGCAGTCAAGTATAATATTCTTTCTATATTTGGAAGAAAGAATATTATACGTGTACAAGCCTATTACCATACCAGTCCTGAAAAGAACCTTTCTGGACCTAATAGTAACAGCTACTGATTAAACTGACTGTCCCTCACTGCCACACACAGCTTCCTGCCTGTCCCTATTTAAACTGACAAAACACAGGCTGCTGGAACAATAACTTGAATAGCACTCAAAACTATATCCTGTACTACTTTACCATACCAGTCCTGAAAAGGACTTTTGTGGACCTAATAGTAACAGCTAATGATTAAACTGACTGTCCCTGCTGCACACAGTGTCCTGTCCCTCTCTCTACACTGACAAAAGACAGGCTGCTGCAACAATCACTAGCACAGCAGTGCCTCAAACCTATATCCTGAACTACACCTAACACCTATACCATACCAGTCCTTAAAATAACTTTTGTGGACCTAATAGCTAGCGATTTGGGTCACTGCAGTCTCTCCCTGCTCCACACAGCAACCTCTCCCTATAGTGACAGTAGAAAGAATGTAAAATGGCCGCCGGATCAGGTCTATTTATAAGTTAGGGGGAATGCCCAAGTGTCCATGTGCTGTAATGTCTCAATTGGCTGTCCTGTACCCCATGATGGATGTGTCATCATAGGTCAAAGTTCTTTTACACAGTAAACACGGAAGTCCGCCGGGCGAACAGCGGCAAAAGTCCGCCAATCGGGCGGACGTCGAACAGCCGAAATTTGCTGCGAAACGACCGCCGGGCGAACCATTCGGCCATCCCTAGTAAGGTATAGTGTACTACAGTACATAGGGTTGAGTGAGGTACAGTCTGCTATTCCTTAAGGACTGGTATAGGTTCACAATATATAAGGTTGAGGTGCACTACTGCTGACTGCTGCCCTATTCTGCAGCAGTCCTTTATCAGTATAAGGATTGAGGTACAGTCTGCTAATCACAACCTACTAGTTCCACAAAGGTCCTTCTAAGGACTGGTAAGGTATAGCGTACTAGAGTATATAGGGTTGAGTGAGGTACATTCTGCTATTCCTTAAGGACTGGTATAGGTCCACAATATATAGGGTTGAGGTGCACTACTGCTGACTGCTGCCCTATTCTGCAGCAGTCCTTTATCAGTATAGGGACTGAGAGTTTTGTCACAGGGTCATTTAAAAAATGACAGGCAGAGGAAGAGGCAGGCTCTTTTGCAGGGGTGGTAGGGGTAGGGCAGGAGCAACAGGCTTGAGCCAAAGTGGGAAATTGCAGAAGGTGCGTGCGATTACGTCAAAGGAAGCACCAGAATTGGTTGACTGGCTCACTCAGCCTTACTCTTCTGCACCCTCCTCATCCTCTCTGTGTCATATTTCTACTGGGGCTGCTTATTATAAGGGGCTCCCACCATCCCTGTGCTGTGCTGACTTCCTCCTGGGGCTGTACCTCTGCTGTGCATATTATGAGGGGCTCCCACCATCCCTGTGCTATGCTCATTATGAGGGGCTCCCACCATCCCTGTGCTGTGCTGACTTCCTCCTGGGGCTGCTTATTATGAGGGGCTCCCACCATCCCTGTGCTATGCTGACATCCTCCTGGGGCTGCTTATTATGAGGGGCTCCCACCATCCCTGTGCCGTGCTGACTTCCTCCTGGGGCTGTACCTCTGCTGTGCATATTATGAGGGGCTCCCACCATCCCTGTGCTGCTGATGTCAGTGCTCTCTATTACGGTGCTGGTGTCAGATCACTCTATCACGGTGCAGGTGTCATTGCTGTATGTCACGCTGCTGATGTCAGTGCTCTCTATCACGGTGCTGGTGTCAGATCACTCTATCACGATGCAGGTGTCATTGCTGTATGTCACGCTGCTGATGTCAGTGCTCTCTATCACGGTGCTGGTGTCAGATCACTCTATCACGGTGCAGGTGTCATTGCTGTATGTCACACTGCTGATGTCAGTGCTCTCTATCACAGTGCTGGTGTCAGATGACTCTATCACGGTGCAGGTGTCAGTGCTCTATATCACGGTTCTTTGCCTACCCTGACCTTCCCTCTCCTCCATTGCCTTCATGCGCTCCACAGTCCTGAATTGTCACAATTTCACATATAAAAAAAGAATGCTTGTAGTTGTCGATCCCAGATTCACCTCATACATGTGTTATGTCATTGGCCATGTGGTGGGACTATGTTTGCACAGCTAGTAATTATTTTGTGGCTGCAAATTTGACCTGTAGGTTTGCAAAGTTCGCCTCCCATTGAAGTCAATGGGGCCGTCGCGAACGTTACGGTTCGCGAACTATCGGCCGCGTTCACGGTCCACGTTCGCGAAATGTCCCGTCGGAAGTTCGTCCATCACTAGAGGAGACACGAACAGCAGTGGGCGGTGCACTGAGAGATAGACATGCAAACTCACCAATCATCACTATAATCCAGCCTGATTCTCCAGGAGGGGATCCAAGGTTTCTCAGCCGAACAAATGACAGCTTATCAGCTGATATATCGTATATATGGTTTAACCCACTAGCGGCCACAATACATAATAATATTGCGCAAGAAAAACATTCTAAAAAAAAACTGTTAAATAATAAAATCAAGCTAAATAAAACATATAATACCCATGCATAAGGGTCACATGAAGCGTGATGGAATCAACATATTACGTCCGACGTGTTTCGTAATACCTTAAGTCCTCCTGGGGCCCTGGGTGTTATATGTTTTATTTAGCTTGATTTTATTATTTGACCATTTTTTTTACAATGTTTTTCTATGCGCAATATTATTATGTATTGTGGCTGCTAGTGGGTTAAACCATCGGTCTTTTTTCTATTAAAATTTACTCTTCGATTTTAACGGTAATTCCCTATTGGAGTCAATTTTTTCTCCCCTTTCCTACCCGCCCCCGTGGCCGGCCAGTCCGAGTGTGTGTGTTTTTCTTTTTAGATAAAGCTGATATATCAGCTGATAAGCTGTCATTTGTTCAGCTGAGAAACCTTAAATCCTTTCCTGGAGAATCACGCTGGATTATAGTGGTGATTGGTGAGTTTGCATGTCCATCTCTCAGTGCCCCGCCCACCGCTGTTCGTGTCCCCTCGTTCACTTCCTGATATAGTTGGTGGAGTTTGTGTTCACAGAAGTTCCAGTTTCCCCGCAGAGGGTTGTGTCTGCCTGCCTAGTTGACTCCGCTCACACGGGAGTCCAACCGAGCCGGTAAGGTAAGCCAGTTTTCTGCTGAATACCGCTGCCGGGGCTCATCTGAATGTTTCTCTCATCTTCAGTATTCTTATCAAGGACATTAGAATGACTTTTTTTTGTGTTTTATTACACTTGAACCAGAAAGGACAATTCATTTGATGGGTTCAATTAGATTTTTTGTTGTGAGGGTTTTTTCATTTTTTCACTGTGATCTTCACTCTCATTTCACATTTTGCAGCGCAACTTTATTTTTATATTAAACAATAATAATAAAATTAATGAATCCATGACAATTTTAGTCCCAACATGATAATTTGAAGTGAAACTATTTCCCTTTAACCCACATTCATCTACAAAATTTTAAAAAATACCCAATATTTAATATATTTCCAATGTGAATACTAAAAAAATTTAACTTGTTAGTATTTTTCATGTACCCTATCACTTTTTGAACCCACTTTGAACCAGACCATAAATTACTAGACATATGTGACAATCCCTGCACAGTAATACATACGAGTATCCTCAGTGCAGGAGAAGGCACTTTTAAATGTAAGCAGCCATTTGGCATTTGTATATGTGTTTTTAAATAAACAATATTACGCTATGGTACCTTTTTCATTCTATTTTTAATGGGATAACATGGTGGAGAGGAGGTTGTTGTATGGAAGTGCATCTTGCTTCATCTCCAGTTGATATTCAAGCAATTCAAAGACCCATAAACCAAGCCTTTTTCAGACCTTCTTTTTAGCTAAACAGATCATGTCTTTCTTGTGAGTAGAAAATCTCAACCACATCAGGTGCAACTGCAAAGATTACTGCCTATGGTGATGTTGTTATGGTTTGCCAATATATCACAGAAGAATTTACAGACTTTTGAAGGATTTCATATTAACTGTATATTCACTTATTAAGCATGGTGCACTTTATTATGCATATCAAGTTGGAGTTGCAAAGTTTTATTTGATGTTTTTGACATTTCACAGATTTTTGTCAGCACGAATAGCGCCCCCTACCATTGTTAGAAATCACTGGTGGAAGGTGGGCATGATAATATGCTCTAGAGTGCAGATGTGTGGAATCTAGCTCTGCGGCAGCTCTGGAAGAAATGCTGCAACCTGGAGCTGACGCAGTAGCATGGAGGCAGCTTACCCTGGATCCAGCCACTCTGTTGCCTCGCCGTTCCGCCTTGCCGTTCCATCAGCAGAACCCAGTTTTCACAGAGGAATCAAGGGACCAGAGAAAGAGCAGAGCCTTTGGTGTGCCTGCAGTACCCTCCGCCACCACCCTTTGGATACCTCTGTGTTGTATGTACGGTCTGACACCAAACAGGGGGAGAGGCCATACAGCTGGAACACTGACCTTAGAGGGGAGAAACCTCAAAGCTGAAACATGACTCCAGCATTTGCAACAAATCTATCAGAGGAGACTAGGCTGGTGGACATTTAGTACTCTGCACCCTGTATCTGGGATACTCAGTTTTCTGCAGCTGAGGGAGGGGGGGGGGGTTAAGGAGGCCCCCCTTGGACTCTTGTGGTGTCACTTTTATGGCTTTATTATGCTACTTTCCTATTTCTCCCTCTCTCGGGAGTAAGCTTCACCCTGCCCTAAGATGGGGAGTCAGTGCTGGGTTATTATAACACATAGTTATGAAGAGGAGGCGAGGGGAAGATCCATTGCAACAGGATAGCGTTAGCTCCCTCCAGTACCCAGTCACAACAAAATGTGCAGGGGGGAGGGGAGGGAGGTTATACATGGAAGGAAACAATATTTGTCATTCTCAGCATATGGGAAGGTCACTTTGGAAGCTCCCAGGGAGGACCCAAAGGGGTGGTGAGTGGATTGGGAACGAGACACGGATGGTGTAATAGGTATGAAAGGTGTATGTGGGGATGTATGAAGAATAAATGCACTTTAATTAGCAAACATTTTGTCACAAAACTATCACAGATGAATTATAATGAGAAGAATGGGTATTGGTCACTAAAGAAAAATTACACAAAGTATATGGAAATCACACAATTAGGATTGGGCATTTTGAATTATATGCATTTTGTTGAACAATAAATGGTTAAATGGTTAATCTTATGTAGGTAATTTTGTCATTTTTTACAGATTAATGAAGTTTGTTCTTGACAAACTGGGTGTGCCGGTTATTGATATGGGAGAATTTAACACTGTCATGGCCCGGAAGGTGGATAGGCCCCCTTAGGGAACACAGATGAGTGCTATAGTTGATGGCCCACTGTCCCTATTTTTAGGAAAGGCTGGACTAATGGATATATGGAGAGTTCCAAGTCCGGCAGTACTCGTGTTTTTCCAGGACACTTTCCTCTCTTTCCAGAACTGATCTGGTATTGGGGAACCAGGAGGCATTACAGGTAATAAAAAAATGTAAGCTATATGCCAAGAGGTCTTTCGAAACACTTCCCAATGACAGTGTCAATAGAGGTAAGGGAGAATTACCGCCCTGAGGAGTTGAACATTAGCTCCTTTTGGATGAAATTGATGAGTGATTGACGAGTTAGAGGTCCAACAGCTTTAAGAGAGTTCGTAGATTTGAATAGCGGTACCACCCCTGTGGGGGTAATTTGGGAAACTTTGAAGGCCTTCCTTCATGTTATAATGATACAAGTGGTAACTGGAGAGAGGGTGGCAACAACGGAATAGAACATATAGGAAAATAATGGTTAGGAAAGCAGAGAATAAACTTTTTCAGAGGCAGAATACCTTTGGGGAGGGGAAAGGGGCTAATGCTGGCCCACCTGGTTAAGACAAACTCTCACCCATCTATGGTCCCAGTGATTAGTATAGTGGTGGGCAGGGTTTCTTCACACACTCCGGAAAGTGTAGATAAGTTCAAAGAATATTATGAGCATCTGTATAGCTCACGGCAGGAGGAAATGGGGAAGAAGTGGACACTTCCTTTAGGAGTCTGGTGATCCCAGCCCTCTCTGAAACCGACAGGGAGGAGTTGGACTCCCCTATAACATTAGAGGAATTACAGCGGGCCACAAGGGAGAAGGCGGGCCACAAGGGAGAAGGCAGGTCAGAAATCTCCAGGATCCAACGGCCTTCCGGCAGGGACCTACAGACAATATGGGAAGGTGCTACTGCCCGAGCTACTGGGGGCCTTAAATTGGTCAAAGAAGAAGGGGAAGCTTCGCCAGGATATAAAAATCCTGGCAAAGGTCTTAGCGGCTGGGTTAAACAGGGTCATTCAGAAACTTGTCCATCCCAATCAGTCTGGATTTATCCCCGGAAGATCTACTAGTATAAATATAAGACATGTGGACTTGAAATTATAGATCCCGGCTGATGGGGATGGATCGAGGGCTATTTTGTCTTTGGATGCCACCAAGGCCTTTGACAGCCTTGAATGGTGATATTTGTGCAGGGTCCTGGCCGAGTTTCAATTTGGCTTGGGCTTTATCAACTGGATAAAATTGCTATAAAATGTGCCATAAGCAAAAGTGAGAGTGAATAGTGAATATTCAGACAAATTTTGATTGCTTAGGGGGACGAGACAGGGGTGCCCTATGTCCCCTCTGCTCTTTGCCCTCGCAATACAACCTCTGGCAGTGGCTCTCAGGTCCTTCCAAGAGGTAAGAGGAAATGGAAGGGGAGTAGTGGAACAAAAAGTGGCATTATATGCGGATGACCTTCTACTATTTCTAGGGGACATGCAGACTTCCCTGTTGAGGTGTCAGGGCTGGCTTAGCTCTTCCTCCTCTGGGCTGGCCGCTCAGCTGTCGGCTAATTGCAAGCTCTCTTCTCTCTCCACTGTTACCAGCTGTTTCCGATGATGCTCATCTGGCCAGCCTATTTAAAGTCTCCAGCTCATTTCTCCATTGCCTTCACGTTTGGTCACATCACTAGGAACCATCTCCTGCTGTTGTTTCAAGACTGGCTTGCTGACATCCCACCTGGCTTCCATCCTGCTTGCAGTTGCTCAACTTGGATCCCTGACATCTGGACTGGCTGATTACCTGATATGGTTTTTGAACTTTGGGCTGGCTTACTACCTGATCTGGCTACTGGACTCTGGCTTGCTTGACTACGCTTTTTCCTATTTACCTTTTTATTTTTATTAATAAACAAGTGTGATTTGATTGTACTTCTGTCTCTGTCTGTTTCATGGTTCCTGACAGTACGTGAAGGCCATGAATTCAGAAGATACAGATCCACTTGTTGGTAATATTTTTTCCAGATTGGATGAGCAAGATCACTGCATGGATCAGTTTGCCATGGCGTTACAAATGCTCCTGAATTGCATGACTCACTTGGAATCCCCCACGGTGGATGCTCCGGTACAACCTGAGTCACAGGCCATCCCTGCTGCTTTGCCAGTCTCTGTGCAGGCACCTGCCTCGAGTATTACCTCTATAAGGGGTATGTCTGGTTCTGCTCCACTTCCCCAGCGATTTGGCGGGCGATCCAGTTCAATGCAGAGGGTTTCTCAATCAGGTTGAGATATGCTTCGAGATGCTGCCCCAGGCGTTTCCTACCTTGGGCAGAGTTTGCTCACAACAGTGCCTCTAATGGGGCCGCAGAATGAGCCAATCAGTCCTTGGAGCAATTCCTACGTTGCTATATTTCTGACCATCATAACAACTGGTCTGACCTATTACCTTGGGCAGAGTTTGCTCACAACAGTGCCTTGAATTCTGCCTCCTGATTGTCTCCATTTATGGCGAATTATGGTTTCCAACCTTCCATGTTGCCTGACTCGTTTGTTCCGCAGAGTATTCCTGCGTTAGAGGAGCATCTCCGTAGTCTTCGTTCCACTTGGGTACAGGTCCAGGAGGCTTTGCGTCATGCTAATTATAGGTACAGACTCCATGCTGACCGCAGACGCCTGCCAGCGCCTTCCTACCAGGTTGGGGACAGGGTCTGGCTGTCATCTCGCAACCTCCAGCTTCATGTTCCCTCACTGCAGTTTGCACCTCGGTTTATTGGGCCGTTCCGTATCCTTCGCAGGATTAACCCAGTAGCTTACGCGTTGGAACTTCCTCCTAGTATGCGCATCTCAAATGTGTTTCATGTCTCCTTATTGAAACCGTTGGTCTGTAACCGATTTACCACCTCGGTGCCACGTCCTCACTCTATTCAGGTTGAGAACCATGAGAAGTATGAGGTACGATCCATTGTTGACTCCCCTAGGTCCTGTGTGAGCATACAGTACCTGGTACATTGGAAGGGGTACGGTCCGGAGGAACGCTCCTGGGTTTCATCCTCGGACGTACATGCCCCTGTCCTCCTCCGCGAGTTCCACAGATGGTTTCCCCTCAAGCCCGGTGGCCCTCCGAGGGAGAGGGGTCATTGAGGGGGGTACTGTCAGGGCTGGCTTAGCCCTTCCTCCTCTGGGCTGGCCGCTCAGCTGTCGGCTAATTGCCAGCTCACTTCTTTCTCCACTGTTACCAGCTGTTTCCAATGATGCTTGTCTGGCCAGCCTATTTAAAGTCTCCAGCTCATTTCTCCATTGCCTTCACATTTGGTTTACATCACTAGGAACCATCTCCTGCTGTTGTTTCAAGACTGGCTTGTTGACATCCCACCTGGCTTCCATCCTGCTTGCAGTTGCTCACCTTGGATCCCTGACGTCTGGTCTGGCTGATTACCCGATCTGGTTTATGAACTTTGGACTGGCTGACTACCCGATCTGGCTACTGGACTCTGGCTTGCTTGACTGCGCTTTTTCCTATTTACCTTTTTATTTTTATTAATAAACAAGTGTGATTTGATTGTACTTCTGTCTCTGTCTGTTTCATGGTTCCTGACATGAGGGTAATGGAGATAATTATACATTTTGGCCAGTTTTCCAGACTTACCATAAACTGGGAAAAATCTGCATTGTTACCAGTAGACCCCCTGGAAGGTCCCTTGCCTGGGGAGGTTGCTCAGATTCAAATAGTGGACAAAATGAAATATTTGGGAATGTTACAAGAGACCCCAAACAGTATATCATAAATAATATTGTTCCACTTCTGGAAAAATTCAGGGGAAAAATTTAAATATGAAAACGTTACCCATTATCAGTAGCAGGACGATGCACCTTGATTAAAATGCTATGGATGCCACAGCTCTTGTAAGCATTACATCATTTTCCAGTGTGGGTATACAAAAAGTGGTTCCAAAAGTTAGATGTTATTTTCAGAGAATTAATCTGGAAAGGTGGTCTGGCAAGAACTCGCTTGTGTACCCTACAATTGCAAAGACAGGAAGGTTGCACTTCCACGCCTTAATGCCCCATACACACATCGAAAATGTTCGATAGGAGCCTTTTGTCAGAAATTCCGACCATGTGTAGGCTCCATCGGACATTTTCCATCGGAATTTCTGTTGCACAAAATTTGAGATCTAATTCTAATTATAATTTTGGGGTACGATGATCCACGGATCAACTGAGGAAATTATGGTCAGTCCTCAAATTGAGGGAGCAGGATCAGTACAGAAAGATCAGGAAACTGCTTCTAAAAAGTAACTACTTGTCGTGTGTTCCTATTATTATTATTACTTGCATGCTGCTCCATATGCTTTTCTTTACTGTTGTACAGTTTAAAATGGCAACTTTCATGTTCATCGGCACAGTAATCAGTCATAGGAAACATCATTGTGCGCCAACTTATAAGTGTTTTTTGGTAGATGCAGGTTAACTACATTTGTTCAGGTCTATTTGTATTAAAATAGGATTTGTTGTCTAGATGGGTTTGTAACTAGAATGAAATGCAAACTTGATTCAGTGTAAGGAGAGGACACTCAGCAGCTGTTTAGACATCTGGACGCAGGAGCACCAGAAAAAAACTTTTTAGGGTTTCCCACACAGGTGCTCCAGTGGGTCTCTACATGTGTGATTCTATAACAAAAAAAGGGAAGTATTCCAGCATTAGAAAGGAAATAAAATGTTCTTCAACTTGGAACTCTGCCTAAACAGACAATTGTACGACACTTCCAAGCAATGTTTCATATTCCTATTTCTGCCCTCAAATATCTGTGTGCTAGGTATACCGATTTTTTTATTCTAATAGGGGAGAAAAGACTCGGGACATCTGAGGGCACCATGGACCCCCCACCTCCTAAAGAAGGGGAAATCCAAAAATCACAAGCAGAGGATGAGGAGGGAGACGTTTATGAATTGTCACCACAACAGGTGAGTGTCTGAGACCACAGCTTCAGGTAATAGATGAATGCCTGCGTATTTATAATACGTGGTGTGTTTTTTTCTTTTAGGTGGTGGATGTTGTGGAAGAACAGTATTAAAGCGGGAGTCCACCGGGACTCCGCGTTTTTTTTTTTTTTTTTTAAAAGCCAGCAGCTACAAATACTGCAGCTGCTGACTTTTAAATAGTGACACTTACCTGTCCAGCGCGCCCGCGATGTCGGCACCCGAAGCCGATCACTCGCTCGTCTGTCAGGTCCTGCCGCCGCCATCTTGGGTATGGGAATCAGGAAATGGAGCCTTTCGGCTTCATTTCCCGGTTCCCTACTGCGCATGCGCGAGCCGCGCGGCGCAATCCGGACGGTCCCCGCTGCCTCTGGGAGCTGTGTGTTTCCCAGCAGGCAGCGGGGCACTTGCTGAAGGGGGCGGGCGCTTGCGGAAAGGGGCGTAACGTACGCCCCTTTCCGCAGAGAGCTAGCCCGGAAGTGGGTGCAGTTACCTGGATTATCCAGGTAACTGCACCCCCCTCCCCCCTGAAAGGTGCCGATCGTGGCGCCGGAGGGGGGGGGGGGATTCCGATGAGCGGAGGTCCATTTTAGGGTGGACCTCCGCTTTAAATGCAAAATCAGTCAGCGCAAAACAAAAACCTTCTGTTTAAAGTATAAGTAACTGAGCAGCTGAACACTAAAGGTAAATATAACAAAAACCTCAAAGAAACATCATAAACAGAGCAGTGCAGCGCTGAAACAAACCCCCCTATTAGTACTATATAAAGTCTCTCAAGATAAACAACAACATAAAAAGGAAAATAATACAAAGTGAATGAACAGTCTATGATGGTACTGATCGACAATCCTTCATTCTTCTCAATGGATAGAATGCATACTGATATCCTTAATCATGAGAAAACAGGTGCTCCCACCACCAGACAGCCAAACCGCTCACCTTAAAGAATTGACCTCTGACTGAACAGATAGGTCAAATGGAGCATTCACCACTGCCAGTGGTCATATACCAGGATTCTGGTGGATCAAAAAGGTTTAACTCAGCTCCTTGGATATCACAGTGTTGTCATCAACGATGGCTCAAACTCCCCACATGGACATTATGAAATAGAAAAATATATATAGTGCAGACCGTATAGATAAAAAAACGAATTTTAGAAAGACAGGTACTCACATACAGAGCACTACAACTAGTGCTGGATTATAAGCATAGATGAACAAAGTTCACTTAAACAATGCAGTAAGTACCTTCGAGCAAGATGAAATTTAAGCTGAATTGATGACTTTTGATATTAGTAAGTGTGATTTATATATTTTAAATCGTGTGAATGATTATATATGTTGATTATTTTTAACTTAATGGGGATGATGGATAGTGTTTTGAATATCTGTCCCCTCATTGGCTACAGGTTTTTAATCATGATTCATTCAGCTGGGGATAATTAGTGGGTGGTTATAAATTTGAAAATGGTTGCAAGGGCATCTTTATCCACTGATGAAGTCCCGTTTAGGACGATACGCGTGCGGGAGGACCCTGGAATGTCACTGCAACCACCTTACTGCATTGTTTAAGTGAACTTTGTTCATCCATGCTTATAATCCAGCACTAGTTGTAGTGCTCTGTATGTGAATAAAATTCGTTTTTTTATCTATACGGTCTGCACTATATATATTTTTCTATTGTATAATGTCCATGTGGGGAGTTTGAGCCATCGTTGATGACAATGTTGTGATATCCAAGGAGCTGAGTTACACCTTTTTGATCCACTAGAATCCTGGTATATGATCACTGGCAGTGGTGAATGCTCCATTTGACCTATCTGTTCAGTCAGGGGTCAATTCTTTAAGGTGAGCAGTTTGGCTGTCTGGTGGTGGGAGCACCTGTTTTCTGGTGATTAAGGATATCAGTATGCATTCTATCCATTGAGAAGAATTAAGGATTGTCGATCAATACCATCATAGACTGTTCATTCACTTTGTATTATTTTTCTTTTTATGTTGTTGTTTATCTTGAGAGACTTTATATAGTACTAATAGGGGGGTTTGTTTCAGCGCTGCACTGCTCTGTTTCCGATGTTGTGGAAGAAGAATCTCATTTCACAAGTGAAAGTGCCCAGATCCTCATCGGGAAGAGAATGGGGCAGCAGGGAACAGGGGTGGAGCTACGGAAGATAGCGCCACGTAGCAGCTGAACGCCGAGGTTGGAGGCGCACCTTCCCAGAGGCGAGCTGAAAGTATGCTGGTAGTATGCTACTAATCTAAGGAGATCCCGGAGCCCAAGTATCCTGCCATTAGAGCTCAGAGTGGAGCGGGCAGTCGAATGCATGAAGCTGGACACCTGCATCTCTCCTCTCTGTTAGTCCCCTGAAGGCGCTGGACGGATACAGGGGCTGAGCGGAGGAGGAGAAGGAGGCCAGCGGAAGGAGGACCGATCCAGGCCATCCGGAGCGGGTACGTGGGTCATCGCTGAGACGGTCCTCCCAATCTCCCTCACGAGAGAGTGGGGAGAGAGAGCCGGTGGCAACTGAGCATTTGAACCCCTGTACCCCGAAGGAGAGTGGGACGATGGCATAGAAGCAGTAAGGGGGAGAGAAAGAGTTGTTTCGGGAGGTTATACAGCCGAGGTTATACAGTCGTGGAGCCTCAGATTTAGGAGACTGGAGAAAATCTCCATTTGCCGTCCGCTGACCATCACAGTGAGGCTGGGTGTAAAACAGCTGATCTCTTTGAATTATTTTTTGCCTGTAAGACTGATAAGATTAGCTGGTATCATCACTATTACTACATATCCCCTAAATATCAACTAGATAAAGGATCTGTTGCCTTTCTCACTTCTCAATTGTATCGAAGCCAAGGGAGTAGTGAACTGAAGAGACAGTTGAAATAAGTTGAAATAAGGGCACGTTGCTCTATATAAAAAATTTTCTTAAATTGTGAGAAGGTGCCGAAATACATGTTATCAGATTGCAGTTGGCAAGTTGTATAAGAAGACAGAGATCTGGGAAAGTATGAACTGCATGATCTGTATGAAAGTATGAACTGCAAGCTACAATGACTATATACAGCAACTACCTATAAATCAAATATAAATAGGGGTGAAGGCTCTAGATGAAATCATTAGACATTATTTTTCTTTGCATTTTTTAATTGATTGGACATCTGGTACATTTTTTTTCTCTCTTCCGTGTCGGTTGTCCCCCCTCTCCCCCTCCCCTCCCCTTTTCCCCCCTTTTTTTACCCCATTTTTCAGGGTCGTGTAAATAAAATTGTGTACCGTTTGGTTTAGTAACATCTCAGTATTTTAGAAAAACACAACAAACAACTAGATAATTAAGTGGCAACAATTACCCCCCTCCTTGTGAGCATCCTCCCCTCCCAATCCCCGTTTTTGGTTTGTTTCTTCTCCCCCCTTCGCCCCACCTTTTTAAATTTTTTTTTACTTTTTCTGCATTTTTTTTGCACTTTTTTGCACTTTTTGCACCTTTTGCACTGTTGCGATTTTGCACTGGTTGTGTCCTACCCCCCCCCCCCCCTTTTTTTCTCTCACATATAATTGATATACAACTGATGGGATTTATTTTAAAATCTGCAATTTTGGAAAATTGTACATTATTAGGATAACTTCTTGCACAACTGGCTTGCACATAGCACGCAGCACTTTAGCACTGAGGGGAGGAGAAGGGGAAGGAGAGAGGAAAGGGAATAGAAAAGAAAAGGTTGCTTTTTCCCTAAGGGTAATTAAAATTAAACCTAAGATTAGGTGGGTGAATAAAGCAAAATAATATTAACGTAAATCTGAAAGCCAATTTGTGGGGGGAGTGGTAAAAGGGTATAATGGTAAGGAGGGGAGCTAAAGCTGGTCAAACAGAGAGTGGGAAAGGGAACTCTATAAAAACTTATATGGCCCAGGGTAGAGTAGACCATAGGGGGGAACAGGAAGTAGAAAGGGGAGAAGAAACACCCCCTTCTCGGGAAGGGCAGGCAAATAAAAATCCCAATGCAGAAGAGGGGATAACCCCACAGAAAAGTCCGAAAGAACAACATCAACAAAAGGAAATGGGAAAAGCAAGGGAAACAGAAAAGGAAGGAGTTAATCCCCAATTACTCCCTACTAAACAGGACATGGCGGAGATGATGTTACATCTAGAATGCATGATTAAAGGTGAACTGAATGCAACCTGAGCAGATATCCAGAATGTTTTAAAAAGGGTAGAAGAATTGGAAATACAGTTAGAAGAACATAAAAAAGCCATCTTCGAACTACAGAAGAGGGCGGAGTTGGATTGGATAGAAATGAGAAATATTAGATATAAATTGGAGGACCAGGAAAATAGGAATAGACTAAATAACTTAAGAATCCGTGGGCTGCCAGAATCTGTGAGAAGTAACGAGTTGGAGACTGTGATCCGTGAAGTGTTCAACAAAACAATGAAAAAATAAGTAACATCTCCCCATAGCGTTTGATAGAATACATAGAATACAAACAAAGTTGAAGTCAACATCTGAGATGGAGAGAGATGTAATAGTGAGATTTGCCCAATATGAAATAAAACAAGTTCAGCAAGGAGCGAGAAGCCCTGAAGCTATTAAATATGATGGAGCTACGCTACTTATTTTCTCTGATCTTTCACAAGAGACACTGAGCCGCAGAAGGGCTCTGAAACCCCTAATAAATCAATTACAAGAGAAGAAGATTGCTTATAGATGGGGTTTCCTGCATGCTTGATAGCTAAAAATCAGGGAATATCAGCTACCTTACGATTTTCAGAGGACTTGAAAGAATTTTGTAGTAAATTAGATATGAAAAAAAAGGAAAAAACTGCGCTAAGGTGAAACACAAGAAAACAATTATATAGATTGATCCTGAACGGATCAGATTTGGCTACGGCTTAACTGTGTCACATAACTACAGAAAAAAACTAAAGAAAAAAATATATAAGCTGCGCTAAATCCCACAAACATCAAGATGTGTATACATACAGTGGTGTGAAAAAGTGTTTGCCCCCTTCCTCATTTCCTGTTCCTTTGCATGTTTGTCACACTTAAGTGTTTCGGAACATCAAACCAATTTAAACAATAGTCAAGGACAACACAAGTAAACACAAAATGCAATTTGTAAATGAAGGTGTTTATTATTAAAGGTGAAAAAAAATCCAAACCATCATGGCCCTGTGTGAAAAAGTGATTGCCCACCTTGTTAAAACATACTATAACTGTGGTTGTCCACACCTGAGTTCAATTTCTCTAGCCACACCCAGGCCTGATTATTGCCACACCTGTTCACAATCAAGGCATCACTTAAATAGGAGCTGCTTGACACAGTAAGGTCCACCAGAAGATCCTTAAAAGCTACACATCATGCCGAGACCCAAAGAAATTCAGGAACAATTGAGAAAGAAAGTAATTGAGATCTATCAGTCTGGAAAGGGTTATAAAGCCATTTCCAAAGCTTTGGGAATCCAGCGAACCACAGTGAGAGCCATTATCCACAAATGGCAAAGACATGGAACAGTGGTGAACCTTCCCAGAAGTGGCCGGCCGCCCAAAATTACCCCAAGAGCGCAGCGACGACTCATCCAAGAGGTCACAAAAGACCCCACAACAACGTCCAAGGAACTGCAGGCCTTACTTGCCTCAATTAAGGTCAGCGTTCATGCCTCCACCATCAGGAAAAGACTGGGCAAAAATGGCCTGCATGGCAGAGTTCCAAGGAGAAAACCACTGCTGAGCAAAAAGAACATCAAAGCTCGTCTCAATTTCTCCACAACACATCTTGATGATCCCCAAGACTTTTGGGACAACATTCTGTGGACCGATGAGACAAAAGTGGAACTCTTTGGAAGGTGTGTGTCCAAGTATATCTGGCGTAGAAGGAACACTGCATTTCATAAAAAGAACATTATACCAACAGTAAAATATGGTGGTGGTAGTGTGATGGTCTGGGGCTGTTTTGCTGCTTCAGGACCTGGAAGACTTGCCGTGATAAAAGGAACTATGAATTCTGCTGTCTACCAAGAGATCCTGAAGGAGAATGTCCGACCATCTGTTCGTGGACTCAAGCTGAAATGAACTTGGGTTCTGCAGCAGGACAATGATCCTAAACACACCAGGAAGTCCACCACCGAATGGCTGAAGAAAAACAAAATGAAGACTTTGGAGTGGCCTAGCCAAAGTCCTGGCCTGAATCCTATTGAGATGTTGTGGTATGACCTTAAAAAGGCCGTTCATGCTCGAAAACCCTCTAATGTAACTGAATTAGGACAATTCTGCAAAGATGAGTGGGCCAAAATTACTCCAGGACGCTGTAAAAGCCTCATTGCACGTTATCACAAACGCTTGGTTGCAGTTGTTGCTGCTAAGGGTGGCCCAACCAGTTATTAGGTTTAGGGGGCAATCACTTTTTCACACAGGGCCATGATGGTTTGGATTTTTTTTCACCTTTAATAATAAACACCTTCATTTACAAATTGCATTTTGTGTTTACTTGTGTTGTCCTTGCCTATTGTTTAAATTGGTTTGATGTTCCGAAACACTTAAGTGTGACAAACATGCAAAGGAACAGGAAATGAGGAAGGGGGCAAACACTTTTTCACACCACTGTAAATGCAGTAACAATGAATTATGGGCTGTTCCCAGCCTCTAAACATAAATTAATTTGAAATCAAACCATAAGTGATAAATACATATAAATGTTACAAACTCAGACCATGCGAACCGCCTGTTTCTTGCAATATAGGACCAAGCCGCATGCCCCTATATATAATAACACAAACTCTAAATACACCCAGTGTATAGATCAACAAGTCTATATGTATAAATCAAAGAAAGTTATTTGTGTTAATAAAGAATGTGAATAAAGTCCTCCACAAATGAACCATAAACAATCCACTGCTGTATGCGATTAAGTAGTGCTTGATCCGCCACCAAATAATTAAATTTGCCGCTTACCAGAAAATCATGACCCCTCACTACAGAGGGTCACAAAAGGCATATGAAAGTATAATCGTCTCCTAATCCAGAGGGATCCTCGATACTCTCCTTGCGCCACCACTCCAAACCTTTTATTACTAAAAACCAAAAAGTAAAATTGCACTTACAGTGTATAAAGAAATCATCAGCCTTAAGTCTGTTGCGCCGGCTGGACGCATACAGACAGACCCGTTCTCCTTTATTGCCCCTGGATGACGCAATTTTGTTGCGAAATGCGTAGGGATGAGCGATACGCTAATGTCACCTCGTGTTTGGAATAGTTCCAGGAGAACGGGTCTGTCTGTATGCGTCCGGCCGGCGCAACAGACTCAAGGCTGATGATTTCTTTATACACTGTAAGTGCAATTTTACTTTTTGGTTTTTAGTAATAAAAGGTTTTACACTATTTGGAGTTCTATTTCTCTTCCATGGCTTTGGTACACCTATCCTGAGTCCCTCTGAATTTATGAGAACGTTTTTTTGGGAGCGTTTTCTACAATCCTTGTATTGGAGTGGTGGAGTAAGGAGAGTATCGAGGATCCCTCTGGATTAGGAGACGATTATACATTCATATGCCTTTTGTGACCCTCTGTAGTGGGGGGTCATGACTTTATTCACATTCTTTATTAACACAAAGAACTTTCTTTGATTTATACATACAGACTTGTTTATCTATACGCTGGGTGTATTTAGAGTTTGTGTTATTATATATAGGGGCATGCGGCTTGGTCCTATATTGCAAGGAACAGGCAGTTCGCATGGTCTGAGTTTGTAACATTTATATGTATTTATCACTTATGGTTTGATTTCATATTAATTTATGTTTAGAGGCTGAGAACAGCCCATAATTCATTGTTACTGCATTTATGTATACACATCTTTTTTTTATTTTTTTTATTTTTTTCTTTAGTAAATTAGATATGCCATGTATCAATTTAGAAAATTGGGAGAAGAAACCTCCAGAATGGTCGAAACTTAGAAATCAGCCTTGGAATAGAGCGTAGGGCCTTCTTAGTTAAAAGGGGAGGAGAAGGGGATGGAAGTGGAAAAATTAGGGAAAGTGTAAGATAAATAATAGGTTTTTGGGCAGGAATAAGGTAGGAAAACTAAGTAATAGAATTTTGGGTAGGGATAAAATAAGTAGGCTCGCTTTGGGGAGGGGAAGGCGCTGAAGGCTGGGAGGTGCCCGCGTGCTCCCCTGAGACCACCCCCGAAAGGGTGTGAGGCTCGGGGGTCCATGCAGGCACTTACAACCCCTCAAGGAAGGTCCAACCAGGGCTGGGGTCTGGTAATAGGTGCTAGCCCAGAGGACTATAACATTGATATTCAATGTATGGAGGGGAGGTAAGAAGTGTAAGGGGGTAGGGAGGGAGGGGGGAAATATGGTAGGGGAAGAATATGTTGTCATATTGGTTACTGTGGTACATTGACTGGATTGATTCTGGTAAAAAAAATATTTTTCTGTTTTCGACACCGCGGCTGTATGCCCATGGATATTTACATATAATTCCTGTGGAAATGGCCCCCTTGAAGATTGTTACATACAATGTGAGAGGGCTAAATAGCCCCAATAAGAGGTATCAGATTTCGCAGGAACTGAAAAAATGGTCATCAAATATTGTTTTTTTACAGGAGACTCACCTCAAATGGTCAGCATTGGTTTAAATTCTAAAAATTACCCAACATGGTTCCATGGATATTCCTCCAGTAAGAGGTCCAGAGGAATAGCTATTGGGTTTGATAGAAATACCCCCTTTGTTTTAAAAGCTATACAACAAAATGGCCTTATGCGATTCGCATTGCCGGCACCCCAAGGGATATTAGAGATATAGCAAACCGTGAAACAGTGTAATATCAATAAATTTATTAATCAGGAAAGTGTGTTTGATACATATTTAAACACATATATTGACAATACATAAACAAGTTGCCAAGTTGCTAAACCAATTAGAAATGGTGTCAATAATAAACTTGCGACTTAAGTAGCTTTGGAGAAAAATGCCGACATGTTTCGGACCAACCGTCCTTTTTCATAGGCATATGATTTATCTCGTGTGTACAGAGTCTAAAAGTACAAATGGGATTGAAATTAGTATTTGTAATTGTACATAGTAAACTATTTGATACATACCAGCCAAGCATTAACACCAATAAATACCAGTAAGGGGTGCGAGTATAGTACTGTTGATGATTGCCACAATAATTAAGGCAGTGCCTGATGTCGAATAAGCGCTTTGGTGGGATGGTATTAGAATTGAGCCAAAAAATGTCAGAAGCTGCAATGGAAAGAAGCTCTCTCAGCTAGGAGGGTATGGGAAAACCTAACCCAGCACAAACACCAGCATAAAGCAGCATTGGTGGATAGCCTAGACAAAAGAAAATATAAATAAAATAGGCATAAGTATGAGTAGGGTGCAATCACTCACCAAATGTTACACAGTGTATAGGTCCAAAGCGGCATGCAGCAGGCAGCATACTAACTGCAGCCTGTGCATGCCTTATATCACCCAGTGAGGTGATATGAATCAGCTGTGAGTGGGAGGAGCTGGACCACAATCACAGCTGATTAAAGCAGCATTGGTGGGTAGTCTGGACAAAAGAAAAATATAAATAAACTAAGTATATGGGACCAGGTTGTGCTCAATAGGCATAAGTATGAGTAGGGTGCAAATACCGACCAAGTTGTTACACAGTGTATAAGTCCAAAGCGGCATGCAGCAGGAGCATACTGACTGCAATCTGTGCATGCCTTATATCACCCAGTAAGGTGACATGAATCAGCTGTGAGTGGGAGGAGCTACACCACAATCACAGCTGATGCTGGTGGGGCCAGTAGGAGTGCCTGTTGGCACATAACTCAGCGGCCGCATAGGGAGCTCTGACAGGACGGCGCGGGGCACGGCCCCGCCACATAGTGGGTGGGGTCACGTCCCACGTCATGATGTCACCGGCGCGTGGGTAGCCCTGGACATAGTGCTCCGTGCTGGAGCGCAAGTGTACCATGGCGGAGTAAAACTACCCCACCAATTGGGCTATAAGACTGCGCACCACCCACTGACGATGGGGGCGCGCATGTCTCCCACGCGCCGGGCACTACAGCAGCTGTTATGAACAAAATGTGCAAAAGGGAGGTAAAAACTGTGAGCAGTGTAGAAATGCAAAACGATGGGATTACAAAGTGAGCAGTCTACGCTGGCGCCCCCTAATGGACCATGGCGGTAGTATCAATCAGACGGGGAAATGCTAGCCAACTGCCAATATAGATGTGTGTATGATAGCAGTATATGTATTTTCAATAACCCCTTGGTGGCATTGGGTGATGCTAATGACTGGAAAAAAAACATGATGTTTGGATATAATAGTAGATATTAACTCTGAACATAATACAACATATTTGAATGAGTATAACAGATGATAATGACTGAACAATGGAAAAAGAGAAGATACAAAAGTAAAATAACAATACTAAACATGAGTAATATGATTGTGTTATACATAGAGGATTAGCATGATGATATTGCTACCCTAAAACTAAATATTATATGCAAGAATTGATACAATTATACAGATATATGTCAGCAGGATCAGCAGGAAGGTGCATCAAACAGCAGCTATAGTATCAATATGGTGCTGATAGACCAAAGGTCAGCATTCCTATAATGTATTGAGTTGGTTAGAGGTCAAGCTCACACACCCCCGATTGAAAACCTTCCACAAAGGGTCTAAAGTTGAAGGCTTCATTGAGGCCAGGTGGTGAGGTGGCATTAAGGTGAAAAATCCACCTTAATTCACTCTGAAGTAAGAGTTTATTGTGATCACCTCCTCAAATGCTAGGAGGGATATGATTGAGGGCTAGGAAGCGTACATGTGGTGTATGGTCAGAGTGGACCGTGGCACAAAGTCGACCTATTGGGAGATCGGGATCTTTGGTATTGATAGTGGTGATATGGCGGAAAATACGTTTCCAGAATGGTAATTTGGTCTTCCCAACATAAAAGCAGCCACACTCACAAAGTAGAAGATATACGACCCCCTCCGTGCGGCAAATGACATAGTGACGGGGATTAAAAAATTGTTGATTGGGTAACATAATGTTGTGGACGTATTGATACAGTACTTCAATGATCTAATTTTTGGATCTGACTATTACTAAAGACCAGAGGGGTTTTTTGCAAAGCATATTGCTTCGCAAATCCACTTCCGGGAACAACATTCTATCTGCGGATAGTTTTCATCCCAAGCCCTTACTCCAATTTATCCCTTATGCACAATACTTACGTGCACGATGAACATTATGTTACCCAATCAACGTTATGTATCAAACACACTTTTCTGATTAATACATTTATTGATATTACACTGTTTCACGGCTTGCTATATCTCTAATATCCCTTGGGGTACCGGCTATGCGAATTGCATAAGGCCATTTTGTTGTATTGTTTATTCTGGGATTGCTATACCAGCCTTATGTGGATCACCAGCCTGCACGCATTATATTGATTTGTTTTAAAAGCTATGGAATCGGATTCTGAAGGGAGGTACTTATTTATTAAAGGTTCTATGTTTAATAAAACATATACATTGGTGTCAGGGCTGGCTTAGCCCTTCCTCCTCCGGGCTGGTCGCTCAGCTGTCGGCTAATTGCTAGCTCTCTTCTCTCTCCACAGTTACCAGCTGTTCCCGATGATGCTTGTCTGGTCTGCCTATTTAAAGTCTTCCAGCTCATTTCTCCATTGCCTTCACGTTTGGTCATATCACTAGGAACATTCTCCTGCTGTTGTTTCAAGACTGGCTTGCTAACATCCCTCCTGGCTTCCATCCTGCTTGCAGTTGCTCTCCTTGGATCCCTGACATCTGGACTGGCTGATTACCCGATCTGGTTTATGAAATTTGGACTGGCTGACTACCCGATCTGGCTAGTGGACTCTCGCTTGCTTGACTACGCTTTTTCCTATTAACCTTTTTATTTTTATTAATAAACAAGTGTGATTTGATTGTACTTCTGTCTCTGTCTGTTTCATAGTTCCTGACAATTGGCTAATATCTACTGCCCTAATTCTCACCCTTGTCCCTTCTTTGGGAAAGTATTGAATAAATTTGAATGTTTTAAGGAGGGAGGGGTGATTATGGCAGGGGATCTTAACTTTGTATTTGATCCTGCTCTGGATGCCAAACCTCCATCTGTACGCTCAGAAGGGAAATATTTTAAGGTAATTAAACAAAAAATACATCAGCAGCAACTAGTGGAGGTATGGAGAATTGTGCATCCTAGGGGGAAGGATTTCCCTTACTATTCTCAGGTGCATCGCTCCTATTCAATAATTGGAAGTGAAATCAATAACCCTCTCGGATCATGCTCCCGTTATGGCCACTTTGGACTTAGAGGATATACCGGCTAGGCAAAGATCATGGAGGTTGGACGAATCTCTCCTATGTGACCATAAAATATTCAAGGTTCTAGAAATGGATTTGAATTTATTTTTTAAAGAAAATAATGTAGAGAATATTGCACCAACTGTGCTGTGGGAGACCCATAAGGTATACATGAGAGGGAGATTGATAGCAGAAGCAGCCAAGAGAAGGAAAATATGGACAGCGCAAAAACAACTGATCTTACAGGAAATCCAGGAGCTGGAACAGCTACACAAAGAGTTAAACAACCATAAAATAATGGTCAAACTAATAGGACAAAGGGAATCATTGAGAGATTTACTGGAATAGGATACCAGGCGGGTTTTTTTGAAGTCTGCCAAAGGGCAATATGAATTTGGTAATAAATCGGGGAGAATCCTGGCAGGGGTAATTAAACCTAGAAGAAATTTGAACTATATTGTAAAAATTAAAGATAAAAAGGGAGTGATAAAACATTCAACTAGAGATATCAGTAAAAAAAATTCTGAATATTATCAGCTATTATATAAGGTGAGCGATAGCCAAGATCCCAAGGATAAACAAAATAGAAGGGGAAAAATTGAACAATATCTCCGGAAGATAGAGCTACCAAGTATAATAGAAGACTCAAGTAAACTTGATAGTGATATCTCTAAAGAGGTAATAGAGAAGGCAATCAAAAAGAGTGGGAAAAGTCCAGGGCCAGATAGGTACACGTCATTATATTTTAAAAAGATTATGGGTACTCTGACACCTTATTTTCACCTGTATATGAACTCTATTGGGGGAGGAATGAAGATACGTAAGGAAGCCTTGGGGGCCTACATAACTATATTGGCAAAGGAAGGGAAAGATCCAACATTATGTTCCAGCTTTAGACCCATCTCTCTGATTACTAAGGATGTAAAAATGTATGCAAGGATCTTGGCTGAAAGATTGAAACAGCATATGCCAGATTGCATAGAAGGGGATCAGGCAAGTTTTGTCCCAGGTAGGGAGGCGAGGGACAATGTACTGAGGACAACCCTTTTAATGCATGAAGCTAAAAAGGGGAAGAAATCTTCCCTTTTCCTATCAGTAGACGCCGAAAAGGCCTTCGATAGGATAGATTGGGAATATATGCTGCAGACACTATATCAATTCGGCCTGGGCCCACGAATGCTTAGGTGGATAGAGGCTCTATATTCTAACCCCACAGCTCAGATTCAGGTGAATGGAACTCTATCAGATACTTTTGGGCTTTATAATGGGACATGACAGGGGTGCCCACTTTCTCCCTTACTTTTTGTATTCTCCTTGGAACCTCTTTTGGTATCCATAAGAGGGAACCATGAAATTGAAGGAATAAGGGTTTCAGGGCATGAGCATAAAATATCTGCATTTGCAGATGATATTATGCTTTATATAACGAACCCTAAGCAATCACTTCCTAGGATCCTGCAGGAGTTTGATGAATGTGGGGTGGTCTCGAATTTTAAGATTAATAGGGAGAAAACTGAGATATTGAATGTTTGTACCTCCCGAAAAGAGAGAAGAGAACTTAGAGCTCTTTTTCCCTTTGTGTGGAAAGAAAAAGGCCTAAAATATCTGGGAGTGTATTTATCTGCATCATTAGTAGATTTATACCAGGATAATTATCTACCTCTCCTTAATAAAATTAAATAAGATCTGAAAGGATACCCTGCACAGAGACTGTCCTGGTTTGGTAGGATAAGTGTAATTAAAATGATGATCCTCCCAAAAGCTTTCTATATTTTTCAAAGCCTTCCGATTAATATCCCAGGGGCTTACTTTAAAATGATTAAATCCTTGATCCAGAAATTTGTATGGAATAGAAGAGGTAGCTGTATTTCCTATAAAATAATGAGTAGATCTAAGGATGGGGGGGGGGGGGGTATTCCTTACAGACTTTCAGAAATATCATATAGCAGCAGCATTGAGGAGAATTCGGGATTGAGTCTATGGGTACTATTAGAAGATAATATGAGTAAAGTTGCCCTGGGTCAGATCATTTGGATCCCAATGAAGTATAGAGGTCTCCCTAGAGGAATGTCCCCAGTTACAACTGAAACATTAAGAGCATGGGATGTGGTACTCATAGGCACAGTAGGGAAAAATAATAGCCCTCTGATGCCCTTGACAGGAAATAATTACTTTCCCCCGGGGAAATAAAATAAAATGTATTTAAAATGGACCCATATGGATCGATTGAGGCTAAGAGATGTGCTAAAAGTAAATACCTTGTGTTCACTAGCGGAGCTACGAGTGAAATATGTTATAACACCGTGGGACGGGTGGAGATACAGACAACTCCAACATTTTGTAGAATCCCTCCCTAAACCCCTCCGTTCAGTTGATAGTTTAAACCCCTGGGAAAGGTTGATTGACTAAGGGGGGATGGGTAGACAGGGGATCTCTAAAATATATAGGATCCTAATAACTTTGATGAATGATGGGGCTATGTCTCCCTGAACCAACCTATTTTGGAAAAGCTGAAAGGGAAAGTTATGTCCATTCTACTTCAATGGACACAAGGATAAAAGAAATGAATTAAATGGACACAAGGATAAAAGAAATGAATTATAAATGAATGGTTAAGTGGTATTATGTTCCATCTAAAATGCATAAAATGAACCATGATTTATCACCTCTATGCTGGAGAGAATGTGGAAAGGAGGGAACCCATGCTCATATATGGTGGCAGTGTAGCTCAATTCAGTTATACTGGCAAGAAGTGTTGGGCATAATTAAAAAGATTGATGGGACAGAAAGAGAACTGGATCCCTGGAAATGCCTGTTCCATGCATTTGGGGGACCCAGGGAAAAATAAGAGGGCATCACTTACTCCATTCTTGCTGAATGCAGCGAAAGTATTAATCCAGAGACATTGGAAAATAAAGGAAAAACCAAGGATAAAGGATTGGTTTAGAGAAATAGAATAAGGACTAAGGAAGAATTAATATATTTTCAAAAGGAAGTAGGAATAAGATTTCAGGATACTTGGAAGAAATGGTTAGAATTTAAACAGTCTCCGACTTATTTGGGAATTATGGGAGGTGGAGGGAGCGTCTAGGGGCTTGTCGCTGGGTGCTTTCTCTCCATCACCCATGCTTTATGGGGGAGTGGGGATGGGGGGAGGGGATAAGGAAAAGGGAGGGGGGAAGGATATAAAGGGGAAGAAGGGAAGGAGGAGAACATTTTTTTCCTCCTTCCACTCTTTTATATTCACATAAATTTAAGGAGGAAGGTAGTGGGGATAGAGGTATAGAAATCCTGAGTAAGGGCGAATATAGGGCTGGTCTTAGAAAGGGTAGAGGAGATAGAGGATAGACTAGACAAACAGGATGTAAGGCTAGACGAGATAACAGAACAAGTGGCAACCCTGCAGAGAATAAACAAAAACCTCCAGTATAGAATAGAGGACCAGGAAAATAGGGGGAGGAGGAAGAATGTCCAAATTAAAGGACTCCCAGAGAAATATAGTACTGGGGACCTAGGAAGTACACTTCAGAAGCTCTTCAACCCGCTGCTAGAAAAGGACCCCACCGAACCCTTAAGGTTAGATAGGGTACATAGGATTCCTAGGCGGAGGACAGCAGGGGAGGAATACCCAAGAGATGTAATAGTAAGGTTCCATTACGCAGAAGAGAAAGGGCAAATAATGGGGAAGTTGAGGACGCTTCCAGGTCTGTCCCTGGAGGGGGCAGAGCTGCAGGTGTTCTCTGATCTAGCATCAGAAACGCTAAGGAGAAGGAAACTATTAAAACCCCTAACTCAACAGATGACTGCATTATCAATGGGGCTTCCCAGCCTGCTTGAAGGCAAAAAAAGATGGTCGTTCCGCAGTGCTGCGTTTTCCGGAGGAGCTGAGAGGGTTTTGTGAAAAGTTAGCTATATCCCCTCCCCAATTACCAGGGTGGGAAGAAGATATTAAGGAAGACAGGTCTACACAAAGGAAGTTAAGATGGACAAGGGGGAGAGGGGAGGAGCTTAATGAGGGGGGTACACCTAGAAGATGGATTAAGAAGGTAAGAAGAGAGTGAAGGGTACGGAGGGTTTGGGGGGGTAGCTGGGTGGGGGGCGGGGAGTGGGGGGAGGCTTTTAGAGGTCTACCGGTGTGAGCCTCTGAAGTAAATATGGGAATGATCAGACACCAATGGGAAAAGTGTCTAGCCCATATGAACAACGCAGTAAGGGGGGATCTCCAAACAACCTGTTTAGGTAGAGCGTTGCGGAGGGAGGGGTGGGAGGGGGAGGAGGGAGGGGAATATGGGTTTTTTTTTTTTTTTTGTCCGAGCCCGATCTGTCCCCCAGCAAAAATGCCCTCTGGGTCGGTGTACGTATATAGGTGACCAAGAGAAATAAGTAGAAAATGGTTCTTATTAATGTAATAACATACAATGTGAGGGGGTTAAATACTAGGGAAAAAAGATACAAAATGAATGAAGAATTGCAATTTATGAAGGGGAATGTAATTTGTTTACAGGAGACATATATAACCAACAACTCCGGTATAAAAACAGCTCAATTCCCATCCTGGTACTATGGGGATTCACCATCGGCCCATTCAAGAGGAGTAGCCATTGGCTTCGATAGGCTATCAAGGTTTGAAATTCAGGATCGTTTAACCGACCCAGAGGGCAGGTATTTATTTATAAAAGGGAAATTGGGGGAGATGCAATATACTATAGTAAACGTGTACGCACCAAATAGAAACCCAGATAAATTTCTAAGGAAAGTATTAACAAAATTAGAGGAGTTTAGAGAGGGCAAAGTGGTACTAGCAGATGATCTGAATTGGTGCTTAGACCCGAGGGTGGATAGCTCGGGGGGAGCTATACGAGTGTCGGAACAGAGATATAAGTTGGTAAATAAAGCATTGACAAGCGCCCAGCTTCAAGATTCCTGGAGGATCAGTCACCAAAAAGAGCGCGATTACACTCACTGCTCGGCAGTTCACAAAACCTTTGCAAGATTGGATTATGTTTTTATAGAACATCAATTAGTGACCAACTTGAAAAAAGTGGAAATTAAGTCCACTACCTTATCAGATCATGCCCCTATAATAGCTCAACTGGAAATACAGGATGACAAAGGGATAGAGAGAACCTGGAGGATGAACGATTCCCTCATTCAAGAACAGGATGTGAGCAGTCAAATTGAAAAGGATCTGAGGGATTTTTTTGAGCTTAATGAGTCGGACGAAATCTCTAGGGCTACCCTGTGGGAGACACATAAAACAGTAATTAGAGGCAGGTTGATTGGGATTGGAGCAGGGAAAAAGAAGGAAAGGCAGAAAAGGAAGGTTCAACTATATAGTGAGATTGAACAGCTAGAACAGAAAACAAGACCTAGAGGGATCCAGGAGAGTCAGGACTTATAAAAAAAAAGGGAGTTGGAAGAGTACTTAGAGCAAGAAAGGAGAACAGTGTTCCATAGAATAAATAAGGAGAGATACCAGTGGGGGGATAGGTCAGGCAAGTGGCTGGCAAAAAGAGTAAAGGAACAGAAAAACAGGACTTTTATACCCAAAATTAGAGATAAAAAGGGGGAGCTGAAGTTCGCCACCCCAGATATTGCAGAGAATTTCCATTCTTATTATAGTACCCACTATAATATAGGGGGAAGCGGTGGTAAGGAATGGAAAAGGAAGGAAGTCATATGGGAGTATCTTAGGAATCTTGATTTCCCAAGAGGGGTGAGGTAGGAGATGGAGGCGTTAGAGGCTCCTATCTCGATAAGGGAAGTCGAGAGAGCAATCAAGGAAATACCACTAGGGGGAAGTCCCGGCCCGGATGGATACTCCAGTCTGTATTATAAGAGATTCCGGAGTCTCCTGGCACCAAAACTCTGTGAGTACTTTAATGCAGTTGGAGAGGGGCAGGGGTTTCGCAAAGAGGCACTCCTTGCCCATATCGCCTTAGTCCTGAAGGAGGGTAAAGATCTGGCAGCCCTAGAGAGTTATCGCCCGATATCTCTATTGAATACTGATATAAAAATCTACGCAAAAATAATAGCCGATAGATTGAAAACACTCCTCCCTGGATGGGTCCACACCGATCAGGTGGGATGCGTACAGGGACGGGAAGGAAGGGACAACTCCCTGAAATCTATCATTCTGATCCAGGAGG
Source organism: Lithobates pipiens (assembly GCF_037356315.1). Classification (NCBI taxonomy): domain Eukaryota; kingdom Metazoa; phylum Chordata; class Amphibia; order Anura; family Ranidae; genus Lithobates; species Lithobates pipiens. The sequence goes on along the minus strand of NW_027507748.1, from coordinate 281,352,262 downwards.
CAATTAAAGGGAAGACTTCAACAGTCCTTTTGTCAGTTGATGCCGAAAAGGCTTTTGATAGAGTAGACTGGGAGTTTATGCACGAGACCCTAAACTATATGGGGCTATGGGAAAGAATGATGAGATGGATCAAGGCGTTGTATACCCAGCCGACCGCTAGAATAAGAGTGAACGGATCCCTGTCTCGTCCCCTTGAGCTACAGTGGTGTGAAAAAGTGTTTGCCCCCTTCCTCATTTCCTGTTCCTTTGCATGTTTGTCACACTTAAGTGTTTCGGAACATCAAACCAATTTAAACAATAGTCAAGGACAACACAAGTAAACACAAAATGCAATTTGTAAATGAAGGTGTTTATTATTAAAGGTGAAAAAAAATCCAAACCATCATGGCCCTGTGTGAAAAAGTGATTGCCCCCTAAACCTAATAACTGGTTGGGCCATCCTTAGCAGCAACAACTGCAACTAAGCGTTTGCGATAACGTGCAATGAGGCTTTTACAGCGTCCTGGAGGAATTTTGGCCCACTCATCTTTGCAGAATTGTCCTAATTCAGTTACATTAGAGGGTTTTCGAGCATGAACGGCCTTTTTAAGGTCATACCACAACATCTCAATAGGATTCAGGTCAGGACTTTGGCTAGGCCCCTCCAAAGTATTCATTTTGTTTTTCTTCAGCCATTCGGTGGTGGACTTGCTGGTGTGTTTAGGATCATTGTCCTGCTGCAGAACCCAAGTTCGTTTCAGCTTGAGTACACGAACAGATGGTCGGACATTCTCCTTCAGGATCTCTTGGTAGACAGCAGAATTCATAGTTCCTTTTATCACGGCAAGTCTTCCAGGTCCTGAAGCAGCAAAACAGCCCCAGACCATCACACTACCACCACCATATTTTACTGTTGGTATAATGTTCTTTTTATGAAATGCAGTGTTCCTTCTACGCCAGATATACTTGGACACACACCTTCCAAAGAGTTCCACTTTTGTCTCATCGTTCCACAGAATGTTGCCCCAAAAGTCTTGGGGATCATCAAGATGTGTTGTGGAGAAGCTTTGATGTTCTTTTTGCTCAGCAGTGGTTTTCTCCTTGGAACTCTGCCATGCAGGCCATTTTTGCCCAGTCTTTTCCTGATGGTGGAGGCATGAACGCTGACCTTAACTGAGGCAAGTGAGGCCTGCAGTTCCTTGGACGTTGTTGTGGGGTCTTTTGTGACCTCTTAGATGAGTCGTCGCTGCGCTCTTGGGGTAATTTTGGGCGGCCGGCCACTCCTGGGAAGGTTCACCACTGTTCCATGTCTTCGCCATTTGTTGATAATGGCTCTCACTGTGGTTCGCTGGATTCCCAAAGCTTTGGAAATGGCTTTATAACCCTTTCCAGACTGATAGATCTCAATTACTTTCTTTCTCAATTGTTCCTGAATTTCTTTGGGTCTCGGCATGATGTGTAGCTTTTAAGGATCTTCTGGTGGACCTTACTGTGTCAATCAGCTCCTATTTAAGTGATGCCTTGATTGTGAACAGGTGTGGCAATAATCCGGCCTGGGTGTGGCTAGAGAAATTGAACTCAGGTGTGGACAACAACAGTTATAGTATGTTTTAACAAGGGGGGCAATCACTTTTTCACACAGGGCCATGATGGTTTGGATTTTTTTTCACCTTTAATAATAAACACCTTCATTTACAAATTGCATTTTGTGTTTACTTGTGTTGTCCTTGACTATTGTTTAAATTGGTTTGATGTTCCGAAACACTTAAGTGTGACAAACATGCAAAGGAACAGGAAATGAGGAAGGGGGCAAACACTTTTTCACACCACTGTATTCAACGGGACGAGACAGGGATGCCCTTTATCACCGATGTTGTTTGTGCTGAGCCTGGAACCCCTCTTGGTAGCAATTCGTAGGAATCAGGATATTCAAGGAATCTGGGTGGGAGGGATAGATTATAAGCTATCTGCTTTTTCAGATGATGTATTATTATACATAGCAAATCCCAGAACATCGATCCCGCTGGTCCTGAAAGAATTAGATCATTACGGAAGACTATCAAACTTCAAAATAAACCTGATGAAGACAGAAATATTAAACTTGAACTTATCCGATGAAGAGCAGAGTACCCTTTCTTTAAGCCTACCCTTCAAGTGGTGTAAGGGAGAATTGAATTACTTAGGGATAAAATTAACGCCACAAAGGCATAGGCTCTATGAGGCAAATTATATCCCCCTCTTAAACAAAGTTAAAGGGCTAATGAAAAATATGAGGTATAAAGCAGTATCTTGGATGGGTAGAATAAATGTAATAAAAATGTTCATATTGCCAATTGTAAATTATACATTCCAAATGATACCTGTCCCAGTCCCAATGAGTTTCTTTAGGAAATTAAAATCCTTGGCCGTGGCATTTATATGGTCCCTGAAAAGACCGCGTATAGCTTAGTGAAGGAAAAAGAAAGGGGAGGAGTAGCATTACCAGAATTCAAAAAATATTATGAGGCAATAATAATATCCAGAGTAGCGGATTGGTTACACAATCAGAAAGAAAAGAGTTGGGTGGATCTGGAAATTAGATTGAGTGGGATGGGCTTAACAAAAATGATATGGATACCACCTCATCGGCGGAACCTAGGAGTAGAAACGAGCACTTTAACTAGATAAACATTAAAAATATGGGATAAAATTAATAGGTCACACAATTGGACTCACAACTCTCCATTAATGTCACTTTTGGACACAAATTATTTTTTGCCAGGGAAGGAGGAGCGGTTGTATTTTAGTAGATGGGCAAGCAAAGAGGAAATAGAATTAGGAGAGGTGATCAATGGGAATAGGGTATACACATATAGGGAACTCACACAAGAGTGGGGGCACAAACCGTTAGACAAATGGAGACATGCTCAACTATCACACTTTACCCAAAGTTTGCCACAGCCGTTACGGGGAATGGATAACTTAAGACCACTGGAGAATTTATTGAAGGATAGAAAATGCTTAGTCAAAAGAGTATCGAAAATATATAAAATATTAAGACGGGAAGCTGACTCAGAGTTACCGACATATTTGGGGAAATGGGAAGAGGAACTAGGACCACTTAGGCCGCATACACACGGGCGGATTGTCTGCCCAACTTAGTCCGCTGAACCGTGTTTCAGCGGACAATCCGCTCGTGTGTGGGCTTCAGCGGACTTTTTCAGCGGACAGTCTGACGGACTAAGTCTTTTGGAATTTCCGTAATTTTGTCCGTCCAAACTTGGTTTTGTCCGTCCAAACTTGGTTTCAGCGGACAGTCCACTCGTGTGTAGGCAAGTTGGACGGACTAAGTATGGCGCATGCTCAGAAAGGATTTACACGGCCGAAGGTTGCATTGCAGTGTATTGGACGTCGTATTTCTAGTCCCGTCGTACATGCTGTATACGTCATCGCGCAAGCTTTCAGCGGACTGTCTGTTCATCGTTTGTGGTCAAGTCCGTTCATTCAAAAGTTGAACGGACTGTCTGTCGGATTGTCTGACGAACTTAGTTGGGCAGACAATCCGCCCGTGTGTACGCGGCCTTAGGAGTGAAGAGCACAGGATGAAAATACTTAAAATGACATATTTAATACCAAGAGAAGTCCGCATGATGGAAATGTCCTATAAATTAATATCGAGATGGTATATGACTCCTCAAAGAATGCAGAGGTTTACAGGTGAAGAGCAGGCAATGTGTTGGAGGGAGTGTTCGGAACAGGGCTCCCTAAAACATATATAGTGGGACTGCCCTAAAATAACCCTTTTTGGGAAAAAATAGTAGAAATTATATGCTTCGTGACATGAAAGAAGATCAAGAAAAGTCCTTGGACGTGTCTATTTCATGACACAGAGTTAGGAGTAACGCAATACAGAAGCACGATAGTCCCGCATCTATTGAATGCAGCTAAAGCGCTGATCCCATGCTACTGGAAATCTATACAGATCCCAAAAATAACGGAGTGGGTGAAGAGGGTCGAGCAAATCAGGGTAATGGAAGAGTCGTTACATAAATTACAAGATACAAAGGGGGAAGGTCATGGGGTATGGCAACAATGGCTGACATTCTTGGAGAAGGGGGACTGTCGTGCTATAATCGAGGGATAAGGGGACAGAGAGGGAGGTGACCGAGAGGGGGGAGAGAGTGGGGCATACCTCCCCCCTCCTTTTTTTTTTTGCCCCAGGGTAGAGGGAGGGGGGAGGGAGAGGGAAATGGAATTTGATGGAAGAAAAAAGAGACCCTCATAAGCAACTTGATGTATTGTTTGTATAAATATGAAATCAAAAAATAAAGAATATAAAAAAAAGAGGTATAGAAATCCCCACCTTAGACATATTGAAATTAGGAAAAATAGTCACGGGTAAGAGGGAAACAGTAAGGTTAAAAAGATTTATAAGGGGACAATGTAGGCTACAGGGGGGTAGAAAACTTGTATCCCCTCTTTTTCTATTTTTTTTTGATGACCTAGGAGAACTAAGAGGATAAGCTGTGGTGTGGATATATCTAAAGGGGAAAATTCCTTTCTTTTCTTTTTATTGTAGAGGTATATTAAGGATTGATCCATTCGGGTTCCCAATGTAAACCTTTTTTTTTTAATTTTTATGTATTTATGTGAATATTGAAAAAGTTGAATATTATTATGAATGATATGTAAAGTGGTTCGCAGAAGTATGTAAAAGAAAATTTTTGTAAACCTGGAAAATGAAATAAAAAATATTTAAACACAAAAAATAAAAAATAAAATAAATCATGTTGGCATGCATGTTAGGGCATTTTTAGCTTGTTTTGATACATTTCCTGCCTAACTGAGCCATTGGCCAAAATTTGAAAATTTCATGGGGCCAGGCCTGCAAGCCAGGCCCGCAAAAATGGGCCAAATTTATTTTTCAGCCATTTTACCTGTTTGGGCTTCAATTTACCAAGAGAGGACCAGAGTGATGAAAAGTGACTGGATTTCATGCTTAAAAAGCCAAGGAACTGCATAGCTAACTGCCGTTTTCTGAAACCGGAAGTGACCTCCTCCAAACCGGAAGTGGCCCTTAAACACCTTTCTCCTTGACATTTTGGCCTTTAAATCATGTTGGCATCCATTTTAGGGCATTTTGAGCTTGTTTTAATACATTTCCTGCCTAACTGAGCCATTGGCCAAAATTTGAAAATGTCATGGGGCCAGGCCTGCAAGCAAGGCTCGGAAAAATGGGCCAAATTTATTTTTCAGCTATTTTGCCTGTTTGGGCTTCCTTTTACCAGGAAAGGACCAGAGGGATGAAAAGTCATTGGATTTCATGCTTAAAAAGCCAAGAAACTGCATAGCTAATTGCCGTTTCCTGAAACCGAAAGTGACCTCCTCCAAACCGGAAGTGGCCCTTAAACACCTTTCTCCTTGACATTTTGGCCTTTAAATCCTGTTGGCATCCATTTTAGGTCATTTTGAGCTCGTTTTGATACATTTCCTGCCTAACTGAGCCATTGGCCAAAATTTGAAAATTTCATGGGGCCAGGCCTGCAAGCCAGGCCCGCAAATATGACCCAAATTTATTTTTCAGCCATTTTACCTGTTTGGATTTCCTTTTACCAAGAAAGGACCAGAGGGATAAAAAGTGACTGGATTTCATGCTTAAAAAGCCAAGAAACTGCATAGCTAACTGCCATTTCCTGAAACCGGAAGTGACCTCCTCCAAACCGGAAGTGACCCTTAAACACCTTTCTCCTTGACATTTTGTCCTTTAAATCATGTTGGCATCCATTTTAGGGCCCTTTGAGCTCGTTTTGATAAATTTTCTGCCTAACTGAGCCATTGGCCAACATTTGAAAATTTCAGGGGCCAGGCCTGCAAGCCAGGCCCACAAATATGGGCCAGATTTATTTTTCAGCCATTTTACCTGTTTGGTTTTACACACACAAATCTCCATTCTGGTTCTCGTGGCTGCGATTGTGAGTGGCCGGTGAACATAATGCATGTAGACCATGCGCATCAGGTCCCCCACTGTGTAGCATGCTTGCCTGCTATGGCTCTTTAAGGAGGCGACATACAGGTATGGTGATTCACGCAGAGGAGCCAACCTGCCGTGTAAATTTACGTGAGCCGAGCTGGAAGTGGTTAGAGTAAACCTTTACTATTATTTTGCATTATATTTTAAATTGTCATAGCTATAAATAAAGTCTCAGCTTTTAGTACTACTTTAATACTTTAATAAAAGATTTAACAGTATATCTCCCTTCCACCCTTCATATAGCTTCATGTCTGACTCCTAGTTAAAATTCCCATACATCCTACTTATTGGTGTATTTATCATTATATATACACATAAGTAACATATATTATTACTTTCACTATTTCACAGTATAAATGAACCCCTTATAGTAGCGATTAGCTGCTCTTTTTGTACTATAAAGGGCTAATTTTAGTTTTTTTAATTACATTATGGCAGGTGATACAAAAAAAACACGCTGCTGCTGCTAAACGTCTTAGGCCTGGTTCGCACCTATGCCTTTTTGGTGCTTTTTGTAGAAACGCACTACAGTTCATTTAACATGGTTTTCTATGGGACACATTCACATGCTTTTTTTAACTGCTGAGTATTTGGAAAAGTTTGGGGGACTTTTTTCAACGCAAATGGTGTTTTTTTTTTGCTTATTTGGTTCAATGGACTTCAATGGAGAAGCTGAAGAAAAGCATGTAGTGTGTTTTTGCCACAATTTGCAATTTTTGAATCTGCCCAACAACAAATTAGCCAACAAAAAGCATCAAAAATACAAAATGCACAGCTAAAGGCACAGCAAGCAAACTGCAAATGTATTGATTTTTGGATGAGAATATTCATACAAATAATATTTGTACATTTGCTGCATGAAAGAATGTCGTTTGAACATTTCACTTGCGTTTAACATTCATTTTTTAATGAATTTTCTGAACTTTTCACCAAGAAGTTTTCTATTCTCCTCCTTCGAGTTTTCCCATCATAACCAATTAGTTGGCTGATTATTGTTTTGATTAAATGGGTAATAACCTTAAAAAAGGGTGGTGTATAATTTAGTTAATATGCAAAATTTAAACAAAAGGCAATTTATTCTTAAATATCTCTATGCAGTGGTAAATATAAATAACCAACTATATGGTAGAACTATAAGGTAGAGAAATTTCGAATCCACTCGGAGAATAACAGACAGAAGAGAAATACTATACTATTCGTGTATATATATATATATATATATATATATATATATATATATATATATATATATATAATTGAATCTGGTAAATATGATCAGACTCGGAGATCAAATTTGTTATTTAAAAGGAAAAAAAATTAAAGACTGTAAAGGCGTGTAATTACAATTTTTGATGCAATATTTTGCATTAGGGTTTGTTGCTGCGCTCCAACTAGAGTTTCTGTGAGGTATTGCAGTGTTGTGGCACCAGTGCCTATTTTCTGTCCCTGTTCAACAGGGATATGTAATTACAATTCTTGATCTAATATTTCTCAGCAGGGCCCATTCCTGCGCCCACCAAGAGTAACTGTGAGGGATTACAGTGTTGTGGCAACACCACCAAAGGCCCAATTTTTCTGCCCCTGTTCAACAGGTGCATGTAATTACATTTCTTGATATAATATTTCACAGCAGGGCCCGTTCCTGTGCCCACCGTGAGTAACTGTGAGGACTTATAGTGTTGTGGCACCAGCACCTCCACCACAACCACCAAAGGCCCAATTTTTCTACCACTGTTCAACAATGGCATGTAATTACAATTCTTGATATAATAGTTCACAGCAGGTTGTTCCAGCACCCACCAAGAGTAAATGTGAGGGTTTACAGTGTTGTGGCAACACCATCACCTTAGGCCCAAATTTCTGCAGAGCATATAGTGCAGGCCCCTACTTTCAAACATCCAACTTACAAACGTCTCCTACTTGCAAACGGAAGGAGACAACAGGAAGTTAGATGAAATCTACCCATAGGAAGGGAAATTCTCTCCTGTAAGAGTTGATATGGTAAAAACGTGTGTCTCCTCTCCACTGATGCTTTATCACCAATCCTTGTTTCACTAAAAAACCCACATTTTCAAAAAACATTTGTCATTGGGACATAAAGTGAGGTGAAATCTTCTGAAGAGGTGCACAGACTGCAACAAAAATGTTACAGGGGTGATAACCCTTCCCTATGTTTTCCAAAAAGCTTACAAATAGATTTTTTGACTGGAGCTACACTTTAAAAATGTACCAGTTCAAAATTACAAACAGATTCTACTTAACAACAAACCTACAGTCCCTGTCTTGTTTGCACCGCCTCTATACTGTTGTTCAGAGTATATAGGGCCTGAGTATATAGACCCCTTAATATCCATACAAGACCCAAAGGGCCTGGTAACGGACTGGGGGGTACCCATGCCATTTGTTTCACTGATTTTCATCCATTTTGCTGGGACCAGACATTACATTAAAGCCGCAAGCAGTTTTAAATTACTTTTATTCCTTTAAAAAAGTCATTTTGTGCAGGGACTGTTCTAAGCATGGGAAACACGTGCCACTTTACAGGCATACTATAGACAACTACCAGGTACAATATTTAAAGGAATATTTTGGTGCAGATGCATGGGATCCCGGACACAGACGTGCTCTGAGAGAGCTCCTCACGCTCCGGCCCAATACCGCAATAACCATCGCAGGCAGCGGGAACATAGCTCTGGGAACAGTAAGGCGAACACCCCGGGACGGTAATGAACCGGAGGGCACAAGGTCAGCTGAAATGGGGACAGCGAAAACAACTAAAATCCATCGGAAGAATGGGACCTTCCCCTGGACACAGGCTGCAATCCAAGATGGTGCTGGGACACCGAGAGACACACGAGGCAGCTCATCCTCCAGAGCGGACACATCTCAGCAGGTGGAGAATAGACGGACCCATCCAGAGCATACCAGGGATCCGTTCTCCTCACAATCTTCAGGGGACAAGGAAGAAGATCAGCAGGGTGAGTCCCTATCACAACTCCCTTCTTCTGACAGACAGAGATGTGCAGGAGACTGCAGACTCCCCTGTATCCTCCATGGACAGAAACATGGCTGAACTCACTGAGGCCATATTTAGCCAGCCCAGCCCTGCTATTATTGTGCCCCAGCAGACACACTACTCTGGAGACACAGTGCTACTAGCCCGATTCTCCACCATGATCACCACAGATCTTAAAAAGAACATCCACAGCATAGGTGAGAGATTTGATCTTATGGAATCTAAGGTGGACAGCACTATTAAGAGGGTGAATCAAAATACCAATATGATTACAGATCTCCAAGATAGGCTTGAGGAGGTGTATACCAAAATTGAGGACTTAGAAAAACGCTCTCGCAGATATAATGTGCGTATACGCGGCCTCCCCGAAACACACTCTGACCTGGAAGGTGGTTTTGGACCCGGACTAGAAAAGCCCGGTATCTTGTTTCTGTCCCCCTGGCCAAATTAATCCTTAATATAAAGTGTGCACACTTAAAGTAAAACACTGACACACACACGTAGTTCAGTATTCAGATATTTCTTCTTTTTTTATTTCCTGGACTCCGGCTAATATACAGTGAGCTGGATATCTCACTATCAAATCAAGAATTAGATAAAAGACAGCGTGTACAAACCACAAATTATACATATTCATTATTGTGACGAAGGTTAAGCTTTTTAGCTGGGTCATGTCTTAAAAAGGTAAAGCAAGCTACAATAGAGTCTTGTTCCCAGCCCCCCTTCTCCTTGGGTGTGCTGACGAGGTGGCCGAGAACAGGCGCAATTCTTCTCTTTGACGTTGCTCTCTTCCTTTTACCTCTTGCAGTTTCACATAAAGGGAGAAGCTGGCAGATATCTTAATTATGATTAAATGAGTATGATTAAGGTTGATAACTGATAATGAAAGATAAGCACTTATATCTATAAGAGTACCAGAAATAGGCATTTCACTTATAACACTCATGATCACATCCATTACAGTCCCCCCCTTGAAATGCTTATTTCACTAAACTGTCCCTTACACTAAAAAGACCACCTAAAACCACCAGCTTATCATTGCCCTCTGCAACTCTTTTAAGCTGTACATAGGGAAAGGGCAGTGACTAGCTCACCACCCCCCCGATACAGCTGGTGAAATGTAGCCAGGTGCTGTCTATCCCTATGTCCCTACAGTGTTGCATCTCGGGGGAGGGTGACTGTAACAGAGCGTAACACATAACTGTCATCATAGGCATCATCAAGTCTAACTTAAACATCGTCGTCATCATCTGGGGTTTCTTGGTTCACCAATGTAGGGGTAGCTTGACTAACTGCCTTTTCCACACATTTACTGATGCAGGGGAGAATGCAGAAGATTATAGCCGCCATTACCAGGATAGCTATTCCTATCTGGGTCAACAATCCCTGCCATCCCCCCTTTATTCAGGTGAAATACTGATCCCAGGGATTAGTGATCCCTGAATTCTGTTTTAGCTCTCTGGACAAGTCCTCAAGTTTCTGGATGGCTAAGGTCTGAGAATCCGGTTTCTGCAGCCATAGTATCCTTAAAGGTAGGGTTCGCTATAGCTACCATGTCCCCTATTGTTTGCATATGGGGCTTCAGGGGGTTAGAGTTAGGTGCAAACTGGGAACCTGTCCACTCTGGATTGTTGAACGTGTCTTTTAGTTGGAAAGGTTTCCTATCGCTGTAATACCCACTCCCCCACCATATACCGAAAACATAGGTCCCGCTGTCTCCTGGGCTGGGGGTTTTCAATGGTCAGTCTAAACTCCTTTTCAGCATACCGTCCTTGTTGTTTGTTAATTGTCATTCTGTCTAGAAGTGATTTCCCATTCTTGTCTTTCCTATTTTTGGCGGTTTCGGGGTCGTATCCCCATTTTGTATCTCCAGTGTTTCAACCCACTACTCCCCAACAATCACAGATAACCAATCCACAACGCATTCCTCCCGTTAGCAATTCCTCAATAATCACAGTTGTCACCCCAGTAGGTGTTGGTGACACACACATACAAGGTTCCCGAATCCAGTGCTATGTCTCTGACTGAATAGTCTGTGCCTAGTATCTTACCATAAGGGTGCTGTGCTTTTTAAGGACAATTTCCCGCACAATATTTACTAAGTCATTTTTAACGAAGATATTTTTAAGATACAGAATCAGTCTATATGACACAGTCTATATATGTGAAACGTATTCAAGGAGACGAGTGATCATACAAAATAGCTACATTTATTGGTTGACAGAAAACAAATATTTACATGAAATATTAAAATACAGATTGCATTACTTGATCATTTTGACAATTAATGGAAACATCCTAAAACTGGGCGTAGTAGTACCTTGGACACCATTATCACCATTATCACTTCTCGGTAGAATCAATAACCTTTTGATAATTGACAATTAAACAGAATGTCTGTATTTCACACATCCAACCGTTACTATACTGCAGGTAAGTAAGTGGTTAACAATGTGAAATAAATTAGACATTTGTTTGTCAATAAAATTGGCATCTATGCAAAAAAAAATTTATAATGAAAAATTCAATTTAGAGAAAAATCTAAAAGGCGGTTATTGATTCGGGAGAAATATTTTCAATAATAGAATATTCAAAAAAATCAATACTTAAGAGAACATAGAATAGATGATAAACATATATTTACCCATTTCCAATATGGCTATTAGTGTGGAGTGTTGGTTACCAGGAATTTTAAGATGGCTGCCGTGGCTTCAACATGGATCCTTTTACAGAGGAATTACTTTGTGTGACCTCCGAGTTCCAAGGAGCAGGGATCTTCATGAATGTAAAAATGTATTCATGCATGGTGCATGAGTGTCAGTTTGTCTGGGAGTCTTCCAGTGTCCCTTCTCAGGGGGGTCCCTAAGCTTCCCCCTGACTCTCTCCCCCCAGCTCTCCTCCGAGCTTTTTTTCTCTTTTTTTTTTTCCTCCTTTATACCATTTTGGGACAATACATCTATAAAATTTATCATAAGCTCAGCCCAGAAGGTTCGGCTTACTCTCCATTGGTTGGGGAGATTTTTATGATCGGCCAGGTAAAAACTGTAATATTATCTTCAGCCACAGGAGGGTGTCTGATGATAACAAATGTGTATTCAACTTACTTTGTTAAAAGAAAAAATATATATATTTGTTTTTTTATAATGAGTGTTTTCTATATTTTGGGGATGTGAATATATGTCTATATTTTTCAGGGATTCTTAGTAATTGGTGTATAATATAATCCTTGATTTATAGATGTAATTAATTAGAATCACACAAAAATGGAGGTTTATATGACCAGTGACGTGACATGACAATGACGTATTTCCTATTTCAACCTAATTGTCTTGAGACCACACATGTGACATGTATATTTCTGTATATATGAGGTCACGGCTTGTCTTTATACTTGTAATGGTGACTTACACACAATTTTTAACTTGTACTATAGTAAAACATTAGATCCCTGCTTCTAATATACGTATATTCATGATGTAAAAATACACACAATTTTCAATGTTTTTTTGTAGTGTCTTCAAATGAACTTTGAACATTCAGGATACAATTCCATTGTTTACTTTTCTAATAGAGGTGTCTTATTTGCCCTGTTGGGGTAGATCTCCACTTCGTATCTTAGTCATTGTCTCATTGACATCTGAGTCCATATTGAGGTTGACTTTAGGATATCTGTTCACTCTCTAAGACAATAGGTTTATTTATTTAAGTCTTCCTTGAATTAAAGTTATTTTGGCGTCAGTCTTATGCCGCGTACACACAGTCGAACTGTATGACGGACTTAGTCCGTCATACAATCCGACGGACAATCCGGCGTACTTTCCACTGAACGGACTTGACCACACACGGATACACAAACAGTCCGACGAAAGCTTGCGCGATGACGTACAGCACGTACGACGGGACTAGAAATAGAAAGTCCAAGACACAGCAAAGCACCCTTTGGGCTCCTTCTGCTGACTTTGCGTTAGTGGAAGTTTGGTTAGAGACGATTCGCGCTTTTCAGACTTCAGCTTAATTTGTCAGTTTTCTGCGGCGCAGTCTGCCTGTGAGGTTTGTATCTGTCTTTCGATACGCGTGGATCAGTTGGTACCTGTTGTTAGGCTCTTCTGGTCCGCTCATTTCTGGGTTTCAGATCGTTCTTCATAGGTCTGGCTGTTCTTCAGTGCGTTCAGCTAAGCTTGTTTGTCCAGCCGACCGTTTCAAAGCCATGGAGAGTGGACATACTCGTTCGCGAGTTCGTGCTATATGGGGGCTTGGTGTTGGGGTTAATACTTTGACCCGAGCCCAGTCTGTGAACAGGGTGAGGAGGAGTTCATGGATAGGGATGAGCCGAACACCCCCCGGTTCGGTTCGCACCAGAACTTTCGAACGGACCCCAAATTCGAACGAACGTTAGAACCCCATTGAAGTCTATGGGACTCGAACATTCGAAATGAAAAGTGCTAATTTTAACGGCTAATATGCAAGATACTGTCCTAAAAAGGGTTTGGGGACCTGGCTCCTGCCCCAGGGGACATGGGTCAATGCAAAAAAAGTTTTAAAAACGGCCGTTTTGGCGGGAGCACTGATTTTAATGACGATTAAAGTGAAAAAAAAGTGAAATATTCCTTTAAATATGGTGCCTGTGGGGTGTCTGTAGTATGCCTGTGAAGTGCCACGTGTTTCCCGTGTTTAGAACAGTCCCTGCACAAAATGACATTTAACGGAAATAACACCATTTAAAACTGCTTGCAGTTTTAATGTTATATCTGGTTCCTGCAATATGGTTGAAAATCATTGAGAAAAATGGCATGGGTAGCCCTCCCTGCCCATTACCAGCCTATTTGGGTCTTGTACGCATATTAAGGGGAACCCCGTACCCATATTAAAAAAAGGAAATGCGTGTGGCCCCCAGGCCCTATATACTCAGAACAGCAGTATACAAGCGGTGCAAACAAGACAGGGACTGTGTAGGTTTGTTGTGTTAAGTTGAATCTGTTTGTAATTTTCAACTGGTACATTTTTAAAGTGTAGCTCCAGTCCTGTATAATTTGTTTTGTCGTCAATCTTTTTTCATCTCACTTGCTGTTGTCTCCTTCCGTTTGCAAGTAGGAGATGTTTGTAAATTGGATGTTTGAAAGTAGGGGCCTGCCCTATATGCTCTGCAGAAATGGCGGAACAAGGTGTTGGTTTTGCCACAACATTGTAAGCCCTCAAAGTGACTCTTGGTGGGCGCTGGAGCGCCCTGCTGTGAACGATTATATCAAGAATTGTAATTACATGCCATTGTTGAACAGTGGTAGAAAAATTGACCTTTGGTGGTTGTGGTGCTGGTGCCACAACACTATAAGTCCTCACCGTTACTCTGGGTGGGCACAGGAAGGGGCCCTCCTGTGAAATATTATATCAAGAATTGTAATTACATGTCCCTGTTAAACAGGGGCAGAAAAATTTGGCCTTAGGCACTGCTGATGGTGCCACCACACTGCAACCTCTGCCATATACTCTAGTTTTATTGCAGGAATTAGCCCTGCTGCAAAGCATTGCATCAAAAATTGTACTTAAACGCCACTGTTAAACAGGGGCAGAAAAATTGGGCCTTAGGCACTGGTGCTGGTGCCACCACACTGAAACCTCTGCCATATACTCTAGTTTTATTGCAGGAATTAGCCCTGCTGCAAAGCATTGCATCAAAAATTGTACTTAAACGCCCCTGTTAAACAGGGGCAGAAAAATTGGGCCTTAGGCACTGGTGCTGGTGCCACCACACTGCAACCTCTGCCATATACTCTAGTTTTATTGCAGGAATTAGCCCTGCTGCAAAGCATTGCATCAAAAATTGTACTTAAACGCCCCTGTTAAACAGGGGCAGAAAAATTGGGCCTTAGGCACTGGTGCTGGTGCCACCACACTGCAACCTCTGCCATATACTCTAGTTTTATTGCAGGAATTAGCCCTGCTGCAAAGCATTGCATCAAAAATTGTACTTAAATGCCCCTGTTAAACAGGGGCAGAAAAATTGGGCCTGAGGCACTGGTGCTGGTGCCACCACACTGCAACCTCTGCCATATACTCTAGTTTTTATTGCAGGAATAAGCCCTGCTGCAAAGCATTGCATCAAAAATTGTACTTAAACGCCCCTGTTAAACAGGGGCAGAAAAATTGGGCCTTAGGCACTGGTGCTGGTGCCACCACACTGCAACCTCTGCCATATACTCTAGTTTTATTGCAGGAATTAGCCCTGCTGCAAAGCATTGCATCAAAAATTGTAATTAAACGCCCCTGTTAAACAGGGGCAGAAAAATTGGGCTGCTGGCATCACCCAGAACCAAAAATGTTCTTCCAACATATCAGCGGAGGAGGAAGAGGATAGACAATCAACATAACAGGACAGTCACTCAGCATCAGCATAGGCAGTCTTGAAGGGATGTGGTATTTCAAAAAAAATTATTCGGTTACATCAGCTTCAGGTGCTTGGTAGCTGTGGGTGATCCAAGACTGATTCATCTTGATGAAGGTCAGTCGATCAACTGATTCAGTGGACAGGCGCACCCTGTGATCGGTAACAAAGCCACCAGCAGCACTGAAGGTGCGTTCCGAAAGAACGCTGGATGCAGGACAGGCCAGTAGCTCAATTGCATACTGTGCAAGCTCTGGCCAGTGATCCATCCTCAAGACCCAGTAAGCCAGAGGATTTTCGGTGGGAAAGGTGTCCAAGTCTGACCTTGCCCCTAGGTATTCCTGCACCATGTAAATCAGACGCTGGCGATGGGTGCTGGATCCGATCATACCTTGGGGCTGCGGACTAAAAAATTGTCTGAAAGCATCAGTCAGACGGCCACCTTCTCCACCGCTCCTTCTGACCGATGCCTCAGCAACACGTTGTCCAGGACCAGGAGTTTGTAACCTCCCAGTCTCTGGGAAAGCGTTGCACAGACCTTTCTGCAAGGCCTCCCGGAGATGTCTCATCCTCTGCTCCCTCTGCGATGACAAGATAAGGTCGGCAACCTTACCCTTGTACCGTGGATCAAGGAGAGTGGCCAGCCAGTAATGGTCCCTCTCTTTGATCCGAAGAATACGAGGATCCTTCCGCAGGCTTTGCAGGATCAGGGAGGCCATGCAGCGTAGGTTAGCTGAGGCATTCGGTCCGGAGTCCTCTGGGTCACTAAGGACAACATGATCTGCAGCTACCTCCTCCCAGCCACGTACAAGTCCACGTGTTTCTTGGGACTGTAAATCATCCCTATAAGACTGCTGCTGCTGCTGCTGCTGCTGATGCTGATGCTGAGTGCCAGCCTCCACCTCCATGCTGACACAATCATCCTCCTCCTCCTCTTCCTCCTCCTCATCCTCTTCCTGTGTGATGGGTGGCACAGCAGGAACACTGTCTGGATAAAGGGGGCCTTGAGAGGCAAGGAAGTCCTCCTCTTCCTGCCTCTGTTCTGCCTCAAGTGCCCTGTCCATTATTCCACGCAGCGTATGCTCCAAGAGGTGGACAAGAGGTACAGTGTCACTGATGCATGCACTGTCACTGCTCACCATCCTTGTGGCCTCCTCAAACGGTGACAGGACAGTGCATGCATCCCTGATCATGCCCCACTGGCGTGGTGAGAAAAAACCAAGCTCCCCTGACCCTGTCCTGGTGCCGTAGTCGCACAGGTACTCATTGATGGCCCTCTGCTGCGTGTGCAGCCGCTGCAGCATGGCCAATGTTGAGTTCCATCTGGTGGGCATGTCACATATAAGGCGGTTCTTGGGCAGGTTCAACTCCTTTTGGAGCTCAGCCAGCCGAGCACAGGCATTAAATGATCAGCGGAAATGCACACAGACTTTCCTGGCCTGCTTCAGGACATCCTGTAAGCCGGGGTACCTGCCCAAGAACCGCTGCACCACCAGGTTAAGGACGTGAGCTACACAGGGCACATGGGTCAGTTGTCCCTGTCGGAGGGCGGAGAGGAGGTTGGTGCCATTGTCGCAAACCACCATTCCTGGCTTAAGCTGGCGTGGTGTCAACCACCTCTCGGCCTGCCCCTGCAGAGCTGACAAAACATCCGTCCCAGTGTGGCTCCTGTCCCCCAAACAAACCAGCACAAGCACGGCATGGCATCGTTTTGCCTGCGTACTTGCGTAGCCCCTGGAACGCCTACGGAGCACCGCTGGTTCTGAGGACAGAGCACTGGAAGAGGCCATGGAGGAAGAAGAAGAGGAGGGGGGTGGAGGAGAGAGGTGTGTCACAACCAATAGTAGCATTTTGGAGGCATGGTGGCGGAACAACCTCCAACACTACTGCACCTTGTCCTGCATCCTTCCCAGCAGCCAGAAGAGTGACCCAATGGGCCGTAAAAGACAGGTAACGTCCCTGTCCATGCCTGCTGGACCATGAGTCAGCGGTAATATGCACCTTACCGCTGACCGCCCTGTCCAGCGAGGCAAGGACATTGCCTTCCACATGCCGGTAGAGAGCCGGAATCGCCTTCCGTGAGAAAAAGTGGCGTTTGGGGACCTGCCACTGAGGAACCGCACATTGTACAAACTCACGAAAGGGGGCCGAGTCTACCAACTGAAAAGGCAGCAGTTGAAGTGCTAGCAATTTAGCCAAGCTAGCATTCAACCGCTGGGCATGTGGATGGCTGGGAGTAAACTTCTTCCGCTGGTCCAGCAGCTGGGGCAGGGACATTTGCCTGCTATAATCGGACGTGGGTGTACCGCTAGCAGAGTTCCCGGAAGCACTTGGCTGTGACACACCTAATTCTACACCTTCATTCCTCTCAGAGCAGGTTTCAGAGAGGACTGAAGGTCTAGTGGGGTTGGAGATGCCAGCTGTTGAGGAGCAAGGAGAGGTCCGCTTTGTTCTTTGGTGTGGGTCTTTGAGGTACGCTTGCCAACGAGCTGCATGGCAGGTCAACATATGTCTGGTCAAGCATGTGGTGCCCAAGCGGCTGATGTTTTGGCCACGTGAGATACGCTTGAGACATATGTTGCAAATAGCAGCGGTGCGATCTGATGTACTCGTCTCAAAAAAGGCCCACACCAAAGAACTTTTAGAATAACGCGCAGAGGCAGCGCTCTGCACAGGCGGAGCTCTGCAGTGTGATTCAGTCGGTGTGCTGCCCCTAAGCTGGCCCCCGGAGGGCATCCTGCCTCGTTGGTCATGTGCCTCCTCCTCCTCCTCCCTCCTTCCAGGCACCCACGTGGAGTCAGTGCCCTCATCATCCCCTCCCTCTTCATCGCTGTAGCAAACCTGGCAATATGCTGCAGCTTGTGGAACATGACTGCCAGATTGCTGTCCTTCTTGAGCATCCCCTCTCTCTGCGCTCACGCTACTGCCTTCCTCTAGCTGAGTGTCATCATCAGAGCCCACAAAACACTGGGCATCCTCCTGGAGCATGTACCCAACACTGTGCTCAAAGAGTTCAGGAGACTCCTCAGGAGGACGTGGTGGGTCTAGGGAAGGAGTCACTGATGATGACATTGAGAGGAGGGAAGACGATGCGTTGGCAGCTGCTTTGCTACTACCCTGAGACTGGGTGAGAGAGGATGAGGAGGATGAAGAGGGCTTGGTCATCCACTCTACCAAGTCGTTGGCATGTTGCGGTTCAACATGTCCAGCTGCCGAAAAGAAGGACAAGCATGTCCCATGGCCACGTGCTGATGACAATGCACCGCGTCCACGACCAGCACTGTTGTCTCTAGACACAGAGCCTGCTTGCCCTCTTTTATCGGCTCGCGCCTGTCTGCCTCTCCTTGCTGGCCTTCCAGACATGGTAATGGCCTGAAGGGAGTTGAATAAAACAGCAGTTGGGTAGTTTATATTGTGCTGGAGGCACACAACACCCACTAACTACTGCAGATGCCTTTTTTATAGAACACCAGAGATAAAGGGGTATATACAGATGTATACTGTGCTGTGCTGGAGGCACACACAACTTCCAATAACTCCTGCAGATGGCAAGTGGGCTCAAATAGAGAACAGCTATGTAGGTGGATATAGCGGTATGTACTGGGTACAGAGCACACAGACAGCACGCACTATCTCCTAACACTACTGACTGCAAGCTCTATTATTAAAGATAGATCACTAGCTATATAGGCGAGGTGAATATCGCGGTGTATACTGCGGTCAGGGCACGCAGACAACAACCAGAAAACAGCAGAGATAAAGGGGTATATACAGATGTATACTGTGCTGTGCTGGAGGCACACACTACTTCCAATAACGCCTGCAGATGGCAAGTGGGCTCAAATAGAGAACAGCTATGTAGGTGGATATAGCGGTATGTACTGGGTACAGAGCACGCAGACAGCACGCACTATCTCCTAACACTACTGACTGCAAGCTCTATTATTAAAGATAGATCACTAGCTATATAGGTGAGGTGAATATAGTGGTGTATACTGCGGTCAGGGCACGCAGACAATAGCCACTACACAACAGCAAGATAGGAAATCAGCCGAAAACGATCGGTGTGTACTGTGTTAAAGGTACACAGAACACCCACTGCTTCAGACTCCAACACACTACACGAGGCCGCCGCAATGGCGGCCTTATATAGTGTGGGGCGTGCACTACACAGCCTGAGCTATGATTGGCCACAGGCATCCTGGCTCTCCTCGCTGCTGGCGCTGCGATTGGCCAAGCATGCGGGGTCACAGTGCATGCTTGGCCAATCATGAGCCAGCAATGCACTGCGCCATCGCAGTGCATTGTGGGCCGTGAGCGCCACGCAAATTTGACACGAACGGACCAAAATGTTCGGATTTCGCCGAACGTACGAACAGCCAATGTTCGAGTCGAACGTACGTACGTTTGACTCGAACACGAAGCTCATCCCTATTCATGGACAAAGAATTGGTTGCGCCAGCGCGACCAATTCTCGCATATGCCTTTACTCCGTGAGATCCGTGAGAATAATCCTGATGATTTCAGGAATTATCTCAGGATGACGGACCCCGTTTTTCACCGTCTGCTGGCTTTGCTGACCCCTTATATCAGCAGGCAGGATACCTGCATGCGGCAAGCCATTACTCCGGAGCAGAGGCTCGTCGCCACGTTGCGCTACTTGGTGACAGGA
The DNA here is from genome assembly GCF_037356315.1 of Lithobates pipiens. Lineage (NCBI taxonomy): Eukaryota > Metazoa > Chordata > Amphibia > Anura > Ranidae > Lithobates > Lithobates pipiens. The sequence goes on along the minus strand of NW_027507748.1, from coordinate 281,332,206 downwards.
AGAAGCCTTCAGGACCTCAAGTTCTCTACAGGCATCTCCCCCCAGGCTCTGGGGATCATTATTCCAGAGACCTGTTCTGCCATTATTTGGGTCCTGCAGAAGGAATATATGAAGGTAAGTTTGTTCTTTTAATATTGCATTATATGCATTGTATGTTTGTATTAATTTCAACATGACTTTTAATATCCATGACAGGAATATGCTGTGAATGTCCCCTTTATATGAATACATGCAATTGTTTTTTTGATGTATTTATTTATTTTTTTTGTGTCATTTTTTTATAGCTTTTACCTTTTTGTGTCCCACGTGCATATTTGCTTCCACTAACGTCCCCAGCATGCAATCCTGGGCCCCTATACACCCACAGCCGAGACTGTTTTTCTCTAATTCATATTGTCAGCTCCATTGTACTGTTTTACTGCCCCCCCACCCTTTTGGAATTGGTTTCAGGGATTGTATACTCATTAATTAGGCCCCCACCCCACTCAAATTGGTTTCAGGGATTGTATACTCATTAATTAGGCCCCCACCCCACTCAAATTGGTTGCAGGGATTGTATACTCATTAATTAGGCCCCCACCCCTGTCACGTACCTGGTAGGCGAGCCCGGAATGCAGGGAGCGGCCTCTCGTAGCCCCTGGCTCGAGAACCCCTGGAGGTGGTAACAGAGATTCAAAAGATCAGGGGGCACAAGTGCCTGGCAAGTGAAGGCAGGTCCGGATAACCAACAGCAACACAGACAGCAGTCGGCAGGAGACAGGCAACCTTGCAGTGTTTAGGCAGACCGAGTTCTGCCACCGTCTCATCACTGGTGGCCTGGACTTGCCACCAGATGCTGATAATGTGGAGGGTCTACCTTTTGTTTTTATCGCTGATGAAGCGTTCGGTCTGAGTGACCATTTGATGAAGCCCTTCCCCCAAAGGACCCTCACCCCGGAGAGGAGGGTTTTTAATTACCGGCTGGCCAGAGCAAGAAGGGTTGTGGAGAATGTCTTTGGTATTATGGCCAGCCGGTTCCGTCTGTTTTTGACAGCAATAAACTTGGCACAGTACAAACTGAACTATGTCATTCTCTGCTGCAGCATTTTACACAACTTTTTAAGAAAACATTCTGGAACCCATTTCCTGCAGCCAATTGGGCCTGAGGCCGGACTAATGCCAGAACTCACAGGGCTGGATCATGCCCATCCTGGCTTAGCCCCCCAAACAGCACGTGAGGTGCGTGACCAGTATGTCACCTATTTTAATGGTAGGGGGGCTATTCCAATGCCAGCTGAGCAATAAAGATTTCCTTTTCTTCAAATATATATTGTATGATCACATTTTTAAGTTTGGCTCTTGTTTGCTTTTCAAGGTGGTTGTCTCCTACATTCTCCTAATTCAGGGATATGCAATTGGCAGACCTGCAGCTGGTGCAAAACTACAAGTCCATCATGCCTCTGGGTCTCATGCTTGTAGCTGTCAGTCTTGCTATGCTTCATGGGACTTTTAGTTATTTAACAGCTGGATTTCCACTAATTGCATATTCCTGTCATAGTGCATTTGTATTGCAAAGTGTTTTTTTTTTTCCCAATAGGAAATAAGGTCCTTTGTCACAGAAAACACAAAATTACTTCCCAAAAAGGTATTGAGTATTGAAAGAAGGAGACACACACACACACACATATCTTTTTAGAAAAGTTGTAATAGTGCACATGGAAACAAGTGTCTTTTTTTTTTGTTTTTTGTTCTTTTTGGTAAACAATATAGATTTTTTGTAGTAAACAATATATTATTTTTCTAATTTTTTGGTAAACAATATAGATTTTTTGTAGTAAACAATATATATATATATATATATATATATATATATATATATATATATATATATAATTTTTTTTTTTTTTTTAAAGAATAAAAAATCTACATATATACACACAATACATATTTGTTGGATGTTAAAAGTTGAACTATTTACATAAAACAAGGGTAAAAGCCAAATTTAGAAGATGTGCACCAAAAATTGGTAATGTCAACATGTGCTATCTCCCATTATGAGCGATCAATGGATGCGTTTTGTGGGTGCGATCCCTTCCTCTCACATACTAGAATGAGGAAGGGGTTGCAAACACAAAATACGTACATTGAGATCCTCTGATGGCACATAGCACATGTTGACACACTGTGTGCATCTTCTAAATTTGGACTCTAAAAAACTGAATTAAAATTTCAAAAAACATAAAATGATTTTTGCAAGCAAATGAAGAACATGATCTTGCATTTTAGGGAAAAGGGGCTTAGATTCTCCCCAAAACATCGATCATGTTCTTCATTTGCTGCTGAATGGTGTCCAACTGCCTGTGCATGTTGCGGATCTGGTTCCGCATGCAATCGATCTCGCCATTCCAGACCATGATCTGCCCAATCAGCCCCTGGGCGCTGTCAGTTGTGAATGGCTCTGTGGCTTGTCCTTCTACAACCAGATCATCACCTAAAAAATGTGTAGAAAAAAAAAATAGTGTTAACATATGCAGGCATTAATGGTTTACCTTAAGCTGCATTGTCAGACACTCACTTTGTGGGGTGAGTACCTCCACCACCTCTTCTTCTACCTCCACCTCTGGCCCCTCCACCTCTGGCACTGGGCTGGGGTCCTCTGGCACTGGGCTGGGGTTCTCTGGCACTGGGCTTGGGCTAACTGCCCAATCAGGCTGGTGAGGTCGAGGGGTCCTGGGCTGCTCCAACTCATGTCTGAGTCTTTGTTCCCCTATGAGAATGAAACAAACCAAAAAAGGTAGACTTTTAAGCCCAGTGATATTTGAATCCAGAAATCTGAATATTAAACATTGGTTCGAAGTGGTGTACAATTATTAGCTAGTTGTTACAAAATCCTAGTTGAATACATCATTTAAATTACCTTTTAGGCTGGGTTCACACTGCTGTGATGCGTGAAAGCTGCAAATCTACTGTGGGTTCCCACATCACATGCCTCCCGTAGGCAGTTCACACGACCCTATGCAAACTGCTGGGAGTGTCAGTGAAACCTTTAATGACAACCCCAGATCAGTTCACATATTGCAGTGCGATCTGCAAACTCAGACAGGAATCGGATCGCATTGTGTGAACACCCATGCGATCCGATTCTGCTGTGGCTTAAAAAAAGGGTCCTGTACAAGTTTGTGCCGGATGCCATGCAAATTCTGCCATACTACCTGTATGGCTGAAATCGCATCGCACAGAGATCACATGTGATTTGCACTACAGTGCGGTGCGAACCACATCCGATCTCATACATAGCAGCAGTGTGAACCTAGCCTTTAAACAAACTGTGATACTTTACATCATTTAGCCAAGTTTCATAGATGGACACACCAGAATCATCCCCTTGAGTCCCTGTGTGTGATGATCTCAAAAAATGTTCTATGATGTCCCAAACTACACGAAATTATCCCCAGTTGAGATGTGGAACTTCTATATCTATATCTTAATTACAATACATTACACTGAATAAAGTGATGAAACAGTTGTAGCTATAAAGATATGTACACAAGGATATCCTAAATTGAATGTCACAATTCAAGGTATCATTAACAACAATAAAAGAACTAACAAATAAAAAACCTAAACCAATACCATATACTGATACACGCCATTTACGTACAGTCATACGAACGATCAAGCAGACGACAGTTTAATACGCCAGATTTACCAACTTTTACGAACGGGTAGGTACGAACGTCAAAATAAGCGCAAAGTACTCACTTTTTTTGAGCGCCTCTTTTATTCTCCTGTATTGATCTGGCTCCCTGGATTTTACATCCGACCAGCGTTTGCGGAGTTGATGTTTTGTGTGGGTGTGTGTGGGGGTGGGGGTGGGTGTGTGGGGGGGGGTAGTGTGTGTGGTAGTGTGTGTGTGTGGGGGTAGGGGTGGGTGTGTGGGGGGGGTAGTGTTTGTGGTAGTGTGGGTGTGTGTGGGGGTGGGGGGTGGTTGGTAGTGTGTGTGTGGGGGTAGTGTGGGTGGGTGTAGTGTGGGTGTAGTGTGTGTCTCGCCTACATTGTCACAATATAAATAGTGTGCGTTCGGTCTGACATTAGTATTTATGTATTTCTTTTTTTTTTTTTCAGAACTCAAAATGCAAAAGTACAGTCCGGACCCCTTTAAGGAGGAGGCATTCCTGGCAAAATTCATCGAGATGTTTGAGATGCATAGGAACCTGTGGGATGCCAAGCACCCACTATATTCAAGCCGTCCTGCCCGGAGGAAAACTCTGGGGACAATTTTGAAGTTTGTGAAAACCCGACTCCCCCAGGCAGACATTACGTTTGTGGGCTCCAAAATTCAGGTCCTGCATAACATGTATAGGCGGGAGCGCCACAAGATCCTAGAATCCCGCACATCAGGAGCAGCAGCAGATGAGATATATGTACCTAGGCTGTGGTACTACAACAGGCTGCGTTTTCTGGATGACCCGTCAGAAGCCAGGCAGTCACTTTCCACTCTTCCGTCTACCCTTCCCTCCACCCTTCCCTCCACCTCAGCTGAGCCACCCCAGGAAGATCCAGACCCTTCCTTCCTGGAAGAAGTTGATGCGCCCAGCTGGAGCCAGGTATATTTTAGTTTATAAAGTTAGGATTGCTCAAATATTAATGATGTAAAGTTCAATGTTTGAATTGCTTCCAAATCTAGGATTTCATCACAAATTAAATTAGATATAAGGATACAGTAGTTTCCACAAATGTGGCTAAAATCTTGGTGAACTGATGGAAAAATGATGGTGTCAAAATGATAGCCTTTTGTATTTCAAGACAAATGTATTTGCAAGTGAGAACTGTAAAATTGTCAGTGATTGATGATGTCAAAATATATACATATTTTATTTATTTATTTATTTATTTTTTACACAGGATGAGCTCACCCAGGAGGAGGCCGGGACCAGTGGTATGGAGGAGGAGGCCAGGATCAGCCACACGCAGGACATAGCTGGGCCCAGCAGGAGTCGGACAGAAAGTCAGGTCCCTCCCCTCCGCATAGCCAGCAAAAGGCCCAGGAGGATGACACAGACAGAGGAGGAGTCATTGGCGCTTATACGTCAAGCCATCCAATTGCTTAGTAAACCCCCCAATCCTGAAGAGGCCTACGCTACTTATTTGGCCAGCAAGTTGCTTGAAATGGACAAGGGACAGCGCAACTTGTGCAAGGCTATTTTCTTCGATAGTATTCAGCGGGGTCTGAAGGGCGAAAAGGGCGCCTTTAAGCTTGATGATTCAGTCCTCTCAGTCCAAGACCTCCTTCCCAGCTCCGTGTATGTCAGCTAAAGGCGCCCTTTTCGAACGGACCTGCTGTGTGGGACCAGGCGGGACGCACGAGGAGGGGTGAGAGAAAGCGATCCAGCACCTTATTTAATAAGTCCGCTGTGACCACCAATGCCCCGACGTATTCAGAGCAGTTTTGTGAAGTGGAAGTGTGAAGCGAGCTTTTTACCCTTTTGAAGTGATTTACCGTTTTGTGTTCATGAGTGCATAAAGAGTGAGATTTTTAAAATTAAAAAGTGATTACAGTATTACACTATTGGGGGCTCCCTCTTTGATTTCTTTTTGAGTTATATATATATGCATTGAAGTGCCCAAGTGGAGAATATCCAATCGGATGTGCTGGTGTCTGAACCACCTCTTGAGAGGTTCTTGAAAGCTCTTTTGGCCTGACACGAGAGTGTAAGGCTTATCAGTCGGTGAGTGTTTTCACGAAGGGGGGATCACAAGCACGGATGGTGTGGTGAAGGAGATACTTGTAAAAAGTGATTTGGACACTGGAGATTTGTTCGCGCACCTATAGAAGGACTTTTGTAGTCTGGAAATCTTATTATTTTTTGGTGGATGGACTATATTCACATTTTTTGTTTATACCAGTCACTGTGTGTATAATTTAGATGCAAATTAATATATTCACTTAGTGATAGTGATTTGTGTAATTTATGTGATTTCTGTTTGTAATTTATAGCACATTGATCCATATAGGATCACTTAGGAGTTGAGGTAGTGTTTGCTGAAAGGTAACACTGGTAATAGCGCTACGTGCAACCAATTACCGTATATACTCGAGTATAGGCCGACCCGAATATAAGCCGAGGCCCCCAATTTACCCCCAAAAAAACTGGCAAACTTATTGACTCGTGTATAAGCCGAGGGTAAGACATGCCTGTCCATCCCTGTGTGTGTGTCCGTCCATCCCTGTGTGTCCGTCCATCCCTGTGTGTCCGTCCATCCCTGTGTGTCCGTCCATCCCTGTGTGTGTGTGTCTCCATCCATCCATCCATCCCTGTGTGTGTGTGTGTATCCGTGTGTGTGTGTGTGTGTGTGTGTGTGTGTGTGTGTGTGTGTGTGTGTGTGTGTCCAGCCTACCTGTGTCCTGAGCCTTTGTCCCGAGCCTCCGTCCCGTGCCGAGCCTCCTTGCCTCCGTGCCTCGCCGCCGTGCCTCGCCGCCGTGCCTCGCCGCCGTGCCTTGCCTCCGGTCCCGTCCCGTCCCGTCCCGTGCCGTGCCGTCCTGTGCCTTGCCTCCGTCCCGTGCCCTCTTCGTTCGTCGGCGGCCATTGTAAAATTCAAAAGCTGCGCCGCCGCCTTCGCCTGTGATAGGCGGAACACTGAATTTCCCAGCAGCCTGTGTTCCGCCTATCACAGACGTCGTATCATCCTCGTCCGTAGTACGAGGATGATACGAAGTCCGTGATAGGCGGAACACAGGCTGCTGGGAAATTCAGTGTTCCGCCTATCACAGGCGAAGGGGGAGCCGGAGGCGCGGCTTTTGAATCAGAATGGCCGCTGTCTGTCTGCTCGACACGCTGATCGAGCGGGCAGACAGCGATGACTCGAGTATAAGCCGAGGGGGGCACTTTCAGCCTCAAAAAAGAGGCTGAAAATCTCGGCTTATACTCGAGTATATACGGTAGTTGATTGATGTTTCAGAATTAGTTTGTATGCACCTATATATGTTTTATATAAATTGCTTACTTAATTCTGATGGGAGGGGAAAGTGGTCCTTTTGGTGTTGCTGCTTTACATTTTACCAGACTAAAAAAAATAACAAAATATGATATTTTGAGGCATATGTTATGACAAAATCCCCCTTTTGAATTCCGGGTATGTCCTGGAAATGTAGCAGGAATTCACTCTATAACCTAGAGAAAATCAGAGGGTGATAACGTGGTGTGTAATGTATTAAAGGTTAAAGTTGTTGGTGTAGTAAACCTGAGATCATGTATTTTGCGTTAACGTTCTCCAAGAGGTCATAGTTCAATAATATCAACATTATAGTTCATCCACCTTTTTTTAGGCCTACTGAAATCTCTCATCTCTCTGACAGTAAATATTAAATGTATTATTTATTATTTTTTTTTCTTAATGAATTCACAACAAAGCCCCCCTTGTGAAGTGTTCAAATGCCGAAAGTCGTTTGAAAGACTTCACCAATGCAACAGGTTGAAGAAATATGGCTTCGCTCGGGCCTTGTAAGTTGAGTTGTGAAGATGGATCCGGATTGTGGATATATATATTGAAGAGGTATAGACACCTGCAGATGAGTGTAATTCTTTGAAAAACAAAATGGGTTTGTGATCGATGTGTGCATCTCAGGGCCGTCATCTGTGTTTGGCGGGAAATGGATCATTCCGGGCACCTTTAGTCTGGGCCGTCCTGGTGGGTTTTTTCCATGTAGACTGGCCATCAGTGGTGTCCCTGGATTCCCCTTACGGTTCCTTCTCTGGATGTTTCACACATGTTGGACTCTCGGTTCTGTTGACCGGCTCATGTACATCTTAGTTCTGTAAAGGAAAATGGATTCCATGAGAAAAGATATATGTTTTTTTTTTTTTTAACCTGATCTGAGTTTGAGATCTCAGTGTCAAGCTGGTATCCTGGGCTTCCTCAGAGCCCTCCTCTTTCCCATTATGTTATCAGTCCTTTAAATAAAACCCTGTAAATAAAGACAATGTATGACACATTTGCTATGGGAGACCAAGCTCCAGGGCTCATTATCATGAGGCCATGTATTAATATCTGTGGATACCAGACATTTACGACTGACTTATGTTCTTCAGAACCATTTTTTTTTTTTAGCTTAATTGTAGCGGTTCTGGAATAATAACAATTAAAAACATTTCAGTTTGACATGTGACACTTACTGTCAGTAACAAAATATTTGACATCATAGTCAACCTTCTACTTGGGAGGAATAAAACAGATAAAATCTCCCCCCTTTGGGGTGTCAATACAACTCATTTGAGGCAATCAAACTACCTTATGCGGGTGACTCCTCATCTTTTACCAAAATATCAAACCATTTAGGCCTCCTGATATTTATGTCTTTAGGATTCGGTCTTCCTCTGGAATTACCGTCTTCGGGACTTCTTGAAATTGGGTTGTTGGAGCGACCTGTTTATGTCAGAGGAATGAAGTGACCACTGAAAAATAGGAGAATAATTAATATCTAACAACCACAATCCCTCGGTAGGGATTTCAGGATCCTCATTACTGTAACCTGGGGAAAAACATGGTGTTAGAACCTCTGCTTCCTATATCTTTATTCAATGCATTCCTCTGATTTATTTTAACATAGGTGCTTAAAAGGCTCCGTGGCCCTTGGGCTGGCCACAGGATTTTCCCCTTGAAGAAGTGTTATTCTCATTCCGTATAGCAATGAAACCGTGTAACATATCCATAATTTTGTCTATTTTGGTTTCCGTATTGCTTACAGGCTGATCAGAATTGGGTCGTGGGACCCGGTTTCTGTACTTTCTGGGGACTACTGGCTCAGTTTGATCAGACATATCACCATCAGAAACTGATTGTCTTGATTCTGGGATAGTTGTCTGGGCCTTAGTTGTTCCCTATTGTTCTGGGGATTTTGGGGTGTCTTAACCTGTATTTTCTCCCTATTTACCCGTGTAGGCCCCTGAAGCCAATTACACCGGTAAAGGTGAGGGTGTCTACCCTTAGGTTTAGATCTGACCCGTTGGAGATATACCCTATAGTTTCTCCTAAACCTCGGTTCTGGATCCTTTGGATGAGACTCCTGAGGTGGTCTTTGAACTCCCCCTCTAAAGGGTGGTCTCTGCTCCCCCCTTCTGATGGGTGGGGACATTGGTCTCCCGCTGGGGAAACTCGGTAGCATCTCTCCTCTGACTATATCAGCATATCTCTTTTTCTTGGTTTTGGACTGTAATGATTGAGGAGGTACATAAAATTCATCCCCAAATTTCATTATAGGGCTTTCAGGCCTTCCATTGTTTTCACAAGTTTGTTGGATAGAGTACAAATTGTTACTCTCTTTTACCAAAGACTCCAGTGAACACCCCCCTTTGTAGTCTTTCGCTAAATTCACTTTTATGTGGGTAGGCGGGGCCTCGAAGAACATGGGTTCAAACCCAAGTTTATTATAACTCGGCTCCTTTTCTGCTGAGTGGACCTGAGTGAGCACCTTTGAGCACAGCCATAACTTCGGTGGGGCTTTGATTACTGGTACATGTGATATTGTGTATATCCACTCTAGCCGCGTTAACATTTTTGTGTGGGACAAATCCTAAATGACAGGCATTTTTAATTGCTTGCCAGGCAGTACCCAACAGACTTTTTACATCTTCGCAGAATGGACAGAGTTTGGTTTCAAATACCCACGGTAAGAAATTAATCCTAGATTGGTCATCATTTAGGCCTAAAACTGATAAAGCATTTTCATAGGTCTCAATGTGGTCAATAATGCACATGGATCCCTCTTCCTTTAACCCCGGGACAGCATCTTTTAAAAATTTTATTATTTCTGAGGCGTCCTGTTTAGGGGTGCCTGTATTTTTCTCTGATCCCAAAGAAAACTGATTAGGCATACTTTCATGTGGTGGTTCAATTTTTACCCCCCTTTGCTCTACAGATGGCTTGGGGTAGAATATGGTTTCTTTTTCTAATTATTTTTCATTATGTAACTCCCAAATTTTAGGTTGAGAGTCAGATTTTGGAGTATTGTCAGACTCTATACTTTCAGGGTTAAGCATCTGAGCGTTATCCTGGGGCATACACTTCCCTTGTTCTTTTAATTCTTCTGGTTGCTTAATTGGGGATTCCTGTCCTGACCTAAGCTGATTTGTTTCTTCTTTTAAATTTCCACTGCAAATTACTCTGCAACTTTTTAAATTTCCACAGCCTATTACTCGGCAACTTTCGTCAGGAGACTCGTTTTCCTGCAGAAAATTTTCCTTCTCCTCTCTTATATTGTTTATTATTTCTTTATTTGATTGGTAACATTTGTCCAGCATTATTATTGCATTATTTTGCATCTGTTCTGTTTTAATTAGGGTTTCTGTAAAAACCTCTCCTTCTCTCTTAATTGTTTATACTCTTTATTTAATTGGTGATATTCGTCCAGCATTATTGCATTATTTTTCATCTGTTCTGTTTCATGTTTCATCATTGTCACTATAGACTCATCATAATAATCTGCCTTGTCATTTATCTCCTTTAGCTTTTTAGTGGGCTCACATTCCCCTTCTATTAAATGGGATTGGGATTCTAATATATCACTCTCTTGTTGGGTATATTGACGTTTAAACTCACTATAAAGATACATCAGGTTAGTGCTTAATTCAAAATGCATGTTATTAGGCCTTTCTATTTCCTTTGTCTCAGATGAGCTGTCTGTGAGTTCAACGCTTTGACTTTCCACGTTCCACACGTCTTTTATTGATTGACGGGTGTGGTTTATAAGGCCTTTAATACGTGTTTCTAGACCAGTCTCGTTAGACAAACTTTTTTCGGCATGATTTATCATGTTAATTTTTGACATTATATCCAACATTTCCTGTACTTGTATCCATTTTGTCTGAGTACTCATATTACCACTAAGGGCTGACTCTTGATAATCCCCATCAACATAAAATTCACTTTGACCCGACATTTTTCTTGGCAAAAATATAAAAAAAAAAAAAAGTTAATAATTAATAATTTCTGTCACCACCGTAACTATGATTGATCCTGTACAAAATATCGACGTTATCTCACGCAGTGTCTCCATTTATATATGTTGTGCCTTTTAACCACTTGCTTACTGGGCACTTAAACCCCCCTCAGTCCCAGACCAATTTTCAGCTTTCAGCGCTGATGCACTTTGAATGACAATTGCGCGGGCATACAACACTGTACCCAAATTAAATTTTTATCATTTTTTTCCCGCAAATAGAGCTTTCTTTTGGTGGTATTTAATTACAGCTCGGAGTTTTATTTTTTGCTAAACAAACCAAAAAAATGCAAAAAAAAAATCATGTTTTAATAGTTTGTTATAAAATGTTGCAAACGGGTCATTTTTCTCCTTCATTGAAGTGCGCTGATTAGGCGGCACTGATAGGCTGCACTGGTGGGCACTGATGGGCTGCATTGGTGGGCACTGATAGGCTGCACTGGTGGGCACTGATAGGCTGCACTGGTGGGCACTGATAGGCATAGTTAAGGCGGCACTAATAGGCACAGATAAGGCGGCACCGATGGGCACAGATAAGGCGGCACTGATGGGCAAAGATGGGCACAGATAAGATGGCACGGATGGGTGGCACGGATGGGCACTGATAGGTACCACTGATAGATGGGACTGATGGGCACTGATAGGTGGCACTGATAGGTGGCTCTGATAGGTGGCACTGCTGGGCACTGATGGGCGGCACTGCTGGGCACTGATGGGCGGCACTGGGGTGCAGCACCTTTGAGGCAGATTGTGGGCACTGCTGGGTGGCACTGCTGGGTGGCACTGTGGGCAGTGCTGGGTGGCACTGTGGGCACTGCTGGGTGGCACTATGGGCACTGCTTTGTGGCACTGACGGGGGGCACTTACTTTTAATAAGTGGGGCACTGCAGGGGGCAGGTTGGCACTGGCAGGGGGCAGGTGGTCGCTAGCAGGGCTGGCCGTGATCGGGACTGATGTCCCAATCACGGCCACCGGTGATAGGCTTTTTTTTTTCTCCTCACGCTGTCAGCGCGAGGAGGAATAATAGCCGATTACCGGCTCCGTTATATCACATGATCAGCTGTCACTGGCTGACAGCTGATCACGTGATAAGGGGTCGGGATCGACCCCTTGCACGGATCGGTGATCAGGCGAGTCTCATGGACTCACCGATCACAGAGCGCGCCGTGCGCGCCCCTCAGGGGGCGCGCAGGCCGCTTGTACGCGGGACTACGTCAATAGACATAGTCCCGGAAAAGGAGATCCGCGCTGTAGCCGTCAATTGACTATAGCGCGGATCTCAAGTGGTTAAGGACAATTTCCCGCACAATATTTACTAAGTAATTTTTAACGAAGATATTTTTAAGATACAGAATCAGTCTATATGACACAGTCTATATATGTGAAACGTATTCACGGAGACGAGTGATCATACAAAATAGCTACATTTATTGGTTGACAGAAAACAAATATTTACATGAAATATTAAAATACAGATTGCATTACTTGATCATTTTGACAATGAATGGAAACATCCTAAAACTGGGCGTAGTAGTACCTTGGACACCATTATCACCATTATCACTTCTCGGTAGAATCAATAACCTTTTGATAATTGACAATTAAACAGAATGTCTGTATTTCACACGTCCAAACGTTACTATACTGCAGGTAAGTAAGTGGTTAACAATGTGAAATAAATTAGACATTTGTTTGTCAATAAAATTGGCATCAATGCAAAAAGAAATTTATAATGAAAAATTCAATTTAGAGAAAAATCTAAAAGGTGGTTATTGATTCGGGAGAAATATTTTCAATAATAGAATATTCAAAAAAATCAATACTTAAGAGAACATAGAATAGATGATAAACATATATTTACCCATTTCCAATATGGCTATTAGTGTGGAGTGTTGGTTACCAGGAATTTTAAGATGGCTGCCGTGGCTTCAACATGGATCCTTTTACAGAGGAATTACTTTGTGTGACCTCCGAGTTCCAAGGAGCAGGGATCTTCATGAATGTAAAAATGTATTCATGCATGGTGCATGAGTGTCAGTTTGTCTGGGAGTCTTCCAGTGTCCCTTCTCAGGGGGGGTCCCTAAGCTTCCCCCTGACTCTCTCCCCCCAGCTCTCCTCCAAGCTTTTTTTCTCTTTTTTTTTCCTCCTTTATACCATTTTGGGACAATACACCTATAAAATGTATCATAAGCTCAGCCCAGAAGGTTCGGCTTACTCTCCATTGGTTGGGGAGATTTTTATGATCGGCCAGGTAAAAACTGTAATATTATCTTCAACCACAGGGGGGGTGTCTGATGATAACAAATGTGTATTCAACTTACTTTGTTAAAAGAAAAAATATATATATATTTGTTTTTTTTATAATGAGTGTTTTCTATATTTTGGGGATGTGAATATATGTCTATATTTTTCAGGGATTCTTAGTAATTGGTGTATAATATAATCCTTGATTTATAGATGTAATTAATTAGAATCACACAAAAATGGAGGTTTATATGACCAGTGACGTGACATGACAATGACGTATTTCCTATTTTAACCTAATTGTCTTGAGACCACACATGTGACATGTATATTTCTGTATATATGAGGTCACGGCTTGTCTTTATACTTGTGATGGTGACTTACACACAATTTTTAACTTGTACTATAGTAAAACATTAGATCCCTGCTTCTAATATACGTATATTCATGATGTAAAAATACACACAATTTTCAATGTTTTTTTGTAGTGTCTTCAAATGAACTTTGAACATTCAGGAAACAATTCCATTGTTTACTTTTCTAATAGAGGTGTCTTATTTGCCCTGTTGGGGTAGATCTCCACTTCGTATCTTAGTCATTGTCTCATTGACATCTGAGTCCATATTGAGGTTGACTTTAGGATATCTGTTCACTCTCTAAGACAATAGGTTTATTTATTTAAGTCTTCCTTGAATTAAAGTTATTTCGGCGTCAGTCTTAGTCAGCTTGAGACTTTTGTTTGTCGCAAACCCAGCTTTTCAATGGGTTATATAAATTGGTTACTTAATTCTGATGGGAGGGGAAAGTGGTCCTTTTGGTGTTGCTGCTTTACATTTTACCAGACTAAAAAAAATAACAAAATATGATATTTTGAGGCATATGTTATGACAAAATCCCCCTTTTGAATTCTGGGTATGTCCTGGAAACATAGCAGGAATTCACTCTATAACCTAGAGAAAATCAGAGGGTGATAACGTGGTGTGTAATGTATTAAAGGTTAAAGTTGTTGGTGTAGTAAACATGAGATCATGTATTTTGCGTTAACGTTCTCCAAGAGGTCATAGTTCAATAATATCAACATTATAGTTCATCCACCTTTTTTTAGGCCTACTGAAATCTCTCATCTCTCTGACAGTAAATATTAAATGTATTATTTATTATTATTTTTTCTTAATGAATTCACAACAAGGGGATATGAATGTGGCAACACGTGTGTTAGATGAGTTATACCAGAATTGAGTCATACCATCTTTTTGTTTTATGGCCACCTCTTGGGCCTGAGCATAAATCACAATAAAAAGGATAAACAGGATCATGGCTTGGTCCCCTCAGCCTCTCCTTCTTCTTCGGGCATGGGGACTTTCTTGCAATGGGAAGCGTGTATCCACGAGTTCTTTTCAGCCACTTTTACTGATTTGGGGGTTGTCAGAAGGACTTGGAAAGGACCATCGTATCTGGGTTCAAGGGTGTGTTTCCTCACGAACTTCCTCACCAATACCCAATCTCTGGGGTTTAACTTGTGCTATCCCATGTCTAATTCAGGATCTGGGATAGAGGAAAACACTTGCACATGGATACGGGTTAATTCTCACATAATCAGTTAATACATCAGATTGTAGTTGCAACTGTTGTAGAAAATAACAACCCAGTCTGGGGGCTGAACCAAACAATATCTCATAGGGTGACAAACCATGATTTGCCCTTGGGGTGTACCTGACACTGAACAGGGCAATGGGTAGGCTGTCTGGCCAACTAATTCCTGTTTCCTGAGACATTTTCAGCATCCTGGACTTTATTGTGCCATTTAGTCTTTCCACCCTCCCACTACTCTGAGGGTGGTATGGGGTGTGAAAGGCTAGTGTGACCCCTAAGGCTGTCCATATCTCTTTGGTTACTGAGGGCATGAAAGCCGGCCCCTGATCACTCTCTATAACCTCTGGAACACCATATCTGCATGCTATTTCGGACAAGTCTTTTTGCGGTAGTCTTGGCGGTCATGTTGGCCACAGGATAGGCTTCCGGTCATCCGGAAAACATGCAAATAACCGTTAAAGTGTAATCATAATGGCCGCTTCTTGGCATCTGGACGTGGTCGATCTATATCCGCTGGAAGGGGTACTGGGCCTTTGCCAAGTGTTTCAAGGGTACCTTTTCTGTTCTTCCAGGATTGCATTTGGCACAGATAGCACATGATCTGCAGAAGTTGTTGGTAAGCATGGTGATGCCTGGGGCTAGGTAGTATTTGTTGATTAAGGCATTCATCAGAGTTTTCGACAGGTGAGAGGCACCATGGGCCCATTGTACCACTGCAGGGAACATTGTCCGCGGTAGGCACGGTCTCTTGTTCAACTCCATGATTCCTTCAACTTCTGTGGCTCCTTTGTTAATCCACACATCCTTTTCTTCTTTGTCAGCTGCCTCCTGTTGTTCCTTGAGGTAAGTTCTGCTCACAGGAGGGTTTGCAGAGTCATGACCATTTGTGTTGTCTCTTCGAGATCATCTATCGGGTCATCTAGGATAGGTGCTGCATTCACTCTGCTGACCACTTCTCGCGTCCCATCTGCTGCTTGCTTTGCGGCAGTATCTGCCAGGTGATTGCCTCGTGCTTCTCGGGAAACCATCTTGCCGTGCGCTTTTACATTAAGTATGGCTACTTGTGTTGGGAGAAGTAAGACATCCATCAAGTTCTTGATAGCTGTGCTGTGTTTCACAGGTGTTCCTGCAGCTGTCAGGAACCCTCTGATTTTCCAGATGATCCCAAAATCGCAGGCCACTCCCAGAGCATACCTCGAGTCTGTGTAAATGTTGGCTCGCTTACCTTCGGCCAATTTGCATGACATAGTTAGAGCTTGCAGTTCTGCTTCTTGGGCAGACATAGAGGGGGTAACGCTGAGGCCTGGAGAACTGTTTCTTCAGTAGTGACTGCATATCCTGTGTGGTACCGTCCAGCCTCATCTGCATATCTGGAACCATCCACAAAAATTGTCAGGTCAGGGTTCTCAAGGGCTGTTTCACTAACTGTCGGTAGGTGTGATGTCTCCATCTTCATCACTTCAAAGCAGTCATGAGCAGTTTGGTGAGGATCATCTTCCAAAAAGGTTCCCCCCTCGAGAATGGGAAGCAGAGTGGATGGGTTGAGAGTATTACATCGAAGGATGGTAATGTTGTTTGGAAGAAGCAAGGCACACTGAAGTCTGAGGTGCCTCTGTGAAGACAGGTGTCTGGGCTGGGTCTGGTTCAGTATAGCAGTGATGTCATGCAGGGCGAGGAGGGTTAAGGGATGGCCCAGAACGAGGTCTGCAGTCTTGTCTAGGAGAATTTGGGCCGCAAAAACAGCTCTGAGGCAGGAGGGTCCCCCCCTCGCCACTGAGTCCAATTGGCCAGAGTAGTACCCAATGGGTCTGAGTCTACTGCCATGGTTTTGGGTTAGAACGCCTGTGGCATGTCCTTGTCTCTCTGAGACAAACAGTTTGAAAGTCTTTCCATAGTCAGGTAGGCCCAAAGCGGGGGCCGTCGAAAGGATTTTCTTCAGAATTTCAAAGTTGTTCACAGCTTCTGGTGAAAGCAGGAAGGGGTCGGATTTCAAAGCTTCGTAGAGCGGTTGCATCAAAAGGGAGGCTTCTGGGATCCAAGCACGGCAGTAGGAGATTAGTCCTAGGAAAGCATGGAGTTGCTTATGTCCTTGAGGCAGGGGGATGGCCTTGATTATAGCAACCCTTTCTTCAGTAAGGTGTCGGGTGCCTTGGGAGATGCGATGACCTAGGAAAATTACTTTCTCTCTACACCACTGGACTTTTTACTTTGAAGCCTTACAACCTTGTTCAGCCAGGTAGTGGAGGAAGCTCTCTGAAAATATGGAGGCATCACCGAAGGTATTCGCACACAGCAGGAGGTCATCAACATACTGGAGGAGGACAATGTCCGGGTGGAGTTTCATCCACGTGTCCAGGATGAGTCCCATTGCTTTGGCAAACTGGGTAGGAGAGTTCTGTGCACCTTGAGGCATGACAGTCCAGGTGTAACAGAGGCGTGGCATTGGTCTTGGTGGGCAGTCCAAATATGGTGTACCAGAGGCCATCATGAGAGGAGTAATTCTTTTACTACCCTGTGCTGATTCTAAACCCTTTGCCACCAACAACAACTTATCACTTTCCATTGTCTTGTACTCTGGTCATGCTAGAAGCAGACCCTTTCGGATTGGTTCCCTAAGACCTGAGACAAAGGCAGCAGTCAGCAGCTGCACGTGTGCTTTGATCTGCTTGCTGAACCCCAGATCATTGAACACTTGTGTAATTCTGGTATGAAATTTCTCAACTGTTTCCCCCTTATCTTGTGTCATATCCTGTATACCGGGTGCTTGATCTGCAAAGCGATTCTGAGCCCATGTTTTTAATTGGGCCACAAATTCGACCCCCGAATTCCAAGTATCGAGGTCATACCGTATATTCTCATTAAAACAATTTCCCATTACTGGCCAGTAGGCGTCCCCTGCTTTTATTTCACACAAACTTTTTAAATCCCGCCATGCACAACTATTTGATTTCTGGATCTGCTCAATCCTTCTATAAAAAGCCATGGGCTGTTTTTCCGGGTCTGGCAGGCCGGCAACCAGGCTGGCAGTGTTCTTGGGAGTGAAAGTTACATACATCAGGGGGGCCCCCATGCCACATTCGGGGGGGGCCCCGGGGGGTGGTCCATTGTGTGGGGGTGGTTGGCTAATGGGGGGTCGTGTTAGACCCCTTCCCCCAGGTACGGGCGGCCAGTGTGAATCAAGTCCTTGAAGCCAGTGTTGAGAAGGGTAAGGAGGTTGGGAAGGGTATTGTGGTGACACATATGAGTCGTTGAACAGGGAATCCATGTTAGTCTTGGAATGTGGGTCATATTGTGGGAATGTAACATTATGTCTTGGTGGGACTGTATTCGGGGGGCCAGTGGGACTGTGTTTTCACTGGTGTCTATGTTAGTTATACCCCCTGACACCACAATGTTCTGTGTACGGGGATTTGTCTGGTGAGGACTACGGTGGGTAGGACCGGCATGAACTGCGGATGTATCCGGGCTGTGGTGAGTGGGACTGGCATGAACTGGCGATGCTGCCTGATCCATCCCATTAATGTGGTTTGGCCCTGGCATCTCCACCGTAAACTGGTCCCGTATTTGGTCCATTGAGTCAGTCAAAGAATGAGCGGAAGAGCTAGCCGGGCTTGCCCTACCATCCCGGGAACCTGCCATCATCAGCGGGGTTGGTTGAGCAGAAATAGGGATGAGTTGGGCCTTGTAGTATGTTCCAGTTGATTGGTCTATCACCGGGTATATGTGTGTGGGCTCCGATGTGGGCGGCAGTGCTGGTGGGTCAGGCGAGTGAGGTGTACTATAGTGATGGCAGTTGACTGAGGGGTACAAAGATAGGTGTGCCTTGCCAACCGTCAAACATGGCGGAAGAGGTATTCCCTGTTGGTCTATTTCTTGCTGCGTAGAGGCAGAAAGGGGAGGTGCCGTCTGTGAAAGAGGGGCGGCATCATAGGGCGGTGGCTGCCTACTCAACTTCCTCTTTCCTAATTTCTTGTACACGTACACAATACGGCCATTTTGGTTTGTTTCCTCCTCAATCCACCCTTCTTCAGCAATAGCTTTCGCAACCTTAAACCAGGAGTCTGCTATACCTAGTAGCCCTCTGTGGGCCTAATCAGTTTATTTCCCATCCTTCACAATTCTCAAGTTAAATGAAAGATAGGAAGGGAGATTGAGAGAGAGAGAGAGAGAGAGAGAGAGAGAGAAAATTAGAGACTTGAAGTTGATATAGACAATGAGGAAGTAAGAGATCTTTAGTAATAAGTCACTTAGTGTAGGCAGAGAGAGAAAGACCAGATGATGATTAAATAATCCCTTGTAAGACAGGTATTGAGGGAACATACAATGAAAATCAACAACCATTATTCAATGGGCCTTTCTAAACATTCCTAACACGTCCCAGTGCAACACCCAAATTCCTCACTCTATCTTTCTCTTCTCCTTCTCCTCGTAGTTTTCTGGTTGCTGAGGTTGTAGGGGACACCTTTTGCTCCCCTGTCCTCTTAATCTAGCCTCAGCCTCAATAACTGCCAATGTCTTGCCGAGTAAAAATGTCACTGGATAATGCACATTTAATCTGAATACCATCACATGCGGGGCTTCTGAGAACAGTTTGTAACCGAGGAGAGTTCTGTTATAACCTGGTTCTAAATTTTTAATCAACCCCTAGCCGTTCTCATTAATACCAAACAACAATCACATCCATTACAAGGTGCCATGAAAGAGCTGATGAAAAAATTGATTCCAGACATTGCCCCACACCAAATGGGGATTGACTGAATCCACCGAGCCCTGACAGCCCCAAGACCAGATGGACTACCACGCAACATTATAGTCAAACCACATTATTACCAAATAAAAGAAAAACTGATGCTCGCAGCCCGCAACATTCAGGACATATCATTATTTGGGGGGCCAATTCAACTCTTCACTGACCTTGCCCCTTCTACAGTAAAAAAGCAAAGAAATCTGAAACCTCTGCTACAACAGCTTGTTAACAAGCAGATAAAATACAGATGGGCATTTCCCTTCAAGTTGTCTTTCACCTATAAAGGCAAATCCTACTCCTTTTTTACGTTTCAAGAGAGTGAAGACCTGCTACTAGAACTAGAGATTATTACGAGGGACTCCACAGCCCCCTCCCCCCACATCAAACCCATCTCCCCCTCTCCCCAATGTTACCAAGAATATTATACTTGTTT
This sequence comes from Lithobates pipiens, assembly GCF_037356315.1. Taxonomy (NCBI): domain Eukaryota; kingdom Metazoa; phylum Chordata; class Amphibia; order Anura; family Ranidae; genus Lithobates; species Lithobates pipiens. Next base: position 281,312,214 of record NW_027507748.1, on the reverse strand, counting down.
TTTCATTCCCATCAACCACATGCAATATGGATGAACATGGAATACTACTCCTGTCGTCCAGAACAGATCTCACAGATCATGTGGCTTCCGATGAAAGAAAGACCACTTATACTGTGTTCTACGCTTTCCCTCTCATTGGAAATATGGGACAGACTTGCTAGAACACAAAAATTTAAATCACCCCACAACCCATTACCATCACTATTAAAAAATAGAGAGTTCACCCCGGGCCTCTCTCCTCACTAATTTGATTGGTGGACCAATAAGGGCTTATTACGAATTGCCGATCTGTGCGACCACAAGGGCATGCTTTCTGAATGTTCTCTAACAGAAAAATATGATATGCCGCCTGTAGAAAAGTATAGATATGCCCAAATACAACACTATATACAAACTGTAGCTCGTAAAGGGGACTTAGCGACCTTTACATATATGTAGGCAATATGATAAAATCAGGGGCCACGTATCTGCTATATATACAATACTGATGTGTGTCACGAAGAAACTGAACTATATGGTCCAATGGGAACAGGATCTTCAGGAAACTCTTGAATTAGTAGAATGGCATGCAATTTCTGAGACGGCTTATCGATCACTTATTAATACCTCGATTATAGAGGCAAATTATAAGGTACTACTGAGGTGGTACATGTTACCGGCCAGACTGGCCACTTTTGTACCAGGTGCCACCTCCCGGTGCTTTAGGGGGTGCGGTCAGGTAGGATCCACCTGTCATATCTGGTGGACAAGGTCAGGAGATTTTGGATCAGAGTGTACAATTTTATTTATACCCTTACCAACTTGAACCTGATAAAATCAGCAAAACAAGCACTCCCAGGAGGCAGGGTAGCAGAGGCCTCTAAGTCCCAAAGACGATTTCTTACATTTATATTTATATCTGAATAAATTACCATAGCAAGGAATTGGACATCCGCTGCCCTGCCAATCGCACAGCTTAAACATAAAATGTTGTGGTTGATGTTTAATCAAAGGTTGACAGCACTGGCACAGGATATGATGAAACTGTTCCATAAAATATGGGACCCATGGATCGAATACCTGACAAACGACCCCAGGACACTTGCTAACTAGCTATACTCCAGGCAAATGGGCCTTGGGACATGGGACCACGGCTCCCCAACCCCCCCCCCCCCCTTTCCTTAACATTTCCCATTTTCTGACCTTTCTTGTTACCTCCCCCCTCTCGTTTTATAATTTACAATTATCAGGTCTCAATTGGAGCACGATTCGTTGCAACATTTGTCTTTTACTCCTGACAGTCACGGCCCGCATGGACTATGGAGGGCGGTGTCCGCCCAGGAGGGACCCAGGATCCCCCATTGAGTAGATGGGGGCTGGACCGTCCCAGTGGGAGGAGGGCATGCGGGAGATTTAGAGTGAAAACAAGGTACAGACCATAGATGTTGTGATAAAAGGTGAAGCTATAAATTAAAGATAACAATAGAGCAGAAGCCATCAATAACCCAGCTATCAAAACAGGCACTACAAGGAAATGATGGTCTAGACAAGTCACTAAAGGAGTACCATACGAGTTCACCAGAATGATAACTGTATTGCTTTCTGAACATGTTGTATTTACATAATGAAAAGCTGAGACCTTTGTTTTATGCATTGTAAACCTCTCATGAAAACTATTGAAACATAAAGGAATATTTCACTTTTTTTTCACTATAAGCATTATTAACCCCTTCCCGCCGAGCGTACGCAGATGTGCGTACTCAGCTTCCGGGGGGTATACCGGGATGATGCCCGCACCTGCAGGCATCATCCCAGTACCGTTTTTTTCAGCAGGCGATTGGCTATCCAGGCATAACAACCGATGCGGCTAAAAGCCGCTCGGCTGTTATGCCGGAGGAGCGGGAGGGGACCTCCCCCCTCCCGCCGCCTCCCGCCGCTGTTACCGGTGCTCCCGCTCGATCAGGAGCACCGATTCAAATTCCGCTGCCTCCGGCTGCTGGGTAGGGACTGGAATGAAGCTGTAATCGGCTTCGTTCCAGTCTCCTCATCGTAAACACGGAAGCGACGTCATGACGTCACTTCCCGTTTACTCGGCTGCCAATGGCGCCGGTTTAAAAAAAATATCCGGTATTCAGAATCGCCGTTTTCAGCGATCTGAATACATTGAAGTGTAAAGGAGGGGTGGGGGGTCTTTTAGACCCCCGATCCCTCCATAAAGAGTACCTGTCACCACCTATTACTGTCACAAGGGATGTTTACATTCCTTGTGACAGCAATAAAAGTGATCAATTTTTTTTTTTTTTTAAACAATTTAGTCATTTAAAAAAAAAAAAATTTTTAAGCACCCGCCGTCCCCGCGAGCTCGCGAAGCAAAGAAAACGCATACGGAAGTCGCGCCCGCGTATGTAAACGGTGTTCAAATCACACATGTGAGGTATCGCCGCGATCGTCTGAGCGAGAGCAATAATTCTAGCACTAGACCTCCTCTGTAACGCTAACCTGGTAACCATAAAAAAAATTTAAAGCTTCGCCTATTGAGATTTTTAGGTACCGTACTTTGTCGTCAATCCACAAGTGCGTGCAATTATAAAGTGTGACCTGTTTGGTATCTATTTACTCGGCGTAACATTATCTTTCACATTACGCAAAAAAATGTGGCTAATTTTACTGTTTTTTTTTATTTTTATTCATGAAAGTGTCCCTTTTCCCAAAAAGTTGCGTTTAAAACACCGCTGCGCAAATACCGTGTGACATAAAATATTGTAACAATCGCCATTTTATTCTCTAGAGTCTCTGCTAAAAAATATATATATAATGTTTGGGGGTTCCAAGTAATTTTCTAGCAAAAAATATGGATTTTAACTTGTAAACACCAAGACCGAAAAAACTTCAGTTTTTAAAACTTTTTATGCATTGATACATGTCCCCTGGGGCAGGTCCCTGGTCCCCAAACCCTTTTTAGGACAATAACTTGCATATTAGCTTTTAAAATTAGCACTTTTGATTTCTAACGTTCGAGTCCCATAGACTTTAATGGGGTTCTAAAGTCTGTGCAAATTTTCGGTCCATTCGCAGGTTCTGGTGTGAACCATCCCTAATCAAGAGATTTAGAACATAGTGACCATATGGTACAGAATGCTGACAACTTTGGTCAAATATTCCCATAACAGAGTACAGTGTGCTGGTGCTATGGCACACAAGCTGTCAACCTTCTTGCCTATATTCTGCAAATGCCCTGCCCTGCAACCTTTCTGGAAACCTGTCTTAGCCCTTGTACACACGGTCGGAGATTCCGACAACCAAATCCGTCGGATTTTGTCCGACGGATCTTGTCCGAAACTGTTGCATACACACGGTCGGACAAAGTTGTCGGAAAATCCGATCTTTCAGAACGTGGTGACGTTATTTCGTTACGATTGGACTACATTCAGGCTAGTAGCCAATAGCTTTGATGTAGGAATTTGATCTGAGCATGCGTGGCACTTTGTCCGATCGGAATTCTCTACACATGATCGGAGTATGTCCTATAGGAGCATTTTGCCAGAAAATATTTCCGGCAAGTTGGAAAATTTGGTCCGACGGAAACAGTCCGATGCATACCACACACAGTCGGAATATCCGACAAAACGGTCCGATAGGACACATTCCGACGGAATCTCCGACCGTGTGTACAAGGGCTTAGAGATCATTCATCAAATTACAGTTTTCTCCCTGTTTGAAAATCCAGCATCAGTATTACTTCATCTTACTCCGATGTCCAGTGAGAGGTAGAGGAAATCCATGTTGATTCAGTTAATAAATGCTGCAAAAGCTTGTATCCTCAGTTTCTAGAAAAGCTCAACTCCTCCAACATTAGGCATAGTCACTGAGAATGGAAAGTCTACTTCTTGTTTTCTATGTACAACTTGCACATGGACTGAGAAGTTAGGATGCTAGAATGTATTGTCTACTCAGATTGAAACTCTTATACCACGTACACACGATCAGACTATCTGGTGGACTTAGTTTGACCATGTGTGGGCTCCAGCGGACTTTTTCTTCCCAAAAGTCAGGCGGACTTAGAAAGAAAACTTGACTCAAAATTGTCCGCCAGACCCTGCTTTCTAGCTGACAATTTTTCTTGTCTGTGTGCTAGTCCGCCAGACTTTCCAAATGAATGGACTTGCCCACACATGGACTAAAGTCCGTTCATTTTGAATGTGACTTCAGGTATGACTTCAGGTACAACGGGACTAGAGAAGGAAGTCAATCTCGCCGCTTCCATCAGTGAGATTGACACCTTGTGAGCCCCGTTGCCTGGTATGGGTTTTAAGGGTAACCCCCTATGTCGAAAAAATGGCGTGGGGTCTCCCCAAAGTCCATACCAGACCCTTATCCGAGCATGTAGCACGGCCAGTCAGGAAAGAGGGTGGGGACAAGTGAGTGCCCCCCCTCCTGAACCATAGCAAGCAGCATGTCCTCAACATGGGGGTGGGTGTTTTGGGGAAGGCACCTCCACCCCAAAGCACCTTGTCCCCATATTGACAAGGCCCTCTTCCTGACAACCCTGGCCATTGGTTTTCAACCCTGGCCACGGTCAAATTTGAGCGCAGGAAAATTTTAAGTTTTTTCCCCACTGTCAAATTTGAGCATGAAAAAATTAAAAAAATTTTCCCACGCTCAAATTTGACCATGGGAAAATTTGACATATTCTTCCCACGGTCAAATTTGACCATGGGAACATTTGACGTTTGTTTCCCATGGTCAAATTTGAGTGTGAGAAAATTGTGGTTTTTTTCCCACGCTCACATTTGACCTTGGGAAAATTTGACATATTCTTCCCATGGTCAAATTTGAGCGCGGGGAAATTTTATATTTTTTCCCACGGTCAAATTTGAGCATGAAAAATGTTATGTTTTTTCCCACTCTCAAATATGAGTGTGAGAAAAATGTACATATTCTTCCCACAGTCAAATTTGAGCGTGGGAAAATTATATGTTTTTTTCCCACGGTCAAATTTGAGCATGGGAAAACTTTATGTTTTTTCCCACGGTCAAATTTGAGTGTGGGAAAAATATTTTTTTCCCACGGTCAAATTTGAGTGTGGGAGAATTTTACATTTTTTCCCATGGTCAAATTTGACCATGGGAAAATTTTATATTTTTTTCCCACGCTCAAATTTGACCATGGGAAATTTTAACATATTCTTCCCACGCTCAAATTTGAGCATGGGAAAAGTTTATGTTTTTTTCCCACGCTCAAATTTGACCGTGGGAAAATTTAGATTTTTTTTCCCATGCTCAAATTTGACCGTGGGAAACTTTTATGTTTTTTCCCCATGCTCAAATTTGACCATGGGAAAATTTTACATATTGTTCCCACGGTCAAATTTGAGCACCGGAAAATGTTATATTTTTTCCCACGGTCAAATTTGAGCGTGGAAAAATTTTGATTTTTTTTCCCATGCTCAAATTTGACCGTGGGAAAATTTTATGTTTTTTTCCCACGCTCAAATTTGACCATGGGAAATTTTAACATATTCTTCCCATGCTCAAATTTGACCGTGGGAAAATTTTATGTTTTTTTCCCACGGTCAAATTTGAGCATGGGAAAATTTTACATATTCTTCCTATGCTCAAATTTGAGCGCGGGAAAATTTTATATTTTTCCCATGCTCAAATTTGACAGTCGGAACATTTTATGTTTTTTTCAAGGTCAAATATGAGCAAGGGAAAATTTTACATATTCTTCCCACAGTCAAATTTGAGCGCGGGAAAATGTTATATTTTTTCCCACGGTCAAATTTGAGCGTGGAAAATTTTTGGTTTTTCCCAGGGTCAAATTTGAGCGTGGGAAAGTTGTATGTTTTTTTCCCACGGTCAAATTTGAGCATGGCCCTTAAACACCTTTCTCCATGACATAGTAGTTTCATAGTTTCCTAGTTAGTACAGTTGAATAAAGACACCAGTCCATCCTGAGTGAGTGTCTACAATTGTCCCTATCCCTGTACATTGCACACTCTCATTGGTCCCTACTGTCAAGGAGCCACAATCCAAGGTCCCCATTCATAAAGTAGTGCCAATTTTGGACAGAAGCCAATTAACCTATCTGCATGTCTTTGGATTGTGGGAGGAAACCAGAGTTCCCGGAGGAACCGCAGGCACAGGGAGAACATGCAAACTCCAGGCAGGTAGTGTCCTGGTTGGGATTTGAACCGGCATTGCTTCTTGCTGCTACATGAGAGTGCTAACCACTACACCACCGTGCCCCGCACTACACCACTGTGCCACCCACAACACCACTGTGCCGCCCACCTTGGAGGTCCTTTTCCTCAATTTAGCTCCCAAGTCCCTAAAATCGTTTTTTAGGACATTCCATCTTCCTTTGACTTTGTCATTGGTGCCAACATGCACCATGACAGCCGGGTCTTCCCCTGCCCCTTCCAGTAATCTGTCCACCAGATCTGTGATGTGCCGAACCCGACCACATTACAAAACAATGTGCTCGTTGCGGTTTCTGCTGTTGCTTTCTTCCGGTGTTTGGAACGCATTACACTTCCGCTTTTTGCTCCGTCGTCCTATATAAACCAACCTTGTTACACATCATAACCATGCCCCGATGATGTTAATGACGAAACATTGGGTGGAGCCATGCATGACGCAGGAAGCGGACGGATGACAGTATATCGGCTACCTTGTTGGTCAGAAGCGCTGATCGCTTCTTATCATGATTATACAACCTTACAGAATGTGAGTGGGTTTTTTATTATTCTTAATAAATACTAAATTGTTTAAGAATTGTTTAAGATGCTTGTGCAATGAGCGGTGTCTCTCTATTTTATATTCATATGATTACCAAGCCATACTTAGAATGTTATTATTATTTGGTTCCGCCCCATGTTTAGAGGAAGTTTTTCACTATTTTGCTGTTTTGGAAGCACTACTTCTTGAGCCATCACCTATTCTTATTACATGTGCATAACGCATGCACTGACGGTAATGGTCAGTCTTGTTGGGTGAAGGTGACGGGATCGTGTTACATCTTTCCTGTATGTTATGGTGGATGGTGACTAGTTCCTATTTAGTGGAATTTTCTCTCTTTGACTGTTCACAATTCAGCTTTATTTACATAAATTTTCACCTATTTAGATAAATTTATTTGGGACATTGATTATATTGTTTTATATTTAACTGTTTTTGAGCGCCACATTTTTTACCCATATTATGTATATTGTATCCAGAAATATTGTGTGAGCAGCTTGTTATATATTTTTCTTTCTATTAAGCTCGACAAATCGTTTGTTTAATATTTAAAAAAGGGCCAAAATACATCCCTGGGAATTACAGAACAATTAGCCTAACACCAATTGTATGCAAGCTCTTGGAGGGGATGAAAAGGGACTATATACAAGATTTTAGTAATAAAAATGGTATCATTAGCAGTAATCAGCATGGATTCATGAAGAATAGTTCTTGCCAAACCAATCTATTAACCTTCTATGAGGAGGTGAGCTGCCATCTAGATAAAGGAAGGCTCATACATGTGGTGTATCTAGATTTTTCGAAAGCATTTGACACAAAGTAAGGCCCGTTGGCATGGACCATAGGGTGAGTACATGGATTGAAAACTGGCTACAAGGGCAAGTTCAGAGGGTAGTGATAAATGGGGAGTACTCTGAATGGTCAGGGGTGGAAAGTGGGGTCCCCCAGGCTCCTATTTAATTAGTTTATAAACAACCTCGAGGATGGGGTAAACAGTTCAATCTCTGTATTTGCGGACAATACTAAGCTAATCAGGGCAATAACTTCTCTGCAGGATGTGGAAACCCTGCAAGTAGATCTGAACAAATTAATGAGGTGGGCAACAACATAGCAAATGAGGTTTAATGTGGAAAAATTTAAAATAATGCATTTGGGTGGCAAAAATATGAATGCAAGCTACTCACTGGGGGAAGAACCTCTGGGGGAATCAAGGATGGAAAGGGACCTGGGGGGTCATAGTAGATGATAAGCTCAGCAATATCATGCAAACAGAATATTGGCATGCATTAATAAGGGGATTAACTCAAGAGATAAAGCGATAATTCTCCCACTTTCTACAAGACTCTGGTCTGGCTTCACCTAGAGTATGCTGTCCAGTTCTGGGCACCAGTCCTCAGGAAGGATGTACTGGAAATGGAGCGAGTCCAGAGAAGGGCAACAAAGCTAATAAAGGGACTGGAGGATCTTAGTGAAGAAAGGTTACGAGCACTGAACTTATTCTTTCTGGAGAAGAGATGCTTGAGAGCGGATATGATTTAATTTTGCAAATACCATACTGGTGACTAGGGATGAACCGAACACCCCCCGGTTCGGTTCGCACCAGAACTTTCGAACGGACCCCAAATTCGAACGAACTTTAGAACCCCATTGAAGTCTATGGGACTCGAACGTTCGAAATGAAAAGTGCTAATTTTAACGGCTAATATGCAAGATACTGTCCTAAAAAGGGTTTGGGGACCTGGCTCCTGACCCAGGGGACATGGGTCAATGCCTAAAATGTTTTTAAAAATGGCCGTTTTGGCGGGAGCACTGATTTTAATGACGATTAAAGTGAATAAAAAGTGATATATTCCTTTAAATATGGTGCCTGGGGGGTGTCTGTAGTATGCCTGTGAAGTGCCACGTGTTTCCCGTGTTTAGAACAGTCCCTGCACAAAATGACATTAAACGGAAATAACACCATTTAAAACTGCTTGCGGTTTTAATGTTATATCTGGTTCCTGCAATATGGTTGAAAATCATTGAGAAAAATGGCATGGATAGCCCTCCCTGCCCATTACCAGCCTATTTGGGTCTTGTATGCATATTAAGGGGAACCCTGTACCCATATTAAAAAAAGGAAATGCGTGTGGCCCCCAGGCCCTATATACTCAGAACAGCAGTATACAGGCGGTGCAAACAAGACAGGGACTGTGTAGGTTTGTTGTGTTAAGTTGAATCTGTTTGTAATTTTCAACTGGTACATTTTTAAAGTGTAGCTCCAGTCAAAAAAACTATTTTTAAGCTTTTTGGAAAACATAGGGAAGGGTTATCACCCTTGTATAATTTGTTTTGTCGTCCATCTTTTTTCATCTCACTTGCTGTTGTCACCTTCCGTTTGCAAGTAGGAGATGTTTGTAAATTGGATGTTTGAAAGTAGGGGCCTGCCCTATATGCTCTGCAGAAATGGCGGAACAAGGTGTTGGTTTTGCCACAACATTGTAAGCCCTCAAAGTGACTCTTGGTGGGCGCTGGAGCGCCCTGCTGTGAACGATTATATCAAGAATTGTAATTACATGCCATTGTTGAACAGTGGTAGAAAAATTGACCTTTGGTGGTTGTGGTGCTGGTGCCACAACACTATAAGTCCTCACCGTTACTCTGGGTGGGCACAGGAAGGGGCCTTCCTGTGAAATATTATATCAAGAATTGTAATTACATGTCCCTGTTAAACAGGGGCAGAAAAATTTGGCCTTAGGCACTGCTGCTGGTGCCACCACACTGCAACCTCTTCCATATACTCTAGTTTTATTGCAGGAATTAGCCCTGCTGCAAAACATTGCATCAAAAATTGTACTTAAACGCCCCTGTTAAACAGGGGCAGAAAAATGTGGCCTTAGGCACTGCTGCTGGTGCCACCACACTGCAACCTCTTCCATATACTCTAGTTTTATTGCAGGAATTAGCCCTGCTGCAAAGCATTGCATCAAAAATTGTACTTAAACGCCCCTGTTAAACAGGGGCAGAAAAATTGGGCCTTAGGCACTGGTGCTGGTGCCACCACACTGCAACCTCTGCCATATACTCTAGTTTTATTGCAGGAATTAGCCCTGCTGCAAAGCATTGCATCAAAAATTGTAATTAAACGCCCCTGTTAAACAGGGGCAGAAAAATTGGGCCTTAGGCACTGGTGCCACCACACTGCAACCTCTGCCATATACTCTAGTTTTATTGCAGGAATTAGCCCTGCTGCAAAGCATTGCATCAAAAATTGTACTTAAACGCCCCTGTTAAACAGGGGCATAAAAATTTGGCCTTAGGCACTGCTGCTGGTGCCACCACACTGCAACCTCTTCCATATACTCTAGTTTTATTGCAGGAATTAGCCCTGCTGCAAAGCATTGCATCAAAAATTGTACTTAAACGCCCCTGTTAAACAGGGGCAGAAAAATTGGGCCTTAGGCACTGGTGCTGGTGCCACCACACTGCAACCTCTCCCATATACTCTTGTTTGATTGCAGGAATTAGCCCTGCTGCAAAGCATTGCATCAAAAATTGTACTTAAACGCCCCTGTTAAACAGGGGCATAAAAATTTGGCCTTAGGCACTGCTGCTGGTGCCACCACACTGCAACCTCTTCCATATACTCTAGTTTTATTGCAGGAATTAGCCCTGCTGCAAAGCATTGCATCAAAAATTGTACTTAAACACCCCTGTTAAACAGGGGCAGAAAAATTGGGCCTTAGGCACTGGTGCTGGTGCCACCACACTGCAACCTCTCCCATATAATCTTGTTTGATTGCAGGAATTAGCCCTGCTGCAAAGCATTGCATCAAAAATTGTACTTAAACGCTCCTGTTAACCACTTCCCGACCAGCGCACGACGATGTACGTCGACAAAATGGCACGGGCAGGCATATTGGCGTACATGTACGTCCAATATTCGTTGCCGTCGTGCCATCGGGAGCGCACTGCCGGCGGCGCGCTCCCGCGCTGGTCGGGACCCCCGTGAGTCCGGTCGCGGGACCCGCGGACTCGATCGCCGCGGGCATCCCCGCGATCGTCTCACGGAGCGGCCGAATGGAGGAAATGCTGTATAAACAACATTTTCCCATTCTGCCTAGCAACTAGTGACGCTGATCTCTGCTCCATGTGATTGGAGCAGAGATCAGTGTACACTAAATGAAAGCCCAACCCCCCCACAGTTAGTAACACACCCCTAGGAACACTTAACCCCTACACTGCCACCCACTGGTTAACCCTTTCACTGCCAGTGTCATTTACACAGGAATCACTGCATTTATATAGCAGTAATTACTGTATAAATGACAATGGTCCCAAAAATGTGTCAAAAATGTCCGATGGGTCCCCGACAATGTCGCAGTCACAATAAAAATCGCTGATCGCCGCCATTACTAGTAAAAAAAAAAATAATAAAAAATTATTAATAAAAATGCTATAAAACTATCCCTATTTTGTAAACGCTATAACTTTTGCGCAAACCAATCAATAATCGCTTATTGCGATTTTTTTTACCAAAAATATGTAGAAGAATACGTATCGGCCTAAATTGAGGGAAAAAAATGTTTTTTTATATATTTTTGGGGGATATTTATTATAACAAAAAGTAAAAAATAATGCGTTTTTTTCAAAATTGTCGCTCTATTATTGTTTATAGCGCAAAAAATAAGAACCACAGGGGTGATCAAATACCACCAAAAGAAAGCTCTATTTGTGGGAAAAAAAAGGACGTCAATTTTGTTTGGGAGCCACGTCGCACGACCGCGCAATTGTCAGTTAAAGCGACGCAGTGCCGAATTGCAAAAAGTGGTCTGGTCTTTGACCAGCAAATAGGTCCGGTCTGAAAGTGGTTAAACAGGGGCAGAAAAATTGGGCTGATGGCATCAACCAGAACCAGAAATGTTCTTCCAACATATCAGCGGAGGAGGAAGAGGATAGACAATCAACATAACAGGACAGTCACTCAGCATCAGCATAGGCAGTCTTGAAGGGATGTGATATTTCAAAAAAAATTATTCTGTTACATCAGCTTCAGGTGCTTGGTAGCTGTGGGTGATCCAAGACTGATTCATCTTGATGAAGGTCAGTCGATCAACTGATTCGGTGGACAGGCGCACCCTGTGATCGGTAACAAAGCCACCAGCAGCACTGAAGGTGCGTTCCGAAAGAACGCTGGATGCAGGACAGGCCAGTAGCTCAATTGCATACTGTGCAAGCTCTGGCCAGTGATCCATCCTCAAGACCCAGTAAGCCAGAGGATTTTCGGTGGGAAAGGTGTCCAAGTCTGACCTTGCCCCTAGTTATTCCTGCACCATGTAAATCAGACGCTGGCGATGGGTGCTGGAACCGATCATACCTTGGGGCTGCAGACTAAAACATTGTCTGAAAGCATCAGTCAGACGGCCACCTTCTCCACCGCTCCTTCTGACCGATGCCTCAGCAACACGTTGTCCAGGACCAGGAGTTTGTAACCTCCCAGTCTCTGGGAACGCGTTGCACAGACCTTTCTGCAAGGCCTCCCGGAGATGTCTCATCCTCTCCTCCCTCTGCGATGGCAAGATAAGGTCGGCAACCTTACCCTTGTACCGTGGATCAAGGAGAGTGGCCAGCCAGTAATGGTCCCTCTCCTTGATCCGAAGAATACGAGGATCCTTCCGCAGGCTTTGCAGGATCAGGGAGGCCATGCAGCGTAGGTTAGCTGAGGCATTTGGTCCGGAGTCCTCTGGGTCACTAAGGACAACATGATCCGCAGCTACCTCCTCCCAGCCACGTACAAGTCCACGTGTTTCTTGGGACTGTAAATCATCCCTACAAGACTGCTGCTGCTGCTGCTGATGCTGATGCTGAGTGCCAGCCTCCACCTCCATGCTGACACAATCATCCTCCTCCTCCTCTTCCTCCTCATCATCCTCTTCCTGTGTGATGGGTGGCACAGCAGGAACACTGTCTGGATAAAGGGGGCCTTGAGAGGCAAGGAAGTCCTCCTCTTCCTGCCTCTGTTCTGCCTCAAGTGCCCTGTCCATTATTCCACGCAGCGTATGCTCCAAGAGGTGGACAAGAGGTACAGTGTCACTGATGCATGCACTGTCACTGCTCACCATCCTTGTGGCCTCCTCAAACGGTGACAGGACAGTGCATGCATCCCTGATCATTCCCCACTGGCGTGGTGAGAAAAAACCGAGCTCCCTTGACACTGTCCTGGTGCCGTAGTCGCACAGGTACTCATTGATGGCCCTCTGCTGCATGTGCAGCCGCTGCAGCATGGCCAATGTTGAGTTCCATCTGGTGGGCATGTCACATATAAGGCGGTTCTTGGGCAGGTTCAACTCCTTTTGGAGCTCAGCCAGCCGAGCACAGGCATTAAATGATTGGCGGAAATGCACACAGACTTTCCTGGCCTGCTTCAGGACATCCTGGTACCTGCCCAAGAACCGCTGCACCACCAGGTTAAGGACGTGAGCTACACAGGGCACATGGGTCAGTTGTCCCTGTCGGAGGGTGGAGAGGAGGTTGGTGCCATTGTCGCAAACCACCATTCCTGGCTTAAGCTGGCGTGGCGTCAACCACCTCTCGGCCTGCCCCTGCAGAGCTGACAAAACATCCACCCCAGTGTGGCTCCTGTCCCCCAAACAAACCAGCGCAAGCACGGCATGGCATCGTTTTGCCTGCGTACTTGCGTAGCCCCTGGAACGCCTACGGAGCACCGCTGGTTCTGAGGACAGAGCACTGGAAGAGGCCATGGAGGAAGAAGAAGAGGAGGGGGTGGAGGAGAGAGGTGTGTCACAACCAATAGTAGCATTTTGGAGGCGTGGTGGCGGAACAACCTCCAACACTACTGCACCTTGTCCTGCATCCTTCCCAGCTGCCAGAAGAGTGACCCAATGGGCCGTGAAAGACAGGTAACGTCCCTGTCCATGCCTGCTGGACCATGAGTCAGCGGTAATATGCACCTTACGGCTGACCGCCCTGTCCAGCAAGGCAAGGACATTGCCTTCCACATGCCGGTAGAGAGCCGGAATCGCCTTCCGTGAGAAAAAGTGGCGTTTGGGGACCTGCTACTGAGGAACCGCACATTGTACAAACTCACGGAAGGGGGCCGAGTCTACCAACTGAAAAGGCAGCAGTTGAAGTGCTAGCAATTTAGCCAAGCTAGCATTCAACCGCTGGGCATGTGGATGGCTGGGAGTGAACTTCTTTCGCCGGTCCAGCAGCTGGGGCAGGGACATTTGCCTGCTATAATGGTGTATCGCTAGCAGAGTTCCCAGAAGCACTTGGCTGTGACACACCTAATTCTACACCTTCATTCCTCTCAGAGCAGGTTTCAGAGAGGACTGAAGGTCTAGTGGGGTTGGAGATGCCAGCTGATGAGGAGCAAGGAGAGGTCCGCTTTGTTCTTTGGTGTGGGTCTTTGAGGTACGCTTGCCAACGAGCTGCATGGCAGGTCAACATATGTCTGGTCAAGCATGTGGTGCCCAAGCGGCTGATGTTTTGGCCACGTGAGATACGCTTGAGACATATGTTGCAAATAGCAGCGGTGCGATCTGATGCACTCGTCTCAAAAAAGGCCCACACCAAAGAACTTTTAGAATAACGCACAGAGGCAGCGCTCTGCACAGGCGGAGCTCTGCGGTGTGATTCAGTCGGTGTGCTGCCCCTAAGCTGGCCCCCGAAGGGCATCCTGCCTCGTTGGACATGTGCCTCCTCCTCCTCCTCCTCTCTCCTTCCAGGCACCCACGTGGAGTCAGTGCCCTCATCATCCCCTCCCTCTTCATCGCTGTAGCAAACCTGGCAGTATGCTGCAGCTTGTGGAACATGACTGCCAGAATGCTGTCCTTCTTGAGCATCCCCTCTCTCTGCACTCACGCTACTGCCTTCCTCTAGTTGAGTGTCATCATCAGAGCCCACAAAACACTGGGCATCCTCCTGGAGCATGTACCCAACACTGTGCTCAAAGAGTTCAGGAGACTCCTCAGGAGGACGTGGTGGGTCTAGGGAAGGAGTCAATGATGATGACATTGAGAGGAGGGAAGACGATGCGTTGGCAGCTGCTTTGCTAGTACCCTGAGACTGGGTGAGAGAGGATGAGGAGGATGAAGAGGGCTTGGTCATCCACTCTACCAAGTCGTTGGCATGTTGCGGTTCAACATGTCCAGCTGCCGAAAAGAAGGACAAGCGTGTCCCATGGCCACGTGCTGATGACAATGCACCGCGTCCACGACCAGCACTGTTGTCTTTAGACACAGAGCCTGCTTGCCCTCTTTTATCGGCTCGCGCCTGTCTGCCTCTCCTTGCTGGCCTTCCAGACATGGTAATGGCCTGAAGGGAGTTGGGTAAAAAAGCAGTTGGGTAGTGTATATTGTGCTAGAGGCACACAACACCCACTAACTCCTGCAGATGCCTTTATTATAGAACACCAGAGATAAAGGGGTATATACAGATGTATACTGTGCTGTGCTGGAGGCACACACAACTTCCAATAACTCCTGCAGATGGCAAGTGGTCTCAAATAGAGAAGAGCTATGTAGGTGGATATAGCGGTATGTACTGGGTACAGAGCACGCAGACAGCACACACTATCTCCTAACACTACTGACTGCAAGCTCTATTATAAAAGATAGATCACTAGCTATATAGGTGAGGTGAATATAGCGGTGTATACTGCGGCCAGGGCACGCAGACAACAACCACTACACAACAGCAAGATCAAAAATCGTCCGAAAACGATCGGTGTGTACTGTGTTGAAGGTACACAGAACACCCACTAACTCCTGCAGATGCCGTTATTATAGAACACCAGAGATAAAGGGGTATATACAGATGTATACTGTGCTGTGCTGGAAGCACACACAACTTCCAATAACTCCTGCAGATGGCAAGTGGGCTCAAATAGAGAACAGCTATGTAGGTGGATATAGCGGTATGTACTGGGTACAGAGCACGCAGACAGCACGCACTATCTCCTAACACTACTGACTGCAAGCTCTATTATAAAAGATAGATCACTAGCTATATAGGTGAGGTGAATATAGCGGTGTATACTGCGGTCAGGGCACGCAGACAATAACCACTACACAACAGCAAGATCGAAAATCGGGCGAAAACGATCGGTGTGTACTGTATTGAAGGTACACAGAACACCCACTGCTTCAGACGCCAACACACTACACGAGGCCGCCGCGCTGGCAGCCTTATATAGTGTGGGGCGTGCACTACACAGCCTGAGCTATGATTGGCCACAGGCATCCTGCCTGTGGCCAATCATGGCTCTCCTCGCTGCTGGCGCTGCGATTGGCCAAGCATGCGGGGTCACAGTGCATGCTTGGCCAATCATGAGCCAGCAATGCACTGCGCCATCGCAGTGCATTGTGGGCCGTGAGCGCCACACGAATTTGACGCGAACGGACCAAAATGTTCGGACTTCGCCGAACGGACGAACAGCCAATGTTCGAGTCGAACGTATGTTCGACTCGAACACGAAGCTCATCCCTACTGGTGACCCCACAATAGAGATAAAACTTTTCCACGGAAGGGAGTTAAATAAGACACGTGGCCACTCATTAAAATTAGAAGAAAAGAGGTTTAACCTTAATCTGCGTAGAGGGTTCTTTACTGTAATGCCTTGTACACATGGTCGAACATTCTGACGACGCAATCCGATTTTTTCAGACAGATATTGGCTCAAACCTGTCCTACATACACGTGGTCGCACAAAGTTGTAAAATCTGATCATTCAGAACGAGGTGACATACAACAC
This sequence comes from Lithobates pipiens, assembly GCF_037356315.1. NCBI lineage: Eukaryota > Metazoa > Chordata > Amphibia > Anura > Ranidae > Lithobates > Lithobates pipiens. The sequence continues at coordinate 281,295,741 of NW_027507748.1, read as the reverse complement.
ATACGATGGGACTATAAAGAGGTCAGTATCCAATAGCTTTTGTTTCGTAATTTATTCTGCGCATGCGTGGCACTGTGCATTGGAATTGTCTACACACGATCAGACACGATGTGTCGGAAATTCCGACAGAAAAAGTCAGATGAAGCCCACACACAGACTTTCCAACAGTGCGATCGTACATTTTGCGTCAGAAAGTCTGATCATGTGTACAGGGCATTAGAGCGACAAGCATGTGGAATTCCCTTCCACAGGCAGTGGTTTCAGCAGGAAGCATCAATAGTTGCCCTGCTCTCATCATTGGATTCAGCGGGAGAAACGGGAGCCATTGGCTCCTGCTGCTTGCCATCAAAAAATTAGAAGAGGAGGAGCCCAGAGAAGAGGAGGACCTGAGAAGAGGAGGATTGGGGCTGCTCTGTGCAAAACCAGTGTACAGAGCAGGTAAGTATAACACGTTTGTTATTTAAATAAAAAAATTACAACATACAATCACTTTAACAATAAACACAACCGTACTTTCTCAAAGATAAACAAAAAAAGAGGGGGGCGCCTCTGGGTGCAGATTTTCTTAAAAGTTCATAAATTTATTAAAAAGCAAATAATTTTGTACTCACATATTCCACGGAAAGTAAAAACATTAAAGATGGATCATATAATTTGTTCCGTCATGTATATATTCCAGTCCGCAGGTGTCCGTTGTTCCTTTTGGCCTCTCCACTGTTTGTAGTTGGAATTGCCGGCTACAGTGGACGCAGTGTATGTAATCCAAAAATGAGACTTGGAGCCCTGTGGCAAGCGGGACTCGGAAAAATGACGTCACTTCCTGGTGACACGTTTCCTGAGTGCGCAGGTCACGATGGAAAGATGACCACGCTCTTTCTTCAGGCCAATCATAAATGAGATTGAGGACAATACATAAATAGGGAAATGTATAAGGATAGGGCGTGGCTGGGACTAATTGCATCATGAAGCAAATTTCAAGGGAGGAAATAAGGATGGGGCATGGCTGGGATCAATTACATAACGGGAAATTTCCATGGAAACTAATAAACAATGTGAAAAAACAGGACGAGGGAACTAAGGGGAAAAAAAACAACTGGGAATTAATTATTCATTTATTTAGAAAATTTGTATTAATAATACTACTAGATAAAAATCAGGAAGAAGGCCATTAATATTATCATCATAAAAGGGAATAGATTACGAATAATACTGAAAAAAAAAAAATATATATATATATATAATAAAAAAAATAAAAAAATAATAATCAATAAATATGGATAAAAAAAAAATCAGATAGTAGTGATAATTATAAGAAGACGATATTTTATGGGGAATCAGTTATTTTAAACTATTTTCTAAAAATGCACAAACTAAAAAAATGAAACATATTGAATGTAAAAACATATAGAATAAAAAGTATATATATGATTATAATTATAAAAGAGCCCACTTGCCACAGCGACCAAGCGACGCTTATATATACCTAATTATATAGCCATGAATACATATATTAGACAGAAATCATACTTAAATCTATATATCAGTAAAGGTCATACCTACATGTTAATGATCTCAAATATAGTACAAAGGGAAGTATTCATACCTGGATGGATAAATTAGAATAATACTCATTAACACAACACGTATTAAAAAATAAAAATTGATAATCTATAGGCTTATTGACTTTATGTCTAAGTAGAGGCACATATATAAATGCAACTGCAGACATAAAATATAGAGGTGGTCAATACCCTTAACCACTTAAGGACCGCCGCATTGCAATGTACGTCGGCGCAGTGGCACCGACAGGCACAAGCACGTACATGTACGTGCTCGCCTTCCAGCGGGTGGGGGGTCTGATCGGACCCCCTCCCGCTGGATGCGGCGGTCCGTTTCGCTGCAGGAGCGATCCGGGATGAGGGGATGGCCGTTGGTTTCTGGCCATCCCCTCTTGATTTCTCCTGGTGAATGAGAAGCTTCCCCCGCTGTGTATAGTAAACACAGGCAGGGAGGAAGTGATGTCATTCTCCTTGGGGCGGTCTTTTTGACCGGACTGCAAGGAGAACAGAGAAAGTAAGTGTGCACCAATACTACACTGACATGTAGGTACACATAGGCACACAAATCCCGCCCAGTCACCCCCCATCGCACCCCCCCTCCCAGTCACAGTGTCAATGATTGCAGTGATCATTTATTTACTGATCACTGCATTTAGTGTCAGTTGTGACAGTAAAAACTGTCAGGGCAATTAGTGTTAGGTCCAGGGTAGCCCCCTACCCCTATAAAGGTTTAACTCCCTGATTGCCCCTAGAGTTAACCCTTTCACCCCCTTTTGCCAGTGTCACTAAGGAATCGTTTTTCTGATCGCTGCATTTGTGTCACTGGTGCCGCTAAGTAGCTAGTTATTTTTTTAGGTTCACCACCAGGTTTTTATAGCGCTATGTACCCCGATATACTACCCAATAATGGTTTTAACCCCCTGATTGCCCCTAGTTAACCCTTTCACCCCCTTTTGCCAGTGTCACGAAGCAATCGTTTTTCTGATCGCTGCATTAGTGTCACTGGTGCCGCTAAGTAGCTAGTTATTTTTTTAGGTTCACCGCCAGGTTTTTATAGCGCTAGGGACCCCCATATACTACCCAATAACTGTTTTAACCCCCTGATTGCCCCTAGTTAACCCTTTCACCCCTTTTTGCCAGTATCACTAAGCGATTGTTTTTCTGATCGCTGCATTAGTGTCACTGGTGCCGCTACGTAGCTAGTTATTTTTTTAGGTTCACCGCCAAGTTTTTATAGCGCTAGGTACCCCAATATACTACCCAATAATGGTTTTAACCCCCTGATTGCCCCTAGTTAACCCTTTCACCCCCTTTTGCCAGTGTCACTAAGCAATAATTTTTCTGATCGCTGCATTAGTGTCACTGGTGCCGCTAGGTAGCTAGTTATTTTTTTAGGTTCACCGCCATGTTTTTATAGCGCTAGGTATCCGATATACTACCCAATAATGGTTTTAACCCCCTGATTGCCCCTAGTTAACCCTTTCACCCCCTTTTGCCAGTGTCACTAAGCGATCATTTTTCTGATCGCTGCATTAGTGTCACTAGTGCCGCTAGGTAGCTAGTTATTTTTTTTAAGTTCACCGCCAGGTTTTTATAGAGCTAGGTACCCCCATATACTACCCAATAATGGTTTTAACCCCCTGATTGCCCCTAGTTAACCTTTTCACCAGCGATCACCGTATAAGTGCCACTGGTGACGCTGGTTAGCCAGTTAGTTATTTAGGTTCCCCGTCAGGTTTTTATATAGCGCCAGGGGCCCCCATATACTACCTAATAAAAATTTGAACCCCCTGATTGCCCCTAGTTAACCCTTTCACCAGTGATCACCGTATAAGTGTTACGGGTGACTCTGGTTAGGTAGTTTGCTTTTTATAGCATCAGGGCACCCACCATTTATTACACAATAAAAGTTTAACCCCCTGATCACCTGGCGGGTGATATCAATTAGGTTTTAGGGTCAGGGTCTGCGTCACCCCAGGCAGCTCTAGGTTAGTGCCAGTACCGCTAACACCCACGTGCAAAGCATAAACCTCCCGTAGTGGTATAGAATCTGAACAGATCAATATCTGATCTGATCAGATCTATACTAGCGTCCCCAGCAGTTTAGGGTTCCAAAAAAATGCATTGTTAGTGGGATCAGCCCAGATACCTGCTGGCACCTGCGTTTTGCCCCTCCGCCCAGCCCACCCAAGTGCAGTATCGATCGATCACTGTCACTTACAAAACACTAAACACATAACTGCAGCATTCGCAGAGTCAGGCCTGATACCTGTGATCGCTAACAGTTTTTTTGGTAGCGTTTTATATTTAAATCCGGAAGGCAGTGCTTGGATTTCGGGGTCCCGTACGTGGCTAGGCTCCCAAAAAGTCCCCCGCATGTGGTATCCCCATACTCGGGAGAAGCAGCAGAATTTATTTTGGGGTGTAATTTCACTTATGCCCATAGCATGTATGAGCAATATATCATTTAGTGACAGTGTGCAAAAAAAATTTAATATTCCTGCAACTTGTGGCAAAATATAAAATATTTCATGGACTCAATATTCCTCTCAGTAAATAGCTTGGGGTGTCTACTATCCAAAAATTGGGTCATTTGGGGGGGTTGTGTGCTATTTTGGCATTTTATGGCCTTCGAAACTTGCACCCTTAGAAATCCTGAAGGCAGTGATTGGTTTTCGGGGTGCCGTACGCGATTAGACTCCCAAAAAGGCCCACATATGTGGTATCCCCATACTCAGAAGAAGCAGCAGAATATATTTTGGGGTGCAATTCCACATATAACTATGGCATGTGTGAGCAATATATCATTTAGTGACAACTTTTTGTAAACTTTTTTATTTTTTTGTGTCATTATTCAATCACTTGGGACAAAAAAAAATATTCAATGGGCTCAATATGCCCCTCAGCAATTTCCTTGGGGTGTCTACTTTCCAAAATGGGATCATTTGGGGGGGTTTTGTGTTATTTTGGCATTTTATGGCCTTCGAAACTGTGATAGGTAGTGAGGAGTGAAATCAAAAATTTGCACCCTTAGAAATCCTGAAGGCAGTGATTGGTTTTCGGGGTGCCGTACACGGCTAGACTCCCAAAAAGTCCCACATATGTGGTATCCCCGTACTCAGGAGAAGCAGCAGAACATATTTTGGGGTGCAATTCCACATATAACTATGGCATATATCATTTAGTGATAACTTTTTGTAAACTTTCTTTTTTGTGTCATTATTCAATCACTTGGGACAAAAAAAAAAATTCAATGGGCTCAACATGCCCCTCAGCAATTTCCTTGGGGTGTCTACTTTCCAAAATGGGGTCATTTGGGGGGGTTTGTTCTGCCCTGCCATTTTAGCACCTCAAGAAATGAGATAGGCAGTCATAAATTAAAAGCTGTGTAAATTCCAGAAAATGTACTCTAGTTTGTAGACGCTATAACTTTTGCGCAAACCAATAAATAACATTTTTTTTACTAAAGACATGTGGCTGAATAAATTTTGCCCTAAATGTATGACTAAAATTGAGTTTATTCGATTTTTCTTATAACAAAAAGTAGAAAATATATTTTTTTCTCAAAATTTTCGGTCTTTTTCCATTTATATCGCAAAAAATAAAAATCGCAGAGGCAATCAAATACCATCAAAAGAAAGCTCTATTTGTGGGAAGAAAAGGACGCAAATTTTGTTGGGTACACATTGCATGACCGCGCAATTACCAGTTAAAGCAGTGCAGTGCGAAATTGTAAAAAGGCCTCTGGTCCTTAGGCTGACAATTGGTCCGGGGCTGAAGTGGTTAAGTGTACATATATATATATATATATATATATATATATATATATATATATATATATATATATATATATATATATACACACACGTATAGGTACATACATGTAGCATCTCTGTACCTCAATTAGGGACTGGGAAACTTATGGGGGACCATGTTTTATCATCAGAAGTGTGTATATATATATATGTAAACTGTGGAAAAGAATTGACTCGTACTAATTGAGACTATATGGATATCGTGTTCAAACTACACGTTTACATCAGGAAGAGAGAAAAAAAACCTACATTTTTTCAAAAAACAAATAGTATGACAATAATGAAAGAAAGCTAAGGCAGTAATGGATAAAAAATATATATATAGTATATATATATAATATATACTCTTAAAGGGTACACCTAGCATTATAATGATAGCACTAATGATAGCACTATAAAATGGTAGCAATGCATTAATTGATTCCCCCGGTGGAGAGAACGTCTAGAGTGTAGATCCAAAACGTTTCGTGAGCACACAGCTTTTTGAATCTCTCCACCAGGGGAATATGATTTGGGATCTGTTCTTTACAGGAATGCTGTCTTTATTTTATATGTGGAGTGAAAAATGGGATACAGAAATATATTGTATTGTTAATCCAAATTCCCCATGTAGTAATCAAAAATATAGAGACTGATAATTTTTAGAGAAACTGTTATCAAATGGTTTTTCAGTAAGTGGTGGGAGGACTTAAGTTACATTTTTTTTTTCTCATTCAAAAGATTTATTTGTTTTAGAAATAATAAATAACAACAAATAGAGAATATTTGACAAAACAAAAATATTAAAATATAACATTAAAGTATAGATGTTATATAATAATAAATAAATACATAAATAAATAAATATGTAAATAAATAAAAAATAAACACACCAAAACAAGAGAGGGTTACTCATATCATTTACAACCTATGGAGATGTATGCAAATTATAACTACAGTTATCTAAGTAAAAAATAATAAAATACCAAGGAGGAATAATAAACACTCCGAAAAGAGGTGTGGTTGTTATATAAGCTAGAGAAGACTAGAGTATAAAGCTGTTTATATCTGAAATGTTAGGAGCTCAATAAATTGGAAAAGACAGAAATATATCTATTTTACATATTTGAACAAAACGAAATCCTGACCTCAGGTATACTTCTATATAGATAACAAATACTGTAGTATAAGGAAAGGCTTTTTTGAAGAAGCATGGAAGAGAAAAATGGTAAAAGGAAATGAGGACAGAAAGGAGGGGGAGAGATAACTACTTAACTCCAGGGGTAGATTATAGTTTATATAGCTAAATATCGTACCAGAAAGAGAGAGAGAAAAAAAAATTAAATTGCCATGACAAGAGTATTAGAATATCAAAATTATCTGACATGTAGTATCTAATCCATGGTCTCCATATGCTGTTGAATTTTGACAGATGATTCTTATCTAAAGCGTCCATTTTGGCATGTATGAAAGATTGGTTCATTCTAGTTATGGTTTCTGAAATATTCACAACAGATGTTTTCCATGCATTGGCTACTGTCTGTTTTGCGGCTATCAGAAACGTGAGGAATAGTTTGAATTGATTCTGTGTGAGAGAATCTGGTTTTAGATTAATGCGAGCTAGCATTGGGTCTGGTAAAATAGAACAATCGAATAGTTTTGAGATAATCAGTAAGACTTTTTCCAAAATGAGTGCACAATAGGACAATGCCACCAGATGTGCATATATGTACCCTGTTCTAGAGAGCCGCGAAAACAGAGGCCTGAATTATCTATTGTGAATTTGGCTAATCTGACAGGAACCAAATACCATCTTGTAAGCACCTTATATGATGTCTCAATTGCCAAATGTTTGTGGAAGAAGATTTAGTAGTAGACCAGATATGAGACCAAGTTTTGGGGTCGATCGTACACTCAAGATCTTTTTCCCAATTGGATATATATGTAGGTACTATTGTGTTAGATTTAGTAATCAATTGAGTGTAGATTGTAGAGATACAACCCTTAGTGTGAGGTTCTTTGAGGCAAATTCTTTCAAATTGGGAAATATATTGTAGATTTTCACTAGAATTAAGGAAAGGAGTATAAAAGTTTTTTATTTGTAGGTATCTGAGTAGTTCAGATTGGGGTAACCCCGAAGTCTCACATAGTTCTGGGAAAGGTCATATCGAGGACAATGATGTCATATCATATAAGCAAGTAATACCAGCCTTAGACCAGGCTTTAAAAGTTTTAGGATATTTCCAGGCTGGGTAAAAGGTTGGATTTTCATGGAAGGAAAGAAGTGGGTTATGCAGTGATTGTAAGCCATGTGAGGTTTTATGTCTATCCCACAATGATAGGGAATGCCTAGTGATTGGATTTTTTAAGGTCTTGCGATCTGCAGGTTGTAACCATAGTAAATTATTGACAATAAAAGGGTCGCAGTCAATAGCCTCAATGGATACCCACATAGGGATCTCCGTTGTCGAGTGATATTTTGTTAATTGTGCCAACTGAGCTGCTTTATAGTATAATGTAAAATCTGGGAATCCCAGACCACCCATATATTTAGGGAGAACTAAGGTATTCTTATGTAGTCGGGGTTTTATTTTACCCCAAGTGAATTGTATCGCCTTTTGCTGAATCAATCTGAGAAAATAAGCAGGAATATGAATAGGAAGTGTTCTAAATAAATATAAAAATTTGGGAAGTATGGTCATTTTTATAATGTTAATTTTTCCAAACCACGAGATTGGTAGGGATGACCAGTTTGATAATAGACTGGTGATGTGTTTCAGTAAAGTTGGATAGTTAGCTGCAAATAAATCAGAAGGATTAGGAGTGAGTTGGACACCCAAATATGGAAGACTGTGAACTACCCATTTAAAGGGTAGAGAATCTAGTAGAGTTTGTTTAACTTTTTCGTTAAGTGAGATATTAAGTGCCAGTGATTTTTGGACATTAACTTTAAGGCCTGAGATAAGTGAAAATTCCTGTAATACAACCATAAGGTTTGGGGCAGAAGTTTGTGGTGAGGATAAAAATAGCAGAATGTCATCCGCAAATAAGCATATTTTATGATGGCATCCACCTAAATCTATACCCGTGATTGTAGGTTCCATCCTTATTCTTTCTGCTAGTGGTTCAATGAGCATTGTGAATAATAATGGAGAGAGTGGACAACCTTGACGTGTCCCTCTCTGTATATTAAATTCATCTGATTTGTACCCTGCATATTTAATGTAGGCTTTGGGATTTTGATATAATGCGGAAATCCATTGCAAAAAGTGTGGACCAAAGCTCCATTTATTAAGGGTGAATTGCATGTAGGACCATGATATAGTGTCGAATGCTTTCTTAATATCTAAAGAAAGAAAACAGGTTGGGATTCGACGTGTCTTAGCGGCATGTACAGAAGTGCTGCACGTCTGACATTATCGCCAGCCTGTCGGATAGGTATGAAGCCTACTTGGTTACAGTGTATGAGGCTACCAATAATCTTATTTAATCTATTGGCTAAATTTTTTGCCAGAATTTTTATGTCTAGATTTAATAAAGAAATAGGACGATAGTTTGACCATATTGTTTCACCTGTATGTGGCTTGGGTATCATGCAAATAATTGCAGACAACGATTCCCTCCTGAAGGAATGACCCTCCAATAGGGAATTAAAGGTGTTCATCAAAACCGGTGATAGAATATCTGCATAAGTTTTGTAATAGAGAGCAGAAAATCCAACGGGACCAGGCCTTTTGTTTAATTTCAGGTTCTTGATAACTTCAAGCACCTCTTCAATAGACACAGATTCTTCCATCATTTCTAATTGTGTTTTAGATAATGTTAGGAGGGATATGTGAGAGAAGAAATCATTTGCTTTGGATCATTATCAGATGAGTACAAATCTTTTAATTGTGACTTAAATTTATTTAAGATTTTCAGTGTATTATTTGTGTATACATCTCTGGAGGTCTTAAGACAAATAGGTTTGGTTGAGGTATGGCAGGATTTTAGAACCTTGGCTAAAAGTGTGTTTGGTTTGTTTGCATTCATAGAGAAGTTATGTTGTGATATTTTAATGGTTTTGTCTGCACATTCAGTAAGGAATAAATCAAATTCCAATTTGGCTTTATCTAATTCTGCTTTGGAAGAAGGATTGGGGTTACACTGAAATGCCATATGGCATGAATTAAAATTTGTTTCTAAAGTGCGACAAAGGGATTTTCGTTCTCTATTGAATACATTGGCTTGTTGTAAACATATGCCGCAAATGACAGGTTTGTGTGCTTCCCATATAGTGGTCTGGGAAACATCAGGTGTAGAATTATTTAATAGGTAATCCTTAAGTGCAAGTTCAATATTGTTTTTATATATTGGGTTTTTGATTAAAAAATCTCTTAATTGCCACGTTGAATCTTTTGCTCTTGGAACTATTGAAGACATAGTATTGAATATTGCACTGTGATCCGACCAAGGGAAGGGGACTATTTTTGAAGTTAGGATTTCTGGCACCATACCTGTGGATATAAATATATGGTCAATTCTCGAGAATGAACGATGTGGGTGTGTAATGTGTAAATTGTCTCATGGTAGGATTCAATTCACGCCAGGAGTCTACCAGATTGTATTTCGTGATAAGTTTTGAGAAAGAATGTTTATCAGTTCTTTGGAGCTGTGGAATTTATCCAGGAATGGAAAGATAGTCTGGTTGGAGTCGCCACATAGGATTACAGTACCTATTTTGTGGAAGTCAATGGTATGTAATAGATGGGAGAAAAAAGCGTTAGGCTGTTTATTAGGGGCATAATATGACACAATGGTGATTGCGGTATCCAGTAAATTACCTTTAAGGATCAAATATCGGCCTTCTGGATCCTTGATTTCTTTCAATAGTGAAAATGGGGAGTTTCGATGGAATGCTATAAGCACACCACGTTGTTTTGTGAAGGCGGAGGATGTAAAAACTTGTGGATACGATTTACTAAAGAATTTGGGGGTGGATTGTGCAGTAAAATGGCTCTCTTGCAGACATACTATATGTGTTTTTTTAGATGTAAAGGTACAAAAGGCTTTAGTTCGTTTTTGTGGAATGTTGAATCCCTGAACATTCAGGGAAATAATGTTCAGTGGAGCCACAGTTTTGGAGGAGATATAAATATGGTAATGTATGAATAAGGAAAATGAGAAGAAATTTTTGCCACTGGAGTGTAAGAGGAAGGGGAAGAAAGAGGGTAAAAATAAAAAAATCTAAGAAATAAAATATGACAAATATATATCATAAAGATATAGTACAACAGATGTACATATATATATTGACACAACTTCAATTATTTATTTGTGACGGCCTCCACCTCCTGAAACTTCTAGCTCCCTATAGATGGGAACCCTCATATGTGTGGCTTTCTTTAGATGTATGTACATTGTACACATCTATACCACATACATTTGGACTTAGGGTGATAGAACACTACCTAACTGATGATCCCTTAGTTAACATGCGTCAGGCCAAGTTTGTGATTGAAGCAGTTAGATTCTGCTTAACACACAACTACTTCACTTTTGATGGCGAGTTCTACCAACAAACTCAAGGAACCGCTATGGGCGCCAATTTTGCACCCTCATACGCAAACTTGGCGATGGGTTTTTGGGAATCCCGTTTCATCTATAAAAACAATCCCTTTGCAGAGAATATCATATTTTTTGGGAGATACATTGATGACCTGATCATCATCTGGGACGGTGCAATCGATTTGATTCCGTTGTTCATTTAACACTTCAATGATTATCGTTATGGATTATCGTTTACATCCAATATGGATCCCAATACCATGGCATTCCTAGACCTAGAATTGGGACATGAAGGCCAAACTATCATTTCTAAGAACTATACAAACTATACAAAGCCAACTGCAGGAAATTCTTATCTCCCCTTCGACAGTTGCCATTACCCGAAGTGGATTAAGAATATACCTAAGGGGCAATTTTGTTGGCTCAGATTAACAGATTATATAGAATCGAGTGCAACTTTGAAAACCAAGTTTTTGGAGAAGAAATATCCCGAACCATTTGTAGACGAAGCCTTCAAACAATATCTTCCAGGAAAATCGGCCAAAATAGATCGACCCCCCCCAGAATTTTTCGAGTAGATTTATTACTACCTTTCATAACAAGTACAAAGGTATGGAACAAATATTACAAAAACACTGGGGGATTTTACAACAAGATCCACATCTGAGATCAGAACTCCCAGCCCGTCCATCTGTAACTTATCATAGGGCCCCCAATTTAAAAAATAAGATCGCACCCAGTAAATTTAAAGTACAAGCAAATCCCTCTACGGTTCCAAAATTGATACCTCTAACAGGTATGTACCAGTGCTGGAAATCACTGTGCAAAACCTGTAAGTTTGTCCATCATGGACAAAAATAATTTTCTACCAAAGGTAAGACCTATACATTGAAGGAATTCTTCAACTGTTCCTCCGATTTTGTAGTGTATGTACTGAGTTGCCCCTGTGGTCTCATCTATGTGGGGAGGACCATTAGGGCACTCAGACAACGCTTCGGAGAACATAGAAGGTTAATAGAAGGAGGCATCGATCCCCATAGTGTCCCAAGACATTTTGCCCAATTCCATCAGGGATCCACGGTGGGTCTAAAAGTGTGGATCATAGCACAGATCCTGAATCATCTTACCCCGGCAGAGAGATTCAAAAAGCTGTGTGCTTGCGAAACGTTTTGGATCTATACTCTAGACGTTCTCTCCCCAGGGGGAATCAATGAATGCATTGAGATTGCTACCATTTTATAGTGCTTAATTAGGTGTACCTTTTAAGAATATATATTATATATATACTATATATATTATCCATTACCGCCTTAGTTTTCTTTCATTATTGTCATACTATTTGTTTTTTGAAAAAATTGAGGGCTTTTTTCTCTCTTCCTGATGTAAACGTGTAGTTTGAACACGATATCCATATAGTCTGAATTACTACGAGTTAATTCTTTTCCACAGTTTAAATATATATATATATATATATATATATATATATACACTTCTGATGATAAAACATGGTCCCCCATAAGTTTCCCAGTCCCTAATTGAGGTACAGAGATGCTACATGTATGTACCTATACGTGTATATATATATATATGTACACTTAAGGGTATTGACCACCTCTATATTTTATGTCTGCAGTTGCATTTATATATGTGCCTCTACTTAGACATAAAGTCAATAAGCCTATAGATTATCAATTTTTATTTTTTAATACGTGTTGGTGTTAATGAGTATTATTCTAATGTAGCCATCCAGGTATGAATACTTCTCTTTGTACTATATTTGAGATCATTAATATGTAGGTATGATCTTTACTGATGTATAGATTTAAGTATGATTTCTGTCTAATATATGTATTCATGGCTATATGATTAGGTATATATAAGCGTCGCTTGGTCGCTGTGGCAAGTGGGCTCTTTTATAATTATAATCATATATATACTTTTTATTCTATATGTTTTTACATTCAATATGTTTCATTTTTTTAGTTTGTGCATTTTTAGAAAATAGTTTAAAAATAACTGATTCCCCATAAAATATCCTCTTCTTATAATTATCACTACTATCTGATTTATTTTTTATCCATATTTATTGATTATTATTTTTTTATTTTTTTTATTATATATATATATATATATATATATTTTTTTTTTTCAGTATTATTCGTAATCTATTCCCTTTTATGATGATAATATTAATGGCCTTCTTCCTGATTTTTATCTAGTAGTATTATTAATACAAATTTTCTAAATAAATGAATAATTAATTCCCAGCTGTTTTTTTTCCCCTTAGTTCCCTCGTCCTGTTTTTTCACATTGTTTAGTTTCTATGGAAATTTGCCCCGTTATGTAATTGATCCCAGTCACGCCCCATCCTTATTTCCTCCCTTGAAATTTGCTTCATGATGCAATTAGTCCCAGCCATGCCCTATCCTTATACATTTCCCTATTTATGTATTGTCCTCATTCTCGTTTATGATTGGCCTGAAGAAAGAGCGTGGTCGTCTTTCCATCACGACCTGCACGCTCAGGAAATGTGTCGCCAGGAAGTGACGTCATTTTTCCGCGTCCCGCTTGCCACATCGCTCCAAGCCTCGTTTTGGGATTACAAACACTGCGTCCACTGTAGCCGGCAATACCAACTACAAACAGTGGCGACGCCAAAAGGAGCAACGGACACCTGCGGACTGGAATATATACATGATGGAACGAATCATATGATCCACCTTTAATGTTTTTACTTTCCGTGGAATATGTGAGTGCAAAATTATTTGCTTTTTAATAAATTTATCAACTTTTAAGAAAATATGCACACAGAGGCGCCCCCCCCTCTTTGTTTTGTTTATTTTTCAGTAATTTGGAAACCTGGTTTCAGTTTCCTTATGGCGGCAGCCCTACATGTGGAATCCCCTTAAAGGACTGATTTACTTCATTGGACCTGATGCCTAAACATACATAAATACAATTTTCTCTGTAGTTAAATGATATGTTTATATGCTTTTATGAGGACATCTCTTCCTTTCTGGTTGATATTATTTTTGGTTCTTTGTGCCTCTACTTGTCTTACTTTCTCAAAGGTTCTGAAAACATTTTATATCATCTGTCTGTACCATACAAAGGTATAATCTGAAAATCAGAGACAATGGGTTTAATTTACTAAGGGAATAGCGCATATTCACTATACCAGGTCTTTTTTTACTTTGTAAAGTGAATTTTAAACTTTTAATTTAAAGTGATAGTGAAGTTGAAAGTTTTTTTTTTTCATTTTTTATAATAAACATGTTTTACTTCTTTGCTCTGTGCAATGTTTTTCCACAAAGCAAACTCAAACCTCCTCTTCTACAGTTCTCCGCTGTGCTCGTGGCTCCTTCGCCCTTCCAAGGGCCTCCATAGCAAACTGCTTGCTATGGGGGCACCGATACAGGCTCAAACCTGGGCGCTAATAATGAGCTCAGGTATATTCGGATTCTAGTCCAAACCCACCTGAGTGATCCCACCAGAAAGCTGTCTTCTGTGTTGTGCCAATCATAAGTGACCAAAGCATTCCCTAACTTGCAGCTGCATTCGCATACACACACCCCTTTTATACCTGCAGCTGTGGGGATGGGGAATACCTCGGCTACTTATGATTGACACTAGGGATGAGCCAAACAGCCCCCGGTTCGGTTCGCACCAGAACTTTCGAACGGACCGAAAATTTGTGTGAATTTTAGAACCCCATTGAAGTCTATGGGACTCGAACGTTCAAAATAAAAAGTGCTAATTTTAATGGCTAATATGCAAGATATTGTCCTAAAAAGGGTTTGGGCACCTGGCTCCTGCCCAAGGGGACATGGGTCTATGCCTGAAATGTTTTAAAAACTGCAGTTTTTTGGGAGCACTGATTTTAATGATGATTAAAGTGAAAAAAAGTGAAATATTCCTTTAAATATCATGCCTGGGGGGTGTCTATAGTATGCCTGTGAAGTGGTACATGTTTTCCGTGTTTAGAACAGTCCCTGCACAAAATGACATTTAACGGAAAAAAAAGTAATTTAAAACTGCTTGAGGTTTTAATGTAATATCTGGTTCCGGCAATATGGATGAAAATCATTGAGAAAATGGCATGGGTAGCCCCCCTGCCCATTACCAGCCCCTTTGGGTCTTGTACGGATATTAAGAGGAACCCCGTACCCATATTAAATAAAGGAAAGACGTGGGGCCCCCAGGCCCTATATACTCAGAATAGGTTTATTGTGTTAAGTAGAATCTGTTTGTAATTTAGCTCCAGTCAAAAAATCTATATTTAAGCTTTTTGGAAAACATGGTGAGGGGTTATCACCCCTGTATATTTTTTTTTGCCGTACATCTTTTTTCATCTCACTTCCTGTTGTCTCCTTCCATTTGCAAGTAGGAGACATTTGTAAGTTGGATGTTTGAAAGTAGGGGCCTGCCCTATATGCTCTGCAGAAATGGTGGAACAAGGTGTTGGTGTTGCCACAACATTGTAAGCTCTCAAAGTGACTCTTGGTGGGCGCTGGAGTGCCCTGCTGTGAACAATTATATCAAGAATTGTAATTACATGCCCCTGTTAAAAAGGGACTGAAAAATTGGGCCTTAGGCACTGGTACTGGTGCCATGACACTGCAACCTCTCCCATATACTCTAGCTGTATTGCAGGAATGAGCCCTGCTGCAAAGCATTGCATAAAAAATTGTAATTACATGCCCCTGTTAAACAGGGGCTGAAAAATTGGGCCTTAGGCACTGGTGCTGGTGCCACGACACTGCAACCTCTCCCATATACTCTAGTTGTAGTGCAGGAATGAGCCCTGCTGCAAAGCATTGCATCAAAAATTGTAATTACATGCCCCTGTTAAACAGGGGCTGAAAAATTGGGCTGGTGGCATCACCTGGAACCAAAAATGTTCTTCCAAGATATCAGCGGAGGAGGAGGATAGTAGACAGTCAACATAACAGGACAGTCACTCAGCATCAGCATAGGCAGTCTTGAAGGGATGTGATATTTAAAAAAAAAATTATTCGGTTACATCAGCTTCAGGTGCTTGGTAGCTGTGGGTGATCCAAGACTGATTCATCTTTATGAAGGCCAGTCGATCAACCGAGTCGGTGGACAGGTGCACCCTGTGATCGGTAACAAAGCCACCAGCAGCACTGAAGGTGCGTTCCAAAAGAACTGCTGGATGCAGGACAGGCCAGTAGCTCAATTGCATACTGTGCAAACTCTGGCCAGTGATCCATCCTCAAGACCCAGTAAGCCAGAGGATTTTTGGTGGGAAAGGTGTCCAAGTCTGACCTTGCCCCTAGGTATTCCTGCACCATGTAAATCTGACACTGGCAATGGTTGCTGGAACCGATCATACCTTGGGGCTGTAGACTAAAATATTGTCTGAACGCATCGGTCAGATGGCCACCTTCTCAACCGCTCCTTCTGACCGATGCCTCAGCAACATGTTGTCCAGGACCAGAAGTTTGTAACCTTCCAGTCTCTGGGAACGTGTTGCACAGACCTTTCTGCAAGGCCTCCCGGAGATGTCTCATCCTCTGCTCCCTCTGCGACGGCATCGTGGATCACGGAGAGTGGCCAGCCAGTAATGGTCCCTCTCCTTGATCCGAAGAATATGTGGATCCTTCAGCAGGCTTTGCAGGATCAGGGAGGCCATGCAGCGTAGGTTAGAGGAGGCATTTGGTCTGGAGTCATCTGGGTCACTAAGGACAACATGATCCGCAGCTACCTCCTCCCAGCCACGTACAAGTCCACGGGTTTCTTGGGACTGTAAATGATCCCTACAAGACTGCTGCTGATGCTGAGTGCCAGGCTCCACCTCCATGCTGACACAATCATCCTCCTCCTTCTCCTCCTCCTCCTCTTCCTCTTCCTGTGTGATGTGTGAGACAGCAGAAACACTGTCTGGATAAAAGGGGCCTTGAAAGCTAAAAAAGTCCTCCTCTTACTGTCTCTGTTCTGCCTCAAGTGCCCCGTCCATTATTCCATGCAGCGTATGCTGCAACAGGTGGACAAGAGGTACAGTGTCACTGATGCATGCACTGTCACTGCTCACCATCCTTGTGGCCTCCTCAAATGGTGACAGGACAGTGCATGCATCCCTGATCATTCCCCACTGGCATGGTGAGAAACAACCGAGCTCCCCTGACCCTGTCCTGGTGCCGTAGTCGCACAGGTACTCATTGATGGCCCTCTGCTGCATGTGCAGCCGCTGCAGCATGGCCAACGTTGAGTTCCACCTGGTGGGCATGTCACATATAAGGTGGTTCTTGGGCAGGTTCATTAAACGATCGGCGGAAATGCACACAGACTTTCCTGGCCTGCTTCAGGACATCCTGTAAGCCTGGGTACCTGCGCAAGAACCGCTGCACCACCAGGTTAAGGACGTGAGCCACACAGGGCACATTGGGTCAGTTCTCCCTGTCGGAGGGTGGAGAGGAGGTTGGTGCCATTGTCACAAACCACCAATACTGGCTTAAGCTGGCGTGGAGTCAACCACCTCTCGGCCTGCTCCTGCAGAGCTGATGAAATATCTGCCCCAGTGTGGCTCCTGTCCCCCAAACAAACCAGCGCAAGCACGGCATGGCATCGTTTTGCCTGCGTACTTGCATAGCCCCTTGAACGCCTATGGAGCACCGCTGGTTCCGAGGACAGAGCACTGGAAGAGGCCATGGAGGAAGAAGAAGAGGTGGGGGTGGAGGAGAGAGGTGTGTCATAACCAGTAGTAGCATTTTGAAGGCATGGTGGCGGAACAACCTCCAACACTACTGCACCTTGTCCTGCATCCTTCCCAGCTGCCAGAAGAAAGACCCAATGGGCCGTGAAAGACAGGTAACGTCCCTGTCCATGCATGCTGGACCATGAGTCAGCAGTAATATGCACCTTACCGCTGACCGACCTGACCAACAAGGCAAGGACATTGCCTTCCACATGCCGGTACAGAGCCGGAATCACCTTCCGTGAGAAAAAGTGGCATTTGGGGACCTGCCACTGAGAAACTGCACATTGCATTCACGGAAGGGGGCCGAGTCTACCAAAAGTAGCCTTTGAAGTGCTAGCAATTTAGCCAAGCTAGCATTCAACCACTGGGCATGTGGATGGCTGGGAGTGAACTTCTTTCTACAGTTCAGCAGCTGGGGCAGGGAAATTTGCTTGCTATAATCGGACGTGGCTGTAATGCTAGCAGAGTGCCCACAAGCACTTGGCTGTGACACACCTAATTCTAAACCTTTATTCCTCTCAGGGCGGGTTTCAGAGAGAACTGAAGGTCTAGTGGGGTTGGAGATCCCAGCTGATGAGGAGCAAGGAGAGGTCCGCTTTGTTCTTTGGTGTGGGTCTTTGAGGTAAGCTTGCCAACGAGCTGCATGGCAGGTCAATATATGTCTGGTCAAGCATGTGGTGCCCAAGTGGCTGATGTTTTGGCCACGTGAGATACGCTTGAGACATATGTTGCAAATAGTAGAGGTGCGATCTGATGTACTCATCTCAAAAAAGGCCCACACCAAAGAACTTTTAGAATAACGTGCAGAGGCAGCGCCCTGCACAGGCGGAGCTCTGCGGTGTGATTCAGTTGGTGTGCTGCCCCTAAGCTGGCCCCCGGAGGGCATCCTGCCTCGTTGGAGATGTGCCTCCTCCTCCTCCTCTCTCCTACCAGGCACCCACGTGGAGTCAGTGCCCTCATCATCCCCTACCTCTTCATCACTGGCAGTATGCTGCAGCTTGTGGAACATGACTGCTAAATTGCTGTCCTTCTTGAGCATCCCCTCTCTCTGCGCTCATGCTACTGCCTTCCTCTAGCTGAGTATCATCATCAGAGCCTACAAAACACTGGGCATCCTCCTGGAGCATGTACCCAACACTGTGCTCAAAGAGTTCAGGGGACTCCTCAGAAGGACGTGGTGGGTCTAGGGAAGGAGTCACTGATGATGACATTGAGATGAGGGAAGAGGATGCGTTTGCAGCTGCTTTGCTAGTACCCTGAGCCTAGGTGAGAGAGGATGAGGAGGATGAAGAGGGCTTGGTCATCCACTCTACCAAGTCTTCGGCATGATGAGGCTCAACACCTCCAGCTGCCAAAAATAAGGACAAGCGTGTCCCATGGCCACATGCTGATGACAATGCACCGCGTCCACGACCAGCACTGTTGTCTCTAGACACAGAGCCTGCTTTCCCTCTTTTATCGGCTCGTGCCTGTCTGCCTGTCCTTTTTGGCCTTCCAGACATGGTAATGGCCTGAAGGGAGATGGGAAAACCAGCAATTGGGTAGTGTATTTTGTGCTGGAGGCACACAACACCCACTAACTCCTGCAGATGCCTTTATTATAGAACACCAGCAATAAAGGGTAGATATAGGTGTATATTGTGCTGTGCTGGAGGCACACAACACTCACTAACTCCTGCAGATGCCTTTATTATAGAACAACAGGAATTAAAGGGTAGATACCGGTGTATACTGTGCTGTGCTGGAGGCACACAACACCCACTAACTCCTGCAGATGCCTTTATTATAGAACAACAGGAATTAAAGGGTAGATACCGGTGTATATTGTGCTGTGCTGTAGGCACACAACACCCACTAACTCCTGCAGATGCCTTTATTATAGAACAGGGTAGAACTAAAGGGTAGATACTGTGCTGTGGGCACACAACACCAACTAACTCCTGTGGATGGCAGATGGCTCAATTAGAGAAGAGCAATATAGGTAGATACTGGTGTAAAAATAAATACCATAAGGAAAGTTTTCTCTCTGCTCTAAACCATAATCGCCTTTTAATTTCATAATCCCATTTCAATTATTTTAATTATCACTTTAATTGAAATATAAGTAATTTTAATGGCACTAACAGTAATGATTACTTTTAAACTAGTCTTCACTGTTATATATTTAATGACCTTTCCCATGTCTACTGGTTGTTTTACATACATTGCAGACACTTACATGGCTGGGAGATTACCTCCAAAAAAATGGCCGCTATAGCAAGAGGAGACAATTATACAGCATATAGCTGTATAACCTCCAATAAAATGGCCGCCGTAGTAATTGGGGACACTTATACTGTCTTTGAAAGAATGTATGTGGCTTACACCCCTTGTCGAATTTAATACATTTTGATGCACTGCCATCGATGTCAATAGTTTCCAACTAGTAGCAATATACGCTTTGTGTATGATTGCTACGGTGTCTAAGTAGTTTAGCTGGCGCTCTATTAAGGGGCGTCCTCAATTGAATGTATGGGCGGTTTGTTTCCGCCCAGTGGATGTGGCTTACACTCCGTGTCGAATTTTTCGATGCGCTGCCGTCGATGGCCATATCAATAGTTTCCAACTAGTAGCAAGATACGATCTATGTATTATAACCTAAAAACCGGGGTATCTGGTGCTACCTATGATTAGGAAAAAATTTGAAAAAAATTATAGAGTAGAGATGCAAAGTGAGTATTTGTATAGACCCTAAAAATACCAGCAATCTCATAAAATGCCCTCTATATTTCAAAAGCCTATATCAAATATCCTATTCCCACACTAATGGAATTATTACCCTCTATCAGGGACAAGGTTCAATAATCCCAAAACTGCTGGAGGCCAAAAGCTCTATGTGACTTAACCAATGTGATCCCCTATGCAATTTTAACAATAAAATCGCATATATATTCTTGGGTGTAGCCTGGTCCAAAAATAATACGTACTTGTATCCGAAGAGCCCAAACCTAATGCCGCGTACACACGGGCGGACTGTATGGCGTACTTAGTCCGTCGAAACACATTTCAGCGGACAGTCCGCTCGTGTGTGGGCTTCAGCTGACTTTTTCAGCGTGCAGTCTGGCGTACTAAGTATTTCGGATTTTTCGAAATTCTGTCCGTCGTACTTTGGTTTCAGCGGACAATCCGCTCGTCAGTAGGCTAGTTCGACGGACTAAGAATGGCGCATGCCCAGAAAGGATTTACACGGCGGAAGGGTGCTTTGCTATGTATTGGACTTCCTATTTCTAGTCCCGTCGTACGTGCTGTACACGTCATCGCGCAAGCTTTTTGGGTATCCGTGTGTGGTCAAGTCCGTTCAGTCGAAAGTACGACGGACTGTCCGTCGGATTGTATGACAAACTAAGTACGCCATACAGTCCGCCCGTGTGTACGCGGCATAAGATTCCAAAAGGTGCTTATGTGCAAAAATATATATAAAACAAAATATATAAATAGGTGATATGGTACTCACATACAACTTGTGCCAAGAATCACATAGATGTTATTGCATGTGAACTCATCCAACAACATATCACCCTCACATAAAGACAGAACTACAGAAGACAGAACTACTCCTAAAGTGCAAATGTGTAACAGATTGAGTCAAGCATACAAAGTGCACGTGCCTATATACGAAGTGAATCGGAATTATAAAGTGCAAATTGCTGTAAACATAGACTCCAAATATTCATAGTGATACACCCTACCACTAAAAATATTGAGTAAGACTAAAAAATAAAAAATAGATAAAAGTTAAAAAATAAAAAAAACAAAAAACCCTTTACGTCAAAAGCCTATCACAAAGTGTAGATGTATAATGCATCTTTGTTTCCTCTATATACATCCTTAATCTAGGGTGTGTCGTTTGTTTGTTTTTTTCTTCCCTGGTTTTCAGATTCTGATTATTTTTTGGTTTAGATTCTGATGATTTTTTATTTTTTAACTTTTATCTATTTTTTATTTTTTAGTCTTACTCAATATTTTTTGTGGTAGGGTGTATCACTATGAATATTTGGAGTCTATGTTTACAGCAATTTGCACTTTATAATTCCGATTCACTTCGTATATAGGCACGTGCACTTTGTATGCTTGACTCAATCTGTTACACATTTGCACTTTAGGAGTAGTTCTGTCTTTACGTGAGGGTGATATGTTGTTGGATGAGTTCACATGCAATAACATCTATGTGATTCTTGGCACAAGTTGTATGTGAGTACCATATCACCTATTTATATATATTTTTTTATATATAGTTTTTGCACATAAGCACCTTTTGGAATCTTAGGTTTGGGCTCTTCAGATACAAGTGCATATTATTTTTGGACCAGGCTACACCCAAGAATATCTATGCGATTTTATTGTTAAAATCGCATAGGGGATTACATTGGTTAAGTCACATAGAGCTTTTGGCCTCCAGCAGTTTTGGGATTATTGAACCTTGTCCCTGATAGAGGGTAATATTTCCATTAGTGTGGGAATAGGATATTTGATATAGGCTTTTGAAATATAGAGGGCATTTTATGAGATTGCTGGTATTTTTAGGGTCTATACAAATACTCACTTTGCATCTCTACTCTATAATTTTTTTCTAATTTTTTCCTAATCAGAGGTAGCGCCAGATACCCCGGTTTTTAGGTTATAATATTGTGAAAACCCCGTTTGGGGGTTTTCTTTGGTGGGGGGCTGCAACCTAGTTAGTCCTTACTGTAAGGATATTTTCTATCTGTTTTAAAAAATATATATTTTTTTTCCACCTACTCTCTCCTCTACCTGTGAATAAGTAGCGCAGTTTCCTTCAGAATTTATAATACGATCTATGTATGATTGCTACGGTGTCTAAGTAGTTTCGCTGGTGCTGTATTAAGGGGCACCCTCAATCGAATGTATGGGCGGTTCGTTCCCGCTCAGTTCTCCTTTTAACTGCGTTTCCGCTCTATGCTCCTCTATCCCAGTTGAAGTCACCGGACGTGACGTAACGCGTAGGATACGGAGACCGGAAGTGACGCTCGCAGTAGAGCGGTCTGTTTGAATCAGTTTACGAATTTGGTGTTAACAGTCCACAGAGTTCTGGCTTCGCCGAACAGGCGAACAGCCGGTGTTTGAGTCGAACATGCGTTCGACTCGAACACCAAGCTCATCCCTAATTGGCACAGTATAGATGACAGCTTCCTGGCGGGATCATTTAGGTGGGTTTGAACTAGGATCCGAGCACACCTGAGCTCATCCTTATCAGTCACCAAAACAGGAACATAGGGAAAATCTGGATATAACTTTTAGGGTGTCAGTTGCCTAAGGTCCCACTCACATCTTCATGTTTTAATACATACACCGTAAAGCAAAACAACAGATGTGAGATAAGAAGCCACATCATTTAATGAGGCAGTTCAGATCGCTGCAGTGCAGTGTGGTGCGTTTAAAAAAATTAAAAGATATCTGTTGATCTGTGCATTCTCATGCGCTGTGATACCCAAACAAACAATGAAAAGGTATTTAAATACACTACAATGGAAGTGAAAAAAAGACAATAAAATATTGATAAAAGTGGACTGGGAGAGATTTTCTCTCATCCCTTGTTGTGCCTGTAAGGCTACTTTCACAATGGGGTGGGGGGGGTGTTAGCGGTAAAGCGCTGCTAATGTTAGCTGGCTTTACTACTGTAATAGCAGTGCTTTTTGGCCACTAGCGGGCGCTTTTATCCCCCGCCAGGGGGCACATAAAGGACCGTGTATATACTGCTCCCGCACCACCAAAAAGATGCTGCTTGCAGGACTTTTTCTAATATCCTGCAAGTGCACTGCTCCAGTGTGAAGCTTTTACACTGGGGCTGCAGGGGAGGCACTATTTTTGCCCTTTAGTGCCTCAGTTTGAAAGTAGCCTAAGACAGGAAGTGAAAAATCTCAGCAAAACAGAAAACAAAATCTGACAGAAGGACAATTGGTAGAGAAAAGCTTCCTGTGGATGTGGAGAGGTGTTCGTCCTACGAGGATATGTCCGCCAGCGAGGGCCCCTGGGTAATGCACAGACTCGTTCATTTGGTGGGGATATGTTCACTCTGCGAAGACATTATCGTTTGATACCTATCTGCTTTTGTGGAGGGATGTACGCTTGTGTCTTTTTATGTGTCTGAGCACCACGTGGAGAGACCATGACGTGTCCCTGCAGATAGCCTCGCGTCCATAGGAATGGTAGTATAATCCTGCCTTCTTTTGTTCTCTGAACAATGCAGAATGAGGATTTATGCCAATGGTAGATGCAGGAATGTGTGCACGAGCTTGGTCAGAACAATGTTCACTATTTCTTAGATGCCAATCTCACTACACGTGGGTTCCTTTGTTAACTGTAGGAGCACAGTTTTCGGGTACAAAGGGTGGGAAATTGTGCACACTGAAATGGGTGAATGGTGTAGCGCTAACTGATCAGCAAAAATATATGAATATATGTGAAAATGAATACAATAACGTGAAATTGACATGAAAAATCAAAAGTCCATCTGCAAAGTAAAACGATGTCACTATGATGCAAACAATAGTCTGACCAGCAATGGAACATAAATCCAATGGCGAGTAAATAATAAAATCCAAAATAGTGTCCAATATATAAAAAATATATATAAAATAGTGTCCAAACACCAAGTAATGAGAAAAAAACAATGGAATGGAGATGAACATGGAACACTGTTCAGTGAAGAGACATCGAAGATGGTATAGCATCAAAAACAATGGGAAATGTGTATGCCCTTACCGGAACAGATGGACTCCAGTGTCGGTGAATGAGCAGAATGAGCAGAATGCCACAAATGGCCAATATGTAGACCTCAGAATGGAATAGTAGTGGAATGCCTCCGGAACTAACTCCCAGAACACCAAAAAGGACCTCCAACAGGATCTCCAATCAGGAAAACGTCAACGACTGAATCCTGGTGATGGATTCAACTGGATGGCGGAGCCATATGCTTCCAGATGATATGTGGGAAGAAAAATTACTTCCACATAGTGTAGGTCAAAAAGGGTATTTTATTTCTAAAAACCAGCAGGTAACAATAAAAAGTGATCCCAAATAAAAATGTCAGGCAATGTGGAGCTGATGAGCCTAGCCCTACGCATTTCAACCAAAGGGTCTTCAACAGTGGCACACTGGTCTGCACGGACATGACCAGATACTCCCCTAGTCATAGTTTTATTTACTAGATACATATGTTTTGTTATAACTGTTCAAAGTCCTATAAATAAACGGAGCTCCCGTTGTCACCCAGGACTGCCTGGGGAGTTTCCAATGTAATAACAACCGCTGTGTCTATTTTACTTAATAGCCCTATGCACTCAATTGTATTATCCAAAAGAGCTAAAAAATGTGCTTATTAGCGCAAGCGAAGTTGATTGCACATAGGGTACATTAATTTCCACAACAGTTTGGCGAGCCATGATTTTTGGAGCCAACAGAATGCCCACAATGGCCCTGGTGATAGCAGCAATCCAAGCTCCAAGTATCTTGGCTTCTGCCTAGTAACCACATGTTTCAGTGAATGCAAGGTGTTCTCTGAACAAGGTGGCGTTTTGGGACATCACTGCCCCGCTCTCCACCTCATCCAGTGGAGAGTTTTGGATAAACGTTCTGTAAAAAATTGCAAACCCACTGCAAAATGGCCTTGACATTAATTAGCAGTATGCGTGGCTATGCCAGAAACTGAGACAATGAATTCCAAAAACGGGACCACATGGCATGAAAAATATACTTCAGTTTGGCATAAAGAAAGTGTGTTAAAAAAGCAAGACTGCTTCAACATGACATTAATAGTCTGTCAAAAGACTGGTGAAAGTATCTTCCAAATAGATGACTAGAAATTTGCTCAGGTTGTCTGGGAAATATCTTTAATGAATATAAAGTATATTAAAGTACTTGTAATGCTCATCTCTAGTGTTAAAGACTGTCTTCTACCCATGGGTGGTGAAGAACGGATCTGTTCCTGATGATTAACTCATTTCGTAAGTACTAGTATGAGAGTCTAGAGGTTTACTGTACCTTGGTCAAGTGGATAGTTGTCAATAGCAACCAGGGACATCAGAGTTTAAAACAATCTGCACCCTTTGGGTGGAGTCTATGCTCAGTCTCACCACTCTAGTTTTTGTATTGATCTGCAGATTGTTTTACACCCTGAAATTATTTATCCTTGTCTGATTGGACTTGTGTTATCTCAATAAACCATCACAGTTTTATGCTATGTTGGCATTCTTTTCCTCCTTTTTTTTCCTCCTTTACTTTTACACCACATGGGAGCAAGAGACAGAGAGAGCAGCCATTTGAATTGATATATTCATTATCCTGCCTACATACAGAGGATGGATTCTATGCACTGTATTAACCCATGCTTTATTAGGTTGCTATAATTTGGAGTCTATTCATCTGGTAAGGGCACAGCTTTTCCTTTTATCACAGTGGAAGGTGCACTTGTGGTGTCTAATCTTTCACTATCACTGAGAAACGATTATTCAAGAACATTTCACCTACATATAGACACCAGTCCATCCAGTTCAACCTGAGTGAGTATCTATAATTGTCCCTATCCCTGTACATTACACACTCGCATCAGTCCCTACCCTCAAGGAGCCCAAAATCTAAGGTCCTCATTCATATACTAGGGCCAATTTTGGACAGAAACCAATTAACCTACCTGCATGTCTTTGGAGTGTGGGAGGAAACCGGAGTACCCACAGGAAACCCACACAGGCACAGGGAGAACATGCAAAGTCCAGGCAGGTAGTGTTGAGGTTGGGATTCAAACCAGTGACCCTTTTTACTGCTAGGCGAGAGTGCTAACCACTATACCACTGTGCCGCCTTTTTTTGGATTTTTTTATGAACTGATCACTGTTACTTTGGATGTCTTCCTAATATATACAATATATATGTAGCAGCGACACTTTTGACAAGGTGTCCGCTATGTACACATTTAGTTTTTTCCTCAGAACAGTAAAGGGGTTCTGAGGGCTGATTGTGTAGGTTTAACTTTGGTATCAGTTTGGCTGGGCTGTGTTAGGGTCCTGCCTGGTCATGTGTACAGTTAGGTGCACATGACAGGACCAGAACTAGGCCTGGTTGGAAGCTTTAGGTATCAGCGTTTCCCTGAACCAATCAGTGGTTGGGTCTGGCCCCGCTGAGGAGTCTGGAGAAGGGTACTTAAGATGTTGAAGTCTTGTGTTCATGGTTCATTCGTTAGGCTAGAGCTGACTGTTCCTGAGTCTGGACCGGGGTATCCCCACGAGGGGTCCCGGTTACGGCAGCGTGTACCGCCCCACAACATGGTCCGTTTGACTAGCATCATTAGACCCGCATGGTCTGGGGTAAGGATTCATCTGTTCCCGAGTCTCAGAAC
This sequence comes from Lithobates pipiens, assembly GCF_037356315.1. Classification (NCBI taxonomy): domain Eukaryota; kingdom Metazoa; phylum Chordata; class Amphibia; order Anura; family Ranidae; genus Lithobates; species Lithobates pipiens. Next base: position 281,268,730 of record NW_027507748.1, on the reverse strand, counting down.
CGGCTGGTCCGAGGCACAGTAACTGAGAGAGGATTTAAGGCACCCGGGTGTGCTCTCAACTTGGAGGGGCACCGCAGCTCGTTTAAGATACCGGGCTAGGACTCTTCGGAGGAGGGCCAACAAGCTGGCATTCCAAGAAGTGCCTGGTTGCTGAGTTTTTAAGGACACTAACAAATCCATGCTTTTCCAGTACTGCCAAGGAGACAGGGAACATTCCAGGTACTGAGGAAAAATTCATGTTCACTTTCGGTTGCAAAATTTATTCAAGATCAGAGTCTTTACAAGTTCCGGATTAAGGTGCTGACTGCCAAAATCTCTGGCTAGAGATTTGTTCAGCTTTTAAGTGCCCAGCTGCGAGTGGTTACTGTCTGGGTTATATTAGAGACTTTCTAATGATTAGCAGTTCAAGGTGCCTGAGTTTCTTCACCCTTGCCCTCTGTTCCCATACGAGACTGTTTTTGTTGGATGTTACCCCTGCAAATAAAAACCTTTCTAAAGGACTTTTATGGTGTCACATACACATATGTTCTGTTGTGTGATTGCCAGCTGCTGTTTATGATTATCCAATTTTTTTTTCATCTGTGCAACTACTACATATATTTTTCTATTTCACTCGTAACACTTGTATGCTCAGTTGCTCTATGCCCTATGCTCAAAAAGTTTATTTAATTTATTTTTGTCCCCATAGACATCAATTAGAAAGTCTGAAAATGCACGATTTTTGTGCCTAAAAAACTCCTCTCTTTCTCTTGAACTGTTCTCTTCCCCTTGATCAGCCAAGGGACCAAATGCCTGTAGCTTGATACTTGTAAAACACCTGAAAAATTGCTTCAAAATCACGGGTTCAGCGGGCTGCCTGCCCTGGTGTAAAGCACAGAGGTTTTCTTCTGCCGCGTGCTTGCAGTCAGGATCATCACATAGGAGGCCTACAGCGTTAAAGAATATGTCCTTAGAAGCCAGGGCAGTGTCTGAGGATGGTAGACTAAAGGGTCAGAACAATGCATCCCCTTGGAGAAGAGATAATACTCGTAGTTGTTCAGAAGCCAAGGATGCAAAGAGGCCAGGAGCGACGCTGTTAATACAACTTGCAAGAGTTATTAAACATTTTTAAAGTCTTGATAGTTACTGCTGATATATTATAATATATACTACATATTATAATATAGATATTTATTAAGAAAAACTGTTTTTATTAAATTTTTATAAGAAATTGTTACAGCCTTGCTGCTTTTTTCCAGCATATGGCAAAAGATGTTCTGCCATAAAGCAGTAAACCTACAGTAGATGTTTTCTCCTCGCAATACTGGGAGCTATCCTACAAATAAAACGTAATCACATAATTACATGTGCCCTTGTGTGAATTGCAAGGGTTTTTTTTATAACTTTATATTTATACTTTTTAAATTTTGCTAATGGAATATCTGATAAGTGCTACAAACATGTCCTAAACAAATAGTTATCCATTGGAGTATGCCAGTCAGTAGTGTCCTTGGTTTTAAAAACAATTTGATAAAGCAAACATTTATTTGAAGCAGTGACCTTGGTTTCCTGACAGATTTGGCTTTATAGTTATCATTTTGTTCAGCTATTCGATGGTACAGCCTCCTTTTCCAGAGTACAGTGTACTTTGTGATTACAAAATAATGTTTAATGCTTATTAAGTTGCCACATCAAGGGAACAGTTTGCCTAACATGAACTTATCTCTAAGCGGGCAATTTAAACTAAGCATGACTAAAAGGAATGCATAAGCAAAGGTTGCCTGCAGTCAAAACTAATTAGTGGATCCAGAGATAAATGCAGATTTTGTCATGTCCACAGTACTGCACATGAGATATTGCAAATAGAATTGCAAACAAAATTGCAAAGCCTTTACTTAAATTCTGTGATAAAAGGGGTGACCTAGGAATGAAAGGAAGGGGTAACCTAGTCATTTCCCACACATAATACTTTGGGTTCATTGAAGCTTCAGTTTACACAGTAGTAATGCATTGAGACTCCTGATTGCATATGGCTCATTTACAGTAAAAATCTAAAATATGTGCTTATTGATAATGCACTAATTTTTTCGTTTTAACTTTATTTTTAACTTTAAAGTCTTTGATAAGTATTTGCAATTTAATTGGCAATGCTAGTGCTCGCTACTTCTTATTATCACTTTAACAATTTCTTTGGTACTGTGTATATTAGCTATTGTCTCTCAGAAAAACAGTAGTTCTTAGGCAAATTTACTTTCAATATATACAGTATACAGTCTGCTTTCCCTTGCAGAGAGAAATAAGAATTATGATCACAACCAGCGCTCATAAGAGAATATTAGTCCTAGAAATGGTCCATTAGACAATGTTGTCTCAATATATCACTTGGCAACCTCTGGATCAAATAAAGTAAATTTTTCCAAATTACGAGTGCATACTGTTTCCTGAACCTTCATCCTACAGGTGGAGTTCCAATCTGCAGGCTAATCTTCCCTTCCACAGGTTATATTCTCAGAATAAAACCAAAATAAACACAATATCGTGTAGTTTGTTCATCTCAGAGACTCCATAAAAAAGTTATCTTTTACATGGACAATCTGGACAAACATTGGAGTGGAGGAATGGGGACATTTTAAAAGGAGCAGAGAGAGGAGTGATTTACAGATGTTTCAGTTTGGTAAGGTGCATGGATTGACTTTGCTGGGTATCTGCCCTTGGTGTCAGCATCATATAGATATGCACATTTTGAGTGGTTTTATCACCTAAATTAGCAGCATTTGAAGCGGTATTACACTATAATAGTGTTGTTGTTGTTTTTTTGGGGGGGTCATTTCAATATCCTCACTGGCGTCAAGCAGGAGAAATAATTTTTAAAGTGATTGATTTATAAATGCATGAACTTGGAAGTCTGGAAGGGTTCATGGATAGACTTTACTGGGTAACTGCACTCGGTGGAATGTTCACTGGGTTAAAGGGATATGCACATTTTGTACAACTCAATGTGAGTAGTGTTATCATCTTTATTAGTAAACACTTGAATCGGTATTATACTGTATTGGTGGTTTTGTTTTTGGGGTCATTACTACATCCATATTGGAGCCATTGAGGAGGATTATCTCTCAACCACTTAAGCCCCGGACCATTTGGCCTCGGCAAAGACCAGAGCACATTTTGTGATTCGGCACTGCTTCACTTTAACTGACAATTGTGCATTCAGGCGACGTGCCTCACAAACAAAATTGATGTCCTTTTTTCCCCACAAATAGAGCTTTCTTTTGGTGGTATTTGATCACCTCTGCAGTTTTTACTTTTTGCGCTATAAACAAAAAGATAGTGACAATTTTGAAAAAAACACATTTTTTTTGCTATAATAAATATCCCCAAAAAATACATAAAAGAACTTTTTTTTTTCCTCAGTTCAGGCTGATACATAGTCTTCTACATATGTTTGGTTAAAAAAAATCTCAATGAGTGTTTATTAATTGGTTTGCGCAAAAGTTATAGCGTCTACAAAATAAGGGATAGTTTTATGGCATTTTTATTATTATTTTTTTTTTTACTAGTAATGGCGGTGGTCAGCGATTTTTATCGGGACTGCGACATTATGGCAGACACATTGGAACTTTTGGTGTGATTTTGGGACCATTCACATTTATGCATCTATCAGTGCAATTAAAAACTGTGGGGGGAGGGGCTGTGTGTTACAGGACACTGATTACGGCTCCCGATCACAGGGAGCAGAGATCGTTGTCAGTGTCATTAGGCAGAATGGGGAAATACTTGTTTACATTAGCATCTCCTCGTTTTTTCCTCTCCATGAGACGATCACGAAGCTGCCGGTGGCGCGCGGCCGCGAGCCGCCTCTTAAAGGGCCACAGTATATCTGCGTGAGGTGGTCGGGAAGTGAGGTGCTGCCAGTGGTAGAATTACACATGTGACATGGCCCTTTGGCATTGTTAGTTTAATGAAGGTCAGAGTACAGATAAGCAACAAAGAGGAATGAGAAAGACAGACAGATTTGGTTCCCTGATTTTCCCTAAGTTTGCTCCAAAAATCCTCCACTCTGAAATATCACCATCCTCAATACAAATTTTTATTTTGAATTTACTTCTGAATACAAAATTACTTTTTTAATGATCTATTTCATGCATATTAGGCTGCAGTGATTTTTTTCCTGCAGTGTCATTCAATCGTATTCAGACAGTGTACATTAGTATAAGGCCGCGTACACACGAGCGGACTTTTCAACATCCAAAGTCCGTCAGACCGAGTCCGTCAGACTATCCGATCGTGTGTGGGCTGCAACGGACTTTTGATTCACCAAAGTCTGACGGACTTTAGAATATGGAACATGCTTCAAATTTTCCCGACGGAACTCCGCCGGACCCGGTCCCCTTTGAAAAATCCGCTCGTGTGTATGCTACTCCGACGGACTAAAACCGACGCTAGGGCAGCTATTGGCTACTGGCTATGAACTTCCTTATTCGAGTCGGGTCGTACGTCATCACGTTCGAATCCGTCGGAGTTTAGTGTGATCGTGTGTGGCCAAGTCCGTTCGGCCGAAAAGTCTGTCAGAACTCCGGCGGAACTCCGGCGGAACTCCGGCGGAACTCCTTTGGAAGTCTGTCGGACATAAGTCCTCTCGTGTGTACGGGGCTTAAGAAGCAAAATATTAAACCATGCAGAACAATTATGTTCCTATTGTTGCTAAGCAAGAAATAATTACTATAGTTTGTTATTTTTGTCTTTTACACTTGAGTCGCACCAACTAGAATGGGAAATAAATGGATTTTGACTTGTCATACGGCTTCACATGTGTCAAGTTGCACAACGAGTTGCACTAGTAGAAACGGGGACTTAGGCTGTTTAGTTCATAATATCTCAATAGCAATTTTCCTACTACTATTAAAAAGGGAAATAAATCAAACATTTAAAAGCAAAGCAATTCTTTATTTTCTAAGAATCCGAATAATCATTTAATCATGACTTTTGAGGAGCAATAAAAGCTCAAAGAATTTGTGAGATTGGGCTAGATATCATTGGCATTTAGGGAAATAAAGAAAATATTTTTATGTACCTTAATTTCTGTCATAAAACATGTATTTTTAATGTGCATGGCCAATGGTCCAAAAAGTAAAGAAAAATAAAGAGACAATGGACATCCCTGACAAATGTTATTCCCAATAGGTACTAAATAAAATAGAGAGGGTTAGACTAGGTTAGAACAGCGATCTATGGGGTTAATTTACTAAAACTGGGGAGTGCATAATCTGGTGCAGCTCTTCATACTAGACAATCAGCTTCTAACTTCCGCTTGTTCAATTAAACTTTGAAGAAAAAAACTGGAAGCTGATTGATTTCTATAAGAGCTGCAACAGATTATGCACCAGTTTTAGTAAATCAACCCCTATGACTGAAAAACTGCCTGATGAACATTTCCTGCCTGCCTGCTAAGCATTTCCTTTAGGGAGACTAAATTAACAAATTTACGTAATCTTGTTAAGATTAGGGATGAGCCGAACACCCCCCAGTTCGGTTCGCACCAGAACTTTCGAACGGACCGAAAATTCATACGAACTTTAGAACCCCATTGAAGTCTATGGGACTCGAACGTTTGAAATAAAAAGTGCTAATTTTAATGGCTAATATGCAAGATACTGTCCTAAAAAGGGTTTGGGGACCTGGCTCCTGCCCCAGGGGACATGGGTCAATGCCTAAAATGTTTTTAAAAATGGCTGTTTTGGCGGGAGCACTGATTTTAATGATGATTAAAGTGAAAAAAGTGAAATATTCCTTTAAATATCGTGCCTGGGGGTGTCTATAGTATGCCTGTGAAGTGCCGCGTGTTTCCCGTGTTTAGAACAGTCCCTGCACAAAATGACATTTAACGGAAAAAAAGTCATTTCAAACTGCTTGCGTTTTTAATGTAATATCTGGTTCCGGCAATATGGATGAAAATCATTGAGAAAAATGGCATGGGTAGCCCCCCCTGTCCATTACCAGCCCCTTTGGGTCTTGTACCCATATTAAGAGGAACACCGTACCAATATTAAAAAGGAAAGACGTGGGGCCCCCAGGCCCTATATACTCAGAACAGCAGTATACAGGCGGTGCAAACAAGACAGGGACTGTGTAGATTTGTTGTGTTAAGTAGAATCTGTTTGTAATTTTGAACTGGTACATTTTTAAAGTGTAGCTCCAGTCAAAAAATCTATTTTTAAGCTTTTTCCAAAACATAGGGAAGGGTTATCACCCCTGTATAATTTGTTTTGCCATCCGTCTTTTTTCATCTCACTTCCTGTTGTCTCCTTCCGTTTGCAAGTAGGAGACGTTTGTAAGTTGGATGTTTGAAAGTAGGGGGCTGCCCTATATGCTCTGCAGAAATGGCGGAACAAGGTGTTGGTGTTGCCACAACATTATAAGCCCTCAAAGTGACTCTTGGTGGGCGCTGGAGCGCCCTGCTGTGAATGATTTTTTTAAGAATTGTAATTACATGCCATTGTTGAACAGTGGTAGAAAAATTGGGCCTTTGGTGGTTGTGGTGCTGGTGCCACAACACTATACGTCCTCACAGTTACTCTGGTTGGGCACAGGAACGGGCCCTGCTGTGAAATATTATATCAAAAATTGTAATTACATGCCCCTGTTAAACAGGGGCTGAAAAATTGGGCCTTAGGCACTGGTGCTGGTGCCACAACACTGCAACCTCTCCCATATACTCTAGTTGTAGTGCAGGAATGAGCCCTGCTGCAAAGCATTGCATCAAAAATTGTAATTAAACGCCCCTGTTAAACAGGGGCTGAAAAATTGGGCTACTGGCACTGGTGCTGGTGCCACGACACTGCAACCTCTCCCGTATACTCTAGTTGTAGTGCAGGAATGAGCCCTGCTGAAAAGCATTGCAACTAAAATTGTAATTAAACACCCCTGTTAAACAGGGGTTGAAAAATTGGGCCTTTGGTGGCACTGGTGCTACGACACTGCAACCTCTCCCATATACTCTAGTTGTAGTGCAGGAATGACCCCTGCTGCAAAGCATTGCCTCAAAAATTGCAATTAAACGCCCCTGTTAAACAGGGGCTGAAAATTTGGGCCTTAGGCACTGGTGCTGGTGCCACGACACTGCAACCTCTCCCATATACTCTAGTTGTAGTGCAGGAATGAGCCCTGCTGCAAAGCATTGCATCAAAAATTGTAATTAAACACTCCTGTTAAACAGGGGCTGAAAAATTGGGCTGCTGGCACTGGTGCTGTTGCCACGACACTGCAACCTCTCCCATATACTCTAGTTGTGGTGCAGGAATGAGCCCTACAGCAAAGTATTGCATCAAAAATTGTAATTAAACGCCCCTGTTAAACAGGGGCTGAAAAATTGGGCTGCTGGCACTGGTTCTGGTGCCACAACACTGCAACCTCTCCCATATACTCTAGTTGTGGTGCAGGAATGAGCCCTGCTGCAAAGTATTGCATCAAAAATTGTAATTAAACGCGGTTAAACAGGGGCTGAAAAATTGGACTGGTGGCATCACCCAGAATCAAAAATGTTCTTCAAACATATCAGCGGAGGAGGAAGAGGATAGACAATCAACATAACAGGACAGTCACTCAGCATCAGCATAGACAGTCTTGAAGGGATGTGATATTTAAAAAAAATTATTCGGTTACATCAGCTTCAGGTGCTTGGTAGCTGTGGGTGATCCAAGACTGATTAATCTTTATGAAGGTCAGTCGATCAACCGAGTCGGTGGACAGGCGCATCCTGTGATCGGTAACAAAGCCACCAGCAGCACTGAAGGTGCGTTCCGAAAGAACGCTGGATGCATAACAGGCCAGTAGCTTAATTGCATACTGTGCAAGCTCTGGCAAGTGATCCATCCTCAAGACCCAGTAAGCCAGAGGATTTTCGGTGGGAAAGGTGTCCAAGTCTGACCTTGCCCCTAGGTATTCCTGCACCATGTAAATCAGACGCTGGCGATGGTTGCTGGAACCGATCATACCTTGGGGCTGCGGACTAAAAAATTGTCTGAACGGATTGGTCAGATAGCCACCTTCTCCACCGCTCCTTCTGACCGATGCCTCAGCAACACCTTGTCCAGGACCAGGAGTTTGTAACCTCCCAGTCTCTGGGAACGCATTGCACAGACCTTTCTGCAAGGCCTCCCGGAGATGTCTCATCCTTTGCTCCCTCTGCGATGGCAAGATAAGGTCGACAACCTTACCCTTGTACCGTGGATCCAGGAGAGTGGCCAGCCAGTAATGGTCCCTCTCCTTGATCCGAAGAATACGAGGATCCTTCAGCAAGCTTTGCAGGATCAGGGAGGCCATGCAGTGTAGGTTAGCTGAGGCATTCGGTCCGGAGTCCTCTGGGTCACTAAGGACAACATTATCCGCAGCTACCTCCTCCCAGCCACGTACAAGTCCACGGGTTTCTTGGGACTGTAAATCATCCCTACAAGACTGCTGCTGATGCTGAGTGCCAGCCTCCACCTCCATGCTTCCTGTGTGATGGGTGGGACAGCAGGAACACTGTCTGGATAAAGGGGGCCTTGAGCGGCAAGGAAGTCCTCCTCTTCCTGCCTCTGTTCTGCCTCAAGTGCCCTGTCCATTATTCCACGCAGCGTATGCTCCAACAGGTGGACAAGAGGTACAGTGTCACTGATGCATGCACTGTCACTGCTCACCATCCTTGTGGCCTCCTCAAACGGTGACAGGACAGTGCATGCATCCCTGATCATGCCCCACTGGTGTGGTGAGAAAAAAACAAGCTCCCCTGACCCTGTCCTGGTGCCGTAGTCGTACAGGTACTCATTGATGGCCCTCTGCTGCATGTGGAGCGGCTGCAGCATGGCCAACGGTGAGTTCCACCTGGTGGGCATGTCACATATAAGGCGGTTCTTGGGCAGGTTCAACTCCTTTTGGAGCTCAGCCAGCCGAGCACAGGCATTAAATGATCGGCGGAAATGCACAAAGACTTTCCTGGCCTGCTTCAGGACATCCTGTAAGCCCGGGTACCTGCCCAAGAACCGCTGCACCACCAGGTTAAGGACGTGAGCCACACAGGGCACATGGGTCAGTTGTCCTTGTCGGAGGGCGGAGAGGAGGTTGGTGCCATTGTCGCAAACCACCATTCCTGACTTAAGCTGGCATGGCATCAACCACCTCTCGGCCTGCCCCTGCAGAGCTGACAAAATATCTGCCCCAGTGTGGCTCCTGTCCCCCAAACAAACCAGTGCAAGCTTGGCATGGCATCGTCTTGCCTGCGTACCGCTGGTTCTGAGGACAGAGCACTGGAAGAGGCCATGGAGGAAGAAGAAGAGGAGGGGGTGGAGGAGAGAGGTGTGTCACAACCAGTAGTAGCATTTTGGAGGCGTGGTGGTGGAACAACCTCCAACACTACTGCACCTTGTCCTGCATCCTTCCCAGCAGCCAGAAGAGTGACCCAATGGGCCGTGAAAGACAGGTAACGTCCCTGTCCATGCCTTCTGGACCATGAGTCAGCGGTAATATGCACCTTACCACTGACCGCCCTGTCCAGCGAGGCAAGGACATTGCCTTCCACATGCCAGTAGAGAGCCAGAATCGCCTTCCGTGAGAAAAAGTGGCGTTTGGGGACCTGCCACTGAGGAACCGCACATTGTACAAACTCACGGAAGGGGGCTGAGTCTACCAACTGAAAAGGCAGCAGTTAAAGTGCTAGCAATTTAGCCAAGCTAGCATTCAACCGCTGGGAATGTGGATGGCTGGGAGTGAACTTCTTTCGATGGTCCAGCAGCTGGGGCAGGGAAATTTGCCTGCTATAATCGGATGTGGGTATACTGCTAGCAGAGTGCCCGGAAGCACTTGGCTGTGACACACCTAATTCTACACCTTCATTCCTCTCAGAGCAGGTTTCAGAGAGGACTGAAGGTCTAGTGGGGTTGGAGATCCCAGCTGATGAGGAGCAAGGAGAGGTCCGCTTTGTTCTTTGGTGTGGGTCTTTGAGGTACGCTTGCCAATGAGCTGCATGGTAGGTCAACATATGTCTGGTCAAGCATGTGGTGCCCAAGCGGCTGATGTTTTGGCCACGCGAGATACGCTTGAGACATATGTTGCAAATAGCAGCGGTGCGATCTGATGCACTCGTCTCAAAAAAGGCCCACACCAAAGAACTTTTAGAAAAACGCGCAGAGGCAGCGCCCTGCACAGGCGGAGCTCTGCCGTGTGATTCAGTCGGTGTGCTGCCCCTAAGCTGGCCCCCGGAGGGCATCCTGCCTCGTTGGACAAGTGCCTCCTCCTCCTCCTCTCTCCTACCAGGCACCCATGTGGAGTCAGTGCCCTCTTCATCCCCTCCCTCTTCATCGCTGGAGCAAACCTGGCAGTATGCTGCAGCTTTTGGAATATGACTGCCAGATTGCTGTCCTTCTTGAGCATCCCCTCTCTTTGCACTCACGCTACTGCATTCCTCTAGCTGAGTATCATCATCAGAGCCTAAAAAACACTGGGCATTCTCCTGGAGCATGTACCCAACACTGTGCTCAAAGAGTTCAGGGGACTCCTCAGAAGGACGTGGTGGGTCTAGGGAAGGAGTCACTGATGATGACATTGAGAGAAGGGAAGACGATGCGTTGGCAGCTGCTTTGCTAGTACCCTGAGCCTGGGTGAGAGAGGATGAGGAGGATGAAGAGGGCTTGGTCATCCACTCTACCAAGTCTTCGGCATGATGTGGCTCAACACGTCTGGCTGTCGAAAAGAAGGACAAGCGTGTCCTATGGCCACGTGCTGATGATGAAGATGCACCTAGTCCACGACCAGCACTGTTGTCTCTAGACACAAAGCCTGCTTGCCCTCTTTTATCGGCTCGTGCCTGTCTGACTCTCCTTCTTGGCCTTCCAGACATGGTAATGGCCTGAAGGGAGATGGGAAAACCAGCAATTGGGTAGTGTATATTGTGCTGGAGGCACACAACACCCACTAACTCCTGCAGATGGCAGATGGCTCAATTAAAGACGAGCTATATAGGTGGATATTTTTTTTAATGATTATCTGCTACCAATCATACAAATTTTCATTACAAATCAAATATCAGTTAACATTCACTTTACAAATAAACAAACAAACTATACAATCAAAGGGAAAACAACTTTACATGTCATCTTCCCCATCTACTTCTTCAGAGGAAAAATCTATAAATAGGTATATAAATCACTTCTACTATTAGGCCTTGGCAATGGCCTAGGTTCCACCTCAGGTGGTGGAGCCCTCTTTTTCTTTCCCTGTTTATTCCTGATTGTGACCCACGCCACCTCACCCTCCTCATCAGACACCTCTTTTGGGCGTTTCTGAGCCCCTTTTATTGAGACTTCCATCTCCTCTTCCCCAGACTTATCCTCACTGGCCGAGGAATCGGACAAAGAGGCAGCGACCAGACGCCTACCTGGCCGACATCTCCGAGGAAGAGGAGTAGGAACAGAAACTTGGGAATGGGAACCCTGAGCTTTCTCACCCGAAGGAGGAGGCCCAACTACTTCAGCTTGACCAACATTTTGGTCAGACATTTGGGCTTCAACAACAGGGGCCTGGACAGCTTCAGCAGGCCGTACTCCTTTCTCTTTTTGAGGAACCCTACTTGCCCTTTGGGCTTGAGACTCCCCTTGCGACTCAGGAACACCCTCCTGACTCTCCCCCCTTGAATTCTGCCCAGTAGGGGGCGGAGCACTATCCCTCCCTGGCCTACCACCTGCTGCTGCTTCACACCTGTAAGCCCTGGGGCAGCTACTAAAGGGATGCCCCATCTGGCCACAAAGGTTGCAGCAAATTAATCCGCAGGTGTCACCTGAGTGCCCAAACTTGTTGCATTTGGTGCAGCGCATAACTGTGCAGTCTGCACTCAAATGGGTTGGACACCCACATCTAAAACATCGGCGGGGCTGGCCCGGGTAGAACACCAGAATTCTGTCCCTACCCAGGAACGCACTCCCTGGGACATGTGCAACTGTGTTGCCAGATCTTCTTAAGCGAATCCTGGTGTTCCATGCCCCAGTCCATACCCCGCGTTTGTCCAGGCATTTATTCAAAGGACACAGCAACTGACCGTGTCTACCCAGCCAAGTCGCTATGTCCTCCGGAGGCAGGCTCTCATTTCTTACTAAAACTGTAAGACTTTTAATATCCTCCTGTCTGCTCAATGGGATCAGGCGGAATCCCTTCCAAGGGTCAGTCCCCCTGACTAGCCCAAAAGCAGTAATGAATCGCTCCATGGTCACTGCGTTAGTAAAGCTGACATCAAAGTCCGGGGAACCCGATGGGTGAATTACAGCAAATAATTCCTCCACCTTGAACCCCAACGCCAGGACCATGTCCACAACTTGCCCTCTCGTGGGGCACTGACCAGTACTCTCCCACCTTAGTTGGACTACATTTCTACGCTTGCGCTCTGGACCACCCGTCCCCCTAGACCAAGAGTTGGCCCCAGAGGTCTGATCAGCCGGAGGCACTCTAAAATTACTGGCCCCGAACTGATGGTACAGGTGGTCCAGAGGCACACTGGACCCAACCACATTGGCGTAGGAGCGTTTTTCGCCAAGAGCTGTCAGCAATCTTATCTCCGGCGTACCCCTTAATACGGGTCCCGGAGGAGGAGCTTCTGTCACTAATACTGAGGGAACGGCTTGGGAAGAGGTTTTTCCCTCCCCAGCACAATAACTCACATTCCCCCCACCATTTGCACCATTCTGATCCTCCAGGGAAACTTCCTCTTCGGAACTATCAAATAGAGCGTTCCAATCTTCCTGCCATACTACCTCCATGTGGGCCCCACAGGAATCCACCAACACCTGCCCCTGTTCCTGCTGGGATCCCTCTAAGCCACGAATATATGCCATTGCGGGATTCTCCCCATCTAACTCACCCATTGGGCAGTCACCCCAGGCAGTAACTTGACCTGGCTCTATATTATTTGACATTTCGATACAAATGTTTTCATTAGAATTACCCTGACCGGAAGGAGGGCCCGAAACCATAGTAGTCGGCTGGATGCGTCCCTCGCGACCTACTTCCGGTTCCGCCAGCGTCACTTCCGGTCGCTGGCTAACCCCGCCGGAAGCCAACCCGCGCACCGGAAGTGCGTCATCCCCCTCTATTACACTACCATTGGCCTCTCGACCAGAAGCACCGCCCCTCCTCCCGCGGGAAGATGGCGTTTTTTTGCTCACGGCCGCCATTGCCGAGTTAACAGACGCCATGCCGCCGGCTGATACTGTACTGCTCCCCACAGCAGCAGCCAAGCTGGCCAGACTCTTCCCATCCTCCACACACACCCCGGCTCCCTTACCCTGAGACCGGCTTGCGGCAGCGGCGGCCGACAACGCAACTGACGGCGTGCCCTGCTTGCAACTACCGGCTGGGATCATTGGGGACTGTATTGGTAAGTCCATTTTCTCTAGTCTAGCCAGCTGAACCACCGGAATCTTCTTCTCCTTGGTATCCTTCTTCTCTTTATTGTCTCTTTGTTGCCTCCTTCCTACATCATTGGGGTCTAACCTGCCTTCATGGGACACAGCCTCATTCATAGGCTGGCAACCCTTAGGCTTACCTGACCCCTCTGTAAGATTACTGGAGTCAGCAGTTTTGTCTTTAGGGACATTTTTCACTTTTCCAGGTTTCTCTGCACCTTTACTCACTGGGACTGTCTCTTTGCAGGTCAATGGCTTTCCCTCACTCACAGTCTTTCTCACTGGTTTCTCACCATCCATCTTTCCTTCCACCACTTTTTCTGTCTCTTCACGGGTGGCCACCTCAGAGGGACCCGCCATTTCCTCCTCTTGCGTTGTGTTCGGGGCTGGATACTATCTACGGCGTCTCCCTGCCTGGGTCCCCTCGTCACACGCAATTCTCATCGCTTTGTCCACGTTAGATAGAAAGTCTTTCTCACCAGAAGCACTGTCAATCAGGTTGGATAACAGCTCACCAATCATGTTGCACTGCTTCTTCAATCTGTCTATCACCGTCTTATACTCCTGTCTCTTTACAACGCCCGATCTGTCTCTCCGATTCCTTAGCTCCGCCAGGACCTTCATTTTCTCGCAGTAGCTGCGGGAAGCCTTCACAATTAAGCTTTTAGCTTTCTTCCTTCTGTCTGCAGATTTCTCCACATCCTCTCCTGGCTGTCTCAGAGACCAATCTGCAAGATCCAGTTGGTTCTCCAAGAACAACCTCTCCTCCTTGACGAGCTCCAGGAGCTTAGGGGCTCCACGTCCTTCACTAGACTGAGAAACAGGCCCCTGTCCTGGGCTGACCGAAGCCATCAGCTCCATTTCCTCCTCCACCACTCTGGAAGTCCTCAGAGATCAGAGCACGCAGCCAGCACGCACAAGCTCCTACAACTGACTGCAAGCTCTATTACAGAAGAGCAATATAGCTAGCTATATAGGTGGATATAATGGTATATTTTGCGGTCAGGGCACGCAGACAACACGCACACTCTCCTACAACTGACTGCAAGCTCTATTACAGAAGAGCAATATAGCTAGCTATATAGGTGGATATAATGGTGTATAGTGCGGTCAGGGCACACAGACAACACGCACAATCTCCTACAACTGACTGCAAGCTCTATTACAGAAGAGCAATATAGATAGCTATATAGGTGGATATAATGGTGTTTAGTGCGGTCAGGGCACGCAGACAACACGCACAATCTCCTACAACTGACTACAAGCTCTATTACAGAAGAGCAATATAGCTAGCTATATGGGTGGATGTAATGGTGTATAGTGTGGTCAAGGCACGCAGACAACACGCACAATCTCCTACAACTGACTGCAAGCTCTATTACAGAAGAGCAATATAGCTAGCTATATAGGTGGATATAATGGTGTATAGTGCGGTCAAGGCACGCAGACAACACGCACAATCTCCTACAACTGACTGCAAGCTCTATTACAGAAGAGCAATATAGCTAGCTATATAGGTGGATATAATGGTGTATAGTGTGGTCAGGGCACGCAGACAACACGCACAATCTCCTACAACTGACTGCAAGCTCTATTACAGAAGAGCAATATAGCTAGCTATATAGGTGGTGTGAGGGGGTTAGCTCGGTAGCGGGTGTGTGTGACCCCCTGGATGGGTTCACAACACAAAGTCAGACACAGCAGACAGCGGTGTAGGTGCAAAAAAACAAAAGATCCGGTTTATTTAGGCTACATGCAGTGATACATATAACAGCCAAACAAAATAAAACAAGAAAATAAATCCTGGTCAGCTTGACCTCTAACTACACACGTAGACTCCCTGTCTAACAACTGGGTGCAGCCTTGTGCTGTACCAGTCCCTGCCTTTGTTGTAAAGGTTTTGCCACACAGGCGTTAACTCACCGCACAGTACAGGTGACACACTCCCCAGTCTATACAACACAAAACTGGTTCCAGGATGGAGCATCTCCCTATGCATGCTGGGGTTTTTTGTAGAGGCCTTAATGAGCCCACTTACTTCAGCTGGGCTCATTAACTCTTCCCCTCTAATTGTAAAAGTCTGCATAAAGCCTGAATCTAGGACACACATATTTACCATCCTGGATACAACCAGGTGATTTTACCTGCCTGCTGCCACATACCCCCCCCCTCTTGTTTCAACCTTGGGGTTGTAACACCAGCAGTCAGACACGCATGTATCCGAGACAAAGCATCCACATTCCCCATTTTAACACCAGGGCGATGCTTAACTGTAAAGTTAAATTCCTGTAGGGCTAGGAACCACCTATTTACCCTTCTATTGGTCTCCTTGTTCTGAGCCATCCACTTTAAAGGAGCGTGATCAGTCACCAGGTCAAAGTGCCTACCTAGCAGATAGTACCGAAGGGAATCTAGAGCCCACTTCACTGCTAAACATTCCTTCTCAATCGTGGAGTAATTTACCTCATGGGACTTTAACTTCCTGCTGAGGTAAATGACTGGGTGCTCTTCCCCGTTCCAGACCTGGGATAACACTGCTCCTAACCCAACGTCTGATGCATCAGTTTGTACAACAAAGTCCTTAGAGAAGTCTGGTGAGTACAACACTGGCTGGCTACATAAGGCTGTTTTTAAGGACTGAAATGCTTCCTCAGCCTCTGGGGACCATTTAACCATAACCGACTCTTTCCCTTTTGTCAGGTTGGTGAGGGGCACAGCCTGAGAAGCAAAATGGGGAATGAATCGTCGATAATAGCCAGCGATTCCCAGAAAGGCTCGTACCTGTTTCTTGCTGTTGGGACGTGGCCAACTCTGTATGGCCTCGACTTTATTGACTTGGGGTTTTATCACCCCCCTCCCAATAGTGTACCCAAGATATTTGGCCTCCTCCTGTCCAATGGTACACTTCTTTGGATTGGCCGTAAACCCAGCTTCCCGGATAGAGTCTAGGACTGCTTGTACTTTTGGCAAATGTGAGACCCCTGTAGTAACTAATTCAGCTTTTATCAATGTTACCAGGCTACCTGAATCTAGCAACACATCAACATGTCTACCATTAATACACATTTTACATAAATGTTTCTCAGGTCCCCGAATGGCAGTGCATGCAACTGTCGCAAACAGCGACTGACGTCTCTCCCTTATAAAGTCACATTGCATAGGCTCATCCACAACTGGGCAATTGGCTGCAATATGTCCCTCTTGGCGGCAGCGGTAGCAAATAATCTTTTTGGCTGCCTCTTGCAGCATGGGCTTCCTGGGCTGCTCCCGCCAGACCTTAGGTAGAACTCCCACCCTCTCACTCTCTCCACCCTCACCCCTTGGAGTCATCTTACCCGCCACTGGGGATGATCTGGTCTTAGGGGGGAAAGTCCGTGAGTCCCTGGAAGAGGTGGTCAAGTTCTCTGTAGCCAAGTACCTCTCAACCAGATCCACAAGTTTATCTGCATTTTCTGGGTCTCCATGGCTTACCCATTTTTGGATGGCAGTAGGAAGAGCTCTCAGGAAACGATCCATAACCACACGTTCCACAATGTTTGGTGCGGTCAAAATCTCTGGCTGCAGCCACTTCCTGCTCAGGTGAATGAGATCATACATTTGAGACCTGGGAGGTTTTCCAACCTGAAAAGTCCAGTTATGCACACGCTGAGCCCGGACTGCCAGGGTGACACCCAGCCGTGCCAATATTTCTGCTTTTAGCACCTACACCGCTGTCTGCTGTGCCTGACTTTGTGTTGTGAACCCATCCAGGGGGTCACACACACCCGCTACCGAGCTAACCCCCTCACAGTTGGTGGAGAATTTTGGCAGTTTTTTTTTTTTTTTGTTGTTAAGGCCAGCATGGAGGAGATACTGAGACAGCTGGCTCTAGCAAATGCAAACCAGCAGCAAACAAATGCAGCTTTACAAAAGAGCCTTGCAGCTCAACAACAGAGCCTTGCCGCCCAGCAGCAGGCAAATGCAAATCAGCAGCAGACAAATGCAACTTTGCAGCAGAGTTTGGAAGCTCAGCAACAAGCCCAGCAGCGATCTGAGGCCCGCATTCTCCACCAACTGTGAGGGGGTTAGCTCGGTAGCGGGTGTGTGTGACCCCCTGGATGGGTTCACAACACAAAGTCAGGCACAGCAGACAGCGGTGTAGGTGCAAAAAAAACAAAAGATCCGGTTTATTTAGGCTACATGCAGTGATACATATAACAGCCAAACAAAATAAAACAAGAAAATAAATCCTGGTCAGCTTGACCTCTAACTACACACGTAGACTCCCTGTCTAACAACTGGGTGCAGCCTTGTGCTGTACCAGTCCCTGCCTTTGTTGTAAAGGTTTTGCCACACAGGCGTTAACTCACCGCACAGTACAGGTGACACACTCCCCAGTCTATACAACACAAAACTGGTTCCAGGATGGAGCATCTCCCTATGCATGCTGGGGTTTTTTGTAGAGGCCTTAATGAGCCCACTTACTTCAGCTGGGCTCATTAACTCTTCCCCTCTAATTGTAAAAGTCTGCATAAAGCCTGAATCTAGGACACACATATTTACCATCCTGGATACAACCAGGTGATTTTACCTGCCTGCTGCCACATACCCCCCCCTCTTGTTTCAACCTTGGGGTTGTAACACCAGCAGTCAGACACGCATGTATCCGAGACAAAGCATCCACATTCCCCATTTTAACACCAGGGCGATGCTTAACTGTAAAGTTAAATTCCTGTAGGGCTAGGAACCACCTATTTACCCTTCTATTGGTCTCCTTGTTCTGAGCCATCCACTTTAAAGGAGCGTGATCAGTCACCAGGTCAAAGTGCCTACCTAGCAGATAGTACCGAAGGGAATCTAGAGCCCACTTCACTGCTAAACATTCCTTCTCAATCGTGGAGTAATTTACCTCATGGGACTTTAACTTCCTGCTGAGGTAAATGACTGGGTGCTCTTCCCCGTTCCAGACCTGGGATAACACTGCTCCTAACCCAACGTCTGATGCATCAGTTTGTACAACAAAGTCCTTAGAGAAGTCTGGTGAGTACAACACTGGCTGGCTACATAAGGCTGTTTTTAAGGACTGAAATGCTTCCTCAGCCTCTGGGGACCATTTAACCATAACCGACTCTTTCCCTTTTGTCAGGTTGGTGAGGGGCACAGCCTGAGAAGCAAAATGGGGAATGAATCGTCGATAATAGCCAGCGATTCCCAGAAAGGCTCGTACCTGTTTCTTGCTGTTGGGACGTGGCCAACTCTGTATGGCCTCGACTTTATTGACTTGGGGTTTTATCACCCCCCTCCCAATAGTGTACCCAAGATATTTGGCCTCCTCCTGTCCAATGGTACACTTCTTTGGATTGGCCGTAAACCCAGCTTCCCGGATAGAGTCTAGGACTGCTTGTACTTTTGGCAAATGTGAGACCCCTGTAGTAACTAATTCAGCTTTTATCAATGTTACCAGGCTACCTGAATCTAGCAACACATCAACATGTCTACCATTAATGCACATTTTACATAAATGTTTCTCAGGTCCCCGAATGGCAGTGCATGCAACTGTCGCAAACAGCGACTGACGTCTCTCCCTTATAAAGTCACATTGCATAGGCTCATCCACAACTGGGCAATTGGCTGCAATATGTCCCTCTTGGCGGCAGCGGTAGCAAATAATCTTTTTGGCTGCCTCTTGCAGCATGGGCTTCCTGGGCTGCTCCCGCCAGACCTTAGGTAGAACTCCCACCCTCTCACTCTCTCCACCCTCACCCCTTGGAGTCATCTTACCCGCCACTGGGGATGATCTGGTCTTAGGGGGGAAAGTCCGTGAGTCCCTGGAAGAGGTGGTCAAGTTCTCTGTAGCCAAGTACCTCTCAACCAGATCCACAAGTTTATCTGCATTTTCTGGGTCTCCATGGCTTACCCATTTTTGGATGGCAGTAGGAAGAGCTCTCAGGAAACGATCCATAACCACACGTTCCACAATGTTTGGTGCGGTCAAAATCTCTGGCTGCAGCCACTTCCTGCTCAGGTGAATGAGATCATACATTTGAGACCTGGGAGGTTTTCCAACCTGAAAAGTCCAGTTATGCACACGCTGAGCCTGGACTGCCAGGGTGACACCCAGCCGTGCCAATATTTCTGCTTTTAGCACCTACACCGCTGTCTGCTGTGCCTGACTTTGTGTTGTGAACCCATCCAGGGGGTCACACACACCCGCTACCGAGCTAATCCCCTCACAGTTGGTGGAGAATTTTGGCAGTTTTTTTTTTTTTGTTGTTAAGGCCAGCATGGAGGAGATACTGAGACAGCTGGCTCTAGCAAATGCAAACCAGCAGCAAACAAATGCAGCTTTACAAAAGAGCCTTGCAGCTCAACAACAGAGCCTTGCCGCCCAGCAGCAGGCAAATGCAAATCAGCAGCAGACAAATGCAACTTTGCAGCAGAGTTTGGAAGCTCAGCAACAAGCCCAGCAGCGATCTGAGGCCCGCATTCTCCACCAACTGTGAGGGGGTTAGCTTGGTAGCGGGTGTGTGTGACCCCCTGGATGGGTTCACAACACAAAGTCAGGCACAGCAGACAGCGGTGTAGGTGCAAAAAAACAAAAGATCCGGTTTATTTAGGCTACATGCAGTGATACATATAACAGCCAAACAAAATAAAACAAGAAAATAAATCCTGGTCAGCTTGACCTCTAACTACACACGTAGACTCCCTGTCTAACAACTGGGTGCAGCCTTGTGCTGTACCAGTCCCTGCCTTTGTTGTAAAGGTTTTGCCACACAGGCGTTAACTCACCGCACAGTACAGGTGACACACTCCCCAGTCTATACAACACAAAACTGGTTCCAGGATGGAGCATCTCCCTATGCATGCTGGGGTTTTTTGTAGAGGCCTTAATGAGCCCACTTACTTCAGCTGGGCTCATTAACTCTTCCCCTCTAATTGTAAAAGTCTGCATAAAGCCTGAATCTAGGACACACATATTTACCATCCTGGATACAACCAGGTGATTTTACCTGCCTGCTGCCACAGTGGATATAATGGTGTATAGTGTGGTCAGGGCACGCAGACAACACGCACAATCTCCTACAACTGACTACAAGCTCTATTACAGAAGAACAATATAGCTAGCTATATAGGTGGATATAATGGTGTATAGTGCGGTCAGGGCACGCAGACAACACACACACTCTCCTACAACTGACTGCAAGCTCTATTACAGAAGAGCAAAATAGCTAGCTATATAGGTGGATATAATGGTGTATAGTGCGGTCAGGGCACACAGACAACACGCACAATCTCCTACAACTGACTGCAAGCTCTATTACAGAAGAGCAATATAGCTAGCTATATAGGTGGATATAATGGTGTATAGTGCGGTCAGGGCACGCAGACAACACGCACAATCTCCTACAACTGACTACAAGCTCTATTACAGAAGAGCAATATACTGTAGCTAGCTATATGGGTGGATGTAATGGTGTATAGTGTGGTCAAGGCACGCAGACAACACGCACAATCTCCTACAACTGACTGCAAGCTCTATTACAGAAGAGCAATATAGCTAGCTATATAGGTGGATATAATGGTGTATAGTGCGGTCAAGGCGCGCAGACAACACGCACAATCTCCTACAACTGACTGCAAGCTCTATTACAGAAGAGCAATATAGATAGCTATATAGGTGGATATAATGGTGTTTAGTGCGGTCAGGGCACGCAGACAACACGCACAATCTCCTACAACTGACTACAAGCTCTATTACAGAAGAGCAATATAGCTAGCTATATAGGTGGATATAATGGTGTGTAGTGCGGTCAGGGCACGCAGACAACACGCACAATCTCCTACAACTGACTGCAAGCTCTATTACAGAAGAGCAATATAGCTAGCTATATAGGTGGATATAATGGAGTATAGTGCAGTCAGGGCATGCAGACAACACGCACAATCTCCTACAACTGACTGCAAGCTCTATTACAGAAGAGCAATATAGCTAGCTATATAGGTGGATATAATGGTGTATAGTGCGGTCAGGGCACGCAGACAACACGCACAATCTCCTACAACTGACTGCAAGCTCTATTACAGAAGAGCAATATAGCTAGCTATATAGGTGGATATAGTGGTGTATAGTGCGGTCAGGGCACGCAGACAACACGCACAATCTCCTACAACTGACTGCAAGCTCTATTACAGAAGAGAAATATAGCTAGCTATATAGGTGGATATAAGGGTGTATAGTGTGGTCAGGGCACGCAGACAACACGCACAATCTTCTACAACTGACTGCAAGCTCTATTACAGAAGAGCAATATAGCTAGCTATATAGGTGGATATAATGGTGTATAGTGCAGTCAGGGCACGCAGACAACACGCACAATCTCCTACAACTGACTGCAAGCTCTATTACAGAAGAGCAATATAGCTAGCTATATAGGTGGATATAATGGTGTATAGTGCGGTCAGGGCACGCAGACAACACGCACAATCTCCTACAACTGACTGCAAGCTCTATTACAGAAGAGCAATATAGCTAGCTATATAGGTGGATATAATGGTGTATACTGCGGTCTGGACATGCAGACAACACTCACAAACTCCTGCAGATTGCTAAAAGCTCAATTACAGAAGAGCAAGAATGCAAAATCGGCCAATAACGAACAGTGTATACTGTGTTGAAGGTACACAGAGAACACCCACTAACTCCTACAGACGCCAACACACTGCAC
The DNA here is from genome assembly GCF_037356315.1 of Lithobates pipiens. Taxonomy (NCBI): domain Eukaryota; kingdom Metazoa; phylum Chordata; class Amphibia; order Anura; family Ranidae; genus Lithobates; species Lithobates pipiens. Next base: position 281,246,616 of record NW_027507748.1, on the reverse strand, counting down.
AAGGCTGCCGCGCTGGCGGCCTTATATAGTGTGGGGCGTGTACTACACAGCCTGAGCTATGATTGGCCACAGGCATCCTGCCTGTGGCCAATCATGTCTCTCCTCGCTGCCGGCGCTGTGATTGGCAAAGCATGCAGGGTCACAGTGCATGCTTGGCCAATCATGAGCCAGCAATGCACTGCGATGGCGCAGTGCATTGTGGGCCGTGAGCTCCACACGAATTTGGCGCAAACGGCCCATAACGTTCGGTATTCACCGAACGTGCGAACAGCCGATGTTCGACTCGAACACGAAGCTCAACGCACGTGCGCACATACGTTCGACTCGAACACGAAGCTCATCCCTAGTTAAGATTCATCTGCGATCTAATAGGACTCTCTTTTGCAACACTCCTACTTCACTCCTTCCTCCTGTGTGCACATCAATTTGCTACAAGCCTATTGCCATGTGATGAAGACAAGAGTCTTTCCAGGCAGATCCAGAAGAGAGCTGACATCTGAACAGCAGGACCCTTGTTGCTCTATCTCTGGCACTGGCAAAAGGACACTGCTGCCATTAACATGTTGTGGCTAACAGAGACTGAGCACATAGGGACTGGCCATCTAATTAGCAGCATTATTTACTGCATGCAGATTTTCCTGGGACTGTGCTCACGTGTACCAGCATAAAGACTGGGCTCCAACAGTAGCCAGCTGAAGAACTAGGGATAAAGACTATAAAGTCTATTTACTCAGATAGCTGCTTCACAAGAACTTTGCCTGTTGTCCATAGTAAGAGGTTCCTCTTTATAGAGTCTTATGCCGCGTACACACGAGCGGACTGTATGGCGTACTTAGTCCGTCGAAACACATTTCAGCGGACAATCTGCTCGTGTGTGGGCTTCAGCGGACTTTTTCAGCGTGCAGTCCGGCGTACTAAGAATTTCGGATTTTTCGAAATTCTGTCCGTCGTACTTTGGTTTCAGCGGACAATCCGCTCGTCAGTATGCTAGTTCGACGGACTAAGAATGGCGCATGCCCAGAAAGGTTTTCCCCATTCGGAAGGGTGCTTTGCTGTGTCTTGGACTTCCTATTTCTAGTCCCGTCGTACGTGCTGTACACGTCATCGCGCAAGCTTTCGACGGACTGTTTGTGCATCCGTGTGTGGTCAAGTCCATTCAGTCGAAAGTACGATGGACTGTCCGTCGGATTGTATGACGAACCAAGTACGCCATACAGTCTGCTCGTGTGTACGCGGCATTACATTTTATAGCTGACATCCATATATAGAGAGATCTATAAATTGATTATAGCTTACTGTTTAGAGGAGTTATCACAATATTGCGTAGAACTCCATTCCGTGCAGCTATAGCCTAGCATATGATAAATATCGTCTAGTGAACAGTAATCAATCTAATCCTTTACTTACTCATTTGTGTGCATACTGCTATTTACGTCAACCCCTATCACTATATTGCATTCATTTACCACTAACTAGTCTGGTGTTTGCTTTTTGATACTGAAAATTTGTTGTGTGCAGGGTATCTATATTTGTGCTCCTAATAGCAGTGCAGAATCCATTTGCTTAACCTAGTTTGTGTCAGAAAGGCTGAGGCTGTTCTCAGAGTCAGGCAGAAGAACAGAGAACCCAATCTACCAACTGGCTCCGGCGGGAGTAGGGTTACAATGATAATGTGGTATCGCTATTCCAAGTCATAGATGGGGCCAAAGATTTATTTCGACCTACCTCCCTGTTTGACTTTTATTTAGCTATGTGATCTCTTGCAGCTCTGTGTTTAAGGGGGGGAGGCAATTACCTGGCACACAGTATTATTGATGGCAAAATCTGGATTTTTTGAGCCTTGAGTCCTTTGGATTCTTTACAATACATGAATATTACCAAACAAAAGACCAAGCCCCTGGATTTAGTTTTTCCATTGGTTGCATGTCAGAGGTGTGAACACTACCAAGAAGCCAACAAACATACCATATCAGCTGTGAACTACAATTGCAGATGTAGATACTGGCAGAACATTTCAAAGCTAAGTTATTACTTAATGAATAACAGTGCAGAAAGCAGGTGAAGGGAAAGCTGGTTAGGGTCTGGGAAAGTGGCTCACCTCACAGCAGTACTTGCTCTATATTAAAGTGTATGTAAAACCTAACAATGAATTTCTCTTACTTACTTTCTTGTGGTCTGTTAACTTTTTGTATATCTGATAAGTAGGGATGGCCGAACGGTTCGCCCGGCGGTCGTTTTGCGGTGAATTTCGGCTGTTCGCCGTCCGCCAGATCGGCGGACTATTGCCACCGTTCGCCCGGCGGTCTTCCGTGTTTACTGTGTAAAAGAACTTTGACCTATGATGACACATCCATCATGGGGTACAGGACAGCCAATTGAGACATTACAGCACATGGACACTTGGACATTCCCCCTAACTTATAAATAGACCCAATCTGGCGGCCATTTTGCATTCTTTCTTCTGTCACTATAGGGAGAGGTTGCTGTGTGGAGCAGGGAGAGATTGCAGTGACCCAAATCGCTAGTTATTTGGTCCACAAAAGTTATTTTCAGGACTGGTATAGGTGTTAGGTGTAGTTCAGGATATAGGTTTGAGGCAGTGCTGTGCTAGTGATTGTTGCAGCAGCCTGAGTGTCTTTTGTCAGTGTAGAGAAAGGGACAGGATGCTGTGTGCTGCAGGGACAGTCAGTTTAATCATTAGCTGTTACTATTAGGCCCACAAAAGTGCTATTCAAAGTTATTGTTCCAGCAGCCTCTGTTTTGTCAGTTTAAATAGGGACAGGCAGGAAGCTGTGTGTGAGGCAGTGAGGGACAGTCAGTTTAATCAGTAGCTGTTACTATTAGGTCCACAAAGGTTCTTTTCAGGACTGGTATTGTAATAGGCTTGTACACGTATAATATTCTTTCTTCCAAATATAGAAAGAATATTATACTTGACTGCTGCCCTTCTGCTGCAGTCTGCTAATCATTCACAACCTACTTGTTCCACAAAGGTCCTTATAAGGACTGATAAGGTCTAGGGTGCTACAGTACATAGGGCTGAGTGAGGTACAGTCTGCTATTCGTTAAGGACTGGTATAGGTCCACAATACATAGGGTTGAGGTGCACTACTGCTGACTGCTGCCCTATACTGCAGCAGTCCTTCATCAGTATAGGGACTGACGTACAGTCTGCTAATCATTCACAACCTACTGGTTTCACAAAGGTCCTTATAAGGACTGGTAAGGTCTAGGGTGCTACAGTACATAGGGTTGAGTGAGGTACAGTCTGCTATTCGTTAAGGACTGGTATAGGTCCACAATACATAGGGTTGAGGTGCACTACTACTGACTGCTGCCCTATACTGCAGCAGTCCTTCATCAGTATAGGGACTGACGTACAGTCTGCTAATCATTCACAACCTACTTGTTTAACAAAGGTCCTTATAAGGACTGGTAATGTCTAGGGTGCTACAGTACATAGGGTTGAGTGAGGTACAGTCTGCTATTCGTTAAGGACTGGTATAGGTCCACAATACATAGGGTTGAGGTGCACTACTGCTGACTGCTGCCCTACTGCTGCAGTAGTCCTTTATCAGTATAGGGACTGAGAGTTTTGTCACAGGGTCATTTAAAAAATGACAGGCAGAGGAAGAGGCAGGCCCTTCCACAGGGGTGGTAGGGGTAGGGCAGGAGCAACAGGCTTGAGCCAAAGTGGGAAGTTGCAGAAGGTGCATTCAATGACTTTAAAGGACGCACCAGACTTGGTTGAGTGGCTCACTCAGCCTTACTCTTCTGCACCCTCCTCATCCTCTCGATCTGCACTCTCTTCTTCACTCTCTGCTATGTGCACCCCCAAAGACACTACCACCAACAACACCACCACCACCACATACCTTCTGCATGAGTCACAGGAATTATTTTCCGATCCATATCAAGACATTTCTGATGCACAGCCACTCTTGGTATTGGATCAGGAAGAGGAGGTAGCAACAACCGCCACTCAGCAGTCTGACGACAGTACCCAGATCAGCCCAAGGAGGAGGTTGGTCCCCGCTGTTGCTGCCTACTCCGAGATCTCTACTTATAGCGGTGGGGAAGGTGACGTTGATGATGACGTGTCTAGTGATGTCACGGGGGTGCCCACAAGAGAGGAAGAGGAGGGGAGTTCAGAGGGAGATATGGACCAGCAGATAGGGAGGAGAAGCAGGAATAACATTGCACAGGAGGGACAAAGCAGACTGCTAATGTATCAGGAGCGAGTCATCGACCATGTACGGTCACATCTGGCGCTCCCAGGACACCGGCACATGGCTCCGCAGTGTGGGCTTTTTTTAACGTGTCCGCTGCTGACAATAGTGTTGCCATCTGCAATCTTTGCAGTCAACGCATTAGTCGCGGTAAGCCCAACACTCACCTAGGGACGACCACCTTAAGAAGGCACATGAGCAGCCATCACCGATCCCAATGGGAGCAACGGAACACACAAAGCCACACTCCAGGCTCTCACCGTCCAGCCTCGTCTTCTACTTCTCCTTCTCCTCTCTCCTCACAATTGTCCTCCACTCCACCTTCTATCACGCCAAGCTCACGTTTTTCTGCAAAAAGGCAGGCTTCCGTGGGCCTAATGTTCGAGCGTACAAAAATGATGACGCCGGATAACCCTCTTGCCCAACGGTTGACGGCTGGCTTGTCAGAACTCATAGCCCGCCAACTACTGCCATATAAACTGGTGGACTCGGAGGCCTTTCGCAAATTTGTGGCCATTGGAACACCACAATGGAAGGTCCCAGGAAGGAAGTATTTCTCAGAGAAGGGCATCCCAGAGCTATATGGCCATGTTCAGCGGCAAGTGAATGTATCTCTGGCACACAGTGTCGGTGCCAAGATACATCTGACCACAGACACGTGGTCTAGCAAACACGGGCAGGGAAGGTATATCACTTTTACTGGCCACTGGGTGAACCTTCTGACGGCCGTCAAGCATGTAACCCGTGGCACCCGTGTAGATTTGGTTTTACCGCCACGGATTGCATGCAGGCCTGACTCTTCTTCTCCTCCTCCTCCTACTCCATCCTCCTCCCTCTCCTCCTCGGCTGACTCCTCCTTTTCCGCTGCTAGCGTCTCTTCCGCTGCGCCGCCCAAGCTCCCCAGAACCTATTCGACATGCCAGGTGAGACGTTGCCATGCCGTGCTGCATCTGTTGTGCCTGGAAGCCAAGAGCCACACTGGCCTGGCACTCCTTTCAGCTTTGCGTTCACAGGCAGATCAGTGGCTAACAACGCTCAATTTGACAGTTGTAAAGTGGTGTGTGACAACGGTGCCAATCTGCTTAGCGCATTGAAACAGGGCAAAATCACGCACGTGCCATGCATGGCACATGTCTTAAACTTGGTCGTGCAGTGATTCCTTGTCAAGTACCCTGGGGTCCAGGACATCTTGCGGCAGGCAAGGAAAATCTCGGCCCATTTCAGAAGATCTTACATGGCCATGGCTCGCCTTGCTGGCATTCAGTGGTGACACAATCTGCCAGTCAGACGTCTTATTTGCGATTGCCCGACGCGATGGAACTCAACCTTCTATATGCTTGATAGACTGCTCCAGCAGAAACATGCAGTTAACGTCTACCTGTATGAATTCTGCGGCAGAAAAGGTTCTGGGGAGCTGGGTTTTTTTTCACCGTGCCAGTGGCTTTTCATGCGCGACGCATGCAGACTTCTGCGCCCATTTGAGGAGATCACCAAACTGGTCAGTCGCAGTCATGGTGCCATCAGTGACATGGTACCTTATGCCTTCTTTATGGAGTGTGCATTGCATTGTGTCATTGATCAAGCTGTGGAGGAGCAGGAGCGGGAAGATGAGGAAGTCGCAATGCTGGATGAATTCCCAGGGGGGGCTACTCTATCTGAGACAAGTGAACAACAGGAGTCTGAAGAGGAGTCAGAGGAGGATGGTGCCGGGGCGGATGAAGAGGAGCAAGAAGAGCATGTTTTAAACCTTTCTGGGATCCCTGTTGTGCGTGGATGGGGAGAGGAGAATGAAGAGGACGACATTATCCTGGATGATGAGCAGGAGCCAGGCCACCACACCGCTTCCAGTTTAGTGCAAATGGGGGCCTTCATGCTCCAGTGTTTTAATATGGACCCCGTATAAAAAGCATAAGGGTCAAGGACCAGTACTGGGTGGCAACGTACTTAGACCCCCGGTACAAACACAAAATGGCGGAAATGTTACCGCCGTCACAGAGGGCTGTCAGAATGCAGCACTTCCAGGACTTGCTTCGAGAAATGCTGCATTCTGCTTTTGCGTGCGCTGGCAGAGGAGCAATTCCCACTCCCAGAGAAGGAGTTGCAGGTACCAATCCAACAGCGCCTGCAAGAAGAGGCCGGTTTGAAGATGTGTTGGTGACTTCGGATATGAGGTCATTCTTTCAGCCGACCCATCGACAGGTGTCATCCGGATCCAGCATCAGGGAACGCCTAGACCGTCAGGTGTCCGACTACATCGGGTTAACGGCCGATGTGGACACTCTGAGGAGTGATGAACCCCTGGACTACTGGGTGGGCAGGCTTGACCTCTGGCCAGAGCTTGCCCAATTTGCAATCGAACTGTTGGCTGGAAAGGACGTTCAGCGCAGCAGGGGGGATCGTGACCGATAAGCGTACTCGCCTAGCTCACGACAGTGTTAACTACCTCACATTTCTAAAAATGAATGAGGCATGGATCTCGGAGGAATTCAACACATGTGACCAGTAGACCATGTATATGTCTATAAACATTTTTTTTAATCGAGCACAGAGACCTTCTTTCTTCATTTGGCTCACTTCCTTGTCCAAAAAAAGCACACCGTACTATATGCCCGTACCCTCCTGTTTGAAGAGGTTGATCGGTGTCATATTTCTACTGGGCCTGCTTATTATGAGGGGCTCCCACCATCCCTGTGCTATGCTGACATCCTCCTGGGGCTGCTTTTTATGAGGGGCTCCCACCATCCCTGTGCTATGCTGACATCCTCCTGGGGCTGCTTATTATGAGGAGCTCCCACCATCCCTGTGCTGTGCTGACTTCCTCCTGGGGCTGCTTATTATGAGGGGCTCCCACCATCCCTGTGCTGTGCTGACTTCCTCATGGGGCTGTACCTCTGCTGTGCATATTATGAGGAGCTCCCACCATCCCTGTGTTATGCTGACATCCTTCTGGGGCTGCTTATTATGAGGGGCTCCCACCATCCCTGTGCTGTGCTGACTTCCTCCTGGGGCTGTACCTCTGCTGTGCATATTATGGGGGTATCCCACCATCCCTGTGCTATGCTGACATCCTCCTGGGGCTGCTTATTATAAGGGGCTCCCACCATCCCTGTGCTGTGCTGACATCCTCCTGGGGCTGCTTATTATGAGGGGCTCCCACCATCCCTGTGCTGTGCTGACTTCCTCCTGGGGCTGTACCTCTGCTGTGCATATTATGAGGGGCTCCCACCATCCCTGTGCTATGCTGACATCCTCCTGGGGCTGCTTATTATGAGGGGCTCCCACCATCCCTGTGCTATGCTGACATCCTCCTGAGGCTGCTTATTATGAGGGGCTCCCACCATCCCTGTGCTGTGCTGACATCCTCCTGGGGCTGCTTATTATGAGGGGCTCCCACCATCCCTGTGCTGTGCTGACTTCCTCCTGGGGCTGTACCTCTGCTGTACATATTATGAGGGGCTCCCACCATCCCTGTGCTATGCTGACATCCTCCTGGGGCTGCATATTATGAGGGGCTCCCACCATCCCTGTGCTGTGCTGACATCCTCCTGGGGCTGCTTATTATGAGGGGCTCCCACCATCCCTGTGCTGTGCTGACTTCCTCCTGGGGCTGTACCTCTGCTGTACATATTATGAGGGGCTCCCACCATCCCTGTGCTATGCTGACATCCTCCTGGGGCTGCATATTATGAGGGGCTCCCACCATCCCTGTGCTGTGCTGACATCCTCCTGGGGCTGCTTATTATGAGGGGCTCCCACCATCCCTGTGCTGTGCTGACTTCCTCCTGGGGCTGTACCTCTGCTGTACATATTATGAGGGGCTCCCACCATCCCTGTGCTATGCTGACATCCTCCTGGGGCTGCTTATTATGAGGGGCTCCCACCATCAGTGTGCTATGCTGACATCCTCCTGAGGTTGCTTATTATGAGGGGCTCCCACCATCCCTGTGCTGTGCTGACTTCCTCCTGGGGCTGCTTATTATGAGGGGCTCCCACCATCCCTGTGCTGTGCTGACTTCCTCCTGGGGCTGTACCTCTGCTGTGCATATTATGAGGGGGTCCCACCATCCCTGTGCTATGCTCATTATGAGGGGCTCCAACCATCCCTGTGCTATGCTCATTATGAGGGGCTCCCACCATCCCTGTGCTATGCTGACTTCCTCCTGGGGCTGCTTACGGTGCAGGTGTCAGTGCTGTATATCATGGTGCTGGTGTTAGGGCTTTATGTCACGCTGCTGATGTCAGTGCTCTCTATCACGGTGCTGGTGTCAGATGACTCTATCACGGTGCAGGTGTCATTGCTGTATGTCACGCTGCTGATGTCAGTACTCTCTATCACAGTGCTGCTGTCAGTGCTGTATATCATGGTGTTGGTGTTAGTGCTTTATGTCCCGCTGCTGATGTCAGTGCTCTCTATCACGGTGCTGCTGTCAGTGCTGTATATCACGGTACTGGTGTTAGTGCTTTATGTCACGCTGCTGATGTCAGTGCTCTCTATCACGGTGCTGGTGTCAGATGGCTCTATCACGGTGCAGGTGTCATTCCTGTATGTCACGCTGCTGATGTCAGTACTCTCTATCACGGTGCTGCTGTCAGTGCTGTATATCACGGTGCTGGTGTGAGTGCTTTATGTCACGCTGCTGATGTCAGTGCTCTCTATCACGGTGCTGGTGTCAGATGGCTCTATCACGGTGCAGGTGTCATTGCTGTATGTCACGTTGCTGATGTCAGTGCGCTCTATCACGGTGCTGGTGTCAGATGACTCTATCACGATGCAGGTCTCATTGCAGTATGTCACGCTGCTGATGTCAGTACTCTCTATCACGGTGCTGCTGTCAGTGCTGTATATCATGGTGCTGGTGTTAGTGCTTTATGTCACGCTGCTGATGTCAGTGCTCTCTATCACGGTGCTGCTGTCAGTGCTGTATATCACGGTGCTGGTGTTAGTGCTTTATGTCACGCTGCTGATGTCAGTGATCTCTATCACGGTGCTGGTGTCAGATCACTCTATCACGGTGCAGGTGTCATTGCTGTATGTCACGCTGCTGATGTCAGTGCTCTCTATCACGGTGCTGGTGTCAGATGACTCTATCACGGTGCAGGTGTCATTGCTGTATGTCACGCTGCTGGTGATCATCTCCTGCACCCTCTTCTTTGCCTACCCTGACCTTCCCTCTCCTCCATTGCCTTCATGCGCTCCACAGTCCTGAATTGTCACAACAATTCCACATATAAAAAAAGAATGCTTGTAGTTGTCGATCCCAGATTCACCTCATACATGTGTTATGTCATTGGCCATGTGGTGGGACTATGTTTGCACAGCTATTAATTATTTTGCGGCTGCAAATTTGACCTGTAGGTTTGCAAAGTTCGCCTCCCATTGATGTCCTTACGGTTCGCGAACTATCGGCCGCGTTCGCGGTCCGCGTTCGCAAAACGTCCCGTCGGAAGTTCGTCCATCACTACTGATAAGTAAAAAGAAATACCTGTTGATTATTTTAGAAATTTAAAGCTGTCTTCAGTCCTCACCTCATATGTTATCTGAAGGAGAATAACTGGCCCTCTAAGGCTGGCCTTACATTAAGCTATTTTCTTTCCTTTAACCAGGGGTAGAAGAAAATCGCTCAATTTCCCCCATCAACACATTCAGTGTTGTTAGGTGAATCTCTTCTGTGGCACTATTGTATTCTGATGTCGTGAGAGGTTTCCCCGCTGTTAGAATGCAATGATTACTGCCGCTGGCTATAGTATGCAACAGTTTATCGTATGAAAAAAAACAGGCAGGTTGTACTAAAGCTGATCAATCAACAGGCATTTTTCTGTACTGGATAAAACACAAGGAAAAGGTGGATCTATTGTAGAGATGTAGTACATATGTGTTTGCATTTTTATTTTTCCTCCAACATACACTTTTAGAATAAATGAGGATTTAAAGGAAAAAAAAATCAGTGGCATTAATGTGGCATTAATTAATGTGGCATTAATGTGGGCTCAAAAATGTTATCCTGCTGTTTCCTGCAGTTGTACTATAAACTGTGTAGCACTACCCCCGCTGCACTGGAGCTGCTGGTAATTGGGTTCCCCACTCCTGCACAGCCAGGCAACAAGTATTTTCCACACTTTCTGCAGACAAAAAAGAACAGTGCTTGAGCTTGGGTGTTATATTTTATTAGGGGTAATAACTTGGATGGGGAATAGGAATTATGGGATGCCCAACGTGATAGCAACAAAACCAGGGACAACTTCCTCACTATGTACAACTCAAATTTGTCTCACTCCCAACTGCTGACAGTCTCTGATTAAAAGAAAAAAGCTTCTTAAGGACTAGGAACTCTCAGTTCCTTAGAAAATAGCACAAAGTGTTGTAGACTGCATCTTGGAGTACCTCCAACTCCCTTGTAGACACTGGTCCCAGCTCTACCCAGTGCAGGAAATGCCAGCCCTCCTGGCTGCTTCTTCACCAGTTTGCCTAACTGACTCTTCCCTAGTCTACCCAACTGACTCATCACTGGTCTACCCGACTGACTTTGGACATCTCCCAGGGCAAGGTTAAGAAAGATTTAAGCACACCGCTATCTTCCCGAGAGACCTGCTATGTGTGGCAGTCTCTCCCCTTGCAAGTTCCTGACCATGCTGTAGTACTCACACTTTATTCCTTGGTCCCACTGCCTCTCAGGGAAGACTCCCTCCAACTGCTTCTGTTGTACAGATCCTACCAGGCCAGCCTGAGCTCCAGCCCAAGGCAGAGCACTCCCACCCAAGACTCGGGGGTTCGTCTTTAATGCCGCGTACACGCGATCGGAATTCTGGCCAGAAAAAGACTGATGAGAGCTTTTCAAGCCAAAGATCAGGCATGCTCAGATTCAACTACGAGACAGAAGCTATTGGCTACTGGCTATTGAACTTCCTTTTTCTACTCCCGTTGTACGTGTTGTACGTCACTGCATTATAATCGATCAGAATTTGGTGTGACCGTGTGTAGGCAAGACACAGCTTTTTCCAACGAGAATTCCGATCATGTGTACGCGGCATAAGGGCAACTGACAGACCCTTCAGCACTCCATATACATCTTCCACCTGACTCCCTGGCCTGCATAGCTCATCCATACTTAAGGGCTGACCCAGCCACCCTGCCCGGCCCACCGCTCAGGGATTGGCCAAGCTCCCCTGAGTATTCGGAATAACGCCCTGTTAGGTGTGACCTCAACAAGTCACCTATTTGTCAGGTTATGTTACCGTTTCCCAATTGTTAGTTAGAGTTCTTATCTAAGCAAAGAGACACAGAGGTATTCAGTATTTCTGCTCAGAAGTCCGTCGTAACTCTGACACTGACTGACTCTGGCTCTGAGCTCTTTATTACTTCTCTTTTATAGACAGAAAAGGGCAAACATCAGCAAATGTAAAAAAACAACATTTTTGCAAAGGAAAGACAATTCTCCGGGTGTTATCAGCTGATAAGACAATCTTCTGGGCGTAGACTGCTTTTTAGGGCTGATGCGGCCTCTCCTTATGCGTACGTGACTAAAGATGACGAGTCCTTATTTTACAGAGAAGGATAGAGAAAGACAAGTATTTAGAAAGACATATTGTCAACCATTTTGTTTTGACACCCCTTAATCCTTACATTTCCCCCTTTGACATCACCCCTCCCTCTTGCCCTGGGTCCACCTGAACAAGTTCTAGTCGGCCTATATCCAGAGTACTCTCCCTGACCGCGAGTTGTCAGAGGGGTATACACCCATCCCCCTGGACAGTACCAACATCTAAAATTCAGGAAGAGTGGCTTTTCTGACAGATGGGTGATGTCAAGGATCTAAATCTACCTATCTTCACAAAAGTTCCATCTTTTCCGCATCATTTACCTTGGCTTTCTTGCAAAAGCACATGAGCAGTTTAAAGCATACATAAAAGAAAAATACGAATAAGAGCACCACTATAATCGTCATTGCTGCCTTCTTAACCCAAGAGAATAACCCTGAGAAACTAAAAGTTCCACCAAACGGATCCCAGTCGCGACCAATATTTCGGGCCTTCTCTTGTAAATTCTTTACTTCCGTACGGTGTTGTGCAATGATGTCATAATAGTCAGGTACCTCAATGCTGGTGTTATGTATCCAAGTACAGCACTCATAGTCCTCAGTAGTTTCACAGAGTCCTGTCAGTGCTGCACTCATACTTTCAATTGCTAATTCATGTAATTCTAATTGTTGTCTGATGGCTCTGGTCTCCAGATTTAACTTAGTAATGTCATCAGAGTTTTTCTCCAAAACATCATTAATAATTCCTGTATAGTTATTTAGTCTTTTCATTAAGTCTATACCCCATCCTGTCCAGGACGGGAACCAAGCCCATGCCATGTCCTTCTTCAGGAATATTTCTCTTTTACTACGATACCTGAGGGGATATCTAGGGTGCATGCTAGCTTCTAATAGGTGATCACCTCGTTCATCACCTACTACTCCCATTACTGGTACTAAACTTGCGAGGTAGCACCATCCCTGAGCTCTTCTAGGTATCCAAGTATAACATTTATCCTCACAACAGATGTATATATTGTTTCCTAGAGCTACTGATCTTGAACTGATATCATTTCTATAACGAGAGGTGTATCCATAGAGGGATAAGTTGGATACTAACCACCTAACATTATTATCCACAATGTTAGTGAGGAAGTCAGATAATGTCTGGTGTGTGCTGGAATTACTGGGATAGAATCTTCCATTTAATACGACAATGGACAAATTAAACTTGCTGTCTTGGCATTCTCCATTTCCTCCCGTTGTGTTCCCTAAGTTGAAACACCAATCAGGGAAAAAGGCGAGACCATTTGACTTAAACATTACTGTCTCGCTGGTATTTGTTCTAATTATGTTAATGCTACTGTTAGCAAGATCAGTATAGTTTATAGGAACTGCCATCAGTGGTATACTTGCTGTGCTGGGGTGTAATTTGCTACAAATCCAACATTTCTCATATCCTGACTTCTGGGCATAAGCATATTTAAACTTCAGTAATAACATTTTTTTAGAAAATCCTTCATCCTTGTTTATTTTATTCTGTGAGGTAACCAAACTATTAGCCAGAATTACTGAAACAATAAAAAGATACATGTTGTCATTTGCCAACTGGCTCCTTTTTACAATGAGAAGCGTGGATCCAGGTAGGTTTCCCTTCCAATTTCACTGAGGTTGCTGTAATCAATAGCACCTGGAAAGGACCTTCAAACCTTGGTTCCAGTGTCTTTCTGGTATGTTTCTTTACATACACATAGTCTCCTGGTTGTAGATCGTGAGTACCTGTGACAGAATTAGGGTCTGGAAGAGAAGAATACACACTCTTGTGGATTTTAGTCAGACGCTGTTGCAACTGTATTACATACGTAGTTAACCTATCACATTGTAATTGCATACTTTGAGGAAAATATAAACCTAATCTAGGTGCACTTCCAAACAGTATTTCATATGGGGATAACCCTGTTTTTCCTGTTGGGGTGTACCTAATAGAGAACAAAGCTAAGGGTAGGCACTCAGGCCATGGTTTGTTCAACTCCTGCATAGCTTTTTGTATTTTCAGCTTGATTGTACCATTTACTCTTTCTACTGATCCTGAACTCTGTGGGTGGTAAGGAGTATGAAAACTTTGTTGAACCCCTAACATTGCCATCACATTTTGCATTATTTCTCCCGTGAAATGTGTGTTCCCCCTATCTGATTCTATTGTTTCTGGGAGACCAAACCTAGGTATCAGCTCAGTAATCAGTTTCTTGGCGGTGGCTTTTGCCGTAGCTGATTTCACAAGATAACTTTCGGCCAGCCTGAAAATAGGCAGATGCACACGAGAACAAATTCAAAGGGGCCGCTCTTAGGCATTTGTATGTAGTCAATCTGCAGTCTCTGAAAGGGATATTGGGCCCGGGCCTGATGTTTACGTGGGGTTTTCACTCTCTGTCCTGGGTTATTAATCAGACAGATTTGGCATGCAGCACAGTAGTTCCTTGCAGTACTACTGAATCCAGGGGCTAGCCATCCTTGGCTTACAATCCTATACATAGAATTGGAGCTGACATGAGTGGGTAAGTGGACAGCCGCTGCCATTGCGGGGTATAGAGAAGCGGGTAGACATATTTTGTCTCCTTCTCTCCATACATTGTCAAGGCCTGGTGCAGCTCCCTCCTTAACCCAACGGTCCTTCTCAATAGCCCCTGCTTGTTCCTGTAGTTCGATTAGCTGCTGCCATGTGGTTTCGGGCATACTCACCTGTACCGTGGCTAAGGTCTCAGGGCTTACTTCCCCTAGAGCTGCCTTCTTTGCAGTTAAATCTGCAAATGCGTTTCCTTTTGCCTCAGTTGTTTTTGCGCTCGTGTGTGCCGCTATCTTCATGATGGCTACTCTTATAACCTTTTGAAGATTGTTCAGGACTCTTTTGATTCCTTCACCATGTTTAACAGGTGTGCCTGCTGCTGTAAGGTAACCTCTAGCTTTCCATATGTGGCCATAATCATGTGCCACACCGTAGGCGTATGCGGAATCAGTGTAAATGTTCCCTTCTTGTCCCTCTAAGTGTTCTAGGGCTTTCTCTAGAGCGGTTAGTTCCGCTTCTTGTGCCGACATGTGTGCTGGTAGTGACTTTGCCTCAATTACCTGTGTGTCCGTTACCACAGCATAACCTGTGTGATATTTACCTTTGTCATCGGCAAATCTACTACCATCTATGTACAGTGTGTGTTCTGCATTTGCAATGGGTATGTCTGTGACATGTGGGAACCCCGTGGTTTCTTGTTCCATAAGTTGAAAACAATCGTGTTCATCAGATGTTATGTCATGAAATGAAAGTGTGTCAGAATCCTGAGTATCTTGTGCTGTGTCTACACCATTATCATCATTACTCCCCCCTGTCAAATCTGTCTGTAATGGTAAAAGCTGTGCTAAGTTAAAAGAAGTGCATCGCTGAAAGGTAACATTGGGGGGTAGGAGCAAGGTGCATTGTAGACGCAGCTGCCTTGCCATTGATATGTGTTTTGGCTGGACCTGTGACAAGATGGCGTGTATGTCATGTGTGGTATGTACCACTACAGGATTGTCTAAGACAATTTCTGAGGATTTGTCAATGATAATTGACACTGCTGCAACTGCTCGTACACAGGACGGTGATCCTCTAGAGACAGGATCGAGAGCCGCCGAGAAGTATGCTACCGGCCTTTGTTTGATGTGTTGTTGTGTCAACACCCCTGTTGCGTGTCCCGTGATTTCAGCAATGTACAAATGAAATGTTTTGGTATAATCAGGGATCCCGATCGCAGGTGCCGAAATTAGTAACCTTTTTAAGGTGCTAAAAGATTCATGACCTGCTTCTGTGAGTACATAGGGTACTATTTTCAAGCAATCATATAATGGCTGCATCAGAGAACTGGCATGTGGTATCCATTGTCTACAATATGACACCATTCCCAGAAACATACGAAGTTGCTTAAAGTTGCGTGGGATATTCATTTGTCTTATGGCCTGGACTCGGTCTTCAGTGAGGTGTCGAGTACCCTGGGATATACAGTGGCCCAAAAAGACAACCTTTTTCTGACATACCTGTAACTTAGTTCTATTCACCTTGCACCCTTTTTCAGCCAGGAATTGTAACAGTGATAGAGTGGCTTTTAAACAAGTATCGTTATCCGGACAACATAACAATAGGTCATCTACATATTGCAACAATACACAAGTGTCAGGCGGTAGCCATTCTCCCTATTTTTACCTTTTAAGGTTTAGTCAGCGGGGCATCAGTCAGGAGTCCGTCATAACCACTTATGGGTATGGTGTCACGGGATGTCATGTGTGGAGGGACTACTGAATCAGATAATAAGCTGCGTGACGCTCCTGTGTCAACCAAACAAGGAATATGTTTACCTTCCACCTTCATCAACATGTGGAGTATTTTGTTCTCTGATTCAGCTAGGACTGGGGCAAGTCATGCGGTCGGATCGTCCCTATCATTGGTACGCCTCTGTCTGTAGTCCCTCGTGTCTCTGTCCGTGTTTCCTTCCTGTTCGTCTTTTATCCTTTTCCTACAGTCTCTTTTTATATGTCCCACCTTGTTGCAGTAATAACAGGTAAGAGGTTTACGGGAGGAATTCCCTCCTTCATTGACCCGGGCAACAGTATTAACTCCCGGTGTCCTTCTGGGTTTAGTTTCTGCTAAATCAGCCTCTATGCCTTGTGCTTTCTGCAACAATGTTCCTCTGTCCCGTATGGCTCTCCATTCGGGAGTACATGCCTTCAGTTTGTCACCTATTTGAGGTACTAGTCCTTCCATAAACTGTCGATTGAAAGCCCTAATGGTGACGGGTAAGGCTAAATCTAGACCTTCGTCAGCCATCATGCTTTCCATGTTGAGGTAAAATTCTGTAACAGTCTGACCTGGAGCCTGTTTTATGGGCGCTGTCGAACCCCTTTCCTGCTGTTTCCCTTGGCAAAATTCTCGTAACTGAGCAATAAACAGGGGTCTAGAGTCTATATGACGAGGATGTACTCCTGGCGGATCTGCCGCTGGATCCCCTTGTGGTCTATGTGGAGCAATTTCATTCATAAATTGATTAAACATCGTTAGTGTCATTTTATGTCTACACAAATCTTCCCCATCTTGCCAAGTTGCTTCATGTGTGTCTAGTAATTGTGTCACGAATCTACAGAATGCGGCAGGTTTTGCTACGGGATCAGGAGCATTCTGTATTAATGCCATAAGAGTGTCAGCCGACCAAGGTGTCCATGTCCTCAGAACGACTTGTCGGGTCACTGTAGTTGGCTGTCCTGCTTGACCCGCATTTGGATTATTTACTTGTATTACCCTAGTCCGACTATGGACTGGAGCTACGGGCTCTGGTCTTTGAGCGCTGCAATGCACACATTCCTGTGCCCAGTCTGGGTTCTGGGTACCGCATACTCGGCATACCCATCCTCTTCCTCTTAAGGAAGGATAACGTTTTGGTCTTTCATTACCTGGTGTGGTGGTGTTATAAGGAGGTGGAGTATCTCCCGTATTTACCCTATCGCCGGGAGCAGAAGGAAGACTTTTGTGTCGGACCTTCATATCCCATCCACCTTTTTCCTGACAATACTCCCATCCCTCCTCTTCAGCCCTGTTGGAAACCTTAATTAAACATTGTATTTGTGATACCCATCTGTTCTGCAATATCTCTCCCTGTCTGTCTTTCTTTATTTCTTCCCAACCTTCTACACTTAATCCATTTTCTCCATCCATCCCCAATTTCTTGAGAATCCTATTCGTGCCCTGTGCCTTATCCTTCCCATACAACATTGTAATTATGTCTTTAACAGCATAACATTTCTGAGATTCCTCCTGGGGTTTACCATGTGTCTGGCCCATTTTGACAGTCCTGCCTAGGTGGCGTTTGGATCACTTACTAAGTGTCTCGTTGCCTTCTCCTCCTAGGGTGCCAAAATACTAAAAACCTCTCCTGGATGAGATTTCTGAAATCGAATTACTTTATATGCTAGCCAACTGACAAATATTATGACCAGACTGACGGCTACAACATATACAAGCATTCCCTTTTGGTGGCCAAACACATATGACTAGGTCTCCGGGACTTTGTGGAGACCTTATTTCCGTCCCATTACCATGGAATCTCTCAGCATTCGTTTCTTATTCCTGCTTTATCGAGGCAGTCAGGACTTATACTTTCAACCCGTTTTTAGGCTCATGAATCAAGAGGCATATATCAAACGTAAGTGTCAGACCCCCAAAGTACTCTTACGAGTTAAGGGCGCATTCCGTTACCCATTGGGATGATATATGTTTCAATTCACACCATACAAACAGGGCTTATCTCATTCACAACAGACAGATGACAAGTAGACAGACAAGAAACAACGGTAACATAAGCCAAAATATTAAGTTCAAGACCCGCTTACTACAGAGGTTGGTGTTTACCTGAAGAACAATTCAGACAGATCAGGTGGGCACAAATCTAAGAAGCACAGAGTTTATAAGAAAATAAAGCTTTTCTTACCTGCGCAGGATTTGTCTGTGGTTCTTGATGTGCCCGACCATTTCGTTCCGTCCTTATGTTCGTTCGCCTCTTGTAGTTTCTTTCTGCAGGTCCCTTGTTCGCGGCGCCAGAAATGTTAGGTGTGACCTCAACAAGTCACCTATTTGTCAGGTTATGTTACCGTTTCCCAATTGTTAGTTAGAGTTCTTATCTAAGCAAAGAGACACGGAGGTATTCAGTATTTCTGCTCAGAAGTCCGTCGTAACTCTGACACTGACTGACTCTGGCTCTGAGCTCTTTATTACTTCTCTTTTATAGACAGAAAAGGGCAAACATCAGCAAATGTAAAAAAACAACATTTTTGCAAAGGAAAGACAATTCTCCGGGTGTTATCAGCTGATAAGACAATCTTCTGGGCGTAGACTGCTTTTTAGGGCTGATGCGGCCTCTCCTTATGCGTACGTGACTAAAGATGACGAGTCCTTATTTTACAGAGAAGGATAGAGAAAGACAAGTATTTAGAAAGACATATTGTCAACCATTTTGTTTTGACACCCCTTAATCCTTACACCCCCTAGCCTCCGCCCTCCAGTTTCTAGAACATTCTCCAACTTTTCAGAACCAGGGGGAGGGACCAGAGGCCTGCCTGCCTGAGCTCAAGTAAATCCTGACCAAGATGGCATGACTCAGACTTGGCCCTGAGCCAGACTATGTTTGCCTACTCTAACACTAGTAGAAAACTAGAGTGTGCTAAAGCTCTTAAGAAAAAACTCTGTGTTAGTAAATGTTATCAATAAACAGCTAAATGCTGTAGGTGCTATGTATTGCTATAATGCAAGGGGGGCAGATTGGTCTTTAAGTTCAGAACTTTGGGGCTTTTAACACTGAAAATCAGTCAAAATTGTCCCAAATTATCAAATATCTATGATCTTAAATTTATATTTGATATTTATCAAATTGTTGTTTTACAAACAAATGTTTAATGTATGACAAAATATTCTCGGAGCACTATGGCTTATCTAAAGAGGTAGCAGAAGCTTTCTACCCTCAGGCTGGCTCTATTTGAATAAAACCTTGGATGTGTGGATTCAACCACAGGCTTTTTCAATAAATGAGCTAAGAAAACAATGTTAAAAATAGCCTAAGTGTATGAATACAAAAATTTTTCAGTAGATGTGCCCTGGCCATCATTTTGTTAGTTAGGGCAGACACAGACAAAGCACACAATTCCCTCATCAACACAGACAGTGTTGACAGTGGAATCCCTCCCACTGAGCCTTTGTGTTCTTCTGGTGGGGGCGGGGAAACTGTCCCCGTCGGGGACACTGATTATTGCTAGCGGCTATAACAGGCTGTAAAATCCAGCAGACTAGTTATACCCAAGTTGATCGATCAATAAACTTGGGTACATTCAGCCTGCCCATACATGGTTATCTACCTCTGACTGTAGCAGGAACTGAAACACTGAACAACTGTATTACTACCACTGTTAAATGTTAGGGTTTCCTTCCCTGAGCTCCTGGTTGTGGGGGAGACAGCACCCAGAAAGGTCCTAACAATCAATGACTCATCCCTGCCCTGGCTGATAACTGAATTTAACCACTTCAGCCTCGGAAGATTTGGCTGCTTAATGACCAGGCCATTTTTTGGGATACGGCACTGAAAATATATATATTTTGTACTTTTTGCTATAAATAGCCCCAATTTTTTTTTTAAACGCTCATTTCTTTCCTCAGTTTTGGCTGATATGTATTCTTCTACATATTTTTGGTAATAAAAATCGCAATAAGCGTTTATTGAAAAAGTATGCATTAAGGTGAAAAACACGACCCCTTTAACAACCCCTTTAACTAACAAATAGCAAATAAATATGATTTACCTTTAATTCATCTGCTTGGTCAGAGCTTGTGAAGGGTGATTTTCATTTGTAAAGGGTTGGTGGATAAGAGTGCTGTTTGCAGTATGAAGGCTGATAAAATGGTAAATGTCACTCTTGTTCTTCCAAATAAAGGCTACTACCAATTGGAAGATGAAAAAACCTTATTCGGCACAGCAAATACTATACATAAAAAAAAGATGACATTCTGGGCACTGATTTCAGTCCAAGCACTTACAAGCATAGTGAGTGCAGCATTACTGCAGGTTAATAAGTGCTAGGGGCTTATTTTAAGGGTTAGGTTAAAGCAAAAAAAAAGTATTTTTTTTCAGATCATATTGCAATGCACTATTCGCCATCTCTAACCTCCATCACTGCCTTCTTAATCAGTTTTCCAGGACAAGTCTTATTTCAGGTTGGGAAAAAACATGGGATTGTGTTTTAGGGCTGGTTCGCACCATGCTCATACATGAATTGCACAGGAATGTGCTGTGCATTCAAGCGTGATTCACATGCACTTCTGTGTGATACAATTTCAGCCCATTCATTTTGAATGAGCTAAAATCGCACCGCACCAAAGTAGTGCATGCATTACTTTTTAAAATGCACTGTAACCAGATTGCATGGTACCAAAGCGCCATACGATCCAGTGTGGTCAGGTGTGGGCAAATGCACTGCTTTTGCGACCTGCGTTTAGGTTGTCATTAACTTTCTTTTGACACCTAGCGCAAATAGAGTGCTTTTTTGCATGCAGTCTGAATCACAGATGAACATACAGTGTTCCTGCGCAGTTCATGGTGTGATCCGGCTCTAAAGCTGGCCTTAGATATTAGAGGATGATTGCATATGTAGGCCCAACTGTAGGAACATTTATGTAGAATATCTGTATATACAAAATATAAATATATGTGTAGCGGGTGCTGACCCCACCCGCACATCTCTCCATGCTGCCAGACACAAGGCAGCTGTGCTGATACACAGGCTATGGGGAGAGACACACAGATGGTCATAGCTGGGGGTGATTTACTCCCTCCGTTACACAGAGAGCTGAGCTGTATGAGAGGCTGGCTGAAGCTGGTTCCTATTTCCTGCAGCAGGGGACCAATGAAGAGGAACAGCAGAAGATCTTGGTACGTGTAGTCCCAAAGACAGGTGGCCCCAGGTTAATTCCCTGCATAAGACTTCAGCCCCCAACAGGCTGGTGGACACAGGAGGAGGGGAGATACCACAAGGCTGCTGGGGAGCAAGCAGAGGAGACCAAGAGGCAGAGGGACTGGATGCAAGAGAAGGAGAATCTTCTTCCAAATTGATGTGACCGCTTCCTTGCCAGCAGCTCCATGGTCAGGCGCAGACCCATGACCTCAGGCATCTTATTGGCTGTGTGGGTGTTTGTACAGACGTCACTGGGCACTCTGGTCACCAGGTAGCAGAGTTCCACCCATTTTTTGGTATATCAAAAGTCAGCAGCTACAAAAAGCATAGCTGCTGACTTTTAACCACTTGCTTACTGGGCACTTAAACCCCCCTCAGTCCCAGACCAATTTTCAGCTTTCAGTGCTCTCACATTTTGAATGACAATTACTCAGTCATGCAACACTGTAACCAAATGATTTTTTTGTCCTTTTCTTCATACCAATAGAGCTTTCTTTTGGTGGTATTTGATCACCTCTCGGTTTTTTATTTTCTACGCTATAAATGAAAAAAGACCGAAAATTTTGAAAGAAAAAGGAATTTTTCTTTGTTTCTGTGACAAAATATAGCAAATTAGCAATTTTTCTTCATAAATTTTGGCCACAATTTATACTACTACACATCTTTGGTAAAAATAACCCAAATTATTGCATATTATATGATCTGTGTGAAATTTATAGAGTCTACAAGCTATGGTGCAAATCATAAAGATTTGCAAAAAAAGATCACATCTGATGTACTAAGGCCTATCTCCATTCTTGAGACCCTAACAAGCAAGGAAAGTATAAATGCCCCCCAAATGACCCCTTTTTGGAAAGTAGACATTCCAATGTATTTAGTAAGAGGCATGGTGAGTTATTTTAAGTTGTCATTTTTTCCCACAATTCTTTGCAAAATTAAGATTTTTTTTTTTTCCCACAAAATTTTCATTGTAATAGCTTATTTCTCCCACACGGAATGTGCATACCACAAATAACACCCCAAAATACATACCCCTACTCCTCCTGAGTATAACGATACCACATGTGTGAGACTTTTACACAGCCTGACCACATACAGAGGCCTTTTTTTGAAGTAGCACCTTCAGGCATTCTAGGAGCATAAATTACACATTTCATTTCTCAACCACCTATTACAGTTTTGAAGGCCCTGGAACACCAGGGCAATGGAAACGTCCAGAAAATGACCCCATTTTGGAAAGCTAACACCCCAACGTATAATCTATGAGGCATAATGAGTCTTTTCAATGGTTCATTTTTTTCCAGAAGTTTTATGAAAATGTGGAAAAAAATGAAAATGCATTTTTTTTTACACAAAGTTGTCGGTTTATAAGATATTTCCAACGCATAGCATTTACATAGCAAAAATAGCACCCCAAAATACATTCTCCTACTCCTCCTGAGTATAACGATACCACATGTGTGAGACTTTTACACAGCCTGACCACATACAGAGGCCTAATTTTGAAGTAGCACCTTCAGGCATTCTAGGAGCATAAATTACACATTTCATTTCTCAACCACCTATTACAGTTTTGAAGGCCCTGGAACACCAGGGCAATGGAAACGTACAGAAAATGACCCCATTTTGGAAAGCTAACACGCCAACGTATAATCTATGAGGCATAATGAGTCTTTTCAATGGTTCATTTTTTTCCAGAAGTTTTCGGAAAATGTGGAAAAAAATGAAAATGCATTTTTTTTACACAAAGTTGTCGGTTTATAAGACATTTCCAACGCATAGCATTTACATAGCAAAAATAGCACCCCAAAATACATTCTCCTACTCCTCCTGAGTATAACAATACCACATGTGTGAGACTTTTACACAGCCTGACCACATACAGAGGCCTAATTTTGAAGTAGCACCTTCAGGCATTCTAGGAGCATAAATTACACATTTCATTTCTCAACCACCTATTACAGTTTTGAAGGCCCTGGAACACCAGGGCAATGGAAACGTCCAGAAAATGACCCCATTTTGGAAAGCTAACACCCCAACGTATAATCTATGAGGCATAATGAGTCTTTTCAATGGTTCATTTTTTTCCAGAAGTTTTCGGAAAATGTGGAAAAAAATGAAAAAGCATTTTTTTTTATACAATGTTGTCCGTTTATAAGATATTTCCAACACATAGCATTTACATAGCAAAAATAGCACCTCAAAATACATTCTCCTACTCCTCCTGAGTATAACGATACCACATTTGTGAGACTTTTACACAGCCTGACCACATACAGAGGCCTAATTTTGAAGTAGCACCTTCAGGCATTCTAGGAGCATAAATTACACATTTCATTTCTCAACCACCTATTACAGTTTTGAAGGCCCTGGAACACCAGGGCAATGGAAACGTCCAGAAAATGACCCCATTTTGGAAAGCTAACACCCCAACGTATAATCTATGAGGCATAATGAGTCTTTTCAATGGTTCATTTTTTTCCAGAAGTTTTTGGAAAATGTGGAAAAAAATGAAAACGCATTTTTTTTTTACACAAAGTTGTCCGTTTATAAGATATTTCCAACGCATAGCATTTACATAGCAAAAATAACACCCCAAAATACATTCTACTACTCCTCCTGAGTATGGCAATACCACATGTGTGAGACGTTTACACAGCCTGGCCACATACAGAGGCGCAACATGCAAGAAACACCGTTGGCGTTCCAGGGACACATAGCCTGCACATACCAAGAATTACACCCCCAAATACATTATGCTGAGCAAAGGGTAAAGAAAAGATTACCTGTGGTTTTAGAAGTGCAGTTGTCCACAGGAGGATATCACTGGTCCAGGCAGCAGGCAGGGACTTGGTCAGCAACAGCGAACACAGTTTTTCAGGCAGCAGGCAGGGATACTGTCCATATCACAGTCCAGGGTCAGTGCAGAGATGTCAGCAGTGCCAAAAATATTGGTCCTGGTAGTAGGCAGGTCCTTGTGGTGTGGTCAGTGTGGCATGATGGCAGTAAGTCCTACAGGCAGCAGACAGAAGTAGAGCCTTGTTCAGGACAGAATGGGGATAGGGGTAGAGGCTTCTCCCTCCCAAATCTCTTTGAAGCCTCCGAGTCTCCAGACCCTAATCTTTCTAATTGCTTTCTTCTTCCAGAAAAACTATACTGGAGCCCCTCACATATGTGAGACCCCGTGTTGAATCCCACTAGTCCAGTTGCAGAATACAAGATCAGTCCAAGAGGCAGGCAAATATCGTGGTCAAACAGTCCAATGTCAGTTCCAGATCAGGCAGAGATATGTACAGAATCGTTAGACAGAAGCATGGTCGAATAACAGTCCAGGGTCAGTTCCAGATCAGGCAGAGGTATGTACAGAATCGTTAGGCAGAAGCATGGTCGAATAACAGTCCAGGGTCAGTTCCAGATCAGGCAGCGGTATGTACAGAATCGGCAGGCATAAGAGTGGTCAAATAACAAGCCCGGGTCAGTTACAGAGCAGGCAGTG
This sequence comes from Lithobates pipiens, assembly GCF_037356315.1. Taxonomy (NCBI): domain Eukaryota; kingdom Metazoa; phylum Chordata; class Amphibia; order Anura; family Ranidae; genus Lithobates; species Lithobates pipiens. The sequence goes on along the minus strand of NW_027507748.1, from coordinate 281,221,867 downwards.
GCATAAGGGGTGTGAAGGTGTATGAAGGCAGGAACTGAGGATTATGTTTACCATACTTCACTAAAAATTTATTGAAGTATGGTAACACCGAAAACAGTCGCCTATGCAGAGGCCTGGTTGGGAAGGACATTGTGCACAATAATAAGATATGTCTCTTCTGACTCCTGCTCTGGTACACACCTTACATCTTTTTTTACGTCTTTGGCCTGTTGGTTTGGGAGGGATTTTATCGGGAAAGTGGCGCTCAGAGAGTCGACTAACAACGTCTGATCGGATATTTTCTGGTGGGCCGTTTGGGCAAATAAGGGCAGTGAAAACTTCCTCCTGGTAGCCAAAGAAACGTTTGGGGTTTTGGGTGGAGTTGCGGTAAATGACATAGGAATTGTAAATGGCCAATTGAAAAAAATAAATTGCTACTTTTTTGTACCAATGGTATGTCCGTCTTGTGACAAGATATGGTTCCATCATTTGGTCGTTGAAGTCGACTCCCCCCATGAACAAATTGTATTCAGAAATGCATTTGGGTTTCTTTACGGGGCCATTCCTTCTGGGGATTTCCACTAAGGTATCATTGTGGATAGAAGACAACATATACACATCCCTTCTGTCCCTCCACTTCACTGCCAGAACCTCCCTGTTTCCCAGACTTGCAGTTTCTCCTTTTCACAGCTTCTTATTCACAAGACTTTGAGGAAAGCCCTTCCGATTTCTTTTTACGGGGCCACATGCTGGCGTCTTCTTCCGGTGAAGGTTGTGGAACAGGGGCAGAGATGTGTAGAAGTTATCTACATACAGGTGGTAGCCTTTATCCAATAGGGGGTATATGAGGTCCCAAACAATTTTTCCGCTGGATCCCAAGTAGTCCGGACAATTAGGGGGCTGCAGCTGGGTGTCCTTCCCTTAGTACACTATGAATAAATATGTGTACCCTGTGGCTCGGTCGCATAATTTGTAGACCTTCACCCCATAGCAGGCCCTTTTGCTGGGCATAAATTGCTTCATTCTAAGCCTGCCGCTAAATTTAATAAAGGACTCATCCACACATATGTGTTGGTCCGGGGTAAACAATTTGGGGAATGTTTCTGAAAAATAATTAAGTATTGGTCGAATTTTGTAAAGCCGGTCATAATTTGGATCATTTCGTGGAAGGCACTGGGAATTGTCGCTGAAATGTAAGAACCTCAGGATCATCTGATACCTGGTTCTGGGCATTACCGCGGAGAAGAGCGGTGAGTGGTGGAGGGGGTGGGTTGACCAGTAGGTACGCAATTGATTTTTTTTGTTGAGTCCCATGTTAAATGTGAGGCCTAAAAAAACCTTGAACTCCTCCACCCTTAGGTCTCTCCATTCGTAGTGACGGGCATAATAAGAGGTCGGATTTTACAAAATAAATTGTTGTGCATACAGGTTGCACTGGGCCACAATTGACGACAACATATCCTCCGTAAAAATTAAATTAAAAAAATCTATTGGGGTAAAATTCTCCGTGTCCACCTGGACTCCTGGCTGGGCAGTGAAAGGGGGAACATTGGCCTCTCCTGAATTAGGAGGAAGCCACAAGGGGTTCTGAAGGGCATAGGGAAGGCCGGCATGGCTCCTAACCCTTTGGGGCTGAGATGACACCCCACTGGTACTTGGCCTTTCTTGCCGGGGCACTGCGGTGCTGGTGGACGGCACTGTGGTGCTGGTGGATGGCACTTCGGTGCTGGTGGACGGCACTGCCTCACTATAACGCCTTCGTTTGATGGGCCGGATATCTTCCTCCTCGGATTCAGTCAGTGTTTCACTGCTGAGGACTGACTCATAATTTATGTCGGCTTCAGAATCCGAATCTGAAAAGGAATCTGAAGAGGAGAGCTCCCCGTTGCTCTCGTCGGCCGTGGAAATAATTTGGTACGCCTCCTCAGCGGAAAAGACTTGTTTAGCCATGGTAGCACTGATGGGCACTGATGAGGTGGCACAGATGTGCACTGATGAGGTGGCACAGATGTGTACTGTTGAAGCAGCACAGAGGTGGCACAGATGGGCACTGATGAGTCGGCACAGATGTGCACTGATGAGTCGGCACAGATGTGCACTGATTATACAGATGGGCGCTTTTGAGGTGGCACAGATGGGCGCTTTTGAGGTGGCACAGATGGGTGCTTTTGAGGTGGCACAAATGGGCACTGATGGGTCGGCACAGATGTGCACTGATTTATTGCACAGATGTGCAGATTTATTGCACAGATGTGTACTGATGAGGCGGCAGATGGGCACTGCTGAGGCGGCAGATGGGCACTGCTGAGTCGGCACAGATGAGCACTGCTGAGTCGGCACAGATGGGCACTGCTGAGTCGGCAGATGGGCACTGATGGGTTGGCACAGATGTGCACTGATTTATTGCACAGATGTGCAGATTTATTGCAGATGTGCACTGATGAGGCAGCAGATGGGCACAGATGGGCACTGCTGAGGCGGCACAGATGGGCACTGCTGAGGCGGCACAGATGGGCACTGCTGAGGCGGCACAGATGGGCACCGATTGGTACAGATGGGCACCGATTGGCACTGGTGGGCACTGGCGGGCACTGGCGGTGCACAGATGGGCACTGGCGGGCACTGGCGGTGCACAGATGGGGCACTGGCGGTGCACAGGTGGGCACAGGTGGGCACAGGTGGGATAGAGATGGGCACTGGCGGGGTAGATCTGGGCACTGGCGGGGTAGATCTGGGCACTGGCAGGGTAGATCTGGGCACTGGCAGGGTAAATATGGGCACAGATGGCACAAAATACTTTTTTTTTCTCACTCACAGTATCTCTCTCCTCACACGCTATCGCTGTGTGAGGAGACAGATTCGGCAATGGGTGATGATCTCATTTGTTTACATTTGAGATCATCACCCATTGGAGGCGGCGATCGCGCTGTAAACGGCCACTGTGATTGGCCGTTTACAGCGATCTGTGATTGGCTGTGTCCAGGGGACACGGCCAACACAGATTTTCCCCGATGCACACTCCCAGGAGCGCGCGGGGAGCCCTTAAAGGGGACGACGTCAATAGACGTAGTCCCTGAATTTGAGATCCGCGCTGTAGCCGTCATTTGACTATAGCGCGGATCTCAGTTGGTTAATAAACTGACACTTTCCTGTCCCACAGTCCAGAGATGTGGCCGCCCGGAGCCTTGCTCCTCTCCCCCTCCTCTACCCAGTGCCTCCATTGATACTGTGAGCACCCGGCTGTGACAGCTTACGGCTTCACAGTCAGGCACACTGCGCATGCGCGAGTTGTGCTGAGCTCTGCTATTGGCCAGACAATCTTCTGGGACCTGTGTTGTGTCCCAGAAGTTTGCTGGTAGGGAGGGGCTGCCTAGGGCCAGGGGAGAAGCGGTCGCTTAGGTGGCTGAGAACAGGAAGGAGGAAGTGGGACAGGAAGTCCCACTAAAACCCACACCCATCCCTCAAAAAAATGACATACCAAATGTGGCATCTCAGAGGGTGAGGAGTGCTTAAAGCGGAAGTTCCACTTTTGGGACATCATTCATCTTGGGTCTTGGTGTCAGCGGATTGGTGAGCGGGCATCAGCCCACCATGTACAAACCCTTTAGAGAGAGGACACTGCATGCAGACACTGTTACTGTACTTACTTGAATAAGCCCTGTGAGGAGACCTTGTGTGCAAGTTGTTTCACTCAGTCGCAATATTGCATTTAGCATGCCTGCCAGGACATAGTGGGTCCTTTCTAAAGAGCTAGCTAAAGTCTCAAAGCCTCATCTCCCAGGACTACTGAGTATCCTCCATTATAAGGAATAAGGACTTCTGTGTTTGTTCAGGCCTGCAGTGACTTCAGGGCATGCACTTAAACTTACTAAGAATGAACTCCAACTTTTAGTAACACGTTGATGTTGCATGTTGTACCACACTTTTGAAATCAAGGGCCTTTGATTTCAGGGTTTTAGGGAAATAGACTGTCCGGCAACAAGTCAGTCTAATTTCCCTTTATGGCTGACCACATAGGTCACAGTTAAGTCATTCGAGTTGTTTGAAACTGTGCTATTTATAAATTGCATGTGTCTTTGTGCTATACTGCTTAATAAAAGAGTTGGCTATATTTAATCAGTACTTGGTTATTACTGCTGTTGCTTTATAAAAAATAAAAAAATTTCAGTAAAAATACTTTTTGATTCACTACAGCTTGTGTTTACAATAACCTTTATTTAAGTGTGCCAGAGGGGCTGAGACTGTTTTTGGGGTTGAGGGGCAGAGCATAGAACCTAATATTCTCCAGCGTTTCCTTTGGGGGTGGCGCTACACATATTTATATTGTATTTTTTTTTAAATGCAATCTTTATTTAAAGAACATTTTTCTATAAAAGAAAAATAAAGCGACTCACATCGCATGCCAAACGAGAACAAAAACAATAATAGTTATCACATAACGTTTCAGCTTTTGACCTCAGCAACAAGGCTACACCATTCACAATATCAAATCAAAGTGTAATCATGGGTTCGCCAGGTACTGTAGCTTTAACAGCTGACTAGGGTACCCTAAAGTGCAAAAAATGTTGCACCAAAAGAATGTAGCACCCCGGTGTTTAGGCAGGGTTGCTAAAAAATGTAGTTTGTCAAATATTAATCATCCTGGCTGATTGTTAGAAGATCTACTGATTCCTCTCTAACTCTGGATTGCTTCCCCTTTTCTCTACTGTGACTAGGTGGCACTTGCTGGTGGCATCAGATTGAAAGGGTGTAGCAAGGTCAGACTATGGATGGATAGGGTGTCTCAGCCAATTGGCAGGTATTTCTTTAGTCCCTTGGCCTGCTGGGAGAGGTTATTTATTTAGGTGGGGTCAGGTGATCAGGGTTCTGTGCCACCTGGATGACTGTCTGGGTGGACGTGTGTTATGCTGCCCCGGGCTGCTAGGCCAGAAGCCTGAAACCTATTCCAGGGACATTTGGCTGCTAGGCTGTTTGAGGGCTTATCCAGAAGCAGGAGAAGCAGCGCAGGGTTGGGGCTGCAGGATTGGAGTCCAACCAAGCGTAGCGGTTCCATCGGACAGGGAACCAGTTGTGGTCAGAGGTAGGAGGTAAAGGGGAAGCTGTCGCCACTAAGGGACTATCCGCCTTGTTGCCAGAGACCACTGTGAGTAAGCTGGAGCCCATGTCAGAGCAGGCTTCTCACCAGCCAGGGACACTGAAGAAGTGGGAAAACTTCAACAAGTGCCAAGCTAGGGACCTAGCGGGTCAGCAGGGGTGACACTTGAGGAGTATCTGTGAGTGTCAAGCCAGGGACAGTTCGGTGTTTTGAGCAGGGACAGTCTGCAAATCACTAGCTACTAGGTCCACAAAGGTCCTTTTATAGGTGTACCGTATATAGGGTTGTACACGTATAATATACTTTCTTTCAAATATAGACAGCATATTATACTTGACTGCTGTGCTGCTGAGCTGATTGCTGCCCGATTCTGAAGCTGTCTTTTATCACCCCCAAAGAAACTACTACCAACACCACCACCACCATACACTTTCCGCTTGAGTCACAGTAATTATTTTCTGATCCATCACAAGACATTTCCGATGCGCAGCCACTGTTGGCATTGGATCAGGAAGAGGAGGTAGCAACAACCGTCACTCAGCAGTCTGACGACAGTACCCAGATCAGCCCAAGGAGGAGGTTGGTCCCTGCTGTTGCTGCCTACTCCGAGATCTATAATAATAGCGGTGGGGAAGGTGACGTCAATGATGACGTGTCTAGTGATGTCACGTGGGTGCCCACAAGAGAGGAAGAGGAGGGGAGTTCAGAGGGAGATATGGACCATCAGATAGGGAGGAGAAGCAGGAATAACTTAGATTGCACAGGGGGAACAAAGCAGACTGCTAATGTATCAGGAGCGAGGCATTAACCATGTACGGTCACATCTGGCGCTCCCAGGACACTGGCTCCGGAGTGTGGGCTTTTTTTAACGTGTCCGCTGCTGACAATAGTGTTGTCATCTGCAGCCTTTGTAGTCAATGCATAAGTCACGGTAAGCCCAAAACTCACCTAGGGACGACCGCCTTAAGAAGGCACATGAGCTGCCATCACTGAGCCCAGTGGGAGCAATGGAACCCACAAAGTCACACTCCAGGCTCTCACCATCCAGCCTCGTCTTCTCCTCTCTCCTCACAATTGTCCTCCACTCCACTTTCCATCATGCCATCCTCACGTTTTTCTGGAAAAAGGCAGGCTTCCGTGAGCCAAATGTTCGAGCGTTAAAAAGTGATGACGCCGTATAACCCTCTTGCCCAACAGTTGACGGCTGGCTTGTCAGAACTGATAGCCTGCCAACTACTGCCATATAAACTGGTGGACTCGGAGGTCTTTCGAAAATTTGTGCCCATTGGAACACCACAATGGAAAGTCTCAGGAAGGATGTATTTCTCACAGAAGGGCATCCCAGAGCTATATGGCCATGTTCAGCTACAAGTGAATGTATCTCTGGCACACAGTGTCCGTGCTAAGATACATCTGACTACAGACACATGGTCTAACAAACACAGGTATATAACTTTTACTGGCCACTGGGTGAACCTTCTGATGGCCATCAAGCATGTAACCAGTGGCACCCGTGTAGATTTGGTTTTACCGCCACGGATTGCATGCAGGCCTGCCTCTTCTTCTCCTCCTCCTACTCCATCCTCCTCCCTCTCCTCCTCGGCTGACTCCTCCTTTTCCGCTGCTAGCGTCTCTTCCTTTGCCCTGCCCATGCTCCCCAGAACCTATTCAACATGCCAGGTGAGATGTTGCCATGCTGTACTGCGTCTGTTGTGCCTGGAAGCCAAGAGCCACACTGGTCCTGCACTCCTTTCAGCTTTGCGTTCACAGGCAGATCTGTGGCTAACACCGCTCGATTTGACAGTTGGTAAAGTGGTGTGTGACAACGGTGTCAATCTGCTTAGCGCATTGAAACAGGGCAAAATTACGCACGTGCCATGCAAATCTCGGCCCATTTCAGAAGATCTTACACGGCCATGGCTCGCCTTGCTGACATTCAGCGGCAACACAATCTGACGGTCAGATGTCTTATTTGCGATTGCCCGACGTGATGGAACTCAACCTTCTATATGCTTTATAGGCTGCCCCAGCAGAAACGTGCAGTTAAAGCGGTAGTAAACCCGCAAATTTTTTTTTTTTAAACCTGCAAAGCAAAAGGCATAATGAGCTAGTATGCACCGCATACTAGCTCATTATGAAATACTTACCTTAGAACGAGGCCCCGACATCTGGCCCGATCCACGCCGAGGGAGCTGACATGCTCCCTCGGCGTTTCTTCCAGGTATCGCGGCTCCGGCGCTGTGAGTGAATGCGCGCGGGAGATTTCATTCCGGCCGGCCGGCCACTGACGGATTTTCAGGCCGAGAATCCCCTTGTGCTCATGCACCGCTGCAGTCAGCGGCGCATACAGAGGGGAATATCTCCTAAACCGTACAGGTTTAGGAGATATTTTTTTTACCTACAGGTAAGCCTTATTATAGGCTTTCCTGTAGGTAAAAGTTAAAAATTTGAGTATACAACCACTTTAATGACTACCTGTATGAACTCTGCGGCAGAACAGGTTCTGGGGAGCTTGGTTTTTTTTCACCACGCCAGTGGCTGCTCATGCGCGACACATGCAGACTTCTGCGGCCATTTGATGAGATCACCAAACTGGTCAGTCGCAGCCATGGCGCCAGCAGTGACATTGTACCTTATGCCTTCTTTATGGAGCGTGCATTGCATTGTGTCATTAATCAAGCCATGGAGCAGCAGGAGAAAGAAGATGAGGAAGTCGCAATGCTGGATGAATTCCCAGGGGGGGGGGCTACTCTATCTGAGACAAGTCAATAGCAGGAGCCTGAAGAGGAGTCAGAGGAGGATGGTGCCGGGGCAGATGAGGAGGAGCAAGAAGAGCATGCTTTAAACCTTTCTGGGATCCATGTTGTTTTTGCGTGGATGGGGAGAGGAGAACAAGGAGGACAACATTATCCTGGATGATGAGCAGGAGCCAGGCCACCACACCGCTTCCAGTTTAGTGCAAATGGGGGCCTTCATGCTCCAGTGTTTTTTTTTAAACAATCGTTATTTATAGGAGACAGGGTATTACAGCTTGATGTACATGTAAAAGAATGAGAAAAACAATTAAAATGAACAGAGAGGATAAACATTTGCTGTAGGTAATGTTGATACGTAATACTCTAGTCATTCCTATTTTGTTTTTCACTTGTAGTGGGAACAAGAACATGAATAGTCAACAGTCATAAATTAACTCGGTACTGATTAGGTTATTTATAAAGTATTTATCAGGTGATGGGTCAGCATGGTAGTTTCTAGGGACATTAGTTTGCCATTCTGCATTAATTTACCACAACTAGCATCTCCATCATTCGCCCAGGGGCCAAAGAAAGCAGCCTGTTCCCCCAGGGGGAACCATAAGTAACCCCCCAGCGGGGTCAGTGGGGACACAGGGGGCATCAGTGTCAAGTTGGCATTAAGTCAGTCCCAGGTTCTCATGGCCTTTGTTCGCAAGCGGGGAAGTAAAGGTGGACAGACCCCTGTGTTCCCGTGCTAGCCACGGCGCATAGGTCAAATTTCTCCCCGCCATATATTTTTCAAGAGAGACCCATAATTTGGATTGAGTATGGAAGCGCCAGTTCAGTATTCTCTGGAGGACTATTGCCCTGTAGTATCTATGGGTGTCAGAGAGGCCCAGGCCTCCCGCGTCTCTATGGCGACTTAACAATCTAATTATGCTCCAGTGTTTTAACAGGGACCCCTGTATGAAAGCAAGGTCAAGGACCAGTACTGGGTGGCAATGTACTTTGACCCCCGATACAAACTCAAAATGGCGGAAATGTTACCACCATCACAGAGGGCTGTCAGAATGGAGCACTTACAGGCCTTGCTTCGGCAACTGCTGCATTCTGCTTTTGCATGCACTGGCAGAGGAGGAATTCCCTCTCCCAGAGAAAGAGTTGCAGGTACCAATCCAACAGAGCCTGCAAGAAGAGGGCAGTTTGAAGATGTGTTGGTGACTTCTGATATGAGGTCATTATTTCAGCCGACCCATTGACAGGTGTCATCCGCATCCAGCATCAGGGAACGCCTAGATCGACAGGTGTCCGACCACATCGGGTTAACGGCCGATGTGGATGCTCTGAGGAGTGATGAACCCCTGGACTACTGGGTGGGCAGGCTTGACCTCTGGCCAGAGCTTGCCCAATTTGCAATCGAACTGTTGGCTTGCCCCTCATCCAGTGTCCTGTCCGAAAGTTCAGCGTGACCAATAAGTGCACTCGCCTAGCTCACGACAGTGTTTACTACCTCACATTTATAAAAATGAATGAGGCATGGATCCCGTAGGAATTCAACACATGTGACCAGTAGACCATGTATATGCATAACTCTATAAACGATTTATTTAATCGAGCACACAGACCTTTTTTCTACCTTTGACTCACTTCCTTGTACAAAAAAAGCACACCGTACTATATGCCCGTACCCCCCGTTTGAAGAGGTTGAGTGGTGTCATATTTTTTGGGTCCTGCAGCGAGTTGCTGGTATCAGTGCTGCTGTCAGTGCTCTCTATCTCGGTGCTGGTGTCAGTGCTCTCTCTCTATTTCAGTGCTGGTGTCAGTGCTCTCTATCACGGTGCTAGTGTGGTGTCAGTGCTCTCTATCTCGGTGCTGGTGTGGTCTCAGTGCTCTCTATCACAGTGCTGGTGTCAGTGATCTCCATCACGGTGCTGGTGTGGCCTCAGTGCCCTCTATCTTGGTGCTGGGGTGGTGTCAGTGCCCTCTATTTCGGTGCTGGTGTGGTCTCAGTGCTCTCTATCATGGTGCTGGTGTGGTGTCAGTGCTCTCTATCTCGGTGTTGGTGTTGTCTCAGTGCCCTCTATCTCGGTGCTGGTGTGGTCTCAGTGCGCTCTATCACTGTGCTGGTGTCAGTGCTCTCTATCACGGTGCTGGCGTGGTGTCAGTGCTCTCTATCTCAGTGCTGGTGTGGTGTCAGTGCTCTCTATCTCGGTGCTGGTGTGGTGTCAGTGCTCTCTTTCTCGGTGCTGGTGTGGTCTCAGTGCTCTCGATCATGGTGCTGGTGTCAGTGCTCTCTATCTCGGTGCTGGTGTGGTGTCAGTGCTCTCTAACTCCGTCCTGGTGTCAGTACTCTCTATCACAGTGATGGTGTCAGTGCTCTCTATCTCGGTGCTGGTGTCAGTGCTCAGTCTCTATCGCGGTGCTGGTGTCAGTGTTCTATCTCAGTGCTGGTGTCAGTGAAGGAGATAGCAGCAGAGAAGTCAATCAGCAGGCAGTGCCAGCACCATGGCTGAGGATCAGCACTGGACTGGCACCTCTGGACCACCGCAGTGGAGCCCTGCATAGGTGGGGGTAAGGGCTGGGCAGAGGGAGGGGCTCAAGCACAGGTTGGCACACTGGGACACTGGCACAGGACTGCGCTGCCCTGATTGTGGCACTGATCATCTCCTGCACCCCCTTCATAGCTTGCCCTGACTTCGCCTCTCCACCATGGCCTTCATGCGCTCCTGAATTGTCAAAATTTCACAGATAAAAAAAGAATGCTTGTCGTTGTCGATCCCAGATTCACTTAATACTTTTGTCATGTCAGTGTCCATGCTATGGCACAGCTAGTAAGTATTTTGTGGCTGAAAATATGACATGGAGGTTTTTAAGGTTCGCCTGCCATTAAAGTCAATGGGGTCCGCCAACTTTGCGGTTCGCAAACTTTTGGCCGCGTTCGCGGTTGGAGAAACGTCCCGTCGGAAAGTTCGTTAACCACTTCAATACCGGGCACTTAAACACCTTCCTGCCCAGACCAATTTTGAGCTTTCAGCGCTGTCGCAATTTGAATGACAATTGCGCGGTCATGCTACACTGTACCCAAATGAAATTTTTTTCCCACAAATAGAGCTTTCTTTTGGTGGTATTTGATCACCTCTGCGGTTTTTATTTTTTGCTAAACAAATAAAAAAATACCGAAAATTTTGAAAAAAAAAATGTTTTTTTTTTGTTTCAGTTTCAAAACTTTGCAAATAAGTAAGTTTTCTCCTTCACTGATGGGCACTGATGGGGTTACACTGATGGGCAATGATAAGGCGGCACTGATGGGCACCGATGAGGTGGCACCAATGAAGTGGCACTGATGAGGTGGCATTGATGGACACCGATATGTGGCACTGATAGGCGGCACTGATGGGTGGCACTGATGGGCGACACGGATGGACACTGATAGGTGGCACAAATTGGCATGGATTGGCATGGATAGGCGGCACAGGTGGGAATGGGTATGCGGCACAGGTGGGCATGGGTAGGCGGCACAGGTGGGCATGGGTAGGCACTGATAGGCGGCATAGATGGGAACTGATAGGCGGCATTGTATTATAATATATTGTACTAATGGATGCCAATCAGTGCCAATCAATAATGCATGCCAATCAGTGATGCCCATTGTGGGCACTGATTGGCATCCATTATGGGCACTGATTGGCATCCATTGTGGCACTGACTGGAATCCCTGGTGGTCTAGGGTGGCATACTTTGTCCTTGGCATCCCTGGTGGTCTGGTGGCGTCCCTGGTGGTCCAGTGTGGGCATCCTCGGGGGGGCTGTGCTGATAATCGATCAGCACAGACCCCCCCTGTCAGAGGAGCAGCCGATCGGCTCTCCTCTACTCGCGTCTGACAGACGCGAGTGAGGAAAAGCCGATCACCGGCTTTTCCTATTTACACTGTGATCAGCCGTGATTGGACACGGCTGATCACGTGGTAAAGAGTCTCCTTCGGAGACTCTTTACCGAGATCGTAGTTGCCGGGTGTCAGACTGACACCCCGCAACAACGATCGCCGCGATGCGCGCCCCCATATGACGTCCGGTCAGGATTATGAAACCACTTTGCCACCGTCTATTTGCTATAGGGCGGGCGGCAAGTGGTTAATCACTACTTATTGTGCATCACAGGACACAGAGCCATTTCCTATCCATTCATGGCTAAAGAAGCTTATGTATTCTGAGTGGGAGCACCCAGATAAACTGTTTTTCCCTCCTAAAAAGTTTTCTATACTTTATCCTATGGAGGAAGAATTCTATAAGAAATGGGGGATTCCAGCAATTGACGCTGCTATATCCTCTGTGAACAAGAACCTGACTTGTCCTGTAGACAATGCTCAAATGTTGAAGGATCCAACAGACAAGAAGTTGGAATTTCTCTTTAAAAACAAAATTTCTCTCACAGGTTCAGTTGTTCAGCCTGCTTTGGCAGCGATTGGGGTATCTCAGTCCTTAAAGGACCAGTTTGTAGAGGTACTCAAACTTACTCCAGATCAGCAGGCCCAAAAGTTGGCCGGTATATCAAAAGAATTGCGTTTTACAGTAGACGCTATGAAAGATTATATTCTCCAAACTTCGTGGCTCATGCTAGGGCTGGTGCATGTGTGTAGAGTCCTATGGTTAAAAAATTGGTCAGCCGAAGCGCCATGTAAAAAGTTCTTCCCATTTCATGGTGAACGGTTATTTGGAGATGATCTAGATAAGTATATCCAAAGAATTTCCAATGGGAAAAGTTCTCTTTTAGAAGTTAAGAAGAGGTTTAAGCGTTTTTCTTTTAATTGTGCGTCTTTTTCAGTGCCAGGGGCATCAGCCTCCAGGCAGTCTCAATGGCCTCCACCGTCAGGATCAAGAGGTAGACCTCAGGGTCACTCCCAGGGCCAAAAGAGGACCTGGGGCAGGAAACCCACAAAACAAAATACTAAAGCCTCCTTTTGAAGGGTCGCCCCCGCTCACTCGAGTGGGGGTAAGGCTTCGACAGTTTTTAAAGATCTGGTAGGAACAATGTCAAGAGAGATGGGTGGCTTCCTCAATTTCTCTAGGTTACAAACTAGAGTTCTTTTTTTAAATATTTCTTTATTCGTTTTTTTACATATTCATTATACATTTCACCATTTACATTCATCGCTCTCTTATGAGCTTCCATAAAATCCATTCATAGTCATGTCCTCAAATACTATAAAATTGTACATATACATTTATACATTCATATCCTTCTTACTCCTTTTTTTTCTCCCCCTTTTGGTGTGGCTTGCCCTATCTCCATTCTGTTTTATCCTGATGCCGTTATGGAATTTTCTATCCAACTTGCCCATACTCTCTCATATTTCTCTTCATGTCCTCTACTCCAATATGTTTCCCTATATAGTGTTAGATTACTATTTACTAAATTTTTCCACTGTGTTAACGTTGGAGCTTCCGCCTTCTTCCAATTCAGCACTATTGTCTTTCTAGCATAAAAAAGCAACAGACCCGCCTGGATTCTCCTTCCTATAGGGGTGATATTATACTAGTCCTAATAGGCAGATCTCTGCCTCTTGATTTAAAGAGACTGATGTTACTATAGTAATTACTCTCAAAACCTCCCTCCAGAATATCACTATCTTTGGACAAGACCAGAATATGTGGATGAAATTTCCTGGGGTGCCTGCACATCTCCAGCAGTTTTGAGAGTTTGAGAGTTTTGAAATATTTTGTATAATTTGTATGGCGTATAATAACTTCTATGTATTATTTTAAAATGTATTAATTTATCTCGCAGAGATACTAATATTTGGAATGGAGATGTTGGAACATCTCTTGTCCAGCTTTCACATAGCTTACTTATATCTGAAAATGTAGTTTTGGATAAGTAGCTATATAAAATAGAAATTTGCTTTTTTTTGGTCTTTTTCCTTACCATTTGCTTTAATTCTGTTTCTATCAATTGTGGGATCCCCTCCGAGAACTGAGCCAATAAACCATGGACCAACTGCATGTATCTAAAAGTGTAGTTCCCAGGTATATCCCAACATTTCCTTATTTAGGCAAATTAAATAATTCTCCCTTCGGGTACAACTTGTGATAGTTTTTTAATCCCAAATCTAGTCCATGCCCCTGGATCTTGGATGGAATCCAAATGTGGGAGCTCTGGATTTCTCCATAATGGAGTGTTTGAGGATAAATCCCCTCTCAAATGATCCTCTTTTGCCATGGCTGCTCTCCATATTTTTACAGTTGTAATCATCGAGGGAGTCAGATCTGACCTATATTTTAATTTGTGGAACGGCAATGACTGCAGTGCCTCCCGCAACTGGACCACTGCGGTCTCTACCATCGTGGCAGTGTCCCCCGCCGGATGCATAAGTACGCTTAATTTAATTCTAGCTGGTTTGCCTTTCCATATAAACATAGAAAACATACCGTGTAGCTGTGTAAAAAACTTCTTAGGCAACTGCTGCGGAGAATTTCTAAATAAATACAGAAATTTAGAAAGAATCTTCATCTTTATTAAATCTATACGTCCCAGCAGCGACAGGGGCAATGCCTCCCAGATCTTTAACTTTTTCTTACACTCCTGTATTACTGGATCTAAATTCAGCATTTTAAAGTCTTTGACCTGTGGAGATATTATTATACCTAGATACTTAAATTCTGATACCCATTTTAACGGTAGATCTGGGGGAGCTGTGTCTTGTGCCCCTTTGTCAATAGAGAATAACAAAGACTTATCCCAATTCACTTTAAGCCCTGTAAACACTGAAAAAGTATTCAGTAGTTCGAGAGCTCCTTTCAATGAAGGACCTGCATCTCTAAAAAACAGCAACATATCATCAGCATACAGGGCTACCCTCTCCTCCAGCCCCCCAATCCGAAGTCCCTGAATATTCGGCAAGGTCCTAAGAGCCTCTGCCACTGGCTCTATTGCAATTGCAAAGAGTGCCAGAGAGAGAGGGCAGCCCTGCCTCGTGCCTCTATGCAGCTGAAATGGGGACAAGAGCCTTCCTCACAATTTTACCGATGACATGGGTTTTTTATATAATGTTTGTATCCATTTAATAAATATTAATGGAAATCCCATCCTTCTAAGTATTTCCTAAAGAAAAGGCCACGCAACCGTATCAAAGGCCTTCTCTATATCCAGAGAGGCCACCGTTCTAGATCCCTCATATAAGTGGCGGGTATGTATGTTTGTATGTAATATACGTAGATTAACATCTGTCATTCTCTCTGACATGAATCCTGTCTGATCCGAATCTATGATATTCTTTAATAAAGGTTGTAATCTCAATGTTAATATTTTCGTCAGTATTTTTAGGTCTATATTTAATAAAGCTATCGGCCTGTATGAAGAACATCGTTTTGGGTCTTTCATTTCCTTGTATAATAAGGTTATATGTGCATACCTCATTGAGTCTGGAAGGACTCCTTTCAATAGACCACTTGTAAATACTTCTGCTAATTTTGGAGCTAGTAAAGCTCCATATTTCTTATAAAATTCCATAGGAATTCCATCTGAGCCTGGTGCTTTCTCCCCTGGGAATGTATGTATGACCTTTATAATCTCCTCACCTGTAATCGGACATATCAATGCCTCTCTCTCCCTATCTGACAACCACCTGAGGGCTACATGGTCTAAAGGGTCCGCCATAGCCGTCGGGCGGAAGTCGGAGGGGAGAGAAGAGGCATACAACCGACCATACTCTCTGAAGGTCTCTAAAATCTTCTCAGGTTCTTTTACTCTCTTTTTCTGTAGGGTTTCAATTTCTGATATAGTTATAGTTTGATATTCATGTTGCAATAATCTTGCTAGGAATCTCCCACCTTTATCTCCTTGCTCAAAAATATTTTGTCTATTTTTATGTAGTTCCAGCCTTGTTATTTCTACCATATGTAAATGGAGATCTCTTTGTGCAGCCATCATTTTCTCAAAATTTACAACACTGGAGTCTTGACCATATTTCTCCTTTTTTATTTCTATCTGTTTTTGAGATTCCTGTATCCTAACCTTCTGGTTTTTATTAACCACAGCGATATTTGAGATGTATTGTCCCTGTATATATGCTTTAAACGCATTCCAGGCAATGTCCACCGAGGACGACCCTGCATTATTTTCCCAGTACTCCATTATTAGGGATGCCATTTTTCCTTCTATCTCGGGGTGTGACATCCACAATGATGTACTCCTTGGGGTGGGGGCACGTATTGACAAAAATAAAGGAGAATGATCTGATAGGCCACTCGGTAAGTATGTTACTTCTGAAATATCAGTTAACATTGTTACATCTGCAAATGCTAAATCCATTCTGGATGCTGTTTTATAGGAGGCAGAAAAACAGGAATAGACTCTTTTTTCTGGATTTCTCCATCTCCAAATTTCCGTTACTCCTGTCACCAGAGCCCAATTATACAAGTCAGCTGAATATTGCTTAGGAGGTTTTGGTCTATCCAGCTCTGGCAATAGAAGTGAATTAAAATCTCCAATAAATAATAACTTTGCTGGGAGATATTCGATTATTTTCTCCATTATCTCATTCAAAATTCCCACCGCAAATGGGGGTGGTATATAAATTGCTATTGTAATGTATCTTTGCTGCCCAATTGTATAGAATAAAATAACATATTTCCCTTGTATGTCTATAAAGGCATTCTCTATTTCTCCCGGAAAAGTTTTATTTACTAAAACGGATACTCCTCTAGCATAGGAGGAATATGTGGCATGGTATGCTTTTTTTATCCAGGCTTTTTTTTAAGTTGTTAATCTTTTACTCATTAAATGTGTCTCCTGAAGTATGATCAATTGAGGACTATATTTTCTTATATATTGAAACATTAAAGGGATTGTAAAGTTAATTTATTTTATTTTTTTAAATAACAAACTTATACTTACCTCCACTGTGCAGCTTGTTTTGCACAGAGTGGCCCCGAACCTGCTCTTCTGGGGTCCCTCAGCGGCTGTCTCTGCTTCCTCCCGCAGGTACTTCTCACGTTCATGCGAGCTCCCTCGCATGGTGAGAAGCACCTGTGGGCACGCTCCTGTGATACAGCTGGTGGCTATAGTCGTTCACTGTATCACACGGCCCCGCCCCCCCGGCGCTCCACGTCAGTGAATGTGATTGACAGCAGCGCGAGCCAATCAGGTAAGTAAAACGGGGGACTGGGGCACAGGCAGTGTCAGATGTTTTTTCACCTTAATGCATATGCATTAAGGTGAAAAAACATTTACCTTTACAACCAATTTAATGCTCGCTTAAACTTTGAGTTCAATCCTCTGACATTCCATGAGAGTATTGAATAGCTATTATTTTTACCTGTCATTATATTGGAAGTGTGGGAAGGTTAAACACCTCCACCACATCATAGAGAACGTCCATATGGTCCTTAAGCCACACCCTTGTTGCACCTATCCATACTTCCCCCTTACACTTCCTTCACCTCTCTCCCCCCATCCTGCCCCATCCTCTTCCACACCCCTCTCCACATTCACTTCACACCCCTCTTCCCATCCCACCCTGTCCCTTTCCACTCCCTTCCATGTTCTGCAACCCCATCCATTCATGGATGGGAATGGAGAGGAACTTCTCCTTACCCCTTCTTCACTGAACATAGTATATATTCCATGTTCAGTACCCAACATATCCAAACAAAACTACAAAAAAACTGTCACCCTACCATTCCATTGTGGGGCGGGCTCTCTATTAATGGGTCTCAAATCGCACACAAAATTTTTTTTCCTTTGTCCTTACCTTTTATCATTCCAAAAATTATACTATCTATCTATATAACAATCATAATTTATCATATCACAATTGTACATAAAAAGAAACCACAAAAAAAAAAAATATATATATATATATATATATATATATATTTATGGTCAAAGCCCTATGGCCGAAACGGATATGAACAAGTAGCCTCTACCATAAGATTAACCACATGAAATGGACCTGAAGTGTGCCCTGGTCTGATGGTCGGTATACCAAAATAAGGGGGCATACCCTAGATTAGAAATTAATATATGTGAAGAGAAATGAATTTGAGAAATGCCCTGGAAAGGGGAAGGGAGGGTGGGTGCCGCGCACCGGAAACCGACAAAGACCACAGGCGAGCGGGCTGGTTAAATACCCTCCGGGCTCCTCCCATAAATTCAGGCCACCACACTGGCCTTCTTACTTATGGTCAAAGCCCTATGGCCGATACGGATATGAACAAGTAGCCTCTACCATAAGATTAACCACATGAAATGGACCTGAAGTGTGCCCTGGTCTGATGGTCGGTATACCAAAATAAGGGGGCAAAACATTCAGGTAGGGGTGCAGTTTTATTAGTTTTAGCATAATTAGTTGAGCAAGTTTGGTGAACGCTTGTGCCATTTCCACCCGAGGATTGGGAATGTACCGGGCGAGGTAGGCAGGGTCCCAAGTGCTTAGTCTTTCAATGACGTGACTTGGGACCCACGCCAACATGCTGCCAAGGGTGCTCAAATACTAAAGAGTGTCCACGGTATGGACCGGGGACGAGGTGTAGGCTGTGTAGAAGAACCCCATGTGTTTGGGAAACTGGCAGGTACACAAGTGTTGGCACGAAAGCGATAGGGAACTAGAGTCTACGCGTTCCGGTAGGAGTGACAGTAGGTAGTCAAGTGCGGTTACTTGATACCAAGCCCTGCTTCTCTATAGAAATGGACGTCCATCCTGGAGTCAGATTGCTGGGTTTTAGACACTGCAAGGAGGAGGATGAAATGAAGTTGGTAGCGAGCCAAGTAACGACTATGCAGAACTTGGCCTGCGGGATTGCTGAAGGCCTGGAATGAACATACAATGGACATTAAACTGGTGCCACCGGGCTAACTGCAGCGGTCTGCGCAGGAAGGACACAACCGAGATCGGTCCAGACCTGGCTTCAATAACAAGATGAGCCTCGGCCCAGTTGTCGGTGGTGAAAGCCACAGCCTGTCCTGTCCTGACATGACCCCAGATACGAGAGGCTGTCATGACCGGGTATAGTCTGAAGAGGGAGGAAGTCCAGGTAACCGGGGTTTAGGAGTATCCCTGATGCCATGGTCCTGTAAACCAGTGGTGGCCAAAAATTTCCGCGAAGCCTGTGTAGGCTGTGGCATCTGTCGCTACCAGGGGCGACAGGGGCATCGTAGACGGTTTAAACACCGATACATCAATCCATGCAGTAAGGAACCTTCCGACGTTGACAGGTCTGCTATTGCCACGGCATCTAAATTAAGGATCTAAGAAGGGTCCTGTGTCCGTGAGAGGAGGACTAGGAGGCGTGACATAAAGATCGATCCTGGGGAATGGCCCGTATTGCAGATTTGAACATTCGTCAGGTAGTGTCTGTGTAGAACCTGGCTGCCAGTGCTACCAACGATAAATTGGCTAGGCCAGGGAAAACCACAAAGGGCCAGGTAGATGGCCGCTTGGATGACTAGACTGGGGAATATGCGAGGATTTCATGTCCCTAAAGATGGCAGTTGTGATGGGCGAGCGTTTTCCGTTGGCTATGGGTGATGCCTCTGGATGCCTCGAAGTGGGGATCTTGCTGTATGAGCCATAAAGACAGGTGGCTCTCCGGGCCCTGTAAGGATGAGAAATGCTGAACGCTGGCTAGGTATAGCCTGAGCGTGTTACAGGAAGAAGCCAGTTGCGTGTGTCAACACGATCCAGGTGCTGGATGGAAGTTGAACTCAACTATCCTAAGGGAGAGACCGACAGACAGGAAACGGTGAGTGGCTTGTAAGAAAAGCCACAGGAGACAAGTGGCCAACTAAGTGCTGCTGAAAACGACGTGTAGCCAGTTTGTGTGCCACTGAGAATGTGTGCTTGCAAAAAAATGATTGCAAGACGTTATGCTAAGTCGCGAGCCTTGGCACGACCGCAAAAGTAGTGTTTAAACGTGTGCTTGCGACAATTGCGTGGGAGTTTGTCACTGGAAATGTGTTCATAGTGACTGTGAGAAATTCGTGTTATCGCATGTGCTTTGCGAAGACTGCAGGAGTTGTGCTTGAACATGTGTTTGGGTGCGTGCTTGCAACGATTGCAAGATGTTATGCCAAGATGCGTGCTTGCAACGATTGAAAGATGTTATGCTAGGATGCGTGCCTGCAACGATTGCAAGGAGTTACACCAGGATGCGTGCTTGCCACGATTGCAAGATGTTATGCTAGGATGCGTGTGTGCAATGATTGCAAGAAGTAATGCCAGGATGCGTGCCTGCAATGATTTCAAGGAGTTATGCCAGGATGCGTGCCTGCAACGATTGCAAGAAGTTATGGTAAGATACATGGGTAGCCAGGTCGGAAAAGACAGAAGTCCATCCAGTCCTAACCACAAATCAAACAAATAAATATCGCACAACCCGACACACCCAATTCTACACCCACAGCTGATCCAGAGGAAGGCAAAAAACCCCAGCAGAGCATGGCCCAATTTGCTACAGCAGGGAAAAAATTCCTTCCTGATCCCCCGAGAGGCAATCGGATTTTCCCTGGATCAACTTTAAAAATAAGTACCCCGTTACAATGTACATTTAGGAAAGTATCCAGGTTTTTCCCAAAGCAATCTATTGAGCCAGCCGGAACTGCCTGCTAGCAATGATTGCAACAAGTTTGTGCCTGGACATCTGCTCGCAATGATTGCAAGAGGTCTTATGCTCGAATGCGTGCTAGCAATGATTTGCCAGAGGTCTATGCCTGAATGTATGCTTGCAATGATTGCAAGAAGTCTATGTTTGGATGCGTGCCTGCAACGATTGCAAGAAATCTACGCTTGGATGCATGCTTGCAATGACTGCAAGAAGTCTACGCATGGATGCGTGTTTGCAATGATTGCAAGAAGTCTATTCTTGTATGCGTGCTTGCGACGACTGCCAGACTTCCATGCTTGAATGCGTGCTCGCAACGATTGCACGAAGATTATGCTTGATGCGTGCTTGCAATGATTTGCAAGAAGTCTATGCTTGGATTCGTGCTTGCAACGATTGCAAAAAGTCTACGCTTGTATGCGAACTTGCAACGACTGTACGACGTCCATGCTTGAATGCGTGCTCGCAACGGTTGCCAGAAGTCTACACTTGAATGCGAGCTTGCAACGCTTGCGAGAAGTCCAGGCTTGTATGCGTACTCGCACCAACTGCAAGACGTCCATGCTTGACTGCGTACTAGCAACGATTGCAAGAGGTCTATGCTAGGATGCGTGCTTGCAACGATTGCTAGAAGTCTACGCTTGGATGCGTGTTTGCAACGATCGCAAGAAGTCTACGCTTGTGTGCGTCCATGCTTGGATGCGTGTATGCAAAGATTTGCAAGAAGTCTATGCTTGAATGCGTGCTTGCAACGATTGCCAGAAGTCTGTGCCTGGGGATGTGTTTGCATGTCAGATGCGACCGACTCGAAACGGGGCACTGTATACTACGGTCCATTTAATGAAAACCTGTTATGACAGAGGCATAAGCCGGTCATGCCGTGACTGTGACTGACGATGAACCGGACTCTGGAGCATGCACTGAAATGAGGCTAAAGCACTGGGGCACACCGTAACGAATCGGTGCATGTATGCAACTGGATTCGAAACGGAGCGCGGTACGTGGCGTTAAAATTTGCGTTTTTTTTTTTTTTTTTGATTGCCATGACAGAGGCATGAGTCGGTTGTGCCGCTGTTGCGACTATCCGTTAATCGTGCATGCTGTAAAGCAAGTACTGGAATGTGGCTGAAATACCTGGGGCGCCGGGACGAATCGGTGCCTCGTAGATGCGACTGGATTCGTATCGGACGTCCTACGTGACAGTGAAATTGATTTCCCATGACAGAGTCATGAATCAGAGAACCGAAACCTGCAACCAACAATGAATCCTGACTCTGGAGCATGTACTGAAATGAGGCCGTAACCAACTGGGGCACACCGAAACGAATCGGTGCATCACGGATGCGACTAGATTCGAATCGGAGCGCGGTAAGTGACAGTGAAATGAGTGACAAAAGTATGCCATGACGGAGGCCCGAATCGGTCGTGCCGTGATTGCGACTGACAACGAACGGGACTCCGGAGCATGTACAGAAATGAGGCCGAAAATACCTGGGGCACGCCGGGACGAATTGGTGCATCGTAGACGCGACTGGATTCGTATCGGAACGTGATATGTGACAGTGAGTGATCCCATGACAGAGACCCGATCGCTTAGCAACGAGCGGGCTCTGGAGCATGTACCGAAATGAGGCCAACACAACTGGGACACGTCGATCGAACCTGTGCGTTTACCTGAGAAATGCGACTGGTTTCGACTCGAACGTACTAGGTGACAGTGAAATGATTCCCATGCCAGAGACCCGATCGATTAGCCACGAGCGAGCTCTGGAGCATGTACCGAAATGAGGCCAATGTAACTGGGACACGTCGATCGAACCTGTGCATTTTCTTGAGAAATGTGACTGGTTTCGACTCGAACGTACTAGGTGACAGTGAAATGATTCCCATGACAGAGACCCGATCGATTAGCCACGAACGAGCTCTGGAGCATGTACCGAAATGAGGCCAACGTAACTGGGACACGTCGATCGAACCTGTGCGTTCGAGAACTGCGACTGGTTTCGATTCGAACGTACTAGGTGACAGTGAAATGAATTCCCATGACAGAGACCCGATCGATTAGCCACGAACGAGCTCTGGAGCATGTACTGAAATGTGGCCAAGCAGTTAGGGGCACACCGGAATGAATCGGCGCATTTTAGCGGATGCGACTGGATTCGAATCGGAGCGCCGTGCGTAACAAAATGAGTGAAATGATGAAATGACCTACGTGAGCCAGCCATGGCAGAGGTAGGAGTCGTTGTGCTGTGAGACACGACTGGCAACGATTTTGACTGTGGAACACGGTAACGAGACTATAACAAGTACTAAAACAGTGCAATTTTTTCCTACCAGCAATATCTACCGAAATGACGCCCGTGAAATGAAGGGCGCTGCGAAATTGGAGCGTATTGAGTGATAACAACCGGTATCATAACGAATGATTCGATATTTCAGGTTTTAACGACACTAAAAATAGTACAGGAAGGTCAATCGAGACCCTTACCTGCGGCAGTCGAGCTGGCGACGTTGTACAGAGCCGGCGACGTTGTACAAAACGAACGGGAAAGAAAACCACGAGAGAGACGTTTTGTCCGAATGGAAACGAAACACGAGCCGTCGGCCTAGTGACGTAGTGCCGCGCACCGGAAACCGACAAAGACCACAGGCGAGCGGGCTGGTTAAATACCCTCCGGGCTCCTCCCATAAATTCAGGCCACCACACTGGCCTTCTTACATATATATATATATATATATATATATATATATATATATACATACATATATATATATTTATATATATATATATATATATATATATATATATATATATATATATATATATATATATAAATATATATAGAGAGAGATATCTATATATAGATATACATTAGAGCTGCCACGACGAATCCGTCGACGTGCGTGAATGCCGTCGACGTGTCACGCACATGTCATCTCACGGGTAAATGGCGGTAATGGCGGCGGCAGCTGCTGCTGATGCTCCTGCTCCCCCTGCTCCTGGGAATGGGGAAAAAAGTTCCGGTGCAGCACGAAAATCCAGACCACGACTTTCAAAGGTATGGGAATTCTTTAAACAGAGGCCAGATAAAATGGTCCTTTGTTCCCTCTGCAAAACCGAAATGGCGTACCACGGCAGCACTACTGCGATGCACAAGCACCTCAGAAGAAAACATCCTGGCGCACTACGGCCTCAAACGGATGAGCCATCTTTGTAAGTACTACTTACTAGTATTTTGTTCATTTTGGGAGACAATGGGGGTAATTTGTGGTCAATATTTATTAATATATTAATTTTATATGTTCATGCTGCTACTAGTAAGTAAGATACATCATTATTAGAGCATGCTCAGGGGGTACATATTTGTTTCTGTGCTGCTTTGCCAATTTCTTTTTTTTAGTGGCCACTAGGGATGGATGAACTTCCGACGGGATGTTTCGCGAACGCGGCCGATAGTTCGCGAACCGGAACGTTCGCAGCGGGCCCCATTGACTTCAATGGGAGGCAAACTTCGCAAACCTACAGGTCAAATTTGCAGCCACAAAATAATTAATAGCTGTGCAAACATAGTCCCACCACATGGCCAATGACATAACACATGTATGAGGTGAATCTGGGATCGACAACTACAAGCATTTTTTTTTATATGGGAAATTGTTGTGACAATTCAGGACTGTGGAGCGCATGAAGGCAATGGAGGAGAGGGAAGGTCAGGGACCAGGGTAGGCAAAGAAGAGAGTGCAGGAGATGATCACCAGCAGCGTGACATACAGCAATGACACCTGCACCGTGATAGAGTCATCTGACAGCAGCACCGTGATAGAGAGCACTGACATCAGCAGCGTGACATACAGCAATGACACCTGCACCGTGATAGAGTGATCTGACAACAGCACCGTGATAGAGAGCACTGACATCAGCAGCGTGACATAAAGCACTCACACCAGCACCGTGATATACAGCACTGACAGCAGCACCGTGATAGAGACCACTGACATCAGCAGCGTGACATAAAGCACTCACACCAGCACCGTGATATACAGCACTGACAGCAGCACCGTGATAGAGAGCACTGACATCAGCAACGTGACATAAAGCACTCACACCAGCACCGTGATATACAGCACTGACAGCTGCACCGTGATAGAGAGCACTGACATCAGCAACGTGACATAAAGCACTCACACCAGCACCGTGATATACAGCACTGACAGCAGCACCGTGATAGAGAGCACTGACATCAGCACCGTGATATACAGCACTGACACCTGCACCGTAAGCAGCCCCAGGAGGAAGTCAGCATAGCACAGGGATGGTGGGAGCCCCTCATAATAAGCAGCCCCAGGAGGATGTCAGCATAGCACAGGGATGGTGGGAGCCCCTCATAATAAGCAGCCCCAGGAGGAAGTCAGCATAGCACAGGGATGGTGGGAGCCCCTCATAATAAGCAGCCCCAGGAGGTTGTCAGCATAGCACAGGGATGGTGGGAGCCCCTCATAATAAGCAGCCCCAGGAGTAAGTCAGCACAGCACAGGGATGGTGGGAGCCCCTCATAATGAGCATAGCACAGGGATGGTGGGAGCCCCTCATAATAAGCAGCCCCAGGAGGATGTCAGCATAGCACAGGGATGGTGGGAGCCCCTCATAATAAGCAGCCCCAGGAGTAAGTCAGCACAGCACAGGGATGGTGGGAGCCCCTCATAATGAGCATAGCACAGGGATGGTGGGAGCCCCTCATAATAAGCAGCCCCAGTAGAAATATGACACCGCTCAACCTCTTCAAAGAGGAGGGTACGGGCATATAGTACGGTGTGCTTTTTTTGGACAAGGAAGTGAGCCAAATGAAGAAAGAAGGTCTCTGCTCGATTAAAAAAATTGTTTATAGACATATACATGGTCTACTGGTCACATGTGTTGAATTCCTCCGAGATCCATGCCTCATTCATTTTTAGAAATGTGAGGTAGTTAACACTGTCGTGAGCTAGGCGAGTACGCTTATCGGTCACGATCCCCCCTGCTGCGCTGAACGTCCTTTCGGACAGGACACTGGATGAGGGGCAAGCCAACAGTTTGATTGCAAATTGGGCAAGCTCTGGCCAGAGGTCAAGCCTGCCCACCCAGTAGTCCAGGGGTTCATCACTCCACAGAGCATCCACATCGGCCGTTAACCCGATGTAGTCGGACACCTGACGGTCTAGGCGTTCCCTGATGCTGGATCCGGATGACACCTGTCGATGGGTCGGCTGAAAGAATTACCTCATATCCGAAGTCACCAACACATCTTCAAACCGGCCTCTTCTTGCAGGCACTATTCGATTGGTACCCGCAACTCCTTCTCTGGGAGTGGGAATTGCTCCTCTGCCAGCGCACGCAAAAGCAGAATGCAGCATTTCTCGAAGCAAGACCTGGAAGTGCTGCATTCTGACAGCCCTCTGTGATGGCGGTAACATTTTCGCCATTTTGTGTTTGTACCGGGGGTCTAAGTACGTTGCCACCCAGTACTGGTCCTTGACCCTTATGCTTTTTATACAGGGGTCCCTATTAAAACACTGGAGCATGAAGGCCCCCATTTGCACTAAAGTGGAAGCGGTGTGGTGGCCTGGCTCCTGCTCATCATCCAGGATAATGTCATCCTCTTCATTCTCCTCTCCCCATCCACGCACAACAGGGATCCCAGAAAGGTTTAAAGCATGCTCTTCTTGCTCCTCCTCATCCGCCCCGGCACCATCCTCCTCTGACTCCTCTTCAGACTCCTGTTGTTCACTTGTCTCAGATAGAGTAGCCCCCCTGGGAATTCATCCAGCATTGCGACTTCCTCATATTCCCGCTCCTGCTCCTCCACAGCTTGATCAATGACACGACGCAATGCACGCTCCATAAAGAAGGCATAAGGTACCATGTCACTGATGGCGCCATGGCTGCGACTGACCAGTTTGGTGATCTCCTCAAATGGGCGCAGAAGTCTGCATGCGTCGTGCATGAGCAGCCACTGGTGCGGTGAAAAAACCCCCAGCTCCCCAGAACTGGTTCTGCCGCAGAGTTCATACAGGTAGACGTTAACTGCACGTTTCTGCTGGAGCAGCCTATCAAGCATATAGAAGGTTGAGTTCCATCGCGTCGGGCAATCACAAATAAGACGTCTGACCGGCAGATTGTGTCGCCGCTGAATGTCAGCAAGGCGAGCCATGGCCGTGTAAGATCTTCTGAAATGGGCCGAGATTTTCCTTGCCTGCCGCAAGATGTCCTGGACCCCAGGGTATTTGACAACGAATCGCTGCACGACCAAGTTTAATACGTGTGCCATGCATGGCACATGCATGATTTTGCCCTGTTTCAATGCGCTAAGCAGATTGGTACCTTTGTCACACACCACTTTACCAACTGTAAAATTGAGCGGTGTTAGCCACTGATCTGCCTGTGAACGCAAAGCTGAAAGGAGTGCCGGGCCAGTGTGGCTCTTGGCTTCCAGGCACAACAGACGCAGCATGGCATGGCAACGTCTCACCTGGCATGTCGAATAGGTTCTGGGGAGCTTGGGCGGCGCAGCGGAAGAGACGCTAGCAGCGGAAAAGGAGGAGTCAGCTGAGGACGAGAGGGAGGAGGATGGAGTAGGAGGAGGAGAAGAAGAGTCAGCCCTGCATGCAATCCGTGGCGGTAAAACCAAATCTACATGGGTGCCACGGGTTACATGCTTGACGGCCGTCAGAAGGTTCACCCAGTGGGCAGTAAAAGTGATATACCTTCCCTGCCCGTGTTTGCTAGAACACGTGTCTGTGGTCAGATGTATCTTGGCACAGACACTGTGTGCCAGAGATACATTCACCTTCCGCTGAACATGGCCATATAGCTCTGGGATGCCCTTCTCTGAGAAATACTTCCTTCCTGGGACCTTCCATTGTGGTGTTCCAATGGCCACAAATTTGCGAAAGGCCTCCGAGTCCACCAGTTTATATGGCAGTAGTTGGCAGGCTATGAGTTCTGACAAGCCAGCCGTCAACCGTTGGGCAAGAGGGTTATCCGGCGTCATCATTTTTTTACGCTCGAACGTTAGGCCTACGGAAGCCTGCCTTTTTGTAGAAAAACGTGAGCTTGACGTGATGGAAGGTGGAGTGGAGGACAATTGAAAAGTAGAAGACGAGGCTGGACGGTGAGAGCCTGCAGTGTGTGTGTTCCGTTGCTCCCACTCGCCTCGGTGATGGCTGCTCATGTGTCTTCTTAAGGCGGTTGTCCCTAGGTGAGTGTTGGGCTTACCGCGACTAATGCGTTGACTGCAAAGATTGCAGATGGCAACGCTATTGTCAGCAGCCGACACGTTAAAAAAAGCCCACACTGCGAAGCCATGTGCCGGTGTCCTGGGAGCGCCAGATGTGACCGTACATGGTCGATGACACGCTCCTGATACATTAGCAGTCTTCTTTGTCCCTCCTGTGCAATGTAAGTTATTCCTGCTTCTCCTCCCTATCTGCTGGTCCATATCTTCCTCTGAACTCCCCTCCTCTTCCTCTCTCGTGGGCACCCACGTGACATCACTAGACACATCATCATCAACGTCACATTCCCCGCCTCTATAAGTAGAGATCTCGGAGTAGGCAGCAACACCGGGGACCAACCTCCTCCTTGGGCTGATCTGGGTACTGTCGTCAGACTGCTGAGTAGCGGTTGTTGCTGCCTCCTCTTCCTGATCCAATACCAAGAGTGGCTGCGCTTCAGAAATGTCTTGATATGGAACGGAAAATAATTCCTGTGACTCAAGCGGAAGGTATGTGGTGGTGGTGGTGGTGGTGGTGGTGGGGGTGTTGTTGGTGGTAGTGTCTTTGGGGGTGCACATAGCAGAGAGTGAAGAAGAGGGTGCAGATCGAGAGGATGAGGAGGGTGCAGAAGAGTAAGGCTGAGCGAGCAGGGTCAGATTAAGAACATCATGGGCCTGGTGCTGAGGATTTTGGTGGGGCCTTTTATAAACAATAACTAAATAAAAATGCAAACTATTTTTTGTTATAACAAATTAAATTAAAGCGAGAGAGGGAGGATGAGAGAGAGAGGAAGAGATAGAGAGAAAGGGGGTGAAAGAGGTGTGAGGGGTAAGGGAGGGAGGATGAGAAAGAAAGGGGTGGATGAGAGAAAGAGGATGCACATGAGCATGTGTGGGAATGGCATCAACGCAGCCTGGCCAAGGCAAGTGACCAAAGGCACAGAACCCAGAAGGAAGACCGGGTGAAGATGGAAGTGCCCGGGCCCCGCCGGATTGATCACAGCACAGCCCTGGAGGGCTCAGTCTGACAATTTAAGTGTGCCCTAATGTGCTAATATGCTGGGCATACTTGTACATTATGGCATAACCTACCCCAGGGCCTCTAAAAAATAGTAATGTTAGAAAAGTTTACTACCGCTTTAATATCACAGGAGCCTCTCATGGGGTCCCCTACTGACCCTGTGGCCCTTGGGCAGTGCCTAAGTGCATAGTTGTCAACATCAAAAATAATTTCAGGAACCCTTTTTTTACAAGTGCTATATTTAGAGTAGCTGACATCCCCTATATTCCTCTATTCATCACAATAGTAATTACAAAATTAAATAAGTACTAATAATGGGGCAGAACAAATATGAGGACTTTCCTTTAGTCAAACTGACAAAAGTGTGCCCTAGAGCTGGTAACATTGAGGATTTTCAGTATAATTTTAAAGAACAGGTTTTGTGGGTAAGAGGCATAGGGGAGGAGTATGGATGGTATAAAAGGGGTATACTACAGTAAGCAGTAATTACAGGAGAGGAGTGTGGAGGGAGGGTATGACATTGGGCACTATGTATAAGAGAAGAGTGTGGAGGGTATGACAGTGAGCAATATGTACAGGAGTGTGGAGGGTATGACAGTGGGCATTATGTACAGGAGAGAAGTGTGGAGAGTAGGACAGTAAGCAGTAATTACAGGAGAGGAGTGTGGAGGGAGGGTATGACGGTGGGCACTATGTATAGGAGAGCAGTATGGAGGGTATGACAGTAAGCAGTATGTACAGGAGAGGAGTGTGGAGGGTAAGGACAGTGGGCACTATGTATAGGAGAGAAGTGTTGGAGGTATGATAGTGGGCACTATGTATAGGAGAGGAGTGTGGAGGGTAGGACAGTGAGTAGTATGTACAGGAGAGGAGTGTGGAGGGTATGACGGTGAGCACTATGTATATGTGCAAGGAGCCCCGTATCTCCGGAACCATAGATGATAGCAGCCCCATATGTTAACCAGTGCTGGAGTGGGTCTTTAGCTACCTACCCCCCGAATGTGGGGTCTCTGTGACTCCTGATCGCCGAGCTATAATCCTCAAAGTCAATCTTTTTTTTTTTTTTTTTTTTTTGGCCAAATGGGCCTATCTTGAGAAAGGGGCCTGGAGCTGCAGCTTCAATAGCCTCTATGTTAATCCGGCCCTGTGAGCGAGCCACTCAACCAAGTCTGGTGTGTCCTTTAAAGTGCACCTAAATGCACCTTCTGCAACTTCCCACTTTGGCTCAAGCCTGTTGCTCCTGCCCTACCCCTACCACCCCTGCGGATGGGCCTGCCTCTTCCTCTGCCTGTCATTTTTTAAATGACCCTGTGACCCTGTGACCCTGTGACAAAACTCTCAGTCCCTATACCGATGAAGGACTGCTGCAGTATAGGGCAGCGGTCAGCAGTAGTGCACCTCAACCCTATGTATTGTGGACCGATACCAGTCCTTATAGAATGCCAGACTGTACCTCACTCAACCCTATGTACTGTAGTACCCTATACCTTACCAGTCCTTATAAGGACCTTTGTGGACCAAGTAGGTTGTGTGTGAGTGATTAGCAGACTGTACGTCAGTCCCTATACCGATGAAGGACTGCTGCAGTATAGGGCAGCGGTCAGCAGTAGTGCACTTCAACCCTATGTATTGTGGACCGATACCAGTCCATATAGAATGGCAGACTGTACCTCACTCAACCCTATGTACTGTAGCACCCTAGACAGACCAAGTTACCAGTCCTTATAAGGACTTTTGTGGACCAAGTAGGTTGTGTGTGAGTGATTAGCAGACTGTACGTCAGTCCCTATACTGATGAAGGATTGCTGCAGTATAGGGCAGCGGTCAGCAGTAGTGCACCTCAACCCTATGTATTGTGGACCGAAACCAGTCCTTATAGAATGGCAGACTGTACCTCACTCAACCCTATGTACTGTAGCACCCTAGACAGACCAAGTTACCAGTCCTTATAAGGACTTTTGTGGACCAAGTAGGTTGTGTGTGAGTGATTAGCAGACTGTACGTCAGTCCCTATACCGATGAAGGACTGCTGCAGTATAGGGCAGCGGTCAGCAGTAGTGCACCTCAACCCTATGTATTGTGGAAAAATACCAGTCCTTATAGAATGCCAGACTGTACCTCACTCAACCCTATGTACTGTAGCACCCTAGACAGACCAAGTTACCAGTCCTTATAAGGAGCTTTGTGGAACAAGTGGGTTGTGAATGATTAGCAGACTGCAGCAGAAGGGCAGCAGTCAAGTATAATATTCTTTCTAAATTTGGAAGAAAGAATATTATACGTGTACAAGCCTATTACCATACCACTGATACCAGTCCTGAAAAGAACCTTTGTGGAACTAATAGTAACAGCTACTGATTAAACTGACCCTCACTGCCTCACACACTGCTTCCTGCCTGTCCCTATATAAACTGACAAAACAGAGGCTACTGGAAAAATAACTGGAATAGCACTTTTGTGGACCTGATAGTAACAGCTAATGATGATGACTAAACTGACTGTCCCTACAGCAGACACACCGTCCTGTCCCTTTCTCTAAACTGACAAAAGACACTCAGGCTGCTGCAACAATCAGTAGCACAGCAAACTTATATACACCTAACACCTATACCAGTCCTGAAAAGAACTTTTGTGTACCAAATAGCTAGCGATTTGGGTCACTGTAATCTCTTCCTGCTCCACACAGCAACCTCTCCCTATAGTGACAGAAGAAAGAATGTAAAATGGCCGCCGGATCGGGTGTATTTATAAGTTAGGGGGAATGTCCAAGTGTCCATGTGCTGTAATGTCTCAATTGGCTGTCCTGTACCCCATGATGGATGTGTCATCATAGGTCAAAGTTCTTTTACACATAAAACGCGGAAGTCCGCCGGGCGAACGGCGCCAATAGTCTGCCGAACGGGCGGACCGCGAACAGGCGAAATTCGCCGCAAAACGACCGCCGGGCGAACCGTTCGGCCATCACTAGTGGCCACCTCATGTTTTTTTTTAATGTTTCAAATTCACAAGGCACTTTTTGCACTGCAGCCCTCTTGCTGATCTGGGAATCCCTCAGGGCATGGTTGGCAATGACATTGAATTTGACAACTTCCTGCAATGTATGAGCTGAGAGAAGAGATGCCATGCTTTTCTTCCAATACACAGAGCAGCAACAATATAATATTAATTTATTTAATTGCAGACAGACATTTACTGCCCTACCCGTACCCTCTTTTAAATACGCAGTACAAGTACATTATTAGCATTGAGCATTCATGTTGGTTAAACTTGGTTTAGGTTCCTAAATGTTAATTATTATTGTGTGTCTTTTTTTGTTTTTTTTTCTCAGGAAGAGGCAAAGCTGTGTACAGGAGTTATTCTTCCATAAAAAACTAGACAAAAAGGACAGTAACACCCCAAAAACAGGGTCAGAGGGCGCTGATCACCCCTGGTGTGTTACAAACAAAAAAGAAAGAAAAAGTGTCCCCAAGGTGGGGCTTTTTACCAGCATATATTACCTGTGGAAGCTAATAACTATGAATGTAAAAAATACTGACATGTAGCAAAAAGGCTAGTAATATAAATATTTTATTGATAAAAAAGAGGATTAGATAGGTAACACAGTGGTCAGGGACTGAGCTCCACTATGTGAGTAAAAATGTATAATGTTACATGTATAAGCAGAAATACACATATACATACGATTATAATGCTTGGAACATAGTATCAATACAATAAAAGATATATGCGTATAGATAATATAAACCCTTTACGCGTTTCGACCCTCTCGGGGGGTCTTCTTCAGAAGGTTATTATCTATTATAGAAAGGGGGAAAAAACAAGCATAAATATATATCCATACATGATACACTGTGTTGTACTGAAAATAATCTGCTGTAGGCAGAATATACATCAAACATTGTGAGATTACACAGTTAGCGATCAAGTAATGTATATTATAACATTAAATACCTATATTAATCACCAAGGGAATCCTCTTTAAAAGACCGGACAAGACTCCGTCACTTCTCCCATAACCTTCATGGATGTGCCGACCTTGTATAGATGGAAAATGATGGCTAGCTCTACCAGAAAGGGAGAGCAAAGAAAATGGATCCAAGGGGTAAATAGCTTACAAGGGATCACATCCCTATTGCTACCTCCAAAATACAGTAATGGAGGAAGGTATGGGTATGGGTAAACAGGATTAGGAGAGAGGGCAACCTACAGAGAAAGAGAAAGTATGAGACATATGTATATATATATATATATATATATAAAAGGGCCCTATTTAGGAGCTATCACCTCTGTATAGAGAGATAGAATATACCCACATGCAGTGTCAGTAGTATATACATGTCAGGGGTATACATATGTCACAGTGAATCCTGCTATTTCAAAGTGGGATGCTGCACTCAGTTAGAGTGTAAACAGTGCATGCCCAGAAAGGAAACCAACACCAAACAGGAACACCATATGCAGAAGGAATAGAAAAGAAGGAGGGAAAAGAAAGAGGGGAAAAAGAAGGGAGAAAAAAAAAAAAAAAAGGTGAGGTGAACACAAACTGGTGCAAAATAAACATGCGAAATAAACAAAACACAAACGTGACTGAAGGGGGAAGTGAAGGAAAGTTGGGAGGGTCACTTCCGGAACGCCGAGGGGACCACATCCGGTCGGCCGTTAAGGCGACCAATAAGGGTTATGGTACAACAGGTGGAGACCATGATTGACAAATCAACTCAACTTGGGCTATTTATACCCCACCCTCTCACACTGGCACACTATTCCTTCAATCACAGGATAACACGTGTACTGTTTTCACGCATCGGGGTAAGTCTCTGGGTCTTTTTACTCAATGTCCTTTCACTTTCTTTATTTGCACTATACATAGTTCTGCTAGCAGGAGTATAAGATTATCTCTTGTTTATTTGCAGACATAAGACCTCTCTCGCTCCATGAAAACATACTAATGTGAGGGGCTGTATTGTAAAGGTCGTCACCTTTAATCACTTTACCACTAATTATCATAGTGTTTTCCTTTTGGTTCTGTTATCCAATGTGGACCCATTGCAAATCGGTTACAGGTATATACGTATTGCCCAATCCCAGCATCACTGTGGTCACGCTGGGTTATATTGGACGTTGCAACATTATTGCACTTTCATTTCTAACTTTCATTCACTTCCCCCTTCAGTCACGTTTGTGTTTTGTTTATTTCGCATGTTTATTTTGCACCAGTTTTTGTTCACCTCACCTTTTTTTTTTTCTCCCTTCTTTTTCCCCTCTTTCTTTTCCCTCCTTCTTTTCTATTCCTTCTGCATATGGTGTTCCTGTTTGGTGTTGGTTTCCTTTCTGGGCATGCCCTGTTTACACTCTAACTGAGTGCAGCATCCCACTTTGAAATAACAGGATTCACTGTGACATATGTATACCCCTGACATGTATATACTACTGACACTGCATGTGGGTATATTCTATCTCTCTATACAGAGGTGATAGCTCCTAAATAGGGCCCTTTTATATATATATATATATATATATATATATATATACATATGTCTCATACTTTCTCTTTCTCTGTAGGTTGCCCTCTCTCCTAATCCTATTTACCCATACCCATACCTTCCTCCATTACTGTATTTTGGAGGTAGCAATAGGGATGTGATCCCTTGTAAGCTATTTACCCCTTGGATCCATTTTCTTTGCTCTCCCTTTCTGGTAGAGCTAGCCATCATTTTCCATCTATACAAGGTAGGCACATCCATGAAGGTTATGGGAGAAGTGACGGAGTCTTGTCCGGTCTTTTAAAGAGGATTCCCTTTGTGATTAATATAGGTATTTAATATTATAATATATATTACTTGATCGCTAACTGTGTAATCTCACAATGTTTGATGTATATTCTGTCTACAGCAGATTATTTTCAGTACAACACAGTGTATCATGTATGGATATATATTTATGCTTGTTTTTCCCCCTTTCTATAATAGATAATAACCTTCTGAAGAAGACCCCCCGAGAGGGTCGAAACGCGTAAAGGGTTTATATTATCTATACGCATATATCTTTTATTGTATTGATACTATGTTCCAAGCATTATAATCGTATGTATATGTGTATTTCTGCTTATACATGTAACACTATACATTTTTACTCACATAGTGGAGCTCAGTCCCTGACCACTGTGTTACCTATCTAATCCTCTTTTTTATCAATAAAATATTTATATTACTAGCCTTTTTGCTACATGTCAGTATTTTTTACATTCATAGTTATTAGCTTCCACAGGTAATATATGCTGGTAAAAAGCCCCACCTTGGGGACACTTTTTCTTTCTTTTTTGTTTCTTCCATAAAAAGGATGTCACTGTTTACACACCCCAAATGGCCGTTGCATATACCAATAGCATACTCAACATGATTGTAAAAGATATGAGACCTCTTTCCATTGTAGACGGTCAAGGATTTTGTGAGATGATCAACACGTTTTACCCAGGATACACACTTCCCTCCAGGTCCCATTTCACTAAGCTGTTGAAGAAGAAATATGAGGAGAATTTTGAAAGATTGAAAGCATCATTCAAAGATGTGAAATCAAAAATAGCTCTCACCACAGACGCATGGACCAGCATTGCCACAGAGGCATACTTGGGAGTCACATGCCCCTTCATCAATGAAGACTGGAATTTTACATTGTACAATCTGACCAATATGCCACTTGAAGATCGTCACACTGCTGAAAACATTGCTAACTGGGTGGAAAAAGCAGCTGAAAAGTTTGAGATATCCATGACCAATGTAAATGTAGTTGTCCATGATAACGCTGAAAATGTTGTCGCTGCTCTGCGTATTTTGGAAGAAAAGCATCTCTTCTCTCAGGTGTGCTGGTCATACATTGCAGTTAGTTGTCAACTATGCCCTGAGGGATCCCCAGATCAGCAAGACCCTGAGGGCTGCAAAGTGCCTTGTGGAACATTTAAAAAAAAGTGAGCTGGCCACTACAAAGCTTAAAGCAAAGCAGCAACAAATGGGTACCCCTGAGCATGCACTAATAAATGATGTATCCTAAGATGGAACAGTACTTTACACATGATCAGCCGCCTGCTTGAACAGAAGTGGCCTATGACTGCAACTCTTTCCAATCCTGATGTCACACCACAAGGGAAGCGCTTCCTGGATTTAAAACATGATCAGTGGAGCTTACTTGAGGAAGTGGAACAAGTCCTGAAGCCATTTGAGTGTGCTACTGTTTTCTTGAGTGGAGAGTCCTATGTGACTGCTTCCACTCTACCTCCTCTGGTAAAGGGCCTCCAGAAATCCATACAGAGCACAATTTGCAAGACAGCAGCAGTCAAAGCTTTCCAAAGTGTTGCTGTACAGGAGATGACATCAAGATGGGAGCGGAAAACTAAATTCAGAGATGATGGTGGAGAAAATATATGTCTTATTGCAGCAGCCCTGGACCCCAGATTCCGCAAACTAAAATTCCTGCCAGCAGAGAACAGTTTAAAAGTTCACCTCGGGCTTGGCACCGGAGCATGACGGCAGCCTAGAGAGAGAGCTCCGCCACCCGGACTTCCAGTGAGGCACCAAACCAGAGCGCAATCCTCGGCAAGAAGCCAGTAAGATGACCGGGAGAAGCCACTCTGCTGCCCGGTCCCAGACAGAGCAAGCCACTCTACCAGGCAGGCACATACCAGCGATGTTCCGCTCCCACCTTCCTGACGCACAGGCCGCAGCGTGAGCCTCAGGCCAGAGTATGGATCCTAATGCCGGTGCAGAGAGCGTGGAGATCGCTCCCCCAGGTATGGGCGCCGCACACTCTTCTCCCCTACTTTGCTTGGCGGACCTCCAGCTAGTTGCAGCGGACATTAAGAGCTTCCTATGTGTTGCAGTTTCCGATTTGAAAGCGGAGATCAGAGCTGTGGCGAACAGGCTGGAACATGTGGAGACGGCCGCCATGACACATTGGGCGGCCATCCAGCAGTTACAGCGATCCTCCACTGTGCCTGCCCAGCACCTTATAGACATGCATAGGCACATGGAGGACCTCGATAATAGGGGCCGTAGGCGCAATCTCTGCATCAGAGGGATACCGGAGACAGTGGAGGGGCCCCAACTACAAGCAGCGGTCTGGGCAATTTTTAACACGCTCCTAGGTAGGCCACCAGATGCCCCAGTGGAAATGGAGCATTGCCATAGGGCACTCAGGCCCAGAGGCAGAGACACGGACCCACCGCGGGATGCAGTGTGTTGCTTAGTAAATTTCACGCAGAAGGAGGAAATACTGAGACTCCCTCGGAATCACACCAACATGGAACATGAGGGAGTACGTATACAGATTTTCCAGGATCTCTCCACAATCACCCTCCAGCACTGAAGAGATCTACGCCCTCTACTCCAAGTCCTCCGAGAAGTTTCCGTTTTGCTTTCAAGCAACGGTTGGGAATCGCACTGCTTTGTAGAGAACACCAGCGGATCTCCAACAATTTTGCGATACCCTCAACATCCCGGTGATTGATGTACCTGATTGGTATGGAGCCTTTCTTCAACCGGACCCATGGATTCCTTCTAAGCAGGATGACACACCCAGGTCACAAAGGAGCAGACACAGACGCTGCAGATCTTCTGCAACTACTCCTCCACGGCAGCGCGGGGACATGGAGACGGATAAGAGTCCCCGAGCATCACCGTCCTCGGTACAACGCAGGACTGATCAGCCTTAACACCACAGTTGGTTTGGTAAGAGACCCCGTTATTGATTATGACTGAGCCATCATGATTGACTGGACCCTTATACTGCCCTTGCCCTGTATACACCAGTTTTAGGTTAAGCATCTGCCCTTTCTCCCGCTCCCTGAGGATACCGAGCAACAGAGCTGAAGGCTTCTGAGGCCAATCTACCAAATCGTAAGTTTAGGGCTTTAGGAGGGGGTACCAGCTGTCAAGTTTACAACTTATGTCAACTAGTTGAATGCTAGGGACCATCAGAGCGAACCCTGTAGAGTTATGGAGAGGGAGTGAGCCACCACTTCGCACGTGCCCAACTCTCACAGGATTCAGGACTGCCACTGGGGCAAAGCTGTTGAACATAGTCATCTGCAGGGTCGTCACTGAGCATTCTGGGGAGAGCGTACCTCCCCATCGGAGGGGAACCTGTGGGTCCCGTTCTGCACAATGTGTGTTGCACCTCTTGGACTTAAGTTACTGATCTATGTGTCTTAGAACATTGCCCCCTCCTCTCCCATCACGTATGGAGTTGTAAGCTGTTGGTCATTCTGTTGGTCATTCTCAGAGGTACAGATTCTTTTTACTGGGCATTCAGCTTATTCGGTATCGAACACTTAAATGACTCTGGGATAACTTAATCCTCTGCTCTCCTTCCCCCCTTTACCCTGCCCCCCCTTTTTTTTTCAGGGCCTGATGGTTCACAATGATTGTAATCATAAAATGTATACTGACAGGGGTCCTGGCTGGTGTTAGGACGGTGAAAACAAAGTGCGCTGCTATGTTAGCCTTATGTCCTCTAGATCCTCCTATGACCATTCCCTTGCGGAAATGTGGGGGAGGGAGGATTCCAGGAGACATAGCCATACCTGCCTCATTCAGACCCGCGCCCAGAGTGGTTGCAGATTGTGGTGCAGGAAATGCTCATACAAGAACAATAACCCGGTTATTACTGATCTGAAAAATGTTGAGACTGGAGGGTGACAAATAAGAATAGAGGCTATCCTCGAAGTACACATGTGCTTAGTTTATTACGTTTTTTCTTCTGTATTATCCGTTCTTACTGTACAATGACTGTTTTTTTATTCCAAATGTTCCTCAATTTACTTTCTGGCCCAGGTGTTTAGGCTGGGATATGGGGATGGAGACCTAGGCCCTGCTGTACCCTGGCTTCCCAAAGCAGTAGGGAGAGTCGGGAAACAGGGAATACGGTGGACATAGCGACACTTGGCTAAAGGGGGCACCCTCCCTTAACTGACATGGACATGCCTCTAGTTTATAACACCATGCTAATTCTTGCGCCCGTTGAGGCTACTGCTGGGTCGGAGAGTCTGTCCTCATGTGGTCCACTGCAGGTGGTTCCGGCGGGTACTTTCTTTCTCACCCACCTCTTATCCTATTGCCGAGGACTCGGCATGAGTCACGAATTACACGAAAGAACTGGAATGAAGGGTTGGCCGGATGTGATAGTGTGTTTTGGTGCTAGGCTTCTTCCTGACACCAGGGAGGCAGGTTTCCCCTCTGGAATACCGGGATCGGGACAGTTGACATCCAGTCCCGCAGGCTACGCCTGTTTAGGTGGTCTAGCAGGCCTAAGACCACCTCCGGTTCTAGTTCTATTAACTCTACGGGGACACCTTCATCAGGTAAAAGAGGAGCGTATACCTCACTCAACGGAACAGTAGTACTCCGTTAGAGTGGGACAGAGGTTTTAGTCCTTAGTATAAGCCCCAGCTTACTCTTTCTTTTAAGCCGACTCTCACAGCCATATTCAATACCCTCATGGAAAGGCCGGAACAATCCCCTATTGATTTTGACAGGGCGCATAGGGCCCTCAGGCCTAGGGCACAAGATGGAAACCCCCCGAGGGACATCATCTGCTGTTTACCCAACTACTGCCTGAAGGAAGACATTCTTCAAAAGGCCAGGGCAAGAGATCGGATTGTACATGAAGACGCTGTGATTCAACTCTTCCAGGATCTGTCACCAATTACACTCAAAAACAGGAGAGCCATGAAGCCACTCCTGGAAGTACTACGGCACAAAGGAATTAGTTATAGATGGAAGTTCCCGTTCGCGCTTCAAGCAAACTTCCTGGGGAAACAACACTTACTCAAAGTACCAGGGGATCTCAACAAATTTTGTGATGAGCTTCAGATTGACACTGTAGAGCTCCCAGAGTGGTATGCCGAGTTCCGCCCACCCCCAGAAGTGAACAATCCGCAATTCTCGCCGGGACCGTTACATACGCAGTCGCCCTACCAACCTGGTAGACACCGCAGGAACCCGGACAGGAACAGTTTTGAGCCTCCGTACCCCTCCAGAAATGCCAGAAGCCCAAGAGGGAGAGACGCAAGGGACTACTGACCTGATGGGGCTGCTCATAAGTTCTGTCCCTGCTACCTGTGTTCTGTTGCCAACCATTGAACATTGTGGCCAGCCCGATTGCCTACGGACGACGTGCACAATATCAACGTGAACGCTACACTCATGTGTAAATTACACACAGTATACCACTGGTCAGAGTGACTTACGACCGCACCTGGTCTTCTGCTTCCAACTGAACTGTAAGTACTAAATGCCACACCCGCTGCTGCCTCTCCGGTACAGTCTGGTAAGGTACGCACTTGACCCGGACAACCGGGTTCCTCTTACAGCTTCCTGAATTTTGTGCGGAACACTCTGACCCTGCCATAGCGGAGACTTAAGATGCATACACGGGACTGTAGCTGCACCGTACTAAGTATATATCTCGGGCCTATACTCCTTGTCAATAGGTTCGTTGGTTTGTTAAAGGGTTAAACTATTTACTGTTTGTTGTTACATACCGGGTTGCAGAATGTTATGATACCATTTTAGGCTGGCAGATGAGCATGTTTCAACCACCTTTGACCTGAATTGCTCTTGCCTGAGCTTGTTATTTTTTTGCCTTTTTTTTTTTTTAAGGTCCATTACCTTAGACGATTTTGTACGTTCTTCATGGTTACGCACTGTTGATAGAGGGTTTTTTCTTAACATTAACGGTTAAATTGGGCAATGTCCATATGCAGTGTCATTACCCCAAGCGATACCCCCTGCGGCTAATACTTCTCACCAAATTAGCCTTACATCTGATCCCAGACATCCTAATCTCAAGGGGGGAACCCCCCCCCCCCCAGCCTGAACTCTTAGGTCCTCAGGTCACACCGGACCTTCTCATAGGGTTAACTACTTCTAGTACCACACTGCGCTGCTACACAGCGCAACTCATACCACTACTTGCTATCACACCTCCCGCTACCCCCAGCAGGGGAAGTACCACCGTACTTTGGAACGAGCCAGACATCGGCCTGACCCGTTCCACAGGGTGGGCAGATTGATCTGCCCCACCAAACCACCCTACCCGTTCCATCCCCCCCCCCTACTTACCCTTACTCCCTATTTACATAGCCACCCCCTCGCTCCTACACTACCCCTACCCGCTTACACCTCACGATAACAGTGGGTCCGGATCATATTGACTGGCTACTTTGTCTCCTCAAAACATATCACTCTAGAAGTCACGCCTTCACCATGGCATACGCTTTCCTGGGGAAAGCTCCTACCATTCTCTCCCATAATGTGAACGGTCTAAACGTGCCCGAAAAGAGGTCTAAACTATTGAGGGAACTTAAAAAAGCCCGACCTTCAGTTGTCTTCCTACAAGAAACTCATTTTAAAAGCAGTAATATTCCTAGGCTCACTGACAATGCCTTTACCACAGTATATCACGCCACCAACTCCCTGGCCAAAACTAAAGGAGTATCCATCCTCTTCCACAAAGATGCTCCCTTTGTGCTGCAGCAACAATTGGCAGACCCCGAGGGGCGATTCCTATTCCTCAAAGGCTCATGGGAAGGGTCCCCTATAACCTTTGCTAATGTTTACTTCCCAAATACCTCCCATATATCTTTCTGCAACAAAATCGTAAAGGAACTCAAATGGTTTGCAGAAGGATGTATCCTTCTTGGAGGAGATTTTAATGTCCCCCTAGCACCCCTAAAAGATACTTCCACGGGACACACGCAAGTGCCGTATAGAACACTCAAAAGAATAAAAACCCTCCTGCAATCACTAACACTAGTGGATACATGGAGATCCATGCACCCCACAGGCAGGGACTATTCCTTTTTCTCCGCACCACACAAAAAATACTCGAGAATAGATATGATATTCATTTCGCAAAGGGACCTTGGTAACCTGCTCTCAGCGGAAATAGGCATTATAGCCCTCTCCGACCATGCACCTACGGCGGTTACACTGCAGCTAAAAGCACCACGCAAGTCTGTATTTAACTGGAGACCGAACTCCAACCTCCTCACTGATCCAATTATAAAACAGGACATCCTACACGCCATCAACACCTATTTCGTTCACAACATTGACACTGACACAACCCCTCTGAATAATTGGGAGGCACACAAATCTGTAATTAGAGGCGAACTTATTAAATGGGGTGCCAGGAAAAAGAGGGAAAGGGAAAATGAAATTAATAATCTCTCCCAGCAAATAGCAAACCTTGAATTGCAACACAAACAATCCCAATCACTCAAAGTAGAAAATCAATTAACTCAACACAGGACCACCCTAAGACTCCTGTTAGACATGAAACTTAAACGCTCCCTGTTTTTTAAGAAAAGCGTTTTTTACGAACACGGTGACAAGAGTGGTAAACAATTAGCCAAAGCTCTAAAAGACGCCATGCTGGCGAACCATATCCACGCGTTGAAAGATAGGAAAGGCACTTTGAAACACAACCCGGAGGAAATAGCACATATATTCCATACCTATTATTCTGAACTGTATAAACTTCCAGCCCAACACAAACCACCTCACCTTACACACACGAAACGGGATAACATACATGATTTTCAACGGAATAGCGGACTTCCATCACTGACAGTAGAGGATACAAACGCACTTGAGGACCCCATAACTGCCACTGAAATCTCAAACGCGATTGCAGACCTGAAAGCAGGGAAGAGCCCCGGACCCGACGGCTTCACATCACAATATTATAAAACTTACACCACTGCCCTAATAAAGCCCCTCCGTTCAGCCTTTAATATCTTAGCAAAAAACCAACACGACTCCCAATCCTTCCTCATGGCGCATATAGCTGTGATTCCCAAGCCCAACAGAGAACACACAGACTGCGCAAACTTTTGACCCATCTCACTCCTTAACATAGACCTAAAACTCCTAGCCAAAATCCTAGCCAATAGACTAAAACCCCTTTTAGCGAACATAATCGGCCCTGAACAAGTGGGGTTCATGCCGGGGAGGGAGGCCCGTGACAACACCATTAAGGCCTTGAACTTGATACATTTTGCGCGCAAATCCGGCACCAAGGGCATGCTGCTCTCTACCGATGCCGAGAAGGCCTTTGATAGGGTCTCCTGGGAGTACATGATGGCTACATGCTCGCACATTGGCCTTGGAGGAAACATGTTGTCATGGATCTCAGCTCTCTATCGGAACCCCCAAGCCAAAATCAAAATTAACAATATTTTCTCAGAACCTATATCCATCCATAACGGTACACGCCAAGGCTGCCCCTTGTCACCCCTTCTCTTTATTCTGACCCTGGAGCCTTTAATTAGAACTATTAACCTAAACACGGACATACAGGGATTTACATTAAAGGATAGAGAATATAAAATTGCTGCTTATGCTGATGACCTCCTATTCTTTCTCACCAACCCCCATATCTCGATACCCAACCTACACAAAGTATTTCAAACCTTTTGGGTACATATCCAACTTTAAAATAAACCAGTCTAAATCGGAAGCCCTAAATCTCACCCTACCACAGAACCTCCTCGAAAATCTACAAACCAATCACCCCTATAAATGGGAACGGGGCGCCCTTAAGTATTTGGGTATAAATTTATCCAGCGACATTGAAAAATTATATGATGCAAACTATAAATCCCTACTTGCCACGATTAAAAGAGACCTCCTTAAGTGGAATGCAAAAATATTTTCCTGGTTTGGGAGGACCGCCATATTAAAGATGGCGGTACTCCCTAAACTTCTGTATGTATTTAACGCCCTACCAATTAAAATCCCAGAACTCTTCTTTAAAACATTAAACCAAATTCAGAGGCAATTTTTGTGGGCTGATAAGAAACCTAGAATCCAATTCCGACATTTAACACTGGCTAAAAGAGATGGGGGTATAGGATTGCCGACTTCAAAAAGTACCACCAGGCTACCCATGTCACAAGAGTAATAGACTGGCATTGCCAAGGCCTGAATAAGGATTGGGTTCAAATAGAAAACAATTTGGCAAAACGCGGCACCCTTTACCTCCCATGGTCGCTTCATTCCAGACAGCCCAAACTTATAGATCACCCACTAATTGAAACAACAATAAAGATCTGGCAAACACTGGTAAAGTCACAAAAGATCGCAACAAACCCAGGTCCCCTGACGCCACTCGCGAATAACCCCGAATTCATCCCTGGCCTGCACCACAACCTACCACAAGACTTTCTAGTGCACGCTTGTATATCAGGTACACAAGTTAAGTCATTCGAAACTTTGACCGAGGAGGTGGGGGAGCTGTTTCCTGGAAGTTGGTTCTACATCCAATTAAAGGATTTCCTGGTAAATAACAAATACAAAAATCAATTTCGCCTCCCATTGACTCAGATTGAGAATATATGTCTACAGAGATCACCAATAATGAACACCACGTCCCTTGCATACTCATTGCTAATTCAAGCGTCACAAGCTGACAAAAACAAATTCAAAACAAAGTGGGAACGTGATCTCCAGACAAACATATCTGAGGAGCAATGGAATAAGGCATGCGTGCTGGCACACAAGTGCTCCTTAAGCTCCAAATACCAGGAAATATCCTACCAAATTTTAGCTCAATGGTATATTACGCCACAACAAACCAGGAGATGGTCTCCCTCCACCTCAGACATGTGCTGGAGATGTAAAACTCACAAGGGTACCTTCCTGCACATATGGTGGGAGTGCCCGCTAATACAAACCTATTGGGATGCAATCAAATCCTGGATAAAACACATAACAGAAACTCGCCTAGAATTGAACGCGGCCATATGCTTGATCAATCTGGTCCCCACCAATTTAAGCCGCTACAAAAAATCATTGTCCAGACACTTACTCACGGCCGCTAAAACACTGATACCAATCCATTGGAAAACAACCAAAACACCGAGCATTACAGACTGGTTAGACAGAGTGCAATATATCTACAAGATGGAGGAGATCGTGGCTACCAAACATGAAAATAGCACGAACTTTATCAAAACATGGCAACCATGGCTGATCTTCACACTCTCCCCTGAATTCCACACGCTTAGAGATTAAACTCTTCAGCATCTTTTGACCCTCATCACGGTGGGAGCAAAGCTTAAGCCGACATAGAACCTTTCTAATTAACGGAGTTATGAATGA
Organism: Lithobates pipiens; assembly: GCF_037356315.1. Lineage (NCBI taxonomy): Eukaryota > Metazoa > Chordata > Amphibia > Anura > Ranidae > Lithobates > Lithobates pipiens. Next base: position 281,177,034 of record NW_027507748.1, on the reverse strand, counting down.
TAGCAATGGGCTGACCACATCCCACACCCCCCTCTCCTTGCCCCCTACCTCCCCCCCCCCCCCACACCCTCCACACCATTCTCACCTGTCCCCAAACATCATACGCTACTTTGCGTCTTCAATTGTGTTCTTACTCCAACTTAGCCGCTAACCGAATCTGAACACAGTGGAGATGTACTTATATGTTATATTGTTTACAGATTGATTGCAATGATATTTGTATTCAGACTTTGACTGTAAACCTGATCTTATTTTCAATAAAATCTTTGATTGTGAAAAAAAATAAATAAGTGCTACTCTAGAGACCTTTGATAGAGCGTGTAAAGTTTATGAAATCTCGGACAAAGTAGGTGCCCTCACTCCCATTCGGGGAAACCCAGATTTTACACAAGGTTTAGCTAGTTCCTACCTGTCCACAGAATGGCCACATACAGAGATATTGGCCAAGGACTTCTTTTCCAGAGGAAAGTTCCTTAGCCAGAGGCAATTGGCTTCCTTGTCGCGGACAAAATCGTTCCCCTTCTGGGAATATATCCAACTTAAACATTATTTAGATAGGCCGACAATCAGGGATAAACTCACTAAAACCCCTACGGCTTTTGAAGCTTTGTGCTCCAGTCACTCTCCTCAGCGTCATGTAATTTCAATAATATATACTTCCATGTTTCCAGACGCACATACCATCCTGCAAAAAGAACACGACTTTTGGGAAAGACAATTGAACATAGATTTGACCCATACAAACTGGGAGCGCATCCAATTGTACATTCGCAAAGGGTCAATGAATGTCCACACACAAGAGAACGGGTATAAAATTAAAACTCGGTGGTATAAAACACCGGAGATATTGCATAAGTTTATACCCACAGTCTCCGACCGCTGTTGGAGATGTGGTCAGGGGCTCGGTGCTTTATTACATATATGGTGGGAATGTCCTCGGATCCAACCATACTGGCGGAAGATACATGATACAACGACTTTGATCTCTTCGCTCCCCTTAGAATATACACCAGCACAGTACCTTTTACACCACTCGCAAATTTCGAAGAAAAGATATTTCAAATCAGTTGCAATGCATATGATCAATTCCGCGAGGCTCTGCCTACCAGTTCACTGGAAATCCACCAGGATTCCATCTATGAAAGAATGAACCTCACGCATTGATCACATTACAGGGACTGAGGAGTTGATATTCGCTACTAAAGACAGAATTGCCAGTTTTTCAGCGATCTGGGAGACATGGTTCAAGTTCCGTAGGGCGCCAGATTATCAAAATTTATTGAGAGACGACGGCCAATAATCTAACACCTATTACGGTGTCTCAGGCGGGCATACGGCAAAAGGAGGGGACTAGGGATGACAAAACAGTTCGCCCGGCGGTCGGTTCGCGGCGAATTTCGGCTGTTCGCGGTCCGCCCGATCGGCAGACTATTGGCGCCGTTCGCCCGGTGGACTCACGTGTTTACAGTGTAAAAGAACTTTGACCTATGATGACACATCCATCATGGGGTACAGAACAGCCAATTGAGACATTACAGCACATGGACACTTGGACATTCCCTCTAACTTATAAATAGACCCGATCCGGCGGCCATTTTACATTCTTTCTACTGTCACTATAGGGAGAGGTTGCTGTGTGGAGCAGGGAGAGACTGCAGTGACCCAAATCGCTAGCTATTAGGTCCACAAAAGTTCTTTTAAGGACTGGTATGGTATAGGTGTAGTTCAGGATATAGGTTTGAGGCACTGCTATACAAGTCATTGTTGCAGCAGATTGTATTTTGTCAGTGCTGAGAGAGGGACAGATAGGACGCTATGTATTGCAGAGAGGGACAGTCAGTTTAATCATTAGCTGTTACTATTAGATCCACAAAAGTCCTTTTCAGGACTGGTATGGTGTAGTAGTACAGGATATAGTTTTGAGTGCTATTCAAGTTATTGTTGCAGCAGCCTGTGTTTTGTCAGTTTAAATAGGGACAGACAGGAAGCTGTGTTTGGCAGTGAGGGACAGTCAGTTTAATCAGTAGCTGTTACTATTAGGTCCACAAAGGTCCTTTTCAGGACTGGTATGGTAATAGGGTTGTACACGTATAATATTCTTTCTTCCAAATATAGAAAGAATATTATACTTGACTGCTGCCCTTCTGCTGCAGTAGTCCTTTATGAGTATAGGGACTGAGGTACGGTCTGCTAAACACAACCTACTAGTTGCACAAAGGACCTTCTAAGGACTGGTAAGGTATAGCATACTAGAGTATATAGGGTTGAGTGAGGTACAATCTGCTAATCATTAAGGACTGGTATAGGTCCACAATATATAGGGTTGAGGTGCACTACTGCTGACTGCTGCCCTTCTGCTGCAGTAGTCCTTTATGAGTATAGGGACTGAGGTACAGTCTGCTAATCACAACCTACTAGTTGCACAAAGGTCCTTCTAAGGACTGGTAAGGTATAGCGTACTAGAGTATATAGGGTTGAGTGAGGTAAAGTCTTCTAATCATTAAGGACTAGCATAGGTCCACAATATATAGGGTTGAGGTGCACTACTGCTGACTGCTGCCCTTCTGCTGCAGTAGTCCTTTATGAGTATAGGGACTGAGGTACAGTCTGCTAATCACAACCTACTAGTTGCACAAAGGTCCTTCTAAGGACTGGTAAGGTATAGTGTACTAGAGTATATAGGGTTGAGTGAGGTACAGTCTGCTAATCATTAAGGACTGGTATAGGTCCACAATATATAGGGTTGAGGTGCACTACTGCTGACTGCTGCCCTTCTGCTTCAGTAGTCCTTTATGAGTATAGGGGCTGAGGTACAGTCTGCTAATCACAACCTACTAGTTGCACAAAGGTCCTTCTAAGGACTGGTAAGGTATAGTGTACTACAGTATATAGGGTTGACTGAGGTACAGTCTGCTAATCACAACCTACTAGTTGCACAAAGGTCCTTCTAAGGACTGGTAAGGTATAGCGTACTAGAGTATATAGGGTTGAGGGAGGTACAGTCTTCTAATCATTAAGGACTGGTATAGGTCCACAATATATAGGGTTGAGGTGCACTACTGCTGACTGCTGCCCTTCTGCTGCAGTAGTCCTTTATGTGCTGTGCTGACTTCCTCCTGGGGCTGTACCTCTGTTGTGCATATTATGAGGGGCTCCCACCATCCCTGTGATATACTCATTATGAGGGGCTCCCACCATCCCTTTGCTGTGCTGACTTCCTCCTGGGGCTGCTTATTATGAGGGGCTCCCACCATCCCTGTGCTGTGCTGACTTCCTCCTGGGACTGTATCTCTGCTGTGCATATTATGAGGGGCTCCCACCATCCCTGTGCTATGCTCATTATGAGGGGCTCCCACCATCCATGTGCTATGCTTATTATGAGGGGCTCCCACCATCCCTGTGCTATGCTCATTATGAGGGGCTCCCACCATCCCTGTGCTATGCTCATTATGAGGGGCTCCCACCATCCCTGTGCTGTGCTGACTTCCTCCTGGGGCTGCTTATTATGAGGGGCTCCCACCATCCCTGTGCTGTGCTGACTTCCTCCTGGGGCTGTACCTCTGCTGTACATATTATGAGGGGCTCCCACCATCCCTGTGCTGTGCTGACATCCTCCTGGGGCTGCTTATTATGAGGGGCTCCCACCATCCCTGTGCTGTGCTGACTTCCTCCTGGGGCTGCTTATTATGAGGGGCTCCCACCATCCCTGTGCTGTGCCGACTTCCTCCTGGGGCTGCTTATTATGAGGGGCTCCCACCATCCCTGTGCTGTGCTGACTTCCTCCAGGGGCTGTACCTCTGCTGTGCATATTATGAGGGGCTCCCACCATCCCTGTGCTATGCTCATTATGAGGGGCTCCCACCATCCCTGTGCTGTGCTGATTTCCTCCTGGGGCTGCTTATTGTGAGGGGCTCCCACCATCCCTGTGCTATGCTGACTTACTCCTGGGGCTGTACCTCTGCTGTGCATATTATGAGGGGCTCCCACCATCACTGTGCTATGCTCATTATGAGGGGCTCCCACCATCCCTGTGCTATGCTGACTTCCTCCTGGGGCTGCTTACGGTGCAGGTGTCAGTGCTCTCTATCAGGGTGCTGGTGTCAGATCACTCTATCACAGTGCAGGTGTCATTGCTGTATGTCACGCTGCTGATGTCAGTGCTCTCTATCACGGTGCTGGTGTCAGATCACTCTATCACGGTGCGGCTGTCATTGCTGTATGTCACGCTGCTGATGTCAGTGCTCTCTATCACGGTGCTGGTGTCAGATCACTCTATCACGGTGCAGGTGTCATTGCTGTATGTCACGCTGCTGATGTCAGTGCTCTCTATCACGGTGCTGGTGTCAGATCACTCTATCATGGTGCAGGTGTCATTGCTGTATGTCACGCTGCTGATGTCAATGCTCTCTATCACGGTGCTGGTGTCAGATCACTCTATCACGGTGCAGTTGTCAGTGCTCTATATCACGGTGCTGGTGATCATCTCCTGCACCCTCTTCTTTGCCTACCCTGACCTTCCCTCTCCTCCATTGCCTTCATGCGCTCCACAGTCCTGAATTGTCACAATTTCACATATAAAAAAAGAATGCTTGTAGTTGTCGATCCCAGATTCACCTCATACATGTGTTATGTTATTGGCCATGTGGTGGGACTATGTGTGCACAGCTAGTAATTATTTTGTGGCTGCAAATATGACCTGTAGGTTTTAAAGTTTGCCTCCCATTGAAGTCAACGGGGCCTGCCGCGAACATTACGGTTCGCGAACTATCGGCCGCGTTCGCGTTCGCGAAACGTCCCGTCGGAAGTTCGTCCATCACTAGAGGGGACATCCCTGCAAGAACAGATGATCTAAGACAATCTGGTAGGGAGGGTAGCTGGTGGTGATCCCACCCCCTCCCCAAAAGAGAAAAGTTTGTCCCCTCTTCCTCTGATACCCCCTTGTCCCTCTTCTCCCCTTCCTCCTTCCCCTCCCCGTCTCCCCCTTCCGGTGCCCCCCTTCTTTCTTTTTTGCTTTTTCTATGGTTTTCCATTTTTCTCTTCGGCTGGTAGTTCCGGGGGGAGGTGGTGCTCGGGGTCGACCTACAGGTGGATCCCCGGCCCACTTTCCTCTGATGCTTAGGAATCACAGACGCTGTGTTTTCTGACTTTCTAAAGACCCAAACTACAGTGAGAATTGACCAATATGAGAGTCTGACCCACGAATCAATTGGCACTCATTGGCTTACGTGCATTAGTCTACTAGACACAGACGATCAATCCAATCTTGCTGGTGTAGAATTAAAGTCTAGATGGGAGCAGATGACAGTACAAATTCTGTTTATTGTGTGATTGTTGCTTCTGGCCACTGGAACAATAGTGCCAAAATTATTGTATTAACTGTTCATGTATCTCTGTTATGTTCTGCATTATCTTCAATAAAATAAATTCTTTAAGGAAAAAAAAAAAAAAGTTCACCTCAAGGTCGAAGCTCTTGCTCTTTAAGTGAAAAGAAGATATGAGGAAGAGCAAACGCAACATCGATGTGAGGAACAACGGTCAACCAGTGCAGACATGAAATTTTTTGAGAAGAGGCAAGTGTCTCTGTTAGACACTTTGCTCGGTTCTTCAGATTCAGATGACCACCACAGCGAGGTTGACATCGAGGAAGACACTGGTCACATCCAAAATCAAGAAACCCACAGTGAAGTTGTGCGGAATGAGATACACATGTATTTCAGTGAGCAGGCTATTCTAAAGGAAGAAGATCCGCTGAAATGGTGGAAGGAAAATGAAAAGAGGTTTCCCATCTTGGCCATGCTGGCAAAGAGTTACTTGTCTGTGCCTGCAACATCAACACCATCTGAAAGGCTTTTCTCAGTTGCTGGCAACATTGTGACTAAAAAAAGAGCAAGCCTAACATCAGAGCATGCTGATATGCTAACCTTCCTCCATTGCAATGCTAAAATATAGCATTGCAATGGAGGAAGTAACACAGGCCCCCAACCCTTTGCACTCATGACTGTGTTGTGTTCTTGTTGGGCTGTATTAGTGTATTTATGTTGAGATGGCTCATGGCTGTCTTCAGTGTTGTATTGGCCATATTTTTGCACAGCTATAGTGTTGAGCAGTGCTTTTGGTGGGCTTGGTTCCTCCTTGCTTCCTTCCTTGAAAACTGTTACCTCCTCAGGTATGTTTTACATTACAATTACACACCACAAAAATACTGCTCAATCGACTCTACAATAACACTATGTAAGTAATAATGATTACAATTACATAGTGTTATTGTATGTTGAACAGCATTTTTGTGGTGTTAAACAACAACACTTTAGGTCAAGAGGCATAATGCCATATAAATTCTACCTAACACTTTGCAAAAGATGCATTCTGAAGGCATTATGTGTGGTTGAGTAGTAAGGTTACCACACAGCACAATGCCTTCTGAATTCATCTTTTGCAAAGTGTTAGGCAGAAATTATATGGCATTTTCATGCCTCATGCCCTAAAGCGTTACGTTTTATTTTTGGGAACTTATGTTTTTGCACACACAGTGTTGAGCAGCAGTTCAAACTTCAGACTCAGAGCAGCAGTGCTTTTGTTGGATATGGCGCCTTCTTGAAAACTGTTACCTCCTCAGGTATGTTTTACATTACAATTAAAGTAGCACACCACAAAAATATTGCTCAATCAGCACTCTGACTCTACAATAACACTATGTATTCAATCAATGATTATACAATTACGTAGTGTTATTTTATGTTGACCAGCATTTTTGTGGTGTTAAACAACAACTCTTTAGGTCAAGAGGCATAATGCCATATAAATTCTGCCTAACACTTTGCAAAAGATGCATTCTGAAGGCATTATGTGTGGTTGAATAGTAAGGTAAGGTTACCAGTACCACACATTGTTGCACATGCACAATGCCTTCTGAATGCATCTTTTGCAAAGTGTTAGGCAGAATTTATATGGCATTTTCATGCCTCATGCCCTAAAGCGTTACCTTGTATTTTTTGGCACTTATGTTTTTGCACACACAGTGTTGAGCAGCAGTTCAGACTCAGAGCAGCAGTGCTTTTGTGGATATGGCTCCGCCTCCTTCTTGAAAACTATGTTACCTCCTCAGGTATGTTTTACATTACAATTAAAGTAACACACCACATAAATACTGCTCAATCAGCACTCTCTACAATAACACTATGTATTCAATCAATGATGATTACAATTACATAGTGTTATTGTATGTTGACCAGCATTTTTGTGGTGTTAAACAACAACACTTTAGGTCAAGAGGCATAATGCCATATAAATTCTGCCTAACACATTGCAAAAGATGCATTCTGAAGGCATTATGTGTGGTTTAACACGCAATGCCTTCAGAATGCATCTTTTGCAAAGTATTAGGCAGAATTTATATGGCATTTTCATGCCTCATGCCCTAAAGCATTACCTTTTTATTTTTGGGCACTTTATTTTTGTATATTATGTCTTTCATGTGTTTTGTACACAGTGTTGAGCAGCAGTGCAGAGCAGCAGTGCTTTTGTAGCATTTTTATATGGCATTTTTTAATGCTTCTGGCTCTGAATTAATGCAATTATTAATGCATTAATTTATTATTAATGCAATTGTTCGTGCCTGATGCTAAAGTTTTGTTTACATTTTATTTTTGGCACTTTTTTATACTGTAAAAACTTTACCACATTGAAGTACTTTTTGGAAAAAATGTAATAAAAGTTGAAATATTATATTTAGAAGTTGTACGTATCATTTTTTTGTAAAGTTATCCAAAGGATTATTATCTACTCACAAAAGGAACACACTAGATTCATAAAAAAAATAAAATAAAAAAATAATCGGATAGTCGTTGACTAATCAAAAAAATAATCGATAGATTAGTCGACAGACAAATTAATCGTTAGTTGCAGCTCTAATATATATATATATATCTATTATCTATATATATATATATATATATATATATATATATATATATATACCACTTTTCTTTCTCCTGTGTTGTTGACATATATAATATTTATCACAATTTATCACTTTATACATTTTAAGAGGGAGAGAAAAGAGGAAAATAAAATAAGGGGGAGAAAAAAAAAAAACCTCTATATTTGTGCAACACTCTATATTTGTGCAACACTCCTCTTCCAACCACCCTCCTTTGTTTCCCAGGTGCCATTCTCATATATATTTCCTTGTATCCTACTATATAAAAAAAAAATTTAACGTGTGTTTTTGATAATATTCAGAGAAGAGAAGCAAAATAAAAAAAAGAAAGAAAGAAAGAAATACACATTCTACATTCCGTGTAGCAATCTATTTCCAACCACCCCTCCTATATTCCCATGTGCCATTTTCCTATTTATATATGTTTTCCTGTGTAATATAAAAAAAAACAAGAATATATATATTGTTATTATTATTAAATATTAGAATTTCTTTACATCTTTAATGCTTAGTGCTTATTGTCTTTTTTTTCCTTTCTTTTTCTCTTTCTCCCCTTCCCCCCTGCCATCTCCCTCTTCCCTTTTTTTTTTCTTTTTCATATATCCATATAGGCTCTTCTTTGCTGCTGTATCTCCTGCGGATAGTCTGGAAAAAATTATAATTTGGAGTTCTCATACTGTAAATCTGCCTTTATCCTGGCTGTTGATAAGATATGATCTCGATCTCTATAATTCAATAGATGTATCAAAAATGGACAAGGTGGTGCCCCTGATTTTGATGAGGTCCTATGCGCTCTCTCCACCACAAACGTTGCGGACATATCCACTAGGCCAACGACTTCTGTCAATAATTTCTCTGAAAATTTAATTGGGTTGTCTCCCTCCACATGCTCTGGTAAACCCACAATACGAACGTTATTTATTCTCAGACGACTATCTATGTTAATTGCCCTGTCCTGTAGCACTTTGATTTGTTTTCTCAATAAATGCCATTCTCTGTTATCTGCTTTTAATTCATCCTCTAGTTTAGAGACACGAGTTTCTATTTCTGTGTTCCTTTGCTGTATTCTAACAAACTCATGTCTTATTAGATTTATATCCACTGCTAATGCATCAATTTTGTTTGTAAGAGTCTCTCTGCTTGTTTTAATAGCCTCCATGATGTCTTTACCAGTGGGAGTTCGCTCTACCTCTCCTTCTATCACAGTTTCTGCTGGTGTCCCCCTCTGTGGGGATTTTTGTGGGGATTTTGTTGCAGATTTCCCTGCTGTCTTTGTAGACATTGCTGTGGGGGAGGAACAGGGAGTGACAATTTGTGCTCTTACACATGGTTTAGTAGGGGCCATTTAGCCACACACCTTCTAGGCTTCCCCACTGTTCAGCAAAACGACATAGAGGTAACAAAAAATAATTCACGTCTTCCTCACCTGGCTCTCCTCCTTCCTCCCTTTTCAATCTTTTCTCCCCTCTTTTCAAGAATAGATAAAAACAGGAAAAACAGGTAATTTTACAGCCTACTGTTATGTCCGTGATACCAGGGCTGCACTACTGCTAAAGGCATAAGAGATGAGACATCCATCCATCCATCCCTCTGATCCACAAGCCTAAGAAACTGAAAGGTTCTTAGCTGATACTCACAGAGCAGCTCCATCCTCTGTTTCTGTCTGTGCTGAATGTCCGATAATCTCTTTAGAACAGCAGGGGGAAGGAGAGCGAGAATCCATCCATCAACACCTGAGAAGGATTTCAGCTGCAGCATCTAGTGTGTAATGTTCTCCTCTAGTCAGCATGGGGAGAGAACATTCAGCCTGTACATAACTCAGCTCAGAGTCTCTCCATGGAAACTTCACAGGATCAGAGTCCGCCCACCCCTTTACACATCACACGTACTCACACCTGCATGCTCATCCGCCCCGGGCCATAGCCTTACAAACTAGAGATCAGAGAATTCCTGTCTCCTCGTTTTCTCAGATCAAATGTTCCCGGAGACCCAGGGAAAAGGAAGTCTCTCTTCCTGCCTCTGTATTATTTCTTGTCTCAAAGGGTGATATCAGTGGTTCCCATAGAAGAGCAAGGGTCAGGGTTTTATTCAAATCTCTTCACGGTACCAAAACCAAACATGGAGGTCAGACCCATTTTAGATCTCAAGGATTTAAACCAGTGCTTGAATATCTGTTCCTTTCGCATGGGGTCAATCCAATCATTAGTCTCCATCCTACAAGGAGGAGAATTTCTGGCATCAATCGACATCAAGGATGCTTATCTCCATGTGTCAATTTTTCCCGCGCACCAGAAATTTCTGCTCTTCAAGGTAGAAAATCTTCATTTTCAGTTTGTAGCGTGACTGCCATGATCCTTTCTCAAGCGCTTGAGCTTGAGAAAGGAGCACCCCCGTCACGCTATCAACGGCCTGCCAGCTCGAGAAACACGTCGCATTTCCAGTGACGTCTTCACCCTCCGTCTGGATTGCAGTCTGTACCCCAAGCCTCGTTCTGATGTCCACTCACCACTGCTGGCCGAATACCACCTAGCAGTTCTGGAGACGAACACAGGGACAGCACATCCATCCATGGGATTGACTTCACTGATGATCCCCATTGTATGGGACCGTACTATACCTTACACTTAATAAAAAATGTGAGTTATGCTTGTAACCACTTGTTGTGAGGGCTGGCTTAGCCCTTCCTTCTCTGGGCTGGCTGCTAAGCTGTCGTCTAATTGCCAGCTCTCATCTCTCTCCATAGTTACCCAGCTGTTCCTGATCCTGCTCGCCTGACCTGCCTACTTAAGGCTGTCCAGCTCACTTCATCTCTGCCTTCGCCTTGGTCACATCACAAGAAACAATCTCCTGTGTTCCTGTTTTAAGAATGGCTTGCTGACATCCCTTCTGGCTCCTTATCCTGCTTTCTGTTCCTCCACTTGGATCCCTGACTTCTGGCCTGGCTGATTACCCAATCTAGTTATTGAACTCTCACCTGGCTGACTACTCAATCTGGTTACTGCACTCTGGCTATGCTTTGACTATGCTTACTCTATTTATCTTTTTTTTTTTATTAATAAACAAGTGGGATTTAATTGTACTTCTGTCTCGGTCTGGTTCATGGTTTCTGACACTTGTTGAATTAAAACTGTTACACAGTCTTCACCCAGAGGCGCCTCTTTTTCTTATTTTTTTCAATATTTTTGGGAACAAGGTTTCTGTTTCCACTGGATGGCTGCCCCTCCCTCCCTTCCCCATCCCGTTTACTTACATTGCCACTGAGCACATTATGCCTTTATAATCATTGTGCATAATTCATGGACTCTTTCCATTATTATACGGAGTGGACTTTCAGTCTCTCTTGTGCATACATTTATGCTCATTCAGCACTATGTTGTTTACAATTATTGTGGATTATTGTTTTAGCTTTGCACCATTTACTTGTATGATCATTTTGTAGCTCTGCCTTTCAGTCTAGCTACTGCACATCGAGTGTATACAATGAACCTGACCCCTCCTTTATCCAGGTTAAGGGCTCAGGGTATAATGATACTAGCCTACTTAGACAATCTACTCTTGGTAGATTAGTCGGTAACTCGCCTAAACCAAAGTTTGGTCTTAACAGTGAGTTACCTAGAATTCCTAGGCTGGATTTTCGACCTAGAGAAATCTTCCTTAAAGCCATCAAGAAGATTGCAGTACTTAGGGCTGATCATAGATACAGTTCAGAAAAGGGTATTCTTTCCCCAAGAAAGGATCAGTCCCATAAGAGAACTGATTCAGCTTGTCAAAACAAAGAAAGGTCCTTTGCATGAAGTTGTTAGGAAAGATGGTGGCTTCTTTCGAGGATGTTCCTTATGCACAGTTTCATTCAAGACTGCTGCAAAACAGTATTCTGTCAACTTGGAACAAGAAGATCCGAGTCTTGGATCTTCCAATGTGCTTAGCCCCTGAAGTGCATCAGAGCCTCAATTGATGGTTGATATCCAGGAATCTTCAACAAGGGAAACAGAATTGTCCTGTCAGGATCCAATCCGACAATGCCATGGCTGTGGCCTACATCAATCACCAAGGAGGCACGAGAAGCCATGCAGCCCAAAGAGAGGTAAATCATGTTCTATCTTGGGCAGAAAACAACATTCCCTGCCTATCGCTGATTTTCATTTCAGGTGTAGAAAATTGGCAGGCGGGCTACTTGAGTCGCCAACAATTGTTTCCAGGAGAATGGTCCCTTCACCCCGACATCTTTCTGTCGATATGTCAAAAGTGGGCTGTTCCGGATGTGGATCTGTTTGAGTCCAGATTCAACAACAAGGTCGACAACTTTGTGTCAAGGACAAGGGATCCGCTGGCATGCGGAACAGACGCCTTGGTTTTTCCATGGGATCAGGTTTCACTAATCTATGCGCTCCCTCGCGTTCTGCTGCTTCCACACCTTCTTTGCAGGATCAAACAGGAAGGGAAGGAGGTGATTCTTGTGGCCCCCACGTTGCCCAGGAGATCTTGGTTTGCAGAGATCATAAAGATGGCGGTAGGAGACCCTTGGACTCTACCACTATGGCCAGACCTTCTCTTGCAAGGTCCAGTATTCCATCCTACCTTACAAATGCTAAATTTAACGGTTTGGCTATTGAATTCCACATTCTAAAAGATTGTGGGCTGTCAGCTTTAGTAGTTTCTACCTTGGTTAATGCTAGGAAACCGGCCTCCAGGGTCGTATACTATAGAGTCTGGAAGGCATATGTCTCCTGGTGTGAATACAGGTTTTGGCACCCCATAGGTAGGATCCTTGAATTCCTACAGATAGAATTAGAGATGAAGCTGGCCCTGAGTACTATCAAAATCTAGGTATCAGCCTTATCAGTGTTTTTTCAATGACCACTTGCTTCTCACTCTCTGGTTCATAACTTTATTCAGGGGGTAACTCGGATTAATCCTCTAGTTAGGACACCCCTGAACCCTTGGGACTTTACAGAAACAGCCTTTTGAGCCTATACATAATATTCCCTTAATCCACTTGACGGGGAAATCTTTTTTTGGTTGCTATATCCTCTGCTAGAAGAGTATCAGAGTTACCAGCTCTTTCTTGTAAAGAGCCATATTTGATTATTCATAAAGATAAGGTGGTATTGCGGCCTCATCCTAAATTCCTACTGAAGGTAGTGACAGTTTATCATTTAAACCAGGATATTGTTCTGCCTTCTTTTTTTCCAGAACCTCGATCTGTGGAAGAGAGGTCACTACATTCTCTTGATGTAGTGAGAGCAGTCAAGGTGTATTTAAAGATTACCGCTCAGATTTGCAAAACAACAAAACAGATGTTTTATTTGTATTGCCAGACAGTCCTAAATAAGGACAGGCAGCATCTAAGTGTGCTATTTCCAAATGGATTCGTCAAGTGATTGTTCGGGCTTATGATTTAAAGAGGAAAATTCCTCCTTTTCATGTTAAAGCACACTCCACCATGGATGTTAGTGCTTCTTGGGCAGTGCATCACCAGGCCTACATGGCTCAGATCTGCAAGGCCTCAACTTGATCTTTAGTCCATACATTTACCAGATTCTACCAAATTGATGTAAAAGGTCACGAGGATATCGCCTTTGGGCGCAGTGTACCCCAGGCTGCAGTATGACTCCTCTTGTCTCCTGGTGCCCTACTTTTGTTGTGTATCACTCCCTTCAGTTGCCATTGCTATGGGACATCCCACATAGTAACTACTATGGCTCTGTGTCCAGTGATGTAAGATAAGAAAACAGGATTTTTATAACAGCTTGCCTGTAAAATCCTTTTCTTTGAAGTACATCACGGGACACAGAGGTCCCGCCCTTCTTTGGTATACATGTGTATTGCTTGTTACAAAACTGAGGTACTCCCAGTAGTGGGAGGGGTTATATAGGGAGTGCACTTTTTGTCTTAGGGCGTGCCAGTGTCCTAAAGCTGGCCTATAACCCACATAGTAACCACTATGGCTCTGTGTCCCGTGATGTACTTCAAAGAAAAGGATTTTACAGTTAAGCTGTTAAAAAAAACTGTTTTTCAGCCCCATGAATTGTTCTGAGTGCCTAAAATGGCCTGATTGGGGCCAATTTTAGAGCACTGTGTGGGTTATTTACTAAAAGCAAATCCACTTTGCACTACAAGTGCACTTGAAAGTGCACTGAAACTGCACTGAAAGTGTACTTGTAGTGCAAAGTTTATTTGCCTTTAGTAAATAAACCCCCATTGTCATTGTAAACACCAACTTACTCCAAAAACTAACATTGAGCATTGAAAGAAGAAGCCACACATTGTTCTGTATAAAACATTTTACTCAAAGCACATTCACGTGTGCATTAGAAAAGGGTTTTTGAACAAACCAACATCTTTGTTTTTATGTTTGACATTAGATATATAAATGTTTTGGGTAAGAAGGCATGTTTCAAACCATAACATACACAACTCATGAGCTTACAAAGTTCAACTTTGAAAAAATTAAGGCAATATCAGGCATTAGTATGTCAAAACTGTGTTGATATTGTCTTCGATGGGGTGATGTCACCCCCAAAAAAGCCAAATTTTGAAGATGCACACAAATTGTGAGTCAAAATGTGAATTTCCCTCCTGATCCCATGCCTAATGTCAACATATACTAGCTCCCATCATGGGGGATCATGGACGTGTTTCGGGGTGAAACCCCTTCCTCTCATCTACTTTAGTTGCGAGGAAGAGGTTGCACCCCTAAAACGCATACCTTGATATCCCGTGATGGCAGATGGTACATGTTGTGTGCATCTTCAAAATTTGGCTTTTAAAATACTTTAAAACTTGAATTAAAATAAAAAAAGTCCTTGACAAAACGGTACAATTTTTGTGTGTTTTAGATTCTGCCTAAAACATCAATGATGTTCTTCATTTTTGTTGTTGATGTTAATGTTTTCCTTTATCTTTTCTAAATCATGATTGCACACCATGATCTCCCGGATGAGGGCGTGTGCACTTACAGTTGTAAAATGAGCTTCTTCTTCCACAATATCCACATCACCTAAAATAAAATAAAAAACACACCATAGATTATAAAAATGCAGCCATACATCTATTACCTGATGCAGTGGTCTCAGACACTCACCTGTTGTGGTTACTATTTCAGCCACATCATGAACCTCGCCTCCCTCCACATCCTCAGGTTGTGGGGACTTCCCCTTCTTTAGGAGGTTGTGGGTCCCTGGTGTCCTTTGATGAGACTCTGAGTCTTTTCTCCCCTGTGAATTTAAAAAAAGGTATACGGAGCACACAGATATTTGAGGAAAGAAATAGTAATATTAAACATTGCTTGGAAGTGTCGTACAATTGTCTGTTTTGGCAGAGTTCCAAGCTAAAGACATGCTTTTTTCCCTTTCTTCAAGCTGGAATACTTACCTTTTTTGGTAAAGTTTCCCACAAGGAGACGCCCCTAGTATCTACTGAAGCACTTGGACAAACCCATCTAGACAACAAACTTCTTTCAATACAAATAGGCCTGAACAAATGTAGTTAACCTGCACTTGCAAAAAACATTGTCTTAGTGAGCGGGTGAACAATTTTTACTACGAACGATTACTGTGCCCACAAAGCTGAAACTTGCCATTTTAAATGCCATTTTAAACAGTAAAGAAAAGCACATGGAGCAGCATGAAAGTAATAATAATAATAATAGGAAAACACAACAAAATACTTACTTTTGTGCAGCACTCTTTTGATTCCTCCGTACTGATCCTGCTCCCTTAATTTGAGGTTTGACCATAATTTCCTCAGTTTACCCTATGATTGCCATACCCCAAAAATTCTTCTGCAGACTTTTCACAACTTTAGTCATGATTTTGGCCTTTCTTACATTTGGGCTGCTGTACGGTCCATATTTCCCATCATAGTCGGCCCTCTTCAAGATGTCCACAATCTCCACCATCTCACCAAAGGACATGTTTGACACCTTAAATCTCCTGGATCGTGATGTTTGCGGCTCCGGGCTTTCATCGTTGCTGGGGCATCAGTGGCCTATACTGCTTATAGATTGAGGCCTATATTGGGACAAGATTAGGAGAGTTTAGCCTGACATTAGGGTTTGTCTTGTGTTGTGTCTTGCAGAGAAAATGGATAGATTCAACAATAATGACTTGCTCCCTAGCTTCATTGATATATACAGGGAGCTAAAAAACCATTGGAAAACAGCGCTGTCCAAAAAAACCTCAAATATTCAAAATCATGTGCCAGTGAGACTTGAAATTAAATAATAATAATAATAATAAATTCTTGCTGCAACATAATGTGAGACACACACAATATACAATAATCTAAAAGAAAAGCTGCGCTAAAACTTATAACGTGCCAAGAATTAATATGACATAATATATCCTGTTTGTAAAAGAAAAAAATTGAGGTAACCGCAAAATAGTGCAAAAAATTAATTTAAAATTAATTTAACCACTTGACCACTCGGCACTTAAACACCCTTAATAACCAGACCAATTTTCAGCTTTCGGTGCTCTCGCATTTTGAATGACAATTACTCAGTCATGCAACACTGGACCTATATGAAATTTTTGTCCTTTTTTTCACACAAATAGAGCTTTCTTTTGGTGGTATTTAATCACCGCTGGGTTTTTTATTTTTTGTGCTATAAAAGAAAAAATACCGAAAATTCTGTAAAAAAATGAATTTTTCTTTGTTTCTGTTAGAAAATTTAGCAGATTAGTAATTTTTTCTTCATAAATTTTGGCCAAAATTTATACCACTACATATCTTTGGTAAAAATAAGTACAAATTGGTGGATATTATTTGGTCTTTGTGAAAGTTATAGAGTCCACAAGCTATGGTGCCAATATCTGAAAATTGATCACACCTGAAGTACTGACGGCCTATTTCAATTCTTAAGACCCTAACATGCCAGAAAAGTACAAATACCCCCCAAATGACCCCTTTTTGGAAAGAAGACATTCCAAGGTATTTAGTAAGAGGCATGATGAGTTTTTTGAAGTTGTCATTTTTTCCCACAATTCTTTGCAAAATCAAGATTCTTTTTACTTTTTTTTTTTTTTTTTTCACAAAATTGTCATATTATCAGGTTATTTCTCACACACAGCATATGCATACCACAAATTACACCCCAAAACACATTCTGCTATTACTCCCGAGTATGGCGATATCACATGTGTGAGACTTTTACACAGTGTGGCCACATACAGAGGCCCAACATGCATGGAGCGCCATCAGGTGTTCTGGAGCACCCAGGACAATTCTGACATTTCTCTCCTACATGTAAAAATCATCATTTATTTGCTAGAAAATTACATAGAACTCCAAACATTATATATGTTTTTTTAGCAAACACCCTGGAGAATACAATGGTGGTCTTTGCAACTTTTTATCTCGCACGGTATTTGCGCAGTAATTTTTCGAATGCTTTTTTTTGGAAAAAAAACAGTTTTGTGCTTAAAAAAAAAAAAACACAGTAAAGTTAGCCCAATTTTTACATAATGTGAAAGATGAAGTTACGCTGAGTAAATAGATACCTAATATGTCACTCTTCAAAATTGCACACGCTCGTGGAATGGCGCCAAACGTCGCTACTTAAAAATCCCCATAGGCGACGATTTAATTTTTTTTTACTGGTTATATGTTTTGAGTTACAGAGGAGGTCTAGGGCTAGAATTATTGCTCTCGCTCTACCGTTCGCAGCGATACCTCACATGTGTGGTTTGAACACCGTTTTCATATGTGGGCGGGACTTACGTATGCGTTCGCTTCTGCATGCGAGCACATGGGAACAGGGGCGCTTTAAAAAAAACATTTTTTTTTACTGTTCATTTTACTTTATTTATTTTAGTTTGACATTTTTTTCCCCAAAAATAATTTTTTTGATCACTTTTATTCCTATTACAAGGAATGTAAACATCCCTTGTAATAGGAATATGGCATGACAGGTCCTCTTTACAGTGAGATGTGGGGTCAATAAGACCCCGCATCTCACCTCTAAGCTGGGAAGCCTGAAAAAAAAAAAAAGATTCTGGCTTTGATCGTATTAGCGATTCGGTAGAAGCACCGGAGGGCGGAGGGCGGCGGGAGGGGGGGGATGTCTATGGCTGGGTATTGCAGGGTATCACCGACTATGGCTGGGTATCTCAGAGTATGGCTGGGTATCTCAGAGTATGGCGTTGCAGAGTACTGCGTTGCAGAGCATTGCAGGGTATTGGCGGGTGTTGCAGAGCATTGCAGAGTGTTGCAGGGTATTGGCGGGTGTTGTTGAGCATTGCAGAGTGTTGCAGGGTATTGGCGGGTGTTGCAGAATGTTGCAGAGTGTTGCAGGGTGTTGCAGAGTGTTGCAGAGTGTTGCAAGGTGTTGCAGAGTGTTGCAAGGTGTTGCAGAGTGTTGCAGGGTGTTGCAGAGTGTTGCAGAGTGTTGCAGGGTGTTGCAGGGCGTTGCGGAGTGTTGCAAGGCATTGCGGAGTGTTGCAGGGCATTGCGGAGTGTTGCAGGGCATTGCGGAGTGTTGCAGGGCATTGCAGAGTGTTGCAGGGCATTGCAGAGTGTTGCAGGGCATTGCAGAGTGTTGCAGGGCATTGCAGAGTGTTGCAGGGCATTGCAGAGTGTTGCAGGGCATTGCAGAGTAATGCAGAGTAATGGCAGGGTATTGCAGAGTAATGCAGAGTAATGGCAGGGTATTGCAGAGTAATGCAGGGAATCGAGGGGTTAATTTTCGGTGAGCAGCGATGTGGGCACTGCTGATGCAGCCCACATCGCTGCTGACACCGATCTCTTCCCCCTCCGCTGTACCGATCGGTACAGAGAGGGGGAGGGAGGAACCGGCGTCATAACATGATGCCGGCTTGTTTACAAGTGATCACTCCGTCATTTGACGGAGCGATCACGTGGTAAACGGCCGCGATGAGCGGCCGTTTACCGTGATTCGTGATGCGCCGGGTCCACTGGACCCAGCGGTCACGGATGCTCTCGTGTGCGCGCCCCAGGGGGCGCGCGAGAGCAGAATTCTGGGAGGCCGTTAATTAACGGCCTCTCAGAGTTAAACAACCGCCCTGAAGCCGTTAATCGGCAATGGGCGGTTGTTAAGTGGTTAAAAATAAAAACATGACCAGTCCAAAAATGAGGGAAAAAGGCAAGGAGATGTATTTCAGTCCATTGAAGTGACTCATTAAAACACCCTTCAGATATGTAGCAGGTGCACCCAGAGAGAGAGATTCCTCCACCACCAGATTCAGTGAGGCTTACCAGCTGACAAGATCTCTTTTTAGGGAGATCAAACGGTCTTGCAAATAAGACAATCACTCCTGGTCCCTTTAGTGTGCTCTGCTGGTATTTCCAACTCCTGTGTCCCCTTCTCAGAGCGTCTCCCGTTTCACCATAATCATTTAATAAGATAAAACAGAAAGGCTCCCATAGCGTAACTCCATATAAAATTTTAATTCAAACACAGTAAAATAAAAGTAACAAACTCACAAATTTCCTGCTGAATACAAGCGTGTGTATAATAGCGAACCGGCCGGCTCTCTTTTGCTTACACTGCCCGCCCTTCCTGGTCAACGGGGGAATGGCAGTGACATCAGCACGCCGCTCACCCTACGTCGTTTCGTCAAAACTGACTTCTTCCTGAGGTACCCCAGGAAGAACAGTAGTAGCCAAAAATTATTAGGACAAGAATGACAAATGCTGGGGTCAGAAGTATAGTCTTTTCTATTTGTTAACATTCAATTTGCAACAGTCATGAGCTCGAAATTGTGTGTAATTGATGACCAAAAACCTAAAACTATGTCCCATTTTCATACACAGGAAAGTCTCAGCCATGAGGTGGCTGTGGAAAGTGGCAGCTAGGAGGTGGCCGTGGAAAGTGGCAGCCAGGAGGTGGCCATTCCCAGTAGCCTGACTGAATCGGCAGGCTACTGCGGCCCTCAGAACCACCCCCAATCTTCAAGAGGCTTATGCCTGCATGGCAGCCAGAAAATTGCAGGAAATGTGGGCCAATGCCTCATTTGTGAGGAAGTCATGTATCAGGCCCTAAATAAGGGGGTGATGGGCGAACTCACAACAAAAAAAGTCACGTATGTGAGTTGGACCATACTCCTCCTCCACCTCCTGTCACAACTCCAACACCACAGCCACAGCCTGGAAGGAAGTGTGGAAGGGAGACAAGAGACTGATGGCCTGGGTTAAGTCTGGTCTGGCAAAAGATGCAGGCTGTTGTAGGACCACAGCCTCAGGACATACATGTCATCTGCTGCTGCTCCCAATCTCTGGGAGTCCTGGACCGTATTGTGCTCCCTATTAAATGGACTCCTCAGGCTACCAATTGTGCCTGTCAAATAATTGATGTCTGTCCTGGGGTACAAAGGCTTCGCCAATTTCAACAGTTTATCCAGCATTGCGTTCCTCTTTATTTTGTTATGAACCCTAATAAATGTCTATTTTTTTCACTAATACTTGGCTATGTGTTTTAGTTCAAAAGGACAGTTTGTTTGTGAGTAGGCAGGTACATTTCAAAAAAACAATGTCAAATTAACAAGGGACACCAACATCAACCAATCTCCTTGAGGTTAAAAAATATAAGATAATAATGGTGTTGTGGTAACTTGACACACAAAACGAAAAAAAAAATAGTATGGGGATCACTATAAAAAAAATCAGGAGATCTTAATAAATAATAAGTAAATAAAGAATATATAAAAAAAATAGAAACATTATTCTGGAGATCTGGTGAGATTATTCAGGAAATCACGAGAAATAATAAATAAATCAGTTTGTCAGAGCTCTGTGTGCATATAAGCAGCAAAACAACTTGATTTTTCTAGCATTCTAAAGAAGAAGAGAATGTGCTGCATTAAAAAATTAAAAAATGTGCAGCATGACTAATGTGCTATCTCCATTACGAACGCTAGTTTTACCAGACCAAGCACTTTCGTCTTGTACTTGATTCAGAGCATACATGGAATTTGTTGCGTCGGAATTGTCTACACACGCTCGAAATTTACGACAACAGATTTTGTTGTTGGGAAATTTGAGATCCAGCTCTCTTTTGTCGGAAATTCCAACTGGAAATATTCGATGGAGCCTACACACAGTTGGAACTTCCGACAACAATCTCACATTGAACATTTGTTGTCAGAAATTCCGATTGTGTGTATGCGGCATAAGGGAGGGTTATAACCACTGTCAGTTTATTTTTTACCATCCCTGTCCCATTGCAGAGATTTCCCTTCACTTCCTGCCCCATAGTCACACAGGAAGTGAGAGGAAATCTATGCAAATTAAGGGAAATTCATTGCCCCCACTAGGCCCTCAGAACTAGTGTCCTCACTCGAAAATTTCAGGGCGGGCCTTAAACAGCAAGGGGTGTAGCCCTAACAGGTAGGGGTGGGACATATTTAAATTAGGTGGTACAGGAGTTTAGGCAGGCCTAGAGAAGCACAAAACCTAAATACACTACTGCCCATCACAAAGCTGCTACCCGGCCTACTGTGCATGCGCTATGTACAGCCTCACGGCCATCTTGGTACACCCGCACTCGTCCACAGTAAGCCTAGAGTTAGAAGTCAGCAAGCAAACATCTTTATATACCCATGTTGCTTTTCAGTTATTTTAACAGTAAACTCAGCTTATATAGTGAAATGCAGTACAGTAAAAGCTTGGTTTGCAAGTAACGTTGTTAATGAGCGTTTTTGCAATACAAGCTGTTATTTTTTTTTAAATCCTGACTCAGTTTGTGAGTTTTGCCTTGGAAAACGAGCAGGATTCAAGCCTCTGCGGTGTGCAGTACCACATTTGGCCAGAGGTGCGGGGGCGCTGATAAAATACGTAACCAATACACAGTACAAATGGGAAAAATCGTCAGAATGGCCAAACTCACTGATGGTGCCAGCAATGAGCCAAAGGTAGTGGAGAAATGGCTGTTCCGCTTCTGTGAGGACTGGGAACAGAGGGAGCTGTAGACCAAAAATGGGAAGCCTGAAAAAACTTTCCAACAGCTGGGAGCGGTGAGTTTGGCCATTCTGGCGATTTTTCCCATTTGTACTGTGTATTGGTTACATGTTTTATCACCAATAAATTGTTTTAAATTTCACATAGATTCCATTTCCAATTGATTCCTTGCACCCTCCTGGATTTGCACTTCCCAATTCTATCTTATATAACACTTGCATGCCACTCCTGCAAACCTTCTCACCTTGCCCGCCTCCAAGATGGCCACTGGGGTAGCACTTGCCCAAACCAAAGATAGCCCCCTTGTGAGCTCTATCCACTTCACATGTTTAGCATAATGCATCATTCCCTTGAATGTATACACTTAGCTTTCTCTTCCACAATTGCCACTATAATGCATACTGGAACACGGTCCAATTGCAGCTCATCCGAGAGGAGATGCAACACACAACTTATGAGGCTAAATTCCAAAAAATTAGAAAACATGCTTGTCTTGGAATTGCGATGTCACAAGTCAATGAATCCACTCACTTATGGGAGCCAGGCTCCAGACACAGACACTCCAGAACATAGCTCAGAGTGCACTACTGTATCTGGAGCTAGTTAGCACTGAATTTTTCACCCCAAAAAATCCACAGAAAGGACTACCTGCCTTATCAGAGCATTTAGCGTCGCAAGGTCAAGGACTTCACTACAGAAGAGGCTGAACCTGCGCTGAAATCCACCAAAGGTGGCAGGTAAGGGTTTCTTCTCTTCACATTTGCTGTGAGTTATATGAGTACAAAAAAGGTAATGGGATATTATGCAGGTGTAGTAAACTGCTTCCGTTAAACGAAAAAAAAAAAAAACGAAAAAAAATAATAAATGTAACAAAATAAAATAATAAGGTCACATACTAACGCATTATGAAATATTTACCTTAGGATGAAGCCCTCCAACAGCGTGCTGTCACAGTTGAGAGGGCTTCCAACTTCTTCTGGTATTCCTTCTGGGTTCACGGACTCTGGCTGTGTGAGTTGCCGGAGCCCAATGAGACCGGGGGAGCACATGGTTATGGCAATATATGCTGGACCTTCAGGATGCATGCGTCGGTGACGTCACTGGCTGCATTCAGGGTGAATATCTCCTGAACAGTGCATGTTTAGAAGATATTAATTTTACCTACAGGCAAACCTTATTAAAGATTTAACTATAGGTAAAAAATCACAAAGCGGACTTTACTACTGTTTCAACTCTTTATAGCTATGCACTGGTCCTATGGGTGGGGCTACTATCACATGCATACCTCACAACTTTTTAAGATAGGGATAAGGAACACCTATTAGCAAAAGTATGTAAGCATAGGACACACCCCCTGCCACTCCCCCCTTAAAGAAGAATTATACAAAAGAAAAAAAAGACATTGCTCCAAATCAGGGACAGTCCCACCAAATCAGGGACAGTTGGCAGCTATGCGAATGTATGCTGCCATGGAGGGACCAGTAAAAAGTTCTGCCTTTAGTTATACTTTAAAATAGATATAAATGTGCACTAGCACAATAGAAGCTTTAACCACTTGCCGACCGCCGCACGACGATATACGTCGACAGAATGGCACGGGCAGGCATATGGGCGTACCTGTGCGTCCCTGCCTTCCCGCGGGTGGGGGGCCCGATCGGGCCCCCCCCCCAGTGCCAGCGGCGGTCGGTATCTGTTCAGGAGCGATCTGGGATGAGGGGGCAGCCATTCATTCATGGCCACCCCCTCGCGATCGCTCCTGACGAATGGAAGTGAAGCATTGCATCACTTCCTCTCCTGTAATGTAAACACAGAGGAAGTGATGTAATCTCTCCTCCGTGTCGGTATTTTTCGTTCCGGCACTGAGGAGAGAGGATCGGTGAGTTGCACCAACACGACACTACACAGTAGAACATGCCAGGCACACTCACACCCCCCCTTCACCCCCCGATCACCCCCCCAATTACCCCTGCCCCCCCAGTCACAGTGACACCAATTGCATTTTTTTTTTTTTTTTGCATTGGTGTCATTTGTGACTGTAATAACTGTTAGGGCAGTTAGGGTTAGCCCCCTTTAGTTCTGAGGTACCCCCCTAACCCCCCCAATAAAGGTTTAACCCCGTGATCACACCCCGTCGCCAGTGTCACTAAGGCTGGGTTCACATTGCAGCGGTTTATGAGAATGGATGTGATTCGCACCGCACTGCAGTGCAAATCACATCCGATCTCTGTGCGATTCGAGTTCAGCCATACAGATAGTATGGCTGAATTCGCGCCGCACCCGCCGCAAATTCGCACGGGACCCTTTTTTTGGTCCGCAGCAGATCGCACTGCGATATGCGAACTGATCTGGGGGTGTCATTAACATTTCACTGACACTCCCAGCAGTTCGCATAGGGCAGTGTGAACTGCCGCCAGGAGGCATGCGATGCGGGAACCCGCCGCGGATTCGTGGCGTTCCCGCATCGCTCCAGTGTGAACCCAGCCTAATAAGCGATCGTTTTTCTGATCGCTGTATTAGTGTCACAGGTGACGCTAGTTAGGCAGGTAGGTATTTAGGTTCGCCGCAGCTTTTTATAGCGCCAGGGACCCCCATATACTACCGCATAAAGCCCCCTGATGGCCCTCTAGTTAACCCTTTCACCAGTGATCACCATATAACTGTTACAGGTGACGCTGGTTGGTTAGTTATTTTTTTATAGTTTCAGGGCACCCGCCATTTATTACCTAGTCTCACTAGTGTACCCCTAAATTTAGGGGTGTCTACTTTCCAAAATGGGGTCATTTGGGGGGGGTTTGTGCCATCTTGGCATTTTATGGCCTTCAAAACTGTAATAGGTAGTGAGGAGTGAAGTCAAATTTACGCCCTTAGAAAACCTGAAGGCGGTGCTTGGTTTTCGGGGCCCCGTACGTGGCTAGGCTCCCAAAAAGTCCCACATATGTGGTATCCCCGTACTCAGGAGAAGCAGCAGAATTTATTTTGGGGTGTCATTTCACATATGCCCATGGCATGCGTGAGCAATATATCATTTAGTGACAACTTTGTGAAAAAAATAAATAAATAAATAAAAGTTTGTAATTTTCCCGCAACTTGTGCCAAATATAAAATATTCCATGGACTCAACATGCCTCTCAGCAAATAGCTTGGGGTGTCTACTTTCTAAAAATGGGGTCATTTGTGGGGGTTTTGTGCCATATTGGCATTTTATCACCTTCAAAACTGTGATAGGTAGTGAGGAGTGAAATTACAAATGTACAGTGGTGTGAAAAAGTGTTTGCCCCCTTCCTCATTTCCTGTTCCTTTGCATGTTTGTCACACTTAAGTGTTTCGGAACATCAAACCAATTTAAACAATAGTCAAGGACAACACAAGTAAACACAAAATGCAATCTGTAAATGAAGGTGTTTATTATTAAAGGTGAAAAAAAATCCAAACCATCATGGCCCTGTGTGAAAAAGTGATTGCCCCCTAAACCTAATAACTGGTTGGGCCACCCTTAGCAGCAACAACTGCAACCAAGCGTTTGCGATAACGTGCAATGAGGCTTTTACAGCGTCCTGGAGGAATTTTGGCCCACTCATCTTTGCAGAATTGTCCTAATTCAGTTACATTAGAGGGTTGTCGAGCATGAACGGCCTTTTTAAGGTCATACCACAACATCTCAATAGGATTCAGGTCAGGACTTTGGCTAGGCCACTCCAAAGTCTTCATTTTGTTTTTCTTCAGCCATTCGGTGGTGGACTTGCTGGTGTGTTTAGGATCATTGTCCTGCTGCAGAACCCAAGTTCGTTTCAGCTTGAGTACACAAACAGATGGTCGGACATTCTCCTTCAGGATCTCTTGGTAGACAGCAGAATTCATAGTTCCTTTTATCACGGCAAGTCTTCCAGGTCCTGAAGCAGCAAAACAGCCCCAGACCATCACACTGCCACCACCATATTTTACTGTTGGTATAATGTTCTTTTTATGAAATGCAGTGTTCCTTCTACGCCAGATATACTTGGACACACACCTTCCAAAGAGTTCCACTTTTGTCTCATCGGTCCACAGAATGTTGTCCCAAAAGTCTTGGGGATCATCAAGATGTGTTGTGGAGAAATTGAGACGAGCTTTGATGTTCTTTTTGCTCAGCAGTGGTTTTCTCCTTGGAACTCTGCCATGCAGGCCATTTTTGCCCAGTCTTTTCCTGATGGTGGAGGCATGAACGCTGACCTTAACTGAGGCAAGTGAGGCCTGCAGTTCCTTGGACGTTGTTGTGGGGTCTTTTGTGACCTCTTGGATGAGTCGTCGCTGCGCTCTTGGGGTAATTTTGGGCGGCCGGCCACTCCTGGGAAGGTTCACCACTGTTCCATGTCTTCGCCATTTGTGGATAATGGCTCTCACTTCGCTGGATTCCCAAAGCTTTGGAAATGGCTTTATAACCCTTTCCAGACTGATAGATCTCAATTACTTTCTTTCTCAATTGTTCCTGAATTTCTTTGGGTCTCGGCATGATGTGTAGCTTTTAAGGATCTTCTGGTGGACCTTACTGTGTCAAGCAGCTCCTATTTAAGTGATGCCTTGATTGTGAACAAGTGTGGCAATAATCAGGCCTGGGTGTGGCTAGAGAAATTGAACTCAGGTGTGGACAACCACAGTTATAGTATGTTTTAACAAGGGGGGCAATCACTTTTTCACACAGGGCCATGATGGTTTGGATTTTTTTTCACCTTTAATAATAAACACCTTCATTTACAAATTGCATTTTGTGTTTACTTGTGTTGTCCTTGACTATTGTTTAAATTGGTTTGATGTTCCGAAACACTTAAGTGTGACAAACATGCAAAGGAACAGGAAATGAGGAAGGGGGCAAACACTTTTTCACACCACTGTATGCCCTTAGAAATCCTGAAGGCGGTGCTTGGCTTTCGGGGCCCCGTACGCGGCTAGGCTTCCAAAAAGTCGACCACATGTGGTATCCCTGTACTCAGGAGAAGCAGCAGAATGTATTTTGGGGTACAATTCCACATATAACCATGGCATGTGTGAGCAATATATCATTTAGTGACAACTTTGTGTAAAAAAAAAAAAAATTATTTTTTTGTCATTATTCAATCGCTTGAGGCAAAAAAATAAAATATTCAATGGGCTCAACATGCCTCTTATCAATTTCCTTAGGGTATCTACTTTCCAAAATGGGGTCATTTGGGGGGGTTTTGTACTGCCCTGCCATTTTAGCACCTCAAGAAATGAGATAGGCAGTCATAAACTAAAAGCTGCGTAAATTCCAGAAAACGTACCTTAGTTTGTAGATGTGACAACTTTTGCGCAAACCAATAAATATACAGTTATTGGCTTTTTTTTTACCAAAGACATGTGGCTGAATACATTTTGGCCTAAATGTATGACTAAAATTGAGTTTATTGGATTCTTCTAATAACAAAAAGTAGAAAATATAATTTTTTTTCAAAATTTGCCGTCTTTTTACGTTTATATCGCAAAAAATAAAAATCGCAGAGTCAGTCAAATACCTTTAAAAGAAAGCTCTATTTGTGGGAAAAAAAGGATGCAAATTTTGTTTGGGTACAACATTGCATGACCACGCAATTACCAGTTAAAGCAGCGCAGTGCCAAATTGTAAAAAGACCTCTGGTCCTTGACCAGCAAAATGGTCCGGTCTGAAAGTGGTTAAATAGCACCTAAACATTCGGCATAAGAGCGAATGTATTGTCCTACCACTCAGGCTCTCTAGGACCCTGATGTAAGGAGGGGATCTCCAGGGACCCTGATGTAAGGGGAGATTCTCTGGGGACCCTGATGTAGGGGAGGCTCTCTAGGGACCCTGATGTAGGGGATGCTCTCTGGGGACCCTGATGTAAAGAGGAGGCTCTCAGGGACCCTGATGTAAGGGAGAGTTTCTCTGGGGACCCTGATGTAGGGGAGGCTCTCTAGGGACCCTGATGTAAAGGGAGGTTCTCTGGGGACACTGATGTAGGGGAGGCTCTCTGGTGACCCTGATGCAAAGAGGATACACTCTGGGACCCTGATGTAAAGAGGAGGCTTTCTGGGACCCTGATGTAAGGGGGAAGTTCTCTGGGGACCCTGATGTAGCGGAGGCTCTCTGGGGACCCTGATGTAGGGGAGGCTCTCTGGGGACCCTGATGTAAGGGGAGGTTCTCTGGGAACCCTGATGTAGGGGAGGTTCTGTCAGGAAAGGGTCCGTCCGCTGGTAAGATCCATCATTTGGCATGCAGTACTGAAGTCCACCAGCAGTGGTCTCCTGGCAGTTTGTAACTGTCAGGAGAGACTTTCCCTGCTGGTGTTATGTCACCATTGGCCCGCAGTACTAGCGTCCACCAGCGGATGGATCCTGGCAGTGGGGAGCAGGCAACACTTCCTGCACTCAGGTGTTACTTGAGGACAATTAATGCAGTCTTATAAATACCCGGCAAGCCCACACATGCTGGCCTTGGTATTTTTCTCCCTGGATCCTGACCTTGAGCCTGCTAGCCTGACCTTGAGCCTGCTAGCCTGACCTTGAGCCTGCTAGCCTGACCTTGAGCCTGCTAGCCTGACCTTGAGCCTGCTATCCTGACCTTGAGCCTGCTATCCTGACCTTGAGCCTACTATCCTGACCTTGAGCCTGCTATCCTGACCTTGAGCTTGCATCTGACCCCATCCTGAACCTGTCTCTCCTGTTTGCCTTGGATCCCTGCTCTGCAGCCCATCCATCCGTCCTCGCCCTGTCCTGTTTATTCCCCATCCTTACCTATCTGCTGATCCCCCTGTGTATGACCTCGGCCTGGCTTTTGTTACGATTCTGGTATTTCCAATTATTTATATATATCATTGTTGTTTTGGGTTGGTTGTGCACTATTATATTCACTTACATTTCACCTATGTAAATAAACACCATTATTTTTCACTAACGTGTTTCTGGTTTCCTCTGTGCAGTCCACACATTTCTGGTCTTATCTGATATGTGACAGAATACCAAGGCCATCCCTGACCAGAAGTGGCTACACAGAGGAACCATCTTGGTTCAGGTTGCTTTGGTAAAATGAATTTAGAAGTGATTCGTTATTATGCTTTGTTGGCATCTGAGAGTAGTGACTATCTCCGCCAGACACTGAAAGAGTGGACCAGTGATCAGCTGTTGGAAACCATTCGTTTAGCTCACTCCTGGGTTGATCAGGGCTGTATGCTGTTTGGGGATGTTCAGCCGTTAATTCAAATCTGCACAGAGCTGGCCCTGCCCTGCATCCCAGGGGGCCATGATGATTTTTCTCCCCCTTTCAGTATTAATCAAGTCACATCACTGGTATGGCTTCTGGAAGATGATTCCGCTTACTTTTTTGAGCATTACACAGCCTGTTCCCAACAGATGATAATAGAATGTGTTGATTCTGTACAATCCCTTGTCAGACCGGCAGTATGTAACCTGCAGTTTGTACAACCACTACTTTTAGCATGGTCTGGTATTTTGCAATCAGCCACAGCCAGCCCAAAACAAACCATCTCTGCTACCAAACACCTGCCTGCCCAAGAGTCTCTTCCTCCATCACCTATGGTTTCAACCCAATATACTCTACTTCCCACCAAATATCAATACCCTGTTTCTTCCTGCTGCACATATCCTGCCTTTAATCCAACTGCCTCTTTCCCGTGGCCCACTATCCCTCAAGAACTTCCCCCAGCCACTGTTACCTCTTCCCTGCCATATTTCAACCCTTCTCTCCAGTCTGCTTCATCCCCTACCTATAGATCTGCAGCTACCTACAGGACTTTAGTAACTAAATCTAAAAAGAGACGGAAGTTCTTTCCTACCCATTTGATCCTGCCAGTAATGCAACCTGCCTCCACACCAACCAACCTGCTCCAGTCTGCCTGCATGCCAGCTGAACCTGATCATCCACTTAATTCTGCCAAACATCTGCCTGATATCCAGCCAGTGTTTCCGTCTGACGTCCCAGTGCCTGCTGTCCAGTCCGACGTCCCGGCCTTCCAGTCTGACGCCTTCCAGTCCGACGTCCCGGCCTTCCAGTCTGACACCTTCCAATCTGACGTCCCGGCCTTCCAGTCTGACGTCCCGTCCTTCCAGTCTGACGCCTTCCAGTCTGACGTCCCGTCCTTCCAGTCTGACGCCTTCCAGTCTGACGTCCCGTCCTTCCAGTCTGACGCCTTCCAGTCTGACGCCTTCCAGTCTGACGCCTTCCAGTCTGACGCCTTCCAGTCTGAAGTCCCGTCCTTCCAGTCTGACGCCTTCCAGTCTGACGTCCCGTCCTTCCAGTCTGACGCCTTCCAGTCTGACGTCCCGTCCTTCCAGTCTGACGCCTTCCAGTCTGACGTCCCGTCCTTCCAGTCTGACGCCTTCCAGTCTGACGTCCCGTCCTTCCAGTCCCACGCCTTCCAGTCTGACGTCCCGGCCTTCCAGTCCCACGCCTTCCAGTCTGACGCCTTCCAGTCTGACGCCTTCCAGTCTGACGTCCCGGCCTTCCAGTCTGACGTCCCGTCCTTCCAGTCTGACGCCTTCCAGTCTGACGTCCCGTCCTTCCAGTCTGACGCCTTCCAGTCTGACGTCCCGTCCTTCCAGTCTGACGCCTTCCAGTCTGACGTCCCGTCCTTCCAGTCTGACGCCTTCCAGTCTGACGTCCCGTCCTTCCAGTCTGACGCCTTCCAGTCTGACGTCCCGTCCTTCCAGTCTGACGCCTTCCAGTCTGACGTCCCGTCCTTCCAGTCTGACGCCTTCCAGTCTGACGTCCCGTCCTTCCAGTCTGACGCCTTCCAGTCTGACGCCTTCCAGTCTGACGTCCCGTCCTTCCAGTCTGACGCCTTCCAGTCTGACGCCTTCCAGTCCCACGCCTTCCAGTCCCACGCCTTCCAGTCTGACGTCCCGGCCTTCCAGTCCCACGCCTTCCAGTCTGACGCCTTCCAGTCTGACGTCCCGGCCTTCCAGTCTGACGCCTTCCAGTCTGACGTCCCGGCCTTCCAGTCTGACGCCTTCCAGTCTGACGCCTTCCAGTCCGACGTCCCGGCCTTCCAGTCTGACGCCTTCCAGTCCGACGTCCCGGCCTTCCAGTCTGACGCCTTCCAGTCCGACGTCCCGGCCTTCCAGTCTGATGCCTTCCAGTCCGACGTCCCGGCCTTCCAGTCTGACGTCCCGGCCTTCCAGTTTGACGCCTTCCAGTCTGACGTCCCGGCCTTCCAGTTTGACGCCTTCCAGTCCGACGTCCCGGCCTTCCAGTCCCACGTCCCGGCCTTCCAGTCCCACGTCCCGGCCTTCCAGTCTGACACCTTCCAGTCTGACGTCCCGGCCTTCCAGTCTGACGCCTTCCAGTCTGACGTCCCGGCCTTCCAGTCCGACGTCCCGGCCTTCCAGTCTGACGCCTTCCAGTCCGACGTCCCGGCCTTCCAGTCTGACGCCTTCCAGTCTGACGTCCCGGCCTTCCAGTCTGACGTCCCGGCCTTCCAGTTTGACGCCTTCCAGTCTGACGTCCCGGCCTTCCAGTTTGACGCCTTCCAGTCTGACGTCCCGGCCTTCCAGTTTGACGCCTTCCAGTCTGACGTCCCGGCCTTCCAGTCTGACGCCTTCCAGTCTGACGTCCCGGCCTTCCAGTCCCACGCCTTCCAGTCCCACGTCCCGGCCTTCCAGTCCCACGTCCCGGCCTTCCAGTCCCACGTCCCGGCCTTCCAGTCTGACACCTTCCAGTCTGACGTCCCGGCCTTCCAGTCTGACGCCTTCCAGTCTGACGTCCCGGCCTTCCAGTCTGACGCCTTCCAGTCTGACGTCCCGGCCTTCCAGTCTGACGCCTTCCAGTCTGACGTCCCGGCCTTCCAGTCTGACGCCTTCCAGTCTGACGTCCCGGCCTTCCAGTCTGACGCCTTCCAGTCTGACGTCCCGGCCTTCCAGTCTGACGCCTTCCAGTCCCACGTCCCGGCCTTCCAGTCCCACGTCCCGGCCTTCCAGTCTGACACCTTCCAGTTTGATGTCCAGGCCTTCCAGTCCGATGCCTTCCAGTCTGACATCCTGGCCTTCCAGTCTGATGTCCCGGTTTTAATTTTGACGCCTTCCAGTCCGACGTCCCGGCCTTCCAGTCCGACGTCCCGGCCTTCCAGTCTGACACCTTCTAGTCTGACGTCCCGGCCTTCTAGTCTGACGTCCCGGCCTTCCAGTCTGACGCCTTCCAGTCTGACGTCCCAGCCTTCCAGTCTGACGTCCCGGCCTTCCAGTCTGGCGCCTTCCAGTCTGGCGCCTTCCAGTCTGACGTCCCGGCCTTCCAGTCTGATGCCTTCCAGTCTGACGTCCCGGCCTTCCAGTCTGACGTCCCGGCCTTCCAGTCTGACGCCTTCCAGTCCGACGTCCCGGCCTTCCAGTCTGACGCCTTCCAGTCCGACGTCCCGGCCTTCCAGTCTGACGCCTTCCAGTCCGACGTCCCGGCCTTCCAGTCTGACGCCTTCCAGTCCGACGTCCCGGCCTTCCAGTCTGACGCCTTCCAGTCCGACGTCCCGGCCTTCCAGTCTGACGCCTTCCAGTCCGACGTCCCGGCCTTCCAGTCCGACGTCCCGGCCTTCCAGTCCGACGTCCCGGCCTTCCAGTCTGACGCCTTCCAGTCTGACGCCTTCCAGTCTGACGCCTTCCAGTCCGACGTCTCAGCCTTCCAGTCTGACGCCTTCCAGTCTGACGTCCCGGCCTTCCAGTCTGACGCCTTCCAGTCTGACGTCCCGGCCTTCCAGTCTGACGCCTTCCAGTCCGACGTCCCGGCCTTCCAGTCTGACGCCTTCCAGTCCGACGTCCCGGCCTTCCAGTCTGACGCCTTCCAGTCCGACGTCCCGGCCTTCCAGTCTGACGCCTTCCAGTCCGACGTCCCGGCCTTCCAGTCTGACGCCTTCCAGTCCGACGTCCCGGCCTTCCAGTCTGACGCCTTCCAGTCCGACGTCCCGGCCTTCCAGTCTGACGCCTTCCAGTCCGACGTCCCGGCCTTCCAGTCTGACGCCTTCCAGTCCGACGTCCCGGCCTTCCAGTCTGACGCCTTCCAGTCCGACGTCCCGGCCTTCCAGTCCGACGTCCCGGCATTCCAGTCTGACGCCTTCCAGTCTGACGCCTTCCAGTCTGACGCCTTCCAGTCTGACGTCCCGGCCTTCCAGTCTGACGCCGTCCAGCCTGAAGTGTTCCTGTCTGCTGTCCAGCCTGAGATTCCTGTGCCCACTGCCAAGCCTGATGTGCCTGTTGCCCATTTCAAGGTGACTGCTGCCCAGTCCAACAGCCCGGACCCTGCCGAAGACCTGGAGCCCTCTGTCTGCCTTGATGCCCTGCCTGAAGAGCCTGTTGCACAGCCTGATATACCCCCATCCAGTGTTCTGTTTGACGCCATAGACTATGGACAACGTCAGCCAATTGGAGCGTCCGGAGGCCGCTCCTTTGAGGGGGGGTACTGTCAGGAAAGGGTCCGTCCGCTGGTAAGATCTATCATTTGGCATGCAGTACTGAGGTCCACCAGCAGGTGTCTCCTGGCAGTTTGTAATTGTCAGGAGAAACTTTCCCTGCTGGTGTTGTCACCATTAGCGTCCACCAGCGGATGGATCCCAGCAGTAGGGAGCAGGCAACACTTCCTGCACTCAGGGGTTACTTGAGGACAATTAATGCAGTCTTATAAATACCCGGCAAGCCCACACATGCTGGCCTTGGTATCTTTTTTCCCTGGATCCTGACCTTGAGCCTGCTATCCTGACCTTGAGCCTGCTATCCTGGCCTTGAGCCTACAGCTGACCCCATCCTGAACCTATCCCTCCTGTTTGCCTTGGATCTCTGCTCTGCAGCTCATCCATCCGCCCTCGCCCTGTCCTGTTTATTCCCCATCCTTACCTATCTGCTGATCCCCCTGTGTATGACCTCGGCCTGGCTTTTGTTACGATTCTGGTATTTCCAATTATTTATATATATATATCATTGTTGTTTTGGGTTGGTTGTGCACTCTTATATTCACTTACTTTTCAACTATGTAAATAAACACCATTATTTTTCACTTACATGTGTTTCCGGTTTCCTCTGTGCAGTCCACACAGTTCTGGTCTTATCTGATACATGACAGGTTCACTGGGGACCCTGATGTAAGGAGGAGGCTCTTTGGAGACCCTGATGATAGGGGAGAGGCTCTCTAGGACCATGATGTAAAGGGGGCTCTCTGGGGACCCTGATGTAAGGGGAGGCTCTCTGGGGACCCTGATGTAGGGGAGGATTTATGGGCACCCTGATGTAAGGGGGTTCTCTGGGGACCCTGATGTAAGGGGAGGCTCTCTGGGACCCTGATGTAAGGAGAGGCTCTCTGGGACCCCTGATGTAGGGGAAGCTCTCCGGGGACCCTCATGAAAGGGGGGGTCTCTCTGGGCACCCTGATGATAGGGGAAGGGCTCTCTGGGGACCCTGATGTAAGTGGAGGCTCTCTGGGGACCCTGATGTAAAGAGGAGGCTCTCTGGGGACCCTGATGTAAGGGGAGGTTCTCTGGGGACCCTGATGTAGGACAGACTCTCTGGGGACCCTGATGTAAGGGGAGGTTTTCTGGGGACCCTGATGTAAGGGGAGGCTCTCTGGGGACCTTGATGATGGAGGAGGGGCTCTCTAGGACTATGATGTAAAGGGGGCTCTCTGGGGACCCTGATGTAAGGGGGCTCTCTGGGGACCCTGATGTAAGGGGAGGCTCTCTGGGACCCTGATGTAAGGGGAGGCTCTCTGGGACCCCTGATGTAGGGGAAGCTCTCCGGGGACCCTCATGAAAGGGGGGTCTCTCTGGGGACCCTGATGATAGGGGAAGGGCTCTCTGGGGACCCTGATGTAAAGAGGAGGCTCTCTGGGACCCTAATGTGAGGGGAGGTTCTCTGGGGACCCTGATGTAAGGGGGGGGGGGCTCTCTGGGGACCCTGATGTAAGGGGGAGGCTCTCTAGGGACCCTGATGTAAGGGGGGCTCTCTGGGGACCCTGATGTAAGGGGTGCTCTCTGGGGACCCTGATGTAAGGGGAGACCCTCTGGGGACTCTGATGTACGGGGGGCTCTCTGGAGACCCTGATGATAGGGGAGGGGCTCTCTGGGGACCCTGATGTAAGTGGAGGCTCTCTGGGACCCTGATGTAAAGAGGAGGTTCTCCGGGGACCCTGATGTAAGGGGAGGTTCTCTGGGGACCCTGATGTAAGGGGAGGTTTTCTGGGGACCCTGATGTAAGGGGAGGCTCTCTGGGGACCTTGATGATGGAGGAGGGGCTCTCTAGGACTATGATGTAAAGGGGGCTCTCTGGGGACCCTGATGTAAGGGGGAGCTCTCTTGGGACCCTGATGTATAAAGGAGGCTCTCTGGGGACCCTGATGATAGGGGAAGGGCTCTCTAGGACCATGATGTAAAGGGGGCTCTCTGGGGACCCTGATGTAAGGGGGGTCTCTGGGGACCCTGATGTAAGGGGGGGTCTCTGGGGGCCCTGATGTAAGGGAGGCTCTCTGGGGACCCTGATGTAAGGGAGGCTCTCTGGGGACCCTGATGCAAGGGGAGGCTCTCTGGGGACCCTGATGCAAGGAGAGGCTCTCTGGGGACCCTGATGCAAGGGGAGGCTCTCTGGGGACCCTGATGCAAGGGAAGGCTCTCTGGGGACCCTGATGCAAGGGAAGGCTCTCTGGGGACCCTGATGCAAGGAGAGGCTCTCTGGGGACCCTGATGCAAGGGGAGGCTCTCTGGGGACCCTGATGCAAGGGGAGGCTCTCTGGGGACCCTGATGCAAGGGAAGGCTCTCTGGGGACCCTGATGCAAGGGAAGGCTCTCTGGGGACCCTGATGCAAGGGGAGGCTCTCTGGGGACCCTGATGCAGGGGAGGCTCTCTGGGAACCCTGATGTAAGGGGAGGCTCTCTGGGAACCCTGATGTAAGGGGAGGCTCTCTGGGGACCCTGATGTAAGGGGAGGCTCTCTGGGGACCCTGATGTAAGGGGAGGCTCTCTGGGGACCCTGATGTAAGGGGAGGCTCTCTGGGGACCCTGATGTAAGGGGAGGCTCTCTGGGGACCCTGATGTAAGGGGAGGCTCTCTGGGGACCCTGATGTAGGGGGCTCTCTGGGGACCCTGATGTAAGGGGAGGTTCTCTGGGGACCCTGATGTAGGGGAGGCTCTCTGGGGACCCTGATGAAAGAAGGGGCTCTGTGGACCCTAATGTAAGGGGGGCTCTCTGGGGACCCTGATGTAAAGGAGGCTCTTTGGGGACCCTGATGTAAGGGGAGGCTCTCTGGGGACCCTGATGCAATGAGGGAGGCTTCGGGGACCCTGATGATAGAGGAAGGGCTCTCTAGGACCCTGATGTAAGGGGAGGCTCCCTGGGGACCCTGATGTAAGGGGAGGCTCCCTGGGGACCTTTATGTAAGGGATTCTCTCTGGGGACCCAGATGTAAGGCGAGGCTCTCTGGGGACCCTGATGTAAAGAGGAGGCTCTCTGAGACCCTTATGTAAAGAGGAGGTTCTCTGGGACCCTTATGTAAAGAGGAGGTTCTCTGGGGACCCTGATGTAAGGGGAGGTTCTCTGGGGACCCTGATGTAAGGGGGGGCTCTCTGGGGACCCTGATTTAAGGGGAGGCTCTCTGGGGACCCTGATGTAAGGGGAGGCTCTCTGGGGACCCTGAAGTAGGGGAGGCTCTCTGGGGACCCTGATGTAGGGGAGGCTCTCTGGGGACACTGATGTAAAGGGGGCTCTCTGGGACACTGATGATAGGGGAAGGGCTCTCTAGGACCATGATGTAAAGGGGGCTCTCTGGGGTCCCTGATGTAAGGAGAGGCTCTCTGGGCACCCTGACGTAAGGGGAGGCTCTCTGGGGACCCTGATGCAAGGGGAGGCTCTCTGGGGACCCTGATGCAAGGGGAGGCTCTCTGGGGACCCTGATGCAAGGAGAGGCTCTCTGGGGACCCTGATGCAAGGGGAGGCTCTCTGGGGACCCTGATGCAAGGGGAGGCTCTCTGGGGACCCTGATGCAAGGGGAGGCTCTCTGGGGACCCTGATGCAAGGGAAGGCTCTCTGGGGACCCTGATGCAAGGGAAGGCTCTCTGGGGACCCTGATGCAAGGGGAGGCTCTCTGGGGACCCTGATGCAAGGGGAGGCTCTCTGGGGACCCTGATGCAGGGGAGGCTCTCTGGGAACCCTGATGTAAGGGGAGGCTCTCTGGGAACCCTGATGTAAGGGGAGGCTCTCTGGGGACCCTGATGTAAGGGGAGGCTCTCTGGGGACCCTGATGTAAGGGGAGGCTCTCTGGGGACCCTGATGTAAGGGGAGGCTCCCTGGGGACCCTGATGTAAGGGGAGGCTCTCTGGGGACCCTGATGTAAGGGGAGGCTCTCTGGGGACCCTGATGTAAGGGGAGGCTCTCTGGGGACCCTGATGTAGGGGGCTCTCTGGGGACCCTGATGTAAGGGGAGGTTCTCTGGGGACCCTGATATAGGGGAGGTTTTCTGGGGACCCTGATGTAAGAAGGGGCTCTGTGGACCCTAATGTAAGGGGGGCTCTCTGGGGACCCTGATGTAAAGGAGGCTCTTTGGGGACCCTGATGTAAGGGGAGGCTCTCTGGGGACCCTGATGCAATGAGGGAGGCTTCGGGGACCCTGGTGATAGAGGAAGGGCTCTCTAGGACCCTGATGTAAGGGGAGGCTCCCTGGGGACCCTGATGTAAGGGGAGGCTCCCTGGGGACCTTTATGTAAGGGATTCTCTCTGGGGACCCAGATGTAAGGGGAGGCTCTCTGGGGACCCTGATGTAAAGAGGAGGCTCTCTGGGACCCTTATGTAAAGAGGAGGTTCTCTGGGGACCCTTATGTAAGGGGAGGTTCTCTGGGGACCCTGATGTAAGGGGGGGCTCTCTGGGGACCCTGATGTAAGGGGAGGCTCTCTGGGGACCCTGATGAAAGGGGAGGCTCTCTGGGGACCCTGATGTAAGAAGGGGCTCTGTGGACCCTAATGTAAGGGGGGCTCTCTGGGGACCCTGATGTAAAGGAGGCTCTTTGGGGACCCTGATGTAAGGGGAGGCTCTCTGGGGACCCTGATGCAATGAGGGAGGCTTCGGGGACACTGATGTAAAGGGGGCTCTCTGGGACACTGATGATAGGGGAAGGGCTCTCTAGGACCATGATGTAAAGGGGGCTCTCTGGGGACCCTGATGTAAGGAGAGGCTCTCTGGGCACCCTGACGTAAGGGGAGGCTCTCTGGGGACCCTGATGTAAGGGGAGGCTCTCTGGGGATCTTGATGCAATGAGGGAGGCTCTGGGGACCCTGATGTACGTGGTGGACCTCTGGAGACTCTGATGTAAGGGGAGACTCTCTGGTGACCCTGATGTAGGGAAAGCTCTCTGAGGATTCTGATGTAGGGGAGGCTCTCTGGGGACCCTGATGTAAAGAGGATGCTCTCTGGGACCATGATGTAAGGAGGGGCTCTGGGGACCCTGATGTAAGGGGAGGCTCTCTGGGGACCCTGATGTAAAGAGGAGGCTCTCTGGGACCCTGATGTAAGGAGGAGGTTCTCCGGGGACCCTGATGTAGAGGAGGCTCTCTGGGG
Organism: Lithobates pipiens; assembly: GCF_037356315.1. NCBI lineage: Eukaryota > Metazoa > Chordata > Amphibia > Anura > Ranidae > Lithobates > Lithobates pipiens. The sequence goes on along the minus strand of NW_027507748.1, from coordinate 281,138,640 downwards.
ACCCTGATGTAAGGGGAGGTTCTCTGGGGACCCTGATGTAGGAGAGGCTATCTGGGGACCCTGATGTAAGGGAGGTTTTCTGGGGACCCTGATGTAAGGGGAGGCTCTCTGGGGACTTTGATGTAAATTGGAGACTCTCTGGGGACCCTGATGATAGGGGAAGGGCTCTCTAGGACCATGATGTAAAGGGGGGCTCTCTGGGGACCCTGATGTAAGGGGGGCTCTCTGGGGACCCTGATGTAAGGGGGGCTCTCTGGGGACCCTGATGTAAGGGGAGGCTCTCTGGGGACCCTGATGTAAAAAGGAGGCTCTCTGGGGACCCTGATGATAGGGGAAGGGCTCTCTAGGACCATGATGTAAAGGGGGCTCTCTGGGGACCCTGATGTAAGGGGGGCTCTCTGGGGACCCTGATGTAAGGGAGGCTCTCTGGGGACCCTGATGTAAGGGGAGGCTCTATGGGGACCCTGATGTAAGGGGAGGCTCTCTGGGGACCCTGATGTAAGGGGAGGCTTTCTGGGCATCCTGATGTAAGGGGAGGCTCTTTGGGGACCCTGATGTAAGGGGAGGTTCTCTGGGGGCCCTGATGTAGGGGATTCTCTCTGGGGACCCTGATGTAAGGGGGGCTCTCTGGGGACCCCGAAGTAAAAAGGAGGCTCTCTGGGGACCCTGATGATAGGGGAAGGGCTCTCTACGACCATGATGTAAAGGGGGCTCTCTGGGGATCCTGATGTAAGGGGAGGCTCTCTAGGGACCCTGATGTAAGGGAGGCTCTCTGGGGACCCTGATAATAGGGCTCTCTAGGACCATGATGTAAAGGGGGCTCTGGGGATCCTGATGTAAGGGGAGGCTCCCTGGGGACCCTGATGTAAGGGATTCTCTCTGGGGACCCTGATGTAAGGGGGGCTCTCTGGGGACCCCGAAGTAAAAAGGAGGCTCTCTGGGGACCCTGATGATAGGGGAAGGGCTCTCTATGACCATGATGTAAAGGGGGCTCTCTGGGGATCCTGATGTAAGGGGAGGCTCTCTAGGGACCCTGATGTAAGGGAGGCTCTCTGGGGAACCTGATGTAGGGGAAGCTCTCTGAGGACTCTGATGTAGGGGAGGCTCTCTGGGGACCCTGATGTAAGGAGGGGCTCTGGGGACCCTGATATAAGGGGAGGCTCTCTGGGGACCCTGATGTAAGGCGGGCTCTCTGGGGACCCTGATGTAAAGAGGAGGCTCTCTGGGACCCTGATGTAAAGAGGAGGCTCTCTGGGACCCTGATGTAAGGGGAGGTTCTCTCGGGACCCTGATGTAGGAGAGGCTCTCTGGGGACCCTGATGTAAGGTGAGGTTTTCTGGGGACCCTGATGTAAGGGGAGGCTCTCTGGGGACCTTGATGTAAATAGGAGGCTCTATGGGGACCCTGATGATAGGGGAGGGGCTCTCTAGGACCATGATGTAAAGGGGGCTCCCTGGGGACCCTGATGTAAGGTGAGGCTCTCTGGGGACCCTGATGTAAGGGGTTCTCTCTGGGGACCCTGATGTAAGGGGGGGCTCTCTGGGGACCCTGATGTAAGGGGGAGCTCTCTTGGAACCCTGATGTAAGGGGAGGCTCTCTGGGGACCCTGATGTAAGGGGGGCTCTCTGGGGACCCTGATGTAAAGAGGAGGCTCTCTGGGACCCTGATGTAAGAAGGAGGGTCTCCGGGGACCCTGATGTAGAGGAGGCTCTCTGGGGACCCTGATGTAAGGGGAGGTTCTCTGGGGACCCTGATGTAGGAGAGGCTCTCTGGGGACCCTGATGTAAGGGAGGTTTTCTGGGGACCCTGATGTAAGAGGAGGCTCTCTGGGGACCTTGATGTAAATAGGAGGCTCTCTGGGGACCCTAATGATAGAGGAGGGGCTCTCTAGGACCATGATGTAAAGGGGGCTCTCTGGGGACCCTGATGTAAGGGGGGGCTCTCTGGGGACCCTGATGTAAGGGAGGCTCTCTGAGGACCCTGATGTAAGGGGAGGCTCTCTGGGGATCCTGATATAAGGGGAGGTTCTCTGGGGACCCTGATGTAGGCGAGGCTCTCTGGGGACCCTGATGTAAAGAGGAGGCTCTCTGGGGACCCTGATGATAGGGGAAGGGCTCTCCAGGACCATGATGTAAAGGGGGCTCTCTGGGGATCCTGATGTAAGGGGAGGCTCTCTAGGGACCCTGATGTAAGGGAGGCTCTCTGGGGACCCTGATGTAGGGGAAGCTCTCTGAGGAGTCTGATGTAAGGGAGGCTCTCTGGGGACTCTGATGTAAAGAGGAGGCTCTCTGGGACCCTGATGTAAGGAGGGGCTCTGGGGACCCTGATGTAAGGGGAGGCTCTCTGGGGACCCTGGTGTAAGGGGGGCACTCTGGGGACCCTGATGTAAAGAGGAGGGTCTCTGGGACCCTGATGTAAAGAGGAGGCTCTCTGGGACCCTGATGTAAAGAGGAGGCTCTCTGGGACCCTGATGTAGAGGAGGCTCTCTGAGGACCCTAATGTAAGGGGAGGTTCTCTGGGGACCCTGATGTAAGGGGAGGCTCTCTGGGGACCCTGATGTAAGGGGAGGCTCTCTGGGGACCCTGATGTAAATAGGAGGCTCTCTGGGGACCCTGATGATAGGGGAGGGGCTCTCTAGGACCATGATGTAAAGGGGGCTCCCTGGGGACCCTGATGTAAGGGGAGGCTCTCTGGGGACCCTGATGTAAGGGGTTCTCTCTGGGGACCCTGATGTAAGGGGGGGCTCTCTGAGGACCCTGATGTAAGGGGGAGCTCTCTTGGGACCCTGATTTAAGGGGAGGCTCTCTGGGGACCCTGATGTAAGGGGGGCTCTCTGGGGACCCTGATGTAAAGAGGAGGCTCTCTGGGACCCTGATGTAAGAGGAGGCTCTCTGGGGACCCTGATGTAGGGGAGACCCTCTGGGGACCCTGATATAAGGGGGGCTCTCTGGGGACCCTGATGTGAAGAGGAGGCTCTCTGGGGACCCTGATCTAAAGAGGAGGCTCTCTGCCAGGTAGAGTCCTTAACCACTTGAGTCATTTTTTCATTCAAAAACAGACCGTTCGTCTGTTTACATACGTTTTTCATCCGATCAGTTTTTTAACGGATGAAAAATAGGGCTTTCATCCATTAAAAAATTAGGATGGTAACAGAAGCAGATGAAAACGAATGAAAATAGATGATCATCCATTTTTCCACAGAAATACATTGATGTCTGTTTTTCATCCGTCATCGGATGGATGAAAAATGGACGAATGGTCCGCAACTGTGAAAGGGGCCTAAAAGCCACCACTGGAGCTGTAGTGGGTGAGTGGCACCAGCAGAACCTGGAGACAGCGGAGATGGAATGTACAGAATGTGGAGACAGAGACGGTATCTGGCCGCCAGGTGCACTGGTGCCGCAGCGGAGGAACTAGCAGTAACTGAGGATGGAGACGGGGGCCGAAATCAGCTGCAGGACCTGATGCCGGGCTAGTGGTACCCAAAGACAGTGATAGTCTTAGCTCAGACAGACCCGGAAAAGCTGCCACCAAAGCGGGGAGCCGAATCGCTGGACACTAGGGTCACCACCTCATCCCTTTAAACACAGACACATATGAATTACATAGGTTCTGGGGCTAATTTGATGCAGATAAGGTACCAAGTGGATTTATTTACCCCCTAATCAGCCACAGAATCTGTGGAATGTATGTGTGCTTTGGTTTGAACACTGTATCCGATAAAAAAGGCCGGGGGGAAGCTGTGGCGCCAAGACCACTGGGGGGAGTGAGTACGGACCTAGGGGGTTTGTTTGCTGCCCCCCCAAAAATTTTTTAGCACCAGCCACCACTGCGTCCTGTTGTCTCCCTAGAACGGGAAGTGAAGGGAATTCTCCCTCACACGACAGAAACCCTATAAAGGGTTTAACCATTCCACTCAAAAAAATATAAAAATTTGAGTTGTACTTTAGGTTTGTCAGTCTCATGTCTTGGAGCCAAGCGACAAACATAAGTTGCTTTGTAAATACTTTTTGCCTCAATTTACTTTTCAATAAATACAACAAGCATTCGTACATAAAAGGAAACAAATCAAGAACACAAAGAGAAAAAAAATCAATTTTGACAAGTATTTTCTCCGGCAGGTTTCTCTCCTGCCCAGGTTACGCCTAGCTAAGTACCACCTGCGGGACAAGTCAAAGGACTACATCTCCCGGCAGCCTTCGCGGCGGGACGTGCTAATCAAGATGGCGGAGACAGCGACGGCTGTGAGTGGTTCGGGCAGCTCCGGAACGGTAATATTCACCTGGGAGGCGAACAAATGAAATTGGGAGCGTGGGTCCAGCAAGCTTTACGTTTTATGAAAAGATAGATTAGTGTTTGCTGAGGTTCGGAACTGTTTCAGGAGCTTATGGCATGCGGGAGTGATAGGAGGAAAGCAGTCACGTGAGCGGAGGTGTGGTCATCTTAGGGTTTACACAGCATGAAGCCTTTTGTAGGATAATAAAGCAGTAATGGCGTAGTCTATGGTAACGGGTCAGCTGTCGACTTTCTTTATACAAATGCAGATATAAATTATTCATATGTGTGCGCGCCACTGGTTCACTCTCCTCTCCACAAGGTTAATAAATGAGATTCTCTGTACTAAGAAACTGAATTCAAGAAAAGCTGCGAAGGACCGATATTTATTAGACAATATAAGGCAAAGGCAGGCCCTACTAAACTACATTAAAGTAGAATTACAGGCAAAAGTTATATATATATATATATATATATATATACATTGCAAAGATTTCCTTTCACTTCCTGTCCAATATCCAAACAGGAAGTGAGAAGAAATCCCTGCAAATAAAGGAAATCTCTTGGGGACCCCCAGGTCTCCAGAACTAGTGGGATTATCTTTTACATTCACTTTTAATGATGATGGCAAAACAGAGCAAATTGAGAGTGTGAACCTCCTTAATGGGGGTATTGCAGGAAAAAAAAAACGTAGAATACACATAAACACAGGTGAACCCTAGTGTTGTTTAGGAATTAGGTGTTCATTCATTCCAATGGCTAAAATAAATAAATATGAAATAAATGCCGAAAACTTCTGATGCTTCTAAATGCATTTAGAAAAACACATTTTAAAGGAGTTGTAAAGTCTTGATTTTTTTTCACCTTTAGGCTAGGTTCACACTATTGCGATGCGGGAACGCCGCGAATCCGCGGCGTTTTCCCGCATCGCTCACCTCCCGCCGGCAGTTCACACTGCCCTATGCGGATGGCTGGGGGTGTCAATGTTATGTTAATGACACCCCCAGATCCGTCGGCATATCGCAGTGCGATCTGCCGACTCGCACAGGAATCGGATCGCATGGTGTGAACCCCCATGCGATCCGATTCCGTTGCGGACCCAAAAAAGGGTCCCGTGCGAGTTTGCTGCGGGACAGCTGCGAGTTCAGCCATACTATCTGTATGGCTGAACTCGCAGTGCTACGGAGATCGGATGTGATTTGCTGTGCGAATCACATCCGGTTCTCCCCCCGCAGCGGTGTGAACCCAGCCTTAGGCCCCTTTCACGCTGAGGTGATTTGCAGGCGATACAGCGCTAAAAATATTGCCTGCAAATCTCCCTGAAACAGCCGTTGCTGTCTCTCCAATGTGAAAGCATTGAGGGCTTTCACACTGGAGCGGTGTGTGCTGACAGGACGCCAAAAAACTCCTGCTAGCAGCATCTTTGGAGCGGTGTTAAAACTGCCCCGCTAGAGGCTGAATACCGCCGTTAAAAAAAAAAAAGGCAGCAAAGTGGCGCTAAAAGTGTGAAAGGGGCCTTAAGGCTACTTTCACACTGGGGCATTGGGGGTGTCGACAGTAAAGTGCCTATCCAGAGGCTGTCTTTGGGAAATAGACGTATAAGTGCTGCCAGCATTACTACAGAGGTTAAAGGGGGCGGGGGTCAGCCTGTTGGTGCTCAGACCATACGCCGCACACTGCATCAAATTGGTCTGCATGCCTGTCATCCCAGAAAGAAGGCTCTTCTAAAGATGATGCACAAGAAAGCCCGCAAACAGTTTGCTGAAGACAAGAAGACTAAGGACATGGATTACTGGAACCATGTCCTGTGGTCTGATGAGACCAAGATAAACTTATTTGGTTCAGATGGTGTTAAGCGTGTGTGGTGGCAACCAGGTGAGAAGTACAAAGACAAGTGTGTCTTGCCTACTGTCAAGCATGGTGGTGGGAGTGTCATGGTCTGGGGCTGCATGAGTGCTACCAGCACTGGGGAGCTACAGTTCATTGAGGGAACCATGAATGCCAACATGTACTGTGACATACTGAAGCAGAGCATGATCCTCTCCCTTTGGAGACTGGGCCCCAGGCAGTATTCCAACATAATGACCCCAAACAAACCTCCACGATGACCACTGCCTTGCTAAAGAAGCTGAGGGTAAAGGTGGTGGACTAGCCAAGCATGTCTCCAGACCTAAACCCTATTGAGCATCTGTGGGGCATCCTCAAACGGAAGATGGAGGAGCACAAGGTCTCAGTGATGTCATCGTGGAGGAGTGGACAACAAAAATTTACTGATAGATCAACTACTGGAAAACACAGCACTGATCAGTGTTTTATGACAATGGAGAAGTCCCTTCTGTTAAAATAAAATAGCACTGCCAGGAGGATTCCTCTATCCACCCACCGACTGAATGAAAAAACGATGTACAGTTTTGTAAAGTAGGGATGCACCGATGTCGATATTAGCCATTTTTACGAGTATCTGTACTCGCGAAAATGCTACGATACTGGAAGTGACATCACTTGGGAGTGGACTGCCTCCTCCCCTCCGGACAGTGCTATCCCTGCCTCCTTCTCCCAGTGGCATCGCTAGTTGCAGGCCCGCCCATCCTAACAGCCCACAAGTCTTGTCTCCTCGCTGTACACCTCCCTCATCCAGCTCTGTCTTCCGGCCACACAGAGTGCTGGATGCTGAGGCAAAGAACAGGGCGGTGCTGTATGAAGACACTGTACGGGTGGTTTCCTGTTGTACTGAGCAGCGGGGCTCCTTCCCTGTACCATGCCTACAGTCTCTGGTTGTCTCCTGTACCATGCCTGCAGTCACTTCTGCCTGTTGCCACCTCCTCCTCCTCTCTACCAGCTGTCACCTCTGTCCCCATGTCTCCCAATAACCCTCCTATCCTCATCCGCCCCCCGCCGGTGACTACCTTTTCGATCTAAAGTCTGCTACCCCAGCATCCCTATTTCACCCCACTCTCAACTACCTTGCCCTCACTTACTCCTCCCCTCCTACCCTGCCGTCACCCAACTCCCGAACAACAACCCCCCACCACCTCCCAAACCATCCCTCTTCCTAGGCGATAGGTATCTGTAATTGGTATCGGCGAGTACCTGCAAAATAGTATCGGTACTCGTACTCAGTGTTAAAAAAATGGTATTGGTGCATACCTAACTGTATATATACCCGGCTCCTTTATGATCATCCAACTCAGTGCTTCATTTGGAATATGGGCAGGCAAGTCTAGTGTTAATAATTGGTCAAGTCAGCAGGACACAGAGCCCTCTTTCCTATGTCCCAGATGTAAGTGCAGGTGACAAAATACAGAGCCATCACGTGCAAACACAGGACTATGACCATGCAGGGTAGCTGGTCTTAAAATGGGATGGCTCGAATAAAAGTGAGGCATTTATCTGAGACGTCATCCAGTTCTAATAAATTATTTAGACAGGATTTACCCTATTCCGTATGCAGTAAGCACCTATGTTAAATATACAGGTGTAGTTGTGAATAGGCCCATAGAGTTTCCTTTTGTCTTTAACATTGAACTGCATCAAATTAATGTGAACCAGCAATACAGGAAATAATGGTATTTCTACTGGACAAGCATTTTCATGCTGCAAAATGCAGGAGTTTTGCTGCATCAGAACGGTCAAATGTAAATAGACCCGCAATGGTTTTTGAGTCTTGCTAAACTGCAGATTTGGGTCACACTGGCACAGCATTTTTACCATCCTCTGACCACTCATTTCCAAATTTACATGGTGGCCAATGGCTGGTAAAGGGGTTAAGTTCACATTCTCGTAGCCTTGAAGCTTTGTGGTTGTAAAGGCAGAAAGTTTTTTTTAATTTTAATGCATCCTACTTCCCCGAGCCCCATCTCGATCAAGCGATGTTGCACAAAAGACTTGGCTGTCTGGACTGTCCCTACTAATTGGCTGAGACAGCAGCGAAGTACCATCTGCTCCCGCTGCTGTCAAAGTCAGTGAGCCATTCAGGAGAGAGGAGGGCTGGGCTGTGGCTCTTTGAATGGACACAGAGAGCTGCGGCTTGGCTCGGGTGCCCCTATAGCTAGCTGCTTGCTGTAGGGGCACTCAACCGGAGGGAGGGGTGAGGAGTGCCGAAGAGGGACACGAAAAAAGGAGGATCTGGGCGAAACTGGTGAAACCACTGCACAGAGCAGGGAAGTATAAGATGTTTGTTATTTTTAAAGGAGAAAAAAAAAACGACACTTTATAGTTTTACACTTTTCAGGCATGGTGGCATGTTGCTTTTGACGAGCAACACTGCATGTCAAATTTGCCTATTGAAGTCAATGGGGCTGGACCACAACTATGTGCCAAATGCAGCTATGGTAGTTCAGTGTAAAATCACCTTTAAAATAGAAGAATTGGGGTCGAAAAAGAGGCTTGCAGGAGGCACCAGTATCGCCATCTTGAATGCCTGCAATACTGCTTTCAACCACAGTCTGAAAAATGATCCACCAGATAACTTTTCAAAGGGCCGATAAAGTATACCACCCATGTGAAAGTGGCCTTGTTTGCCAGTGTACAATTTCCATGCTGCAAGAGTCCACCCACAGACAATATTCGGCTCGTGTGTCCAACAATTTCCCACTTCTGAGGTTAAATAATTAGTTGGACACTTTTTTCCTACAGCTGGAGACTGTAAAATCAGGCTCCCTTCTGGATAGAAACCAATCAGCTTTCAGGTTTTATTGCCAAAGCTTAATTGAACAAGCTAAAGCTAGAAGCCGATTGGCTACCATGCACAACTGCACCAGATTCTGAGTGTTCCAGTTTTAGTAAATCTACCCCTTGGTGTAGGCTGACATGACATGAAGCGGATGTTCCTGGCTCAGGACTTTACGCATTAAGCTTTTCCTGGTGTACATAAATTTAATTTTATGGCCTCCTATGGTTGCGCACCTGCTGGCTCACTCCCAAACCAGGCTGTGTGCATCTCTTGACACACACACAGCATGACTTGGCCCTGGCCCCTTCTCACAGCATTTGATTGACAGCAGCAGGAGCCAATGCTGCTGTGTCTGAGCCTGTGAAAGGGGAGAGGGAGAACCAGCGCTGCTGCAGATGGCCACAGCACTGGAACGATACAGGACTCCGATTAAGTATTTAAGGAGGGCGGTGCAGGGGAAATACTACTGGAAGGTTTTTTTTGGTTTTTTTCTATTATGGAGGTAATGTATTGAGGTAAAAAAAAACTTGTGGCTTTAGAACCACTTTAACCACTTCAATACCAGGCACTTAAACACCTTCCTGCCCAGACCAATTTTGAGCTTTCAGCACAGATCGGCATGGATGGGCACTGATAGGTGGCACGGATGGGCACTGATAGGCGGCACAGATGGGCACTGATAAGCAGCATTGTATTATTATACTGTACTGATGAATGCCAATCAGTGCCAAACAATGCATGCCAATCAGTGATGCCCATTGTGGGCACTGATTGGCATCCATTGTGGGCACTGACTGGAATCCCTGGTGGTCTAGGGTGGCATACCTTGTGCTGGGCATCCCTGGTGGTCTGGTGGCGTCCCTGACGGTCCAGTGTGTGCATCCTCGGTGGGGGGGGGGGGGCTGCGCTGATAATCGATCAGCACAGACCCCCCCCCCTGTCAGAGGAGCAGCCGATCGGCTCTCCTCTACTCGCGTCTGACAGTAGCGAGTGAGGAAAAGCCGATCACCGGCTCTTCCTATTTACACTGTGATCAGCCGTGATTGGACACGGCTGATCACGTGGTAAAGAATCTCCGTCGGAGACTCTTTACCAAGATCGTAGTTGCAGGGTGTCAGACTGACAGCGCGGCAGGGCAGGAAATGGCGTAGACTCCCACGGGAGTCTATGCCCGGAAGTGGGTGAAAATACCTGTCTTTGACAGGTATCTCCACCCCCCTCCCCCCTGAAAGGTGTCAATTGTGACACCGGAGGGGGGGAGGGATCCGATCAGTGGAGGTTCCACTTTAGGGTGGAATCCCGCTTTAAATCTGTCCAAACCAGAGTCTAGTAGACATCCCGGGTATGATAAAGTTTGAAAAATGAAATCATAAATTATAATATAATAACTATAAATAATTATACCAAATAATAATATAATAATAATAAAAATATTCAATAATGTAATCAAATCAAAAACACAGAAATTTGCTCAGTTGCAGAATTGTCACTGTCATTACTTTTCAACATTTGACGGATCTCCCCACAAATCGCTATCGCTCAATTCTGCGAGTGATTCCAATTTATTATCGCTGTTTTCTAGCTGCTCAAGAACCATTTGATGTAAAGGGACAGTTTTGGTTGCTATGGACAATCTCCAGTTTCCAGGCATAAAGAACATTTTTATAATATAAAACTGCATGCAGGACACTGGGCAGACCACTAGAGACAAAGGGGATGTGAAATTATTACATACAGCAATGGAATCTGTAAGATTACATTGTACTGTATGTGTACTGTGTGTTTCACTTTTTGAATTTGGCGCCAATCTCCGTCCCCGTGAGTCGCAACGCTCGCAGGGAACGGAGCTCGGCTCTGTGATGAATCAAGCGGAGGATGAGCCACTCGTACAGCGCGGGGACATCTCTGGATCCAAGGGAGAAGATAAGTAACCTCCTCCTGCATACAGCGATGCGGTCCCGAGTCTGGCTCGGGGTTACCGCTTTTGGTATAAAACTTCCACCCTGAGCCAGACTCGGGAATACCGCCAGGGGGGTTAACTGAGCAAGCTGACGTTAGTAGCTGATTGGCTACCTTGCACAGCTGCACCAGATTGATTGCTCCAGTTTTACAAAATCTCCCCAAATGTGTACATAGGAAATAAAAGATATAACCGTTCCCCCATTAATATTACAGCCTGTATATTAGCTAAAATGTCACAAAAACTTTACATTAAATATTTAGGTGTACAAGCACTACTGGGTGCCTGTATTTATATATTTTTTTTTAATTGATTTGTTTGTTATATTTCACAATACATTACATGATTATCATATAAGATGAGTTGCACTGTTTTTCAATATTTTAGGCACGTTTACATTTTCTGATAACTCTTGTTTCTCTGCAGCGATCCTGTGGCCGTGGTAACTCCACACCTGCGGATAACTACTTGCTTGCTCGTAGGCGAACCCTTCAGGTAGTTGTGAGTTCTTTGCTTACAGAAGCTGGTTTTGAGAGTTCTGAAAAAGCAGCAGTGGAAACCCTGACTGAGATGCTACAAAGTTGTGAGTATGGTTCAAGCATCCTAGAAATGCATCAACAGAAAGTAAATATGGCTCTTCTTTTCCAGTAATGCATGTAGCATCATGGACTCTTGGTCAACTCTTATGAGAGAAATCTGATACTTTTGCAAGTCATGTTCTATGTAAACTTCCAGGGCTCTGTTGGTAACATGTTGCAGGACATTCTACATTTTCATTTGCTTTGCATAGTATATGCAATAACTAATATGTGGGGTTCTGTTACATTCTTTCAATGGGTGGGGAACTGTTGTGATCTAAGCCCTTGTACACACGGTCGGACATTCTGATGGACAATGTCCGATAGGACCGTGTTGTCGGATAATCCGACAGTGTGTGGGTTCCATCGGACTGTTTCCATCGGAGTATCCGATGGACCAAGTTTTCCAGCTGGGCTATAAAATTTTCCAGCAACATAATCCGATCGGAAGTCCGATCGGAATTCTCTACACATTATCGGACAAAGTCCTAGACCAAAGCTATTGGCTACTAGCCTGAACGTAGTCCCGTCCTAACAAAATAACGTCATCACGTTAAGTACGATCGGATTTTCTGACAATTTTGTCCGACTGTGTGTATGCAACAGTTTCGGACAAAATCCGACGGATTTGGTTGTCGGAATGTCTGACCGTGTGTACAAGGGCTAAGGCTAGGTTCCAAGCAAGCCTACAAGCTTGTCTCTATAGATCAGATAGTCCCTGTTGTAACACTTCAGCCTGTTCAGGTATCTGGGGTAGTTTTGATTTCCAGTCTTGAAGCATTCCACTCACTGGAGCACCTCCATCCTAGGGAGTACTTCTGGTGCCTTGGAGAAAATTGTTCTTTCTATGTTGAGTGCTCCCACCTTGACTAAGTTTTCTTCTTCAGACTTTGTTGGACACTATCTAGGTTTTACAGGGCTTTTAAAGCTTTTTTAAAGCTGGGAGTTCCCCTAGTAAAACAAGGAATGATGCCTGTGCTGCATGTTGTGATGATCAACAGCCTCACTCAAGCTGTCTTTCCTAAGGACATTGCCTTGGAAACTGGTTCTAGTAGTGTCCGCACAGCGTGGAGGAGAGGTTTCCGTGTGTACCTCAGATTATTACTGAAGGGCTCACTCAGTGTTCCGCTGGATTGTTCGCAGGTCGAGTAGCTTCCTGATGCAGATAACTTAGCCCCTTCCAGACAAAGTCAGCTCTGTTTGAGTCTGCTTGCTCAGCGAGGAATCTGTCAGCTGATCCCCACTGAGCAGATGGATGGTTGGCCTGTGCCCGCTCTGTTTATCCAGAGTGGACACAGACACAGCCCGCTCTCGTCTATGGGCAATCGGATGTAAACAGACCACCTGTCCATTTACATCCAACTGCCATCCTATTCGCCTGATGAATGGGGAACAGATCCCCATTGCCTGTTTTTAGCGGATGTGATTGGATGTCAGCAGGTGTAGATGGACACATGTCCGTTTACACCCGCAGCTGCATAGGGAAAACTGGAGGGTCCAATTGGATCTGTCTGAAAAATTGACAGGCGGACCTTAACGGGCCACTAATGTTAAAGGGGCCTTACTGCAGAAGGCAGCGTATGTCTAGGGGACCCTCTCACCTGGGAACTGGTCCTCCTTTGGCTAAATTTTCGGCATGTATACTTGACAAAAAACGAATTTTATATAAAAATGAGAACGAAGGGCAACATCTAATAAGAGTTAGAAAAAAAAAATCTTTGTCAGACCAGCACATCTTTTATAATTCTACCGATTTAATGATTCCATTTTCACAGATCTGACAGAGATTGGGCGCAGTGCCAAATCATTCTGTGAACATACAGCACGTACACAGCCTACTTTACCAGATGTAGTTGTCACCCTTATAGAAATGGGTAAGTAGTGCTTAGTAATTATTAATATAATAATATTGTGATTTGTTCTTTTACTAACAAAGTGAATATTCCCAGGTTTTAATGTGGACACGTTGCCCGCATATGCCAAGCGTTCTCAAAGGATGGTGATAACCGCACGTAAGTTTTTGTGTAATTTTATGGAGTGCATCCATGTTTCTATATAATTCAGAATTAGGAGGCTTCACTTGATATTAAAGGGTTTTATTTTTTTATTTTTTTTAATATAACAAACATGTGATACTTCCCTGCTCTGCGCAGTGGTTTTGCACAGAGCAGCCCAGATCCTCCTCTTGCCGGCGCTCCTGGCCCCTCCCTCCCAAACTGAGCTCTTGCACTGTGTCCATTTAGACAGAGCCATGGCTCAGCCCAACCCCTCTCTCCTCTTTAGCCCACTTTGACAGCGGTGGGAGCCAGTAAGGGGGGAGCGTTGTGGACAGCTGAGGCTCCCGTGCAACATTGCTGGATAAAGATAAGGCTCAGGTAAGTATTAGGGGGACTAAGGGGGCTGCTGCACACAGAAGGTATTTTATCTTGATGCATAGAATGCATTAAGATAAAAAAAAAACTTCTGCCTTTTTAGAACCACTTTTATTGTCTTGTAAGTTTTAATTTTGAAACATAAATGTTTTGTGAGACATTGTTTCAACATTAATGTTTATAACATTTTGAAGCACTACAGTATTCTGTTAGGTTGCTTGTAAAAACCAATGGCAGTGTTTGTATTGTGACCAATGAAGTTTTTGGGTGATTTCTGGTTAGGAGACATGCTTCTTTTTTCCACACCCGTCCACCGTATTGCTGTGTGAATGGGGTACATAGTAAACACTAATTTTATTTTTATTTTTTATTTTTTATGCACCCGTGCAGAGACCTGTGTTGATCAGGTGAAGAAAAATGCAAGTGTATGTATAGTCAATATTTTCTCTTTAGTTTTGGATAGAATAGGGAAAGGTTAAAGCCTCTACCTCTGCCAGTCTATTTGTGTGCAGTCTGCCCCAATTGAAAAACAAATTCCTGGACCCCCTGTCCTGGAGATGCAACAGAGAGAAATACCCTCTTAGGCCTCTTTCACATGAACGATCCATTCAAGTCCGCCTGTCAGTTTTTCTGGCGGACCTGAACGGATGCTCCATAGAGGTCTATGGAGCATTGGATGTCAGCGGTGACATGTCTGCTGACATCCGATCAGAAAAAGTGTGATGGAGGAAAAAACCTACTTTTCCATCCGTCATCGCATCGGTTGACGACGGACACTGCGGTCCGTCGTCATACAATTTCCCATAGGGGAGAGCGGCGCTCTGACAGGTCCGTTCCTGCACAGTGTGCAGAGACAGACCTGTCATCTTCCTGCTCGGTGGGAATCGACGGAGCAATCCCCACTGAGCAAGCAGATATCCACAGGGCGGATCATCACTGATCCGCCCCGTGCGAAAGAGCCCTAAGTTGTCACAACTGACAAAGGTACTCCATTAAAAATTTCCCCATTCTTGCTGTTCTGTTGACAACTCAAAATGTTGTGTTTTTATTGTTTATTATTATTTTTTTTTTTTTTATGTCATTCCTGGTGACATGGGCCAATAGTTTGGGTAAATCGCCTTAAAGCTGATACAGACAGAATTATAAACATGACAGGAGTTCTGACCGCTCACTACCTTTATCCTAAACTTAAAAAAAGTTCTGTATAATCAGTTGCTCGTGCATTGTTTTTCTTTGCAGCTCCTGTGACAAATCATCCTGTTGCCCCAAAAGCTTTAAGTGCAGGGCAGAACAGGCCACATCCTGCACACATTCCAGGTCACCTCCCAGAATTTCCGGATCCCCACACTTACATCAAGACACCGGTAGGAGCATAAGTAACGTTTTTTCTTTATTACAAGCCAGTATAGCACAGCACTGTTTATCAGATAAGGAGCTATTAATTGCGTAAATATGACACAAGGAGAAGATCCCATCAGAGCATGAAGGGCCAATCAAAATCAAAACGCACTATTCAAGGTGGAGGAATACTATATACTATATATGTATAATAGATTACAGAAAAGGATGATTAGCTTATTTGGAAAAAGAAAGGTGGGTTTTGAGGAACTGAGTAAACCTATCCTAAGTTGAGTGAGTGTTGTATGACATATAAAAGACTTGCAAGGAACAATGTCTGCTCAAGAGAAAAATTGTAGTTCAAAGCAGAACTGAGGTGAGGGCAAAGATATTGCATTTGTATTTTAAAGGCAAAGCATGGGAACCTGAATTTCCATTTCTCTGGAAGCCACTGGCCAACTGCTGTCAACTCTGCATGGCGACGTTGTGTACTCTGGTGTATGCACAGCCTGCACACCATCTGCAGGTCTCCAGCACTAGGCACACCCCCCTCTCAGGGCCATACGCGTCCAGCCTACTTGTCGCCTACCAGCTCCCTTTGTGAGATTTCAGTCAGTCTCACCCTACCATCTCCAGCTTTTCCACGTTTGTCATCTGTGGCCACAAGCCATTTCTGACAGCGTACAGACCTTGTTTGAGTGATGCAGCTTTCAACTATATGTGGTCCCTATCCGAAGGGTGGACATCTGCAAGCATAGAGGCCCTAGGCTGGTTTTAGCTGATCACCTTTGTTGCTTGCTATTTGGTAAGCACAATCTACTTCTGGGTGTTCGGGCACACTTTTGGAGTTCATGCATGTGCACTGCGGTGTTTATAATTCAGAGACTTTATGATTTTTTTTATTTGTGATCACGTTATCTGGCCTTAATTGGTCTGACACAATATATGGACTATTTGTAATTTTAATTTTAATTTTCATATTGTTATCTTGTATAGCACAGCTTTTTTTGATTTTACTAGTACAAAAGTGGTTGGTGGTTGTAGGTGTAAATAAGTCTTGCAGGGACATTAATTATAGGTTTTAGGGATAAAAGTCTTTGTGGAAGATGTAGAGATGTCAAAAAGGCAGCTAGGAATTCTTTTTAGGACTGAAGTGGCCCATGCATGTTAGTCATGTTAGTCTAATTGTATAACTTGTGTTGGATTTCCTAACAATAATGTAGTATAAGGGCCTGTCTGAATGGATAAAAAACTTGTTTGTTTATTTATATACCGGTAGTCGTTTTGCTATACAGTTGGCAAATCTAAAGACGATTGAGATTGTTCATTTTGTAATGTGTGGTCTCTAAGGGGAGATGAGGGTAAACGGAATGTTTTGGGTGTTGTCTGCATATGGATGGTATTGAATGGCATAGAAATAGATAAGTGTACCAAGAGTTGTTGTGTAGGTAGAGAAAAGCACAGAGTGAAGGATACAGAAGAAAAGGCATTATTGAATCAGTTTTTAAAGCTTATAGTTTGGCACTGCCAGGTGATGGTTAGCAGAAACAAAAAGAAAAGATATTTTTTTTAGGTCTGCTTTCGCTTTGAGGATCTAATGAGCCTTTTTGGGGGTTTCAATTGTGAGTATGCGGGGTGAAGAAGATCAAGCAATGAATTTGGTGTGACTAATAGGATCATGTTAGCCTGTAATGCCCCGTACACGCAAGCGGAAATTCCGCCAGCAAAAGTCCGATGTGAGCTTTTGGTCGGAAATTGACTGTGTGTATGCTCCATCTGACTTTTGCTGGCAGAATTTCTGCCAGCAAAAGATTGAGAGCAGGTTCTCTATTTTTCCTTCTGAAAAAGTTCCTAATGGAAATTCTGTTAGTCTGTATGCAATTCCGGCACGCAGAAAAACACACCTGCTCGTACACAATTTAATGCATGCTCAGAAGCATTGAACTTCATTTTTTCGGCTTGTCATAGTGTTGTACATCACTGCGTACTTGACTGTCGAAAGTTCAGAGAACTTTTGTGTGACCGTGTGTATGCAAGCCAAGCTTGAGCGGAATTCCGTTGCAAAAACCATCCAAGATTTTTCAGACGGAAATTCTGCTCGTGTGTACAGGGCATTAGAGAACCTGCAGTGGCCAATGTTTTTTACCGCATGGTAACATGTCTGTCACCGCAGGGACATACGGCAAGCATGGTCAATGTAAAGGGGGGGGGGGGGCTTGTGGGTTGTCATTGAGGTGTCAGGATTAGAGATGCTGTTGCAGGCTGCACTGTTGGAGGCAGTTTTATTGAAGGGAGACTGCCAAGAGGGAGACGGAGAAGAAAGTTTTACAGTCTATTTCTCTTACTACAGACCTGCAGAGAACCAGTGGGAGATTACCAGGTCCTTCGAGAGAAGGCAGCATCTCAACGTAGAGATGTGGAAAGAGCACTAACGCGATTTATGGCAAAGACTGGTGAAACCCAGAGTCTTTTCAAGGATGACACAAGCATTTTCCCACGTAAGACAGAAATTTATTTAATGTCATGTGTAAGCCAACTGGCCCTATGTATTTTTGCTTTTTGTAAAATTTTTTATACAATTGTTTTTTATTTATTTTACTTGCTCGCTGCTTCTCTGCTTTAAAGGAGATAACCTTCATTATCACATTTCCTTCCTTACCAGTGATTGCTGCTCGTCCTTTGTCCATCCCATATTTGAATGCCCTTCTCCCATCAGAATTAGAGCTGCAACAAGTAGAAGAGACCGATTCTTCTGAACAAGATGACCAGACTGATACAGAAAACCTTTCTATGCATTTACACGCGGTATTGTGTTTAAGAATCTTATTTGTAGCTTTCTTAAATGTATCTTTCTTTTACTTTCCTTGATACCATAGATTTCTGTTTTAGTTTCCATTTATATAGATACCTAAATTCAGCATGTAGAGATATGCATGATGAATGTATGCTCCAATGTGGAAGATTCTCACCAGTACAGGGTTATTTTTGGACTCCAAAATTTGATAGTGGTAGCAGAGTGTTGGCCTTCAACAAAAGCAGTAGTCTAGATTTAGGTTGATACCATTTATTGGCCTAACTAAATAGAGTGTAATGCAAGCTTCTGAAGCATACTAACTGGCCACTTCTATGGGCAGTAGGAACAGATAGTAAGAAACTTGCATTTTATACACTTCATAGTGGGATGTGGAGACACATTGAGCATCTTTGTAAAGTCCTCTTTGATGTGAAGATGGACCTCTGCGATGGTTCACAGAGAATCGTAGTTTAACCAACGTAGAGACCGATATGGGGTTTTTCACATTGATAAGTTATAACAAATTAGAAGCTTTGTAGGAGGAGGTGTCTTTCATACTGTATTGCTCTGTAAGCCTGACATTGATACCCTGTCAGTGGCATATGCATGCAAGTCTCAAACTTTTTTTACCAGCATGGCATGTCCTGTTTTTTGTAGTGATGCCTCCAGTGAGGTTCCCATAATAAGTTGTTTTGGGTATGCTGGGAGAGGGAGCTCAGAAAATATTTTTTTTGTTTTGTTTTTTCAGACACCCTGAGAATAAAATGGTGGTCGTTGCAAAGCTAAAGCTAAATTTTTTTTGGAAAAATACACTTTTTTGACGTAAAAAATAAGACAACAGTAAAGTTATTCCAATTTTTTGTTTATATTGTGAAAGATAATGTTACGCCAAGTAAATTGATACCCAACATGTCATGCTTTAAAATTGCGCCAAAATTGTGGGATGGCGACAAACTTTTACCCTCTCCAGTTTAAAAATGTCAACATGTTTGCTGTTTTTAGTTACAGAGGAGGTCTAGAGCTAAAATTATTGCTCTCTCTGTAAAGATCGTGGCGATACCTCACATGTATGGTTTGAACACCGTTTTCATATGTGGGCACGACTTACATATGCGTTCACTTCTGTGTGCGAGCTCGGCAGGACGGGGCACTTTATTTTTTCTTATTTAGTTTACTTTTTATTTTTTACACTGTCCTTTAAAAAAATAAAAAATAAATTGGGCCACTTTTATTCCTAATACAAGGAATGTAAACATCCCTTGTAATAGAAAAAAAAAGCATAACAATGGTACTCTTCAAACAAAGTAAAATGACGGCGGGCGGTCCTTAATTGGTTAAGGTGTATCTGTCAATTGTCCAAAGCTGTCACATATTGGGATTGTTGGCTTGCTGGTAATAGAAAAAAAGGGAAGTGCCCAAAAAAATTTGTTAAATTAAAACAAAAAATAAATAAGCACCCACCTTGCCTTACACACACAAATGAGAATGCAAATATATGTGTGTGTGTGTGTGTGTGTGGGCACAAGTGTATGTATATTATTGCACCGCACATATTGTATATGCCAAAATGAGAGCAATAATTCTAGGTCCCTTATTTAAAGCGTCGCCCATTGATAATTTTGAATACCATCATTTTTCAGCCTTTCGCACGTGTATGCATTTTTGAGGCTTGACAAATTGGTTAACTATTTACTCAACTTTACCTCTATTTTGAACAAACAATTGGGGTTTAAATTGTGCTGGTGTGTACTAAAATGTTAGCGTATTTTTTCCTGAAAATATAGATTTGGTAAACAGAGCTGCATGATTCTGGCTTAAATGAGAATCACAATTTTTTTCCTTTAGAATAAAGATCATGATTCTTGTGATGTAACATCATCTTTCACATTATACAAAAAAATTGGGCTTACTTTACTGTTTATTTTTTTTATTCATTAACCACTTCAGCCCCGGACCAATTGTCAGCCTAAGGACCAGAGGCCTTTTTACAATTTTGCACTGCACTGCTTTAACTGGTAATTGCGCGGTCATGCAATGTTGTACCCAAACGAAATTTGCATCCTTTTCTTCCCACAAAGAGAGCTTTCTTTTGATGGTATTTGATTGCCTCTGCGATATTTATTTTTTACGATATAAAAGGAAAAAGACTGAAAATTTAAAAAAAAAAAAAGAAAAAGATATTTTCGACTTTTTGTTATAAGAAAAATCAAATGAACTAAATTTTAGTCATACATTTAGGCCAAAATGTATTCAGCCACATGCCTTTAGGAAAAAAATGTCAATGTATATTTATTGGTTTGCGCAAAAAGTTATAGCGTCTACAAACTAGAGTACATTTCCTGGAATTTACACAGCTTTTAATTTATGACTGCCTATCTTATTTCTTGAGGTGCTAAAATGGCAGGGCAGTACAAACCCCCCCAAATGACCCCATTTTGGAAAGTAGACACCCCAAGGAAATTGCTGAGGGGCATGTTGAGCCCATTGAATTTTTTTTTTTTTGTCCCAAGTGATGGAATAATGACACAAAAAAAAAAGTTTACAAAAAGTTGTCACTAAATGATATATTGCTCACACATGCCATAGTTGTATGTGGAATTGCACCCCAAAATATATTCTGCTGCTTATCCTGAGTATGGGGATACCACATATGTGGGACTTTTTGGGCGTCTAGCCGCGTACGGGACCCCGAAAACCAATCACTGCCTTCAGGATTTCTAAGGGTGCAAATTTTTGATTTCACTCCTCACTACCTATCACAGTTTCGAAGGCCATAAAATGCCAAAATAGCACAAAACCCCCCCAAATGAGCCCATTTTGGAAAGTAGACACCCCAAGCTATTTACTGAGAGGCATGTTGAATCCATGAAATATTTTATATTTTGCCACAAGTTGCAGGAATATTAAATTTTTTTTTGTTGTTGCACAAAGTTGTCACTAAATGATACATTGCTCACACATGCTATGGGCATAAGTGAAATTACACCCCAAAATAAATTCTGCTGCTTCTCCCGAGTACGGGGATACCACATGTGAGGGAATTTTTGGGAGCCTAGCCACGTACGGGACCCCGAAAACCAAGCACTGGCTTCAGGATTTAAATATAAAACGCTACCAAAAAAACTGTTAGCGATCGCAGGGATCAGGCCTGACTCTGCGAACGCTGCAGTTATGTGTTTAGTGTTTTGTAAGTGACAGTGATCGATCGATACTGCACTTGGGTGGGCTGGGCAGAGGGGCAAAACGCAGGTGCTAGCAGGTATCTGGGCTGATCCCACTAACAATGCGTTTTTTGGGAAACCTTAACTGCTGGGGACGCTAGTATAGATCTGATCAGCTCAGATATTGATCTGTTCAGATTCTATACCACTACGGGAGGTTTATGAATACATTAAGGTGAAAAAACATTTACCTTTACAACCCCTTTAAGTGGTTAAAGTGTATTTTTCTTATTTTTATTTTTTTATTGCGTTTGAAAGACCACTGCGCATATACAGTGTGCCATAAAATATTGCAACAACCACCATTCTATTCTCTGGGGTCTTTGCTAAAAAATAAAAAAATAAAATGTGTGTGTGTGTGTGTGTGTGTATGTGTGTGTGTGTGTATATATATATATATATATATATATATATATATATATATATATATATATATATATATATATATATATATATATATAAATACATGCATTCATACTTTTTTTTTATTTTTTTTCCTTTGTTTATAGTTCTCTCTGATGTTGAGATACATTTGGCAGGCTGCCTGTATTTCTACCATTGTTACATAGACTCGAGGGGGTGGTAGAATCGCGATTTTGATTCTTTAACAATTAATCATGCAGCTGTAATATACAGTTTTTCAAATATCCTACATCTCTTTATTCTACAGGGCCTCTGCATTTAGAATATATATAATGTGCTAGGGGGGGTTCTAAGTGGTTTTATAGACAACATTTTTGTCATGTGTGTGAAAAATGGGGGGGGGGGGGGGGGGGATTTGCTGCAGTTGGAAAATGGTTAAATAGAAATTGTGACAGTGTCTTTGCAGAGAGGCCCTCTGACTCACTTATGCCTCCTTCCTCTGTCACAGTTGGTACTAAAATCTCCAGTGTCAAATAATAGGGGGAGCAGCGACGACACATTATATATATTTTTTAAAATGCTTCCAAAAGATTGCCATGTTTAACACACAAAGTTGTTAAATGTTCTTTTCCATACTTGTCTTCCCTTTTCTGTAAGTTTCAAATTGTGTTGATTTTCTAAATTGATAATTATTTTTTTTTTATTCTGTCTTAATAGGATGATCCTGGAGAAGAAAAGGAAAATTCATCAGTTCTTCAGCACAGCTCACTAAAAGGTGGTGAAGAAACCCTGATTGATAATCCCTATTTACGGCCTGTGAAAAAGCCAAAGCTGAGACGAAAAAAATGATAGCCCTGTGGTCAAGGCGAAAGCTAGGAATCGGGGCATGCTTTACATACAGACTGTGACACTGGAAGGATATAATGTGTTCCTCAGAATTTCTCAACACCTTTTAACATGGCTGGTTGGGCTGCTCCACATTGATTAAAGACATGTCATGGACCGTTGGGCTGTTGAAGTATTGAGATGCCTTTGCAGCAAACAAGTCCCAGTGAAAGGCTAAAAATCCATTTGTCCAGCTTCATCTAGGACTGACCTCCCAGCACTGAGTTTTGTTTATGAACAATCTGGTTGGTGTCCAAAGAAGCAATGTCTGTCAAGTTAAAAAAAAAAAAAAAAAAAAGGCACCGTATTCAATGTGTCAGTTTTCATAATTTTAAAAAGCATTCTGTTACATTGATATAAGCTTTATTGCAGAATTGTAATAAAAAGGCTATTAAATTGGCCACTTTAAAGAGACCATATCATTTTTTTAATTCAAACACATAACTCTAAATAAGATATAGTAATGACAGTGTGATGGTCAGAAGAAGGAAGCAAGTGAGAGCTGTGGGGATAGACACACATGGAAGTGTCGGTTTCGCCATTGGACAATTCGCTACAGTGGAGTAGTGTGTGGGCAGAAAAGGTAAGCGTACCCTCTTCTTTAAAGGTATGTGTTTGGATGAAAAAATTATAATGTGACAAGGTCTCTTTAATGTAATGTAAGGAGAACATTTTTTTTTTTCCAACTGAAGCTACAAAGAAACTAACTTGTAAAAAATGTAATACCCTCTAAGATAAAAATATATTTTTGTGCTCAATTCAGCCCAATTTCTTTCTCTGATCTTTAAAGCGTATGTTAACCCTAACAATGAATTTGTCTTATTTATTTATATCTGAGAAGTGCATAAAAATACATGTTGACCTTGATAGAAAATCACAGCTATGTTGTGTCCTGTTCACTCTTCTTGTGTTAGGAGCCTATTTGGCCCTCTCACTTCTTATTTTGGACTACAGAACAATTTATCCCTATGTTCTGGAGAGGAGGAGGTATCAAGGGCAGGACAATCGTATGTGTTGTCAACCCACACAGGAAGCTAGGAGCTTAGTGCATTTCTGCCAGATACATTTTTATTTTATTTTTTGTAATGGCAACATTTTTAAGTCATTGAATAGGTTAAAGGCTTAGGCAGGCCATATATGGTGTTATTTTCCTTCCTGCAACCATGGAAACGACCCCTGCCAGAGAACATGGGTTGATTTACTTAAATTGGAGAGTCCAAAATTTGGTGCAGCTGTGCATGGTAGCACATCAAATGAACAATCTGAAGTTAGAAGCTAAGCTTTGACAAAAAAATAAAACGGAAGCTGATTGGTTTCTATGCAGAGGTGCACCAGATTTTTCACTCTTCAATTTTAGTAAAATAACCCCACTCTGTTTATTGCTGGTGGCTATGGCCACTGGCACTAATCGCATGCTGAAAAATCAGATATGCTGGTTGTACCCAAGTCGATTGATGGCTGAACTTGAGTACAATTAGCCTCTCAAGCGTCTCTTCTCCAAAGAGAATAAGTTCAGTGCTCGCAACCTTTCCTCATAACTAATATCCTCCAGACCCTTTATTAGCTTTGTTGCCCTTCTCTGGACTCGCTCCATTTCCAGTACATCCTTCCTGAGGACCGGTGCCCAGAACTGGACCGCATACTGTAGGTGCTGCCGGACCAGATTCTCGTAGATCTGAGAATTATCGTTTTATCTCTGGAGTTGATACTCTTTTTAATGCATGCCAGGGTGCTGGGTGTAATCCTTGACTCTGACCTCTCCTTCAGCCCCCACATCCAATCACTAGCTAAATCATGCCGCCTTAACCTCTGCAACATCTCCAGCATTTGACCCTTTCTGACTAATGACACCACAAAGCAACTTATTTACTCCTTTATTTCCTGCCTTGACTACTGCAACTCTTTCCTTAATGGCCCTTACGCAGGCTATCCCCCCTTCAGTCTATTATGAATGCTGCTGCTAGATTAATATACCTCACTAATCGATCTGTGACTGCTGTCATGCTCTGCCAATCCCTTCACTGGCTTCCCCTACCACACTGTATAAAATTCAAAATGCTAACCACAACATCGCCCCCAGCTACATCGCCAACCTCATCTGCAGATATCGCCCAAATCGTTCCCTTCGCTCCTCCCAGGACCTCCTGCTCTCTAGCTCCCTTGTTACCTTCTCTCCATGCTTGCCTTTGGGACTTCTCCAGAGCGTCTCCCATACTCTGGAATTCCCTGCCCCAGTATATCCGATCAGCACCTAACTTGTCCACCTTTAGGAGATCCCTGAAAACTCACTTATTCAGGGAAGCCTATCTCATACCCACCTAATAACTGGGCCAGAGCCACCCCCCCCCCCCCATCAAATAATTCCCTGCATCTACTACCTTTTGTCCCACCAGCCCCTCCCTTTAGAATGTAAGCGCTACGAGCAGGGCCCTCCTGTCCCTTCTGTATTGAAATGTCTGCATACTACAGGATGTAAATAGCAATATCATAAATAAAGGTGGGAAACAAATGGAGGATTATTTTTGTTGGACTTTTTTTTTAGCTCCCCAAACTTGCTAAAAAAAAAAAGATTTTTCTTATCGTACATCATGGGACACAGAACCATAGTAGTTACTATGTGGGCTATAGGACAGCTTCAGGCGATTGACACTGGCATGCCCTAAATTACTGAGTACCTCAGTTTTTTTCACCAGTGTCTATGTGTTGGTCACCGAGTAAAGATGTGCTGAGCTGAGCTTCTCTCCTCATCACTGCCGGGTGTGCTATTGCAGGTCCAGGATTGTGGGTTCCCTCTAGGATCCCCAGCTCCTGAAGGTTTAACTGAGCCCACCGTGAAGGGTGAAGATTGGGTCTGTTGGTTTACCACAGAAAACACTGTGGCGGGAAGGGTAAGTGGAGTTTTCTAAGAAATGTTTTGATTTTTCTTATGAAAGTCTCCTTTAAGATCAGTAAAATATTGTCATGCCTACATGTCACCACTGGGGGCTGTATTGAGCATTCACCGCCTCACACTGAGAGAACACGATGTGCCAGGGAGCTGAGATGCTTCTTCTTCCAGCCAGACAGCAGGACTTCTGGTAAGCTTGAGGGGGGCTTCTCCTTCGCTTATTGCCCCCCTGTGCTGACAGTCTCCCCCTCTTCATGGGGGAAGAAGCGCTTTAAGTTTTCTTTGAAAAAAAAGAAACGAGAACTGGCGCCATCAGCGTGCCGCTCGGCGACTTGCAGACCCCCCTCCCCCCGGCGCCATGCTGCTTCTTCCTGTAGTCCTAGCAGTAGTCAGTCACTAGCACGGGGAAAAAGCTTTCTTTTAAGAAAAGGGGGAAGAGCTGTAGGTAATCCAACACGAGGAGGCAAAGTTTTTAAAGCACCTTTTTTGTGTGTTACTGCAGGCTGTGGAGGGACACAAGCGCAAAAGATGGCGTTCAAGGTTTGGTGACGCAGGCATTTCCTTTTATACATTTGTACTGCTGCATCAGGCTGGGCATTAATAGCAGCAACTGTGCTGAACTATAGCTCAAGCAGTATATGCATTCCTTCTTCTATACCTCTGCTTTGTGCATCGCGCTATGGTAGAAGAGGGGATAAAAACACATCAATAAAGGGATCTATAAAGACTTATTTAGTCACACAGAAGCCTAGGTCCACCCCAGTAACATGGCATCCTCCCCTGAGAGTAATATGGCTGGTCACGGTTAGCTGTCAGGAGGGGCAAGTGTTGTAGCTGCTCTTAAACACTGCAAGCCCTGTGTATATTGCTAAGGAGGTTTTTTTCTTCAACCATTTTAAGCTTAAAGTCAAAGTTTGATGCTTTAATCGAATCCGAGAGTGGGACTAAGCATAATAGGATCCTGTCCATTGCAAAGGACCCTCATATTGAGGAACAAGGAGCAAGAGATGGCAAATTTCTCTCTAGGACCAGGAAAAGGCTGATGTCTCCTCTTCCGTAAAACCTGATGCGAAGTATCAAGCTCGCAGGGAAGGTTGTTTTCAGTCACTCACTGAATTGGTCCGCTCCACATTTTTACTGCCAGTAATGCAGTCAGTCGATGAGCCCACTTCTGCTTTGGGTTCACTAAAAGCCCCCTGATCTGTTTATGCTTTTTTCTATTCATTCATGGCTAAGAAAGCTTATGTATTTTGAGTAATAGCACCCAGATAAAGTTTTTTTTTTTCCTCTGAAAAAGTTCTCAATACTTTATTCTATGGATGAAGGGTTTTATGGGGAGTTCAGCGATTTAACGCTGCTATATCCTCTGTAAACAAAAACCTGACTTTTCCAGTAGACAATGCTCATATGCTAAAGGGCCCAACAGATAAGAAGTTGGAGTTCCTTTAAAAAAAAAAGTACCTGCATGGGAGACTGCTTGGGAATTCATAGGCTTCTAGGACCAGTTTATAGAGGTACTCCAAAGTTATTGCTGATCAGCAGACCCAGTGTTTGGCCAGCATATCAGAAGCGTTCTGTTTTACAGTTATCGCTATGAAAGATTTTATTCTCCAGGCCTCACGGCTCATGCTAAGGCTGGTACATGTGCATAGAATCCTATGGTTGAAAGATAGTCAGCCAAAGCACCATACAAAAAGTTCTTGGCCAGTTTCCCTTTTTATGGTGAACGGTTATTTGGAAACAATCTGGATAAGTATATGCAAAGAATTTCTAATGGGGAAAAGTTCCCTTTTTTTCAGGTTAATGTGCTTCATCTCCAGTGCCAGGGGCATCTGCCTCCAGGCAGTCACGACGTGCTCCACTGTCAGGATTCAAGAGTTAAACCTCAGGGTCAGTCCCAGGGTCAAAAGAGGACCTGGGGGAGGTAACCTCCAGTAGAAAATGCTAAAGCCTTATGAAAGGGTGCCCCTGCTCGCTCGAGTGGGGGGGAAGGCTTCTACAGCTTTCAAGGGTGTGGCAGGAACGATGTCAGAGTTCCCGTCTCCTCGTTTTCTCAGATCAAAACATTCCCAGAGATCCAGTGAAACTAAAAGTCTCTTTCTAGCTTTGGATCATCTCTTCTCTCAAAGAGAGATATTGGTGATCCCCTTGGTAGAGCAAGGATTAGGGTTTTTCAAACCTTTTTTTACGGTTCCAAAACTGTACAGGGATGACAGACACATTTTCGATCTCTGAGCTCTTAAAGCGTGTTTGAATATGCATTCTTTTACGCATGGAGTCAATCCGATCAGTAGTCTCCAACCTACAAAGGGGAGAATTTGTGGCGTCAATCAAAGTCAAGGATGCTTTTTTATTTTTTTTAGCTACTCCTCCTTGAGTGTTTACAAAGGTCCTGGCTCCTCCTTTAGCCAGGGTAATGGCTCGAGGTGTAACAATACTAGCCTATTTAGAGCTTCTCTTCATAGATTAATTCGGTAACCCGCTCAATCCAAACTTTGGTCACCGCATTTCGCTACCTGGAATACCTAGGTTGGATTCTCAGACTAGAGAAATCCATCAAGGAGATTGCTGTACTTGGGACTGATCATTGATATAGCTCAGAAGAGGATGTTTTTTTTCTACAGGAAAGGGACAGTTCCATAAGGGAACTGATTAAGTTACTCAAGTCAAAGAAGAATCCTTCTATTCGGCTTTGCATGAATTTGTTGTAAAAGATGGTGGCTTCTTTCGAGGCAGTTCCTTAAGCGCAGTTCCATTTAAGACTGCTGCAAAACAGTATCCTGTCAACCGGGGAACAAGAAGGCCCAAGCTCTGGGCTTCCTAATGCGTTTATGCGCAGAGCCCCAATTGGTGGTTGATATCCAAGAATCTTCAAAAAGAAGAATCCTTTCTACCAGTTACCTGGAAGGTGGTAACAGCAGACGCCAGCCTTCTAGGCTGAGGAGCAGTCCTGTAAGAAGCATCTGTCCTAAGGAAATGGTCCAAAGGCATGAGGCATAGGAAGACTCTGACAGCCACAAGCATGACACCCAGAGGCAGAGCATGATGGGACTTGAAGTATTGCAATAGCTGGAGGTCTGCTAACATGCAATTAGCGGACCTCCAGCTATTGCGATTCAGTTCGCATTGTGCGCTATACAAGTATTTCATTCATTCATTCATTCATATTCCTGTTCTAGAGATTTAGGCAGTACGCCTGATCCTCGAGGCCTGGACCCTCAAACGACGGAATTGTACTTGTCAGGATCCAATCTGACAGTGCCACAGCTGTGGCCTTTATCATTTACCAAGGGGGCACGAGAAGTCGTGCGGCCCAGGAAGAGGTGAATCATATTCTATCTTGGCAGAAAACATGCCTTACCTGTTTTAGAATTTTCATTCCAGGAATAGGAATTGACAGGCGGACTACTTGAGTCGCCAACAATTGTTCCTGAGAGAATGGTCCTTTTCACCCAGACATGTTTCTGTTGATATACCAGAAGATGGGGAGTTCCGGATGTGGAACTTTGTGGCAAGGACAAGGGATCCGATGGCATATGAAACAGATGCCTTGATTTTTTCCATGGGATCAGTTTTTTACTGATCTATGCATTCCCTCCTGTTCTGTTGCTTCCGCGCCTTCTTTGCAGGTTCAAGTAAGAAAGGAAGGAGGTGATTCTTGTGGCCCAGGATATCTTGGTTTGCCAAGATCATAAAGATGGCGCTGGGGGACCCTTGGACCCTACCACTATGGCCAGACCTCCTCTTGCGAGGTCCATTATTCCATCCTACCTTACAAACGCTAAATTTAGAAGTTTGGCTATTCAGACCCACATTCTGGAAAGATCTTGGGTGATTAGCCTCAGTAGTTCTACTTTGGTAAATGCTAGGAAGCCAGCCTCCAGAGTCAAGAATCTGGAAGGCATATGTCTCCTCGTGTGTATCCAGGGGTTGGCACCCCAGGAAATATGTCATAGGCCAGCTTCAATTCTAATCCTATCGATGGCGAGATGTCGGCCTTATCGGTCTTTCTTTTCATCAACCACTTATCAATCCTGAAGGTTGGTCACCCCTGAACCCTTGGGACTTAATTTTAGTCCTGTCGGCTTATAGAAGCAGCCTTTTTTCTGAGCCAGTACAAGGTATTCCCTTGGTCCTCTTGACGGGGGGGGGGGGGGGGAATCATTTTCTTGGTTGCCATATCTTCTACAAGAAGAGTATCAGTGTTGGCTGCTCTTTCTTGTAAGGAGCCGTATTGGTTGTTCGTAAGGATGAGGCTGTATTGCGGCCTCATCCTGAATTCGTACCGAAGATAGTATCAGGTTTTCATTTAAACCAGGATATTGTTCTGCCTTTATTTTTTTTCCAAAACTTTGGTCACTACATTTTCTTGATGTGGTGAGAGTGATCAGGGTCTATTGAAAGTAACCGCTCAGGTTCGTAAACAAAGGTTTTGTTTGTGTTGCTAGATGGCCCTAAAAGAGGACAGGCAGCATTGAAATCTACTGTTCCTAAATGGATTCTTCAAGTTATTGTTCAAACTTATGGTTTAAAGAGGAAAGTTCCTCCTTTTCATATTAAAGTGCACTCCACCAGGGCCGTTAGTGCATTTTGGGCAGTGCATCACCAAGCCTCCATGGCTTAAATCTGCAAGGCTACAATACATTTACCGGATTCTATCAAGTAGATTTAAAAGGCACGAGGACATCGCCTTTGGGCGCAGTGTACTGCAGATTGAAGTATGACTCCTTTTAGTCTCTTGGTGCCCTACTTTTGTTGTGTCTCCCTCTCTTCAGTTGGCATTGCTATGGGACATCCCACATAGTAACTACTATGGC
This sequence comes from Lithobates pipiens, assembly GCF_037356315.1. Lineage (NCBI taxonomy): Eukaryota > Metazoa > Chordata > Amphibia > Anura > Ranidae > Lithobates > Lithobates pipiens. The sequence goes on along the minus strand of NW_027507748.1, from coordinate 281,108,478 downwards.
TCTGTATCCCGTGATGTACGATAAGAAAATAGGATTTTTATAACAGTTTACCTGTAAAATCCTTCGCTTTGAAGTACATCATGGGACACAGAGGTTCCTCCCTTCTTGGTATAAATGTGTATTGCTTTGCTACAAAACTGAGGTACTCCCACCAGTGGGAGGGGTTATATAGAAAGCGCACTTTTAAATTTAGGGCGTGCCAGTGTCCATCACCTGAAGGTGGCCTATAACCCACATATTAACTACAATGGCTTTGTGTCCCGTGATGAACTTCAAAGAAAAGGATTTTACAGGTAAGCTGTTATAAAAATCTAAGTGAGAAAGGGATTTGCATCAAGATCTGTTGGCACTTGTGGTTCACCTTTATGGATTTGTGGCATAGGACTGTTTTAATAATAGTGGACTCTTTACTACACTATTCAGTGTGGGCACTTGGATTGCTATAGAATGTTTTTGTGTTTTCAAGTTGTGTGATATCATTTAAAGCAATAGTAATATTTTTTGTGTCATTGTGAATATGTTTTAAAGGGACAGCTCACCTATATTTATCTTATAATCCTGGGTACACCCCTCCTCTACAGCTCTTTGTCTTTTTATTGCAAAGCTTCCTTTTAAACATGCTTCATAAACCAGTTTGGAAGGGAAAGCTGGGGCAATGCCTATCCAGCATATTTCTGTATTCTGCCAAGGTGGAAACTTACAGTGAGGACGTGCATAGGACCGCCTGCTACAGTGATGTGACCTCAACCACCTGTGAGATAAACTCTTTCAATTTCTGCCATAAGGGTCCATTACTGCAGACTATTAGGATATTCTACACATTCCAGTGTCATTAATCTGCAGATTCTTGTGTCTGGAATGACAGGTGTGTGCAAAGAGCTGCAGCTGCTCGGCCAGTACAATGCAATGACGGACAAACATGTCTGTTGCATTAAAGCTGATATCCAGGTTACTTGTGACATTAAGGTTGGGTTCACACTTATGCAATGTGGATTTCTCTGCATCCAATTTGCATGACAGGAAAGCGTGACCGACTCTCAATAGAGCCGCTTCACACAGCTCCGGGGTGGCCGTGGAACGCACAGTACAAGAGTTCTGTGTGTCTTTGGCTCCATTTGAGGTCTGAATTCAGGCAAAAATTCAGACCTGAAATGGTGAACAGGGACGCACTGGACCCCCTGCTGTGTCCCATGGCCACACATAGTGTAAACCAAGCCTAAATAATTTTTTTGGGCCATGCTGGACTGAACGAACTATTTAAAGTGCTAGGAAACCTGGATTTCAGCTTTAAAGCAGCCTGTTACTTATGAAAAAAAAGTTGAACTTAGAAGAGGGATGTAATGAGCATGATTTCTAAAGTAAAACCAAAGTTGTCAGTTTGCAGCAATCGGAAATGATGTTGGCTTGGAAAATCACAAATGTATTTCTTTATTCCACTTATGACATGCTTTACTAAGGGTCGGGTAATGATATTGATGTGGTGTGTATATAATGTGATGACAGATTCAGTGTGAAATGAATTAACATGAAAGAAGGATAGTGGGGTTGATACAGATGAAAAGGTGTAATGTATAAAAGAGGCATATTTATAAAATCAGAAGAGCTTCCCCTAATTTCAGATCTACCCCTCAGATTTACACCGACTGCACTTCCAAGTGCACATTATTATTATTATTATTATTATTATACAGGATTTATATAGCGCCGACAGTTTACGCAGCGCTTTACAACATTGGGGTAGACAGTACAATGCAATACAATTCAAGACAAGGGGAATCAGAGGGCCCTGCTCGTTAGAGCTTACAATCTAGGAGGGAGGGTCAAGTTATACAAAAGGGTAATAGCTGTGGGGGATGAGCTAATGAAGAGAATAGTGAAGTTGTTAGATGGAGGCAGGATAGGCTTCTCTGAAGAGGAAATTTTCAGGGAACGCCTAAAAGTGGATAAATTTGGAGACAGTCTGACAGATTGGGATAGTGAGTTCCAGAGGATGGGCGAGGCTCGGGAGAAGTCCTGTAGGCAGACATGGGAGGAGGTGATGAGGGAGCTAGAGAGCAGGAGGTCCTGGGAGGAACGAAGTGGGCGATTAGGTTGGTATTTTGAGACTAGGCTAGAGATGTAGCTTGGGGCAGAGTCGTGGATGGCTTTGTAAGTAAGTGTTAGTATTTTGAATTTAATTTGTTGGGCAAGTGGCAGCCAATGGAGGGATTGGCAGAGAGGGGTAGCAGACACTGTGCGGTTTGTAAAGTGTATGAGTCTGGCAGCAGCATCATGATGGACTGAAGGGGGGACAGTCTATTTAAAGGTGAACCAATGAGGAGGGAGTTGCAGTAGTCAAGGCAAGAGATAACCAGGGATTCACATTCAGTGCAATTTCAAGTGCACTTTGCACTTGTAGTGCAAAGTGGATTTTCATTTCGGAAATAACCCCCAAAGATCCAAAACACAAGGCCAAGTAAACCTGTCATTGGCTACAACAGAATAAAGTGAAGGTTCTGGAATATCATTGAGCCACAGTGGGGAGATCTCAAACGCACAGGTCATGCAAGACAGCCCAAGAATTTTTACAGGAACTGGAGGCTTTTTGCCAAGAGGAATGGGCAGCTTTTCTATCTGAGAGGATAAAGAGCCTTATTCACAAATATCACAAAAGACTTCAAGCTGTCATCGATGTTAAACGGGGCAATACACAGTATTGTAAACTTTTGATCAGGGTCATTTGGGTAGTTTCTTTTGTCATGATCATTTAAAAAGAGTAAACACAGTTGATTGATAATAAATGGCTTCAGCCAAACACTAACCACGAGTGGAAAAAAAGGTTTTGTGTTATCATTCACATTCTCTGAAAAATGGCCAATAAACTTATGAGCACAACTGTATCTATCCATGGCCAACCCAGAATTTGGGTATTTTTGTTTACATTCACAAACAGGGAGCTAAAAGCTTGCACGTTTTTAAAATAATTGTTAGTCTGAAATTTATTAAAATAGTGTTAAACCAAAAATAAGAATGTAATATATTGCATGTTTGCCAATTTGTAGATGTAGTGTCTGCATAACTTTTTTTTTTTTTTTTTATATTTTCACCCGATCACCCAGCCAATAAGTCTGTTATTTTTCAACTTCCTATAACAGTTCAAGCTGTCCAACAAAAAGTGGCAGGGTGCTTACAATGGTCGGAATTTATTAATTTACTGTATGTAAAACCTTTATCTCAAAAGAGGAAAAAAAAAACTTCCTGTAACTGTTTGTGTTAAAAGTGTTAGGCAGAGTCTGGCTTTAATTTGTTAGTCAAGTCCATCTAAACCTGCTAGTGCATTTAATGCTGCTTACACATGATCAGACTATCCGGCGGACTTGGTTCAGCGGACCAGAGTCCACCCGACAATCTGCCCGTGTGTGGGCTCCGGCAGACTTTTTTTTCCCCCAATAGTCCGGCAGACTTAAAAAGTAGTTTTGACTCAAAAACCGTCCGTCTGTGTGCTAGTCCGCCAGACTTTTGAAATGAATAGACTTTCCCGCACATGGAGGAAAGTCCGTTCATTTTGAACGCGGCTCCAGGTAGCCAGGACTAGCGAAGGAGGTCAATGTCGCCGCCTTCTAGATTGACACGTCTCCAGCCCCGTCACCTGGTATGGACTTAAAGGGGTCTTAAAGTCCTACGCCGAAAAAACGGCGTGGGGGTCCCCCCCCCCCAAGTCCATATCAGACCCTTATCTGAGCACGCAGCCCGGCCGGTCAGGAAAGGGGGTGGGGACGAGCGAGCGCCCACCCCCCCGCTGAGCCGTACCAGGCCGCGTGCCCTCAACATGGGGGATGCTTTGGGTAACCCTAAAGCACCTTGTCCCCATGTTGATGAGGACAAGGGCCTCTTCCCAGCAACCCTGGATGTTGGTTGTCTGGGTCTGCAGGCGAGGGGCTTATCGGAATCTGGCACCTCCCTTTTAATAAGGGGACCCCCAGATACCGGCCCCCCACCCTATGTGAATGAGTATGGGGTACCCCTACCCATTCACCTTGTGAAAAAAATGTAAAAAAAAAAACGCGACACAAGGTTTCAAAATCATTTATTGCACAGCTCCGGGGGGTCTTCTTCCGTCTTGGGGGGTCTTCTCGCCGGACTCCTCCACTATCTTCTGCTCTTTTGCTAGCTCTTTTACTAGCGGAGGAGCCCGGCTTTCTTCTTTTGTCGCCGCCCGGGGTCTTCTTCCAACTTCAGGGGTCTTGTCCCCCTCTTCGGTTCTTCTGGCCGGGCCTCCGCTTCCTTCCTTTAGCTCTTTTACTAGCGGTAGCCAGCATCCTCTGGGACTGTGACATCATAAGGGGCGGGGACATCACCTGGTGACCACGCCCATTGTCCCTATATAAGTCACCGCACACTGCGTTCCTGTCATTGCGGCCAGAGAGAGCGTCGAGTCAACATCTTAAGGAAGAACAACAAGAAGAGAAGGTGGCGGCGGCGACGGCGACAGAAGACTGGGCCACCGCTAGTAAAAGAGCTGGAAGAAGGAGCGGAGGCCCGGCAAGAAGAACCAAAAAGGGGGGCAAGACCCCCGAAGAGGGGGACAAGGCCCCCGAAGTCGGAAGAAGAGGGGGTGGCGACAGAAGACCGGGCCACCGCTAGTAAAAGAGCTAAAGGAAGAAAGCGGAGGCCCAGCAAGAAGAACCGAACAGGGGTACAAGACCCCCAAAGTCTGAAGAAGATCCCCGGGCAGCAACGAAGAAGAAAGCCGGGCTCCTCCGCAAGTAAAAGAGCAGAAGATATCAGAGAAGTCCGGCGAGAAGACCCTCCAAGATGGAAGAAGACCCCCGGAGCTGTGCAATAAATGATTTTGAAACCTTGTGTGGTGGGTTTTTTTTTTGTTTTTTTTTCAGCAGGTGAATGGGTAGGGGTACATTGTACCTCATACTCATTCACATAGGGTGGGGGGCCGGTATCTGGGAGCCCCCTTATTAAAGAAGGCTCCCGGATTCCGATAAGCTCCTCGCCTGCAGACCCCAACAACCAACGGTCAGGGTTGTCGAGAAAAGGGCCCTGTCCTCATCAAAGCATCCCCCCATGTTGAGGGCACGCGGCCTGGTACGGCTCAGGAGGGGGGGCACTCGCTCGTCCCCACCCCCCCTTTTCTGACTGGCCGGGTTGCGTGCTCGGATAAGGGTCTTATATGGACCTTGGGGGGTACCCCCTTGCCGTTTATTCGGCGTAGGGCTTCCCCTTTAAGTCCATACCAGGTGGCGGGGCCAGCCAAAGGCGGCGACATTGACTTCCTTCGCTAGTCCCGGCTACCCGGAGCCATGTTCAAAATGACGGACGTTCCTCCGTGTGTGGGCAAGTTCGTTCATTTCAAAAGTAAGGAGGACTCCCGCCATAGTCCGACGGACCTAGTCCGCTGGAAAAGTCCGGTTGTGTGTGGGCAGGTCCATTTATTCTGAAAGTCCGGCGGATCGGCTTCAAAGTCCGACGGTTTGTCCGCCGGGCTAAGTCCGCTGGACAGTCTGATCGTATGTACACGGCATAACAATACCCTCTCCCTAGATTGACAGATGCTGCTGTCTCCGTTGCACCTTCAGTGGACTGGAGCTACCCTAAGACAGGAAGTGTGTTACTGGCAGGATCACCATGTAAATATAAAGGGGAAAAAAATAAAAATTAAAACTAATGCAGCCACCACATTTAGGGATTGGTAAATTGCAATATATTAAATTTTTGGGGGGCTTAATATGTCTTTAAGCATCTTTACTTCAGTGTTTTTGATATTTTTAAATAGGACAGGTATTTTTACCTTAAGGCTGGGTTCACACTAGTGCGAATTGGATGCAAGTTTACCCGCATCCAACTCTCATGACAGGAGAATCTCAATGGAGCTGGTTCACACATCTCCGTGCCGGCTGCAGAGCAAATTACACAGAGATCCTGGGTGTCTTCTGGTCTGCTTTGGGTCTGAATTCAGGCAAAAATGTGACCTCATTTGTCCCTGAAACAGAGAACAGGGATGCACTGGACCACTGCTGTGAGCTGCATCGGTATTAGGTGTGAACCCAGCCTTAAGTGGCGGTTCAGCCTAAAACTAAAATCTCTAAATCTACTTGCAGCCACAATCTAAGACTAACCTATCTAGCTCTGTAAAGCAAAAATCGTAATACATAATTTTTCTGAAGCTGCTCCATTTCCAGCGGCAGAAACTCTGTGCAGGAGACAGTCGACAACAGCCGAGAAATGGCTGAGAAGTGATGTCGCCCATAGACTTACTATGGGGCTTCTGTTGTCGGCTGCCTCTTCTGCACCCGCCCACACAGAGAAGCCACCGCTGACCACTCAGCGTGAGATTAGACCGACTTCAGAAAAGGTATGTATAGTGATTTTTTTCTTTGCAGAGCTAGATAGGTTAGTCTCAGGCTTAATGTACACAGGATGTTTTACAATCTCTCCTGAATTATTTAACTTGACAGATAGTAACTGGTGTTTAAAAATGTCCATTTTGACGTATTCACATGCTACGTTTGTGTTTAGAAGCATTTGTTTTTTTATAGTCCATAACTAAAAACACCTGTAAATGGAATGCGGCTAAATGTGAGTTACTGCGTTTACAAGCTGTTACTGGCATTTTAAATGCCTCTGAACATCTGTCCTGAATGCATCATTTTTTTTGCTTTACAAAAAATGCTTCTAAACTCAACTGCCTAGAAACACCTAGAAACGACCCTGTTTACATGTACTGATAAGATAACATAGAGGAGAGTTCAGGGGCAGCTAAAAAAAATGCCCAACTGCTCCTAAACATCTGTTAACCAGCAGCAGTGTACATGAAGCTTTAGATTGTGGCTACGAGTAGATAGAGATTTTAGTTTTAGGCTGAACTTCTACTTTAACTGGAACAGTTCTCAGAAATACACCCAGTATATTTACATTTACTGGAAACATTCTTCTTTGAAGCAACAATGCAACTTAATTATATAGAAGTGTTTCCCAACTTTAAAGAAGCAAGTTGGTCACAATCCTTCTGTTATTTTCTATTACTGTCATGAGTTATCTGGCATGTTGATTCATGCCTAAATGATCCTGAATCACTGTGATGACTTGTTTGGTCATGAGAATCCTCTTGACATGTTGGGCCTAAAATGATAAGGGATCGAAAGTGCAGGAAAACATGTTACTTTGCCCTCCGTCAACCTGAAAGTATGAAGCTATTGCATATGTGTTTTGTGTAGAATACACTCTTTGTTACTTACCCAAAGAATTACCTTCATACAAGAATACAATATCTAAAGTTGCAGTATTCACATAATAGGCCTTATTTTAATAGGGGGCTGAAACATCTTCCTCCAGTCTAATAGCTATCAACCCATTGGTTGTCCGTTAAATCCTCAGTCCACAGTATGCTCTAAGTTGGTGTTCTGTGGAAAAAAAAAACAGTGACAAAATTCTCATATGCCTTTAGGCAGGGGGTCAGCAACCTGTAGATCGCGAAAAGGTGACTGGTAGATTGTGGTCTGGGCTTGCTGATCTGTCATCCCAGAGCATCAAACGGAGTGCAATGCAGAGGGACTACTTGTAAAGTTGGAGCTGTAGTAGGGAGCAAGATGCCTCATCTGCATTTCCACCTCTTAGCCTGGCTAGCAGTCTCCAGAGTGGTGCCAGAATAGATCTTCAGGTCATTAGGAAGCAACACACTGGACATAATAGTTAAAACAGATGTGCTGCCGAATGGCACGAAAGGCTCATTCACAAGTGCAGCAGGCACTGCTGCTCCTCTGAAAAGAGCAGGGAGGAGCGCGTGTTCGGAAAATGCGTGCTCCGAACACACGCTCCTCCCCATTCTCTCACTCCAACCAGAAGTGACGTACACCGCTGTCTGTACGCTGTCCTGAGTGTCCAGAAGTGCTGAGAACCATCGGCATCCCTGGACCCATCATCTGCCTCTTCACTAGTGAGCAGATCGTCTTCCCCACTAGCGGATGAACCACATTATTAATGCCACATGCACTGATATCGCATACATCTTATGAGTTAACAATTGTCCTTTACGGAATAAAATGTCTTAATAATGCCACAAATAGACGGCACTGCTCTCCTTCTGTTTTTTCCTCTTTGACCACTTCAGCCCTGGAAGATTTGGCTGCTCAATGACCAGGCTATTTTTTGCGATACAGCACTGTGTCACTTTAACTGACAATTGCGCGTTCGTGCAACGTTGTTCCCAAACAAAATTGATGTCCTTTTTTTTCCCCCCCACAAATATGGCTTTCTCTTGGGGGTATTTGGTCATCCCTGCAGTTTTTATTTTTTTGCGCTATAAACAAAAAGGACCGACAATTTTGAAAAAAACACAATATTTTGTACTTATTGCTATAATATCCCCAATTTTTTTTTAAAAAAAGCATTTTTTTTTCTCGGTTTAGACCGATATGTATTCTTCTACATATTTTTGGTAATAAAAATCGCAATAAGCGTATGTTTATTGGTTTACGTAAAATTTATAGTGTCTACAAAATAGGGGAAAGATTTATGGCATTTTTATTATTTTTAATAAAATAATAAAAAATCTGTGATTTTTATCAGGACTGCAACATTATGACGGACAGATCGGACAGTTTTGACACATTATTGGGACCATTGGCATTTATACAGCGATCGGTGCTATAAAAATGCACCGATTACTGTGTAAATGTCACTAGCAGGGAAGGGGTTAACAGTAGGGGGAGATCAAGGGGTTAACTGTGTTACGTAGGGAGTGATTCTAACTGTCAAGGCATGGGACTACTTGGGTGAGGAGAGCGATAGTTGTTCATATTTGTATGAACAACAGATCACTCTCCTCACCCCTGACAGCACGAAGATCTGTCTGTTTACATTGACAGATCTCCGTTCTGTCTCTGTGTGGAGGGATCGCGGGTGCCCGGCGGTCATCGCGACCACCAGGCATGCGCATCGGTGTCGCACCGCATGCACCCCCTAATGGTCAACGGGAAAACCGATGTACAGCTACATTGTTTTGCCCAAGGGAGCCAAACTGGCTCAGTACAACTGCGGCAGCTGGTCGGGAAGTGGTTAAGGTTGCCTATCCCTGCTTTAGGCCAAGTTTGTCAAACTCATGGGAAAGGAAATGGCTAGAAAACCTCAGTAAATGGCTTGATTTGAGGGCTCCACTAACCCAATTGTTAAAAGCCTACTTACTAGTTATACTAGTAAGGCTACATGTTGGTACTGAAAATATATTGTAATCATTTTAAAATATTCAAATATTTATTTTGCTTTTTTAAAGCATATCTAGGGTCACAGGATACACTTTCATTTTATAACATCAGCACTAAAATAACAATGCTAACATAAGTTATACTTGGCAAACTGATATACAGTAAGCATACTTGAAATATCTCTGCTCCTGGTGAGTGCTGCCTCTGTGCTGGCCATCTCTTTCCCCAACTTCCAGGATTCCCTGCATGCTTTTTAGTTTCTCCTCTGCTGTTTACTTTCAATTTCTAAAGACTACATATCCCATGGTACCTTGCTGCCTGCAAGTGATTCCTATACTGACATTGTATCCTGAAACTCCTCTGTAGTTCAAAAGGCAGGCTCTGTCAAATGTGTGACACAGCCCACTCACAGGTCATAGTGAATACATGTCACAGAATTCAAGGAAGTAAATGTGAGGGGATTGTCACAAAGTAAGTTTACAAACCTCAAATAATTGAAATGCAATGTGGAAATGAATGTATGATTTTATATTTTTTTACCATAGATAAGAAAACGTTCTGAACCATTCAGCTATGACTGAAGATGCAGGGAAGATCAGAAAGCCCACGTTCAGTCTCTAGTATTTTATTTGACATTTAAAAATTGTATATACTGTATATGTTTGTGAAAATAAGAATACTGTATTTTATGATATTTTGAATTTAAGAAATATTAGTCCTTAATAAAACTGATATGGTAGCACTTATTTAACTTGCAGTGTGTTATATTACTATTTTGTTCCACACAGTCATCCCAGCACCCTCTTTCACAACATCTATAGCAATTGGTCATTTCTGTTTTTTTGCCAACAAAATTATCTTTTTCAACATTTTAATATTTAAGCAATTGTTTTAGCCAGATCCCATGCACATGTTGAAACTCCCACAGTGATACCAGCCATTACTTCTCTATAAAAGGTACCAACCACTTTTCACCAGCGCTGACACAGAGAGACATGAGGAAGATGCTGCTTTGGGCGGGTAAGAAAAACAAATGATATTAGTTTGCATTGTAAATACTATATTATGACATGTTAACACATAGAATGCAATACAAACTACAAAACTGAATGCTAAGCTAAGTTGCCTTTGCTATGGTATGGATATGCTATGGATATTGTTTTCTTGATTATATCATTTGTTATGTGTTACACAGGTCTATTCTTGCTGCTCCATGCACAGCTGGGTAAGTGATATACATAACAAGATTTACAATATATGCATGACTTTTTATAGAACACAAGTGAGAAGCATGGATATTAGGATGAGGCAGCTAGTTATTTTTGAAAATATATCTCTCTCTATTTATTTCACCATATTAACAGCATTCTTTGCTACATCAGTGCATTAGAGATGCTAATATAATCACTAATATAATATATTTTTCATGTAAATTCGTATTGGTATTGCTGAATCTTGGCTTCATTCTTCACATGATTAGGTTTTAAAAATTCATGGTTATACTCTCTTTGGGGAGACAGAGTAAAATGTAAAGGTGGTGGTGTCTGTCTCTATGTGAAAAGTGATTTCAAAGCTTGTGTAAAAGAGGACCTTGTTGATGGAGAGTGTGATGGTGCTGAAGCATTATGGGTGAAATTGCACTTGGGTTTGCATACTTCAAATCTTATTGTTGGGGTTGGTTATGGGCCATCCGGTGTTAATGAGGAGGTGGAGACTCAGATCCTTGCACAGACAGAAAGGGTTGCAAGGGCTGGGACAGTGATGGTAACGGGATTTTATCTACCCTGAAATCTACTGCAGTAATGGCACTGCTGGAACAGTTAAAAAGCAGAAATTTGTAAACCTATTAAAAAACAATTTATTGGTACAGTTGATAGAAGCCATAACTAAAAATATTGATCTGCTGGACCTGGTAATCTCGAACAATGCCAAACTTATCACTCATGTTCATATAAAGAATATATAGAACATCTGAGTAGCAATAAAAATTACATGGTTTCATTTAATGTTAGCTGAAAGCAACAAGCACATATTGGAAAGATAAAAACACTTCCAAAGCCGAGGGCTGCTCTCGAAGATTTAGACTGGGAGGGAATATTGTCATCAAAGAACACAGAACAGAAATGGAAATGCTTTAAATCAACTATGTGCAAACACACTCAATAAGTTTAAAAGACTAAAAATAAAACCTATGTGGTTTATGGGAAAGATGGGGAAGCTCAAATTCATAATAGGGATAGAATTGACATAGCCCAAGATGACTCAAAATTGATATGGTCCAGGAACATTTAAACAGAATTAAAGTGAATAAAGCACCTGGGTCAAATGGCATAAACCCAAGTGTCCTAAAATAGTTCTGTTATTTCAAAGCCCTTGTTTCTAATTTTTAGGGACTCTAATGACTGGTTTAGTACCACTGGATTGGTGTAAGGCCAATGTGGTGCCTATATTTAAAAAGTGATCAAAGTAACTACAGACCAGTTCATTTAATTGCAATAGTTGGGAAGATACTGGAGAGTTTAATGAAAGACCACATATTTGAGTTTTTGCTAAAAAAAATATTTTAAGCAATAGACAGAGTGGATTTACAAAAAACAGAATTTGTTAAACAAATCTGATTTATTTTTAAGCGAAAACTTAGACAAAGGAATTGGCTGTGTGTATACTTTTGCAAAAGCATTTGACACAGTTCCCCATGAATGGCTAATGTGTAAGTTAAAGTCTACAGGCTTGGACAATTCAGTTTGTAAATGGATAGAAAACTGGCTAAAAGACTGAATTCAGGGAGTAGAGGTTAATGATTCATACTGTAACTGGACTAAGGTTATAGTGGCCTAGCCCAAGGTTCATTGTTGGGACCCTTAGTTTTTAATTTATTTATACGTTAAATTAGGTTTAATTAATAATAATTATAAATTTATGTACTTGGTGGTTAAAAACATGCATGCATCATACATACTAGGAGAAGTACAACTGGGGAATCCATGGTGTAGAAGAACCTGGAAGTTCTGGTAGACCATAAACTTAATAATGGCATGCAATGCAATTTCTAAAGCCAGCAAAATACTTTATTGTATAAAGGGAGAGAGAAATAATTTTGCCCTAGTACAAATCATTAGTAAGATTTCATCTGGAATATGCACTTCAATTTTGAGCATTAGTTCACAAAAACATATCAGAGAACTGGGGAAAGTGCAGAGAAGGACAACCAAACTCAGGCATGGAAGTGCTGAGCTATGGCGAAAGATTAGCTGAACTGAATTTATTCTCTCTTAGGAAGGAATGATTAAGTGAGGCATATGATCAACGTGTATAAATAAGTGGTCCATATAGTGATCTTAGTGTAGAGTTATTCACTTTAAGATCCTTACAAAGGACAAGGAGGCACTCTTTATGTCTGGAGGAAAATAGATTACCCTTTTGAAAATATAAAAAGTTGGCGCTAACTCAAATATGAATATAACTAAGTAACTTAGTGCATAATCAATAACCACGCAAATAAAAAATAATATAAGAAAAGTCCTCAAAAAGGAACCAAGCACCAAAGAAAAAGTGTGTGTGATGACAGGTTCTCTTAATTAGCTGTGCTTCACCTTCACTCGTGTGGGAGAAATACAGACTCACCAGATGGCTAAATCATGGGAGACTTCATATTCTCAGATCCTTTGGAAGGTATAATGCATCCCTTGACTCAGTTAAAGCAAAAAGACTCACATAACGCAATGTGCTTTAATATATACCAAATGGCCGTAATGGTAAAGTGCTCACTTACATTATAAGGTGCTAATGGGCTAGTGCCAACATGTACAGTGACAGAGACACAGTCCCCCCCCCTCCGTCTCAACGTGCATTCCACCACAGCAAAAAAACTGAACCAGTCGTACCAGAAATTACATCAGCATAGGTGAGCACACAGCCCCAATACATTTCATGATCAACGTTTCATCAGGAAGCTTGCTCTCTGACATTTTATTGTAGCCTTATATACCCTGCTTATCTCGACAAGGCAACCTAATTGGTGGGCAATCATCATTAGTCTTTAGATGAATAATTCCCAAACAAGTGTTTATTTCATTAAAAGTCGCTAACCGCTGTAAATCTTGGTTGCTCAAATAGATATATAAACAGTGAGACAAGTATAAATATAAAATATACAATAACAGTAGACATAATACATCATAACCTAATTAGGATATTCTCAATTATTTCACAGCATCCTCACCCCAACCAAGTACTTGAGTTTTAATGCATATAGATCCAAATTTATTTAACCAATAATAATATTCATAAATGAATAACTCATTTGGATCTAAAATCACATTTATACCACCACCTAGGGTCAAGGAAGTGTAGTATATATGTAGAATACATACAGAAAGTCTTCTTCACAGTAAGAGCTGTGGAAATGTGGAACAGACTTCCTCAAACACTAGTTCTGTCCAGCCCATTCGATTTTTTCTAAATACGGTCTGGATTCTTTACTAAATGCACAAAATATAACTGGACACTAATGCTTATAGGTTATAACACCAGGGGTGGTTGATCCAGGGAATATCCAACTGCCTCCTTGGAGAATCAGTAAAAAATTTTCCCCTGCTGGAGCAACATGTATCATGCTGTATTGTTTTGCTTTCCTCTAGATCAGGGATATGTAATTAGCGGACCTCCAGCTGTTGCAGAACTACAAGTTCCATCATGCCTCTGCATCTGGGTGTCATGCTTGTGGCTGTCAGAGTCTTACTATGCCTCATGGGAATTGTAGTTCTGCAACAGCTGGAGGTCCGCTAATTGCATATCCCTGCTCTAGATCAACTGTGGGTATAGGGTTGTGTAGAAGAAGGTTTTCTACTTATAATGTTTTCTTATATTGATTGAACTATGTAACTATATTGATTTGAGAATTACATTTAATTCTGTTTGTCTTCTGCCTCGAATAATCTCCTCCTTCTAGGTTCTACCTACAAGCTGGTTTGTTACTTTACAAACTGGTCACAATACAGACCCGAGCCTGCAAAGTATGTGCCAGGGAATATTGACCCGCAGCTCTGCACTCATCTCATGTATGCCTTTGCCACCATGAGTGAGCACAAGATTGCGCCATACGAGTGGAATGATGATGTACTGTACAAGCAGTTTAATGACCTAAAGCAACAGTCAGTATCACAAATATTTTCATATTGGATGTGTGCTCATGTAATGTTAAATGGGGAACTTTAAGTGCATCCTTCTGCTGTAATATCTGTTAACTCCATTGGGAAGACAGATAAAATACACGCATTTTAAGATATCCACTTTGTCTTCTATAACTATATTTTGTTAATTTCTCCTGTAGTGAACAAATATATTATGAGTTTTTTTTCTGTTGTTACTTGTTGCTTTTTTTTACTAACTTTCTTTTTCCAGATTTTTCCTGTTATATTCCATGTAAATTTGCAGCATTTGCAACTTTCAAGATTTAAAACCTAGAAACATAGAAGAGTGACAGCAGATAAAGACCAAGTGACTCATCGCGTTTGCCCCTTTTTTAATTTAGTATAGGTCTATGTTTGTCCCAAGCAGATTTAAATGTACTTACTGTAGAATGACTTACTACCTCTGCTGGAATTCTCTTTCAAGCATCAAGTACTAAATTGGTAAAATAATATCCTCTGAAGTAGGACAGGGGAAAAAATCGATTTAAATCTTGAATCGAGTTGAGAGGTCAAATCGATTCAAAATTTCAGCAAATCGTTTTTTTTAGATTTTCTTTTTTTTTCACCGTATCCGCGGCCTCCCCTAAAAACTCCTGGCCGCAGCTTCTCAGGACTGGCGTGGTGTCCATAAAAAAAAAAAAAAAAACTTGATTTGAATTGTGAATCAAGTTTTTTTTTTTTTTTTTTTTTTTTTTTTTTTAAATAGCTGATTTTATTTTGTGAAAATCGCCCAGCTCTACTCTGAAGTTAGTTTTGGTTTCCTTCTCCTAGTTTGAGGCCATAGCTGTGTGGTCTTGAACTTAACTTCATATTGAAAATACTGCCTTCCTGAATCCTTTTAACACACTTAATAGATTCAGACACTTTAGTCATGTATCCCTTTCCCTAAGCGTGTGCATAATACTGCTGTCTCTCCTGATGCGTTTTATCCCTTTCACCATTTCTCTTGTCCATTTCTAGACTTAATCTATCTTATGAATATATTTTTGTTAGTGAGGCATCCAGTAAAGACTATATTTCTCCTGCTGGAGTGATTCTTCTATTAATGCTCCCCAGAGTTCTGTTCACTCTCTTCAATGCCTGGCAAAACTTGTTTCACTCTTTGCAGTTATCTGAAATAAGCATCCCCAAATCTTTTCCTCTATACATCTGGCCAACACTGTCTCCCAGTATTATACACTATCAGAAGATTATTTTTCCCTAAGTATTATTTTGCATTTAGAAACTTTGATCTTCAGTTTCTACATTTTTAAATTGGCATTGAGGTTTATACCCTACCATATTGAAAATGTTATTTTTCATCCATACTTATTTCCTTTTATTCATAGTAATTTATGATATGATTTTTCAAGTCCTATTTAGTTTTTGTTTAGCTTTTAACGTTGTAAAATTCATTTTGTTTGCAGCCACTGGTTCAGCATGTAATTATATACCTAAAAACTGTTACTAAATTGTGTCTTTGTTGATGAAATGTTTCTAGACCTGCACGTTTAATATGGTGTTTGGTCTACTGTATTGGAAATGACCAAATTTAGCAACATGTTCGCTCTAGTTGGTTTTGCTAGCACATGGTTATGGTAGTTGCTTTGTATCATTAGTAACATTATGGGGGTTATATACTTGGAAGTGCAATCGCTGTAGATCTGAGAGGGACATGCAAGGAAAATGCACGTGATTGGTTGATAAAATCAGCAGAGCTTTATTTCAGATATTCCCCTCAGATTTAAAGCGACTGCACTTCCAAGTGCACTTGTAGTGCAAAGTGGATTTGCCTTTCGTAAATAACCCCCATGTGTCTTTTAGAAGAATCTCTGGCTTCATTGTCATAGCTGAAATAAGCTGAATAAGTACCTAATTTCCGCTTTTTGCATTTTCCATTTTGTACCAATATTTGGTGCTAAGAACAGCTTTATACTGTATGTGGGGTGGTTGATTACCAACCCCAAAAACATTATATTTTTTTTCTGTCACACTTTACTAATAGACTTAAAAAAAAAAAAAAAAATCTGGAGACTGCAACAGCTTTATAAAGTTTCTTATCGAGTTTCATTTTTCATTCACTGGGAAACTAAATACACAATCTGATTGGCTGATGTGGAGAACCTACTCACTTTTGTAAAGATTTCCAGCTTTAGTTATATTACATTAAATTCACTCTGTGCCAGCTATTATTAAACACCTGTTGTCTGAAATTAATATTTAGTCTATGCCCTGTACTTTGTTCCAGGAATCCAAAGTTGGTAACGATACTGGCAATTGGTGGCTGGAACTTTGGGACACAGAAGTAAGTCCATTAATGAAATAAAAGTTATGGTACAATATTTATAATGAAATCAGCTCACTTACACACACAATAGTTCATGCTCTATAGACTATTTAGCAAATTTTGGATCTGTTCACATCCTTAGGTTCACAGATATGGTTGCCTCTGCTGGCAACCGTAAAATTTTCATTGATTCTGTGATCGCACATCTTCGAAAATATAACTTTGATGGCATTGACCTTGACTTTGAGTACCCAGGATCCAGAGGCAGTCCACCTGAGGACAAGCAAAGATTTACTATTCTGATAGAGGTGAGAATATAAAAAGCTCTTGACTTTGTAAGTTTATATATAATTAGTACAGTTGTTATTCACTAACTGGGGTTATGATCCTTACTGGGTCAAGCCCTTTTAGATTTCAGTGATATAAAGTAGTCAGGGATCTTCTTATCGGGTGCTGTGATGCCTGTTTTCCACAAACAGAAACCAGTGTGGATGAGCCAGAGTAATCAGCATTTGCCAGCTTTTATCTAATAAGAACAAAAATATGGCTATGGCTACTGAGCAAGATGCCAATTGATTTAATGTTTCTTGCCACATCACCTGCATTGCTCAAAGGCTTTCCACTTCCCTTGGCTTGCAAATATATTGCATATAATATCCTGTTTTTCTATGCTTACATTGTTATTAATAAAGTAGTAATAAACCCTCAGCTTTTTTTGGTTAACACACTGAGCACAATCAAATAAACATTCCCCAGTAAATGATTTGTTAAATTTCTTAAACTTGCACCGGCAGTTTACCATTTTAATTTTCAATCATTTTTATTGGCAGATTTCAAGTAATACATATCAAACAGATACAAATGATTAATGGAGAGAGTTATTATCCAACTAAATCAACCAATGATGACATACAAAACAGGAGGAGTGGTTTACAGCTTTTAATGATGCTGACTTCTGCTCTCTTAGTTCTACTTTCCTGAACGTCTGATCTTCACAGGAAAGAGTTAACAGTGGACAGTGCAGTGTGCACTCAGTCAGTTAACTTGGAGAAAGTAGGGGAGAGGAGGGGGGTTGAGCAGGAGAGTGCTGTGCCATCCTAGTCTATGGGGCTTTGTATTTCCATTGATGCACACAGTGTAGGGAGACACAACTCTAGTCTCTGCATCTCAGGGTAACTCCATAGGATGCTGCAAGAAAAGGCTTGAAACAGGAAACCTGGGGCAGTGGTCGTGGCAGCAGCTTAAATTGGAACACAGGCAAAGATTAAAAGATAAAGAAGCTGCATGCTCTGTATGGGATTACATTAGTTACTGAATGTGCTTAAACAATGAAGGGTTTAATCTCACTCTAAGCACTCTCTGTGCTGCCACTCAGAATTTACATACAGGCATACCTAAGTTTTAAGTACACAATGGAGTTTATTTACTAAAGCTGGAAAGTGCAAAATCAGGCTCACTTCTGCATAGAAACCAATGAGCTTCCAGATTGTATTACCAAAGCTTAATTGAAGTTGGAGGTAGAAGCTCATTGGTTTCTTTACAGAAGTGAGCCTGATTTGGCACTTTCCAGCTTTAGTAAATAAACCCCATTGTGTACTTAAAAGTGGGGTATGCCTGTAGTTACATAGTAGGTGAGGTTGAAAAAAGACTCAAGTCCAACCTATGTGTGTGATTATATGTCAGCATTACATTGTATATCCCTGTATGTTGCTGTTGTTCAGGTGCTTATCTAATTGTTTTTTGAAACTATTGATGCCCCCCGCGCTGAAACCGCCACCCATGGAAGGAAATTTCACATCCTTGCCACTCTTACAGTAAAGAACACTCTACGCAGTTTAAGGTTAAACCTCTTTTCTTCTAATTTTAATGAGTGGCCACATGTCTTATTAAACTCCCTTCCGCGAAAAAGTTTTATCCCTATTGTGGGGTCACCAGTATGGTATTTGTAAATTGAAATCATATCCACTCTCAAGCGACTCTTCTCCAGAGAGAATAAGTTCAGTGCTTGCAACCTTTCTTCATAACTAATATCCTTTATTAGCTTTGTTGGCCTTCTTTGTACTCGCTCCATTTCCAGTACATCCTTCCTGTGGACTGGTGCCCAGACAGCATACTCCAGGTGAGGGTGGACCAAAGTCTTGTAGAGTGGGAGAATTATCACTTTATCCCTGGAGTTAATCCCTTTTTTAATGCATGCCAATATTCTGTTTGCTGTGTTAGCAGCAGCTTGGCATTGCATGCTATTGCTGAGCCCATCATCTACTAAGTCCCCCAGGTCCTTTTCCATCCTAGAATCCCCCACAGATTCACCCCCCAGTGAGTAGATTTCATTCATATTTTTCCACCCACATGCATTATTTTAAATTTTTCTACATTAAATCTCATTTGCCATGTAGTTGCCCCATTCATTTGTTCAGATCTTCTTGCAAGATTTCCACATCCTGCGGAAAAGTTATTGCCCTGCTTAGCTTAGTGTCATCCGCAAATACAGAGATTGAACTGTTTACCCCATCCTCCACATCGTTTATACAAAACTTAAACAGGATCGGTCCCAGCACAGAACCCAACCAAGCCTGACCATTATGAGCATTCCCCATTTATCACCACCCTCTGAACTCGCCCTTGTAGCCAGTTTTTAATCCATATACTCACCCTATGGTCCATGCCAACTGTGTCAAATGCTTTTGTAAAAGCCAGATACACCACATCTATGGGCCTTCCTTTATCTAGATGGCAGCTCACCTCCTCTTAGAAGGTTAATAGATTGGTTTGGCAAGAACGATTCTTCATGAATCTATTACTGCTAATGATACTGTTTTCATTACTAAAATCTTATATATAGTCCCTTATCATCCCCTCCAAGAGCTTGCATACTATTGATGCTAGGCTAACTGGTCTGTAATTCCCGGGAATGTATTTTGGCCCTTTTTTAAATATTTGTGTTACATTGGCTTTTCTCCAATCAGCTGGTACCATTCCAGTCAGTAGATTGTCAGTAAAAATTAGGAACAATGGTCTGGCAATTACTTGACTGAGTTCCTTGTGCAAGCCATCTGGTCCCAGTGATTTATTAATGTTAAGTTTCCCAAGTCTACTTCTAATTCTGTCCTCTGTTAGCCATGAGGGTGCTTCCTGTGATGTGTCATGAGGACAAACATTTTAGTTTTGGTTACTGAAGCCTAATGAGAAGATTAAATCGCCCCATCCCTTGTAACCAGATGTCCTTCCTCATTCTTTATAGGGCCAATATGGTCTGTCTCCCTTTTTTACTGTTTTTATATACTTAACAAATTTCTTGGGATTTTTTTTTGCTTCCCTCCGCTATGTGTCTTTCACGTTCTATCTTAGCCGCTCTAATTGCACCCTTACATATCTTGTTGTAGTCTTTGTAAAGTCTGAATGCTGATGATGATCCCTCAGCCTTGTATTTTTTGAAGGCCTTCTCCTTTGCTTTTATATGCATTTTTACATTGGAGTTAAGCCATCCAGGACTTTTGTTCAATCTTTAAAATTTATTTCCCAATGGGATGCACTGGCTAATGCCCTTATTTAATATGATCTTAAAGAAAACCTATCTCTCCTCCATGTTCTTTTTTTCTAAGATTTCATCCCAATTTATATCTTCTAGCAAGGTTTGTAGTTTAGGCAAATTGTCTCTTTTGAAATTCAGTCTTTGTGTTCCCCCTATGTTTCCTATTTGTGTGATTTATACTGAAGCCAATTGTGTTTGCTGTTTCCTAAATTGCCCCGTATTACCACATCTGTGATCAGGTCTGTATTGTTGTTAATCATTAGATCTAGTAACGCCTTGTTTCTACTTGGTGTGTCTACCATCTGACCCATGAAATTGTCCTGCAAGACATTTAGGAACTGGCAAGCCTTAGACGAATGAGTGTGTCCCTCCGCCCAGTATACGTCTGCATAATTAAAATCCCCCATTATGATAACACTTCACATCCTTGCTATTAATCCAAATTGTGATAGGAGGTCTCCTCCTCCTCTCTCAGGTTAGAGGGCCTATAGTATACTCCCAGTATTATTTTCTCCTTAGCTTCATCCCTTTGGAGCTCAACCCATAAGGGTTCCACCTTCTCCCTAGCTCCCTTATTGATGTCATCTCTCACATTCACTTGTACATTATTTTTGATATATAGGCATACCCCTCCCCCTTTTATACCCTCTCTATCCCTGCGATAAAGGGAATACCCTTGAATGGTTGCCAGCCAATCATGAGAGCTGTTGAACCAGGTCTCTGAAATTCCCACAAAATCAAAATCCTTGTTCCACAGTATCTCTAGTTCACCCTTCAGGCCAAAATATTCAACTTGCCTACATAGATTTTAGTCCATGCTCTATGTATTCTGCTTAAACTGCAACCAGGCAAAGAACAGTTTAAACATAACAGCAGTGTGAATGTACTGTATGTGTATATCGGAGGCCTTATTGGGCCCCCTATGAGTGCAGGCCCGGTTACATGGCAACTACAGAAATCCCTGTTTTTGTATTACTAGAGGTAACCTTAAATATGTAAAAATCACACTACCCTCTGTTGCTTTATGTAATATGGCAATAATATTTATGACCCCACACATTGCACTTTAAAAAAAAAGTTCAACACTGTTTTCTTTGTGCATTACCTACTGTTTGGCAGTCTTATAACCGCTTGCCGACCACTTCCCATCGTTATACGGTGGCAGGTTGGCTCTGCTGTGCAATTTGCCATAGCTGTATGGCGGCTGGCGCAGGCGGATCGGGCGGACTCAATGTCTGCTGGCAACCCGCAATCGTGGTATACAGAGGCAGAATGGGGATCTACCTTTGTAAACAGGGTGGATCCCCATTCTGACAGGAGACATGACAGATTTGTACAAAACTGATCACACATGTCTAGCATTGTCTACCAGTGATCGGGAACAGTGATCTCCGTCATGTCCCTGCCAGCCCATCCCCCCTACAGTTAGAACACACTGAGGGAACACATTTAACCCCTTGATCGCCCCCTAGTGTTAACACTTCCCTGCCAGTGTAATTTTTACACTGATCAGTGCATTATTATAGCACTGATCAATGTAATAATGTCACTGTCCCCAAAAACTGTCATTTGGGGTCAGATTTGTCCGCTGCAATGTCACAGTCCCGCTAAAAATTGCAGATCGCAACCATTACCAGTAAAAACAATAAAAATAAAGTCCCTAAATCTGGTTTGTAGACAAGATACGTTTTACACAAACCAATCGATATACGCCTATTTTATTTTTTTTTTTAGCAAAAATATGTAGAAGAATATATATTGGCCTATACTGATGAATAAACTTGTTTTTTTTTTATAGATATGCATTATAGCAAAAAACATTTTTTTCAAAATTGGCACTCTTTGTTTATAGTACAAAAGATAAAAACCACAGAGGTGATCAAATGCCACCAAAAGAAAGCTCTATTTCTGGGAAAAAAAAGGATGTTAATTTTTGTTTAGGTACAGCATCGCACAACTGCGCAATTGTCAGTTAAAGCAATGCAGTGCCATATCGCAAAAAATGGCCTGCTTATTAAGAGGGCAAATCCTATCGGGGCTGAAGTGGTTAAATATGATTCACTTATCATGGGTAACCAAACTGACTTTTTTGATTTGCGCAATGATCATTTTTGTCTTTGTCAGGAAATGCTTGCGGCATTTAATGCAGAAGCAGCATCTACAAATCTTCCACGACTCTTGATCACAGCAGCTGTGTCTGCAGGAAAAGGAACCATTGATGCTGGATACGAAATTGCAAATATTGGAAAGTAAGCTAAATAACTGTAATTGTGTTGAGATAGAAATAGATAGCATAAATCTCTTTCCCTTTATAAGTAAGCTATATACTTTATATAGAAAATATGTTGAAAATCGATGTTTAGCAATGATATATTAATGATGCCAAGCTGATGGTACAACTTTAACTCAAGCTTAGACTAAATGTATGATGCAGCTAACAAGCTAATGCCGCGTACACACGATCGGAATTCTCATCGGAAAAAGCTCTGATGGTTTTCCTGATGGAATTCTGATGGAATTCCACTCAAGCTGTCTTGCCTACACACGGTCACAATATCTACGACAGGACTAGAAAAAGAAAGTTCAATAGCCAGTAGCCAATAGCTTCTGTCTGGTAGTTGAATCTGAGCATGTGTGATTTTTGCATCAGGAAAATTGAGAACATGCTATCAATTTTTGTCTGGCGGAAATTCGGACAGCTAAAGTCCAATGGAGCATACACACGGTCACATTTTCCGATGAAAAGCCCTTATCTGTCTTTTTCTGGCCGGAATTCTGATCGTGTATACGCGGCATTAGGCTTGTTGTACGAAGCAACTATGAGCAGCACCAGAGGCATCTGGGATCCCAATATTACCCACCAATCTCTGTGTTTTGATCCTAAAATAGATAGTGTAATAGTGTAAATATCAGTGTAGGAGTATTGAAGACTATATGTGTTTGTGAAAAGAATGGTCATATGCCTTATATTGTGTATTATGGGTGATAACACATTTTATCAATGCTATCTCCACCCAACTCAAAGTCACTTCTTGTTTCATGTTTGTTCACAGACTCCTGGATTTCATCAGCATTATGACCTATGATTTCCATGGTGGATGGGACACTCTCTCTGGACACAACAGCCCCCTGTGTCAGGGATCCACGGACAAGGGAGATTTAATATACTTCAATATTGTAAGACAAGTTCTATGTAATACAAAAGTCAGTCTTTAAATGTAACTTTGGCCAGGCCATTGGCATTCAAGTATCAACAAGGTAGAAAGTCATCTCTGACCTCTCTTGCTACAAGCACCATGTAGCCCTCAAAACGAAAAGCAAAAGTAAATAATCACTTATCTAAGCCAGCTCAATTCTCCCTTTTATTCTCAACAGTGACTTACAGAATTCTAATATCTAATAAGAACTTAGAATGGGGGGGGGGGGGGGTAGGGTGAGCTGAGGTACTGGGAGAGCTGACTTCAATGCTTCTGCTGTGAATTATAAAGATGAGTTGCTCCGCAGTGCTTACAGCTACATACTTTAGTGATGACTTGTTTTAAAACCCAAGCCCATATTAGCCTATCTGCAAAGAGAAAAAGATTAGCTTTCTATAGCGATGAATGTATGTGATTACCATTACATAGTACAAATTAAGAGGGCACCTATTAAAGGTTTATTTGATTTATGAATGTTCTGTGAATGGCTATGGGGAGAGGTTGATGGATAAACAACACTAGTTCTTTTCCCCATGAGACTCATAGCTCTCAAATGCAGCAGGAGCTGTACAGCATAAATAAATGTATAGTGCAGAGAAGTGATCTGGCCATGATATTAGCATGTCTGCCCTGCAGGGTCCTCAGTTAGAATTCTGACAGGACACTATCTGCATGGAGTTTGCATGTTCTTTCAGTGCGTGCATAGGCTTCCTCCTGTACTCCAAAGATATGCTGGTAGGATAATTGACCCTAGTATTTGTAATAAGGACTAAGGCTTGATTCACACCTATGCAGGTACATTTTGCATTTTTCAACACACGTTTTTGATCCATTGAAGTCTATGGAAAAAAAATCTCTGGCCCTTTCCATAAAAGGCACAATTGTGAACTATATCCATAGGAAACCATGTTAAATGGACTGTAGTGTGTTTCTGGAAACTGAAAATGCACAAAAAAATGCATAGGTGTGAACCAGGACTTAAAATTTTGAGCAGGGAATGAGGCAAATGTAATAAAGTATTCAAATCGCTGCGCACATTGTTGATGCTATACAAATGCCTGTAATAATTTAATGGCATACACCTCAGTGGAGATAACATTTGTTTACACACTAGAAATTACAAAATTCTCTGTGCCTGGAGTTCTGCTTTAAATATAGTGATTTGTAGTGCAATCATGCTGCCTCCCTGCCCCCCCCCCACAAAAAAACCTGTAAGACAAAGATGTAATGAGCTTAGTATGCATCGCATACTAGCTCAGTATGAAATATCTTGGAACGAAGCCCTCTCAAAATGGCTAACATCTTCCCTTGTGTTTCTTCCGGGTTCGTGGGCTCTGGCGCTGTGATTTGCCGAAGCCACAATAATGTCACCCCTGAGCATGTGCACAGGAGCCGCCAGTCACGAAACCACAGCCATTACATCAGCGCACATGTGACAATGACATAATCAATGCAGTATAAAGTAAATATCTCCTAAACGGTGCATTTACAGTACCTATAGGTAAGCCTTATAATAGGCTTGCCTATAGGTACAAACAAACAAGGGGAGTTTACGTCCTCTTTAACAACTGTTGAGATAGCATATCAGCCAGGCAGGGAGTGTGTTGCTTTCAGTGAATTGACTGATAGCTCACACTCCTATACCACCATTTCAATAGGCTAGTAGTTTTTTTTGTCTTACCTATAACAACATGTAATTCCATCATTCTATGATTTGTCTATTCATCACCAGAATTTTGCAATGAATTACTGGAAAGAAAATGGTGTTCCAGCTGAAAAACTTCTAATGGGATTCCCAACATACGGCAGAACATTTAGGAACCCTAATCCTAATCTATGTGATGTGGGGATACCTGTATCCGGAGCAGGATCAGCTGGCACATACACTCGAGAGGCTGGCTTCTGGGCCTACTATGAGGTGATATTTTTCTACAATAATATATACAATAAATAGTAGCAATTGCAAGGGTTATTTTTACTGCTGCCTGAAGTTGATTAAGCATGTAGGGAATTTGTAAGTTTGCACATTTGTAAAGTTAATGTCAATGTCAGGTTAGCAGTGCTTTATTTATTTTGCTGCTCTGCTAATGCTACTTAGGATGTAACATCTTAAGTTACCTAATACATTAAATAACAAAAGCCATTTTACAACAGCAGTTTTGGCTGAAAGCAGAAATAAAGGCCACCTTTTTGTGGTTAGTTTTCCTGCTTTGTCAGGAGGAATTCCTGAAAGTTAAAAGTTGTCAAACTAACCTAAACTAACCTACTGTCTTTTTACGAGGCAGCTAGCAAATGCTTGCACAAGGAGTTGACTGTGAATACAGTATATGTGGACCTTGCTTTGAGGGCCCGTTCACACCAGAATGCTGTGTGGGAAATCTGCATTCCATGCACTTTTCCAGCACCATGTTCAAAATGCACTTCAGTTGCAATCTGCAGCAGGTTTCAACATTAACCACTTAAGGAACCAGGCCTCTTTTTCAGACTTGGTGTTTACATGTTTAAAACATTTTTTTTTATATAAAAAAACCCCCAAACATTATAAATTGTTTTTTTTTCGAACACCCTAGAGAATAAAATGGCGGTCATTGAAATACTTTTTTTCACACCATATTTGCGCAGCGGTCTTACAAGCACACTTTTTTTTTTTTAAATCACTTTTTTGAATAAAAAAATAAGACAACAGTAAAATTAGCCCCATTTTTTTATATTGTGAAAGATAATATTATGCCGAGTAAATTGATACCCAACATGTCACGCTTCAATATTGTGCCCGTTCGTGGAATGGCGTCAAACTTTTACACTCAAAAATCTCCATAAGCGACATTTTTAAATTTCTACAGGTTCCATGTTTTGTGTTACAGAGGAGATCTATGGCTAGAATTAATGCTTTCACTCTACCGATCGCGGCGATACCTCACATGTGTGGTTTGACTACCGTTTTCATATGCGGGTGCTACTCACGTATGCGTTCTCTTCTGCGCGTGAGCTCGTCGGAAGGAGGTGTTTTAAAAAAATGTTTGTGTTGTTTCTTATTTATTTTCATTGATTTTATTTATTTTTGCACTGTTTAAAAAAAAAAATGGATCACTTTTATTGTGCCTGAAGAGAAGGATATCTCGGTTGTGGCAGCAGCTGCTGCCGTTACCGGGATATCCCTCTTCAAAAAATGGACGTACATCGTCGTTCGTCGGTCGTAAAGTGGTTAAGGTAATGACAACCTAAACGTAGGTAACAAACGCAGTGCGTTTGCCTGCACTGGATCACATAGTACAGAAGTATGCATGCACTGATTTTGGTTCGGTGCAGTGCAATTTCAGCCCATTTAAAATGAATGGGCTGAAATCGGACCACCCAGAACTGCATGCGAATCGCAGGGGAATGTGCTGTGCACCTCCTATCAACTGCCCTAACACAGCTTCCCACAGGTGGCTAATCTTTCCTCCTCATTTGTCCCTCTTTTTTTGGTCTAAAGATCTTGTTTAACATTGTATTATTTAAACAATTCTACTGGTATATGCTAAACCTTTCATCCTTCTTCTGAATTGTTACCTGTGTTGTTTTTACAAGTCGGTATGAAGGAGGATTGGTGGAAAAAGGACTTGAGGGTTTGCCCAATCATTTTCTGTGTATTAATTCTTTGCAATTTGTGTAAGTGGGGGCATGATCGGGTTGAGTCCCTTGCCTACATACCTTGTGCAAAAAGGTGCCATCCTTTCTCATCTCAGAAACTTGGAAGGTATGGTTAAAAGTGTTTGTAAACCCCCCAAAAAATACAGATCCTGGCCCCTTAAAGCAGATTAAACAACACACAGTGCTTGTGCTGTGTAATCTGCCCCTCTCTAAACAAACAAAAAAAACCTCCCTGAACCTGCCACTTCCTGCATCCCCTCTGTACTGACCACGAAAATCAGGGCTGCTGAGTCCTGACCACCGTGATCAGTGTACATCCCTGTGTCATCCATAACCCTGCTCTGCTCTCCTCCCTCCCCCTCCTACTCGCCCCCTTCCTCTCTGCGTGTCAGCTCTATGTTTGTGTCTCTGTCTCTGCCCCCCTCCCCCATCCCCACCGCTATTAGTATAAATAAACTTTTACAAAATGTCACTACCAGCCCCTCTATTATAGGCAGGCATAGCACACTCTAAGTGTGACAGACATAACCAAGACAGGGGCTTCTAGAGAGGACTAGGAGCAAGCCTCTTACCCAGTATGGCCCAGGGAGAGAGCAGATCATTTTATAATGATGGACCGCTACTTAATGAACACTGAGAACGTGGTTTGGATTACTTCAGATGGGACGGTAATATTTATCCACAATATCTCCCAGGAAATATATAAAGACTATTCCCGGTTTGTTTGATTCTGAACTAGACATGTTAATTGAAATAGCTGGGCACATTGGCCTCTGTTTCATGTTCTTCAATGTAGGAGCCGAAGAGTCTACTATTGAGGTCTCCTATTATGGTCTGTTGCCTACTAGGCCGAGGAGGGGGGAGATCACTGTTTGTCTTGTTAATTGTGCTAATTGGAACATCTTTTGTCTCTCCTAGCAAACCCTTGGGAGATGTGTTTACACTTGTAACAATGTATGTTGTATTTTAGGAGTCTGATGCTAGCAAGTCTTACCTGAAGTGGGGATACCTGATTAATCACAACATTATCTGGGTTGGATTTGTTTCACCTAGGCTGGGTTAATTATGTTCTTGGTTACAGTTTGTATTGTTAGGGTAATGTGATCAGGAGGAGAGAATGTCCTCCTGTGGTATATATTTTATGAGTTTGTTCAAATAACCATTCCATATTCCTACAAGCTAGTATTGTAGAGGTGGCTATAATATCAAGATGTGACCGGGGAGCCCGAGACCTTGTCAGCACAGCGGTATGGGGGAAACCAAAGGTATGATCGTGGCGGCAGACCCCCTCCTCTCTGTCAGCCTCCTCTTCTCTCTGTTAGCCCCCCTCTCCTATCTGTCAGCACCCCTCCTCTCTGTCAGCACCCCTCCTCTCTGTCAGCACCCCTCCTCTCTGTCAGACCCCTTTCCTCTCTGTCAGACCCCTTTCCTCTCTGTTAGACCCCTTTCCTCTCTGTTAGACCCCTCTCCTCTCTGTCAGCCCCCCTCTCCTCTCTGTCAGCACCCCTCCTCTCTGTCAGCACCCCTCCTCTCTGTCAGACCCCTTTCCTCTCTGTCAGACCCCTTTCCTCTCTGTCAGACCCCTTTCCTCTCTGTCAGACCCCTTTCCTCTCTGTTAGACCCCTCTCCTCTCTGTCAGCCCCCCTCTCCTCTCTGTCAGCCCCCCTCTCCTCTCTGTCAGCCCCCCTCTCCTCTCTGTCAGCCCCCTCTCCTCTCTGTCAGCCCTCATCTTCAATGTCAGCCCCCCTCCTTTCTGTCAGCCCCCCCTCCTCTCTGTCAGCCCCCCCTCCTCTCTGTCAGCCCCCCCTCCTCTCTGTCAGCCCTCCTTTCTCTCTGTCAGCCCCCCTCTCCTCTCTGTCAGCCCCCTCTCCTCCCTGTCAGCCCCCTCTCCTCTCTGTCAGCCCCCCCTTTCTCTCTGTCAGCCCCCCCCTTTCTCTCTGTCAGCCCCCTTCCTTTTTTCAGCCCCCTCCTCTGTCAGCCCCCCCTTCCCCTCTTTCAGCCTCCCCCTCCTCTTCCCTGTCCCCTGTCAGCTACTCCCCCTCTCTGTCAGCTATCCCCCCTCTCTGTCAGCTATCCCCCCTCTCTGTCAGCTATCCCCCCCTCTCTGTCAGCTATCCCCCCCTCTCTGTCAGCTATCCCCCCCTCTCTGTCAGCTATCCCCCCCTCTCTGTCAGCTATCCCCCCTCTCTGTCAGCTATTCCCCCCTCCCTGTCAGCTATTCCCCCCTCCCTGTCAGCTATTCCCCCCTCCCTGTCAGCTATTCCCTCCTCCTCTGTCAGCTATTCTCTCCTCCGTCAGCTATTCTCTCCTCCGTCAGCTATTCTCTCCTCTGCCAGCTATTCTCCCCTCTCTGTCAGCTATTCTCCCCTCTCTGTCAGCTATTCTCCCCTCTCTGTCAGCTATTCTTCCCTCTCTGTCAGCTATTCTTCCCTCTCTGTCAGCTATTCTTTCCTCTCTGTCAGCTATTCTTTCCTCTCTGTCAGCTATCCCCCCTCTCTGTCAGCTATTCCCCCTCCCTGTCAGCTATTCCCCCCTCCCTGTCAGCTATTCCCCCCTCCCTGTCAGCTATTCCCCCCTCCCTGTCAGCTATTCCCCCCTCCTCTGTCAGCTATTCTCTCCTCCGTCAGCTATTCTCTCCTCCGTCAGCTATTCTCTCCTCCGTCAGCTATTCTCTCCTCCGTCAGCTATTCTCTCCTCCGTCAGCTATTCTCCCCTCTCTGTCAGCTATTCTCCCCTCTCTGTCAGCTATTCTCCCCTCTCTGTCAGCTATTCTCCCCTCTCTGTCAGCTATTCTTCCCTCTCTGTCAGCTATTCTTCCCTCTCTGTCAGCTATTCTTCCCTCTCTGTCAGCTATTCTTCCCTCTCTGTCAGCTATTCTTCCCTCTCTGTCAGCTATTCTTCCCTCTCTGTCAGCTATTCTTTCCTCTCTGTCAGCTATTCTTCCCTCTCTGTCAGCTATTCTCCCCTCTCTGTCAGCTATTATCCTCTCTCTGTCATCTATTCCCCCCCGCCTCTATCAGCTATTCCCCCCATCAGCTATTCTCCCCTCTCTGTCAGCTTTTTACCCCTCTCTGTCAGCTATTCCCCCCTCTCTGTCAGCTATCCCCCCCTCTGTCAGCTATCCCCCCCCCCTCTGTCAGCTATCCCCCCCCCTCTGTCAGCTATCCCCCCCTCTGTCAGCTATTCCCCCCTCTCTGTCAGCTATTCCCCCCTCTCTGTCAGCTACTCCCCCTCTCTGTCAGCTATTTCCCCCTCTCTGTCAGCTATTCCCCCCTCTCTGTCAGCTATTCCCCCCTCTCTGTCAACTACTCCCCCCTTCTCTTTCAGTTACCCCCCCTTCTCTTTCAGTTACCCCCCCTCTCTGTCAGCTACTCTGCCCCTCTGTCAGCTACTCCCTCCTCTGTCAGCTACTCCCCCCCTGTCAGCTATTCCCCCCCTCTGTCAGGTATTCCCCCCTCTCTGTCAGCTATTTCCCTCTCTCTGTCAGGCCACCCCCTCTTACCGCCTTTCTCACTCACCCCTTCTCCCTCTCAGCCCCCTTCTCTCTCCCACCCCTCCTCTTTCTCTCTCACCCCACTCCCCCTCACACCCCCAATCCCCTCCACCTCTTTCTGACCCCCCTCTTTCTTCTGCCTCCTCACCCCCTTACCTCCTCCTCTCACCCTTTCTCACCTTCCTCCTCCAGCTCTTCTCCCCCCTCAGGGGAAAAGGGCCCAATGATTCCTAACAGCGGCCCTGTGAGTAAGTACATAAGTTCAGATGCATTTTGATTCCTGTGTCCTGCCGACACACTGGGCACAGTGATGCAGCACCTGCCTCTACTTTGCCTTCTCTCCCAGCCCCCCCACACAATGGAAGCAAAGAAGGAAAATAGCACTACAGTAGAGCAGCTTTCGCTCCGCCTCCAAACTCCGACTCCCACACTCAAAATGGCTCTCGGTAAGGCAGTCTAATGTGGGTCTTTAGAGGCAGGGGAGACTGATGGGGGGTGGGGGTTCCCTGATCGAATAGAGGTCTCTAAGGGGGGTGCTGATTTAAGGGGACCTAATGGGGGTCCTCTATGGGGGACCTCTAAATTATGGAGGGGGTAACACTGACCTGTATTTTATGATGGTGGGGTGACAATGACCCCTGTGTTATAGGAGGTAACACTGTCCAATAAAGTGTGTCGCATTATTGCTCTCCTTAGTGCACCCAAAGGTGTCCCAGGTCTTTACAATCCTGTAGTGTACGCTAAAAAAACAATTTGCCATGCATCGCTAAAGTGTTTGGGTTTGGCTTGAAGAAAAGGTGGCAACCCTGATAAGTACATGTTTAAAAAAGTCAGTAGCTACTCATTTTTTTCTAGAATTCGGTTTCTGTTTATTATTTAAATTGCATTGACTATTCGTGTACAAAAATGTACAATATACTGTTTGGTTTTATTTGTATGCTTTGTTTTTAATAAAGCTTTTTGTTGGATAAAAAATAAAACATTTAAAAGTAATACACTTAATTTGTTTATCCAAGGAGTATTTGATATGCTCAGGGATCAAGAGGGATTTATTTAATTAAACAATGTGTTTAGGGTTCTGAGGATTCAGGTTTCTATTTTTTTTTTTTACTTAATGGACATGTGTCTTTTTTACCTGATTCACTATATAACTAAAACTTTTTATTCATGTATTCTTCCAGATCTGCACATGGCTTAAGGGGACCACGGTGAAATGGATTCCAGACCAGAGGGTACCATATGCTTGTAAAGATAATGAATGGGTTGGATTTGACAACCAAGAGAGTTATGAATGCAAAGTAAGACAGAGTTTATTTACAAGAAATATGTCTTTTTTTTTTTTTTTTATCAGGGGTGGGCTAAATTGTTATCCTGCAGGGGGTTACCTTGGAACCACAAACTTCATTACCCAATATTTAACCACTTTTCTACTCCAACCATTTCCTCATTTTTTTATCGTACATCATGGTCTTACTTTGTGGATTGTGGGCTACCTTCAAGTGATGGACACTGGCACACCCTAAGACAAGAATTCCACTCCCTATATAAAAATGAGGAAGTGTCTAGAGGAGATAGTATGTATCGTAGGGTGACACTACGAACACACCAGTATTAATGTGCCAACATCCCGATATGGGTTACATAAGGAAAAAAGACTAATATTGGGTGGACTTTATACGACACATGAGTATTCAATCTAAAAAGTATTATAAATATTTTATTATTTAATTATTAAAATATGTCATACACATAAAACAGTCACATAAGTACAGCAATTATTTGAATAAAACATAGTGTTGCTTGACCCATATTGCCTGACCACTGACATCTTCCAGTAAAGTATAAAATACAATAGTTAATAATACAAAGCCATTGGTTTGGTCTCCAGTAGTAGAAAAATATTCAGAGTCCCAGAGAGCGGTGTCAGGTATGTGGGCCCGTATTTTTAGTTAGCAAGATAGCTCGACATGTTCCACGCTAGTTTAGCACTTCTTCAGGAGAGATTCGCACGTAGGATTTGAAAAACTCTAAGTATAAATATTTTTCAGATTGCTGGTAAGCAAGCAAAAGATGCTGTGGAAATGTTCATGGCTGAGTGTCACTTCGTATATACCCTTCACAATTGAGTGCGTCTTTAACCACAGATAAAGTACCAAATGTATCGCTGAATATTGCAAAAGATAGTATATACTGGACACTTAGATCAAATGGCCAGACCAAAGTATCACCCGCTAAATTGCAATCTCCTGAAGGAGAGAGAACACCTCCACCATAACTGAATCCTGCTGCATCAATGACACAGCTATTCCTACGGCTTTCTATTGTTAACTATTGTATTATATACTTTACTGGAGAATATCAGTGGTCAGGCAATATGGGTCAGCAACACTATGTTTTATTCAAATAATTGCTGTACTTATGGGACTGTTTTATGTGTATGACATTTTTGATAATTAAATAATAAAATATTTCTAATACTTTTTAGATTGAATACTCATGTGCCGTATAAAGTCCACCCAATATTAGTCTTTTTTCCTTACACTCCCTATATAACCTCTCCCACTACTGCGAGTACCTCAGTGTCTTAGGTGTTGGTCATGAGTAAAGAAGCACATCTTTACTCGTGACCAACACCTAAGACACTGAGGTATTCGCAGTAGTGGGAGAGGTTATATAGGGAGTGTAAGGAAAAAAAGACTAATATTGGGTGGACTTTATACGGCACATGAGTATTCAATCTAAAAAGTATTAGAAATATTTTATTATTTAATTATCAAAAATGTCATACACATAAAACAGTCACATAAGTACAGCAATTATTTGAATAAAACATAGTGTTGCTTGACCCAAATTGCCTGACCACTGATATTTTCCAGTAAAGTATATAATACAATAGTTAACAATACAAAGCCATTGGTTTGGTCTCCAATAGTAGAAAAATATTCAGAGTCCTAGAGAGCGGTGTCAGGTATGTGGGCCCGTATTTTTAGTTAACAAGATAGCTCGACATGTTCCACGCGAGTTTAGCACTTATTCAGGAGCGATTCGCGCGTAGGATTTGAAAAACTCTAAGTATAAATATTTTTCAGCTTGCTGGTAAGCAAGCAAAAGATGCTGTGGAAATGTTCATGGCTGAGAGTCACTTTGTATATACCCTTCACAATTGAGTGCGTCTTTAACCACAGATAAAGTACCAAATGTATCGCTGAATATTGCAAAAGATAGTATATACTGGACACTTAGATCAAATGGGCAGACCAAAGTATCACCTGCTAAATTGCAATCTCCTGAAGGAGAGTGAACACCTCCACCATAACTGAATCCTGCTGCATCAATGACAGAGCTATACCTACGGCTTTCTATTGTTAACTATTGTATTATATAGTTTACTCGAGAATATCAGTGGTCAGGCAATATGGGTAAAGCAACACTATGTTTTATTCAAATAATTGCTGTACTTATGTGACTGTTTTATGTGTATGACATTTTTAAAGTCCACCCAATATTAGTATTTTTTCCTTACACTCCCTATATAACCTCTCCCACTACTGCGAGTACCTCAGTGTCTTAGGTGTTGGTCACGAGTAAAGATGTGCTGTGCTGAGCTCCACTGAAATATTCCTTGCTGGGGCAGGCTATGCAACCATTTCCATTCAAAGCGTCTTTTCAGGCCGAATTGAATGGTACCCGGGCCTCATGGCGGAAGAAATTAGTTTTAGCCTGTAACACTTTTTAGAGAGCTGGACCCCGGGATCCAGTGCTTTGGTTTTTTTCAGCCATAAAGTTTTCCTGGCGGGGTGCTTTACGGGTCCAGGAATGTGAATCCCCCTATAAAAAGGGGTGCCGATTCCTGAAGGTTTTTTAACGGAGCCCACCGTGAGGGGTGAAGATTGGGTCTGTTGGTTTTACCACAGAATCCCTGTAGCGGGAAAGGTAAGCTGCAGACTTCCCTCCGGCGAGCAGTTCCAGGCATCCGGTAGGGTGTTGGGGGGAATTTTTTACCAAAACACCCCCCACCTGTACAGAAGCCCTCCCCCTCTCTCTGGATAGAGGAGGAAGCCACAAACGATCAGCGGATGCCGCTCCATTTTCCACCACCTGCATGGAGGTTTGTCACAGCCTCCTTGCCGCAACCCCCCCCCCCCCCCCACACACACACACACACACACATGCTAATCACCTTGGATTAGAGGCCCACACTCACACGGGAAATGCCCGTGTGAGGAGGAGGGGCATGGTGGGAATACGGAGGGGGTGTGGCTTAGCGCAGCATTGGCGTGCGGCAACGTCCAGCATGGGAGTACTTAAAAAAAATCTCTATTTTGCTGTCTGCAACTGGAGGGACACAAGCAAAAAGGGGGCATGTAAGCATTGACACAGGCATTCCCTTGGCACCTTTACCAAAGCACCAGGCTGAGCACTAATAGTAGCGGCAGTTGCTGGACTATTTGCTCAAGCAGTGGGTGCAATTTCTTCTGGTAGTACCTCTGCATTTGTGCATCAAGCTATGGTCAGAAGGGGAGGTAGAAACACCCCAAAAAAGTACTCAAGAGGGACTCCTTCAAGCTCTAAAAAGCCTAAACTCATCTCCACAATGGCATCCTCCCCTGAGAGATCTGGGGTGGCTGGTCAGAGTGATCATCAGGGCCGTCAAATGTTGCAACTGTTTTCAACACTGCAGCCCCTGTCTATATTACTGAAGAGGTTTTTTAGGCAGCCATGATAGGTTTCGAGGATAGGTTATCGGCTTTAAACGCATCCCAGTGCGGGACAAAAAAGGACAGGTCCCCTTCCATTACCCAGGGCCCTCAAACTGAGGATCTCAGGGCAAGGAAAGATGAATTAACCTCAGAGGACCATGAAGAGGCTGATGACTCCTCTTCTGAAGGGTCAAATGCGGAAGGATCAGCTTTACAATCTGATAGATTGTTGGTGCAATCTCTTACTGAGATGGTTCATTCCACATTTTTGCTACCATTAACTGAGTCGGTTGATAAGCCCACTCCTTGTTTGGGTTCGTTAAAGCCTTCTCAAGCTGTGCATACCTTTCCTGTCCATTCATTGCTGGAAAAGCTTATGTATTCTGAGTGGGATGACCCAGATAAGCATTGTTTTCCTCCTAAAAAGTTTTCAATACTTTATCCTATGGAGGAGAAATTCACTAAAATGTGGGAGATACCAGTAATTGATGCTGCTATATCCTCTGTGAATAAAAGTTTGACTTGTCCGGTAGACAATGCTCGAATGCTTAGGGATCCAACAGACAAAAAGTTGGAATTCTTATTAAAAAACACCTTTTCTCTGGCAGGTTCAGTGACTCAGCCTGCGCTGGCAGCAATTGGTGTATGTCAATCCTTGAGAGACAAGTTTAAACAGGAGCTCAAGGTTATTCCTGATCAGCAGGCCCAGGATTTAGCCGAACTACCAGCAGCGTTATGTTTTGCAATAGACTGCATGAGAGATTCTATTCTTCAAGCCTCACACCTTATGCTTGGGCTGGTGCATATGGTTGAAAAATTGGTCAGTCAAGGCGCCATGCCAAAAGCTTCAGGCTAGTTTTCCTTTTCATGGTAAATGGCTGTTTGGGGATGATTTTCGATAAATACATCCAAAGAATTTCTGGTGGAAAAAGTACTCTTGCCAGTTAGGAAGACAAGTAAACATGTTTCATTTAAACAAGCTCCTTCTCCAGTGCCAGATGCATCAGCCTCCAGGCAGTCACAACGGCCTCCACCGTCAGGTTAAAGATGTAAACCTCAGGGTCAACCCCAGAGACAAAAGAAGTCCTGGGGAGGAAACCTACAAAACAAAATACTAAAGCCTCCTTATGAAGGGGTGCCCCTGCTCTCTCGAGTGTGGGGGAAGACTTCTGCAGTTCTCAAGGGTCTGGCAGGAAGAGTGTCAAGACAAATAGGTGACTTCTTCAATAGCTCTTGGGTACAAGCTACACTTCCGAGAGTCCCTGTCTCCTCGTTTTCTTAGATTAAACGTTCCCAAGGATCCAGAGAAAAAGAAGTCTCTCTTTCAAGAATTGGACCGTCTTTTGTCTCAAAAAGGGATTTAGATGGTCCCCATGCAAGAGCAGGGCTTGGGATTTTATTCAAACCTTTTCATGGTGCCAAAACCAAATGGAGATGTCAGACCCATTCTAAATCTCAAAGATCTAAACCGGTTCCTGAATATCCGCTCTTTCCTTATGGAGTCAATCCAATCAATAGTCTCCATTCTACAAGGAGGAGAAAATCTGGGGTCAATCAACATCAGGGACACATATCTCCATGTGCCGATTTTCCCCACTCACTAGAAATATCTACGCTTCGAGGTAGAAAATCTTAATTTTCAGTTTGTAGCTCTGCCTTTCGGTCTAGCTACTACAAGTGTTTACAAATATCCTGTCCCCTCCTCTGAGCCAGGTTAAGGGCCCAAGTTATAATGATTATAGCTTACCTAGACTATCTACTCTTGATAGACCAATTGGTAGCCCGCTTAGACCAGAGTATGATTACCACAGTCAATGACCTGGAATGCCTAGGTTGGATTCTCAACCTATAGAAATCCTCTTTAAAACTATCAAGGAGATTAGAATACTTGGGTCTGATTATAGATACAGCCCAGAAAAGGGTATTCTTGCCCCAGGCAAAGATCAGTGCCATAAAGGAACTGATTCAGATGGTCAAGGCAAAGAAGAATCCTTCCATTCGACTTTGCAAGAGGTTGTTGGGAAAGATGGTGGCTTCGTTCAGAGCCATTCCTTATGCTCAGTTCCATTCGAGGCTGCTGATAAACCGTATCCTATCGGCTTGCGACAAGAAGGTCCAAGCACTAGATTTCCCAATGCGTCTGCCTCCAAGGGTGCGCCAGAGCCTCAGTTGGTGGTTAATAACCAAGAATCTGCAAAAGGGAAAATCCTTCCTACCAGTTACCTGGAAGGTGGTAACAACAGATGTCAGCCTTTCAGGTTGGGGAGCAGTCCTGTAAGAGGCGACTGTCCAAGGGAAATGGTCCAGATCAGAAATTACTTTGTCCATCAACGTTCTAGAGATTCAGGCAGCATGCTTGGCCCTGAGG
This sequence comes from Lithobates pipiens, assembly GCF_037356315.1. Taxonomy (NCBI): domain Eukaryota; kingdom Metazoa; phylum Chordata; class Amphibia; order Anura; family Ranidae; genus Lithobates; species Lithobates pipiens. Next base: position 281,070,903 of record NW_027507748.1, on the reverse strand, counting down.
GCCTGGACGCTTAGGTTACTGAACTCTCCTGTCAGGATCAAATCCGACAATGCCACAGCAGTGGCCTATATCAATCATCAAGGGAGCATGAGAAGTCGTGCGGCCCAAAGAGAGGTGAACCATATCTTAACTTGGGCAGAAAACAATGTACCTTGCCTATCGGCAGCCTTCATTCCAGGAATAGAAAATTGGCAGGTGAACTACTTGGGTCGCCAGCAGTTGTTCCCGGGAGAAGTGGCCCTTCACCCTAATATCTTCCTGGCAATATGTCGGAGATGGGGGATCCCAGACGTAGATCTGTTTGCGTCCAGGTTCAACAAAAAGATAGACAACTTTGTGTCAAGAACAAGGGATCCACTAGCATGCGGAACAGATGCCTTAGCCCTTGTACACATGGTCGGGCATTCCGTTGGAAAATGTCCAAACGGACCGTGTTGTCAGATAATCCGACCATGTATGGGCTCCATCGGACTGTTTCCATCGGAATATCCGACCGACAAAGTTTTAGAGCTGGGCTATAAAATTTTCCAACAACATGGTCCGATCAGACTTTGTCAGATCGTTAGTAGAGAATTCCGATAGGAAAAACTTCCACGCATGCTCAGATCAAATTACAAGACCAAAGCTATTGGCTACTAGCCTGAACATAGTCCCATTGTAAGCAAATAACGTCATCACGTTCTGAACTATCGGATTTTCCGACAACTTTGTCTGACTGTGTGTATGCAACACCAGTTTGGGACAATTTTGTTGTCGGAATGTCTGACCGTGTGTACAAGGGCCAAGTGTTCCAGTGGAATCAGTTCTCACTGATTTATGCACCCCCTCCTATTCTGCTGCTTCCGTAATTGCACAGGAAGCAGCAGGAAGCGTGGCCCAGAAGATACTGGTATGCAGAGATCATAAGAATGGCAGTAGGGGAACCAAGGACCACCATGGTTCCCCTAGTACCACCACGTATCAGACCTTCTCTCGCAAGGTCTGGTATTCCATCCTACCTACCAAATGCTAAATATAATGGTTTGGCTATTGAGACCCACATTCTGAAGAAGCGTGGGCTATCAGGTTCTGTGGTATCTACCTAGATTAATGCAAGGAAACTGGCCAGAGTCATATATTATAGAGTCTGGAAGGCATATGTCTCCTGGTGTGAATCCAGGGGTTGGCACCCCAGGAAGTATGTCATAGGTAGAAACCTTGACTTTCTGTAGATGGGGTTAGAGATAAAGCTGGCCTTGAGTACCATCAAAGGCCAGGTCTCGGCCTTATCGATATTGTTTCAATGACAACTTGCTTAGCCAACCCAGATCTCTCAGGGGAGCATGCCATTGGGGAGATGAGTTTAGGCTTTTTAGAGCTTGGAGTCCCTCTTGAGCCCTTTTTTGAAGTGTTTCTACCTCCCCTTCTGACCATAGCACATGCACAAATGCAGAGGTACTACCAGAAGAAATTGCACCCACTGCTTGAGCAAATAGTCCAGCAACTGCTGCTGCTTTTAGTGCTCAGCTTGGTGCTTTAGTAAAGGTGCCAAGGGAATGCCTGTGTCACCACTTACATGCTCCCTTTTTGCTTTTGTGTCCCTCCGACAGTTGCAGACAGCAAAATGGGGCTTTTTAAAAGTAAGCAATGACATGCAGTTACTAGAGTTACATAGTTAATCTGAGACAATTCCATCCAGTTCAAGCAATAAAATGATTGCATATGGACAGGAAGTGTCATAAGAAACAATATTTATGAAAAAAAAAAAAAAAAAGGGTATGTCATCCAGTTAGAGATCTACTTTAAGTTGGAGGACCCAGGCACTGTTAGCAGGCCCAGCAGAGGAACACAGATGGGAATTTAAACCAGTGGATAGTAACCAGACAGCGGTACTTACATTTCTCTACATTAATCAACTGTCCTGGGAGGCTTCTGTAAATTGTAAAGGAAGAACTTTGAGATCAAAAAATGCACTGCTACAGCCCGAAAGTATAATAACAATTTGGGGCACATGCATAAGTACTGAGGAAATGGCTGCAAACATAATCTAGTGCTTACTTTTGAATGTTAATGGAAAGGAGCTGGAATTATAGTCCAAAGGCACTGAAATGTTGTACCAACAAGTCTTCTACGCTTTTAACTTAAAATCAGTGGTTTCTTAGCATATGTTTACCTAATAAAGAAAAGGATAAAACATTGCCATCTAACAAATTAATCTTTGCTTCCTAGGTAAGATTTGTGAAGGATGGTGGATTTGGTGGCGCCATGGTTTGGGCTATAGATTTAGATGATTTCCTGGGAACATTCTGCAACGAAGGGAAATATCCTTTAATTACCAAGCTTAAATCCTTGCTGGAAGGTATGACAAATTGATTTGTAAATACATTTTCAAATATTGTATGCTAATGGCCAACATATAGCTGTGTATTGTTCTGTGTTGACATTTCAATCGATTAACAAATGAATGAGGTTACACACTGACTTTAAGATTCTTTAGTTAACCAATTTAACATATAAAAAGAGACAAATGAAAACAAACAGATAAACAGAATACACGTAAAATACTGTATTTCATAGTGAGGCCTGCTGACATTACAGAGCCGGTCCAGGCTCGGAAAGATCGCAACAATGGAGTTGTGATCCGCCCACATACCTGGACCGGCACCCGACTCAGCAAGCTGCTAAGAGCCTGGACCTGAGCCAACCACTCCTGCCGCTCCACAGCCCAGCATTCCAGTGAGGTTGGGGGTGGGCAGAGCAGAGGACTGATGACTGGCTCTCTACTTACGGAGATGTTAGAACCAAGCAATCGGCAGTGTTCGATCGCTCTGTTCTCAGTGTTAGAGGCACCTGGGGACAGATACAGCATAGGACTGATGCTGCATCCCCCTAGGTAATTATGCATCTTAAAAAAAAAAAAAATACCCATACATCTCTTTTAAGGTTAGGTAAAGTGTAATTATAAAATGCTTATTCATGTATTTGCATCTTTTTAGGCTCCACTGTAAACTGCCCTGGTGAAATATGTCCAGGCATAGGTGACATTCCAACAACTACTCCTACAACTACTACTACAACTACTACAACTACCACTGGAGCTCCTCCTACACCCCCATCTGGAGGTACAACACCTGCACCTCCAGTCACCGATCCACCTCCAACCGATGATGTTGATCCTAACTTTTGTGATGGGAAATCTGATGGACTTCATGAAAATCCAGTAAATGCTAACAAATTTTACATATGTGCCGCTGGAAGGACCTATTCCTTTCAGTGTTCACCTGGTTTGGTGTTTCAGGCAAGCTGCAACTGTTGCAACTGGCCCTGATCCACACTTACCTGTAAGCACACTGCTATTTTATGACTCTTAATAAAGTTGCAATTCAATAAGCTACCTTGGTCACTTCTTCTTTTCTTTTTTTTTTGTCAATTGCTGACCATACACAAAATTTATTGCGCACACAGTTTAGTGATGTCTCTTGTGTGTATACAACAGACCTCATCAGACACCAGAGCATGTATAAAAAATTGACACTGAATGTGTTTTAGTTCTAGTCATCAAAAACAGTTTTCTTCAAATTAATTATATACAGCTACATCCATTAGGCCTCATTCACATGGGTGTATTGTTCTATACGTTCATGTGAAGGCCACTTCAGCTGCCTGCGCTGCACAGTTGTTCCTTGCAGGAGCATGTAGGCAGCCTTTTCAGTTCAATAAGAGGCAGCTGACTGCATGGATCTCCATGTGTAACCCAGAGTGTACTGTACATCTGTGTGGGTCTGATGCACAGAGCAGGATGTGAACAGACTGCATTCTGCACACTTGTGCACCCCTGGGCAGCTGAAGATGGCTCTTCGCACAGGCATATGGATCGGTACACCAGTGTAAATAAGGCCTTGTTCTTTAATATCTTAAAGGCACATTATCATGAGAAAATAATTGAGGTTTCCACTTACCTGAAACAAGCATGTAGTAAAGAGCAGTTCTGACACCTTTTAATTTACAGCATAGTTACATAGTTGGTTGAAAAAAAAAAAACACAAGTTCATCTGGTTCTACCAATAAAAGAGAAAAAAAATGCTTGTTCTGAGAATGTGCAGGAAACATGTTGAAGTCAGACACAACTAAACATCTGGCATTTTCAGAAGGAGGCCTGAAATGGCAGTCCAATACAGTGACATATCGGAGGAGGCTTTGGCACCGGGCGCAACATTTAGGGGGGCAAAATTCTGGCTGCCTCCTCCTAAATTTACTTTCCTCTGTCCCCACGCTCTTGCTGCCATGTTCAGTCTCTGGCACCCTGTGATTGGACGTATGGGGTTATGTGCGGCGGCGGGGTTGGCCTGTCCACAATTGCAGTAGATCCTGGAGTCCCACCTCTGCACATGTTCAGTCTCCGGCACCCTGTGATTGGGCAAATGGGGTCATGTGTGGATGCGGGACTCCAGGAGCAACCGCGATTGTTAATAGGCTAACCCCGCCGCCCCACATAACCCCATACGCCCAATCACAGGGCAATGAAGTCTGAACATGGTGGAGCGCGGGGATACAAGAAATCAAGATTGTGAGCTGCCGCTGTCTTTTCCTCCCCTCCAGACCAATGGAGAACAAAGAAGAAAAGGTGAGACTCCCTCGTGATCAGGAGAGTCGTGTTGTTGACCCGGGGGGGAGGGGGGGGGGTTGTGGGTGGTTGGAGGCGGTTTGGTGAGAAGGAGCAACCACAGAGCGAGAGTAGAAGAGCAGCTAGAGTCATGCAGTGTAGTGGTTAGTATAGGAATATTGTAGGCAGGATAGTGTAGTGGACTGTATAGTGGTCAGTGTAATGTAGTGGTCAGTATAGTGGTCAATGTAGTGTACTGGACAGTATAGTGGATAGTATAGTGGTCAGTGTAGTGTAGTGGACAGTATAGTGGTCAGTGTAGTGTAGTGGAAAGTATAGTGGTCAGTGTAGTGTAGTGGTCAGTGTAGTGTCTGGACAGTATAGTGCTCAGTGTAATGGACAGTATAGTGGACAGTGTAGTGGTCAGTAATAGGAATCAGGTTGATTAGTACTATTGTAGGAAGAGAAGGGACAGGACTCGGGGAGTGCTAAAAGTCTGCAAGTTAGGGGGTGCAAATTACTTGCCTTGCTCCGGGCGCTCACAACCCACTGGCCCAATAAATCTTTTATGAGACTGAGACACTTTAAAGTATATTTCTACTTTTGCAGCCAAATTGGGATGACACCTACTTTATAATTTGTTACATGTTCCCATTCACATAGCATAACTTAAAAAAAAGAAAACTGCTGTTTACATTTAAACTCACACTTTTCTGAAATTGTAATATAAAGGAGGGGGGCTGAGGATTTAATGTTTATTATAACTATTCCTGTCTACTGTGCTGGTAGATCTCATTATCAGTTGTAAACTACATTTGAGCACTTTGGTGTTGATTTTCTAAAACTGGAGAGTGCAAAATTTGGTGCAGCTTTGCATTGTATCCAAACAGCTTCTAATTTCAGCTTGTTCAATTGGGGTTTGACAAATAACCTGGAAGCTGATTGGTTTCTATGCAGAGCTTCACCAGATTTTGCATTTTTTCAGTTTTTATAAATGAACCCTGTCTGTCTCAACAAACTGTAAAAGATCTCAGGGCTTGTATTATTATTATTTTTAGGAATGCCATGTGAATGGGAATGCATACCAAACATAATCTAGGTTTTTTTTCGATTTTTGACTACAAAAAGTAGAAACACACTTTAAGTTTCAAGTAATTTCCTCCTCTGAGGGCTCACATACTTTTCTATTTGTTGCCACTGTAAAACCATAAGAGAGGTTGAAGGCTGCTGCAGCTGGACAGTGCACCATGTGGTACTAATGTTTAGGGCAGTATATGAAGCAACAATGCCCATAACGTAGACTTCTTGCTTTATGGGCATTTGTCCCTGGTGCATACTACCCTAAAAGTTAGTACCACTTGGTGCACTGTACAGCCGTAGTAGATTTCAGCTTCCCATTTTACAGGTTGTCTGCAGTAGAGCAGGATGGTGCATCTGTATCTTCTGTTTGCACAAAAATGACAGAATGTCATGCTAAAAACCCAGTGTGTGTGGGGGGGGGGGCTCTTAGCCTTAGCCATAACCCTCTAACAGACAGGTCCCCTTTTCCTAAATGTACTATTGCTTCATTGCATCTTTGAGTTGGCTCACTCCTTGCCCAAACCTAAAGGACTCTTTGAAAATAAAAATGATGAACTTACTAAATACAGTAAATTGTTTAGAATCTGTCCTAGCTTCAGAGATTGGCCCCTCACTGGTACCAATTTATACCATAGTAAGAATCTGCTCTTAAGCACAAAGTCTTGTTCTACCGGTGTATGAAAGTGCACAATTTCATCAGTCACTGACACCAAGGTGTGACTTGGTGGTTCATTTAAGAGCACACTTTTTATCAGAGCTCCAAAGGATCTCCTGCTAATTATCCTTTACCGTAGACACTCTTGTTTTCCTAATGATCCTCTCCTTACCTTTCCACAACATGTTTCAATCCTAGAGATTATGACTGATGCCGAGTACACGCGACTGGACTTTCCGGCAGACTAGGTCCGATGGTCTTCGCGATGGACTTTCGACGGAGTTCTGATGGACTTTCCAAATGAACGGACTTGGCCACACACGAACGGACTAAGTCAGTTTGAAAGTCCGTTCATTTTGAATGTGATGACGTAAGACGGGACTAAAAAAGGAAGTTCAATAGCCAGTAGCCAATAGCTACCTTTGCGTCATATTTGGTCTGTCGGACCAGCATACAGACGAACGGTTTTCCCAATAGGAATTGAGTCTGTCAGACAGATTTGAAACATGGTTTATTTCTAGGTCCGTCTGATTTTTTTTTTTTATGAAAAAGGATCGGATTAGCCCACACAGGATTGGATTGTCCGACGGACTGATTCCGTCGGACCTAGTCTGTCGGAAAATCCGGTCATGTGTACGCAGCACAAAAAGAACAAATATAGGTGAATAAAGTCGCGCTATGGATTGTTTTCCTAATCTGTGACCAAAAAATAAATAAATCTGTGACAAAAAATGAGTGAATAAATAAGCTGTGAATAAAGAAACTAATAAAGGGTTAGAGCTGCCTGTGCCTAGATCCTCCAACTCTTAGATGAGGGGGGGAGGTGGAAGATAAAAATTAAAAAGTGGGCTGTGGCGCTGAAACCCAGTGTATGTGCAACTTTGTGCATAGAAGTGTATGCACATCAAATATACCAGTGCTATGAAACGTATGTGTAAAGTGCTAGTGCTACGGTAACCCGTCTATATATTCTACTTATATTACAATTTCATAGAAAATCCTAAAAAACAGAGGAATACAAAGGATACAGACATCAAAATAATTCACATGTGCAAATAAATTAATCTCGGCAATCATGCAGAATTCGTGCAAAATAATAAAGTCCCAAGAAATATCCTTTGATGCAAGAACTTTTCCAAAATCGCTTTCAGAAATCGCTGGAAAGTCGCATGCTGCAATACTTTGAAAGATGATAGTAAAGTGAAGTGACTAGTGCAAAAAAGTCAATGTAGAGAGAAAACATTCATCCGCGGTGCGCCACTCAGTATTGTGGAAATGTGATTGCTCTCACCAGATCCAATCCCCCTGAGGGGTTAAACGAGCTTTCACAATGTAAGCCACTGTGCTGCTATTTGAACGCTGCTGCTGGTGCGCTGGGAGAATGTTCACTCTTCAATTCATTCATATGTACTCCGTGGTTATGTACATGGGGGGGAGAGAAGCATATCCATGGTGCAAGTACGTTTTTAAAAGCTTTTATTTAATGTTAAAAAGAAAGGCACTTTGTTCAGAGTAATTTGCGTGTATAAAAACAATCAAAAGAAGTAAACTCCGCCGGCCGCTGCTGCTGCTGGCTCTGGCAAAGGTGCACGTACGTGGCTACGCCCTACGCGTTTCGTCAGAGTGACGTCTTCTGGAGCGGCCATGTTGGTGCACCTTAATGCTTAAATAGGGTGCAGTGCTCCACTGCGCTTGCGTGGGTCAGACCACGCCATTTTAGGTATGGGAATTCCCTATCATACGGTCTGTCTATATCTCCTCCATGCATATATTACGCCTTGGGGATAAATGGCTATTTTATTATATGTAGTGGCGTGTCTCTTACAATTAGTGATTATATATGCATGTTTGGAGCACTGCAGCCTACTTTTTATGACTGGGCAAGCTTATTACTAGCCAGATATAAAAACTACATATGATAAAGTATAGGTAGAAATGAATTAATACAATCCCAAACTGTTAGAAGAAAGAGAATCAGCTTACAAATAGAAATGCAATTAGCTTTACAGGTTAAAATAAAAATAAAATTATTGAACCACCATAGTCCATATATGAATACTGTATTTGCTCTAATAAGAGAGCTCTAATTATGCTATTTTAGATATAAAATTAGAGATCCTTATTTTACTAAAATAACATTAACTTAAAAATATATCTAGAAGAGAGAATGTTCCTCTTATAATCAGAGGATTATAGGGCCAGAAGGGGGAATCTTTGTCCGATCTAAACTAGTAACATCGGTTATAGTTGTTCTACAGCGTGTTAATATATGGATTTTGTGTATATTAAAGAACATTTTATATTAAATACCTAATTTTTGCCCTGATATCCATATGACCTGAGATACCCCAGAGCCTGAAGGGCAGATAAGGAGTATACAATAATTTTTATTCTTTACTTACGTATTAATGCTGTTGAATGTATAACATTCGATCCACCCGAATGTGCAACATTCGATCCGAACTTCTGGAAGAATATATCAGTATTGCCTCTATCATGGTTTTTGATAGATATATAACATTTGATTCGGGCGTTGCGATTATGAATACGCAACATTCGATCCAAAAATCGTATTACATAGACAAATGAAAGGCCTGAACTGGTGGCATTATTGTAATTGTTCTACAGAGTGTTGATATGTGGTTTTTGTATATGTTAAAAAACATTTTATATTAAGTGCATAATTTTCGCCCCAATTTCCATATGACCTAGGGTGCCCTATTAAGTGCATAATTTATGCCCTAATTTCCATATGACCTAGGATGCCCTAGGGCCTGAGGGGCGGAAAAAGGAGTATCCAAAGGAGTATCCGTTAATATTTGTTTTCTCTTATCTATTCGTGCTGTTGAATGCATAACATTCGATCCCACCGAATGTGCAACAATCGATCCTAGCTTCTAAAAATATCAATATTGTTTCTATAATGTTTTTTATTAGACATCTGATTCGGACGTTGCGATTATGAATACACAACATTTGATCCAAAAGTCGTGTTACATAGATAAATAAGAGGCCCCAGTAAGGGGGGGTATTATTATTAGAAATTAGTCAGAAAGCAATTAAGGTCCAAATCCACATTCATTCCCCTTGGTTGAAGGGTATCTAAGTTAAAAATCCATTTGGTCTCGTTCTTGGATATTTGAATTGTTTTATCTTCTCCTCTCCAATGGCCTCTTATTTTGTCAATTCCATAGAACACCATCTGCCCTGGGTCACGATTATGGAAGTCTCTGAAATGTTTGGAAACACTGTTTGTGAAACCCCTTTTTGATGTTCGTAATGTGTTCCCCTATCCTAATTCCAAGTTCCCTTGTTGTTCTCCCTACGTATTGTTTAACCACTTTCTTACTGGGCACTTAAACACCCTTCCTGACCAGACCAATTTTCAGCTTTTGGTGCTCTCACACTTTGAATGACAATTACTCAGTCATGCAACACTGTACCCAAATGAATTTTGTGTCCTTTTTTTCCCACAAATAGAGCTTTCTTTTGGTGGTATTTGATCACCTCTGGGGTTTTTATTTTTTGCGCTATAAATGAAAAAAGACCGAAAATTTTGAAAAAAAACGCATATTTCTTTGTTTCTGTGATAAAATTTTGCAAATTATAATTTTTTTTTCATAAATTTTGGCCACAATTTATACTGCTACATATCTTTGGTAAAAATAACCCAAATTAGTGGATATTATTTGGTCTTTGTGAAAGTTAGAGAGTCTACAAGCTGTGGTGCGAATCGCACAAAATTGATCACACCTGATGTACTGGTGGCCTCTCTCATTTCTTGCGATCCGAACAAGTCAGGAAAGTACAAATACCCCCCAAATGACCCCTTTTTTGAAAGTAGACATTCCAAGGTATTTACTAAGATGCATGGTGAGGTTTTTGATGTTGTCATCTTTTTCCCACAATTCTTTGCAAAATGAAGATTTTTTTTTTTCTCACAAAATTTTCAATGTAATAGGTTATTTCTCTCACATGGCATGTGTATACCACAAATGACACCCCAAAATACGTTCTGCTACTCCTTCTGAGTATTACGATACCAAATGTGTGAGACTTTTACACAGCCTGGCCACATACAGAGGCCCAATATTGAAATAGCACCATCAGGCGTTCTAGGAGCATAAATTACACATTTCATTTCTCAACCACCTATTACATTTTTGAAGGCCCTGGAGCACCAGAACAATGGAAATGCCCACAAAGTGACCCCATTTTGGAAAGCTAACACCCCAACGTATAATCTATGAGGCATAATGAGTCGTTTGAATGGTTAATTTTTTTTCCAGAAGTTTTGGGAAAATGTGGAAAAAAAATGAAAACGCATTTTTTTTACGCAAAGTTGTCCATTCATAAGATATTTCCAACACATAGCATGTACATAGCAAAAATGACACCCCAAAATACGTTCTACTACTCCTCCTGAGTATAACGATACCAAATGTGTGAGACTTTTACACAGCCTGACCACATACAGAGGCCCAATATTGAAATAGCACCATCAGGCGTTCTAGGAGCATAAATTACACATCTTATTTCTCAACCACCTATTACAGTTTTGAAGGCCCTGGAACACCAGAACAATGGAAATGCCCACAAAGTGACCCCACGTGGCACTGACAACACGTGGCACTGACAGATGGCACTGGAGGCAGATGGCACTGGAGGCAGATGGGGCTGACAGATGGGGCTGGCAGATGGGGCTGGCAGATGTTGCTGACAGATGGCACTGGGGCTGGCACTGGCAGATGGTGCTGGCTATTTGCTCTGGCTAATTGCTCTGGCAAATGGGGCTGGCAGATGGTACTGCGGCTGGCAGATGGTGCTGGCAGGTGGCGCTGGCAGGTGGCGCTGGCACTGGCGGCACTGGGGCTGACGGATGGCACTGGCGCTGGCAGGTGGCACTGGCGCTGGCAGGTGGCACTGACAGGTGGCACTGACACTGGCAGGTGGCTCTGGCACGTGGCACTGGCAGGACTGGGGCTGGCGGCACTGGGGCTGATGGATGGCACTGGCGCTGGCAGGTGGCACTGGCGCTGGCAGGTGGCACTGGCAGGCGGCACTGGCACTGGCGGCACTGGTGGTGGCAGGCGGCACTGGGGCTGACGGATGGCACTGGCGCTGGCAGGTGGCACTGGCGCTGGCAGGTGGCACTGGCACTGGTGGCACTGATGGCACTGGGGCTGACGGCACTGGGGCTGACGGATGGCACTGGCGCTGGCAGGTGGCACTGGTGCTGGCAGGTGGCACTGGCGCTGGCAGGTGGCACTGGTGCTGGCAGGTGGCACTAGGGGCTGACGGCACTGGCGGCACTGGGGCTGACGGCACTGGCGGCACTGGGGATGACGGATGGCACTGGGGCTGACGGATGGCACTGGGGCTGATGGATGGCACTGGGGCTGACGGATGGCACTGGGGCTGGCAGGTGGCACTGGCGCTGGCGGCACTGGCGCTGGCGGCACTGGGGCTGGCAGCACTGGGGCTGACGGCACTGGGGCTGTCGGCACTGGGGCTGACGGCAGGCGCTGGCAGGTGGCACTGGCACTACTGGCAGATGGCACTGGGCTGACAGATGGCACTGGGCTGACAGATGGCACTGGCACTGGGGCTGACAGATGGCACTGGGGCTGACAGATGGCACTGGGCTGACAGTTGGCACTGGGCTGACAGATGGCACTGGGGCTGACACATGGCACTGGGGCTGACACACAGATCGCTCTCCCTCCTCACATGCTGTCTCTGTGTGAGGAGGGAGAGACACGGCAATGGGAGATGATCTCATATGTTTACATATGAGATCATCTCCCATTGGTAGCTGCGATCGCGCTGTGAACGGCCGCTTTGATTGGCCGTTCACGGCGATCTGTATTTGCCTGTCTCCGGGAGACATGGCGAATACAATACTTCCGCGATGCGCGCCCCCGGCGGCGCGCATTGCGGAAATAAACACAAGGCCGTCCAGGGACGGCCAGGCGAAGGAACCCGCCTGCTCTAAGGCCGTCATTCGGCTATAGGGCGGGCGGGAGGTGGTTAAGGCAGGGGCACTCAATGACATAGGTGACATAAGAGCTACTGCAGGTAATAAGCTCATTTATTTTGTATTTTTTCTCATTAGAGGTGGATTTAAAGGTGGTTCTCTTTTTATCCGTCTTTTTACTGACTCTACAGGGGAGGCATTTTCCGCATTTGTAAAATCCTTTTAAATTTCTCGCGATTTTTATTTGTTTAGGTGGGTCCACTGTATTTTTGACCAGTTTATTCCGAAGTGTGGGTGCCCTTCTATAGATGAACCGAGGTTTTTTTGGTAAAATGGCATTAAGTGAACTATCTGCCTTCAGGATGGGCCAATGTTTTCTACCGATGTATTCTACATCTTTGTACTGTCTGTTGTACCCAGTAAGAAAGGCAATTTGCAAGTTGTTGTGTTTCACTTCTCTTTTTTTATCTTCTAGTAGTTTGTTTCTTTCCATTTGTTTCACTTTGTTCTTCAATTTGCGTAAGCCCTTTTCCTCATACCCTTTCTTTTTGAATCTTTCGATAACTATTTCTGCCTGTTGGTCAAAGTCTGCACTTTTACTGCAATTTCTATGCAATCGCATAAGCTGACCCTTGGGTATATTCCCTAACCACCTCGGGTGGGGGCAGCTGTTTGTAGGTATGTAGCCATTGCGATCAGTAGGCTTGAAATAGGTGCGTGTACCTAAACTGTTTTCTTGTTTGTAAATCTGTAGGTCAAGGTAATTCACACTGTAATCATTATAATTGCCTGTGAATTTTATACTGTATATGTTATTAATTTCATTGAAGAAATCTTGCAGTTGTTTTCCGGTGTGCCCCCCCACACTATTATGATGTCATCAATGTACCGACGGTATAATTTTAAGTTCTTTCTATGAACCCCGTGTATTTGTTCCTCTTCCCATCAGTTTAGGAACAGGTTTGCTACATTTGGGGCATATTTGGCCCCCATGGCTACGCCTTTTGTCTGGGTATAATAAGTCCCTTTGTACCAAAAGTAGTTATGGTTCATTGCCATTCTTAGACCATCCATTAGGTATTTAATCTGTTCCTGTTTCAAGTCAGACTGCTGTTGTAGCGCCCACTCAACACTGCTGAGTCCATCTTCTTGTTCAATGTTTGTGTACAATGATTCTACGTCGATGGTCACCAATATGTCACTTTCTTTAATTGTCAATCCTCTTAATTCTCCCATGAGTTGTTTACTGTCTCGTAAATACGATTTTCTTTTTGTCACCAATGATTGTAAAAAACTGTCAATGTAGGCCCCTAATCTAGAGAACAGGGAGTCATTTCCACTTATAATTGGTCTTCCTGGTGGATGAGTTTGATTCTTATGAATTTTGGGGACGTAGTACATAATTGGGGTCTTCGCTGCCTTCGGTGTAAGGTATCGTGCCTCTTTTTTGTTCAAAATACCCAGGTTCCTTCCCTTTTCCACATATTTCTTGAGTTTCCTTTCGTATTTTCAGTTTTTTGGATTTTTATTTAGTTTTTTGTAAGTATTGGGTATATTAAGTAAATTTTCCATTTCTTTTTCATAGTCTTGTTTATTTAATATAACTAAGCCCCCTCCTTTATCAGCTGGTCTGATAACTATACAATACATAGAACACAACACATACATGGAGCACTGCACCCTATTTAAGCATTAAGGTGCACCAACATGGCCGCTCCAGAAGACGTCACTCTGACGAAACGCGTAGGGCGTGGCCACGTACGTGCACCTTTGCCATAGCCAGCAGCAGCAGCGGCCGGCGGAGTTTACTTCTTTTGATTGTTTTTATACACACAAATTACTCTGAACAAAGTGCCTTTCTTTTTAACATTAAATAAAAGCTTTTAAAAACGTACTTGCACCATGGATATGCTTCTCTCCCCCCATGTACATAACCACGGAGTACATATGAATGAATTGAAGAGTGAACATTCTCCCAGCGCACCAGCAGCAGCTTTTAAATAGCAGCACAGTGGCTTACATTGTGAAAGCTCGTTTAACCCCTCAGGGGGATTGGATCTGGTGAGAGCAATCACATTTCCACAATACTGAGTGGCGCACCGCGGATGAATGTTTTCTCTCTACATTGACTTTTTTGCACTAGTCACTTCACTTTACTATCATCTTTCAAAGTATTGCAGCATGTGACTTTCCGGCGATTTCTGAAAGCGATTTTGGAAAAGTTCTTGCATCAAAGGATATTTCTTGGGACTTTATTATTTTGCACGAATTCTGCATGATTGCCGAGAATAATCTATTTGCACATGTGAATTATTTTGATGTCTGTATCCTTTGTATTCCTCTTTGTTTTTTAGGATTTTCTATGAAATTGTAATATAAGTAGAATATATAGACGGGTTACCGTAGCACTAGCACTTTACACATACGTTTCATAGCACTGGTATATTTGATGTACATACACTTATATGCACAAAGTTGCACATACACTGGGTTTCAGCGCCACAGCCCACTTTTTAATTTTTATCTTCCACCTCCCCCCCTCATCTAAGGGTTGGAGGATCTAGGCACAGGCAGCTCTAACCCTTTATTAGTTTCTTTATTCACAGCTTATTTATTCACTCATTTTTTGTCACAAATGTATTTATTTTTTGGTCACAGATTAGGAAAACAGTCCGTAGCGCGACTTTATTCACCTATATTTTTCTAGTGGGGACTCCTTGTTCCTAATTCAAGTTGCAGCAATGGACATTTTCAAATATGTTAGTAGCAGAAAGGTTAATTTGATGGAAGTGTTCAATCAGGAACATGTGGTTATTAGGCAGGACCTAGATAGCCTATTTAAACATCTAAAACATTGTCTTGACAAACAGTTAAGAGTATGGTGGGACGTGGCCATACTTGAGATGTACGTAGCCGAAAAAATAACCCCTAGAAGGTTATGATGGGATGTCTCCCCAAACGATGCGATTAGTGACAAGAGTTTAATGGAAGAATGGTATAAATTTTTTAACCAAAGTGAGACTGAGCTCTTACAAAAAATAGTGATAAGACGTCAGCACAAAAGAAAAAATATAGAAACGGAAATACTACAAATTAGGGACCAACTTATACCATTCAAGGAGACAGTGGAATACATCGATAAAGAAAAGGGACTACAGGAGGCTATAAAAAAAGTACGACAAAGAAGTGCAACAGAAGAAACAGAAAAAGTTTAAAAGGGACGTGTTGGATTACAAGAACCAACAGGTCTATAAGTGGCAAACAGATATTTCATTATCTTCATCACTATAATTACTATCAGAAATGGAGGAATCAAGAGAAAATTCAATCCATGGTGATGAACAACAGTGGTACGAGACCACACAAACACAAAATGACATAACAAGACCAGATATCCCTTTTACTCCAGCACACAGGAGACCAGAAAGTAGGATCCCAGAAGAACAAGATCAGAATAGATATCGAAGCAACCGTACCCCCCACACACCCAACATCCCAAGACACCCCAACAGATACTCCCCTTTGAGGGAATACCCCCAACATACCCCCTTCAGAAACAGAAAATACCAAAGGGATTTTTTTCACAGGGGACAAGAATACAGACCACCGAGAATAACAGATACACGATATGGTCCCCAGAGAGAATGGAAACCTTTTTGATACCCGGGAAGAAACCACCAACAGGGACCCCCCAGAAGAAACGGAGGATGGAATCCGAGATGGACCAGAAAAGAAAATCCAAGGAGGAATTATGGGGAATACGAACAACATTGGGATCAAAGAAGGGAGGAACCACACAGAACACCAGGTTGGCGAACAGAAAACGTACACGAGGCAAGAGAGGAGGCCTCCAGAAAAAGAAGGGAACAATAGAAGAGGGTATTTATAACTTAAGTCAGGTAATTTTCACAGAAGAAGAACTCAGAGTGTTAGATATGGGGCTAAAATTTGCCCCAGACAAGGGACTTGATAAGTTTGAAACATACATTGATCTCCAGAAATTTGTGAGAAAACTTAATATTAAAAAATTCTTTAGGACAAAAAATATCCATGCAAAGGAAGATAGCCACACAGTTTACAAACATTCCCAGTTAAGAAATAATTCTACTTTCAACCCCAAGGTACCACAGGATGTATATGTAAATATAAGAGTATTCAAGAAAATGGTTGAAAATGACTTGAAGGAATTAGAAGTCAAGAATACGAAAGGGAGAAACATATGGGAGACCATTAAACAAATAGAGAAACGTAAAGGTATAGTTATCAGACCAGCTGATAAAGGAGGGGGCTTAGTTATATTAAATAAACAAAACTATGAAAAAAAAATGGAAAATGTACTTAATATACCCAATACTTACAAAAAACTAAAGAAAAATCCAAAAGCGGAATACGAAAAGAAACTCATGAAATATGTGGAAAAAGGAAGGAACCTGGGTATTTTGAACAAAAAAGAGGCAAGGTACCTTACACCGAAGGCAGCAAAGACCCCAATTATGTACTACGTCCCCAAAATTCATAAGAATCAAACTCATCCACCAGGAAGACCAATTATAAGTGGAATTGACTCCCTGTTCTGTAGATTAGGGGCCTACATTGACAGTTTTTTACAATCATTGGTGACAAAAGGAAAATCGTATTTACGAGACAGTAAACAACTCATGGGAGAATTAAGAGGATTGACAATTAAAGAAAGTGACATATTGGTCACCATTGACGTAGAATCATTGTACACAAACATTGAACAAGAAAATGGACTCAGCAGTGTTGAGCGGGGGCGACAACAGCAATCTGACTTGAAACAGGAACAGATTAAATACCTAATGGATGGTCTAAGAATGGCAATGAACCATAACTACTTTTGGTACAAAGGGACTTATTATACCCAGACAAAAGGCGTAGCAATGGGGGCTAAATATGCCCCAAGTGTAGCAAACCTGTTCCTAAACAGGTGGGAAGAGGAACAAATACACGGAGTTCATAGAAAGAACTTAAAATTATACCGTCGATACATTGATGACATCATAATAGTGTGGGGGGCACACCGGAACAACTGCAAAATTTCTTCAATGAAATTAATAACAACATATACAGTATAAAATTCACAGGCAATTATAATGATTACAGTGTGAATTACCTTGACCTACAGATTTACAAACAAGAAAACAGTTTAGGTACACGCACCTATTTCAAGCCTACTGATCGCAATGGCTACATACCTACAAACAGCTGCCCCCACCCGAGGTGGTTAGGGAATATACCCAAGGGTCAGCTTATGCGATTGCATAGAAATTGAAGTAAAAGTGCAGACTTTGACCAACAGGCAGAAATAGTTATCGAAAGATTCAAAAAGAAAGGGTATGAGGAAAAGGGCTTACCCAAATTGAAGAACGAAGTGAAACAAATGGAAAGAAACAAACTACTAGAAGATAAAAACGAGAAGTGAAACACAACAACTTGCAAATTGCCTTTTTTACTGGGTACAACAGACAGTACAAAGATGTAGAATACATCGGTAGAAAACATTGGCCCATCCTGAAGGCAGATAGTTCACTTAATGCCATTTTACCAAAAAAACCTCGGTTCATCTATAGAAGGGCACCCACACTTCGGAATAAACTGGTCAAAAATACAGTGGACCCACCTAAACAAATAAAAATTGTGAGAAATTTAAAAGGATTTTACAAATGCGGAAAATGCCTCCCCTGTAGAGTCAGTAAAAAGATGGATAAAAAGAGAACCACCTTTAAATCCACCTCTAATGAGAAAAAATACAAAATAAATGAGCTTATTACCTGCAGTAGCTCTTATGTCACCTAAGTCATTGAGTGCCCCTGCCTTAAACAATACGTAGGGAGAACAAGAAGGGAACTTCGAATTAGGATAGGGGAACACATTACGAACATCAAAAAGGAGTTTCACAAACATAGTGTTTCCAAACATTTCAGAGACTTCCATAATCGTGACCCAGGGCAGATGGTGTTCTATGGAATTGACAAAATAAGAGGCCATTGGAGAGGAGAAGATAAAACAATTCAAATATCCAAGAACGAGACCAAATGGATTTTTAACTTAGATACCCTTCAACCAAGGGGAATGAATGTGGATGTGGACCTTAATTGCTTTTTGACTAATTTCTAATAATAATACCCCCCCTTACCGGGGCCTCTTATTTACCTATGTAACACGACTTTTGGATCGAATGTTGTGTATTCATAATCGCAACGTCTGAATCAGATGTCTAATAAAAACCATTATAGAAATAATATTGATATTTTTAGAAGCTAGGATCGATTGTTGCACATTCGGTGGGATCGAATGTTATGCATTCAACAGCACGAATAGATAAGAGAAAACAAATATTAATGGATACTCCTTTGGATACTCCTTTTTCCGCCCCTCAGGCCCTAGGGCATCCTAGGTCATATGGAAATTAGGGCGTAAATTATGCACTTAATAGGGCACCCTAGGTCATATGGAAATTGGGGCGAAAATTATGCACTTAATATAAAATGTTTTTTAACATATACAAAAACCACATATCAACACTCTGTAGAACAATTACAAAGATGTCACCAGTTCAGGCCTTTCATTTGCCTATGTAATATGATTTTTGGATCGAATGTTGCGTATTCATAATCGCAATGCCCAAATCAAATGTTATGTATCTATCAAAAACCATGATAGAGGCAATACTGATATATTCTTCCAGAAGTTCGGATCGAATGTTGCACATTCAGGTGGATCGAATGTTATACATTCAACAGCATTAATACGTAAGTAAAGAATAAAAATTATTGTATACTCCTTATCTGCCCTTCAGGCTCTGGGGTATCTCAGGTCATATGGATATCAGGGCAAAAATTTGGTATTTAATATAAAATGTTCTTTAATATACACAAAATCCATATATTAACACTCTGTAGAACAACTATAACCGATGTTACTAGTTTAGATCGGACAAAGATTCCCCCTTCTGGCCCTATAATCCTCTGATTATAAGAGGAACATTCTCTCTTCTAGATATATTTTTAAGTTAAAGCGGTTCTTCACCCTAAAGGGGAAGTTCCGCTAATCTGATCCCTCCCCCCCTCCGGTGCCACAATCGGCACCTTTCAGGGGGGAGGGGGGTGCAGTTACCTGGATAATCCAGGTATCTGCACCCACTTCCGGCCAGACCGCCGCAGACCCCCCGCAGACGCCCCCCCGTTGTGTTCTAGGAAACACACAGTTCCCAGAGACACAGCGGGGGACCATAAGAGACGCGCAGCGCGACTCGCGCATGCGCAGTAGGGAACCGGGCAGTGAAGCTGTAATGCTTCACTTCCAGATTTCCTGACAGAGGATAGCGGCGGGGGCAGCAGCGAGATCTGCCGCCGACATCGCTGGACCCTGGGACAGGTAAGTGTGATTTTATTAAAAGTCAGCAGCTGCAATATTAGTAGCTGCTGGCTTTTAATATTTTTATTTTAGGTGCAGAACTGCTTTAATGTTATTTTAGTAAAATAAGGATCTCTAATTTTATATCTAAAATAGCATAATTAGAGCTCTCTTATTAGAGCAAATACGGTATTCATATATGGACTATGGTGGTTCAATAATTCATTCGTTTTAATTTTATTTTTATTTTAACCTGTAAACCTAATTGCATTTCTATTTGTAAGCTGATTCTCTTTCTTCTAACAGTTTGGGATTGTATTAATTCATTTCTACCTATACTTTATCATATGTAGTTTTTATATCTGGTTAGTAATAAGCTTGCCCAGTCATAAAAAGTAGGCTGCAGTGCTCCAGTCCAAACATGCATATATAATCACTAATTGTAAGAGACACGCCACTACGTATAATAAAATAGCCATTTATCCCCGAGGCGTAATATATGCATGGAGGAGATATAGACAGACCGTATGATAGGGAATTCCCATACCTAAAATGGCGCGGTCTGACCCGCGCAAGCGCAGTGGAGCACTGCACCCTATTTAAGCATTAAGGTGCACCAACATGGCCGCTCCAGAAGACGTCACTCTGACGAAACACGTAGGGCATGGCCACGTACGTGCACCTTTGCCAGAGCCAGCAGCAGCAGCGGCCGGCGGAGTTTACTTCTTTTGATTTTTTTTTATACACGCAAATTACTCTGAACAAAGTGTGAGTACCTTTCTTTTTAACATTAAATAAAAGCTTTTAAAAACGTACTTGCACCATGGATATGCTTCTCTCCCCCCCATGTACATAACCACGGAGTACATATGAATGAATTGAAGAGTGAACATTCTCCCAGCGCACCAGCAGCAGCGTTCAAATAGCAGCACAGTGGCTTACATTGTGAAAGCTCGTTTAACCCCTCAGGGGGATTGGATCTGGTGAGAGCAATCACATTTCCACAATACTGAGTGGCGCACCGGGGATGAATGTTTTCTCTCTACATTTACTTTTTTGCACTAGTCACTTCACTTTACTATCATCTTTCAAAGTATTGCAGCATGTGACTTTCCGGCGATTTCTGAAAGCGATTTGGGAAAAGTTCTTGCATCAAAGGATATTTCTTGGGACTTTATTATTTTGCACGAATTCTGCATGATTGCCGAGATTAATCTATTTGCACATGTGAATTATTTTGATGTCTGTATCCTTTGTATTCCTCTTTGTTTTTTAGGATTTTCTATGAAATTGTAATATAAGTAGAATATATAGACGGGTTACCGTAGCACTAGCACTTTACACATACGTTTCATAGTACTGGTATATTTGATGCGCATACACTTATATGCACAAAGTTGCACATACACTGGGTTTCAGCGCCACAGCCCACTTTTTAATTTTTATAAGAAGAACAAAGACACACCACAAACTGTGGACCAACAGGCTCAGGATGGTGGTTATTAAAAAGAAAACTGCGCTGGTAAACAAATACACACCAACCAAAAAAACTAAGAAAAAGAGCTGCATTATATATATATATATATATATATATATATATATATATATATATATATATATATACGCAATGTGGTGAGCAAGCAATCAATAGTCAAATAAACACATAAGATAGTGATTAAAGCATAACCTGCAATAAAAACCAATCCAAATGGATGTAGTCCAGAGGGAACACACCCATATCACTTCTTGAATAAGCAAAAAAAAATCCAATATAACAAATAGAAACGTGAAATATAAATAATCAGTGAAAAAATATAACGTGAGCTTTAAATAAAAAATAATCACTGGATGCATATAAAGTCTCTTCCATGAAGCTTCCCAACAGGGAATAAGGGTTAAGAACACCTTGTGAGGGATCTTCTATATTTAAGGACACTGAATCCACCACCACATAGATTGAAGGTTTACCAGCTGGACAAGCTGTGGAAGCTTATGGCCAATACCCAGCCTGGGCCTTTAAGTCCTCCTGGCACCTCCAGTGACTGATCAAGCCAAGCGTTCCTGCAGGCTTATTGGAAATCAGCATTAAATTGAGCAGCCACGAGTGTAACATCAATGGTTAGGTTTAAGTCCATAGGAAGGAACAAAAAAGTTTGCCATAGGTAAAACCAGATGGTTTTTTTTGTTTTCAATAGTTTTTATTTCACTTTCCATATTAATACAAAAATATTACATATTCTAACAGTTTCCTAGTTATAAGCATAACATCGTACTTTAACGCTAATATAAACTTTCGAAGATATGGAGCCAATTTATCTTCTGTCTAAATGCTATTGATATTATAGCTGTCGCATTTGTAGTTCTCTAGTGGGGTCTGCGTCTGTTCTAATATATCTTGTTTACATTTCCGTAAAATGACCCGCTTTATTCTGTCAGCTCCATTTTGGGTACCAATGAAGATATCCGTACCCGTAAGTATATAGTAGAAAAAAAAGGAAAGAATAGAGAGTTAGAGTTTTTAGTCAGATAGAGAGAAAGAAGGAAACCCTTGTGCCCCAACCTCTACCCCCCCCCCCCCCCCCCGGTCCACCCACAACAATACTGCCCTAGAGCCTTCTGCTAAATACTGAATACAGGGAATTCCATATTTTTTCAAACTGTTGCAATTTGTCATTCAGAGATGCTGTCATTTGTTAATTAAGCATGATCCAGGAGAGCTTGTATTGGAGCTGGCCGAATGGCACCACTGCCCATTTCCATGCCTTTGCTATTATGATTTTGGCTGCTATGAATATAAAGCTTATAAGACACTTTTGAGATTTTGACGCTAATTTCACTTCGGTTCCCAGCAACGCCTGTTCCGGGGATTTAATCAGGTCGCCCGAGTTAGTGTATAAACAAAGTTATATACTGTAATCCAGTAGCGCCTCACCTTAGGACAATGCCACCATATATGGTATATATATGGTATATGGTCCCTGTTTGTCCACATCCACGAAAACACTGTGAGGATGCTCCGGTTATGAAGGTCGCCAGTCTCACCGGGACCATATACCATCTCATTATAACTTTAAAATTTGCCTCTATTAAGGAAGTATTTATTATAGTTTTTGTGGCCCCCTGGGCTATTTTGTGCCACTCGTTCAGCTCAATGCTCCCCTGGATGTCAGCCTCCCATTTCTTCATATATTCTAACTTTTCAGTACAGTTTGTTAGTGTTATATATATTTCCGAGATATGCCCTTTAATCTTATCGTACTGTACACATAAATGCTTCATTGGGGTCATAGTAGTTATATCTGAGTTTCTGGATCAAGCATTTAGAAAATCTGCTATCTGTGCGTATCTAAAAAAAACTCTAAGGTCGGCAGTTGATGTGTATCTTCTAGCATTTTCCTCGTTAAGATACCTCTATGATCACATATATCTGCTATTCTCAGTAGCCCTTTGTTCATCCACTATTCAAACGTTCGGGGGTGAGGCCTGGGGCAAAGTTCACATTTCCCAATAGTGGAGCCAGCGGGGTGTGTAGAGATTGGAATTTGTGAGATTTAAGTAGTCTGTCCCAACTGCTCAAAGAGATGGAGAGTGCTGGACATAGAATTGGGGGCCTCCGCTTAGGGGGTAGCCAAAGGATGGAGGAGATTGAGTGTGTTCTGCATACTTTGGCTTCTATCTGCAACCAAATTGGATGAGATCTTGAGCTATTAAATCTAGTGACATGCGCCAGTTGTGCAGCATAATAGTATTTTAACAGATCTGGGAAACCCAGTCCACCTTTACTCTTTGGAGCATATAGGGCGCGGATATTCACCCTAGGCCTCTTATTCCCTTAGATAAATGAAAAGAGTTTAGTTTGGAATGGTTTTAGATCAATTTTGGCTATTGCCACTGGTAGTGTTCTGAAGAGGTACAGTATCCTAGGTAGCACATTCATTTTGACCGAGTATAGTCTGCCGAACCACGACGGCGGGTGGAGCGACCATCTTGACAGGTCCGCCCCTATGTTTTTGAACAGTGCAGGATAATTCTGGGAGTACAATGTGTTCCATGATGGGGTGAGATTTATTCCCAAATAAGGAAGGGTATTTGTTTTCCACATAAACTTATAAGATCTTTTTAGGGTGGAGATCATGGCTTCTTCCAGGGAAATGTTCATGGCCTGTGATTTGTCATGGTTGATTTTTAAGCCGGATATTATGGAGAATGGTTTAAGTATGGCGTATAGATTGGGGAGGGTTGTAATGGGGGATGAAATTGCCATCAGTATATCATCTGAAAAAAGGATACATTTGTACTCGGAGTCAATCTGTGGATAGTATGGCAAGGAACAAAGAGCAACAAAGAACAGGGTCACGTGGTCAGTATGCCTAAAAGGGGGCATACCCAAGTATGAAATAATGAATGAAATGAAAAAAGGAATGGGTGGGTGGGACACGAGAGCCGGCGTCCACGAGAGGAGGAGGCAGAGGAGGGCAGGCTTTATGCAGCCTGACTCCTCCTACAATCACAGGCTGCCCTGCGGTCAGCCTCACATTTGTACTCTGAGTCAATCTGTGGATAGTATGGCAAGGAACATAGAGCAACAAAGAACATAGACCTGAAGTGTGCCGGGGTCACGTGGTCAGTATGCCTAAAAGGGGGCAAAAAATACAGTAGGATGAAAGTTTTAACAACCAGATTACACTGTGAATTGACATCTAACCTGGGGTGGCGGCAATGAAAGTATGAACTTAGCTGCAGAAAGGGGGGGTGCTAGGAAAGGCAGCAGAGGACCATCCCAGGGTTTGGCAAATGTAACACAACAAGCTGGTATAAACCAACCCGAGCACCACACCTTACTAGGCCCCAAGAACATGATAACAGAGCCGTCCCAAAAGCAGAATCTCGCAAACATACAGATGTAACAGAAAGCCGGGTGCAAATCAGTTGATTGGCTAAAGTAAGCGAGACCCTGGGCCAGAAGCACCACTCCCCCTGGCCCTAGGAACCACAAAACAGCTATAGCCCTGCCTTGAGCATCAGGCCGGTACCCAACGCACAAGGAGAGCTGAGAGTATGACAGATATGTCATGAAAATAAGACCCACAATGGGAAGTCGGCTGAGCACAGTAGGGGGACTACTCTGCTGAAACCCCTGAGGGTGGCTTTAATCGGAAGTGCCAAAAATAAAACAACCTAATGGGTTAACCAACCTGAAATGGTGAGACTCAACTCGATCTGACCTGAAAGTGCTCTCGATCTGACCTGAAAGTGCTGTGGGCTGATACAAGCTGGAAGAGGCCAAAAAAACCCCCAGAAAAGCAAATAGGAACTGGATGTTAACCATCAGGACTGGAAACCTAGACCGGAAAACCTGGAAAACATGCCAAGCAGTGACATGAGACAAACCTAACATGTGACAAAAATGTAACCTGCATGAAGGAAACATGACTGAACAGAAAACATGAGTAGCGTGAGCTGAAACAAATGAGAGCAGCAAAAGAACAGAGGCTGCAAGAAAACACCATCTGCATAAGAAACGCAGTTTGCATGAGAATGTGAATTGATGAAACAACGAGAAAAACCTAGGAAAAAAGAGAGAAACCTAGGGACACTGGGGACATGAGGGGGAACCCGAGGACACGAGAGGGAACCTGGGGACACGAGGAAAAACCTGGAAAACAAGAGAAACGTAACATAGCATAAGAAACGTAACATTGCATGAGAAACGTAACATTGCATGAGGACATGCATTAGAAACCGTAACATTGCTTGAGAACAGAAATATTCCATGAGAAACATAATTTGCATGCAACTTAGCTGCATTAGAACAAACTGCATGAGAAATGTGAGTTAAAATGAAATATGAGTGGTGAAAGAACAGATGAGGAGACTTGCCACAGAACAAGCCATTAAAAACGATCACCTGAATCTGTTAAACACATACACGTGATGGGTAACCCACGGTGGAAGAACATGGACAGCCCAGCTGTGTGAAACAACCAGAGAACATGATAGACCACCTACTCATGACATAACCATCCCCCTGGTATCTGCTAAATATAAGGACATGGGTGTCGAAAAGACAGGACCAACAGCGCATGAATGTGAACCTAATGACAACACCACCCTAGTGAATGCAGAAGTGAGCCCAAGCAACCTGCAGCGCTAAGACAGGAAAAACTAACACTCAGGGCTAAGGTACCCACAGACCACGGTGGGTAGTAGTAGAGGTGTAATGGTGAACATAACATATAACGTATGGACTACAGGCAAGAAGATTGTGGGACAACAATCAATTAACAATGAAACCTTAGCACGTAAGGATCTGTAAAAGTGATCCTGGATGTAAGCACCAGCTAACAGAAAAGCAGTGAACGAAGGGCAATGGCAAGAAAAGCATAAGCCATGAAACGTGCGGCACATGGGAATACGTAAGAAATGCGAGAAAAGGCAAGAAAACATGAGAAAACGCAGGAAACATGGGGAAACGTCCGAAATATGGGAAACAAAAGAAACATGGGAAACGTGAGAAGATACATGAGACACGTAAATAGCATCAGACACGTACATTACATCCGACACGTAAATTGCATGAGGAACGTAAAATGCCTGAGAACCATAAAATTACACGAGGGTAATGACATGAAAGGCATAAGACATGAAACAGGCGGCACATGGGAAAACGTAAGAATAGGGATGAGCCGAACACCCCCCGGTTCGGTTCGCACCAGAACTTTCGAACGGACCCCAAATTCGTACGAAATTTAGAACCCCATTGAAGTCTATGGGACTCGAACATTCGAAATTAAAAGTGCTAATTTTAACGGCTAATATGCAAGATACTGTCCTAAAAAGGGTTTGGGGACCTGGCTCCTGCCCCAGGGGACATGGGTCAATGCCTAAAATGTTTTTAAAAATGGCCGTTTTGGCGGGAGCACTGATTTTAATGACGATTAAAGTGAAGAAAAAGTGAAATATTCCTTTAAATATAGTGCCTGGGGGGTGTCTGTAGTATGCCTGTGAAGTGCCACGTGTTTCCCGTGTTTAGAACAGTCCCTGCACAAAATGACATTAAACGAAATAACATCATTTAAAACTGCTTGCGGTTTTAATGTTATATCTGGTTCCTGCAATATGGTTGAAAATCATTGAGAAAAATGGCATGGGTAGCCCTCCCTGCCCATTACCAGCCCCTTTGGGTCTTGTACGCATATTAAGGGGAACCCAGTACCCATATTAAAAAAAGGAAATGCGTGTGGCCCCCCAGGCCCTATATACTCAGAACAGCAGTATACAGGCGGTGCAAACAAGACAGGGACTGTGTAGGTTTGTTGTGTTAAGTTGAATCTGTTTGTAATTTTCAACTGGTACATTTTTAAAGTGTTGCTCCAGTCAAAAAAAATATTTTTAAGCTTTTTGGAAAACATAGGGAAGGGTTATCACCCCTGTATATATTGTTTTGTCGTCCATCTTTTTTCATCTCACTTGCTGTTGTCTCCTTCCGTTTGCAAGTAGGAGATGTTTGTAAGTTGGATGTTTGAAAGTAGGGGCCTGCCCTATATGCTCTGCAGAAATGGCGGAACAAGGTGTTGGTTTTGCCACAACATTGTAAGCCCTGAAAGTGACTCTTGGTGGGGGCTGGAGCGCCCTGCTGTGAACGATTATATCAAGAATTGTAATTACATGCCATTGTTGAACAGTGGTAGAAAAATTGACCTTTGGTGGTTGTGGTGCTGGTGCCACAACACTATAAGTCCTCACAGTTACTCTGGGTGGGCACAGGAATGGGCCCTCCTGTGAAATATTATATCAAGAATTGTAATTACATGTCCCTGTTAAACAGGGGCAGAAAAATTGGGCCTTAGGCACTGGTGCTGGTGCCACGACACTGCAACCTCTCCCATATACTCTAGTTTTATTGCAGGAATTAGCCCTGCTGCAAAGCATTGCATCAAAAATTGTAATTAAACGCCCCTGTTAAACAGGGGCAGAAAAATTGGGCCTTAGGCACTGGTGCTGGTGCCACGACACTGCAACCTCTCCCATATACTCTAGTTTTATTGCAGGAATTAGCCCTGCTGCAAAGCATTGCATCAAAAATTTTAAGTAAACGTCCCTGTTAAACAGGGGCAGAAAAATTGGGCCTTAGGCACTGGTGCTGGTGCCACGACACTGCAACCTCTCCCATATACTCTAGTTTTATAGCAGGAATTAGCCCTGCTGCAAAGCATTGCATCAAAAATTGTAATTAAACACCCCTGTTAAACAGGGGCAAAAAAATTGGGCCTTAGGCACTGGTGCTGGTGCCACGACACTGCAACCTCTCCCATATACTCTAGTTTTATAGCAGGAATTAGCCCTGCTGCAAAGCATTGCATCAAAAATTGTAATTAAATGCCCCTGTTAAACAGGGGCAGAAAAATTGGGCTGATGGCATCGCCCAGAACCAGAAATGTTCTTCCAACATATCAGCGGAGGAGGAAGAGGATAGACAATCAACATAACAGGACAGTCACTCAGCATCAGCATAGGCAGTCTTGAAGGGATGTGATATTTCAAAAAAAATTATTCGGTTACATCAGCTTCAGGTGCTTGGTAGCTGTGGGTGATCCAAGACTGGTTCATCTTGATGAAGGTCAGTCTATCAACTGATTCGGTGGACAGGCGCACCCTGTGATTGGTAACAAAGCCACCAGCAGCACTGAAGGTGCGTTCCGAAAGAACGCTGGATGCAGGATAGGCCAGTAGCTCAATTGCATACTGTGCAAGCTCTGGCCAGTGATCCATCCTCAAGACCCAGTAAGCCAGAGGATTTTCGGTGGGAAAGGTGTCCAAGTCTGACCTTGCCCCTAGGTATTCCTGGACCATGTAAATCAGACGCTGGCGATGGTTGCTGGAATGGATCATACCTTGGGGCTGCGGACTAAAAAATTGTCTGAAAGCATCAGTCAGACGGCCACCTTCTCCACCGCTCCTTCTGACCGATGCCTCAGCAACACGTTGTCCAGGACCAGGAGTTTGTAACCTCCCAGTCTCTGGGAACGCGTTGCACAGACCTTTCTGTAAGGCCTCCCGGAGATGTCTCATCCTCTGCTCCCTTTGCGATGGCAAGATAAGGTCGGCAACCTTACCCTTGTACCGTGGATCAAGGAGAGTGGCCAGCCAGTAATGGTCCCTCTCCTTGATCCGAAGAATACGAGGATCCTTCCGCAGGCTTTGCAGGATCAGGGAGGCCATGCAGCGTAGGTTAGCTGAGGCATTCAGTCCGGAGTCCTATGGGTCACTAAGGACAACATGATCCGCAGCTACCTCCTCCCAGCCACGTACAAGTCCACGTGTTTCTTGGGACTGTAAATCATCCCTACAAGACTGCTGCTGCTGCTGATGCTGATGCTGAGTGCCAGCCTCCACCTCCATGCTGACACAATCATCCTCCTCCTCCTCTTCCTCCTCCTCATCCTCTTCCTGTGTGATGGGGGGCATAGCAGGAACACTGTCTGGATAAAGGGGGCCTTGAGAGGCAAGGAAGTCCTCCTCTTCCTGCCTCTGTTCTGCCTCAAGTGCCCTGTCCATTATTCCACGCAGCGTATGCTCCAAGAGGTGGACAAGAGGTACAGTGTCACTGATGCATGCACTGTCACTGCTCACCATCCTTGTGGCCTCCTCAAATGGTGACAGGACAGTGCTTGCATCCCTGATCATGCCCCACTGGCGTGGTGAGAAAAAACCGTGCTCCCCTGACCCTGTCCTGGTGCCGTAGTCGCACAGGTATTAATTGATGGCCCTCTGCTGCGTGTGCAGCCGCTGCAGCATGGCCAACGTTGAGTTCCACCTGGTGGGCATGTCACATATAAGGCGGTTCTTGGGCAGGTTCAACTCCTTTTGGAGCTCAGCCAGCCGAGCACAGGCATTAAATGATCGGCGGAAATGCACACAGACTTTACTGGCCTGCTTCAGGACATCCTGTAAGCCTGGGTACCTGCCCAAGAACCGCTGCACCACCAGGTTAAGGACGTGAGCTACACAGGGCACATGGGTCAGTTGTCCCTGTCGGAGGGCGGAGAGGAGGTTGGTGCCATTGTCGCAAACCACCATTCCTGGCTTAACCTGGCGTGGCGTCAACCACCTCTCGGCCTGCCCCTGCAGTGCTGACAAAACATCCGCCCCAGTTTGGCTCCTGTCCCCCAAACAAACCAGCGCAAGCACGGCATGGCATCGTTTTGCCTGCGTACTTGCGTAGCCCCTGGAACGCCTACGGAGCACCGCTGGTTCTGAGGACAGAGCACTGGAAGAGGCCATGGAGGAAGAAGAAGAGGAGAGGGTGGAGGAGAGAGGTGTGTCACAACCAATAGTAGCATTTCGGAGGCGTGGTGGCGGAACAACCTCCAACACTACTGCACCTTGTCCTGCATCCTTCCCAGCTGCCAGAAGAGTGACCCAATGGCCCGTGAAAGACAGATAACGTCCTTGTCCATGCCTGCTGGACCATGAGTCAGCGGTAATATACACCTTACCGCTGACCGCCCTGTCCAGCGAGGCAAGGACATTGCCTTCCACATGCCGGTAGAGAGCCGGAATCGCCTTCCGTGAAAAAAAGGGGCGTTTGGGGACCTGCCACTGAGGAACCGCACATTGTACAAACTCACGGAAGGGGGCCGAGTCTACCAACTGAAAAGGCAGCAGTTGAAGTGCTAGCAATTTAGCCAAGCTAGCATTCAACCGCTGGGCATGTGGATGGCTGGGAGTGAACTTCTTTCGCCGGTCCAGCAGCTGGGGCAGGGACATTTGCCTGCTATAATCGGACGTGGGTGTACTGCTAGCAGAGTGCCCGGAAGCACTTGGCTGTGACACACCTAATTCTACACCTTCATTCCTCTCAGAGCAGGTTTCATAGAGGACTGAAGGTCTAGTGGGGTTGGAGATGCCAGCTGATGAGGAGCAAGGAGAGGTCCGCTTTGTTCTTTGGTGTGGGTCTTTGAGGTACGCTTGCCAACGAGCTGCATGGCAGGTCAACATATGTCTGGTCAAGCATGTGGTGCCCAAGCGGCTGATGTTTTGGCCACGCGAGATACGCTTGAGACATATGTTGCAAATAGCAGCGGTGCGATCTGATGCACTCGTCTCAAAAAAGGCCCACACCAAAGAACTTTTAGAATAACGTGCAGAGGCAGCGCCCTGCACAGGCGGAGCTCTGCGGTGTGATTCAGTCGGTGTGCTGCCCCTAAGCTGGCCCCGGAGGGCATCCTGCCTCGTTGGACATGTGCCTCCTCCTCCTCCTCCTCCTCCTCTCTCCTACCAGGCACCCACGTGGAGTCAGTGCCCTCATCATCCCCTCCCTCTTCATCGCTGGAGCAAACCTGGCAGTATGCTGCAGCTTGTGGAACATGACTGCCAGATTGCTGTCCTTCTTGAGCATCCCCTCTCTCTGCATTCACGCTACTGCCTTCCTCTAGCTGAGTGTCATCATCAGAGCCTACAAAACACTGGGCATCCTCCTGGAGCATGTACCCAACACTGTGCTCAAAGAGTTCAGGAGACTCCTCAGGAGGACGTGGTGGGTCTAGGGAAGGAGTCACTGATGATGACATTGGGAGGAGGGAAGACGATGCGTTGGCAGCTGCTTTGCTAGTACCCTGAGACTGGGTGAGAGAGGATGAGGAGGATGAAGAGGGCTTGGTCATCCACTCTACCAAGTCGTTGGCATGTTGCGGTTCAACATGTCCAGCTGCCGAAAAGAAGGACAAGCATCTCCCATGGCCACGTGCTGATGACAATGCACCGCGTCCATGACCAGCACTGTTGTCTCTAGACACAGAGCCTGCTTGCCCTCTTTTATCGTCTCGCGCCTGTCTGCCTCTCCTTGCTGGCCTTCCAGACATGGTAATGGCCTGAAGGGAGTTGGGTAAAACAGCAGTTGGGTAGTGTATATTGTGCTGGAGGCACACAACACCCACTAACTCCTGCAGATGCCTTTATTATAGAACACCAGAGATAAAGGGGTATACTATAATGGAGTCACACAACACCCACTAAGCCCTGCAGATGGCTCTATTAGAGAACAGCAATAAAGGATAGATACAGGTGTATATTGTGCTGGAGGCACACAACACCCACTAACTACTGCAGATGCCTTTATTATAGAACACCAGAGATAAAGGGGTATACTGTAATGGAGTCACACAACACCCACTAAGCCCTGCAGATGGCTCTATTAGAGAACAGCAATAAAGGGTAGATACCGGTGTATATTGTGCTGGAGGCACAAAACACCCACTAACTCCTGCAGATGCCTTTATTATAGAACACCAGAGATAAAGGGGTATATACAGATGTATACTGTGCTGTGCTGGAGGCACACACAACTTCCAATAACTCCTGCAGATGGCAAGTGGGCTCAAATAGAGAAGAGCTATGTAGGTGGATATAGTGGTGTGTACTGGGTACAGAGCACGCAGACAGCACGCACAAGCTCCTAACACTACTGACTGCAAGCTCTATTATAAAAGATAGATCACTAGCTATATAGGAGAGGTGAATATAGCGGTGTATACTGCGGTCAGGGCACGCAGACAACAACCACTACAGAAGAGCAAGATCGAAAATCGGCCGATAACGATCGGTGTATACTGTGTTGAAGGTACACAGAACACCCACTAACTGCTTCAGACGCCAACACACTACACAAGGCCACCACGCTGGTGGCCTTATATAGTGTGGGGCGTGTACTACACAGCCTGAGCTATGATTGGCCACAGGCATCCTGCCTGTGGCCAATCATGGCTCTCCTCGCTGCTAGCGCTGTGATTGGCCAAGCATGCGGGGTCACAGTGCATGCTTGGCCAATCATGAGCCAGCAATGCACTGCGATGACGCAGTGCATTGTGGGCCGTGAGCGCCACACTAATTTGACGCGAACGGCCCATAACGTTCGGAATTCGCCGAACGGGCGAACAGCCGATGTTCGAGTCGAACGTATGTTCGACGCGAACATGAAGCTCATCCCTACGTAAGAAACACAGGAAATACTTAAGGAAACACATCAGAAACATGGGAATACGTCAGAAACATGGGAATATATACACGAGAAAACATGGGAATATGTAAAAAAACTGTAGAAAAACATGGGGAAACGTCAGAAACATGGGAAACGTAAGAAGTTGCATGAAACACGTAAATTGCAACAGACACGTACATTACATCTGTTATACGTAAATCGCATAAGAAACGTAAAATGCCTGAGAACCATAAATTCATGAGAACCATAATTGCGTAAGAACTGTAAATCGTTTAAAAACATCAGCTGCCTGCAAAACGCATGAGAAACGCAATGTGTATGGAAAACCGTAAAAATGCATGGAAAACCGTCAATTGCATGAGAAATGCCAACTTCATGAGAAAAGTAAATCACATGAGAGACCCAAATTGCATGAAAAACAAAATTGCGCAAGAACCGTAAATTTCATGAAAAACGTCAACTGCATAAAAACCGTGAATTGCATAAACTGTGTATTGCATGAGAAACGGCAATTGCATGTGAAACCGTAAAAAAACCGTAAGAAACGTGCGTGAAAACATGAAGCATGAGAACGTCAAAACGAATGAGAACATGATTGCATGAGAACGTAAATCGAACGAGAACATAATTGCATGAGAACGTAAATGCATGAGAACATAATAATTGCATGAGAACGTAATCGCTTGAGAACGTAATCGCATGAGAGCATAATCGCATGAGAAAACCGTAAAAAGCATGAGAAAACTGTAAAAAGCACGAGAACATGAATAGCATGAGAATGTAAATTGCACGTGGAGCTCAGGCGGGGGGAGGCACGCCACATGGAGCTCAGGCGGGGGGAGGCACGACACGTGGAGCTCAGGCGGGGGGGGGGCACGACACGTGGAGCTCAGGCAGGGGGAGGCACGACACGTGGAGCTCAGGCGGGGGGAGGCACGCCACGTGGCCCTGCTTCCTTAAGTATTACATGTCATCGTTGCAGAGAAAAGACTCAGGAAAAAGTCAAGTGAATGGGTACAGCTCAAGCAACGCATTGTAAAGTTCATGTTGTTGCACTCTGTCTATATAGATGATGCATATTACATAACTCTGGCAGGTATGTTTCATTCCTCCTGTTTCAATGAAAGTAAGTCACACACATACATACATTTTGTGTGACCACGGTTAGGTCTTCTAAAAGTGCGAGAAGGCCGGCTGAAACAACATGGGGAAACCACCCCCCCCCCACTCGGCGGTGATCAAAACCCCCCTCCCCCAGCCTAAACACAAGGAGAAGGAGGCGGGCGGGAGAGCCCGCAAATGACACCCCCTCCCCCATGGCACAGACAGCTGGAGAGGGAGGCGGGCAGGAAAAGGCTCCCTCGTGGTGACCGGAGTGTACAGTGAACCCCCCCGCAGCACCACATGGGGGAAGCCTGTGGCTGGCACCCCCTCTTCCCTCCGGCAGTGACAGCGGGAGAAGGAGGCGGGTGGGTAACAAGGGGGGAGCCTGAGACAGAAACCTCCCTCCCCTCCAGCAGAGGCAGCCGGAGAAGGAGGTGGGTGGGAGGAAGGCTCCCCCGTGCAGACAGAAGCTGCCGGTGGGTGAACCCCCCCACCCACCCACAGATGCCCACAAAAGGAGCCGGCGGGGGCCAAAAGCACCCCTGCCCACGAGCGCCAGAGCAGCAGAATGTCATCCTCCTTCGACCCGCCGGAAGTAACGTCAGCCACACGAGAGCCGGCGTCCACGAGAGGAGGAGGAGGGCAGGCTTTATGCAGCCTGACTCCTCCTACAATCACAGGCTGCCCTGCGGTCAGCCTTACATTTATGTTCTATGCCCCTGAAGTCTATTCCTTTGACATCTAATGAAGCTTGTATCTTTATTACTAATGGTTCTAGCGCTAACACAAACAGTAGCGGTGACAGAGGACACCCTTGTCGTGTTCCTCTTTGGATGTTGATTGGGTCTGAGAAATATCCTTTTATCGTTAACGCTGCCGTTGGAAAGCTGTAAAATTTTTGAAGTGTGGATAGGAAGTGAGCTCCGAATCTAGTCGAGCCAGGACAAATAGGAGGTAGTCCCAGGACAGGGAATCGAATGCTTTATGTATATCTAATGATAGTAGCATACCTTGCCCTGGGCCTCCCCCGTCCCAGTCTGAGTGGACTGCTGAGATGATATCTATGACCCTTCTTGTTTGATCTGTCGTTTGACGCCCTGGGTGTATATATTTCACCAAAAATTTGTTCATTCTGACCGCCAGGATCTTTGTCAGAATTTTTAAGTCTGAGTTGATCAGTGAAATGGGGCGATAGTTTTCACAACTGCCATGGTCTTTTACCAGTTTTGGGAGGACATGTATAAATGCTTTGTTTTCTTGGTTCGGTAGGGCTGTGCCCTGTCTGATCGCGTTAAAAAAAGGTACAGATGTGGGGTCAGAACTTTTCTATAGTATAAGCCTGAGAACCCGTCTGGTCCTGGTGCCTTGGAAGGGTTAAGGCTCTTGATTGCTTGTCCTATCTCTGTTTCGGTGAATGCCTGATACATAAGCTCAATATGTTCTTTCTGTATTGTTGAAAGAGGAATGTGCTTAAAGAATTCTTCCATTTTGTTAATTCTTACTTTTTCTGAGGCCCTATAAAGTTTAGCGTAGAATTCCGTGAATTTAGTCACTATTCTTTCCGGATTCTAAGTTGACCATTTTTTAACCGTAGCTTGGGTAGTGTTGATGGGTGGGGTCAGGGCACTAACTTCCTCGGTAATAATGTGGTGGGTTTGTCACCCATCGTGTAATATCTGTGCCAAGATCTGATTCTTTATTCCGCTTGTGTGGTGAGACTTAGATTTAGTGCCAATCTAGCCTCATTTATTTTGTGTCTGATATCTACTTGTGGATTCATTTTTTGTTCTGTGGGTGTGTCCCACAATGTTTATTCCTGTTATGTCACTGTGCTATCTCTGGACTGCTTGTTTCGTGCCACAAGTTGGAGTTGTTTGCCTCTTATGGTGGCCTTACGCGCTGCCCAGTTTATTACCTGGGAAGTGGTCGCTGGCAAGTTTTCCTTAAAGAAAAGGCGTATTTCCTTCTCTACTTCTGCTACCGTTATCTGGTCATTTAACATGGTGGCATTCAATCTCCATGGGACGGTTAGGGTTTTGTCCATAAATTGGAGAGGGAAAGTCTGACTGGCGAATGGTCCGACCAATGAGTGTTTAATATTCCAGCGGAACTTGTGTATGGTATTAGCGGGGTCAATATGAAAATATGATCAATTCTGGAGTATGTGTGATGGACATGTGAATAGAAAGTATAATCCCTCGCTGAGGGATTATCCTCTCTCCATGCATCTATAAGATCATTGTTATATAGTAGTTTTGCTAGACTACTACTATTCCTGGGTATGTTTTTATACAGTGCAATACTGAGAGATGACTTGTCTAGCGTTTGATCTAATGGCATGTTACTGTCTCCTCCCAAGATGACCTGTCCCTGTATTTTGGGGAGTAATATCTTGAACATACTATGAAAGAATTCCATTTGACCTGTATTAGGGGCGTAATATGAGATTATAGTTGTTACCTGGTCATTAATGTGACCTACTGCCATGACATATCTACCCTGTTTGTCTCTTATTATGGTGATGGGGACAAATGGTACTTTATGGGAAAAACATATAGCTACGCCAAGTTTTTTCTGTGGGCTTAAAGACATATCAAATTGTGAGTATTTTGCACTAAGGTATTTTGGGTGTTGAGGTTTTGGAAAAATGTGTCTCCTATAACATCAAAATGTCAGTCTTTTGTTTATGGTAATATATGAAGCCCTGCCCAGTGTGTGTGATGATGGTGTATTTGGTTTGGTGATATATCGCCACAGTGGTTTTGCAGAATACACTTACCCTGTCCCAGACATGTAGTCATCAATTTTCCAGTTCCCAAACATGAGGAGGCTTCGGTGTTCAACCAGGGCACCACTGGTTGGGGGGGGGGGGGGGGGAGTCAGCACCCCGTAGAAGAAGAAAAGAGAGGAGGAGAGATTAGTAATTTTTGGAGAAAGCTCCAATACCATCTTGTTGACATGAGATACTTCATTATATCTAACTGTTCCTGTCCCCTTAAGGACAGGGATCACTCCAGGTATATGACCTG
The DNA here is from genome assembly GCF_037356315.1 of Lithobates pipiens. Taxonomy (NCBI): domain Eukaryota; kingdom Metazoa; phylum Chordata; class Amphibia; order Anura; family Ranidae; genus Lithobates; species Lithobates pipiens. The sequence goes on along the minus strand of NW_027507748.1, from coordinate 281,034,099 downwards.
GGATTTAGATGTGAAGTTGTTCCCACCCGTAAATGAGAACAAGATCACTAGAGTGGCATGTGTGTCCACCCCGGCTTCAAACATTAAACCTAAACTAAGTAAATGCAGGATATAAACTTGTTAAAACAGAGGTAAAAATGGTATAAAAAGAAAAAATATAAAATGAAAAAATGTAAGTTATTTGCGACAACCGAATGGACCGCCAAGAGTGCATCGCTTGAGCTTGTAACCGTGCAGCCTCTACTTTTCCCATTAAGTTTTGGTAATGGGTCAACCGACCCTGCTTTCGTATGATGAGACTGGACACTTGTTCTGTTCAACACCTCAAAACATTACCTGTAAACAAGAGAGGTTTTGTTGTAATCTATAACTCCAATAACTGATGATAACGATTGAAGCTGGAGTGCCTAATTTTCCCTCCAAGGAGGGAGCCATCACAATGGGCTTAATTTGACTTAGTCAGACCATCTTCCCATCGTGGGTGAAGGGGGAAGTTTGCCTATAGGTAGAGCCCAGTTCCCTGGTTGGGAGATCAAGGCCTTCTATTCAAGTCAGCGTTGGGGTTCTTCCGCTGTTCCTGGGCCGTTGCTTTGACCATATGGGGGACAGGGCCCTGTCTCGATAATTGGGGGGTGGTGTGGGCGAGCGTTCACTAGAGATGATTCCCAGTTCCAGTAGGAGTCTTTCTCCATCATGATAATTCAAGAAAGAATGATTCTATATGTGAAGGAGAGACAGAAAGGGAAGGACCACCTGTACTTTATTTGACAGTTCTGTAATTGCTGCAGAAGTACAGGGTATGGCCTTTTTGCACCGTGGAAGGGGCTAGATCCGCAAATAGCTGAATCGGAGAGAGCCCAGTAGATTCAGGTCCTGTTTATACCTTGCTGCCGCCATCAGTTTCTCCTTGATCCTGTAATAGTGCAGTTTCGCTATTATGTCACAAGGAAGTCTATCAGACCTCAGGGCCGTCAGGGCCCAGTGGATTCGGTTGATCTCCAGGTGTTGCGGTTGTATGTCAGGTATTAGCTCCTGCATGAGGTTGTGCATGGCTTCCTCCAGGTTTGTGTGGGTTTCTGGGAGTCCCCTTATATGTATGTTATAGCAACGGGACCTATTCTCTAAATCCTCGATTTTCGCATAGGCCTCTTCTAGTCACTCCTGCATCTCTGCTGTCATCCTGAAATTTTGGTTAATTCCGTGTACGGATTTGTCAACTTTTGTTTCAATCGTGTCCAGCCTGATTCCAAAGCTTTGTATATCTTGTTTAATGTCATTAGTTATGATGATGCACGCTTTAGATAGCTCCTGTTGCAACATGGCTGAGAATCTTGCTAGTAATACTGAGTCCCCCATGTGTGGAGCCTGTGGAGGTGACGGATCTGCTGGGGCAGGACTAGCTTGACTAAATATGAAGTCGGCCAATTCTGCCATATTTCTGTCAATAAATGAGCCTGGGGATCCTGCCCAGTCCAGGCACCCCAGGGATGCTCCGGTGGATAGGGATAGGGAGGGTGAGACCGATCCCTGCAATTCCTCATCTGGGTCTCCGGAGGACCGAGAGGAGACGGGGTCCCTGGGCTCAGCTACTGGTGATGGTTGAAGGTGTTGTGGGGAGTCAGGCTGCTCAGGGCTCCGGCCGCCTCGTGCGTCCTGCTTACCCAGCGACCATCTTGGGAGAGGGATACTGTGTAGAGGGAGGCTGACGTAGCAGATTTTTTCTTATTGCCTGCTTGTATTGATGCTTCTGGCGTCTCATCGCCTTCCACGTGGGCTCCGGTTTGTGGGTTCCTGTGTCCAGTCTGTATGTTCAGTCCTGTTCAGTCCTGCACTGATGATCCCTCCTGCGCTGATGATCCCTTTAGTTGAGCCAACGGTGTGCGGAGCTTGACTACATCATGACCGTCCCGGGTGTGGGGCGCATGCGCACAAACCAAATGGTTTTTATTGGTAAAAAAATCTGTTACAATCAGACAGACTAAAAAGAGATTTCATAAAAATACGTTGAGCTGGCCGGAAAAATGGTATGAACACACCCATGCAAGCGGAGCATGAGAACAGTGCGGTGATGTCAGCACATCGCTCCTCCCTATGTATTTTGTAACCTGTAACGTTTTGTGCCTCGGGGCACGAGATGACGTCCATCTAGTGACGAAACATGTAGGGAGGAGTGACGTGCTGACGTCTTGCAGGTTATGCTTTAAAAAGAAAATAAACCCTGATGGGTTTAATTCCTCTTTGTCTCCCTGCAAAGGTAAAGCATAATGGGCTACTATGCATCGCATTATGTCGCATTATGTGTCACTTACCTGACACAGGAGCCAGCAATGTCACCGCTGTCCCCTGTAGTCCGTAGCATCCATCTTCTTCCGGGTATTGCTGCTCCAGCCACACACAGCGCCAGAGCAGCAATGACGTCACTCCCACGCATGCGCACGGGCATGCTGCTAACGGCGATAGTGCGCTTGCGTGCGGCTGTCTACGGCGCATAGGCCGTAGACAGCTGTCACTGTCTTTTAGTAAATATCTCCTACACCGTGTAGGTTTAGGAGATATTTCTTGGACCTACAGGTAAGCCTTAATCTAGGCTTACATGTAGGTCAAAGTGGTTTGTAAGTGTTTATAACCACTTTAATCACTATCTTATGTGTTTATTTGACTGTTGATTGCTTATATATCTATATATATATATATATATATATATATATATATATATATATATATATATATATATATATATATATATATATATATATATGTAAGCATTTTTATTTATTTTTTCTCACTGCTAGCTCAGCTCTTTTTCTTAGTTTTTCAGGATGGTGGTTACCTACTCCCTCTACTGAAGCATAGAGACGTGCAGAAGAAAGGAACTGTAATGCCGCATACACACGATCAGAATTCTGACCAGAAAAAGACAGATGAGAGCTTTTCATCGGAAAATGCGACCGTGTGTATGCTCCATCGGAATTTAGCTGTCCGAAGTTCCGCCAGCCAAAAATTGATAGCATGTTCTCAATTTTCCAGACGGAAAAACTTTCTATCGGTAATTCCGATCGCGTGTATGCAATTCCGACATGCCAAAAATCACGCATGCTCAGATTCAACTATGAGACAGAAGCTATTGGCTACTGGCTATTGAACTTCCTTTTTCTAGTCCCGTTGTACACATTGTACGTCACCACGTTATAAACGATTGGAATTTGATATGACCGTGTGTAGGCAAGACAGCTTGAGCCGAATTCCATCGGGAAAACCATCAGAGCTTTTTCCGACGAGAATTCCGATCGTGTGTACGTGGCATAACGCTAGTGAAGTATCAAACACTACAGTGAAATACCACTCCAAGCGCAGCTCTCCACTGCTACCAGACCACCTGACCGATTGCTTCATGACCACAGGCTGCTGCAGAGGAATCTGAGCCTACTTTGAGAGCCATTTTTCTTGTACAATTTTCCTTTAGCTCTACCAAAATAATATAATATGAGGTCAAACCTAAACACTTAATTTGTATGCAATCAGGCAGGCCCTCGCACTACACAGAAATAAATGTAGCGATAACCCTGTAGGAACTGCTTTTTCATGCATTACTGCTTCTCAACCCCAATAACAGCCTCAGCCCCCTCTGGCACACCTGGCAATAGTGTAAGTGCAATCAATCAATGAGAAACACACACGTTATGATAAAACATAGAAATTGTCTTTACTGCAATATTTCTGTGGAAGGACAACAGACAGTAACAGTATATATTCAAATAATCAACTGAAGAGCAATAACCGATTAAAGGGGTTGTAAAGGTAAATGTTTTTTCACCTTAATACATTCTATGCATTAAGGTGAAAAAACATCTGACACTGCCTACGCCCCGAGCACCCCCCCCCCCCCCCGTTTTACTTACCTCACCCCTCGAAAATCCCGCGCTCGCCTCCGCCGTCCTTTTCACCGTTCAACCTGGCCGCTGATTGGCTGGAGTGGATGGATGGAAAGCAGCGCAGCCATTGGCTTATGCTGCTGTCAATCACATTCACTGATGCGGAGCGCCAGGGGGCGGGGCCGTGTGATACAGCGAGTGGCTATAGCCGCCTGCTGTATCATGGGAGCATGCCCGCAGGTGCTTCTCACCATGCGAGGGAGCTCGCATGAACGTGAGAAGTACCTGCGGGAGGAAACCGAGGACCCCAGAAGAGCAGGTTCAGGACCACTCTGTGCAAAAAGAGCTGCACAGTGGAGGTAAGTATAACATGTTTGTTATTTAAAAAAAAAATTCACTTTACAATCCCTTTAAGAGCAATATAGCATTCAATCCTATATTCAAACTGCTCTCAGGGGATTCCAAACCTGAGAATGTCCCCAAGAGCACAGGCACACTTAAATGGCAAATAAAGCATAATATGGCACTTTAAATTGGATTGAGTACTTCCTTACTCAGGTTGACTCTATGAGTCCAAGCAGGAGGAGAGCAGAGGAATGAGTCTGTGTGTCAGGCCTCTCTCTACTGTCCCCGGACACCACAGGCCCAGCTTTACACACCTAAATAAGTAATGATTTTACTTTATAGATAAACTGTCCCACAGACCCAATGCATATGCACAACCCTGAATATATATGTGTGCAGATTTGTATTGCACTAGTAGCTTTTTTTTAAAGCAAAGATAAGCTTTGTTGTCTTCAGCTAGCCACTTTCGTTGATGCACTTAAACTCCCGTATAGCAAGGCCAAACAACACAACTTGCCCAGATTATCAAGTGAAATGGGCCGGATTTTGTTCAACAAAGTGAGAGGACAATGAATGACGTCTGTATACAGTGTTCAGAAATGGATAGCCTTATCCTTTATCCCTGTGGTGCTACAAGTGTCAGCAAGATGACTACCAGTAATGATGTCTGTATACAGTGTTCAAATAACTCCTTCTGTAGTGCAGTGTTCCTGTTCCCTGCAGATGGGCAAAAATGCCTTCTCACAAAATCCTGCGATCAAGGCCCAAACGAATGTCCTGGAACAGACAGGCTCTCTTGGCAACCCGTGAATAAAAATATGGTGTAGTGGTTAGTGTTCTCACTTAGCAGCAATAGGGTCGCTGGGTCAAATCCTGACCACGACACCATCTGCCTGGAGTTTAGCATGTTCTCCCTGTGCCTGCGTGGGTTTCCTCCGGGTACTCCAGTTTCCTCCCATACCCCAAGACAAGACATGCTGGTAGGTTAATCAGATCCTGTCTCTAAATTGGCCCTAGTATATGTATATGTGTATGTGTTTGTAAGTGCGTCGGGACCCTACGGGGTAAAGGACCACGCTATATCAAGATGAAACTCAACCCAGAACAGGGCACAAAAAACAACGTGCATCGCTAGGTATAAACACAAGATGATTCTGTACAAAAAAGCATATATGAAAGTAAATATATCACTGTATTATTAACCACTTGACAACTGGACACTTAAACCCCCCTCCTACCCAGACCAATTTTCAGCTTTCGGTGCTCTCACACTTTGAATGACAATTACTCAGTCATGAAACACTGTACCCAAATTAATTTTTGTCCTTTTTTTCCCACAAATAGAGCTTTCTTTTGGTGGAATTTGATCACCTCTTGGTTCTTTTATTTTTTGCGCTATAAATGAAAAAAGACAGAACATTTTGAAAAAAACGAATTTTTCTTTGTTTCTGTGATAAAATTTTGCAAATTATAAATTTTTCTTCATAAATTTTGGCCACAATTTATACTGCTACATATCCAGGGCTCGAGTCCCGCGGGAACGCGTGGGAACGCTGTCCCTGCACTATTTTCACAGCAGGAACGCCGTTCCCTTTGCAGGACTAGAGCCTCCCGAATGAGATGTATGCAAAGTAGCGCAGGAAGCGTTTGGCTGTAGTAAGTTCTCCCTCACTTCACGCAGTGCTGTTCACTCCCTGGCGGCCCCTCCTCTCTTCTCTTCTATCCCAGATGATGTCACAAGCAAATGGGGATAGACGAGAAGAGAGGAGGGGCTGCCAGGGAGCGAACAGCACTGCGTGAAGTGAGGGAGAACTTACTACAGCCAAACGCTTCCTGTGCTACTCTGCATACTGGCTAGTAAGATGTTCCCTATAATGTGCCCCCTAGTGTGCTATCTGCCCCATGCCCTGAAGTCCTATGTGCCCCACTGTGCCCCATAATGTGCCCTGATGTGCCCCATGCCCTGATGTGCCATGTGACCTGATGTGCTATGTGCCCTGTGCCATAATATGCCATGTGCCCTGATGTGCTATGTGCCCTGATGTGCCATGTGGCCTGATGTGCCCCGTGCCCTTATGTGCTATGTGCGTTGATGTGCTATGTGCCCCATAATGTGCCCTGATGTGCTATGTGCCCCAAAATATGCCCTGATATACCCCATGCCCTGATGTGCCATAATGTGCCCTGATGTGCCATAATGTGCCCCCATGTGGCAACGTTTCCCCATGCCCTGATGTGCCATGTGGCCCATAATGTGCCCTGATGTGCTATGTGCCCCATAATGTGCCATAATGTGCCCTGATGTGCCCCGAGCCCTGATGTGCCATGCGCCCTGATGTGCTATGTTCCCTGTGCCCTGATGTGCTATGTGCCCTGTGCCCTGATATGCCATGTGCCCTGATGTGCCATGTGGCCTGATGTGCCCTTTGCCCTTATGTTCTATGTGTCCTGATGTGCAATGTGCCCCATAATGTGCCCTGATGTGCTATGTGCCCCATAATGTACCCTGATGTGCCCTGAGCCCTGATGTGTCCCATGCCCTGATGTGCCATGTGCCCTGATGTGCTGTGTGCTCTGTGCCCTGATGTGCCCCGCACCCTAATGTGCTATGTGCCCTATAATGTGCCCTGAGGTGCCATAATGTGCCAACGTTTCCCCCATGCCCTGATGTGCCACGTGGCCTGATGTGCCCGTGCCCTTATGTGCTATGTGCCCTGATGTGCTATGTGCCCCAATGTGCCACATAATGTGCCCCTTAATGTGCCATAATGTGCCCCAATGTGCCCTGATGTGCCCCGTGCCCTGATGTGCCCCGTGCCCTGATGTGCCATGTGCCCTGATGTGCCATGTGGCTTGATGTGCCCCATGCCCTGATGTGCTTTGTGCCCCATAATGTGTTCTGATGTGCTATGCTCCCCATAATGTGCCATAATGTGCTCTGATGTGCCCCATACCCTGATGTGTCATGTGCCCTGATGTTCTATGTGCCCTGATGTGCCATATGGCCTGATGTGCCCTGCACTCTTATGTGCTATGTGCCCCATAATGTGCCCTAATGTGCCAACGTTTCTCCCATGCCCTGATGTGCCATGTGGCCTGATGTGTCCCATGCCCTGATGTGCCCCATGCCCTGATGTGCTATGTGCCCTGATGTGCTATGTGCCCCATAATGTGCCCTGATGTGCTATTTGCCCCAATGTGCCCTGATGTGGCCCATAATGTGCCCCATAATGTGCCCTGATGTGTCCCATGCCCTGATGGGCTATGTGCCCCATGCCCTGATGTGCCCTGTGCCCTGATGTGCTATGTACCCTGTGCCCTGATATGCCATGTGGCCTAAAAGTGCCTCATGCCCTGATGTGCCCCGTGCCCTGATGTGCTATGTGCCCCATAATGTGCCCTAATGTGCCCCATAATGTGCCCTGATATGCCATAATGTGTCCCAATGTGCCATGTGCCCCGTGCCATCTGGCCTATGTGCCCCATGCCCTGATATACCCCATGCCTTGATGTTCCCCGATGTCCTATTTTTTTTTTTTTGTGGGGGAGTGGATCTTGGGTGGGAGTTCCCACACTTTTTTCCCCAGGACTTGACCCCTGTACATATCTATACGTAAAAATAACCCAAATCGGTGTATATTATTTGGTCTTTGTGAAAGTTAGAGAGTCTACAAGCTGTGGTGCAAATCATACAAAATTGATCACACCTGATGTACTGACAGATCTCATTTCTGGTGACCCGAACAAGCCAGGAAAGTACAAATACCCCCCAAATGACCCCTTTTTTGAAAGTAGACTTCCAAGGTATTTAGTAAAAGGAATGATGAGCTTTTTGATGTTGCCATTTTTTCCCACAATTCTTTGCAAAATGAAGATTTTTTATTTTATTAATTTTTTTCCACAACATTGTCATTGTAATCGGTTATTTCTCTCACTTGGCATGTGTATGCCACAAATAATGCCCCAAAATAAATTCTGCTACTCCTCCTGAGTATTACAATACCACATGTGTGGGACTTTTCCACAGCCTGGCCACTTAGAGAGGCCCAACATGCAGGGAGCGCCATCACGTGTTCTAGGAGCATAAATTACACATCTAACTTGTTGACTACGTATTACAATTTTGAAGGCCCTGGAGCACCAGGACAATGACTAGACATGTGCATTTTGTTTCGTTCTGAATTGAAATTCGGACGAATTTTCATTATTCAGACATTCGGATGCCTCCAAATTACCGAATTACAATGCTAACGAATTCAAACGAAATTCTAATCAAATTCTAAAAATGACATTTTGCAACCCGAATTTGGGGCCACGTATCTTGGGGCCACTTATAGCTAGAAACCCCACATTTGGAACACAGTAGAACTAGCACTACAACATCTCCAATTTTGGAGTTTCTAGCTCCAAGTGACCCCGAGTTACGGGGGCCCCAAAGTCGGGTCGCAAAATGTCATTCTCTGCTGCAAAAAAAAGTACTTGACATTTTGCGACCCGAATTTGGGGCCCCCTAACTCGGGGTCACTTGGAGCTAGAACTGGTGATGTTGTAGTGCTAGTTCTACTGTGTTTGCATACCATATTTGGGGTTCCTAGCTATAAGTGGCCCCGAGATACGTGGCCCCGAAGTCGGGTTGCAAAATGTCATTCTCTTCTGCAGAAAACTACTTGTCCATATCTCGGGTCACTTGGTGCTAGGAACCAACTTGTGGCAGGTGATGTGGCAAGTGGACAATCCACAACTTGGTTATGTGGCACTCGTGGCAGGTCACGTGGCACTCGTGGCCAGTCACGTGGCATTTGTGGCAGGTGTCATGGCAAGTGGACAATTCACAACTTGTGGCAGGTGACGTGGCAAGTGGACAATGACATACAGCATATGTACTTGCCTTGCGATCGACATCCGTGACTTCTTCAATCAGGCATGCTGACAACTTCATTGATACCATAAATATAAATGAAACAAGATGTGTGGGTTTTTTTTTTCACTGGCACACTGCAAGTATGAAAAGTTGATGTGACAGATATATATAAGTATAAGTAACTAACCATCTTCCAAAATGTCTAAGGCCGCGTACACACGCGCGGACTGTTCGCCCAACTTTGTCCGTCAAACAGTTTCGGCAAACAGTCCGCTCAAAATGAGCATGGACGGACATGGCCACACACGACGGACGAACAGTTTGCTGAAACCGTGCGCGATGACGTGAACGGCACGTACGACGGGACGAAAAATACGACGTCCTATACACTGCATTATAACTTTCGGCGTGTAAATCCTTTCTGAGCATGCGCGGAACTTAGTTTGACGAACAAGCCTACACACGAGCGGACTGTTCGCTGAAACAAGGTTTCAGCGGACAGTTTTTCGGAAATTCCGTAAAACCTTGTTCGTCAAACTGTCCGCTGAAACTGTCCGCTGAAAGCCCACACACGAGCGGACTGTCCGCCCAAACACTGTTCAGCGGACAAAGTTGGGCGAACAGTCCACGCGTGTGTACGCGGCCTTATTCAAATAGAAAAGATTAGAACAGAATAGAAAAAAATATATAATTTAATAGAATAAAATAGAAAGAATATACAATGTGTAAAATGGACCCTCGCGCCACTATGTACTAGACGTGAAATGGATCTACGTGCATCAAAATAAAATATATAACAAAGTATGATGTAACAATCTGTGGAATAACAAAAGTGCAAGTGCTGCTAAATAAAACAAAAAATGCAGCGGGACAAAATAGTAAACACAAACTATCACTAGAATAAATAAAAAAGAGTCCTGCGCAAATAATACCACAAAAAATGAATAATGTATATAAATGTGAAAAAACAAGAGTCAATGAAAATATTTCAAAATAAACACACCAATAGTGTAAGTGTGTAGTGAAAAAACACTGGAGGAAGAACAGGACCAAATGTTCCAAAAGATCAGGCTCCCAGAACTCTCACCTCAGAGATGGAATAATAAGGCAAAAGAAAATAATTCCAATGGACTTCTCCTTCACTTCTCTGTGCACAATCATCAAATGGTATAAACTTCTACCACTAGAGGGCCGATTCAACCTCTTATGAGTAATGCTGCAGCATATGTATCCTCGTGGTGTGAAACTTAAAGAAAACACAGAGGGGAAGGGGGAAGGGAGAGAGAAAGGGGACTCCAATAGTGTAGTGGTTTCCAAAACTGAATAAATTTATTTAAGAGAAAGCAAATGGACTCTCACATTTAAAAAGAAAATATCAAACAGAGAGAGATCTGGCGTATACAGCCAGTCTTACGCTTGTTCCGGTATTCCTACGGCCACTCCCTACGCGTTACGTCACCACGTGACTTCTTCATGAAGAAGTCACGTGGTGACGTAACGCGTAGGGAGTGGCCGTAGGAATACCGGAACAAGCGTAAGACTGGCTGTATACGCCAGATCTCTCTCTGTTTGATATTTTCTTTTTAAATGTGAGAGTCCATTTGCTTTCTCTTAAATAAATTTATTCAGTTTTGGAAACCACTACACTATTGGAGTCCCCTTTCTCTCTCCCTTCCCCCTTCCCCTCTGTGTTTTCTTTAAGTTTCACACCACGAGGATACATATGCTGCAGCATTACTCATAAGAGGTTGAATCGGCCCTCTAGTGGTAGAAGTTTATACCATTTGATGATTGTGCATAGAGAAGTGAAGGAGAAGTCCATTGGAATTATTTTCTTTTGCCTTATTATTCCATCTCTGAGGTGAGAGTTCTGGGAGCCTGATCTTTTGGAACATTTGGTCCTGTTCTTCCTCCAGTGTTTTTTCACTACACACTTACACTATTGGTGTGTTTATTTTGAAATATTTTCATTGACTCTTGTTTTTTCACATTTATATACATTATTCATTTTTTGTGGTATTATTTGCGCAGGACTCTTTTTTATTTATAGAAAGAATATACAACCATCTTCTGAAATTCAAATTTCAAATAGAATAAATTAGAATTTCGAATAGTATAAATTCAAATTTTTTAATTAATTAATTTTAAATTTGGATAGAAAAGATTATAATAAAATAGAAAATAGACTAGAAAAATGATAGAACAGAACAGAACAGAATAGAATATATTATATTTTATTCTGTTCTGTTCTATTGTTTTTCTAGTCTATTCTTTTATATTCTATTAAAATCTTTTCTATTAAAATCAAAATCATTATATACTAAATTCGAATTTCGGAAGACGGTGGTTTTATAATATATATATATATTTCTTTCCCACATTCGAATTTCGTATAGAATGAATTTGAATTTGAATAGAAAAGATTAGAATAGAAATAGAGAATAGACTAGAAAAACAATAGAATAGAATAGAATATATTATATTTTATTCTATTTTGTTCTATTGTTTATGTAGTCTATTCCTTTATATTCTATTAAATTTTTTTCGATTAAAGTCGAAATCATCATATACTAAATGTGAATTTTGGAAGATGGTTATTTATATATATATATATATATATATATATATATATATATATATATATATATATATATATATATATATATATTTGTTTTTTTTTTTGTTTTTTTGTTTTTTTCTGACATTCGAATTTCGTATAGAATGAATTCGAATTTGAATAGAAAAGATTAGAATGGAAATAGAGAATAGACTAGAAAAACAATAGAACAGAATAGAATATAGATACTATCTACTTCATTTTTAATTTCTTTTGCAGATTACTATTTGTTTCCATAAGATCTCCTGTAGACTATTAGCATCTATTTCATTTTCTCACCAGATCTCCTGTAGACTATTAACAGCCATTTCACTTCTTTTTTTTGCAGATCTCCTGCAGACTGTTAGAATCAATTTCATTTTTTTGGGAGATTACTATTTATTTCCATCAGATCTCTTTTTTTTTGCAGATCTCCTGCAGACTATTAGCATCTATATCTAAAGGAAATGGCTGTTCTAATGCAAAAAATAAAAATAAAAATGAAATAGATGCTAATAGTCTGCAGGAGATCTGCAAAAAATGAAATAGATGTTAATATACTGCAGGAGATCTGATGGAAATAAATAGTAATCTGCAAAAAAAGAAAAATGAAATTGATTCTAACAGTATGCAGGAGATCTGCAAAAAAAGAAGTGAAATGGCTGTTAATAGTCTACAGGAGATCTGCTAAAAAAAGAAATAGATGCTAATAGTCTGCAGGAGATCTGGTGAGAAAACAAAATAGATAGTATTAGTTTGCAGGAGATCTGCAAAAAAATTAAATAGATGCTAATAGTCTGCAGGAGATCTTATTAAAACAAATGGTAATCTGCAAAAAATTAAAAGTAAATAGATAGTATCTATATTCTGTTCTGTTCTATTGTTCTAGTCTATTCTCTATTTCTATTCTAATCTTTTCTATTCAAATTCAAATTCATTCTATACGAAATTTAAATGTCGGAAATTATATATATATATATATATATAAAACCATCTTCCGAAATTCAAATTTAGTATATAATGATTTTGATTTTAATAGAATATAAAAGAATAGACTAGAAAAACAATAGAATAGAACAAAATAAAATATAATATATTCTATTCTGTTCTGTTGTATCGTTTTTCTAGTCTATTTTCTATTTTATTATAATCTTTTCTATCCAAATTTAAAATGAATTAATTTAAAAATTTGAATTCATACTATTCGAAATTCAAATTTATTCTATTCAAATTCGAATTTCAGAAGATGGTTGTATATTCTTTCTATTTTATTCTATTAAATTATATATTTTTTTCTATTCTGTTCTAATCTTTTCTATTTGAATTAGACATTTTGGAAGATGGTTAGTTACTTATACTTATATATATCTGTCACATCAACTTTTCATACTTGCAGTGTACCAGTGAAAAAAAAAACCCACACATCTTGTTTCATTTATATTTATGGTATCAATGAAGTTGTCAGCATGCCTGATTGAAGAAGTCACGAATGTCGATCTTAAGGCAAGTGCATATGCTGTATGTCATTGTCCACTTGCCACAAGTTGTCTATTGTATTTGTCCACTTGCCACGTCACCTGCCACAAGTTGTGTATTGTCCACTTGCCATGACACCTGCCATGAGTGCCACGTGGCCTGCCACGAGTGCCATGTGGCCGGCCACGAGTGCCACGTGACCAAGTTGTGGATTGTCCACTTGCCACGTCACATATCTCGGGGTCACTTATAGCTAGAAACACCAAATTTGGTATGCAAACACAATAGAACTAGCACTACAACTAGAAATATTTTCGTATTTGGTTGAAATATTTTCAAATTCGGTAGAAAACTAAATGAAATCCGAAAACGAATTTAACGAATATAACTAAACAAAATTAATTAATTAAGGAATTAAAATGAAACTAAACAAATTTTTTCCTTTTGCACATGTCTAAGGCCGCGTACACACGGGCGGATTGTCTGCCCAACTAAGTTCATCAGACAATCCGACAGACAGTCCGTCCAAATTTTGAATGAACGGACTTGACCACACACGATGAACAGACAGTCCGCTGAAAACGTGCACGATGACGTGTACAGCACGTACGACGGGACTAGAAAAACGACGTCCAATACACTGCAATGCAACCTTCGGCCGTGTAAATCCTTTCTGAGCATGCACCATACTTAGTCCGTCCAACTTGCCTACACACAAGCGGACTGTCCGCTGAAACCAAGTTTGGACGGACAAAACCAAGTTTGGACGGACAAAATTACGGAAATTCCGAAAGACAAAGTCCGTCAGACTGTCCGCTGAAAAAGTCCGCTGAAGCCCACACACGAGCGGATTGTCCGCTGAAACACGGTTCAGCGGGCTAAGTTGGGCAGACAATCCGCCTGTGTGTACGCGGCCTAACAATGACACGTGACACTGACGTGGCACTGATGACAGATGGCACTGATGACAGAGGCCACTGACACGTGACACTGATGACAGATGGCACTAATATGTGGCACTGATGACAGATGGCACTTATACGTGGCACTGATGACTAGGGATGAGCTTCGTGTTAGAGTCGAACATACGTTCAACTTGAACATCGGCTGTTCGCCTGTTCTGCGAATTCCGAGCGTTATGGGCCGTTCACGCCAAATTCGTGTGGCGCTCACGGCCCACAATGCACTGCGCCATCGCAGTGCATTGCTGGCTCATGATTGGCCAAGCATGCACTGTGACCCCGCGTGCTTGGCCAATCACAGCGCCAGCAGCGAGGAGAGCCATGATTGGCCACAGGCAAGATGCCTGTGGCCAATCATAGCTCAGGCTGTGTAGTACACGCCCCACACTATATAAGGCCGCCAGTGCGGCGGCCTTGTGTAGTGTGTTGGCGTCTGTAGGAGTTAGTGGATGTTCTGTGTACCTTCAACACAGTATACACCGATCGCTATCGGCCGATTTTTCGTTCTTGCTCTTCTGTAGTGGTTGTTGTCTGCGTGCCCTGACCGCAGTATACACCGCTATATTCACCTATATAGCTAGCTATATTTCTCTTTTTTAATAGAGCTTGCAGTCAGTGGTAGGAGATTGTGCATGCTGTCTGCGTGCTCTGAACCCAGTATACACCACTTTATCCACCTATATAGCTAACTATCTTGCTTGTTTTAAATAGAGCTTGCAGTCAGTGGTAGGAGATTGTGCGTGCTGTCTGCGTGCTCTGACCCCAGTATACACGGCTATATCCATCTATATAGCTAGCTATCTTGCTCGTTTTAAATAGAGCTTGCAGTCAGTGGTAGGAAATTGTGCGTGCTGTCTGCGTGCTCTGAACCCAGTATACACCGCTATATCCATCTATATAGGTAGCTATCTTGCTCGTTTTAAATAGAGCTTGCAGTCAGTGGTAGGAGATTGTGCGTGCTATCTGCATGTTCTGAACCCAGTATACACCGCTATATCCATCTATATAGCTAGCTATCTTGCTCGTTTTAAATAGAGCTTGCAGTCAGTGGTAGGAGATTGTGCGTGCTGTCTGCGTGCTCTGAACCCAGTATACACCACTTTATCCACCTATATAGCTAACTATCTTGCTTGCTTTAAATAGAGCTTGCAGTCAGTGGTAGGAGATTGTGTGTGCTGTCTGCGTGCTCTGAACCCAGTATACACCGCTATATCCATCTATATAGCTAGCTATCTTGCGCGTTTTAAATAGAGCTTGCAGTCAGTGGTAGGAGATTGTGCGTGCTGTCTGCGTGCTCTGAACCCAGTATACACCACTTTATCCATCTATATAGCTAACTATCTTGCTCGTTTTAAATAGAGCTTGCAGTCAGTGGTAGGAGATTGTGCGTGCTGTCTGCGTGCTCTGAACCCAGTATACACCACTTTATCCATCTATATAGCTAACTATCTTGCTCGTTTTTAATAGAGCTTGCAGTCAGTGGTAGGAGATTGTGTGTGCTGTCTGTGTGCTCTGAACCCAGTATACACCGCTATATCCACCTATATAGCTAGCTATCTTGCTCGTTTTAAATAGAGCTTGCAGTCAGTTGTAGGAGATTGTGCGTGCTGTCTGCATGCTCTGAACCCAGTATACACCGTTATATCCACCTACATAGCTCTTCTCTAATTGAGCCATCTGCCATCTGCAGGAGTTAGTGGATGTTGTGTGTGCTTCCAGCACAATATACACTACCCAATTGGTGGTTTTCCCAGCTCCCTTCAGGCCATTACCATGTCTGGAAGGCCAGCAAGGAGAGGCAGACAGGCGCGAGCCAATAAAAGAGGGCAAGCAGGCTCTGTGTCTAGAGACAACAGTGCTGGTCGTGGACGCGGTGCATTGTCATCATCAGCACGTGGCCATGGGACACGCTTGTCCTTCTTTTCAGCAGCTGGTCATGTTGAGCCGCAACATGCCAACGACTTGGTAGAGTGGATGACCAAGCCCTCTTCATCCTCCTCATCCCCTCTCACCCAGGCTCAGGGTACTTGCAAAGCAGCTGCCAACGCATTGTCTTCCCTTCTCTCAATGTCATCATCAGTGACTCCTTCCCTAGACCCACCACGTCCTCCTGAGGAGTCTCCTGAACTCTTTGAGCACAGTGTTGGGTATATGCTCCAGGAGGATGCCCAGTGTTTTGTAAGCTCTGATGATGATACTCAGCTAGAGGAAGGCAGTAGCGTGAATGCAGAGAGAGGGGATGCTCAAGAAGGACAGCAATCTGGCAGTCATGTTCCACAAGCTGCAGCATACTGCCAGGTTTGCTCCAGCGATGAAGAGGGAGGGGATGATGAGGGCACTGACTCCACATGGGTGCCTGGTAGGAGAGAGGAGGAGGAGGCACATGTCCAACGAGGCAGGATGCCCTCCGGGGGCCAGCTTAGGGGCAGCACACCGACTGAATCACACCGCAGAGCTCCGCCTGTGCAGGGCGCTGCCTCTGCGCGTTATTCTAAAAGTTCTTTGGTGTGGGCCTTTTTTGAGACGAGTGCATCAGATCGCACCGCTGCTATTTGCAACATATGTCTCAAGCGTATCTCGCGTGGCCAAAACATCAGCCGTTTGGGCACCACATGCTTGACCAGACATATGTTGACCTGCCATGCAGCTCGTTGGCAAGCGTACCTCAAAGACCCACACCAAAGAACAAAGCGGACCTCTCCTTGCTCCTCATCAGCTGGGATCTCCAACCCCACTAGACCTTCAGTCCTCTCTGAAACCTGCTCTGAGAGGAATGAAGGTGTACAATTAGGTGTGTCACAGCCAAGTGCTTCCGGGCACTCTGCTAGCAGTACACCCACCTCCGATTATAGCAGGCAAATGTCCCTGCCCCAGCTGCTGGACCATCAAAAGAAGTTCACTCCCAGCCATCCACATGCCCAGCGGTTGAATGCTAGCTTGGCTAAATTGCTAGCACTTCAACTGCTGCCTTTTCAGTTGGTAGACTCGGCCCCCTTCCGTGAGCTTGTACAATGTGTGGTTCCTCAGTGGCAGGTCCCCAAATGCCACTTTTTCTCACAGAAGGCGATTCCGGCTCTCTACCGACATGTGGAAGGCAATGTCCTTGCCTCGCTGGACAGGGCGGTCAGCGGTAAGGTGCATATTACCGCTGACTCATGGTCCAGCAGGCATGGACAGGGACGTTACCTGTCTTTCACGGCCCATTGGGTCACTCTCCTGGCAGCTGGGAAGGATGCAGGACAAGGTGCAGTAGTGTTGGAGGTTGTTTCGCCACCACGCCTCCAAAATGCTACTATTGGTTGTGACACACCTCTCTCCTCCACCCCCTCCTCTTCTTCTTCCTTCATGGCCTCTTCCAGTGCTATGTCCTCAGAACCAGCGGTGATCTGTAGGCGTTCCAGGGGCTACACAAGTACGCAGGCAAAACGATGCCATGCCGTGCTTGCGCTGGTTTGTTTGGGGGACAGGAGCCAAACTGGGGCGGATGTTTTGTCAGCTCTGCAGGGGCAGGCCGAGAGGTGGTTGACGCCACGCCAGCTTAAGCCAGGAATGGTGGTTTGCGACAATGGCACCAACCTCCTCTCCGCCCTCCGACAGGGACAACTGACCCATGTGCCCTGTGTGGCTCACGTCCTTAATCTGGTGGTTCAGCGGTTCTTGGGCAGGTACCCGGGCTTACAGGATGTCCTGAAGCAGGCCAGGAAAGTCTGTGTGCATTTCCGCCAATCATTTAATGCCGGTGCTCAGCTGGCTGAGCTCCAAAAGGAGTTGAACCTGCCCAAGAACCACCTTATATGTGACATGCCCACCAGGTGGAACTCAACGTTGGCCATGCTGCAGCGGCTGCACACGCAGCAGAGGGCCATCAATGAGTACCTGTGCGACTACGGCACCAGGAAAGGGTCAGGGGAGCTCGGTTTTTTCTCACCATGCCAGTGGGGCATGATCAGGGATGCATGCACTGTCCTGTCACTGTTTGAGGAGGCCACAAGGATGGTGAGCAGTGACAGTGCATGCATCAGTGACACTGTACCTCTTGTCCATCTCTTGGAGCATACGCTGCGTGGAATAATGGACAGGGCACTTGAGGCAGAACAGAGGCCGGAAGAGGCGGACTTCCTTGCCTCTCAAGGCCCCCTTTATCCAGACAGTGTTCCTGCTGTGCCACCCATCACACAGGAAGAGGATGAGGAGGAGGAGAAGGATGATTGTGTCAGCAAGGAGGTGGAGGCTGGCACTCAGCATCAGCAGCAGCAGCAGTCTTGTAGGGATGATTTACAGTCCCAAGAAACCCGTGGACTTGTACGTGGCTGGGAGGAGGTAGCTGCGGATCATGTTGTCCTTAGTGACCCAGAGGACTCCGGACCGAATGCCTCAGCTAACTTACACTGCACGGCCTCCCTGATCCCGCAAAGCGTGCGGAAGGATCCTCGTATTCTTCGGATCGAGGAGAGGGACCATTACTGGCTGGCCACTCTCCTTGATCCACGGTACAAGGGTAAGGTTGCGGACCTTATCTTGCCATCACAGAGGGAGCAGAGGATGAGACATCTCCGGGAGGCCTTGCAGAAAGGTCTGTGCAACGCGTTCCCAGAGACTGGGAGGTTACAAACTCCTGGTCCTGGACAACGTGTTGCTGAGGCATCGGTCAGAAGGAGCAGTGGAGAAGGTGGCTGTCTGACCAATGCTTTCAGACAATTTTTTAGTCCGCAGCCCCAAGCTATGATCGGTTCCAGCAACCATCGTCAGCGTCTGATTTACATGGTGCAGGAATACCTAGGGGCAAGGTCAGACTTGGACACCTTTCCCACCGAAAATCCTCTGGCTTACTGGGTCTTGAGGATGGATCACTGGCCAGAGCTTGCACAGTATGCAATTGAGCTACTGGCCTGTCCTGCATCCAGCGTTCTTTCGGAACGCACCTTCAGTGCTGCTGGTGGCTTTGTTACCGATCACAGGGTGCGCCTGTCCACCGAATCAGTTGATAGACTGATCTTCATCAAGATGAATCAGTCTTGGATCACCCACAGCTACCAAGCACCTGAAGCTGATGTAACCGAAAAATGTTGTTGTTGAAATATCACATCCCTTCAAGACTGCCTATGCTGATGCTGAGTGACTGTCCTGTTATATTGATTGTCTATCCTCTTCCTCCTCCGCTGATTTGTTGGAAGAACATTTTTGGTTCTGGGTGATGCCATCAGCCCAATTTTTCTGCCCCTGTTTAACAGGGGCGTTTAATTACAATTTTTGATGCAATGCTTTGCAGCAGGGCTAATTCCTGCAATAAAACTAGAGTATATGGGAGAGGTTGCAGTGTGGTAGCACCAGCACCAGTGCCTAAGGCCCAATTTTTCTGCCCCTGTTTAACAGGGGCATTTAATTAGAATTTTTGATGCAATGCTTTGCAGCAGGGCTAATTCCTGCACTAAAACTAGAGTATATGGGAGAGGTTGCAGTGTCGTGGCACCAGTGCCTAAGGCCCAATTTTTCTGCCCCTGTTTAACAGGGGCGTTTAATTAAAATTTTTGATGCAATGCTTTGCAGCAAGGCTAATTCCTGCACTAAAACTAGAGTATATGGGAGAGGTTGCAGTGTCATGGCACCAGTGCCTAAGGCCCAATTTTTCTGCCCCTGTTTAACAGGGACGCTTAATTACAATTTTTGATGCAATGCTTTGCAGCAGGGCTAATTCCTGCACTAATACTAGAGTATATGGGAGAGGTTGCAGTGTCGTGGCACCAACACCAGTGCCTAAGGCCCAATTTTTCTGCCCCTGTTTAACAGGGGCATTTAATTACAATTTTTGATGTAATGCTTTGCAGCAGGGCTAATTCCTGCACTAAAACTAGAGTATATGGGAGAGGTTGCGCCCACCAAGAGTCACTTTGAGGGCTTACAATGTTGTGGCAAAACCAACACCTTGTTCCGCCATTTCTGCAGAGCATACATCTCCTACTTGCAAACGGAAGGAGACAACAGCAAGTGAGATGAAAAAAGACGGACGGTAAAACAAATTATACAGGGGTGATAACCCTTCCCTATATTTTCCAAAAAGCTTAAAAATAGTTTTTTTGACTGGAGCTACACTTTAAAAATGTACCAGTTGAAAATTACAAACAGATTCAACTTAACACAACAAATCTACACAGTCCCTGTCTTGTTTGCACCGCCTGTCTACTGCTGTTCTGAGTATATAGGGCCTGGGGGCCACACGTATTTCCTTTTGTTAATATGGGTACAGGGTTCCCCTTAATATCCGTACAAGACCCAAATGGGCTGGTAATGGGCAGGGAGGGCTACCCATGCCATTTTTCTCAATGATTTTCAACCATATTGCACGAACCAGATATAACATTAAAACCGCAAGCAGTTTTAAATGACGTTATTTCCGTTAAATGTCATTTTGTGCAGGGACTGTTCTAAACACGGGAAACACGTGGCACTTCACAGGCACACTATAGACACCCCCCAGGCATGATATTTAAAGGAATATTTCACTTTTTTTTTCACTTTAATCGTCATTCAAATCAGTGCTCCCACCAAAACGGCAGTTTTTAAAACTTTTTTTTGCATTGACCCATGTCCCCTGGGGCAGGAGCCAGGTCCTCAAACCCTTTTTAGGACAGTATCTTGCATATTAGCAGTTAAAATTAGCACTTTTAATTTCGAACGTTCGAGTCCCATAGACTTCAATGGAGTTCTAACATTCGTACGAATTTGGGGTCCGTTCGAAAGTTCTGGTGCGAACCGAACCGGGGGGTGTTCGGCTCATCCCTACTGATGACAGGTGGCACTAATATGTGGCACTGATGACACGTGGCACTGACGACAGGTGGCACTAATACGTGGCACTGATGACACGTGACACTGATGACAGATGCCACTGATACCTGGCATTGATGACACATGACACTGATAACAGATGGCATGTGACACTGACAGGTGGCATGGATGACAGATGCCACTGTTATGTGGCACTGATGACAGATGGCACTAATATGTGGCACTGATGACACATGACACTGATATGGCACTGATGACAGATGGCACTATGTGGCACTGATGACATGTGGCATTATGTGGCACTGATGTGGCACTGATGACAGGTGGCACTGATGAGAGATAGCACTTATACATGGCACTTACGGCAGGTGGCACTGGGGACAGATGGCACTGATGACAGGTGGCACTGGGGACAGATGGCACTGATGACAGGTGGCAGTGGGGACAGATGGCACTGACAGGTGGCAGTGGGGACAGATGGCAGTGGAGGCAGGTGGCAATGGGGACAGATGGGCACTTTATTTTTTATTTTTTTTGTCACTAACCGCTGCATCTCTGCAGTGGTTCATCTCTCCCTCCTCACACGCTGTCTGTGTGAGGAGGGAGAGCCGGCGATGAGAGATGATCTCATATGTTTACATATGAGATCAACTCCCATTGGACACGCTGATCGTGTTGTAAACGGCCGCTGTGATTGGCCCTTTACAGCGATCTGTGACTGGCTGTGTCCGGGGGACACGGCCAGCACAGAACTTCCGCGATGCGTGCCCGCGGCGGCGTGCAGAGGGGAAGTAAATAGGAGGACGTCCAGGGATGCCCTCCCGGGAGATAGCGTCCCCACTGTAGCGGCTTTAGTGCAGGCACAAAGTGGTTAAACTGCAATATGACCATAAACATTAAATAGCATAAATTCAAATAAAGTGCAACTCTACAGTGCACATATGATGAACTGTATTATATGCAACCAAAATATTTAGTTTTAGTGGCAACCTGACTGGTCACCTCACACTGGAATGATTCACTGTTGGTGCAGGTGCGCCTCGATATGCACCTGGGATCCCCCTCTTTCAAGCTGGATGTCCCGAATGACGGTGGAGACGGTGAATCGTGCAGGAAGATCATCTGAGATCATCAGATTATCTGAGAGACAGCATCTCTCTTCTAGGTCTGATCTCTCTCACTGCCTCATGGAGAACTGAGACTCTCTTCACAACACAAAATGGAGTCCTTAGCCAGCCCTCTGTTTTGCAAACTCTGGGATTTGTAGTTTTCCCTGTATACCAGTCTATGTGGCTGTTTTGTGAGGGAGCTGCATGTCCCAGAATCCATTGCAGCTCTTCCTGCAGTTCAGTAGTCTCTCTGATTGGCTGCTGTAACTATGCCTTTAATTGGCTTTCTTCTGCCTGCCAATAGAGGCACAAGAAAAGCTACTGAATGCACAGCTCTGTGTGTCAGCTCACATTACATTAAACTCAGTCAGTGAAAGCAGGAAGAAGGAGGGGGAGGGAGTGAAAAAGCTCATGCAGACATGACAGGCAGCTTTCCTTCCTTCAGGTTGAAAAGCCTGTGTACATCACGGTGACCAGCTTGGTAAGGTCGTGGGTTATAGAGTGAGACACCCAAAACACAAAAATAAGAATTACCTTTCAAAAGTTACAAAAAGTAGTGTAAAGAGAACACATAAAAGCACATAAAGGGATACGGGGCATACCATATAACTACAAAACATAAAACATATGCAACGTTAATATATGTGCAAATTATACATAAATTAAATAATACGAAATAATGTCCATCATTAGGAAAATGTCCATGCAAGTGTGAGAAATCCATATCCACTAATGTGAAGTCCTCATAAAGGATAGTGTTTTGTCAAATAACTTGTTTGAAAGACCCAGTGTTCCTTCCACCAAAGTGCATCTGTATGCTTGCAAAAACCGTGCTAATGTAAAAATTATCTTGTGCAGAGCAGCTTCTCAACCATGTGATATAATCACAGTGCATACAAATATATAAAAAACAGAGTTGCTCTTATGCAATACAGGACAAAATGAAATACACTTCTGTGAAAAAAAAGTAAGAAAAATATAGTCCATGTGAATAAGTGAACTAATGGAAATTCTTCTTTAAGAGTTCATTGAGAGAAACCCAACACCAGCAGCAATGTAACCTCCTTGTGTGACACCTCCACCTCTGATAATAAGAGCGCTTACCAGATATCATTGACCCTCTATCTCTAGAGAGGTCACTTGAGCATTGATCAAATCCATCAATGGGATCTTTGCAGATAGAGATGCACTCCTATGGGTGGTTAAACCAGTGGTTTCCTCCAGACCGGCCTCGCCAGACACAATAAGCAGAGGTATAGAACGAAGAAATAGTATAAAATCTTCCAATTATTTATTTAAAAGAATTAAAATTACACTTACACGAGTAAAGCCTTCCAAATCGAACAGATGCTGGCCTATTGGGCCTTTAAATAAGGTCAGGCCATGGACCCACCCATTTGCACTTGTGCTCTATCCCCTCTGTATGCCCTGCTTGTATTCTTTCATACCACCCCCCCCCCCCCCCCCATTTTGCCTCCCCTACTCCAATCTCCCAACCTATATGCCTACCCTATATGAAGCATATTCTGATATATGAACTAGAGATGTTCCCCTTATGTCCAGTCTTACCTATTACAGCAGAAAAGATTGATATTACACATATGATCAACCGACTAGTAGGTCAATTCCCATTTATAAATTCTACAAAAGAGATATGCTCATATTTCTATTCTTGGCTTGTAGTATATATTGTTTCTTTATCATACATCATGGGACACAGAGCAGTTATTCATGACTATCTGGGTTATACGCTACTTCTAGGTGATTGGACACTGGCAACCAATAGCAAGAAGGTTCCTCCCATATAACCCCTCCCATACGGGATTTACCTCAGTTTTTTCCCAGTGTCTTCAGGTGATGGTCACGAACGTGAAGCTCTTCCAAATTTCATCAAATGGGCATCCCAGTGAGGACGTTGTAATCGGATCCGTTCGAATGGCACGAAGCTAAAGGAATGGTACCCAAGCCTCGATGCAAGAACGAGGTTTTGCTTGTAATGTGTCCTATTTAGACACTGGACCCTTGGATAGTGGTATTCTGGTCATTAACTTGCCCAATATAAACCCAAAGGGTGCTTTAGAGGCCCAAGGGTGTGGACCCCAAGATGGGGGACCCAGGCCTTGAAGGTCCACAGAGGCACTACCCGACGTAATGGGGGAAGATTAGGCATGGCTTTTCAAGTTCTGCAGCATGGACTGGTGAGTACTCCCTCTGGGATTGCTGTATTCCCCTCTGTTACTGTGTATTTTCAAAGCTGTTACAGAATGTCTCCATGCTGTGTGTTTTATAATGATGAAACGCTGGCGCATGCAGAGACGCCGGTGCCGTACGAACGTGCTGTTGCCCTACGGTCGTACATGTGCACCATTGAGGTGATTTTGCCTTGTACGGTCGGCGGCCTTCAGGCACGCATGCTCCGTATTTTGGCGCCACTTGCGATATACGTTCAAATGCCACGCCTTCCGCGCAGATCGAATGGCACCATTTGGAACCTTTTAAAAGAGGCAGTTCACCTGGTGTGCGCGTGGAGGAATAGAGCTTGTTGGGCATGTGAGTCTGCAGGTTTTTGGCACAGTTGCATCAGGTTAAAGGGGACAGTGTTAAAACTGTAATAGCTGCTGTATACTGGATTACAGTTAGAAGCTCAGAGGGAGTGCTGTCTTCCTATACTTGTAAGCAATGTCTTCCAGGAAAAGAGAAACTGGGAGCAAGACCAATAAAGGTTTAAGAGTACCTCCTTTAAAAACAGGAGATCAAACTCTTGAGGCTATTATCCCAGTTTCCCCTGAAGGTCCTGCGGCTTCTGGCTTAGCTGAGCCATTGAATTTGTCAGGCATTGTGGCCACAACTGGTGTCCCTGCCTCGGCTTATGTTACTAAAGATGATTTGACATCTGCCTTATCTGGCCTTGAAGGTAAAATAGCAGGTATGATTGCCTCGGTAACACAAGCAGGGAGAAAGCATAACAGATCTCCCTCTCCAGAGCCTGATCCTGAGGGTGAGTCATCTGAGCATCAGGACTCTAATAACCAGGCAGGGCCAAGGGACCCAGACCCAGAGTGGGAGGAGGATCTGGTAGCAAAGATCGGGAAGAAGGAGAAGCTGAGGACTCTTCTCGGACGAGCCATTCTCAGCCTCCCATTCCCAAAAACTGTTTGTCCATTCTCTGACAGAGATGGTTTGAGCTGGGTTTAAATTATTCCCAGTTCAGGAGACTGGACCCCTCCTGTTCTACTTTGGGTTCTTATTGACCCCAGCAGGGTCCCCAGGCATTTCCTGTGTATCCGTTGTTAGAACAGGTGATCTATGCAGATTGGGATCATCCTGACAGGATATATTTACCTCCAAAAAGGTTTCCGCTCCTGTATCCTATGGAGGAGAAATTCAAGAAAAAGTGGGGTACACCTCTGGTGGATGCCGCCATTTTCTCAGTAAATAAACATTTGACCGCCCAGGTATTTAAGGATCCGGCCGAAAAGCTAGAAACCTTGCTAAAGGCCTCCTTTACAGTAGCTGGTTCAGCTGTTCAGCCAGCAATAGCGGCTATTGGCATCTGCCAGTCCTTAAAGGATTGTGTTAAGAAATTGGTCAGGAACCTTCCTTGTCAAGGAGAAGCTACCGAGGAATTATCGGAGCTCCCTCGCACCTTGTGCTTTGCAGTAGACGCATTAAACAATGCGATCCAGCAGATGTCTCGCTGTGCACTTCTGTCCGTTCATATGCACAGGGTCTTGTGGCTAAAAAACTGGTCAGCCGAAACACCATGCAAAAAGCTTCTTGCAGCTTTTCCCTTTCATGGTGAACGCCTGTTTGGCGAAGATCTGGATAGGTATATCCAAAAGATCTCAGGTGGGAAAAGCGCTTTGCTCCCTGTTAATAGGAAGAGTAAGTGACCCTCCTTTAAGATTCCCCGTGCTCCAGGACCTAGTTCTTCATCTCCCAATCGGTATCGACGGCCTCAGCAGTCCGGTTTTAAAAAAACGCAGGGTCAGAAAAAACCCTGGACTCCAAGGTCAAACAAGCCCAGTTCCAAGTCTACCCTGTGAAGGGGCGCCCCCGCTCTTACGGGTGGGGGGGAGACTTCGGCTGTTTTTCGATGCTTGTGAAAAACAGGTTCAGGACAAGTGGGTCATTTCCATCATAACGTCAGCTTACAAGATAGAGTTTTGGGAGTTTCCTCCAACTCGGTTTCTGAGCTCAGCGGTTCCGGCGGAACCAGAGAAAAGGAAATGTCTGCTCCTAGCCTTAGAGCATCTGCAAAAGCAGGGAGTAATCATTAGACATGTGCGATTAGTTTCATACGAATCGCAAATTCGTACGTTCGGTAGGAACCCGGAATACGAATTGCTATGTGTCCGAATTTTGTACGCAATACGAACTTTTGTTTACGAATTTCGGATCAGTTGTCGTCGCATCGACGACTCAGTCATTTTGCTTATTATGAGGGGCTCCCACCATCCTTGTGCTATGCTGACTTCCTCCTGGGGATGTACCTCTGCTGTTCTCATTATGAGGGGTTTCCACCATTCCTGTGATGACATACTGAGCACAGCAGGGGTACAGCCCCAGGTGGAAGTCAGCACAGCACAGGGATGGTGGGAGCCCCTCATAATGAGCACATGGCTGCCATGCGCAGCTGCTCCAGTTTTGATCCCCCGCACTGTACGGGGTCACCGGGGATGTGTGGGGTCACTGGAAATTGTTTGGTGTTACCAAGCATGTGCTCTCCGCACATCCCCGGTGACCCCAAACAGTGTGGGGTGATCAGGCGAAAACTGGACCAGCGATGCATGGCAGACAATCCGTTTCTCTCTTTTATTTTCAAATCTTAACGGAACAAACTGAAGAGAAGCTGATTGGTTGCCATGGGCAACTGCTCCAGATTCTGTTCGCTCCAATTTTGATCAATTTCCCTATATGTCTTTTTATCTGTTCTAGCAGTCATATGTGTAAATGAGAAGAATGGTGGGGGCACATCAGGGCACATTGGAGCATCCCTTACAGCCTTGACCATGTTGCTGCCTCCATCAGTGACAACATAGCCAATCCGGTAGTTGCTGTCTGCCTGTCCAAACCACTGCAACAACATTTTCTGCAGGGCTTGCAGGATGTTTCGCGCTGTGTGCTTTTCATCAAGCACCTCAGCGTGCAGGAGGAAGGAACGGTACCCATGTTTGTCAACTGCTGACGAGGATCCAGATGTTTGAACTACATCATGGGACACCTTGGCCTGCCACCAATGTGCCGTCAGGGACAGGAAGGCATGCTGGGCACTACACGCACTCCACAGGTCAGTGGTCAGGTGCACTGCCTGTTCACCTGCCCTTCCAATCTCCTCCTTGAGCACCCCGACACAAGACCTGTATAAGGCTGGCACCACAGTTTGGCTGAAGGTCTTACGTGATGGCACACGGTACTGTGGTGCAACAGCCTGCATCAATTGCTTGAAGGGCTCACCTTCCACCATGTTGAAAGGTGCTCCTCCAACTGCAATGAGCTGGCCAATCATGTTATTTTATGCACCTGCGCCCGAGACATACCCTTACTCTGAAAGCCACCAAAATCTTCCAGGGTGGCCTGGCTGGTATGGATTGGTTCCGGGACGGTAACAGCATTCTTTTCTGCCTTATACTGGCTGGTGGTGCTGGCACTCATGGTGGCTGTGGCGGTGCCACTATTGGTTCCCTTTTGGTGTTTGGAGGAGTGGCCATAATACTTTTCTCCCCTAACAGCACGGCATGGTGGTGCACACGCATGTGCTGGTTCATGCCACTATTACTGAGATGCCCTATGCCTCGACCCCGGCTGACCTCCTTACCACAGTGATTGCATTTGGCCTTTTGACCGACACCAATTCTTTTAAAATGCTGCCAAATGCTGTAACGGCAGCCACCACCTCGGACACTGCCTGATGGAATACCTTCCATTGCAGTGGTCACACTCTCTTTCTGAGGCTCGGCAGGAGCGGGAGGAAGAGACCTGAACATCCCAGGTATTTTGGGTTCTGTGATGGATTGAGGTCTAATGGTTGCATTGGCCCATTCTGATGCTGGAGGCTTAGAAAGCACTTGGGCAGGGGTCTTTTCAGGAGAAAAAAGTAGTGGGGACTGAGGGGAGATACTTTCTGGGCTGTCGGTGGTGCCAACATAGATAGAGGGCTGGAAATTAAATTTGTCTACAACAATGTCAGGAAAGCCTGCTTCCACCTCTTTCACATTGCCAAGGGAACAGTGATCATTAGAAGCAGTAAACTCTGTCTCCTTGCTGACCACTGCCAAGCTCCCTGTAGTGCTGATGGTGATGGCACTGGCAGCAATGGTGGTGGTGACATCATCATGAGCCTCGTCCTCCTGACATGTTTCCTGCTGCATGGCCAGGATCTCCAGCTTTGGCTGCACAAATGTATGTGCACTGGGAACCCCTTTGGCCTGCCCTCTTCCATAAAAGGAACCAATGGGCAGCATGTTACCAGCAGCAGTGGCAGAGGTGGTAGCGCCACTTATGCTATGAATTGTGCTGCTGGTTCTAGGAGGTAAATCCTGGAACAGCTGGTGACATGCAAATGTCTGCTGTTTGCAAGGCTCTTTACCACCAGCAGTCTTCACTCCCAGTCGCCTCAGCTTTATGGGAGGTGAGCTGAGGTCAGAGGGTGCAGAGACAGAACGTCCCACCTGCTGCTCATGTACACAGCTCATAGCTCTCCCAGCAGCACTCTTAGGCCGCGTACACACGGGCGGACTGTATGGCCTACTTAGTCCGTCGAAACACATTTCAGCGGACAGTCCGCTCGTGTGTGGGCTTCAGCGGACTTTTTCAGCGTGCAGTCTGGCGTACTATGTATTTCGGATTTTTCGAAATTCTGTCCGTCATACTTTGGTTTCAGCGGACAATCCGCTCGTCAGTAGGCTAGTTCGACGGACTAAGAATGGCGCATGCTCAGAAAGGATTTACACGGCGAAAGGTTGCATTGCTGTGTATTGGACTTCCTATTTCTAGTCCCGTCGTACGTGCTGTACACGTCATCGCGCAAGCTTTCGACGGACTGTTTGTGCATCCGTGTGTGATCAAGTCCGTTCATTCGAAAGTATGACGGACTGTCCGTCGGATTGTATGACGGACTAAGTAGGCCATACAGTCCGCCCGTGTGTACGCGGCTTTACTGCTTTTTTGGCCTTGTTTGCTGCTCATTTTTCCTTTAAAAGTTAGAAAAATGTAGACAAAAAAAAAATATGATTTTGATTGCAGCAAACTAACCAAAATCACCAAATGTACAAAAAAAAATATTATACAAACAGAAAATAACAAAATATTAACTAAATGAAACAAGAAATGAAAAAAAAAATGATCTCTCAAAACCAACCAAAAAAACAAATAAAACCAGAAACTAAACACTAAGGCCGCGTACACACGGGCGGACTGTTCGCCCAACTTAGTCCGCTGAACAGTGTTTCAGCGGACAATCCACTCGTGTGTGGGCCTCAGGGGACTGTTTCAATGGACAGTCTGACGAACAAAGTCTTACGGAATTTCCGTAAGACAGTCCGTCCAAACTTGGTTTCAGCGGACAGTCCGCTCGTGTGTAGGCTAGTTCGACAGACTAAGTTTGGCGCATGCTCAGAAAGGATTTACACGGCGGAAGGTTGCATTGCAGTGTATTGGACGTCGAATTTCTCGTCCCGTCGTACGTGCCGTTCACGTCATCGCGCACGCTTTCAGCGGACTGTCTGCTCATCGTGTGTGGTCAAGTCCGTTCATGCAAATTTTGAACGGACTGTCTGTCGGATTGTCTGACGAACTAAGTTGGGCGAACAGTCTGCCCGTGTGTACGCGGCCTAAGAGATGATACACTTGCAAAGTACAACAGATATAAACTAAAGTGTGATCTGCTCCACTACACTAACTAACCCACAAAGGGAAATCACATGATCGGGCCTGCCCTGTAGGCCTCAACAGCAGAAGAAAACCTCTGATTGGTCAACCAAATCACATGTTGTTTCCGTAGTAACGAAATTTGGACATATTGTCATATTGAGGTATATATTTTTTCCTTTAAATTCATCGTAAAGAACAAGTTAACGAACCTAACGACAATTCATATTTTGTACGAATTGAAATTGAATTTCGGACACGAAATACGAAGTACGAATTAATTCTAATACGAACCGGAACGGAACGAAACAAATTTATTGCGCCCATGTCTAGTAATCATCAAGGTCCCGCACAGGGAAAGGTTCCAAGGGTTTTACTCAAACCTGTTCACCGTACCGAAACTGAATAGGGAGGTAAGGCCTATTTTGGACCTCAAATCTCTCAATCTGTTTCTAAGTGTACCTTCGCGGTAGAAGGGCGACATTTTCAATTCGTCGCATTGCCAATCGGTTTGGCAGCGGCCCCTCGGGTCTTCACAAAAATTCTGGCCCCTGTAGTGGCGGTCCTAAGATCCCAGGGAATTGCTGTGGTAGGATATCTGGACGATCTTGTTTTGATGGATCAATCTCGTCCTGTCCTGGTCCAAAACATCTTAAAGACTGTACAAATTTTGCAACACCTAGGCTGGATTCTGAATATAAACAAATCAAACCTTCACCCCACTCAAGTATTAATGTACTTGGGCCTAAACTTGGACACCGTCCAACAAAAAGGTGTTTCTACCTCCTGTAAGGATCGACACCATAGTGGAGCTCATCCGGAGGGTGAAAAAAAGAAGAAAAACCATCTGTTAGCCTTTGTATGAGGCTATTGGGCAAAATGGTTTATTTTCTCAGCGCAGTCCCTTATGCTCAATTTCACTCCAGGTTGTTCCAGAGCAACATTTTAAGGGCCTAGAACAAAACCACTCTAACTTTGGATCATCCTATGGTCTTGTCCCAATAGACTCTATGGAGCCTAACTTGGTTGTCAAAAACCAGCAATTTAAAGGTCGGCAAATCCTTTCCACTAGTGGCCTGGAAAGTTGTGACCACAGACGCCAGCTGGGCGAGCAGTTCTGAGGGAAGTATCGGTCCAGGGACAGTGGTCTCAAGCAGAGAGGACCTTGCCTATCAATCTCTTGGAGATTCGGGCAGCCCGACTAGCTCTGCATTTCTAGACGAACAAGCTGCAGGGTCTCCATGTCCGAGTTCAAACCGACAATTCCACAGTGGTCGCTTATATCAACCACCAAGGGGGCACCAGGAGCGTAGCGACTCAGAAAGAGGTGGATCACATATTAAGATGGGCAGAGAGGCATGTGCCGTTTCTGTCGGCGGTATTCATACCGGGGATAGACAACTGGAAGGCGGACTATTTAAGTCGCCAAAAGTTGTTGCCAGGGGAATGGACCATTCCCGAGGTGTTTCTCCAGATTTGTCACCATTGGGGGACCCCAGATGTGGATCTCCTAGCATCCAGGTTCAATGCCAAACTGGACAGATTTGTGTCCAGAACCAACGATCCTCTTGCAGTCAGGACAGATGCATTGGTGACTCCTTGGCACTGGTATTCCCTGCTGTATGCCTTTCCTCCAATCCGAATCCCGCCGCATCTGCTGCGCAGGATACAGGAGGAACTAAGACCAGTGATCCTGGTGGCCCCAGCTTGGCCCAGGAGGTCCTGGTACACGGAAATTGTGAAATTGGCAGTAGGGGACCCGTTGCTCCTTCCATTACGCCCGGATCTATTGTCCCAAGGACCAATATTCCATCCTGCTTTACGGTCCCTGAATTTGACGGCCTGGCTATTGAGGCCAGGGTATTAAAGGACCGCAGGGTTAGAGGTGCAGCCTTGTCCACTTTGATAAATGCTAGGAAACTGGTTTCCAGGGTCATTTACTACAGGGTTTGGGAATCATACATTTCCTGGTGCAAAGGGAAAGGTTGGAACCCTCGTAAGTATACAATTGGAAAGATCCTTGCTTTCCATCAGGTAGGAGTACGCTTAAGATTGGCCTTGGGCACAATTAAAGGTCAGATTTCAGCCATCTCTGTTTTTTTCCAAAAACCAATTGCAGCCCATTACTTGGTGCATACCTTTGTTAAGGGAGTGACGCACCTAAGACCACCAGTTAAGCCCCCCTTATGCCCCTGGGACTTTAATTTGGTACTATCAACTCTTCAGTATCTAACCTTTGAGCCTATTAAGCAGATTCCTTTAGTCCTATTGACCAGGAAATTTGTCTTCTTGGTGGCCATAACTTCAGCCAGAAGAGTGTTGGAGCTAACCACCTTTTCATGCAGAGAACCTTACTTGATTCTGCACCAGGACAGGGCAGTCTTGCGCCCTTGTCTGGAGTTTTTGCCAAAGGTAGTTTCCAAACTTCATTTGAATCAGGTTACCATTCTGCCCTCCTTTTTTCCAAATCTCGGGTCTAAGGAAGAAAAGTTTCTCCACTCGCTGGATGTAGTGAGGGCTATTAAGGTCTACTTAAGGCCGTCAGCCCCTTTCATGAAGACTGACTCTCTATTTATTCTGCCTGAGGGTCCTAAGAAAGGACAGACAGCTACGACTTCAACTATCTCAAGGTGGATTTGCCAAACTATCGTTCAGGCATATGAGTTGAGGCACAGAGTTCCACTGAGACCTGAAAGCACATTCCACTAGAGGGGTTAGTGCTTCATGGGCAGTGCATTGACAGGTGTCTGTGGCTCAGGTCTGCAGGGCAGCCTCTTGGTCTTCAGTTCACACATTCACCAGATTTTACCAGGTGGATGTCAGGTCTCGAGAAGAGACAGTCTTTGGTCATAGCGTGTTGCAGGCGGCCTTATAGGGCCAAAGGACAGTTGGGACTTGTCTAAGCTGTGTATCGCTCCCCTCAGGTGCATTGCTTTAGGACATCCCAGATAGTCATGAATAACTGCTCTGTGTCCTGTTATGTATGATAAAGAAAAACCGGTTTTTAAATACAGCTTACCTGTAAAATCCTTTTCTTTGAATACTTCACGGGACATAGAGATCCCTCCCCTCTTTCCTGGGGCTTTTCATTGCTTGCTACAAAACGGAGGTAATTCCCGTATGGGAGGGGCTATATGGGAGGAACCTTCTTGCTATTGGTTGCCAGTGTCCAATCACTTAGAGGTAGCCTATAACCCAGATAGTCATGAATAACTGCTCTGTGTCCTGTGATGTATTCAAAGAAAAGGATTTTATGGGTAAGCTGTATTTAAAAATTGTTTTTTTTTGCCTGTGAAAATAAAATAAAAAAACCTGTAAAAACAACTCAACAACAAAAATAGGACTTTTGTACTTACCGTGAAATCCCTTTCTTGGAGTCAATTGAGGGACACAGAAATTCTTACGATTCTCTGACTTTCAAGTTATACTGCTGCCTAGAGATAAAATGGACCCTGGCAATAAAAACTATTGGTCAGCACAGGATAACCTTGCCCAGAACTAGGGATGAGCTGAACACCCCCCGGTTTGGTTTACAGTAGAACATGCGAACACTGTTAAAGTCTAAGGGACATTTTAAAGGCTTATATGCAAGTTATTGCCATAAATGTTGTTTGGGGACCTGGGTCCTGCCCCAGGGGACATGTATCAATGCAAAAAAAAGTTTTAAAAACAGCAGTTTTTTCAGGAGCAGTGATTTTAATAATGCTTAAGGTGAAACAAAAAAAGTGAAACAGAAAAAATGAAATATTCCTTTAAATATTGTGCCTGGGGGGTGTCTATATTATGCCTGTAAAGTGGCACAGTTTTCCCGTGTTTAGAACAATACCACAGCAAAATGACATTTCTAAAAGGAAAAAAAGTAATTTAAAACTGCTTGCGGCTGTAATCTATTGTCGGGTCCTGGCAATATAGATAAAAATCATTGAGAAAAACAGCATGGGTTCCCCCCCAGCCCAATACCAGGCCCTTTGGGTCTGGTATGTATGTTACGGAAACCCCCCCCCCACCCAAATAAAAAATTGGGCCTTTGGTGGTGGTGGTGCCAATACACTGTAAGCCCTCACAGTTACTCTTGATGGGCGCAGGAATGGGTCCTACTGTGAAATATTAGATCAAGAATTGTAATTACATGCCCCTGTTAAACAGGGGCAGAAAAATTGGGCCTTTGATGGTGGTGCCACAACACTGTAACCCCTCACAGATACTCTTGTTGGGCTTCAGGAACGGGCCCTGGTGTGAAATATTATATCAAAAATTGTACTGAGTACACCACCAGAAGTGCATATATATATATATTAATATGCCGCCTGAAGTATATTAGAAAGAGTACACCACGGAATGCACTGTAGATATAAGCTACACTGGATTTAGAGTATATATATATATATATATATATATATATATATATATATATATATATTTATATATTTCTTGATCATACATCACGGGACACAGGAGCTTCATTACTTAGTGGGTTATATAGGTACCTTTGGTGATTGGACACTGGCTAACCCCAATTAAGGAGAATTCCTCCCCTATATAACCCCTCCCATATGGGAGGCACCTCAGTTTTTTCGCCAGTGTCTAAGGTGGTTGGTCACGTAAAACATGTGCTATGAAGAAAGCTCTATGCAGGTCCCTGCAGGGGTCTAAGGGCTATGATAACTGGATCCATATCTCGGGCCGATATTTTGACTCCTAAGATGATATGGTACCTGGGCCTCGTCATCCGAAGAAACAAGGTTTTGCCTGTAAGGCCGCATACACACGCGGGGACTGTTCGCTCAACTTTGTCCGTCAAACAGTTTCAGCGGACAGTCCGCTCAAAATTAGCATGGACGGACTTGCCCACACACGACGAACGAACAGTCCGCTGAAACCGTGCGCGATGACGTGAACGGCACGTACGACAGGACGAAAAATACGATGTCCTATACACTGCAATGCAAACTTCGTCGTGTAAATCCTTTCTGAGCATGCGCGGAACTTAGTTTGACGAACAAGCCTACACGCGAGGGGACTGAAACTCTGTTTCAGCGGACAGTTTTTCGGAATTTCCGAAAAACTTTGTTCAGCAGACTGTCCGCTGAAACTGTCCGCTGAAAGCCCACACACGAGCGGACTGTCCGCCGAAACACTGTTCAGCGGACAAAGTTGAGCGAACAGTCCCCGCGTGTGTACGCGGCCTTAGTCCTCTCTTTTGGAAGACTGGGCTCTGAGAAAACCAGACTTGGTGTACTATTTTAACAGTGGCACGAAAGTTTCTGGCAGAGTCTTTTACAAGGTTCAGTTAAGACGTTCCTCTGAGAAGGAACCCAAAAAATCCTGAAGGTTGTCACAACTCTGCCCGCCGTGATGGGTGAAGGTTGGAATCTGTTTGTTTCAGCAGTTCCTGCGGCGGGGACAGGTAAGAGAAGTTATTCCTATATAATTCATATATTATGGATTTCTTCATGTGAGTAGTTGGATGTCTTACCTGGTTTCCCCCACTAGAGGGAGTAAGAGCAGCCTGATGCATACTTACATGCCTTTTCAGTATACACGCTCAGTGAAGCCAGTCTCCGGATGGCTCACATCCTCCGCTGCAGACTCTGCCACAATAAAGGTAAAAAAGAGTTCCCACGTAGTCTGGGGGTACCGCGCAGCTCAGTAGGTGTTCCTCTTCCTCCCCCTTGGACGCCGGCAGTCCTCGTGTGTGCATGCGCGTGCATGCGCGCTGGGTGCGCTCCCATAGTAATTGGGGGGGGGGGGGGGTTGCGGGCCGTGCACGACGCTTTACTGCGCAGGCGCCAAAGTGGCAGTTTTAAAAGCCCAGAACGCCAGGGGGCTGTAAGTGGATGACACAGAGCTGTGGGCAGTAAGCATCCTAAGGGGTTGGATCCAGGCAAACCTAAGACACCTACTCAGCATCAGGTTGTGCAGTTTAAGCATATATGTTTATTGTGAGACTTCTAGCACAACAGTGATTGCACTTTTGTACTAGTACCTCTGCTGAATCAGAGGAAGTGGAAAGAGTCCCCTCTTCCCAGGCACTCAGAAACAGGTTCAATATTACACTGAATTGGTGCATACCACTTTCAGAATGCCTGCTGCTGAGGCCGCTACATCCTCTGTTTCTTCCCTGGGGGTCAGGAAAATCCCACAGACTGCATTTTCCTTTCCAATTCATCCCTTAATGGATAAATTGTTGTATGAGGATTGGGGACATCCAGATAAACAGTTTTCTCCTCCTAAAAGGTTTTCTATGCTTTATCCTCTGGAGGAAAGTTTCACCAAGAAATGGGGGGTCCCATCCGTCGATGCGGCTGTTTCTTGTGTGAATAAAAACCTGACCTGTCCTTTGGATAATGCTCAGGTATTTAAAGATCCAACTGATAAGAAGCTGGAAATGTTATTGAAAGCCTCCTTTTCCATGGCTAACGCTGTAGTGCAACCTACAGTCGCAAATGTGGGGTTGTGTCAGTTCCTCAAGGAACAGGTTAAGCAGATGCTTGGCCTTCTTCCCAGTGAGGAAATGGAGAATTATGCAGAAATTCCTCAAATTCTGTGTTTTATGATTGATGCGATTTTGGATTCTGTCCAAAAAGCATCTCGTTTGTCTCTCCTGTTGGTACACATGCGAAGGGCCCTATGGCTGAAAAATTTGGCAGCTAAGCTGTCGTGTAAAAAATATTTGACTGGGTTCCTGTTTAACCACTTGCCGACCGCCGCACGACGATGTACGTTGACAGAATGGCACGGGCAGGCATAAGGGCTTACATGTACGTCCTTGCCTGCCCGCGGGTCGGGGGCCCGATCGGGCCCCCGCCCGGTGCCTGCGGCGGTCGGTATTCGTTCGGGAGCGATCCCGGACGAGGGGACGGCCATTCATTCATGGCCACCCCCTCGCGATCGCTCCTGACGAATGAAAATGCTCGGTGACATCACTTCCTCTCCTGTAATGTAAACACAGGCAGAGGAAGTGAAGTAATCTCTCCTCGTGTCGGTCTTTTTCGTTCCGGCACCGAGGAGAGAGGATCGGTGAGTTGCACCAACACTACACTTACAGTAGAACACGCCAGGCACACTTTTCACCCCCCTGATCACCCCCCAATCACCCCTGCCCCCCCCAGTCACAGTGACACCAATTGCATTTTTTTTTATTTTTTTTTATTTTTTATTTTTTTTGCATTGGTGTCATTTGTGACTGTAATAACTGTTAGGGCAGTTAGGGCTAGCCCCCTTTAGCTCTAGGGTGCCCCCCTAACCCCCCCAATAAAGGTTTAACCCCGTGATCACCCCCCCGTCGCCAGTGTCACTAATAAGCGATCGTTTTTCTGATCGCTGTATTAGTGTCACAGGTGATGCTAGTTAGGCAGGTAAGTATTTAGGTTCGCTGCAGCTTTTTATAGCGTCAGGGACCCCCATATACTACCGCATAGCCCCCTGATTGCCCCCCAGTTAACCCTTTCACCAGTGATCACCATATAACTGTTACAGGTGACGCTGGTTGGTTAGTTATTTTTTTTTTGTTTCAGGGCACCCGCCATTTATTACCTAATAAAGGTTTAACCCCCTGATCACCCGGCGGGTGATATAAGTTTGAGGGTCAGATAAGGCCTGCGTCGCCCCAGCGTCAGGTTAGTGCCAGTACCGCTAACACCCACGCGCAAAGCATACACCTCCCTTAGTAATATAGTATCTGATCAGATCTATATTAGCGTTGCCAGCATTTTAGGTTTCCCAAAACACATTGTTAGCGGGATCAGCCCAGATACCTGCTAGCACCTGCGTTTAGCCCCTCCGCCAAGCCCAGCCCAGCCCACCCAAGTGCAGTATCGATCGATCACTGTCACTTACAAAACACAACACACATAACTGCAGCGTTCGCAGAGTCAGGCTTGATCCCTGCGATCGCTAACAGTTTTTTTTGTAGCGTTTTGAAACAGTCGCTGACAGGCTAGGTGCTTTTTTACCTGTGAGTCTCACTAGTGTACCCCTAAATTTAGAGCCCAAAATGGCAAAGCGAAGGTACACTAGTGAAGAGGCCTACACGTTTCTGAGCATGACAGATAGTGAAGAGGACGTCACTCATCTGTCAGATTCAGGCTCAGAATACGATCCTGTAGAGGACAGCGGCTCCATGACAGATAGCTCTGACGACGGAGATGAGGCCTCTGTTAGGGACAGGTGTGCCCAATCCCGAATGTATTCTGTTGTTGAGGTGCATAAACCGCAGGCCACTCGTATGGAGCAGAGACGTACTAGAGCCGCTCATCCTTCTGGTGAACTGGCAAGCACCAGCGGCCTAGTACACCCTGGACCTACATCCAGCACTGCAGTAACACGTGGTGACGTGGCGAGTCCCATAAGTGCAGTTCAAGCTGGCGAGGTGGCAAGCACAAGTAGTGTCCCGCTGCCACCAAGAAGAAGACAAAGACAGGCCCGTCGTACCCATAGTGCCCTTCCTGCAGAATTCGCCAATCCTATTTGGGTGCCCACCACTTCTGCAGAACCCGTACTTCCCCCATTCACTGGCCAACCTGGCATTAACGTGGAAACAGTTGATTTTACGACACTTGACTTTTACTCACTGTTTTTCACCGAAGATCTCTATAGATCTATTGTGGACCAAACCAATTTGTACGCTGCTCAACACATCGCCACTATTCCCCAGTCCGCCCTTGCCAGACAATGGAAACCAGTTACGGTTTCCGAATTTAAAATCTTTCTGGGCCTCTCCCTCAACATGGGCATAACCAAAAAGAGTGAGTTGCGGTCATATTGGTCCACTGACCCAATTCACCATATGCGTGTGTTCTCTGCTTCCATGTCCAGGGCACGATACGAGATGATTTTGCGGTTCATGCACTTCAGCGACAATGAACTCTGTCGTCCTCGTGGAGACCCTGAATACGATCGGCTCTACAAAATTCGGCCCCTCATAAACCACTTCAACCAACGTTTTGCAGACTTGTTTACTCCCGATCAAGTTGTCTGCGTTGATGAGTCCCTGATTAAGTTTTCTGGTCGCTTGTCATTCAAACAATACGTCCCCAACAAGCGTTCCAGATACGGGGTCAAGATGTATAAGCTCTGTGACAGGGCCACAGGCTATACACGTAGTTTCATGGTTTATGAGGGTAAAGATAGTCACGTAGAGCCGGAGAACTGCCCTGACTACATAGGAAGCGCTGGCAAGATAGTGTGGGACATGGTGTCACCCTTATTCGGAAAGGGGTACCACTTGTACGTGGACAATTATTACACAAGCGTGCCACTGTTTAGTCACTTTTTTGATCAGCAGATTGGAGCATGTGGCACCGTGCGACCTAATCGCCGGGGCTTTCCCCAGCGGCTTGTAGAGTCCCGTCTTAGGCTGGGGGAGAGAGCCTGCTTGCGCAGTAATAATTTGCTCGCTATGAAGTGGAGGGATAATAAGAATG
Source organism: Lithobates pipiens (assembly GCF_037356315.1). Classification (NCBI taxonomy): domain Eukaryota; kingdom Metazoa; phylum Chordata; class Amphibia; order Anura; family Ranidae; genus Lithobates; species Lithobates pipiens. Next base: position 280,994,798 of record NW_027507748.1, on the reverse strand, counting down.
TTTTCGTTCTTACCTCCCTTCATGCAGACACGACGGTCCAAATTCCTACGGCGACTGGTATTGTGGAGAAACCCCTCTGTGTCCACAAATATAACCTTAACATGGGAGGGGTGGACCTCAATGACCAGTTGTTGGCGCCGTATCTAGTTGCCCGTAAGTCCAGACGCTGGTACAAAAAAGTGTCTGTTTATTTATTCCAATTGGCTATACTGAATGCTTATGTACTACACAAAGCTTCAGGACGGACTGGATCCTTCCTCAAATTCCAGGAGGATATCGTCAGAGCCCTTCTGTATCCAGGCGGTGCTCCACCTCACCTTCCCCTACCAGATGCAGTAAGCCGGCTGCATGAGAGGCATTATTCTTATGTCCTCCCGAGTACCCCTACCCAACGAGCCCCCCAAAGAAAATGTCGTGTCTGCAGAAAGCGCGGATTTAGGCGTGACACCCGTTCTTATTGTCCACGCTGTCCTGGCAATCCTGGTCTTTGTCAGGGTGAGTGTTTTGAACGCTACCATGAACTAGTTGAGTATTAGCGTAGGGTACAGCATTGCACAGGCTAGGCACACGTTCACAGGGTCTCCCAAGATGCCATCACATTTTGAGAGACCCAAACCGCTGGAACCGTTACAACAGAAGTGTTAAAGTTACATAAAAAAGTGTTAAAAAAAAAAAAAGTAAAAAAAACAAAAAAACAAAAAAAATATAAAATAAAAAAACCAAAAATAGTTGTCGTTTTATTGTTCTCTCTCTCTCTCTATTCTCTCTCTATTGTTCTGCTCCTTTGTACTGTATTCTATTCTGCAATGTTTTATTGTTAACCATTTTTTGTTTTCAGGTACGCCATTCAGCTGTAGCGTGGATTTATTTATCTTGACCGCAACAGCGTTTGCTCCCACGATACGTAAAGCCACGACTCCAGCGCTGTCGGAGGTGATTTCACCACCACAGTTAAAAAAGAGCATATATGCCGAAGCATGGGGGCATAAGGGGTGGAGGAGCGATTTTGCTCCTAATGCCACGTACATACAGTCAAAATTCCGACGGAGGGCTTGCCCGTGGAAAAGTTTGAATGTATGTACGCGGCATAACTTTTTTGCGGGAGGATGCCCCCATGCTTCGGCATATATATATTTTAGGCACAGATTGTGTTAAATGTGTTATTTTTTGCTATTTTTTTTGTATTTGCTTTGCAGGTATGGTACGTCTTACTGTTATACTGTAATGTTACTTTGTTTTATTGTTAACCATCATTTGCTTAGCAGGTACGCCATTCAGTTGCAGCGCAGATTTATTTATCTTGACAGCAACAGCGTTTGCTCCCATGATACATAAAGCCGCGACTCCAGCACTGTCGGGAGTGATTTCACCACCACAGTTAAAAAAGAGCATATATGCCGAAGCATGGGGGCATACGGGGTGGAGGAGCGATCTGCTCCTACCTTTTGCGGGAGGATGCCCCCATGCTTCGGCATATATAAATGGTGCATGTATGCCCACCATTAAAAGTGGGTGGATGAAGGGTGGTATCTAATGGTGGGCATACCCACCGATCAATATTTTTTTTTCGTTCAGCCCACAGGCTGCATGAAAAAAAAATTACAATATATGCCCAACCAGTTCCAGCAACATACTGGTATGTTGCGGGACTTTGAGTGCTTATACCAGAATGATGCCTGCAGGTTTAGGTATCATCTTGGTATCATTCTTTTCAGCCAGCGGTCGGCTTTTATGTAAAAGCAATCCTAGCGGCTAATTAGCCTCTAGACTACTTTTACAAGCAGTGGGAGGGAATGTCCCCCCCCCCCCCGCACCATCTTCCATGGTTTTCTCAGGCTCTCCTGTCCCAACAGGGAACCTGAGAATGCAGCCGGTGGTTCCGCCAGCTGACCATAGAGCTGATCAGAGACCAGAATGGCTCCAATCATCTCTATGGCCTAAGACACCGGAAGCTACGAGCATTTCATGACTTAGATTTTGCGGGATGTAAACAGCGCCATTGGGAAATTGGGAAAGCATTTTATCACACCGATCTTGGTGTGGTCAGATGCTTTGAGGACAGAGGAGAGATCTAGGGTCTGATAGACCCTAATTTTTTTTAAAAAGAGTACCTGTCACTACCTATTGCAATCATAGGGGATATTTACATTCCCTGAGATAACAATAAAAATCATAAAAAAATATATATAAATGAAAGGAACAGTTTAAAAATAAAATAAAAAAGCAAAATAAATAATAAAAAAAATAAAAATAAAAAAAAACACCCCTGTCCCCCCCTGGTAAGGCGCAACGTGGAACGCAAGCGTTGGTCTGGTGTCATATGTAAACAGCAATTGCACCATGCATGTGAGGTATCACCACGTAGGTCAGATCGAGGGTACTAATTTTAGCAGTAGACCTCCTCCGTAAATCTAAAGTGGTCACCTGTAAAGGCATTTAAAGGCTTTTAAAAATGTACGTAGTTTGTCGCCGCTGCACGTTTCTGCGCAATTTTAAAGCATGTCATGTTTGGTATCCATGTACTCGGCCTAAGATCATATTTTTTATTTCATCAAACATTTGGGCAATATAGTGATTTTTAGTGCATTAAAATAAAAAAAAGTGTGTTTTTTCCCCAAAAAATGTGTTTGAAAAATCGCTGCGCAAATACCGTGTGAAAAAAAAATGAAACACCCACCATTTTAATCGGTAGGGCTTTTGCTTTAAAAAAACACTTCATGTTTGGGGGTTCAAAGTAATTTTCTTGCAAAAAAAATATTTTTTCATGTAAACAAAAAGTGTCAGAAAGGGCTTTTTCTTCAAGTGGTTAGAAGAGTGGGTGATGTGTGACATAAGCTTCTAAATGTTGTGCATAAAATGCCAGGACAGTTCAAAACCTCCCCAAATGACCCCATTTTAGAAAGTAGACACCCCAAGCTATTTGCTGAGAGGCATGTCGAGTCCATGGAATATTTTATATTTTGACAAAAGTTGTGGAAAAAATACATTATTATTTTTTTATTTATTTTTTTTGCACAAAGTTGTCATTAAATGATATATTGCTCAAACATGCCATGGTTATATGTAAAATTACACCCCAAAATACATTCTGTTGCTTCTCCTGAGTATGGGGATACCACAAGTGTGAGACCTTTTGGGAGCCTAACCGCGTACGGTACCCCAAAATCCAAGCACCACCTTCAGGATTTCTAAAGGTGTAAATTTTTGATTTCATTCCTCACTGCCTATCACAGTTTCGGAGGCCATGGAATGCCCAGATAGCACAAAATCCCCCCAAGTGACCCCATTTTGGAAAGGAGACACCCCAAGCTATTTGCCGAGAGGTATGGTTAGTATTTTGCAGACCTTCATTTTTGTCACAAAGTTTTGAAAATTGAAAAAAAGAAAAAAAATATACATTATTTTTTTTTTCTTCATTTTCAAAAACAAATGCGAGCTGCAAAATACTCACCATGCCTCTCGGCAAATAGCTTGGGGTGTCTACTTTCCAAAATGGGGTCATTTGGGGGGGTTTTGTGCTATTTTGGCAATTTATGGCCTTCAAAACTGTGATAGGTAGTGAGGTGTGAAATCAAATATTTACACCCTTAGAAATCCTGAAGGCGGTTCTTGGTTTTCTGGGCCCCGTACGCGACTAGGCTCCCAAAAAGTCCCACACATGTGGTATCCCCGTACTCAGGAGAAGCAGCAGAATTTATTTTGGGGTGTCATTTCACATATGCCCCTGGCATGTGTGAGCAATATATCATTTAGTGACAACTTTGTGAAAAAAAAATAAAAAAAAATAAAAGTTTGTACTTTTCCCGCAACTTGTGGCAAAATATAAAATATTCCATGGACTCAACATGCCTCTCAGCAAATAGCTTGGGGTGTCTACTTTCTAAAATGGGGTCATTTGTGGGGGTTTTGTGCCATCTTGGCATTTTATGGCCTTCAAAACTGTAATAGGTAGTGAGGCGTGAAATCAAAAATTTACGCCCTTAGAAAGCCTGAAGGCGGTTCTTGGCTTTCGGGGCCCCGTACGCAGCTAGTCTCCCAAAAAATCCCACATATGTGGTATCCCGTACTCAGGAGAAGCAGCAGAATTTATTTTGGGGTGTCATTTCACATATGCCCATGGCATGTGTGAGCAATATATCATTTAGTGACAACTTTGTGAAAAAAAAAAAAAAAAGTTTGTAATTTTCCCGCAACTTGTGGCAAAATATAAAATATTCCATGGACTCAACATGCCTCTCAGCAAATAGCTTGGGGTGTCTACTTTCTAAAATGGGGTCATTTGGGGGGGTTTTGTGCCATCTTGGCATTTTATGGCCTTCAAAACTGTAATAGGTAGTGAGGCGTGAAATGAAAAATTTACGCCCTTAGGCCGCGTACACACGCGCGGACTGTTCGCCCAACTTTTTCCGCTGAACAGTGTTTGGGCGGACAGTCCGCTCGTGTGTGGGCTTTCAGCGGACAGTTTCAGCGGACAGTTGGACGGACAAGGTTTTTCGGAAATTCCGAAAAACTGTCCGCTGAAACCTTGTTTGAGCGAACAGTCCGCCCGTGTGTAGGCTTGTTCGTCAAACAAAGTTGCGCGCATGCTCAGAAAGGATTTTCACGCCGAAAGCTATAATGCAGTGTATAGGACGTCGTATTTTTCGTCCCGTCGTACGTGCCGTTCACGTCATCGCGCACGGTTTCAGCAAACTGTTCGTCCGTCGTGTGTGGCCATGTCCGTCCATGCTAAGTTTGAGCGGACTGTTTGCCGAAACTGTTGGACGGACAAAGTTGGGCGAACAGTCCGCGCGTGTGTACGCGGCCTTAGAAAGCCTGAAGGCGGTGCTTGGTTTTCGGGCCCCGTACGCGGCTAGGCTCCCAAAAAATCCCACACATGTGGTATCCCCGTACTCAGGAGAAGCAGCAGAATTTATTTTGGGGTGTCATTTCACATATGCCCATGGCATGTGTGAGCAATATATCATTTAGTGACAACTTTGTGAAAAAAAAAAAAAAAAAAAAAGTTTGTAATTTTCCCGCAACTTGTGGCAAAATATAAAATATTCCATGGACTCAACATGCCTCTCAGCAAATAGCTTGGGGTGTCTACTTTCTAAAATGGGGTCATTTGGGGGGGTTTTGTGCCATCTTGGCATTTTATGGCCTTCAAAACTGTAATAGGTAGTGAGGCGTGAAATGAAAAATTTACGCCCTTAGAAAGCCTGAAGGCGGTGCTTGGTTTTCGGGGCCCCGTACGCGGCTAGGCTCCCAAAAAGTCCCACATATGTGGTATCCCCGTACTCAGGAGAAGCAGCAGAATTTATTTTGGGGTGTCATTTCACATATGCCCATAGCATGTGTGAGTAATATATCATTTAGTGACAACTTTGTGAAAAATTTATAAAGTTTGTAATTTTCCCGCAACTTGTGGCAAAATATAAAATATTCCATGGACTCAACATGCCTCTCAGCAAATAGCTTGGGGTGTCTACTTTCTAAAATGGGGTCATTTGTGGGGGTTTTGTGCCATCTTGGCATTTTATGGCCTTCAAAACTGTGATAGGTAGTGAGGAGTAAAATGACATATGTATGCCCTTAGAAATCCTGAAGGCGGTGCTTGGCTTTCGGGGCCCCGTACGCGGCTAGGCTTCCAAAAAGTCGACCACATGTGGTATCCCCGTACTCAGGAGAAGCAGCAGAATGTATTTTGGGGTACAATTCCACATATAACCATGGCATGTGTGAGCAATATATCATTTAGTATATATCATTTAGTGACAACTATTCAATCGCTTGCGGCAAAAAAATAAAATATTCAATGGGCTCAACATGCCTCTTATCAATTTCCTTAGGGTGTCTACTTTCCAAAATGGGGTCATTTGGGGGGGTTTTGTACTGCCCTGCCATTTTAGCACCTCAAGAAATGAGATAGGCAGTCATAAACTAAAAGCTGCGTAAATTCCAGAAAATGTACCTTAGTTTTTAGATGTGACAACTTTTGCGCAAACCAATAAATATACAGTTATTGACTTTTTTTTTTACCAAAGACATGTGGCTGAATACATTTTGGCCTAAATGTATGACTAAAATTGAGTTTATTGGATTTTTCTAATAACAAAAAGTAGAAAATATCATTTTTTTCAAAATTTGCGGTCTTTTTACGTTTATATTGCAAAAAATAAAAATCGCAGAGTCAGTCAAATACCTTTAAAAGAAAGCTCTATTTGTGGGAAGAAAAGGACGCAAATTTCGTTTGGGTACAACATTGCATGACCGCGCAATTACCAGTTAAAGCAGCGCAGTGCCAAAGTGTAAAAAGACCTCTGGTCATTTACCAGCAAAATGGTCCGGTCTGAAGGTGGTTAAACACTTATTTGGGGAGGAATTGGATAAGTTCATCCAAAAGATTACAGGGGGTAAATCTACTCTCCTACCAATCAAAAAGAACAAACATCCATCATTTAGGCGTTCTCTTTCTCCCGGAGCATCAAGCTCTAAGCAGTGGCGATGGCCTTCCCAACCTCCCTCTAGAGGAAAGGCCCAAGGTCACGCCCAGGGGCAGAAAAAGACTCGGGGGCGAAAGCCTGCCAAGCAGAGTCCAAAAGCTTCCTTGTGAAGGGGCGCCCCACTCGGCCGAGTGGGAGGAAGGCTCCTGCAGTTTGCAGAAGCCTGGCGGGAAGAGATGTGGAACAAATGGGTAACCTCCTCAATATCTCTGGGCTACAAACTAGAGTTCCAGAAGATTCCACCATCTCGCTTCCTAAGGTCAAGGATCCCCAAGGATCCAGTAAAGCAAAGACCGCTACTTCTGGCCTTAGATCACTTACTATCCCAGGGGGTGATAGTGGAAATGGACCTAAAAGAACAGGGTTCAGGTTTTTACTCAAATCTCTTCACCGTTCTAAAGCCAAATGGAGATGTCAGACCTATCCTGGATCTAAAGGATTTGAACCAGTTTTTGCACATTCAGTCTTTCCAAATGCAGTCAATACGCTCTGTGGTCTCTTCCCTGCAAGGGGGAGAGTTTATGGCATCAATATATATCAAGGATGCATATCTTCATGTGCCAATATTTCCCGCACACCAAAAGTATCTAAGGTTTGCCATTTTCAATTTGTGGCCCTGCCTTTTGGTCTCGCTACAGCTCCTTGAGTCTTCACAAAGATTCTAGACCCTCTCTTGGCAAACTCAAGAGCTCAGGGTATAACCGTGATAGCTTATCTAGACGATTTGCTACTCATAGAGCAAACAGTAGTGCTCTTGAACCACAGTGTTATCAAAACATTAGATCACCTGAATCACCTAGGTTGGATTATAAACCTAGAAAAGTTGTCCCTGCAGCCTGCTACCAGGTTGGAGTATCTGGGCATGATCATCGACACTGCTCAGGGTAGGGTGTTTCTACCAAGGCAAAAGGTCATGGCTATAGGGGCTCTGGTGCGCCTAATACTGAGCAGAAGGACTTCCCCCATTCGGCTGTGTATGAGACTGTTAGGGAAAATGGTCCCCTCCTTTGAGGTCGTTCCATTCGCCCAGTTTCACTCAAGGCCCTTGCAGAGATGCATCCTTGCGGGTTGGAACAAGAAGCCCCAGGCCTTGGACCTTCCTATGTGTTTATCCCCAGGGATACGCAGGAGTCTCGTTTGGTGGTTACAGACCAAGAATCTGCTGAAAGGCAAAACTTTTCTTCCCCTTCCATGGAAAATTGTAACTACAGATGCCAGCCTGGGGAGCAGTGTTGGAAGAAGTATGCACGCAGGGGAAATGGTCTGCGACCGAAGAACTACTGCCCATAAATATTCTGGAAATTTGGGCAGTTTATATGGCCCTGATGAACTGGTCCTACAGACTACAGGGTCGTCCTGTTCCAATACAGTCTGACAATGCCACAGCTGTGGCTTATATCAATCACCAGGGTGGCACCAGAAGTCTGGATGCACAAAGAGAGGTGAATCGCATACTTGCTTGGGCGGAGAGGCATGTTCCATGCCTTTCTGCAGTCTTCATTCCAGGAGTGGAAAATTGGCAAGCAGACTTTCTAAGCTGCCAAAAGTTATGCCCAGGAGAATGGGCTCTATACCCTAACATATTTCAGACCATATGTCACAAATGGGGCACTCCAGACGTAGATCTGTTTGCATCCAGATTCAACAGGAAGCTGGACAAGTTTGTGTCAAGGACAAGGGACATACTTGCTCAGGGGTCAGATGCTCTGACAATTCCCTGCGACCTTGGTACGCAGAGATCATGAAGATGGTAGTAGACAGGCCTTGGATCCTTCCTCTCCGGTCGGATCTGCTCTCGCAAGGTCCAATTTACCATCCTGCTTTAGACTGAATTTAACGGTTTGGCTGCTGAGACCCACATTCTGAGAGACCGTGGACTCTCGGAGTCAGTGCTTTCTACTCTGGTCAATGCCAGAAAGTCAGCCTCCAGGCTTATTTACTACAAAATCTGGAAGGCATATGTTTCCTGGCGTGAACCCAGGGGATGGCATCCTAGAAAGTATGTCGTTAGCAGGATCTTGGCTTTCCTCCAGTCAGGCCTAGAAATAAATTTGGCCGTAAGCACTATCAAGGTTCAGATTTCAGTCTTGTCAGTGTTTTTTCACAAGCTTCTTACATCACATTCTCTTGTCCGGGCTTTCATTCAGGGGGCCATGCGGTTAAGTCCGCCAGTCAAACCTCCGGTATGCCCATGGGATCTGAATTTGGTTCTCTCGGCATTGCAGGGACAACCATTTGAACCATTGCATCAGGCTTCGTTAGTTCTTTTGACAAAAAAATTAGTCTTCTTGATAGCCATATCCTCGGCTAGAAGAGTGTACACACGCGCGGACTGTTCGCCCAACTTTGTCCGTCCAATAGTTTCGGCAAACAGTCCGCTCAAACTTAGCATGGACGGACATGGCCACACACGACGGACGAACAGTTTGCTGAAACCGTGCGCGATGACGTGAACGGCACGTACGACGGGACGAAAAATACGATGTCCTATACACTGCATTATAGCTTTCGGCGTGAAAATCCTTTCTGAGCATGCGCGAGACTTAGTTGGCCGAACAAGCCTACACACGAGCGAACAGTCCGCTGAAACCTTGTTTCAGCGGACAGTTTTTCGGAATTTCCGTAAGACCTTGTCCGTCCAACTGTCCGCTGAAACTGTCCGCTGAAGCCCCACACACGAGCGGACTGTCCGCCCAAACACTGTTCAGCGGACAAGGTTGGGCGAACAGTCCGCCCGTGTGTACGCGGCCTAAGAGCTGGCAGCTCTTTCAAGCAAGGAACCTTATCTAATTATTCATAAGGACCGAGTAGTGATGCGTCCTAATAGGTCCTTTCTACCTAAGGTGGTTTTGGGATTCCATTTGAATCAAGATGTAATCCTACGGTACTTTTTTCCAGATCCACAGTCCGCAGAAGAAGAGTCTTTGCACACTCTAGATGTGGTAAGGGCAATCAGTATCTATCTCCAGGCAACTGCTCAGATAAGAAAGACCGATGGTTTATTTATTTTGCCAGAAGGCCCTAAAAAGGGCCAAGCAGCATCAAAATCCACTCTCTCAAGATGGATTAGACAAGTTATTCTTCAGGCCTATAGTGTAAAGGGGAAGAGTCCTCCTTTTCAGGTGAAAGCGCACTCAACTAGGGCTGTAAGGCTTCATGCACACGAGACGCAGATGCAAACGCTGCTGGACACATGTTGAAACCCGCGTTTAGAAACGCGCGTTTTGCCGCAATTTTTACAGCGATTTAGCGGCGTTTTAACGCGTTTTACCGCGTTTGCGTCTAGAAGCGTTTAGTTAAGCTAACATCATAGACCCTCCCCAGCTCAAAAAAACTGTATTATTAACTATTTCAGCAATTTTGTGAGACCAGAGTGAGTAGCAGCAGCTGTGAGAGCTGCAGTGTACTTGTATTTAGCGTGTCACTTGCCACGGCACCTGCTACAAGTTGTGGATTGTCCACTTGCCACGTCACTTGCCACGTCACTTGCCACGTCATCTGCCACAAGTTGTGGATTGTCCAACTGCCACGTCACCTGCCACAAGTTGTGGATTGTCCACTTGCCACGTGACTTGCCACATCACCTGCCACGTCACTTGCCACGTCACCTGCCACAAGTTTTGGATTGTCCACTTGCCACGTCACTTGCCACGTCACTTGCCACAAGTTGGGGATTGTCCACTTGCCACATCACCTGCCACGTCACCTGCCACAAGTTGTGGATTGTCCACTTGCCACGTCCCTTGCCACGTCCCCTGCCACGTCACCTGCCACAAGTGGATTGTCCACTTGCCACATCACTTGCCACATCACCTGCCACAAGCTGTGAATTGTCCACTTGCCACGTCACCAGCCACATCACCTGCCACAAGTTGTGGATTGTCCACTTGCCACGTCACTTGCCACATCACCTGCCACGTCACTTGCCACATCACCTGCCACAAGTTGTGGATTGTCTACTTGCCACGTCACTTGCCACATCCCCTGCCACAAGTGGATTGTCCACTTGCCACGTCACTTGCCACGTCCCCTGCCAGAAGTGGATTGTCCACTTGCCACGTCACTTGCCACGTCACCTGCCACAAGTTATGGATTGTCCACTTGCCACATCACATGCCAGTCACCTGCCACAAGTTGTTGATTTTCCACTTGCCACGTCACCTGCCAGGTCACTTGCCGCGTCACCTGCCAGGTCACTTGCCACGTCACCTGCCACAAGTTGTGGATTGTCCACTTTCCACGTCACTTGCCACTTCACCTGCCACGTCACTTGCCACAAGTTGTGGATTGTCCACTTGCCACATCACTTGCCACCTGCCATGTCACTTGCCACAAGTTGTGGATTGTCCACTTGCCATGTCACTTGCCACCTGCCATGTCACTTGCCACAAGTTGTGGATTGTCCACTTGCAATTGCAATTGTTTAAAATATTTTTATAATGGTTTTTCATCATTTGCAATAATTTTTGAGATTTTTAATGTAAAAAAAAAGGTCACCTTTAAAAACGCATATAAACGCAAACGCGGCTAAACGCGGTAGCGGCGTTTTGCCGCGTTTTACCGCCTTTTTCCCGCGTTTTGCGTCTGAAACGTGGAAATTTTTGCTTCTGAACGCATTTTTTTGCTTCTGGAAAAACGAGATTAAACGCAACTGCATAAAAACGGAAAAAAACGAGACTGTGTGCATGGACACATAGGATAACATTGAATGAGTTCAGGGGCAGTTGAAAAAACTGTCCAACTGCATCTGAACGCGCGTTTAACTGCGTCTCGTGTGCATGAGGCCTAAGTGCTTCTTGGGCAGTGCATCACCAGGCCTCCCTGGCTCAGATCTGTAAGGCTGTGACTTTGTCATCAGTCCACACATTCACCAGATTTTATCAGGGCAAGAGGATACCGCCTTTTGGCGCAGTGTACTCCAGGCTGCAGTTTAGATCCTCTGGTCCATGGCGTTCTATAGTTCTGATCTGTGTCTCCCTCCCTTCAAACTGAGCATTGCTTTGGGACATCCCACTATGTAATGAAGCTCCTGTGTCCCGTGATGTATGATCAAGAAAATAGGATTTTTATATACAGCTTTTGTTGTCGGAAAATTTGAGAACCTGCTCTCAAACATTTGTTGGTGGAAATTCCACCAACAAATGTTCTATGCAGCATACACACGGGCGGACTTTCCGACAACAAGCTCACATCGAACATTTCCCATTGGAAATTCCGATCGTGTGTATGCAGCATAACATCATTCAAGCCTTCTGCAGAAACAGAAGGTCCAAAATGATTCCCCAGCCTGCCAGGCTGGCATGTGCGGATCTTCCAGAACATCAGAATGAAGGCATTTTCTGATCCCAGAGCTGGAGCCAATCACAGAGCATCTTGTGAGAACAGGTAGTGAGGACAACCACATAGAGCCAGGCATCTGGATCGATAGAGGGCTCAGGTAAGTGTTTGGGGGGGGACACAAAGCAAGTGCTAAAACATTTTTCACCTTAAGACAGGAAATCCATTAAGGTAAAAACATTTTTTAACTTTAGAAACTCTTTAATAGTCAGAGAGGGGGAAGACTAAGCAGCTTATTCCTTAGGCTTCTTCCACTGAAGAGTTGCTAGATAAACAGTGTCTAGAAATTATCTGAAGAGACAGTATCCCCTCAAAGACCGTGTAAAACATACACTTCAGCTATAAAAGTCCATAGTCCCGCACCTTAACAAGGTTACCCACACATGAACATTAACAGGAGAACTGCGCCATGGCAAAAGCATGAGATTGTACCCCATTAACCTCCCTGGTGGTATGATTATGTCTGATTAATGAATGTCAAAGCGGTACATTGTTTTGCATGGAAATTTGTTGTTTTATACTGTAGGCCTGTAATTCTTAAGAATAACTCACTTAAATCTATCCAAACAGGGGCGTGGTCAAGCTGGCGATGCGTGTGATTGGATTTCCGCTCCTACCTGATTATTTTATCTAAGTATCCACTGCCCGGTGATTTCCGGTTATGAGAAGGGGCAAATACGGTTCTGAACAGAAGAGCTGCTCCGCTCCTAAGGCGTCTCCACAGCAGAGGAAGCAGACCCATCTGGCCAGCGCTCACATGGCGACCCAGACTCCATCGTCGGATCCTGCAATGGTAGAGGAGGATCGCTTCAAGGCTCTAATGCAGGCCATCTCCTTGGGTAAAACTACTCTAACGGCCAAGATTGACTTGTTCCAGACTGACTTTGGGCTGATGCGGAGGGACATGGACAAATTGGGGGAGGCTGAGCGGCGCGTGGGTGACTCTGAAGACTGCATTAGGGATCACCGTGCCTCTCTTCACACTCTCCAGTTGAGAATGAAGGGAGACTCTCAAGTCCCGGGCAGAGGATAACAAAAACAGGAGCCACCAGAACAACTTGCGGGTGCGGATCATTCCAGAGGGAGCCCAGGGCCATGATCCCATGGCCTTCACGGAACACATGCTCCGCACCATCCTGCCTGGGGCAGCATTTTCACCACACTATGAGGTCAAAAGGGCCCACAGGATGCCTCCTGTGCGGGGACAGCCAGGAGCCTCCCCACACACATTTATCTTCCGCTTACTGAACTTTCGGGACCGGGCTCGGGACCTGGTGCTCCGTGAGGCACGAAAGGTGACTGAGCTCCGCTATGAGAACGCAAAGATTATGCTTTTTTTACAGACTATTCGGTTGACACGCAGAGGCTTTGCAGAACCATCAATCATGTTAAAGCTTAACTGCACACCAAAGGTTTGAAGTACAGCATGTTGTTTCCTGCTCCCCTGCGTGTAGGAAGCTTCCCAATGGCTGGATACCCTACCCAGAGCCTGGTAACTAGAGATGGATGAACTTTCGACGGGACCGTGATAGAGAGAAAGCACTGACACCAGCACTGAGATAGAGAGCACTGACACCAGCACCATGATAGAGAGCTCTGACATCAGCACCGTGATAGAGTACACTGACACCAGCACCGTGATATAGAGCACTGACACCATCACCGTGATAGAGTACACTGACACCAGCACCGTGATATAGAGCACTGACACCAGCACCGAGATAGAGAGCACTGACACCAGTACTGTGATAGAGAGCACTGACACCAGCACCGAGATGGAGAGAACTAAACCCAGCACCGTGATAGAGTGCACTGACACCAGCACCGTGATATAGAGCACTGACACCAGCACCGTGATAGAGTGCACTGACACCAGCACCATGATAGAGAGCACTGACACCAGCACCGTGATATAGAGCACTGACACCAGCACAATGATAGAGTACACTGACACCAGCACCCATGATAGAGTGCACTGACACCAGCACCGTGATATAGAGCACTGACACCAGCACCGAGATAGAGAGCACTGACACCAGCACTGTGATAGAGAGCACTGACACCAGCACCGAGATGGAGAGAACTGAAACCAGCACCGTGATAGAGTGCACTGACACCAGCACCGTGATATAGAGCACTGACACCAGCCCCATGATAGAGTGCACTGACACCAGCACCGTGATAGAGAGCACTGACATCAGCACCGTGATATAGAGCACTGACACCAGCACCATGATATAGAGCACTGACACCAGCACCGTGATAGAGTGCACTGACACCAGCACCGTGATAGAGTGCACTGACACCAGCACCGAGATAGAGAGCACTGACACCAGCACCGTGATAGAGAGCACTGACACCAGCACCGAGATAGAGAGCACTGACACCAGCACCGTGATATAGAGCACTGACACCAGCACCGTGATAGAGAGCACTGACACCAGCACTGAGATAGAGAGCACTGACACCAGCACCGAGATAGAGAGCATTGACACCAGAACCGTGATAGAGTGCACTGACACCAGCACCGTGATAGAGAACACTGACACCAGCACTGAGATAGAGAGCACTGACACCAGCACCATGATAGAGAGCACTGACACCAGCACTGTGATATAGAGCACTGACACCAGCACCGTGATAGAGTGCACTGACACCAGCACAGAGATAAAGAGCACTGACACCAGCACCGTGATATAGAGCACTGACACCAGCACCGTGATAGAGAGCACTGACACCAGCACCGAGATAGAGAGCACTGACACCAGCACCGTGACACCAGCACCTTCCCAATGGCTGGATACCCTACCCAGAGCCTGGATATACATCTTAATCCATAAATCACCAACCTATGAACTGCTGGATATTAAGATTGACCTGGAGGGTAGGTACGTTTTGCTACATGTGGTTATTGATACAATTGGGGATCCTTGGTATATATATACAGCCACCTGCTATGATTGCTCTCCTAAAATATCTGACTGCTCTCTGTATACCCTACCAATAATCTTATTATCGCTGGTGATTTCAATATGACTCCGAACCCACCTCTGAGTAGGCTGTCTCAGGGGGCTGGTGTGGACTCTCCTCTTTCTCAGTGGGATGTCTGGTGGTGGAGGCATCTGATGGATAGGGTCTATACCTGTCACTCTATGTCCTACAGTGCTATGTCCCAAATAGATTTGGTTTATTCAGTGGTGGATTGCTCTCCCGGGTCCGTGAGGTTGCTATACTCCAGAGGGGCATGTTAGACCATGCGCCTGTGCTCTGTAGTTTACAGACCAAGACACGCCCACCGGAGAGACTGTGGCGACTGTCTCGCTACTGGATCTTGGATGCCACAATAGAGGTTAAAATCTCCAGACACATAACCAAATTATGGTCGACTCACATCGGGTCTACTCCCCTGGATGATGTCTGGGATGCCTTTAAGGCCTATGTTAGGGGATGCTAACAGTCCTCCATCTCTTGAGCCTGAAAAAATGCTGCTATCACCATTGAAGAGGATGAGGCTAAAGCACAGACTCTGGAATCCCAATACGTCCTATACAAAAACCCGATCACCTATCTTGATATGCAAGCTGCATACTAGGAAGTGATGCTTCACCGGGTAACAAAAGCTAAGAAACAACTGGCGCAATCACATCGCATTTTTAAACAGAGGGAAAAAACGGATGGCTCTTGGCCTGGTTGGCTAGAGAGCAGCAGCCAATTGCCTCCTTTGCCCATATATGTGATGCCAATGGTGTCTCTGTGGTCACCCTGATGGCCATCAACGCCCGTTTTGCTTCCTACAACAGTGGCCTATACTCCTTTAAAGTTAACTACTCTGGGGAGGAACTGAACTCCTTCCTAAAATAAACCTTAAAAATATCCAAAGACTGTCACATCAGTGAACCACAGGAGGAACAGCCATTCCTGTGGTTCACTGATGTGGAGCCATGCTGTCTCCCCCTCCTTGACTGCCGGCCCCTGGATATTCTGCTTTATGGCAATTCAACACCAAAACATGGGATTTCTGGACTATGCTTGTCTGGCCTAATTGATATTCCAACCCACAGCACCCCTTTTTTCCCTGTGCCACCTAGGGGAATTTACATCCAGCAGTCTTTGGGGTAGGCCTTCCATGGCCAATATAGAGCATCCATGCTTTTTTGGAGTGCTTCTGCTAAACACACATTTTTAAGTGTTATTATTCCCTGAAGAAGATTTAGAACAGTACATTTTTGAAACATGTTGGATATCCCCTTTTGCCGTATTCCTTGTCACAATCAATGACTAAAGGGAACTGCAAGTAGATAGGGATTGCCACTTCATGGCTAACAGCCAAAATGTGCAATGTTGACAACATCATTTATATAATGTTTTGTATTATCAATATGAGACTTTTTTATATAATTTTTCTACAATAAATTAAAATTGTCTATATATATGAAGTTTTATACATGTTTTTTTCAGTTGCCCATAGAATCACATTTTTGAGGTTTAGTCTATGTATTACCAATGGATGGTGGCAGTCTACATGTGTGGTCCATTGAATCACTTAATTCTGAACTCCTTTCTTGGCCAGACCACTTTTCCCACTCACCATGTCACGATAGTACGATTACTCTGGAAGAGGTTCAACAAGCTCTGGATGTACTGCAGGCAGGGAGGACTCCAGGAGTGGATGGCATTCCTTCGGTTTTTTACAAACAATACAGAGAGCAGCTGATACCTAAACTATATGAGATGATCGATAAGACTTTATAATAAGGGACACTCCCGGCTTCTATGGCTGACATGGTCATAGTGGTCTTACTGAAGCCGGGTAAAGATCTGGAGCTGTGTACTTCCTATCGCCCTATTTCCTTGCTCAACGCTGATGCTAAGATTCTTACTAAGATCCTAGCTAGGAGACTTAATGAGGTTATCCTCACCCTGATACATGAAGATTAAACTGGATTTATGCTGGGCAAGGGCACGGATATAAACCTCAGGAGGATGTACACAGTACTAGGCTCTAAAAATTATCTCACCCAATCCGATGCAGTGGCCTCCCTAGATGCTGAAAAAGCATTTGATTTGGTAGAATGGATTTAACTGTGGGAGGTCCTGCTTCGCTTTGGGTTCAGCCCCAAATTTATCTCATGGGTGAAGGCCCTGTATAAGTTCCCATGGGCTACTAGGCAAGGGTGCTCACTCTCCCCTAGCTATGGAGCCAATGGTGATCCTTTTGCACTCCTCCCCAGTGGTTTGTGGTATATCAATAGATCCTGTAGAAGAAAAAATATCCCTCTATGCTGAAGATACTCTCTTGTATCTTAGTAATACTACATCCTCACTGAGGGCAGCCCTATCGCTTATTAACACCTTTGGTAGGTACTCTGGCATATGTGTCCTCTTTGCACTACACTCCTTGGATGCCACGCTCTCAGTAGATACTCTGTTGCAACAGTTTCATCAAATTCTTGTTTTCAATTATGTAAATATTTAATGATCAGGGAAAATCTGTACTCTGACATGACCGTGCCAAAGAATAGAGTGGCAAGTCATTTGTTAGTTGTCCAATACCACTTCTGCAGGGGTTTCCGCACCACTTACTGAAGTATTAGGCCCCCAAAATTTCCAAATGTCATATTTGGTCACTGGTCCCCACTTTCTGCTTCTTAGAAACTTCCGATGTGTAGTAGCTAATTGTTGCTATTGGTACCGGTTTGTCTCAGCAACAATTTTTTCAATAACCTCATCGGTCAGAAATAGTTGTAAGTATGCCAAGGGGTTGTCATCTTCAACATCTATTTTCATACCAGATGCTCCAGTAAATGGGAATCTTGGGGGCACTGAGTGATCCATAAAGCAGTCAATAGAGCACCAAGTTCGCACATCACTGAGTTCAGCCACAGAATCGTCGCTGTCATCACTTTCAGTCACTTTTGTCACTTTCAGTGTCTGATGACTAATTTTCCCACAAATCACTATCGCTCAGTTCTGCAAGTGATTCTAATTCACTATCGCTGTTTTCAAGCTGGTCGTAAACCACTTTTGATGTAGAGGGGCGCTGTTTGGATACCATGGACAGTCTCAAGTTTCCAGGCAGAAAGAATGATAAAAGTGCAGGCAGGGCACCGGACAAAGCACTAGGGACAAAACTGATGTCAAATGATTTGATACAGTAATGTAATCCTAACAGATTACAATGTATTGTGTGTGTGTTGTGTTTTGTACTTTTTGAAATTGCCCTCGGATCTGCCCCCATGTGCAGCGGCGCTCACAGGGAATGGAACCCGAAACAGTGCTGCATTGGGTGGAGGATCCGTCCAGGGCACACAGCGGGAGTACATAGCGGAATCCTAGAGACAAGGTAAGTACCTGTACCTGGATACTGTGATGCAATCCAGAGTATGGCTCGGGATTACAGCTATTGGTACTGAAAATTAACTCAGAGCCACACTCGGGAATATCGCCAGGGAGGTTAACACCCATTATACCATAAGAACATACATAAATAATAAAGTAAACACAGAATAAGGATTGTGGAAAAAAACCCTCCATTGGGTTTAAATCAATTTTAATTATGAAATGAACTATAATCTTTAATATCAAACAGAACCACTGTTAACCATTAACAGACCAACATTCTTAGACACCAACACTCAAGCAGCAACATCTTACACCAACCACATAACAGCGTACCAACTACTGTCTACCCACAAAGTGGACTATATTTCCTCACATAGGTGGACCGTGACAAGGGAAAATAACAAAAGGGTGGGTAGGCTGGGGAGCAGGTTAAAAGATCCAAAATGAAGGCTGATGAGAATCCAGAGGTGAGTCCAGCTGACAGACGTGAGGAAAATGTTGACTCTGCAAAGTAACAGGGAAGGATATACAAGTGAAAGTTTACACTCATTGGCTAGAAGTTTCCCACCAAAAGGTTTGTCACTAATCTGGTGCTCAGCAGCTGAGGTAAATCTTCCAAGCAAAAGCAGGCAACTTGTTACATGAAACACAAAATAGAAAGAATCAGCAAAGCAGCCACAGAGGTCATGTTCTTAAAATTTTTTATAGCCCTCTATTAGACAATCCCACGGGGCCACTTCTCTATTCTTTTCTTTTGTGGCCCTGACAGGAAGCTCTTAGACCAGCACAGTTGAAAGTAGAAATTACAGCCATGTATTCATGTATATTACATGGTTCAATAGATACAAACATAAGCAGGAGCCATTGATGCTACTAAGTTAAAGGGTAAATCTAACCTCCACAATAAGGAGAAAATAAATTCTCAGACTGGACATAATAGATGCACCCAAAAATAAGTATGAACATTTCTTACTTCAGAGAGGGCATGAAGTCCACCTCTTATGATAGATCCCCAGAGGGATCCTGACCTAAATTAGAGAAACCCAGCTTATCTATCAACTGATAGAAGAGGCTAAGACAAAAATGACCCATGGATCAGAGGTGGTCTCTAGTAGGCAGCTGAACCAAACCATTAGAAGCCCCCTTCACACAACAGCCAAATTGGACTGAAACCTTTTTACTGATACAAAATCCTGTTTAAAGCTATTTTTTTTCATATAAAGTGTGTGAATAGTTAGGCATGTATTTTGGTTTGGTAAATACCATACATGATACATGCAAAATGTATAACTGATAAATACTATGCTAGAAAATGACTAACATGGACCATATATTGTATGAGTTCATTCTATGACCTAATATGACATCAATCATGTATTTTAATGGCTGTGGCACCATTTTACAATCTGAATCAAATAAAGGCTAGACCCATACCTGCCAATGTTCTATCCCCATTTGGCACACAGTTTTATAACTAACGATATCCTTGGCATATTTTACTTCAGCCAAGGTCAACTGACAATGCTTAAGCTTGTGCAAGAAGGGGGAAGAAGCTATTCTGAAACCAGCAAGAGGGTTCTGACTTTAGGCTGTTTACAACTCTATATAGGGATGATAAATATATATTTGTACTTTAATTATTCGATATGTGAAATTTGGACTCTGTCATATCTGCATTAGCACCTGCACTGTTCCCTAGCTGATATGGGCTCCTCCCTATTATAAGTAGATGTCTTCAGTCAGTGCGTTGACAGACGGCAACATGCAGAAGATACTGGTGTGGGCAGGTGGGTTGCATGAACAGTTGGGATGCTTGAACATTTCGCAAACAGTCATGTGTCAGGCATATATTTTGGTTTGGTAAATACATGACACATGCAAAATGTATGAATGATAAACCTGTAATTTCTATAACTTTATGTGACAGTAATCATGTATTTTAATGCCTGCAGCTTCATATTATAATATAATTACAAATAAAAGCTAGATTCTAAATTAGCTAGAAGGCAGTGTTGTATCGCAAATTTGTGTAAATATTTATGAGTAGCTCTACACAAAAGGTATTTAAGCAAAATTAGCTGCTGTGAGCTACAGAATATTGATAATGCGGAGAGGTGTTATTGAACCCTTGCAAAATGTTGCCAGATGCAGAAGACCCCCCTCTTCATTAAAGTGGAACTCCAGGACTCCTTTTTATTTAATTTTTTTGGGCAATTTACCTTGGTCAAGTATTCATATCCGATATGTACAGGGCAGCTGGTGATGCCGAAGATCACTGTAGTAGTCCACACTACATACAGTGATAACTGTGATCTTGGCGTGCTACTTCAACGACTTGCACACTGAACACAGGGGTTTCTATTTTGGCATTCAGAGAAGCCTTGTATTTTTTCCATGAATACAAGACATTTTCTGATTGGATGAGATGTAGAGGAAAGGTGGATGACATCACAACCCAGATCAACAAAATTTACCAACAACTCTATAGTGTAGAGTCATACTTTAATAATCTTTTCAAAGAGGCAGCGTGCAGAGTATTAGTCAGATAGGAGAACATGGACAATATAGAAAAATAGAAAATGTATTAAATTAAATTAGAAAAGGTAGTTGCCACTCTCATTATTAATTAAATGTAGAATAAATTACAATTTAACTTTAATTTTGGTATAGTAGGTTTAGAAACTCTTTGGGGTTTTTTATTGCTGCCTGTGTTTTCAGTGAGGAGATTCCCTGACTTCACAGAAAGAGAAAGTCTCCATATAATGGGGGTGAATTCACACTTTTGATATTTGTCACTAAAGTAGGTGTGTCCCATTTTGGTGGCTAATTTAACCTTTTAGATTTTTCTTAAAGTGATATTAAAGGCTTTTTTTGTTAAATTAAAAAAAAAGGTTATACTTACCTTCTCTGTGCAATTATATTGTACAGGAAGACCCCTCACCTTTTCTTTGGCAGTCATCTGCAGGTGCTGTCCATTCCCCCCTCCTCTGGGTACTGCCTCAGCAAGCCGGGTCCATAGATATACACAGCGCCGGTAAGCAACGCCCCCCAATCCTTTCTCATAGGAGTTTTACTGACAGCAGCGGGAGCCTGTGCCTCCCACTGCTGTAAGTGTCTCTTGTGAGGACCAGGAAGAGAGGAAGAGAAAGTGAGGACCAGGAAGAGAAAGGAGCAGTGCTGTAGCCAGGACAGCACTGGAGAAGTGACAGGAGTCAGGTAAGTGTTTAGGAACAGGGGTGCTAGAAAAGTTAGTTGGGTGTTTTTATCTTAATGCAAAGAAAACATTAAGGTAAAAAAAATAGACTTGAATTTTCTGTCACAATGGCCACAGAACAGCATTTCTCTTGCCACAAAATGCTTTGTGATGTCACATTCATGCACAATTATGCAGACTGTGATGTCATCCTTATTATTGTGATGTGTGTATTTTTGTGTCATAGCAGGCATAGTGTTGGCACAAATTGTACTTTAATGTCATTGTCAATATTATGATCTCAAAATGTGTGATATCACAAACAGTGTTGTGATTTCACTGTTAGGATTGTTATGTAATAGCTATTATCAATTTACAGTAGGTAATGTGGTGGCAGTCATTATTATGACACCCAATGTCCCAAACAGGTGAAAAAACTCCAGCAAAGCATGATCCAATTTGCTACAGCAGGGGAAAAAAATCCTTCCTGATTCCCCGGGAGGCAATTGGATATTCCCTGCATCAACTTTACCTATACAATAATTGTTAATACCCAGTTATATTATGTACAATATACAGTACATTGGAATATAGTTCCAGGAGCAACAGATGCCTTCATCCCCCACTAAGTGCTGTGATTTCATCCACCATCCCCTGCTTCCTGTAGTGACATAGGGGCCACCAAATCAATTGTAGTGTGTAGTCAATGGCCAGGCACCTGACATATGTCAAAGCATGTTGAATGTGAGGAGACTGGAACTCTACAAAAGAGTAAAATGAACTGGTGCAAAAAAGTAATAAAAAAGGTCCTTGAAAAAGTCTAAAAGTGTCTGAGATCCCAATTAGTACTTCATATTCCCATCGCACACATTCCTGGATGCGCTCTTAAGTTTGGGTGCTGTAGCAACAACCAGCTGGATACTTGGTTCAAGCCACAGTAAAGATATTTGCCAGCACACCATGGAACGACATAGATAGCATCCAAAGGATGATTTATTGCATGATCACAACACAAGGATAATGCAACATTTCGGCTTGATGAAGAGGTCCTGCGTGGCTCTGAAACATTGCAAATATCTTCACTGAGATCCCAACTAGGGCACACCTTGGAGTTCACCTGGAGACAGCCTCTCTTTCTTAAAGGTACAGCAACAACCCATCCTGTGCAAGGCAGCTAAATACTCCAAGCGCATGTCTGCACCAAATAAAGGTCTTTTTAGCAGGTGGGGTTGTTATGTTCAAATTAACAATGGTGAAACATTTCATCTATTTGACACTTTTAAACATAAAGCCCCACCTAGGAGCAGAAGAGGCTTGTTTAAGAAGTAGTTAAGTCACCATTTACAAAGTGAAAATAGAGACTAAAGCCTTGTACACACGATCGAATTGTTGGCCAAAAAAACATGGACTTTTGTCTGAAGGGCGTTGGCCCAAACTTGTCTTGCACACACACACGTCACACAATTGTTGGCCAACAATCACAAACGTAGTGACGTACGACATAGTTTTTCAGCTCTTTAGTGCCACCCTTTGGGCTTCTTCTGCTAATTTCGTGTTAGTAGAAGTTTGGTGCGTGTTGGTTTTCACACTTTTCATTTTGTGCTTTTAAGTTCGTTTCTGAACAGCAGTTCGTCAACCAGACATGTTGCGGAATCAGAGGAGATAATGTGTTATTGGCCTTGGAGTTATTGCTTTGACATTATTTATTTGGTTCAATAATGATTTGATTTGGTATATTTTATATATTTATGCATAGAATGCACTTTTTGGTTAAGTTCTATTGGCAGATAGCATGTAAAAAAAAATCTTTTTTTAATGCACAATAAAAAAAATGCGTAGAATAATACTTGGCTTACTTCAAATGACAGTTTGGGAGTAGGCTGTTACATTTAAAAAGATACAATTACAATGTAAATTTGACAAGGGACACCAACATAGTTGTATCTTTAATCTTAAAAACTATGGGATAATGGTGTTGTTGTAACTTGCCCAAAAAAAATAAAAAATAATAATATTATTCTTGATATCACTAGAAAAAAAGCCTTTGAAAATGTTTTTGCAAATAACTCCATCAGTATCACCAGCAAAGCAGCTTCATTATTATCCCATTAAAGAAGAGAACGTGCGCTGCATTTCAAGATTTCATAATTTGCCACGTCACGAATATTAAGTCTCCATTACGAACACTAATTTACAAGACCGACTGCTTCTGGCTTGTCCTTGCTTTCGAGCATGCGTGTTTGTACTCTGAAAATCCGACAACAGCCTGTCATCACACATTTAACATCAGAAAATCCGATCATGTGTACGAGGCTTAAGTGGTAAAATGAAGGGCTACTTATACATCTTCTGGTGTACTCAGGCAAGACTTTAAACATTAAGTCCTGATATTTTTGCACTAGAACTCTCTATACTACATTACATAAAGCTAAACTCAAGTAAAAAATTGTATTTCTGTCCATCCAGATCAGAGACATACACAACTCTGGCACATAGCATAGCCTTGTCTGGCAGGTTGAAATACCTGGATTTTCTCTGCTGCAGTTAACTAACAACAAGTTTTGTTCCTTCCCCAGCCTTTGACTGAACAGTGGAAGGACAAGTTGTAAACTAATGTGCTTATCTCTCTATCTCTCTGCTCTCTCCTATCCATCCATATGTCCCTGGTTAGCATATCAGCATTGCATTACAACTGATTGGCTTCTTGTGCTGCTTTCCACTTTCTCAGTCTGAGCTCTGCTGTACCAGATGCTTACACTGCTTGCATTTAATGCTGGGAAAACATCTTTAAAATATAGTAGCGTATGTTTAGCTGTGTATGATAGAGGGGGGTGTGATTATTGGATGATGTTGTTCGTGACTGAGATTTTTGATTGTTCTTTTTTATTTTTAAAAGGTTTGCTGGCTCTTCTGCAGCTAGGTAAGAAACAAACTAGTTGTACACAATCATAATGATTGCACACAAAAATAATTTGCTATTTATTGATGAAGCAAATAATCTCCATTGTTCACCCTCCATTGTATTAAATACATATTTCTTACATGTAGCCTGCAATCATTCTGGCAATCAAATCAGTTTATTTTTTATTTAGTACCAGATGTTTCTATGTTCTCACTTTATCCAGTGTCTCTTTTTAATTTTTTAACTAGCTTGTATGTGCAAGAATTTAAAGCTTCTGTCAGGGCAAAATTTTTAAAAAATGTAGTACATCTTTGGAACACTTTCACATTTTCCCATGTTTAACCTTTAGGCATAATGCAAGTAAAAAATTATAACGGTTGATTTGCCAGAAATATAGTATGCTCCTACATTCCTCTTTGACGTGACAACTCTGAAGCATGTGGTGTCAGCACTGGCTAGCTCTACCTGTCCTTATCCCCTTCTCCCTCATCTCCCTTACTCCTTCTTGTGCACAGGCAGAGAGCTCACAGTATTTATGGCAAATCAACAGGTATTTATTTGCACTGATGCAACAGATATAACAAAATATTTTTGATGGTATGCAAACATATCATGTGGAGTAAAAAAGAAAAAAGTTCTTCTTATGCCGCCTACACACGACTGGACTTTCCGGCAGACTAGGTCAGACGGGATCAGTCAGCCGGACAATTCGATAGTGTGTGGGCTAGTCCAACCACTTTTTATAAAAAAAAATCAGACAGACCTAGAAATAGAACATGTTTCAAATCTATCCGGCAGACTCAAGTCCGACAGACTAAAAATTGTCTGTGTGCTAGTCCGACGTACCAAATATGACGCAAGGGCAGCTATTGGCTACTGGCTATTGAACTTTCTTGTTTAGTCCCGTCTTACGTCAACACGTCCAAAAAGAACGGACTTTCAAATGGACTTAGTCCGGTCGTGTGTGGCCAAGTCTGTTCGTTCAGAAAGTCCGTCGGACCTCCGCCGAAAGTCCAGTCATGTGGACTCAGCATTAGGGTTTACATACACTTTAACAAATATGTCAACAATAAGTATTATTATTGTACTGGATTTATTCATCATGTATTTATGTCAAATAGACATATTATGTTTCAATAGACATGTGTGTTTTGTTAATATTTGTTTTTCGGACGCAAATTTCATTTTCGGAGATTCATATGTATCCAAATTTCCAAATGGACATAGGAATGAAATTCAATGAAGCAAAATAAATAAATAATTATAATGAAATTAATTAATGCATTTATTTCATTTGGATTCATTGTGAATAGTTGGTTGCTAAGGAACAGCCGCAGCTTCCTTAACAACCATAACTCATCTGCCATCAGCGGGATTCCTAATCTAGTGCTTGCATTAAAAAAAAAATTAAAAAAAAAAACAGTGTGGGCCCCCCAATCCATATCTGGCCCTTTGGGTCTGGTATGAATTTTGAGAGAAAACCGAAGCCAAAATTTTAAAAAAAAGTGAGGTCCCCCCAAAAATCCATACCAGACCCTTATCCGAGCATGCAGGCCAGGAAAGGGGTATACAAGCGAGTGCCCCCCCCCTCCTGAAACATAACAGGCCACATGCCCTCAATATGGGGGGGTGCTTTGGAGGAGGGGCCCCAAGACATCATGGATGGAGGTCTCTGAGTGACATCACCGGGGCATGGTCCCCTGTGTTAGCGTTTTTATTTACTTTTTATATTTTTGTTTGGTGAATGAGTAGTGGTACTATGTACCCCATACTCATTCACATGGGGGGCGGGTTTGGGAGCCCCCTTTGATAAAGGGGGCTTCCAGATTGTGATAAGTCCCCCCCCCGCATCCCCACAACCCCCGGACCAGGGTTGCAGGATTGTGGGGAAGGAGTCCTTGTCCTCATCAACATGGGGGGAGCCCCCCTCCCTCAAAGCATGAGGGCATGGGGTCTGGTGTGGTCCATGTGGGGGGTTCTCTGAATGTCAAGCACCTTCATAAAATGAGGCAAGAATGGGCACACAGTAATTGAAGTGCTGTGCAGGCGTAAACACTGGATGTTCAAAGATTCATTTAAATTCATGAAACCTCTCTTCACACTTTATTAAAGTAGATCTGAACCCAATCATAAAGTCTCATATACTTTTTAAATTGTTAAAGAAGAGTTCCATGTATGGCATTTTTACATAGTTGCATTGGTCCACCTTGGACCAATTTAAAGTGGTTGTAAAGGCAGAAAGATTTTTTTATCTTTTTTTAATTAACAGTTTTTATTAGCAGGTTCAATAAAAAAGCTTAACAATACATGCAGAGATCAACAGTATGCAGCGGTAGGGTGTGCATGTAAACTGTGACTTTTAATTACAGTATCTTAAGGCATAGTCTTGAAGAGCAATATCTACAACTGCTGTCACACATAGCCTTACATGAGTAGTCTGCAAGGTGCACAAAGAATTAAATAATAAAAAACAAAAATAATAGTGAAAAGGAGAGGTGAGCTCCCATGCCAGCTCACCGCGTGTCCTCCCGAAGATGTCAACGATCCCATGTCGCATTGTGTTCGTCCAGCTTGTCTCCCATTCTGGCCGTTATTTTTTCCATCAATTCAACGTCTTTAATCCTAGTGTATAGGGCCTCTTGGGATGGGGTATGTTTTTTTTTCAGTTTAGGGCTATTTGACAGCGGGCTGCTGTGAGTATGTGTCTAAGCAATTTCTTGCATGGTTTGGTCATTTTCGTTTGAGATAGGCCATATAGGAAAAATTTAGGTGTGAAGGGTATGGGTATCTCAAAGAAGTAGGTCAGTAATAGTTGGATGGAATTCCAGTATGGGGCTATTAGGGGACATGTCCAATAGATGTGAAAGAGAGAGCCCCTGTCGCGTTGGCATTGCTAGCATCGGTCAGAGGTGGAGGGATACATTTTGTGAAGGACATCTGGTGTCTGAAACCAAAATTAGAGCATCTCATATGAAGGTTTTTTATCTTAATGCAGTGCCGCCATAGCAAGCTGCTTGCTGTGGGGGCACTCAATAAGAGGGAGGGGCCAAGAGACTCAAACAGGGCCCCAAGAAGAGAAGGCTCTGGGCTGCTCTGTGCAAAACGACTGCAGAGAGCAGGTAAGTATGATATGTTATTTTTAAACAGAAAAAAGGAGACTTTAGTATCCATTTAACTATGTATATACCATACCCATGGGATCCTTATAGAAGCTGGCAATCCCTGTAGTAGGCACCACTACTATAGTGATCACCACTACCTTCTGGGGCCCCATGCTGTGTGGCTTCCGGATTCGTTATGAACAAAGAAAGTTGGCTGCTCAGCTTGGGTATCATTCAAAGAATGCTTTACATTTTCTCATTGAATGCAAAGTATTCTCTGATTAGACAAAGAGGGGAGCATGAAATCTGTCTCTCCACCTCGTTCAATAAGGGAGCACTGAGAAAATTTGAAAAGAACCTGTGCCAATCAATCAACCTACTGTGTTCAGTAAGTAGCAGGGCAGCTGCTTGACATTAGACCCATAAGCTAGTGGGGATAACTGGAGTAGCATGATTATGATTTAATATAGTGATTTCAAGCTTCCAGGGGAATCCCACAGGTATAATGCTGTATATGCTTTGGTCTAAGCTATCAATATCTTTGGTAAACAAAAACTTTGAGCATCATTTTTTTTTTTCTAATGTTCTTTATCCCAGGCTCTGCCTACAAGGTGGTCTGCTACTTTACCAACTGGTCCCAGTACCGTCCGTCTCCTACTGCTTATTTTCCAAACAATGTGGACCCAAATCTCTGCACACACATCATTTATGCATTTGCCTCCATGGAAAATCACAAAATCGTTCCTTATGAAGTCAATGATGAGGAGCTATACCAGCAAGTCATTGCACTTAAAAAACAGTAAGTATCATTCAAACTTAGCTCAAAAATTCTTAAAAGGGACTTTCTTGTTAAATAGAAAACACTTTTCCTGACACAGCATGACAGCATATAATGTATGGGTAGGCTCCACCCCCTGCCCTATATTAGGACCGGTTATGCTATATAAGTAAGTCTCCTCCCTGCATGTAGCATTTCTCTTTTTTACAACCGGTTATGCTACTGCTAAAAGCAGGATTTTTATTTTTCCCTCACCTTGCCAGATGCCTCTGGCCAAGCCGCACAGGTTCAAGCCTCTCCTGTGTTGAAACTCCCCACTGTACAGGCAGACATGAATGCCTATATGGGGGAGACCTCCCCCCTCAGGATCCAGGAAAGAAGGTGTGCAGGCATCTGGTCTAGGAGAGCCATCTGAAAACATCAGCAAACAAACATTTAAGGGCTGCCATTTCTCCAAAACAAATGACCGCACTACTTCCAAGACAGGAACAATCTTACAGAGCACCAGCAGCCTCGCCAGGTAGAGTAAGAAGGTGGAAACGCCACGTCCGGTGGGAAGAAAAGCATAGGAAGTATCAAGAAACAGGTGAAGCAAGAGGCACTTACGGTCTCGGAAAGGATGCAATTGGCGGTTCAGAAAGCTGCAGGGGGAGACTCACCGACCCCCAGCAGTTAAATGACAGAGGAAGAGAAAGTGCACTGCAGCACATTAAAGCACAAGTGCACCAGCGTGAACCTGTCAGGCGCCACAGGAATCGAGCCTGGGAGACAGGTAGGAAACATACAAAGTCAAAGAGTTTCAATATCAATGTTGTGACATATGAGTGAGACAGCACTATCTGTAAATTCTAGATGCAAGATGAGCTCCTAGAGACCAGTCATGTATTCTAAGGTGAGGGCAGGTATGTATATGTGTCTATATGGCATCCTAAAAAAGAGTGCATAAACTGACAGGCTGTAATCTGTTTCAGCCCTCATCAGCCGCAACACCCCTCCAAGAGCAAGGAGATGCAACAGCACCATGGCTCAAGCTCTGAGAGTTTGGCTACACACTCTAAAGCCCTCCAACAGAGGCAGCACAGTGTAGAATACACACAGCAGGAAGAGGAACTCAGAGATGATCTCTGTATGGGATGTGGGCAAAGGGCCCTTACAGGAAAAATGCTATGTAAAACCTGCCTGCTAGAAGCAGCAGTGGATAAAGAGGCCGAGAAGGCTGATATGGTCCTGATGATCAGACAGACAGTCAAGGAGTCACTTCAGAACTTGATGGCCACAACTAGTCAACCTAACGGGAATAGTGAGGGCCTAACTGCGGCCCAAAAAATAAGAGAACCTTTCCCAGGGTCCAGTTCTGGAGAGGAATCCCAGCAAGAAGACAGCAGCATAGGGTTCAGATATTCCTCAGTACAACCTCTAGTGAAGGTGGTTAGAGAGGCACTTGAGTGGGAAGAAGAAGTGGTACAACCTACTAAAGCAAGAAAGTATTATCCCCAGTTAAAGAAAACAATACTCTAATTTCCTCTTATAGAAGATGGCATTCAAGAAGAGTGGCATAAAGTGGACAGAAAGTTGTCACCATTCAACAGAATTAACAGAATGTACCCATTTAAGAAAGAAGATATGCACACGTTTAAGGACCACCTCTTGTGAATGCGGCAGTCATGAGGCTTGCCCACCACGTAACCCTCGCCATGGATGATGCAGTGTCCTTTAAAGAACCTATAGATAGGAGGATGGATGCAGACATGAAAAAAGCCTACACAGTAGCAGGCAATTTATGTAGACTAATATTATCTATGGATCAAGCCATGGACAGCGGATATCTCATCAAAAATTATTCGGTGTCATATCCCATTCGACAGAACTGCCCTGTTTGGGAATATAATGGAAACAGCAATTTCAAAAGTCACTGGAGGCAAATCAGGTATGCTCCCACAGAATGTGAAGCCAAAGCAGAGACGCTTCCTGGGAAGAAAGCAGTACCCAAATAAATAAGAGACTTTAGGCCTTTTAGGTCTCTCAAAGAATATAGAAAAAGTGATAAAACACCCCAAACAATGGTTGCTCGGAGGCCAAAGACAGGGACGCTTCTGCTCAGCAGAAACCCTTTTGAAAATGTCTCCATCCAGATAGGAGTGAGTCAAGGAACCCTGCGTCACAGAGGTGGTCCAGTCGGGACATCATTGGAAATATCTATCCCTTCCCATAATCCCCCATTTTTCTCCCACACAGTTGCCCCTTGACCAGCAAAAGGTGCGGGTGATATTCGAATACATACAAACGCTGCTACAGGAGGGCGTGATAGAACCAGTACCAATACAAGAGCAAATGCATTCACCACTTTTCTTCATTCAGAAAAAAACAGATGACTTAAGACCCACCCTAGATCTAAGAAACCTGAACAAGACAACCTTGGTCCAGAGCTTCAGAATGGAATCATTGCAATCAGTGACACAGGTCCTCGCAAAAGGCAATTGGATGTTGTCTCTCGACCTGAAGGATGCATACTTGCATGTTTCGGTGCATTTGCATTTTCACAAATATCTGCGGTTTGCAGTGTCGAACCAGCATTTCCAGTTTGTATGCTTACCATTTGGCCTGTCAACCTCGCCCAGAACTTTCTTCAAAGTTCTGCTACCAGTGACAACCATTTTACGCAGACAAGGCCTACAAGCCTTTCATTATTTAGACCAGTGGTCATCAATCCTGTCCTCAGGGCCCATTAACAGGCCAGGTTTGCAAGCTAACTGAAATACATCACAGGTGATATCATTTGCTGCTCAGTGATTGCAGTATTCTAGTCTGAGCAGCTGAACAGAGTGCCGCTGCGCTGGCCTGACTGATCATCCACTCTCCACTCCAGGTCAGTCAGAATGAAACTGAATTGTGCTGATCAGCCTGAGCCGAGGAGGGAGGACAGTTAGAGCAGGACTGAGCCATTCAATAGTAGAACAGTAAACACACAGCCTCTGACCCCCCCCCCCCCCCCCGTGCCATGTCCAAGCAGCCTCTGACACCCCCATGCTTTGTCTAAGTAGCCTCTGACCTCCCCCTGTGCCATGTCCAAGCAGCCTCTGACCCCCCGTACCATGTCCACGCAGCCTCTGACCTCGTACCATGTCTGCGTAGCTTTTGACCCCCTCCTGTTCCATGTAAATGGAGAAATATGGTTGTTGACTTTTGTTTAACTTAAACACATTGCAAATAGCACTAGCAACATGTTTATAGTTTAAATATTGATATTTGCACCGTTTAGCACTGAAAACAGGCATTTTAGGTACTTTTTTGCAGTGCCAGTAACAAATGCAGTTCTGTCAGTAAATTTCATGTTTTTTGCCAGTAAAAAATTAGTGCCGTTTGTAAATTTTGGTGTCCTGCCAGTAAATTTCACTTTGGGGGTTGGCAACACTGACCACCATACTAGTATTATGAACCCTTCCACATTGCAGGCCTAAAATCAGTACACTATTCCATCGAAATCAGGAAATAATACTCCCAACATTCCAGGCGGAAGCATCAGAAGCACCGCACAGTCTGGACGTTGTGTCCATCTTAAAAATCTGTTTGTCATTCCAGAAGGAAGGAGAAATGGGCTGGCAGCATGGATTAAAATATATATATATATATAGTACAGCGTTACCCACCCGTCTTGTCTGGTGATTTGGTACATCACATACGTATATGCTGTCATGCTGTGTCAGAAAAGAGGAAAATTTTATACTTACCTAACAGTAATTTTCCTTTCCTGATGCAAAGCATGAGAGCATATAGGTCCCTCCCGAAAAGGCTTTGCAGTGATACTAAGTTACGAGAATGCTGCATGCATGGAGGAGATTTACTTATATAGTATAACAGGTCCTGATATAGGGCAGGGGGCAGAGCCTACCCATAGGTATATGATGTCATGCTTTGCATCAGGAAAGGAAAATTAACGTTAGGTAAGTATAACATTTTCCTCTATTTGCCTCTATGTCTAAATGCTAGCTATTCCTTTCAGTATATGTTTTCTCATTAACAATGACAGATATTTTAGCCTGCAGTGCTTTACATCTTCAGAGCTCAAATATATTTTTTATCTAATATATTTCCAAAAGTCAAATAAGTGACTGAAGCAGATGAAATACTACATTTCACCTGCAGTTAAACAGAGAACCCTGAATTGCAAAGATTATTGTCATGTTGGGGTAACAGAAATGTTCATGTTTAAGGATCAGACAGTTTTGCACTTTAAGCCCCTGTACACACAGTTGGAGATTTTCTCAGTTGGATTTTGTCCGTCGGATCTTGTCCGAAACTGTTGCATACACACGGTCAGACTAAGTTGTCAAAAAATCCGATCTTTCAGAACGTGATGACGTAATTTCGTTACGATAGGACTACATTCAGGCTAGTAGCCAATAGCTTTGATGTAAGAATTTGATCTGAGCATGCGTGGCACTTGGTCCGATCAAAATTCTCTACACATGATCGGAGTAGGTGCGACCGGCCCAGTTGGTCGGGAAATATTTCCAACATGTTGGAAAATTGGGTCCGACGGAATCAGTCCGATGCATACCACACACATATAAATCAATGTGATCGACCTGGAAACCCAAAAACAACCACTAACAGCGCTTATACTGCATACTAATGAAACCATCAATCGCCTGTTTACACCGTGCAGTTCATTTAGATCAAATGCATTATTAGTATATTAATAATCATTTAAAGAGCTTGTGACCATAAACATAGAAAAGATCATATATATAGGAAAAAACACTATCCCGTGTTAATCAGTCCAGCATCAACATCCTATAATGACAGAGTCCTTCACAGTCTTTTTTGCATCATTAAAGTATGTATCATGCAATCTATCTTCCCATGTATGTGGATATCCGTGGGTGGAGTCCTACACCTTCACCTGAATATTCACTCAGATGGCCGCTTACCAGACTCTGGTATCTTTTAAGCCTATCTCTGCTGTGAAGAATCTCGCTGTGTAATCCTGTGTGCTCCGTTTGGATCCCACTCATTGGATGCGGACATGCAAAAAATGCAAGGGGTCTCTGGTCTGTGTATCAGCTTAGGGGGCGAGCTCCCACACCTGCTTGTTTAGGTAATCTTATGTGAGCATGGCCATACCACACACAGTCGGATTATCCGACGACACGGTCTGATAGGACACATTCTGACGGATTCTCCAACCGTGTATACAAGGGCTAAGTGTGAACCCAGCCTTGGCACCAGGTTGGTGAAGGTAAAGCCTACATATATATGTTTTTCATACTACAGACAGAGTTGTATGTCATAGCAAACAGATGCATATATTGTAAGGAAACAAGAAGTTCAGTTGTAAAAGTAAAAGGAGAAAAAATATATTTTATATTGTCTAAGCCTTTTTTCACTGACCCTACTCATATTTTTTGCTCTGCGTAATACAGGAATCCTGATCTCCTGATTTTATTGGCCATTGGAGGATGGAATTTTGGAGTCCAGAAGTAAGATGCTTAGTATTATAAAAACGTAAGTGTTCAGAGTGAAGAAATCCTAAAAGGCGGATAAAATTTATGCTTGTTTAACAATTATTTTTAGGTTTACCGCAATGGCTTCCTCTGCCACAAATCGCAAGATATTCATTGAATCGGTTATTGATCATCTTAGAAAGTTTGGTTTTGATGGTTTGGATCTAGATTGGGAATATCCAGGCTCTGAAGAAAGAGGTAGTCCCCCAGAAGACAAACAGCGCTTCACAGTTTTGATAGAGGTATGCAACTAAATTAAATTATTGGCAAGCAGGTTTATTCCTTCTGATGCCCAAATTTTTTTGGGGGTTTTCACACTCATGCAATGAGATGAGAGTGTTTACATGAATAATTGAAGTGTGCTACAGATTGAAGTATTGCTAACAGCATTAGGATACAATTTTGATTGTTGGCCGGTAGAACAGAGGAATACAAGCCTCAAAACAGGTTGCACCACTTAAGCTGTTCCAATTTTAACTTGGGCCATTTACACAGAGAGTAAAAAGAAAAAACCCTGACAGTTTAATCCTTATACAAACTAGAAAAATAACTGTATTTTGTTTAGAAATGTTTCCAATCAGGATAAAAAAATAAACACTTTCTGTAAAGACAATACAAACCTATCATGGGTCTAATACTTTGAATCTTTTGAAAGTTTCAGGCAGGAAGTTCTAGTGATAGGGATAATCTACATGTTATAAATAGCTACAGGAGCTATAGGATTTTTAGTATAAAATAAGCCTCACCCCAAACAGTACCAGCACAGGATTTTTAGTTGCTGCTGCAAACAGGTCGATGTTCAATAACAACTTAGTAGGAATACTGTTTGTTTTTCTGTGAATTTTATGTATGTATAATTCTATAGACATTTGAACACTATATAAATCCTGTATAATAATAATAATAATAATAATAACATTTATGTATGTTGTTTGACCCAGCAAACCATGCAACATCACTGCTTCCTATCTCTTCATCTCTTTTTTCTAACACTATCTGTACACTGCAGTGGCTGTTACTAGAGAGTGAAAGGCAGGGTAAGATAGCTGGAGAATAGTGCTACAGTGTAACTTCTGTAAGACCAAGGACGGCTCCAAGGGTGGTAGGCTGACATCAACATATACCTAAGAACATGAAAAATAATTAATTATTTAGAAAAGCAAAGGCTGGTATGACCGAAAGAGTCCTCTAACACAGGGGCTCAGAACTTTGCAGTACGAGGGCCATATAGTATATTTTACAAATGTTTAGGGGCTGGTGAAAAACGAATGGACACATGTAAATGAATGAATGAGTTTTACTTTGAGTTTTTTTTAGTGTGATCAGCATGATATGATTCAGAACAACAGAGAAATAACTTCAGAGCTTGGTTCAAACTATAAATCGCGCAGGAACACACAGCGCGTTCCAGTTCGATTCACAGGAGGTTCAGTGTGGTGCCATATGAGCCCATTAATTTTGAATGAGCTCAAATTGCATTGCATCTCATCAAAAGTAGTGCATGCAATCATTTTAGAAACTCACTGCATCCTGATTATATGGTACATTTATACCCTGCGATATGTTTAAGGTAAATGTTCTATGTTTTTGACATGCATTTGGGATGTCATTAATCTAACATTGACACCCGCTGTAGATCGCAATTGCAGTGTTTTCCACACCAAGTTCTAGTGTGAACGTAGCCTTAAACAAATCAGAGAAGTTCCAAATAACCTTAAGCCATCAGAGTTTCCTTTAAATCATGTATATCCCTTTAAATCGGGGTACCTCCCTCCTTACATCAAATTCCCCGTCAGAGCCTCCCTTACATCAGAGTCCCACATTACATCAGGGTCCCCTTACATCAGAGTCCCCCCTTACATCAGGGCCCTTATCAAAGTCACTTTTACATTTAGGCCCAATCAGAGTCCCTCTTACATCAGAGTCCAAATCAAAGTCCGACCTTACATCAGGGTTGCCCTTAAATCAGGGGGCAGGATAAAATCTTGTAGCGGGCTGCATTTGGCCCACTGGCCATAGTTTGAGGACCCTTGCTCTAACACAATGTTGCCAGTGTGCTTATTGTTGGGTAATTTTAATGGAAGAGCACAGTGGCAGTGGGCAGATGGTAGACATGGGCAAATATCTGGAAAGGTCACATGATTCGGGGGTGCAAGAGGCAAGCAGTGGTCTGGTAGAGGGGGATGACTAATTCTCAACCTAATTTTCAGGCTGAGTAAGTTAGACCTCCTTCACACCAGTGTGATTTTTCATGCAATTTGACAGTTTCAAATCGAATGACATGTTGCGCCCCATTGCCAGCAGTGGAACCATTCTTATCACCGCAACACATGTCGCAGTGATTATGAAAAAGGTTTCTGCACTACGTTTTTTTATTTCATCGCGACTTGCATCGAATTCTGTTAAATTAACTTGCAAGTCACAATGAAATCGGCAGTACAAATCACACTGATCTGCAGCTTTGAAATCACACTGCTTCAGCGTGAACCAGGGCTTAATATGCAGTTTGCTCAACAAAATGCCATATCCAACTATTTTTGTTTTCGGTTAAATACTCAAGAATATTTTTCATGTTTTTCCCTTGTTTAAGGAACTGCTTGCTGCATTTGAGAAAGAAGGAGAAGAGACCAAACGTCCACGTCTTCTGATAACAGCTGCTGTTTCTGCTGGAAAGGGGACCATTGATAATGCTTATGAAATTTCGAAAATTGGCAAGTAAGTGGAAATAAAGCCCTATCAATGAGAAGTAAAACTTACATTCCTTTTCTGATAGGCTAGATACATAAAGTAAATAACTATCTAGCCAAGATATGGTAATAGAATGAAGAAGAAACTCTTCTTGCAAGAGACCAGAGAACAAAATGATAGATACACTTACATTTCTCATATAAGCATATATTACAAATCATTTGTTTTGCAAATTCTTTGCCCCGCTGTGATGAACACACATATTCAATTTTTTTAATCACCTCTGACACTTCTGGGATTTTTGGAGGAAGTGTTGGAGGCTGTGTGTTCTAAACACGCAATGCTATTCCACTATAGGGCGGCACAGTGGTGTGGTGGTTAGCACTCTCACCTAGCAGTAAAAAGGGTCACTGGTTTGAATCCCAACCACGAATCTGTCCCAAATTGGCCCTAGTATATGAACGGGGACCTTGGATTGTGGGCTCCTTGAGGGTAGGGACCGATGTTAGTGTGCAATGTACAGGGATAAGGACAATTGTAGACACTCACTCAGGTTGAACTGGATGGACTGGTGTCCTTATTCAACCTAACTAACTATGTAACTATGTACTTGACAATGCAGGGGCCAAGGGACCCTTGTGTTATCTGCATTGCCAATTGCCTCACGATTGTGTCAGTCTTTCCTTATTGTTCTTGTTTCTAGTTCTACTCACAGGAACTCACACGGATTCTGTATTTCTGGCAAAATCAACATACAGTATATTTTCTGTACTTTCTTATAATGTTCTTAGCTTGAACATTTAAAGAGGAAGTAAACGCTATAAAAAAAAAAAATGCAACCTGCAAGGCAAAGGCATAATGAGCTAGTATGCATAGCATACTAGCTCATTATGAATAACTTACCTGAGAACGAAGCCCCCGAAGCGGTCCTCCGTCTTCATCTTCACCACTGCCATGTATCCCGGAGTAACTTCCGGGTCTCGCTGCTTCGGCACTGTGATTCTCCGGAGCACACGGGAGCCGTCACGAGCGGCATATCGCAGTGATCTGCGGCCTGCTCAGTGCGCCTGCGTGCCGCTGTCTACACTGTCTACACGGTTTATTTCTTGGACCTACAGGTAAGCTTTAATCTAGGCTTACCTGTAGGTCAAAGTGGTTTGTAAGGGTTTACAACCACTTTAAGAACTGGTAAGCTAAGTGGCATACCTAGACTTTCTGGCACACAGGGCTGATCCTTTTTTGATCCCCATGTGACATCAAAATATACAGTATACTTTTTGTAGAGGCATAATATATTAAATTATTTGATCATGCCATTTAAAAAAACACAATAAAAACAAGTGGAAAAAAGTAATAGAACACTTTTTAATCACATTAGTGTGTTTTTAACAACATAGACAACTGCCTTTATTTAATATATGGAAATCATGAAAACATTACAGTTCATTACTGTATAAACATATCCCCAGATACAAAATTGGTACCATACTGAAATCAGCATCATACTAACACTGTCAAAAACATGATACAGGTATGCAATCAGTACTGTACTGACACTGCCAAAAACATTGAAGGCACCTTTGGGAACAGACTACAAGGCAACAAAAGGACATATACTCACCCAGATCACCACACCAGATTTACATTAAACATTCATCAGTTAATGAAAGGGCTTGTAATCTTATCACTAAATTTTAGCATACTACTAACTAATTTATTAGACATCATCAGTTTCAATAGCTTTTTGCTGCCTTGTATCAGTGATTCACAGTGTCACTCACCAATTCCAGCAGGAACATGGCAGGAGTGGTAGCGTACTGCGACAGACTGATGTTGATGGGAGTAGAGTGAGGTCAGATCACTGCTTCTGCCCCCAGCCAACTAGAAAAGTTTTTTCTATACCTGCACTTTGTTAGAACACATAAAAAAATTGAAAATTCTACCCCTGCAAACACCCCCTAAATGGCAGTTCCTGGTGCAGGCTACATTGCCTATGGACACCACTGGGTAAGCTAGAATATGGTACATTTTTGTTCTTAGGTTTTACTATGCTTTAAAAGAGAAGACAGTGGGCATGTCAGTGTGTGCACTATTCTCATTCTTACAGTGATTTCTAAAACAGTAGCCACAGACAATTGCCTGTTTCACTGCGCTATTGCCAGCAAGGAAAACTAAAAGTGATTTCAAATACAAAAGAATTTACCTGTAATATATACAATTCACAACATATTTTGGCATCAAGAATATATAAGCCTCCTTGGGTGGCTACAGGCCAGTTTTATAGCAGACCTGTGCTTTGCTTTAACTTCCCCTCCCCAGCAACAAAAAAAAAATCACCCTTTTTTTAATTTCCCCTCCATTAAGATGACACGGGCAAAGAAAATACTTGGTACTTCTGAGTATGTAGGAACATTAGACTCATTCCATGTGATAGTGTTAGGCCAATCACCAAGCACCAGCACTTTCACACAGGGAGAGTCCACTCCACAGACGTGTGTAAGCTGTTGAGTGAGGGATGCATATGGAGTGCTGGTTAGGAGAGGATTAAATTGAACTTGTTGCTTTTCTCAATGCAGGTTTACTTTTCTATACACAACATTGCATCTGTTTGGTGACAATAACATAATACAACTGAACATAATAAGCATAATGTCTCTACTCTATTCACAGCACTGTCCTAAGATTATATCAGTCCATCTATTTCACCAATAAAGTGCAATAAACTCATTCAAAAAAAGATACATTCAGCTAAAGTTTATATAGTAAATGTCCATATGTAAAATTATCTTCATACATCAAAAATATGCATTAAAGTGCTTCAAAAAATGTTTTTTTTTATAGTGCTCCAGTGAAACTTCTATGTGCATACAGTATCTCACAAAAGTGACATGTGACGACAACACTGAAGAAATAACACTTTGCTACAATGTAAAGTAGTGAGTGTACAGCTTGTATAACAGTGTAAATTGGCTGTCCCCTCAAAACAACTCAACACACAGCTATAAAAAGTCAGTACACCCCTAAGTGATAATGACTGAATTGGTCTCAATTAGCCATTTTCCCTCCCCAGTGTTATGTGACTTGTTAGTGTTACAAGGCGTCAGGTGTGAATGGGGAGCAGGTGTGTTAAATTTAGTGTTATCGCTTTCACTTTCTCATACTGGTCACTAAAAGTTCAACATGGCACTTCATGGCAAATAACTCTCTGTGGATCTAAAAAAAATAATTTTTGCTCTATGAAAGATGGCCTAGACTCAGGGCCGGACTGACCTACCGGGATACGGGGACATTTCCCAGTAGGCCGCCTGCCCTGGGGCCACTTTGAGCAATGCTATGCAGACTACCGCTGTGTTACAGAGGTCAGCGTGAAGTCTTGCTGTGACAAAAGTTCCACCCTCCTCCTAGACCAGCTCGTGTGATAGTCGCAGTGTTCTGTCTATCACACAAGCTGGTCAAGGAGGGGGGCAAGACTTTTGTCATAGCGAGACTGAACCTTTCACACTGAGCTCCGTGACACAGCGTGAGATGCGTGCTGTGTCTGTACATAATCCACTGGCTCTAACTGTGGGGTGGCAATGATTAGCACGGTAAGACAGCAATGATGGGCACAGTAAGGTTGTAATGATTGGCACGGTGATGCGGCAATGATGGGCACAGTGATGCTACATTGATTGGCATTGTGAGGGGGCAATGAGGGGCACAGTAAGGCTGCAATGATGGGCATGGTAAGGCGCCAATGATTGGCATGGTGATGCAGCAATGATGGGCACGGTAATGCTACATTGATTGGCATAGTGAGACAGCAATGTTTGTCATGGTAAGTTGGCAATGATGGGCAAAGTATGGCTGCAATGATGGGCATGGTGAGGCTACATTGATTGGCATGGTGAGGCGGCAATGATTGGCACAGTAAGGTGGCACTGATGAGCACAGTGAGGCTGCATTGATGGGCACAGTGAGGCTGCATTTACGGGCACAGTGAGGCTGCATGGATGGGCACAGTGAGGCTGCATGGATGGGCACATTGAGGCTGCATTGACAGGCACAGTGATGCTATATTGATGGGCACAGTGAGGCTGCGTTGATGGGCACAGTGAGGCTGCGTTGATGGGCACAGTGAGGCTGCATTGATGGACACTGGTGAGGCTGCATTGATCTCCTGTACCATGTCTGCATTATGGTCGACAGAGCCCCCCCCTACCCCCACATTCGCAGAGTCCCAGTTGTCCCCCTTGATGATTCCTCCACTTCTTTTATATATATATATATATATATATATATATATATATATATATATATAGCCCTATGTGATCTATATATATAATATGTCAAATGTGCTTTAAAGTGTATGGTTTCCCCTTTTATGAACAAGAAAATAATGACACTATGTTGTTGGGCTGATATAATAATGCTATGGGGCTGGTATGAAATTATTTCCAGGGCTGGTTTTTATTCCCAGTCTGGCTCTGCCTAGACTATAAGAAGATTGCCAAGACCCCAAGGAGATTAAGGGGGGATATGAAATATATAAGGGGTCCATATAGTGAACTTGGTGTTGAGTTATTCACTTTATAGTCAACAAAGAGGACAAGGGGGCACTCTTTAAGTCTAGAGGATAAGCGATTTCATCTCCAAATACGGAAAGGTTTCGTCACAGTAAGAGATGTGAAATAGACTCCCTGCAGAGGTGGTTCTGTCCAGCTCAGTAGATTGCTTCAAGAAAGGCCTGGATTAATTCCTAAATGTACATAATATAATTGGGTGCTAACATTTATAGGTAAAGTTGATCCAGGGAAAATGCGATTGCCTCTCGGGGGATCAGGAAGGAATATTTTCCTCAGCTGTAGCAGATTGGATCATGCTCTGCTGGGGTTTTTCGCCTTCCTCTTGATCAACTGTGAGCATAGAATTGGGTAGATGGGATTATATAATAATATTGTTTTTTTTTGTGGTTGAACTGGATGGACTTGTCCTTTTTCAACCTGACTAACTATGTAACTATGTAACCCTGAAACTGAGCTGCAGCACGGTGGCCAAGACAATACAGAGGTTTAACAGGTCAGGTTCCACTCAGAACAGGCCTCACCATGGTCAACCAAAGAAGTTGAGTGTACCTGCTCAACGTCATATTCAGAGGTTGTCTTTGGTAAATAGACGTATGACTGCTGCCAGCATTGTTGCAGAGGTTGAAGGAGTGGGGGGTCAGTCTGTCAGTGCTCAGACCATACGCCGCACACTGCATCAAATCGGTCTGCATGGCTGTCGTCTCAGAAGGAAGTCTCTTCTAAAAATGATGCACAAGAAAGCCCACAAATAGTTTGCTGAAGAAAAGCAGACTAAAGACATGGATTACTGAAACCATGTCCTGTGGTCTGATAAGAACAAGATAAACGTATTTGGTCCAGATGGTGTCAAGCGCATGTGGAGGCAACCGGGTGAGGAGTACAAAGACAAGTGTCTTGCCTTCAGTCAAGCATGGTGGTGGGAGTGTAATGGTCTGGGCTGCATGAGTGCTGCCAGCACTGAGGAGCTACAATTCATTGAGGGAACCATGAATGCCAACATGTACTGTGACATACAGAAGTAGAGCAGGATCCCCCCCCCCCCCCCCCAGGAAACTGGGCCGCAGGGAAATATTCCAACATGATAACGACCCCAAACACACCTCCAAGATGACCACTGCCTTGCTAAAGAAGCTGAGGGTAAAGGCGATGGACTGTCCAAGCATGTCTCCAGACCTAAAACCTATTGAGCATCTGTGGGGCATCCTCAAATGCAAGTTGGAGGAGCACAAGCATTCTAACATCCACCAACTCCTTGATGTTGCCATGGAGGCTTGAAAGAGGACTCCAGTGGCAACCTGTGAAGCTCTGGTGAACTCCATGCCCAAGAGGGTTAAGGTAGTGCTTGAAAATAATAGTGGCCACATAAAATATTGACACTTTGGGCCCAATTTGGACATTTTCAGTTAGGGGTGTACCCACTTTTGTTGCCAGCCGTCTAAAAATGAATGGCTATTTGTTAAGTTATTTTGAGGGGACAGCAAATGTACACTGTTATACAAGCTGTACACTCACTAGTTTACATTGTAGAAAAGTGTCATTTCTTCAGTGTTGTCACATGAAAAGATATAATAAAATGTTTACAAAAATGTGAGGGGTGTACTCACTTTTGTGAGATGTATATAAAGGGCCTCTGTGCAGCTTATAAGCTTTCTGTGGCTTATACACCACCCGTGTCTTGTAACAATCACCAGATCTCTTTGACTTTGTGATTTTCAGCTACAAAGTCTCCATAGGCTTGTGGATATTTCCCTCCCGGGTCTTTTGCAGGAATAAGACAGCTCCTCCACTCCTCCAGCACTCTCCTTCAACCACTGTTTATCCATTCCTCAGATATCATACAAGGGGACAGAAGGGGACCCCATATAGTATATGTAGCACCCTGATGTTTAGACAGGGTTGCTATCAAATTTATCTGCCAAGCGGAGTCGCCTTGGCCAACTGTTAGGAGAACAATTGGTTCCTCTCTAAATCTGGACTTGTTGCACCTTTTCTCTTCTGTCACAAGGTGGTGCTATGCTGGTGACTAGATAAGGGCCTTTGCAAGCTCAGACAT
Source organism: Lithobates pipiens (assembly GCF_037356315.1). NCBI lineage: Eukaryota > Metazoa > Chordata > Amphibia > Anura > Ranidae > Lithobates > Lithobates pipiens. Next base: position 280,951,847 of record NW_027507748.1, on the reverse strand, counting down.
AAATGGATGGGTGTCTCAGCCAATGGGCAGAGATTTTGTTTGGTCCCTTGGCCTGCTGGGAGCATCTATTTATTTAGGTGGAGTCAGGTGATCGGGGTTCTGTGCCACCCAGATGGCTGTCTGGGTGGACGTGTGTTGTACTGCCCCGGGCCACTAAGAGAGCATCTACCTTGTTACTGGAGATCACTGTGAGTAAACTGAGGCGAATGCCAGAGTAGACTTCTCCCCAGCCGGGGATTGTGAAGAAGTGGGAAAAATTCAGCAAATGCCAAGCCAGGGACCTAGCGTGTCAGCGGAGGTGACGCTTGAAGAGTACCTGTTAGTGCCAAGCCAGGGGCCCAACAGGGAAGTGGGGTGACGCTTGAGGAAGATACTAATTGCTACAAGTGAAAGAGCTCAGGGGATCATTCTAGTGGCTATTGAATCTGAAGTCTACTGAAAGACTAGGAGTTTGTTGAGTGAAAGCCCACAGTGAGTGACTGCAGAATAAGCAGAGAACCGTTTAAGTTGCCAATAGTTGAATACTACTACCGTTAGTAACTGCTACAAGATTGTTACCATAGGAGACCTATCTATAGGAGTCCTACCTATACAGAAGAGGCTGGAGGCCTTCACCTGCATAGCTAACAACCTATAATAAGTCTCAGAATCTGCCAAATATCATTGTATCTACTTAAGGGTGTCCTGGCCCTAACCCTCTCTACCACAGTTCTGTTCAAGAGACAATAAATCTCTTTGCATTGAAAAAGTGTCTGGCGCCCACCATTTCATCTTGCAGTACACCCACCCTGTCTTGTAACACACTCTACACAGAAGGATGTCAGCTGTCGCTAACTCTGGAGGTCACCAGTAAGCCTCAAGGGACCTCGGACTTTGCTATATATAATTTAGTTTTATGAAAATAAATGCTTAAAATTACATGTTCACAAGCCTATGGAGATTTTGTAGCTGAAAAGCAAAAAGTCAAAGAGATCTGGTGAGTGTTACAAGACACAGGGTGATGTATGAGGCACGGAAAGCTTATAAGCTGCACCTAGGCACTTTATACTGTATATTCACATAGAAGTTGCACTGGAGCATCTTGCATATGGAGCACTATAAACATACTTTTTAAAGCACTTATATATATTTTTGATGCAGGAAAATAATTTTACATATAGCCATTTATTATTTGGATGCATGTATATTTTTTTGAATGAGTTCATTGCACTTTATCGGTGAAATAGATTGATATGATTTTAGGACAGCACTGTGAATAGAGTAGAGACATTTAATACAACAAGGACCAATTTGTGTGCGCCTTGTGAATAACAGCAGTCCAAATAGCAAAAAGACAATTTAAAGTGACAGCACTGTGGAATTAATGTATAATAAGCATAATAAAATTACTTTTAACTGATTTATTTTTTCTTCATTTGTATTTATACAGGTTGCTTGATTTTATTAGCGTTATGACATATGATTTTCATGGCGACTGGGATACACAGACTGGTCATAACAGTCCATTGCACAAAGGACAAGCTGACTATGGAGACAATGAATACTTCAACTGTGTAAGATAACTAAAGCAACCAATCAAATTTGGTTCTAAAGTGCATATTTACATATTGCATACTTTGTCTGGACTGATGGCTGCTCAAGGCACCACATACCTGTAATAATAATTATAGTTTATAATTTGAAACTGAAATGTGGGACTTTATAGGTGCCAAAAGAACTGCACTAGACAATATTTGCATTACAATGTAACATTTTAAATATTATATTTAATACAAATATTCCCTTGAATTCATGAAGCCTGGTGCAGACTGATTTTACAAAAGTATCTACACTCTGAAAGTAGGGGGTCGCAAACAAACACCCCCCCCCCCCCGGTATGGCACAGAAACATACCCCCCCGTGAATGGTCTGGCACTTACCCGCTCATGTGGCGGGCTGTGATGTCCTCTCCTCCTCTCCTGGATTGCTGGCAGCTGCCACGGCGGCTCCAGTGTCTGCTCCTTCAACTTCCTCCGTCCTGTGTCTCCTCTCCCACCAAAACGCTGACCCTTTGGCCAGTCGGGAAACAGGTCTCACAGACCTGCCTTCGGATTGACTGGGAGGAACTTTAGTGTGATAATAGCGAGAATCCATTGCTCTGCGCTCCGAGCCCACCCTTTTTTGAAGCCTATTAGAGCCTCTGGCTCTAAAAAAACAAGCACCCACCACGCTTTGGAATCTATGGTCCGACGCCATGTAGATCGCATGGATAGGGGAGGTGGTGCCCGTGCACCCTCTATAGACAGGCTGCCACTAGCATGCATCAAGTTCACATACCTGTCTAGAACTTGTACTTGAATTTTGCACATGCTGTGTCACTTTTAGAACGCATGTGAGACACTTTTGCAAAATATGGCTCTGTATGCTAAAAGAAAGTTGGTCCCAATTTTGTAATATATAGGAACTGTCTGCATTTTATATTTAATTTGGAGCAGGGGTCGTACCAAAACATAGAAGTAGAACAAAATGACCTGAATTTGGTAGACAAGTCAAAACGGTCACAGATGTTTTTTTGAATTAGGCGCAGCACATTAACAAGAACAATTAAAGTAACATTAAACATTAACAGTTTTTTTTTTAAATGACAATCATGTCATACTTACCTGCTCTGTGCAATGATTTTGCACAGAGCATCCCTGATGCTCCTCTTCTTTTGTCCCCCGATGGTGCTCCCGGCCCCTCCCCCCTGCTAAGTGCCCCCACAGCAAGCTTGCTGTGAGGACTTGTGTGTGCATGCTCCTGAGCCCTGCTTTGTGTGTCTATAAGACTCCCTCCTAACTGGCTGTGATTGACAGTAGTGGGAGCCAAAAGTTCCAACTGCTGTGTCTCAGCCAATGGGGAGAGAGAGACCCCGGAGAGCGCTTGATCAAGATGGGGATCAGATAGGAATTAGGGGAGGCTGGGGGGGGGGGGGTAGTACACAGAAGGTTTTTAACTTCCCTGCATGGAATGCAGAAAGATAAAAAAACCTTCAGCCTTTACAACCACTTTAATGCCAGAAAAGTCGCACAGCAGCTTTGAAGAATCCCCTCCATTGTCAAGTACAGTTTTATTTGGCACCTATAAAGTCCCATAGTGCAATTTTGAATGTATATATTTCCTCTCCAAAATGTTTGTCTTGGATAGTTGATCTATATCTCCTCATTATAAGATTTTCTGTTATTTATATTTGGTGGAAATGATGGACCGGGGTTCTTCTTTTACATAAATTTAAGAATAAGAAGTGGTTTCAGTAGTGCTGTCAAAAAAAAGCAAATATTATTCCTTTAAAGCAGTTGTATACTCACACATTTTTTTTAAAACAAAAAAAGCCCGCAAGGCAAAGGCATAATGAGCTAGTATGCAGCGCATACTAGCTCATTATGAAATACTCACCTTAGAACGAGGCCTCGACATCTGATCCCAGTCAACACTGAGGGAGCTGACAGCTGACAGCGTCTGCCGGACCTTGAGCCGGGCCTTCACAGCAACAAAAAAAAAGGTGCTGCCCGTGTCCCTCTAATTTCAAGGGATTAGATGTTGGATGGGATCAGATGTTTAAAAAAATAAATGGCCCTTTAAAGTTTGTCAAATCCTCTTTACCGTAACAGTCTTTGGCATTTCTTTAAGGTTAGGTAACATTTGCTTAGCTTTTTTAAAGCTTTTATGATGCCAGAGCAAAACTCTCCAGGTACAAAAATAAGTATTTAGAATATTAGATATTTCTCCAGGAACTGGGAGTCCTCATTAAATAAGTGCTTTCCAAATACCTACAAGACCAAGTTTGTATTCAGCACTGATTAAATTGCATTTTTTTAGCCTCAAGGCAGTCAGGAGCCCAAATAACGTTGGGCTCATTTGCAGTGATGCTGGTACTCTTGCACATGATTGTGTAGGCACAAATTAATCCCTGTCCTTGAGGAGGCTCAAAAAGAGTTTAAAAATGCTGTCAAATGATGCCTGTATGTATGAACACTTACCAGTCTGCAAAATAAGCATACAAATACATAATCCAATGAAAATTATTTGGCCTAATTCATGTGCTATATATTTTCCAAACAGGAATATGCAATGAACTACTGGAAGAAAAAGGGCGCCCCAGCAGAGAAGCTCATCATGGGATTCCCTACCTATGGTCGTTCTTTCACTTTATCTGGATCAAACACAAATGTTGGAGCTCCCATTGCTGGAGCTGGGTCCCCTGGGCCTTACACTGAAGAGGCTGGATACTGGGCATACTTTGAGGTATCAGTAAAGAAAAACTATTCATTATTGATGGACTTAATGTCTCTTTGTAGAGACACTATTGTGTATTTCCAGTAGGTACTTAAAGTGGAACTTTACCCATAACAACTTGATACAAAATAGCGTTCTTCAAATATTTTATTGAATTTTATAATTATCAGAAAAATTGCATTAACAGAGCATGTACAATAATATAATAGAAATATCGATATTCCATTAGCAGGACACGTACAATAGTATAGTAGAAAAAATTGTACTCATTCAGGAAAGTAACTCTTATAAATGTAAATTAAAATAGATAACATAGTGGATTGTAGGATAAGATTAAGTAACATGAAGTGTCATAATCATAGCTTCATGGCAGCTATTTGATGACAAATAATTGAGAAATTAGATTGATTGAAATAATATAATATAATTATGTCATCCATGAAGAGATTATAATTGAATGAACCTATAAAGAAATCTAAAGTTAATGTGTTGTATAATAGCTGGGGAAATAAATTAGGCTAAACCAGGGCCAAGTTCCTTCTCTTGGCTTGGCTTTATCTGGTGTGTAGGTCAAAAATCCCAACTATTCAAACTTCTAGTACAGTTGGTATATTAGATAATTAACAAAAATAAACCTAAAATAAAAATAACATACGCTGCGCTAGATAGGTCCTATACCTAATAATCCTTGCCTTGATCTATAATTTTAGATGCACTGGTGAATAATAAAGTGCATAAATAATAAACAATATAACAATAATGTTGTTATATTCTTATCTGATAAGGCCATGGGAGGAAGGGGGGGATTTAATTTTGATGTATTTTGTAAACACAATAAATACCTTAAAAAAGAAATAAAGTAAAAAAAAATAAAAATAAACACACAGCTGGTATAAAGTGCAGGTGCAATCTGTGGCAAGCAAATAATGCGCACACAAATGTAAACACACAACTGGAAAAAAAGTGCACAAGTGCAAATAGTGCCAGAACCAGACTCAATAAATTTGATTAAAATATATAAACCTAACCATTACATGGTGCCACCATATACATATAACACAAATTAAAATAAAAACAGAAAGTGCTTAATGCATACCAATGTGACAACAAAATTGGTAAAAAGTAAAAAAATAAATAAAATAGAAAAACATAATATATTATTTATGCACTTTATTACTCACCTGTGCATCTATAAATATAGTTCAAGGTATGGATTCAAAATTAGTAACTTTATATAGCAGTATAGCTTCAGTTTTAGCATGTATCACAGATTGTGTGCCGTGGTTATAAAAATAAGTAATTTGAATTGGCAGTGCGTTATGATTTGTGGTTTTCTGTTCAGGAGTGCTACTGAGGGAACAGGTATAAGGGTTATGTTGAACATAGTAGAATGAATTTTGAAAATTTCTGTCCAAAAAGAGCTTGCTATAGGACATAGGACATTCCCAACAGATATTAACATGTGAACCCAGAGTACAGCCTTGAAAACAGTGAGAGGGATATCGGGGGGGGGGGATTTGGATATTCTGGATGGGACCAGATACCATCTAGTTAGCACCTTATAATTTGTTTCAAGAGCCACTATATTAGGCGTGGCTGATTTCGTTATTTGCCAAATTTGAGACCAGTCTAGTTTGTTTGGTTGAAGATGAAGGTCAGTTTCCCATTTGTTTGTGTATGAGAAGAGGTTACATGAGTGAGTAATTGTTCATATATGGCAGAAATAAGACCACGTCTATGGGGGTCAGATTTGCAAGCATTTTCAAAGACCGTGAAGTCAGGGGTTTGTGTCAGTGGGTTTGTTGTGTTCAAAAAAAAAATTATTTGGAGATATTGAAAGGTTTCTAAGTATGGAAGGGAATATGTTTTGCATAAGTATGGAAATGTTATGATATTTTGAGATTTAAAGAAATGATGAGCCCTAATCAAACCTTTACCCTGAGCTTCTTTAGCAAGGCAGTGGTCGTCTTGGAGGTGTATTTGGGGTCGTTATCATATTGGAATACTGCCCTGCGGCCCAATCTCTGAAGGGAGGGGATCATGCTCTGCATCAGTATGTCACAGTACATGTTGGCATTCATGGTTCCCGCAATGAACTGTAGCTACCCAGCACCAGCAGCACTCATGTAGCCCCAGACTGTGACACTCTCACCACCATGCTTGACTGTAGGCTCACCTGGTTGCCGCCACACACGCTTGACACCATCTGAACCAAATAAGTTAATCTTGGTCTCTGCAGACTACAGTACATGGTTCCAGTAATCCATGTCCTTAGTTTGCATCTTTAGGAGAGGCTTCCTTCTGGGACCACAGCCATGCAGACCAATTTGATGCTTTAAGGGGTTATATCAGGCATCACCAAGGTACTGAGCGGGTGGTTAGCTCTTTAGGGATAACAACTGATGCAGTTAAAAGCCGCTTGGCTGTTATCCTAAAGGAACTCTTCCCGCTGGGAGACCTGATCCACGATCCAGCACTTCCACCAGCAGAGACTGAAGCAAAGCCGGAAACGGCTTTGTTCCAGTCTCCTATGTAAACACACGGAAGCAACGTCATGACGTCAATTCTGGTTTACTTGGCTGACATGGCGCTGATTTAAAAAAAAATTACAGTGTTCAGAATTGCAGTTTTTGGTGATCAGAATACTTTGAAGTGAAAACGCAGGATTTGGGGTCTTTTAGACCCCAGATCCCTCCATAAAGAGTACCTGTCACCACCGATTACTGTCACAAGGGATGTTTACATTCCTTGTGTCAGCAATAAAAGTGATCAGAATGTATTTTTTAAGTAACAATGTAAAAAAAATGAAAAATAAAAATAAGTTAGAAAAAATATTTTTTTTTAAAGCATCCCCCGTCCCAGTGAGCTTGCGCAGCAAAGAAAACATAGTTACATACATAGTTACATAGTAGGTGAGGTTGAAAAAAGTCCATCAAGTCCAACCTATGTGTGTGATTAAACGCATGTGTAAATCATGCCCGTATAAATAAACGGTATTCAAATCACACATGTGAGGTATTGCACCAATCGTTAGAGCAAGAGCAATAATTCTAGCAAAAGACCTCCTCTGCATCTGGAACCTGGTAACTGTTAAATTTTTTAAAGCATCGCCTGTGGAGAATTTCAGGTACAGTAGTTTGTCGCCATTCCACGAGTGTGTGCAATTTCAAAGCATGACACATTAGGTATCTATTTATACAGCGTAGCATCATCTTTCTCAAAAAATTTGGCCTAACTTTACTGTTTCACAAAAGTGTATTTTTTCCCAAAAAAGGTGCATTTGAAAGACCGTTGTGCAAATACCGTGTGACATAAAATATTGCAACAATCACAATTTTATTCTCTAGGGTCTCTGCTAAAAAAATATATATATGTAATATTTGGGGGTTCTAAGAAATTTACTAACAAAAAATACAGATTTTAACTTTTAAGCAACAAATGTCAGAAATAGGCTTAGGCATGAAAGGGTTAAACAGAGCAGTGCAATCTACATGCCTACCTTGTTTTATTTGATGTTGTGCAGTTGTCTATAATACATAGTTTGGTGCCCAAATCTTTATTTTTTGCTAGATAAAATGATTTGCTAGCTTTAATTAAAAACATAATATTCATGCTTCATTTAAGTTGTAATTACCTGTAATTATTTTTGTATTACTTTAATACAGATTTGTTCCTTCCTCTCTGGAGCAACAGTGGTATGGATGGATGACCAGAAGGTTCCATATGCATACAAGGGCAACCAGTGGGTTGGATATGACTCAGTAGATAGTTATGCCTATAAGGTACATTTTAAGGAAATTTGTGACAAATATTTTGACACGGTACACTCTTTTTTGAATCTAATATGTACAAACCTACCAACTTTTTTCTCAGAATTATTCTATTTATGTTCTAGATCTGTTGTTACCTTGTTTTTGATAACGTGCAAATGATACATTATAAGGACAGAAATAATACCTACATTTGAATTGACTTTTTGTCTAGTCATTCTTATTGATTTACTTCCTAAACAAGAATAAAAATAAAGTTGTGTAATCCAATGCCTGAAATCAAGTATGGCATGCAAGAAATTCATAGTTGATGGCTGTTTTCTTTTCAGGTTGAATTTGTGAAGCAAGGAGGATTTGGTGGAGGCATGGTTTGGGCCATTGATTTGGATGATTATCTGGGAACATTTTGCAACCAGGGCAAATATCCACTAATCAGCAAATTAAAGGGAGCATTAACAGGTATAAGAGTATTATGTATATACAGTATGCATGTATAGCCTTAAAGTGGTTGTAAACCCTTACAACCAGCTTTGACCTACAGGTAAGCCTAGATTAACCACTTGCCGACCGCCTCACGCCGATCTACGTCATCAGAATGGCACGGGCAGGCATAAGCACATATATGTACGTCCTTTGCCTCCCGCGGGTCGGGGGCCCGATCGGGCCCCCGCCCGGTGCCTGCGGCGGTCGGTTTTCGTTCGGGAGCGATCCCGGACGAGGGGACGGCCATTCATTCATGGCCACCCCCTCGCGATCGCTCCCGACGAATGGAAATCCCCGGTGACATCACTTCCTCTCCTGTAATGTAAACACAGGAGAGGAAGTGATGTATTCTCTCCTCCGTGTCGGTATTTTTCGTTCCGACACGGAGGAGAGCGGATCAGTGAGTTGCACCAACACATCCCACACACAGTAGAACATGCCAGGCACACTCACACCCCCCCTTTACCCCCCGATCACCCCCCCAATTACCCCTGCCCCCCAGTCACAGTGACACCAATGTCATTTTTTTTTTTTTTTTTTTTTTTTTGCATTGGTGTCATTTGTGACTGTAATAACTGTTAGGGCAGTTAGGGTTAGCCCCCTTTAGTTCTAATGTACCCCCCTAACCCCCCCAATAAAGGTTTAACCCCGTGATCACCCCCCGTCGCCAGTGTCACTAAGGCTGGGTTCACATTGCAGCGGTTTATGAGAACGAATGTGATTCGCACCGCACTGCAGTGCAAATCACATCCGATCTCTGTGCGATTCGAGTTCAGCCATTCGCCGCACCCGCCGCACCCGCCACACCCGCCGCACCCGCCGCAAATTCGCACGGGACCCTTTTTTTGGCCCGCAGCAGAATCGGATCGCATGGGTGTTCACACCATGCGATCCGAGTTTGCAGATCGCACTGCGATATGCGAACTGATCTGGGGGTGTCAGTAACATTTCACTGACACTCCCAGCAGTTCGCATAGGGCAGTGTGAACTGCCGCCGGGAGGCATGCGATGCGGGAACCCGCCGCGGATTCGCGGCGTTTCCGCATCGCTCCAGTGTGAACCCAGCCTAATAAGCGATCATTTTTCTGATCGCCGTATTAGTGTCACAGGTGACGCTAGTTAGGCAGGTAGGTATTTAGGTTCGCCGCAGCTTTTTATAGCGCTAGGGACCCCCATATACTACCGCATAAAGCCCCCTGATTGCCCCCTAGTTAACCCTTTCACCAGTGATCACCATATAACTGTTACAGGTGACGCTGGTTGGTTAGTTATTTTTTTATAGTTTCAGGGCACCCGCCATTTATTACCTAATAAAGGTTTAACCCCCTGATCACCCGGCAGGTGTCATTTGTGACTAATAACTGTTAGGGCAGTTAGGGTTAGCCCCCTTTAGTTCTAAGGTACCCCCCTAACCCCCCCAATAAAGGTTTAACCCCGTGATCACCCCCCGTCGCCAGTGTCACTAAGGCTGGGTTCACATTGCAGCGGTTTATGAGAACGGATGTGATTCGCACCGCACTGCAGTGCAAATCACATCCGATCTCTGTGCGATTCGAGTTCAGCTATACAGATAGTATGGCTGAATTCGTGTCGCACCCGCCGCAAACTCGCACGGGACCCTTTTTTTGGTCCGCAGCAGAATCGGATCGCATGGGTGTTCACACCATGCGATCCAAGTTTGCAGATCGCACTGCGATATGCGAACTGATCTGGGGGTGTCATTAACATTTCACTGACACTCCCAGCAGTTCGCATAGGGCAGTGTGAACTGCCGCCGGGAGGCATGCGATGCGGGAACCCGCCGCGCATTCGTGGCGTTCCCGCATCGCTCCAGTGTGAACCCAGCCTAATAAGCGATCGTTTTTCTGATCGCTGTATTAGTGTCACAGGTGACGCTAGTTAGGCAGGTAGGTATTTAGGTTCGCCGCAGCTTTTTATAGCGCCAGGGACCCCCATATACTACCGCATAAAGCCCCCTGATTGCCCCCTAGTTAACCCTTTCACCAGTGATCACCATATAACTGTTACAGGTGACGCTGGTTGGTTAGTTATTTTTTTATAGTTTCAGGGCACCCGCCATTTATTACCTAGTCTCACTAGTGTACCCCTAAATTTAGGGGTGTCTACTTTCTAAAATGGGGTCATTTGGGGGGGGGGGGTTTGTGCCATCTTGGCATTTTATGGCCTTCAAAACTGTAACGCCCTTAGAAAGCCTGAAGGCGGTGCTTGGTTTTTGGGGCCCCGTACGCGGCTAGGCTCCCAAAAAGTCCCACATATGTGGTATCCCCGTACTCAGGAGAAGCAGCAGAATTTATTTTGGGGTGTCATTTCACATATGCCCATGGCATGCGTGAGCAATATATCATTTAGTGACAACTTTGTGAAAAAAAAAAAAAGTTTGTAATTTTCCCGCAACTTGTGGCAAAATATAAAATATTCCATGGACTCAACATGCCTCTCAGCAAATAGCTTGGGGTGTCTACTTTCTAAAATGGGGTCATTTGTGGGGGTTTTGTGCCATCTTGGCATTTTATGGCCTTCAAAACTGTAATAGGTAGTGAGAAGTGAACTCAAAAAATTACGCCCTTAGAAAGCCTGAAGGCGGTGCTTGGTTTTCGGGGCCCCGTACGCGGCTAGGCTCCCAAAAAGTCCCACATATGTGGTATCCCCGTACTCAGGAGAAGCAGCAGAATTTATTTTGGGGTGTCATTTCACATATGCCCATGGCATGCATGAGCAATATATCATTTAGTGACAACTTTGTGAAAAAAAAAAAAAAAAAAAAAAAGTTTGTAATTTTCCCGCAACTTGTGGCAAAATATAAAATATTCCATGGACTCAACATGCCTCTCAGCAAATAGCTTGGGGTGTCTACTTTCTAAAATGGGGTCATTTGTGGGGGTTTTGTGCCATCTTGGCATTTTATGGCCTTCAAAACTGTAATAGGTAGTGAGGCGTGAAATCAAAAATTGACGCCCTTAGAAAGCCTGAAGGCGGTGCTTGGTTTTCGGGGCCCTGTACGCGGCTAGGCTCCCAAAAAGTCCCACATATGTGGTATCCCCGTACTCAGGAGAAGCAGCAGAATTTATTTTGGGGTGTCATTTCACATACGCCCATAGCATGTGTGAGCAATATATCATTTAGTGACAACTTTGTGTAAAAAAAAAAAAAAAATTTTTTTTTTGTCATTATTCAATCGCTTGAGGCAAAAAAATAAAATATTCAATGGGCTCAACATGCCTCTTATCAATTTCCTTAGGGGGTCTACTTTCCAAAATGGGGTCATTTGGGGGGGTTTTGTACTGCCCTGTCATTTTAGCACCTCAAGAAATGAGATAGGCAGTCGTAAACTAAAAGCTGCGTAAATTCCAGAAAACGTACCTTAGTTTGTAGATGTGACAACTTTTGCGCAAACCAATAAATATACAATTATTGACTTTTTTTTTACCAAAGACATGTGGCTGAATACATTTTGTCCTAAATGTATGACTAAAATTGAGTTTATTGGATTTTTCTAATAACAAAAAGTAGAAAATATAATTTTTTTTCAAAATTTGCGGTCTTTTTACGTTTATATCGCAAAAAATAAAAATCGCAGAGGCAATCAAATACCATCAAAAGAAAGCTCTATTTGTGGGAAGAAAAGGACGCAAATTTTGTTTGGGTACAACATTGCATGACCGCGCAATTACCAGTTAAAGCAGCGCAGTGCCAAAGTGTAAAAAGACCTCTGGTCATTTACCAGCAAAATGGTCCGGTCTGAAAGTGGTTAAGGCTTACCTGTAGGTCCAAGAAATATCTCCTAAACCTACATGGTTTAGGAGATATTTGCCGAAAGAAAGGCACCACTATAGAGCGGCGCGCAGGCGCACTGAGCGCGCCGTGGTCAACGGCGATATGCCGCGAGTGGCCGCTCCCGTGCGCATGCACGGGAGTAACGCCATCGCGGCTTTGCCAAATGACAGCGGCGGAGCAGCGAGACCCACCAAGAAGATGGATGCGCCGGACTACAGGGGACAGCGGTGACTTTGCTGGCTCCTGTATCAGGTAAGTGACACATAATGGGCTACTATGCGATGCATAGTAGTCCATTATGCTTTACCTTTGCAGGGAATGAAAGAGGAAGTAAACTCATCAGGGTTTACTTCTTCTTTAGCCACTTGAGATCCGCGCTATAGCCAAATGACAGCTACATCGCGGATCTCCTTTTCCGGGACGACGTCAATAGACGTAGTCCCGTGCACGAGCGCCCTGCGCGCCCCCTGAGGGGCGCACGCGGTGCGCTCTGTGATCGACAAGTCTACGAGACTCGCCTGATCACCGATCCGTGCAAGGGGTCGATCCGGACCCCTTATCACGTGATCAGCTGTCAGCCAATGACAGCTGATCATGTGATATAACGGAGCCGGTAATCGGCTATTATTCCTGACAGCTGACAGCGCGAGGAGGAAAAAAAAAGCCGATCACCGGCGGCCGTGATCGGGACATCAGTCCCGATCATGGCCAGCCCTGCTAGTGCCCACCTGCCCCCTGCCAGTGCCCACCTGCCCCCTGCCAGTGCCATATTAAAAAAAGTAAGTGCCCCCCATCAGTGCCACCCAGCAGTGCCCATAGTGCCACCCAGCAGTGCCCACAGTGCCACCCAGCAGTGCCCACAGTGCCACCCAGCAGTGCCCACAATCTGCCTCAACAAAGGTGCTGCACCCCAGTGCCACATATTCGTGCCCATCAGTGTCATCTACCAGTGCCCAGCAGTGCCGCCCATCAGTGCCCAGCAGTGCCACCTATCAGAGCCACCTATCAGTGCCACCTATCAGTGCCCATCAGTCCCATCTATCAGTGGTACCTATCAGTGCCCATCCGTGCCACCCATCCGTGCCACCCATCTGTGCCACCCATCCATGCCACCTTATCTGTGCCCATCTTTGCCCATCAGTGCCGCCTTATCTGTGCCCATCGGTGCCGCCTTATCTGTGCCTATTAGTGCCGCCTTGACTATGCCTATCAGTGCCCACCAGTGCAGACTATCAGTGCCCACCAATGCAGCCTATCAGTGCCCACCAATGCAGCCCATCAGTGCCCACCAGTGCAGCCTATCAGTGCCGCCTCATCAGCGCACTTCAATGAAGGAGAAAAATGACCCGTTTGCAAAATTTTATAACAAACTATTAAACATGATTTTTTATTTTTTTTGCATCTTTTTTTGTTTGTTTAGCAAAAAATAAAACTCCGAACTGTAATTAAATACCACCAAAAGAAAGCTCTATTTGTTGGAAAAAAATGATAAAAATTTCATTTGGGTACAGTGTTGTATGCCCGCGCAATTGTCATTCAAAGTGCATCAGCGCTGAAAGCTGAAAATTGGTCTGGGACTGAGGGGGGTTTAAGTGCCCAGTAAGCAAGTGGTTAAAAAGTTTTTGTTTTCCTTACTTATTTTTATTTCAGTCTATATACATTTTTATTGTATCTTACTAAATGTATTGCTTGCTCAAATTTACTGTTTGCTAAAATTACATAATTTCTACATACTTTTTGGTGATGACATATACTAAAGCTTAATTAGTAACCTCATTATGCACTCTTATTAAGCCCCAATTTTCAATTGGTTGAATACAACCAAAGATAAGCATGTGTTATATGATTTAGTATGAAATATAAATGACAAAGAATTTCTAAAGAATAACTTATCTTAGTTTTTCATACCTGTCACTGTCAAATAACAGGTACTACAAACACCCGATCATGACATAATTTTTTAAACGTATTTGTTTGTGCCACCACGATTGTAGGATACCAGTGGTATTAAACATGTAACACACATTTGTCTAAGAACTCCTAATGCTGTTTGTGGTCTTCCTAACACACATCCTTGTTCTAGCCTATATATAATTTGGTAAAATGCATACACACAAGGCAAGGAAGCATTGTTTTTTAAAATACAGATGTGTGTGAACACAGCTGTAAGCCAATCTCCCATCGCCACCTCCACTAACACAGAGATCGAGTGCTGGCTCTGTCCATCATGGATTCCAATGAGCAAAAAGAATTCTGGTTGACTGCATGTCCAGTAAAATCACCTTCATTTCAGCAAATCCATAAAAGCATATCCAAAGACACAAATAGAGGAGAATAGCAACACTGGCTAATGTGTTTCACGCTTCCTTCGAGCTTAGTCATAGCTCACTAGTGTCTTTGGATATGTTTTTATGGACTTGCTGAAATAAAAGGTAATTTTACTGGATGTGCGGCCAACCAGAATTTGTTTGCTCATTTTAAAATATGCTGAAAAAATTTCTGTGTCTGAATCTTATGTTATTTTTTTTCCTTAGGCACAGATCCTCCTATTACTCCTACCCCTCCAACATCATCTCCAGGAGAGGACACTACAACACATACTACGACTACAACCACCACCACGACCACCCAGGCAACTCCAAAACCTACTCACGATTCATCTGTTGACCCTAATTTTTGTTCCAGCCTATCAGATGGCATCTATGCAAATCCATTAGATCACAATAAATTCTACATATGTAATCAGCATTATACCTACCCAATGAATTGTGGCTCAGGGTTGGTGTTTGATGAAAACTGCAAGTGTTGTGCATGGCCACTTTCGCAATGATTTTAACTTTGCGTATGGTAAATAAAATACAAAATCTCTGATTTTACTAATGTGTGATGTGATTTTTGCTTGTGTGCCAATAATTTCTTTCCATGCTTGTAAGCCATTTTGATGCCCCCTGGAAGGGCAACATTATCTGCTGCATAGAATGCTTAGATAGAATACAGAAGTAGGTATCTACAGGAAACTTGGCAAGTATAGGCTACAGGTCCAGTCTGCAGAGCCAAAAGTCTTCTGATCCATGACTTTTGCTATCTGCTAGGGACATTCCAAGTACAGTGTTACAGTACCACAATAATAAACTGTGACTTTGTATGCAACTAGTTCTGCCATTGCTGGCAAGGGTCGCAGAGTGACAAAGTAATCGGGACCAGAGAGGGACTACATCCTAATAGGTCAAACTATTTTTGGAGGGTTAAAAAAAGTCTTCTAGTTTTGGCATAATAATAAAAGTCTAAAAGTGGCCTACCCAGTAGCTAACCCTTTCCTTAATATCCAGTTGTCAGTCTGGAAAGAGACAAGCATACAGCATGGAAGCATTCTTGAAACAACAAAATGTAAACCAAATGGCAGAACTGTATATTTATGTCATTGGTGATGAATACCAGGAACTCCTAAAACAACATGGATGGATTCATGAAAGACAGAAGTTGTCAGACAAACCTGATTTCTTTTTATGAGACGGTAAGTAAAACCTTGGACAGTGGGGTGGCGGTGGACATGGTATACTTGGATTTTGCAAAAGCATCCGATACAGTTCCACACACACGGCTCATGTGTAAGGTAAAGTCTACAGGTTTGGAAATATCAGTTTGTAAATGGATAGAAAATTGGCTAAAAGACAGAATTCAGAGAGTAGTGGTTAATGATTCTTAATCTGAATGGTCTAAGGTTATCAGTGATGTACCCCAAGGTTCAGTGCTGGGACCCTTACTATTTAATATCTTTATAAATGATATTGGATCTGGGATCAAAAGTAACATTTCTGTCTTTGCAGATGACACCAAGCTATGCAGTGGAATGACATCTTTACAGGATGTCTCCAATTTACAAGCCGACCTCAATGCTCTGTCTAATTGGCCGACTATGTGGCAGATGAGGTTTAATGTTGATAAATGTAAAGTTATGCAGTTGGGGCCTAAGAATATGCATGCATCATACATACTAGGGGGAGTATAACTGGGGGGATTCATAGTGGAGAAGGATCTGGGGGTTTTGGTAGATCACAAGCTCAATAATGGCATGCAATGCCAAGTTGTGGTTTCCAAAGCCTTTCTTGTATTAAGAGAGGTATGGACTCCAGAGAGAGAGATATAATTTTGCCCCTGTTCAAATCATTAGTAAGACCTCATCTGGAATATGCAGTTCAGTTTTGGGCACCAGTTCTCAAAAAGGTTATTGGGCAACTGGAAAAAGTGCAGAGAAGGGCAACCAAACTGATAAGAGGCATGGAGAAGCTCAGCTATGAGGAAAGATTAGAGGAACTGAATTTATTGAGAATGGTATCATTAGTAGTAATTAGCATGGATTCATGAAGAATCGTTCTTGCCAAACCAAAACCACTACTAACCTTCTATGAGGAGGTGAGTTGCCAGCTAGATAAAGGAAGGCCCGTAAACATGGTGTATCTGGATTTTGCAAAAGCATTTGACAGTTTCCCATAAACGTTTACTGTGCAAAATAAGGTCCATTGGCATGGACCGTAGGGTGAGTACATGGATTGAGAACTGGCTACAAGGACAAGTTCAAAGGGTGGTGATAAATGGGAAGTACTCGGAATGGTCAGGGGTGGGTAGTGGGGTCCCCCAGGGTTCTGTGCTGGGACAAATAACTTCTCCGCAGCATGTGGAAACCTTGCAAAAATATCTGAACAAATTAATGGGGTGGGCAACTACATGGCAAATGAGGTTCAATGTAGAAAAATGTAAAATAATGCATTTGGGTGACAAAAATATAAATGCAATCTATACTCTGTGGGAGAACCTCTGGGAGAATCTAGGATGGAAAAGGATCTTGGGGTCCTAGTAGATGATAGGCTCAGTAATGGCATGCAATGGCAAGCTGCTGCTAACAAAGCAAACAGAATATTGGCAAGCACTAAAAAGGGGATCAACTCCAAACATACGATAATTCTCCCGCTCTATAAGACTCTGGTCTGGCCGCACCTGGAGTATGCTGTCCAGTTCTGGGCACCAGTCCTCAGGAAGGATGCACTGGAAATGGAGCGAGCACAAAGAAGGGCAACAAAGCTAATAAAGGGTCTGGAGGATATTAGTTATGAGGAAAGGTTGCGAGCACTGAACTTATTCTCTCTGGAGAAGAGACACTTGAGAGGGTATATGATTTCAATATACAAATACCATACTGGTGACCCCACAATAGGGATAAAACTTTTTTGCAAAAGGGAGTTTAACAAGACTCGTGGCCACTCATTGAAATTAGAAGAAAAGAGGTTTAACCTTAAACTACGTAGAGAGTTTTTTACTGTAAGAGTGGCAAGGATGTGGAATTCCCTTCCACAGGCAGTGGTGTCAGCGGGGGGGGGCATTGATAGTTTCAAGAAACTATTAGATAACCACCTGAACTACCACAACATACAGGGATATAAAATGTAATACTGACATATAATCACACACATAGGTTGGACTTGATGGACTTGTGTCTTTTTTCAACCTCACCTACTAAATGTAACTATTCACTCTTGACAAAAGGAGATTAAGGGGGGATTGATCAACATGTACAAATATATAAGGGGTCCATATAGTGAACTTGGTGTTGATTTATTCACTTTACAGTCAACACAGAAGACAAGGGGCACTCTTTACGTCTAGATGAAAAGAGATTTCATCTCCAAATACAGAAAAGGTTTCTTCACAGTAAGAGCTGTGAAAATGTGGAATAGACTCCCTGCAGAGGTGGTTCTGTCCAGCTCAGTAGATTGCTTTAAGAAAGGCCTGGATTATTTCCTAAATGTACATAATATAACTGGGTACTAACATTTATAGGTAAAGTTGATCCAGGGAAAATGCGATTGCCTCTCGGGGGATCAGGAAGGAATATTTTCCTCTGCTGTAGCAGATTGGATCATGCTCTGCTGGAGTTTTTCGCCTTCCTCTGGATCAACTGTGAGCATAGAATTGGGTATATGGGATTATATGATATTGTTTAATTTTTTTTGTGGTTGAACTGGATGGCCTTGTCTTTTTTCAACCTGACTAACTATGTAACATAAAAGGTAAAAGGGGGTACTGCAAATCAATTTATTTATTATTTCATGCTAAACAAAGGCAAACAATGCTCCACTCCTCAGAAAGATCCCATCTGGTCACTTAAAATAGAATCGTTGACAATATTGTCAGACTAACAAGGCTAAAAGACTTAAAGCGGTTGTATACTCGCTGAAGTTATTTTATTTATTTTTTACTCACCTGCAAAGGAAAAGGCATAATGAGCTAGTATGCACTGCATACTAGCTCATTATGAAATACTTACCTTAGAACGAGGCCCCGACATTTGGCCTGATCCACGCTGAGGGAGCTGACATGTTCCCTCTGCGTTTCTTCCAGGATCTGCCGGACTTTCAGCCGAGAATCCCCTGTGCGCATGCGCCGCTGCAGTCCGCGGGGCATTGCGAGGGGAATATCTCCTAAACCGTACAGGTTTAGGAGATATTTTTTTTACCTACCGGTAAGCCTTATTATAGGCTTTCCTATAGGTAAAAGTCCCAAAATTGACTATACAACCACTTTAACAGAATAGCGTAGACTAGCTTCATATGTGAAAGTAAACCAAGGTGCCTTGAAAAACCCCAAGTGTTGGTGTACAAAACTCATTGGGGGTCGCCAACATGATTTTTATGTTGGTTAAGTTTTGCTTGACCTTTATTAGGCAAATTGTTTTGCAGCACACTTAGAAATTGTCTTTATGTTTGTCTTTATATCTGTTTCATCGCCCATTTGCCCACCAATGGAATTCTTTATTATCCTTATTGTTGTATTCACCATTATCACCGTTCACACTTTTGGTAAACAGGGGATCAGTCACATCAGCCTCCCTGTGCCCCCCCCCCCCCTTCATCTTCGCACAGTGTCCAGCAACATCTAAACAAAAATACTGTATTTATCTATATTTTCATGCTGATTCCCAAAAGCAACATTGCAGTAAGTGAAATCTTGAAGAGGAACTGATCTCTGAAATCTATGCCCAACAAAATAGGTAGGCATAGGGTAAAAGACAAGTCAGCCCTATTGTTAGTGGTATTCTTTAAAAATTTTCCCTGTTATTGACTTACAGCACTGTGTTTTTGAGGTCGTCTTGGCAGAGACAGGGCTTTGTATCTCACATCTGAGCCCCTAGCAAAAACAGTGAGCGGCGTCTCTTTTGCCCAAATTAAATGGTGCCCGGGCCTCGTGGTGGAAGAAACGAGGTCTAACCCGTAACGTTTTTTTCTTTTATGGGTCTAGGAGTGTGGATACCCCCATAAAAAGGGGCCCTGGTTCCTGAAGGTTTTTAAACGGAGTCCACCGTGAGGGGTGAAGATTGGGTCTGTTGGTTTTTCCACAGAAATCCCTGCGATGGGAAAGGTAAATGGAGATTTCTAAGGAATTTTTACGTTTCTTATGAATTGTCTCCTTTAAAAAGCAAATGTTGTCATGCCTAAAAGTCCCCACTGGACTATTGCTCAAGCAATGGATACAATATCTTCTGGTAGTACCTCTGCATATGTGCATCAGGCTATGGTCAGAAGGGGAGGTGGAAACTCCCCAAAAAAGGGCTCAAGAGGGACTCCCTTCAAGCTCAAAAAAGCCTACACTCCTCTCTACAATGGCATCCTTTCCTGAGAAATCTGAAGTGGCTGGTCAGAGTGAGCCATCAGGGCCATCAGGTGTTGCAACTGTTTCCAACACTGCAGCCCCTGTCTATGTTACCGAAGAGGTTTTTTCCTCAACCATATTAGGATTGGAGCAGAGGTTAGTGCATCCCAGAGTGGGACAAAGCAGGATAGGTCCATTTCCATTACCCAGGACCCTCAAACTGAGGAACCGGGGGCGGGAGATGATGAATTTTTCTCAGAGGACCGGGAAGAGGCTGATGACTCCTCTTTTGAGGGGTTAAATGTGGAAGTATCAGGGTCACAATCTGAAAGATTGATGGTACAATCGCTTACTGAATTGTTCCGCTCTACATTTATGCTACCTTTAACTGAGTCGGTTGATAAACCTACTTCTTGTCTGGGTTCGCTAAAGCTTCCCCAAGCTGTGCATGCTTTTCCTGTCCATTCATTGCTGAAAAAGCTTATGTATTCTGAGTGGGATCACCCAGATAAGCATTTTTTTCCTCCAAAAAGTTTTCAACACTTTATCCTATGGAATAGGATATGCTATGGTATATCCTCTGTGAATAAAAGTTTGACTTGTCCGGTAGACAATGCTCAAATGCTTAGGGATCCAACGGATAAGAAGTTGGAATTCCTATTAAAGAACACTTTTTCTCTGGCAGGTTCAGTAACTCAGCCTGCGCTGGCATTAATTGGTGTACGTCATTCCTTGAGAGACCAGTTTAAAAAGGTATTCAAGGTTATTCCTGATCAGCAGGACCAAGATTTGGCCAAGCTACCAGGGGCGTTATGTTTTGCAATAGACACTATGAGAAATTCTATTCTCCAGGCCTCACGTCTTACACTTGGGCTGGTGCATATGCGTAGAATACTATGGTTGAAAAATTGGTCAGCCAAAGCACCATGCAAAAAGCTGCTGGCTAGTTTTCATTTTCACAGTGAATGGCTGTTTGGGGATGATCTGGATAAATACATCCAAAGAATTTCTAATGGGAAAAGAACCCTTTTGCCATTTAGGAAAAGGAGTAAGCATATTTCATTTAAACAAGCCTCTTAGTTAGTTAGTTAGGTAGTTAGTTAGTAATAGATTGAATAAAGACACCAGTCCATCCAATCCAACCTGAGTGAGTGTCTACAATTGTCCCTATCCCTGTACATTGCACACTCACATTGGTCCCTACCCTCAAGGAGCCCACAATCCAAGGTCCCCATTCATATACTAGGGCCAATTTTGGACAGAAGCCAATAAACCTACCTGCATGTCTTTGGAGTGTGGGAGGAAACCCACGCAGGCACAGGGAGAACATGAAAAGTCCAGCAGGTAGTGTCGTGGTATGGGATTCGAACCTTTTTACGGCTAGGCGAGAGTGCTAACCACTATACTACTGTGCCTTCTTATCCAGTGCCAGGAGCATCAGCCTCCAGGCAGTCACGACGGCCTACACTGTCAAATTCAAGGGGTAATCCTCAGGGTCAACCCCAGGGACTAAAGAAGTCCTGGGGAAGGAAATCTACAAAACAAAATACTTAAGCTACCTTTTGAAGGGGTGCCCCTGCTCACTCGAGTGGGGGGAAGACTCCTGCATTTTCAAGGGTCTGGCAGGAAGCTGAACAATTCTTTAAAAGCCTCAGTAGTTAAGATATGTCCTAACTGATCGCCACTGCAAGAATTCAAATAATTACTTCACTGCTTTGCTGCAGTGCAGCATATTATAGTTGTTTAATTCTGTTCCTTGCTTGTAAAGGCAATTAATGATGTGGAATTCCATGGAGCTAAAATATTGCAGATCTGTTGTAGGGATTAAGGTTATTTGTAAGGGCAAGGGAATGACTTCTGCAGTCGTATCATTTGCTAAAAGTTCTACTCACTTATCTGGCTATGGCCAAATCCTTTCTCAACTCTGGATATTTTTAGGGAACTTAGAAACACTACAACAATATTATAATATGTAAATCACTACATAAAATTATGGTACTATATAAGTGCCTGTAGTGAATAAATAATCAAATAAAGGGTGCAGGAAGAATTTGTGAACGTCCCCAAGTGCAGTGGCAATGTTTTACTGTTGAAGTGGGGTGCATGACCCTAAAGCAATCAAGTGAACAAAATCCAATTATGATCCTTCTTTTGTTAAAGATGAAACTGTAGTCTGCTCACTTAATTTTTGATAAAAAACATCTTTGCCAATCGGAAGCTTCCCTCTAACCACTGCATATTATTTTATATATGCTGCGATTCTGTACTTGTCAAATATGCTGCAGAAATCTCCCTCCACTAAGTCTGGCTGCATCCATTTTAACGGTGGGCAGCTGAAGCGGCTGCCTGTTTACTTCCTGGATTTACACAGACACACACACAGAGGCACACCTCCAGCTCTGCAGCCCTACAGCTCCCATTGGCCCTCGTATGACTCATCCCCCCCTCCCTTCCTGGCATACTCATACGAGAGTGAGAGAGAGAGAGCTGTGCATGATGTCATAAGCCTAGGCTAATGACCAGACAAGAAACAGGAAGTGGAATGTATAAGGTATTTACTGGCAGAAAAATTATGTTTTACTATCCAAAGGGCAAAAGATTTAATAGATGGAACTATGAAAAATTACTGAAGGTCCACTTTAAGCAACATAGAGAGCAGGTAGGAAAGATTACTCACCGTGGAATCTAATATGGAAGTACTGTATTCATTTATTATAATTTGCTTACTAGGCCACTCAGTATGGAACTCCCACTTAAACAAGGCATGATCCACAATAACATTCCCATCTTTCTTCTCAGTATCTTCTTGAGGAGAACAGTCCTCTGAATCTCACTGTGGTACCTATCCACACATAAAGGCCTGAAGAACACAAGCTTACAGCCCTGTTCAGTTTAGGCAAGCCAGCCAATGGATTCTTATACATTTGTATACTTCAAGCCCTGTGAGATGCTTGGGGCTAGTAACACACCACACAGAGACACTGCTGCAACATTAACCACTTGCCGACCGCCGCACGACGATATACGTCGGCAGAATGGCACGGGCAGGCATATGGGCGTATATATAAGTCCCTGCCTGCCCGCGGGTGGGGGGCCCGATCGGGCCCCCCCCCCGGTGCCTGCGGCGGTCGGCATTCCTTCGAGAGCGATCCGGGATGAGGGGGCGGCCATTCATTCATGGCCACCCCCTCGCGATCGCTCTTGACGAATGGAAATCCCCCGTGACATCACTTCCTCTCCTGTAATGTAAACACAGGAGAGGAAGTGATGTATTCTCTCCTCCGTGTCGGTATTTTTCGTTCCGACACGGAGGAGAGCGGATCGGTGAGTTGCACCAACACTCTACACACACAGTAGAACATGCCAGGCACACTCACACCCCCCCCTTTACCCCCCGATCACCCCCCCAATTACCCCTGCCCCCCAGTCACAGTGACACCAATGTCATTTTTTATTTTTTTTTTGCATTGGTGTCATTTGTGACTGTAATAACTGTTAGGGCAGTTAGAGTTAGCCCCCTTTAGTTCTAATGTACCCCCCTAACCCCCCCAATAAAGGTTTAACCCCGTGATCACCCCCCGTCGCCAGTGTCACTAAGGCTGGGTTCACATTGCAGCGGTTTATGAGAACGAATGTGATTCGCACCGCACTGCAGTGCAAATCACATCCGATCTCTGTGCGATTCGAGTTCAGCCATTCGCCGCACCCGCCGCACCCGCCGCACCCGCCGCAAATTCGCACGGGACCCTTTTTTTGGCCCGCAGCAGAATCGGATCGCATGGGTGTTCACACCATGCGATCCGAGTTTGCAGATCGCACTGCGATATGCGAACTGATCTGGGGGTGTCAGTAACATTTCACTGACACTCCCAGCAGTTCGCATAGGGCAGTGTGAACTGCCGCCGGGAGGCATGCGATGCGGGAACCCGCCGCAGATTCGCGGCGTTTCCGCATCGCTCCAGTGTGAACCCAGCCTAATAAGCGATCATTTTTCTGATCGCCGTATTAGTGTCACAGGTGACGCTAGTTAGGCAGGTAGGTATTTAGGTTCGCCGCAGCTTTTTATAGCGCCAGGGACCCCCATATACTACCGCATAAAGCCCCCTGATTGCCCCCTAGTTAACCCTTTCACCTGTGATCACCATATAACTGTTACAGGTGACGCTGGTTGGTTAGTTATTTTTTTATAGTTTCAGGGCACCCGCCATTTATTACCTAATAAAGGTTTAACCCCCTGATCACCCGGCGGGTGTCATTTGTGACTAATAACTGTTAGGGCAGTTAGGGTTAGCCCCCTTTAGTTCTAAGGTACCCCCCTAACCCCCCCAATAAAGGTTTAACCCCGTGATCACCCCCCGTCGCCAGTGTCACTAAGGCTGGGTTCACATTGCAGCGGTTTGAGAACGGATGTGATTCGCACCGCACTGCAGTGCAAATCACATCCGATCTCTGTGCGATTCGAGTTCAGCCATTCGCCGCACCCGCCGCACCCGCCACACCCGCCGCACCCGCCGCAAATTCGCACGGGACCCTTTTTTTGGCCCGCAGCAGAATCGGATCGCATGGGTGTTCACACCATGCGATCCGAGTTTGCAGATCGCACTGCGATATGCGAACTGATCTGGGGGTGTCAGTAACATTTCACTGACACTCCCAGCAGTTCGCATAGGGCAGTGTGAACTGCCGCCGGGAGGCATGCGATGCGGGAACCCGCCGCGCATTCGTGGCGTTCCCGCATCGCTCCAGTGTGAACCCAGCCTAATAAGCGATCGTTTTTCTGATCGCTGTATTAGTGTCACAGGTGACGCTAGTTAGGCAGGTAGGTATTTAGGTTCGCCGCAGCTTTTTATAGCGCCAGGGACCCCCATATACTACCGCATAAAGCCCCCTGATTGCCCCCTAGTTAACCCTTTCACCAGTGATCACCATATAACTGTTACAGGTGACGCTGGTTGGTTAGTTATTTTTTTATAGTTTCAGGGCACCCGCCATTTATTACCTAGTCTCACTAGTGTACCCCTAAATTTAGGGGTGTCTACTTTCCAAAATGGGGTCATTTGGGGGGGGTTTGTGCCATCTTGGCATTTTATGGCCTTCAAAACTGTAACGCCCTTAGAAAGCCTGAAGGCAGTGCTTGGTTTTCGGGGCCCCGTACGCGGCTAGGCTCCCAAAAAGTCCCACATATGTGGTATCCCCGTACTCAGGAGAAGCAGCAGAATTTATTTTGGGGTGTCATTTCACATATGCCCATGGCATGCGTGAGCAATATATCATTTAGTGACAACTTTGTGAGAAAAAAAAAAAGTTTGTAATTTTCCCGCAACTTGTGGCAAAATATAAAATATTCCATGGACTCAACATGCCTCTCAGCAAATAGCTTGGGGTGTCTACTTTCTAAAATGGGGTCATTTGTGGGGGTTTTGTGCCATCTTGGCATTTTATGGCCTTCAAAACTGTAATAGGTAGTGAGAAGTGAACTCAAAAATTTACGCCCTTAGAAAGCCTGAAGGCGGTGCTTGGTTTTCGGGGCCCCGTACGCGGCTAGGCTCCCAAAAAGTCCCACATATGTGGTATCCCCGTACTCAGGAGAAGCAGCAGAATTTATTTTGGGGTGTCATTTCACATATGCCCATGGCATGTGTGAGCAATATATCATTTAGTGACAACTTTGTGAAAAAAAAAAAAAAAAAAAAAAAAAGTTTGTAATTTTCCCGCAACTTGTGGCAAAATATAAAATATTCCATGAACTCAACATGCCTCTCAGCAAATAGCTTGGGGTGTCTACTTTCTAAAATGGGGTCATTTGTGGGGGTTTTGTGCCATCTTGGCATTTTATGGCCTTCAAAACTGTAATAGGTAGTGAGAAGTGAACTCAAAAATTTACGCCCTTAGAAAGCCTGAAGGCGGTGCTTGGTTTTCGGGGCCCCGTACGCGGCTAGGCTCCCAAAAAGTCCCACATATGTGGTATCCCCGTACTCAGGAGAAGCAGCAGAATTTATTTTGGGGTGTCATTTCACATACGCCCATAGCATGTGTGAGCAATATATCATTTAGTGACAACTTTGTGTAAAAAAAAAAAAATAATTTTTTTTTTGTCATTATTCAATCGCTTGAGGCAAAAAAATAAAATATTCAATGGGCTCAACATGCCTCTTATCAATTTCCTTAGGGGGTCTACTTTCCAAAATGGGGTCATTTGGGGGGGTTTTGTACTGCCCTGCCATTTTAGCACCTCAAGAAATGAGATAGGCAGTCGTAAACTAAAAGCTGCGTAAATTCCAGAAAACGTACCTTAGTTTGTAGATGTGACAACTTTTGCGCAAACCAATAAATATACAATTATTGACTTTTTTTTTACCAAAGACATGTGGCTGAATACATTTTGGCCTAAATGTATGACTAAAATTGAGTTTATTGGATTTTTCTAATAACAAAAAGTAGAAAATATCATTTTTTTTCAAAATTTGCGGTCTTTTTACGTTTATATCGCAAAAAATAAAAATCGCAGAGGCAATCAAATACCATCAAAAGAAAGCTCTATTTGTGGGAAGAAAAGGACGCAAATTTTGTTTGGGTACAACATTGCATGACCGTGCAATTACCAGTTAAAGCAGCGCAGTGCCAAAGTGTAAAAAGACCTCTGGTCATTTACCAGCAAAATGGTCCGGTCTGAAAGTGGTTAAATGCAGGATAATTGTGTATGGCAAGTGGCAAACACAACACCCAGCAAACTCAATAGGCTTTTGGACAATGGACACACACAATCAACCCTGGTTACTACAAGGAAAGGAGAGGGTGGCATGCTCAAATTAGCACACACAATGCTCCAATGTTTCTAGTCTTGTCAATTACTGTTTTCCTTCATTTTTCTTCTTACATTTAATTTTTAACTTTCAGCCTCAGCACGATGACCCATCCACAATTTCCCTTATTATTACTTAAAAATATCCATATATGTCAAGAAAGGATACTTCTATTACACTTGGGGAGGATTTACTAAAACTGGAGAGTACAAAATCTGGTACAGCTCTGCATAGAAACCAATCAGCTTCCAGATTTTATTGTCAAAGCTTAATTGAACAAGCTGAAGTTAGAAGCTGATTGGCTACCATGCACAGCTGCACCACATTCTGAGTGCCCCAGGAGCAGAATCCGTCAAGCAGATCTGCCTACTCAGCGGGAGATCTCTGCATTGATCCCCATTGAGCAGGCGTGTGACATGTCCGTGTCTGCTCCGCTATGCAGAACGGACACGGCCGTCTGTTCTCTATGGGGCGGTCATATGGAAATGGACTGCCTGCCTGTTTCCATCCCACTGTCATCCGATCCGCCGGATGGATGGCAAACATATCCCCATCCATCCAGATCGGTTCAGATGCCAACGGGTGTCAGCTGACACGTGTCCGTTCACATCTGCCTTGAGGAGCCTCAATAAATCTCTCCCTATTTATACATACTATTATTATTATATTACATATTAATTCACAGAAAGCATACACAAGACTACCAAAATAAATTATAAAGTATTTTATTTGTAGTATTTGGTTAACTGTAGTACAAACTCAAATATGCCACCCGGTTCCTGTTTTTCCTAAATTCTTTATCTGTTGATAACTGTAGAAGAAAGTAAAAGAAGCAAACAATCATAACCAATAAGGAATACAGAATATGTTAATAATTAGGTGCATATAATATTATTATTTTTCTGACAAAAATTTTACTTTTCCTACGCATACAATTCATTTTAGTTGCAAAAAGAGTTTTTAATTGTAATTTTAAGAAAAAAAGAGTACAAACTCATTTGTGAAAAATACAGTACTGTATTGACAATGTTAAATGTTCTAGGGAAGGAGTCTCCAAACTTTTGAAACAGAGGGCCAGTTTAATGCCCTTCAAACTTTAGGGGGGCCCCACTGTGGCCAGTGGGAGTGGAAAATACCCTAGCATCGGTGGGAGTAAACAATGCCATAGGATTGGTGGTCAGTGGGAGAAAAACATTACCTCATTGGTGTCAGTGAGAGGAATTAGTGCTCCATCATTGGTGTCAGTGGGAGGAATAGTGCCCTGTCATTGCTGTCAGTTGGAGGAATAGTGTCCCGTTGTTGGTGCCAGTGGAAGCAATAGTGCCCCATCACTGCTGTCTTTTGGAGGAATACTGCCCCATAACTGGTGTCAGTGGGAGAATTTGTTTCCCATCTCTGGTGTCAGTGGGAGTAAGAGTACCCCTTTTGTCGGTGTCAGTGGGAGGAATAGTGCCCCATCTTTGGTGTTAGTGGAAGGAAGCTCATATCAGTGAAAAGAATAGTTTACTGAGGGCCAGATAAAGTCAAGCAAAGGGCACATCTGGCCTACGGGCCACAGTTCGAAGAGCCTTGTTCTAGGGTAATAAGTTATTATAACCATATATTGACGGGAAAGTGAAGCAGGTGATTGTGAGTGAGGTTGATATTAGGCTGTTACCTAACTGGTGAGATTTATAAAATGTGTGGCTCCAGGTAGTCTGGAGTAAAGCTATGAATGTAGACTGTAATGAAGTTCCTGATATGGTAAAGGTGTCATACTGTAGAATAAGCTAGATGATATAAGCCCCCGTTCACACCCATACTAATTAGATGCGGCTTACACCGCATCCAATTCGCAGGACATTTTAAAATACATTAATTTGAATGCATCTGGTTCACATATGTGCGTTGCATTCGCACTGCATATTGCATAAAAAACGTGTGATTCGCAGATGCATTCCGTTCCGAACACAAATTCTCTCCTTCTCCTCACTACACCCCCCCCCCGCTCACTGATCCGCAGCTAAAACGCAGAGTGAAACCGGAGCTTCAATTTGCAACGCACATGTATGAAACCGGGCTAAGGGTTGTGGGTTTATAGTAGCAGCCCTAAGATTTGTAGCATGTTGGGTTTTAGAGACGAAGGAGCAAGAGAGAAAGGAGGGAAGTAAAAAGAAAACTGGGGTAATAGAAGACTGAGGATGGAAACAAGTTTTGTGTGGTGGGCCCAGACCTCGCAGTCTGTTTCTATTCATTAGCTGCTGAAAAGGCTACTTTAATAAGCAGCAAAAAGTTTTCAACATTAGAGAACAAGTCCAGTGGAGTGTGAGTACTAGCTGTTCCGCCAATCTATTTAATTATTTCACATACATATCTGTGCAAATTCAGTAACTGCTTATTTTTTCACTCGATCAGCTAGGGGTGCAACGGATTTCGCTTGTTCAGTTCAGCACACCATGCGCTCCGTGGATCGCGTGGCTTTGGAAAGGCATTTAAATGTGAAAATCAACATTTAAATTTGAAAATCAGAGGTGTTCTGTCACATTAGCAACCATGTAAGGCAGGGGTCTCAAACTGGAGGCCCTCCAGCTGTTGCAAAACTACAAGTCCCATAAGGCATTGCAAGGCTGACAGTTACAAGCCTGACTCCCACAGGCAGAGGCATGATGGGACTTGTAGTTTTGCAACAGCTGGAGGGCCGCCAGTTTGAGACCCCTGATCTAAACAGTCCATCGGGTTTACAAATACTGTATTTAAGCATATGAGCTCTGTTTTGTGTTGAAAATAACTGCGAAATCTAAAACTGGGTGTAACAAGATTTGCCTTGTCTTTTTTTTTTTCTGCTGATCTGAAAAATGATCCGATCCATGATTCTGATCTGAGGAACGTTCCGATCTGTGAGTTTTTGATCCATTACACCCCTACTATCTGCTAGGAATTTGTTTCAGTTAGATATTCTTCTCTCAGCAGAAACAAACAGTAAACCATTATACTCACAGACTCGTATTGAAAGGAGAAGTACAGTAAATCAGTTACCTCTGATCTTAATGTTCTCTTCTGCAAAGAGGGCACAGAAGACCAATCAGGGGATCCAAATCGTCCAGGCCAAGACACCTTTCTGCCCTGCTCTGTATAATGTTCATAGGTTCCTGGGCTGTAAAAATTGCATTAGTACATTGCATTAGGGAAATAATAAAGCTCCCCTCGCCTTTTCCGAGGTACTTTAGAACTAAAATATGTTGATTACTAAACGCAAACACAGCAAACTACACATTTGGCATTTCATATAATACCACTTAATTATATGCACCTAAACCCCACTTAAAGTGATGTGGAATAAATGGGACAACCACCTGCTGAACTCATCTCTGTCAATGTATTATATTAAAAAGCAACACATGGCCTAACAGGGACTACCAAGGCTGTGACAATCACATACTAATAAAATTATAATACCTAGGATTTTGTGAGATATCTGTCATCTTGCCTGGAAATCGTACATCTTTGATACTAAAAGGAGCATAGCTTGCAGAGAATGTCCGCTCTTTGGCCCAAAATGATTGATACTCTGCAGGACTTGGTGTCTCCATCTGGAAAAAGCAAACCCTTTCATTAAAAGTTAGACACATAGCTATGATATAAAGATACATACTTGTAAATATCGTCAGCTTTTTTGCATCATGGTTAACTTGGCACATATTTTGAGGGCAAATAAAGATCATGCAGTATCTCACAAAAGTGAGTACACCCCTCACATTTTTGTAAATATTTTATTATATCTTTTCATGTGACAACACTGAAGAAATGACAGTTTGCTACAATGTAAAGTAGTGAGTGTACAGCTTGTATAACAGTGTAAATTTGCTGTCCCCTTAAAATAATTCAACAAACAGCCATTAATGTCTAAACGGCTGGCAACAAGTGAGTACACCTCTACGTGTAAATTTCCAAATTGGGCCCAAAGTGTCAATATTTTGTGTGGCCATCATTATTTCCCAGCCCTGCCTTAACCCTTGTGGGCATGGAGTTAACCAGTGCTTCACAGGTTGCCACTAGAGTCTTCTTCCACTCCTCCATGATGACATTACCGAGTTGGTGGATGTTAGAGACCTTGCATTCCTCCGCCTTCCATTTGAGGATGCCCCATGTATGCTCAATAGAGTTTAGGTCTGGAGACATGCTTGGCCAGTCCATCACCTTTACCCTCAGCTTCTTTAGCAAGCAGTGGTTGTCTTGGAGGTGTGTTTGGGGTCATTATCATGTTGGAATATTGACCTGTGGCCCACTCTCCAAAGGGAGAGGATCATGGTTCCCTCAATGAACTATAGCTCCCCAGTGCCAGCAGCACTCATGCAGCCCCAAATTATGGCACTCCCACCACCATTCTTGACTGTAGGCTTGACACACTTGTCTTTGTATACCTCACCTGGTTGCCGCCACACACGCTTGACACCATCTGAACCAAATACATTTATCTTGGTCACATCAGACCACAGGACATGGGTCCAGTAATCCATGTCCTTAGTCTGCTTGTCTTCAGCAAACTGTTTGTGCATCATCTTTAGAAGAGGCTTCCTTCTGGCATGACAGCCATGCAGACCATTTTGATGCAGTGTGCAGCCTATGGTCTAACCACTGACAGGCTGACCCCCCACCCCTTCAACCTCTGCAGCAATGCTGGCATCACTCATACGTCTATTTCCCAAAGACAACCTCTGGATATGACACTGAGCACATGCACTCAACTTCTTTTATCGGCCTGTTCTAAGTGGAACCTGTCCTGTTAAACTGCTGTATGGTCTTGGCCACCGTGCTGTAGCTCAGTTTAAGGATCTTGGCAATCTCATAGCCTAGGCCACCTTTATGTAGAGCAACAATTCTTTTTTTCAGATCCTCAGAGAGTTCTCGCGGTGCCATGTTGAACTTCCAGTGACCAGTATGAGAGAGTGAGAGCGATAACTCCAAATTTAACACACCTGCTCCCCATTCACACCTGAGATCTTGTAACACTAACGAGTCACATGACACCGGCGAGGGAAAATGGCTAATTGGACCCGATTTGGACATTTTCACTTAGAGGTGTACTGACTTGTTGCTAGCAGTTTAGACATTAATGGCTGTGTGTTGATTTATTTTAAGGGGAAAGCAAATTGACATTGCTATACAAGCTGTACACTACTTTATATTGTAAAATGTAATTTCTGGAGTGTTGTCATATAAAAAGATATATTATAATATTTACAAAAATGTGAGGGATGTACTCACTATTGTGAGATACTGTATATAGGTGAGAGTTTTGTCATTACTTACATCACCCCAGCCCCCAAATAATCATTTTGGTGCACTCACTAAGACTGGTGTAACCTGCCCTTCTGAAACTTTCCAAGCAGTAAATCAGTGCAGTTTTATAAGGTATCTGCTCACCTGAGTCTATTTAAGCTCAGTCAGAATTCTTAAGCCCTGATTAAGGGGTGGGGATATGTTTGGTCCCCTAAACGCATTGGCTCTCAGTAAATTTTATCATTAAATTACCTTGGGCTCTTGGAGATTTGTTTGTGGCTGTTACTGGATATGTGTGGGCTCCAAAATAATCCTAGACACTGTACTTTCCTGATAAACAGGGTTTAAACCAGAATATTAGACAGATGTTTATTAGTTAGAGAGTAGTGCCAGTTATTAAAGTGAGAATTGCACATTGATGTTGCAGTACATACACCTTTGTACCTTAATTCCCAAAAATCAAAATTGCAGTTTGAATGCTTGGCTTCCCAATGTGTCACATTTTGAGTCAGAACTACTTGGTTATATTTTATAGGCAACTTTACAGTATACATATAATTAACTGCTATATATATAATTAGACTACTCAAGAAATACCCGCTCAATTAGAGTTTGTTCACATCAGTGGTGTTGACTGTGTTTGGCAGCATTGCCCAATGCAAGAGCAAGGCTATTTTTGCCCTATGTCCTATGGCTCCAATTCACACCAACATGTACACCAACCACACAAGACATGTTACATTTTGCACAGTGCATTCTGGCACTCTGCAACACATTGCAACTAGCTGCAGTACATAAAATGTTTTTGAAATTTAGAGAGAAAAAAAAAAGAATGCGTTATACATCAGAATATATCTGTTGTAGATCATCTGGCATTCAGATAATCTGCTTACCAAGGGTGAAGAATGGATGAAATTTATTTTCAGTACATTATTGCCAACGCCCCTCAATTTGAGGTATACACACATAGTCATTCTCTATATCAGCCACTAAAATGCCTTCTTTGACTATCACCTTTTCATTAGAGCTGAAACGTTTTGCTGTTCTGGCTCCCAAAGTGTACCCTTTTTTACTCATGGGTTTTCTGTTCTGAAGATATATCATGTTGGTAACCTGAAAAATAAAATATACATGGTAATAAAGCAGCAAATCACAGCATTAAAAGAATCTAACATCTAAAAAAAACCTTTAAGCATGCACTAGTAGACTCATGTCTTGGTACCATACTCTCTACAAAGCCAATTGAATTAAAAGTTTTAATAAACAAATGACAAAATATTTCCTTAGAGCCCTTTCACACTGTGCCGCCTAGGGTGTCAGTGGTAAATTGGCGCAATTTTTAGCACCACTTTACTGTCGTTTTAGCGGCGCTATTCGGTTGCTAGCGGGGCGGTTTTAACTCCACACTAGTGGCTGAAAAGGGGTTAAATATATATATATATATATATATATATATATATATATATATATATATATATATATATATAGCAGCGCTGCCTCATTGATTTGAATGGGGAGGAGCGGTGAGTTCACCACTCCTTCACCGCTCCAAAGAAGCTGCTGGCAGGAGTTTTTCTCACAGCCTGCCAGCACTCCGCTCCAGTGGAGTGAATGAAGCCGCTTTTTTCAGGCGCTATGCAGGTGCTATTTTTAGCTCTGTAGCGCCTGAAAAACGCCTCCAGTGTGAAAGGGGTCTTAACACAAACTTTATTTAAGAAGAAAAATTAAGGTATTGTCCAACGATAAAGCATTTAATGCCGATAACCAACAATAAAGGAAAACTAAGGGCAATATTTAGTCTACCATTACTAACCTATCCTCCTGAAAATGCTGGTTGCCCAGTGCTGGTGCACTAAGTTTTTGCTTTCTAGCTAACTGACCTGGAAAAAGTATGTAAATTAGGAGTAGCTTCATTTGCTGTTTGTTTCAGGTCAATGGCTCAATAAATGTAGATGGCAAAGACAGAAAAGCTGCAGGCATTATTAGACCCTTTTTTTCCTCCTCTTTTATGTAAAACAGAAAGCTTTGGCCATATTAAGCATGTTAACCATTTTATTATAAGTGTAAACTTATATATGATATATTATTGGGCGGGATAAAATGCATCAGTGGTGTGGCCTAAAATGAGCTGGGCTGAGGCTGCTTCTACTATAGTGACTGTAGGGTCCTGATGGTGTATGGCACTTGGGGTTGTTTCCTTCCTTTATACTACAACAATAAATATATTATACATTATATTAAAACTGAAATAAATTGTTTAGCCTTTGGTTGTAATTTTAGATGTTTTCCATCTTGCTGACCCACCTCTTCATT
This sequence comes from Lithobates pipiens, assembly GCF_037356315.1. Taxonomy (NCBI): domain Eukaryota; kingdom Metazoa; phylum Chordata; class Amphibia; order Anura; family Ranidae; genus Lithobates; species Lithobates pipiens. The sequence goes on along the minus strand of NW_027507748.1, from coordinate 280,917,526 downwards.
GTTATAGCATCCAGGCCCACATTGCGGGCTCCCTCTGATAGGAGCTAATTCATTACCCAAGCGGTCTGGTGCACAGTGATATGGAAATTGTTTACGTTCCTGGGTGCTGCCGAAACAAAGTTTCTTTAAGGTTTCTGGAAAAAAAAAACACATTCCAGCAATATAATAAAAAATAAGCAGCAACGAGCAGTGGACATTGTATTTTTAAGTACTATTTTATAGTCCTTTTTTAGATTTTACTGTACCACTTGTTGTGCACTGAAGTCCACTGTCTCTGTACTGATTATACTGTCAGAAAGTGTATAAATGTTCAGCTAGTTTGTTGAAAGAAGTGTACAGAAAATGCCACTCATGTTTTGTAAAGTGAACAATAGAAAACTATTTTAATGGTTCCATCATTGAGCTACAGTATGCACACTGAAAGAGAACACTGTTATGGGATATTGCCAATTCTATGCAAATCTGCTGCCACCACTGCAGTATGAATCCCTCATATACAATATCTATTGGACATAGTAAATTCTCAATTGCTAAATACAGTAATACAGTACAGTACAGTACAGCTTGTCCCCTCAAAATGACTCAACACACAGTCATTAATGTCTAAACCGCTGGCAACAAAAGTGAGTACACCCCTAAGTGAAAATGTCAAAATTGGGCCCAAACTGTCAATATTTTGTGTGGCCACCATTATTTTCCAGCAGTGCCTTAACCCTCTTGGGCATGGAGTTCACCAGAGCTTCACTGGTTGCCACTAGAGTCCTCTTCCACTCCTCCATGATGACATCACAGAGCAGGTGGATGTAAGAAACCTTGCACTTCTCCACCTTCCATTTGAGGATGCCCCACAGATGCTCAATAGGGTTTAGGTCTGGAGATATGCTTGATATGTCCATCACCTTTACCCTCAGCTTCTTTAGCAAGGCAGTGATCATCTTGGAGGTGTGTTTGGGGTCGGTATCATGTTGAAATACTGCCCTGTGGCCCAGTCTTCAAAGGTAGGGGATCAGGCTCTACTTCAGTATGTAACAGTACATACTGCATTCATGGATCCCTTAATGAACTGTAGCTCCCCAGTGCCAGCAGCACTCATGCAGCCCCAGACCATGACACTCCCACCACCATGCTTGACTGTAGGCAAGACACACTTGTCTTTGTACTCCTCACCTGGTTGCGGCCACACACATTTGACACCATCTGAACTAAATATGTTTATCTTGGTCTCATCAGACCACAGGACATAGTTCCAATAATCCATGTCCTTAGTTTGCTTGTCTTCAGCAAACTGTTTGAAGGTTTTCTTGTGCATCATCTTTAGAAGAGGATTCCTTATGGGACTACAGCCATGCAGACCAATTTAATGCAGTGTGCGGTGCATGGTCTGAGCACAGACAGGCAGTTTTTACGGTCCTCCAACTACAAGTCCTACTACTGTGGCTTACATAGTGTTTTATAATGCTTCAGTGGGGGCAATGTTTTTAGTTCAACGTGGAAGAGAGAGTGTAAGACAATAGTTGCAATTTCTTGAGGACCCCCAGGTCACCAGAACTAGTGTCCCCATTGGAAGATTTACCCTCTATAACTTTTCTGGGGACAACCCAAAAATTAAGATTTTCTTTTACTTTCACTATCAATGATAATGGTAAACAAGTCAAATAAAGAAGGTAAATTTCCGTAACGGGGGGCACAGACAGCAAAAAAATTGACAAGCATTCTAATCCCTCTCCACTCTATCCAAAACTAAAAAAAAAAAGTTTTGCCTTTAATTATACTTTCAAGTAGAACTCCTGCTGGAACTTTTATTTAGATTATAAAGGGACTTCTCGGTTCTTTTCACCGTTAGTGTCACTATTTGTGTAGAAATCCAAAATGTCATGTTGTCACCCGAATACCGCTAAAGGCTGCCAACAAAAGTAAGTACACCCCTAAGTGAAAATGTCCAAATTGGGAGTAATTAGCCATTTTAGTCATGTAACTCATTAGTGTTACAAGGTCTCAGGTGTGAATGGGGAGCAGGTGTGTTAAATTTGGTGTTATCACTCTCACTCTCTCATACAGGTCACTGGAAGTTCAACGTGACACCTCATGGCAAAGAACTCTCTGAGGATCTAAAAAAAAGAATTGTTGCTCTACATAAAGATGGCCTAGGCCAGTGATGGCGAACCTTGGCACCCCAGATGTTTTGGAACTACATTTCCCATGATGCTCTGGCACCTTACATTGTAGTGGAGCATCATGGGAAATGTAGTTCCAAAACATCTGGGGTGCCAAGGTTCGCCATCACTGGCCTAGGCTATGAGAAGATTGCCAAGACCCTGAAACTGAGCTGCAGCACGGTGGCCAAAACCATACAGCAGTTTAATAGGAAACGTTCCACTCAGAAGAGGCACCGCCATGGTTGACCAAAGAAGTTGAGTGCACATGTTTAGTGTCATATCCAGAGACTGTCTTTGGGAAATAGACATATGAGTCTATTACATTGCTGCAGAGGTTGAAGGGGTGGGGGGGTAGCCTGTCAGTGCTCAGACTATATTCCACACACTGCATCAAATTGATCTGCATAGCTGTCGTCCCAGAAGGAAGACTAAAGATGATGCAAAAGAAAGCCTGAAAACAGTTTGCTGAAGACAAGCAGACTAAGGAAATGGATTACTGGAACCATATAAAAAATTAAATGTAAAGGTGTTGGCGCTAAACACATACAAAAAAATGAATGTGAACAAATATCAGAAAAAGCATATGGTGATTGAAAAAGCAAATAAATATATAAAGTCCAAAGTGACAATCCCAACGTCATAAATAAATTAAATGTTCTGGTTTGATGTTCCTTCAAATAAAAGCTTCACCACTACCTCATGAGCACTCGTGATAAAGCTTTTATTTGAAGGAACATCAAACCAGAAGATTTCATTTATTTATGGTGTTGGGATTGTCACTTTGGACTTTATATATTTATTATTTTTTTCTGAAAATTGTTTGCATTCTTTTTGTATGTGTTTAGCACCAAAACCTTTACATTAGATTTTTTATATGGTTCAGTGTTTACAATTTCTTAAAGGGGCAGCTATGTTTTAAAACAATACAGTAGGTGCCATTTTTAACCCACTCTTCATCACATTACTGGAACCATGTCCTGTGGTCTGATGAGACCAAGATAAACTTATTAAGTTCAGATGGTGTCAAGCGTGTGTGGCGGCAACCAGGTGAGGCATACAAAGACAAGTGTGTCTTGCCTATAGTCAAGCATTTTAATGGGAGTGTCATGGTCTGGGGCTGCATGAGTGCTGGGGAGCTACATTTTATTGAGGTTACTATGAATACCAACATGTACTGTGACATACTGAAGCAGAGCATGATCCCCTGCCTTCAGAGACTGGGCCGCAGGGAGTAGTCCAACATGATAATGACCCCAAACACACCTCCAAGACAACCGCTGCCTTGCTAAAGAAGCTGAGGGTAAAGGTGATGGACTGGCCAAGCATGTCTTCAGACCTAAACCCTATTGAGCATCTGTGGGGCATCCTCAATTGGAAGGTGGGGAAGCGCAAGGTCTCTAACATCCACCAGCTCCGTGATCTTATCATGGAGGAGTAGAAGAGAACTCCTGTGGTAACCCGTGAAACTCTGGTGAACTCATGCCCAGAAGGAAGTCCTGGAAAATAATGGTGGCCACACAAAATAATTTTGAGGTGACAGCAAATTTACACTGTTATACAAGCTGTATACTCACTACTTTACATTGTAGCAAAGTGTAATTTATTCAGCGTTGTCACATGAAAAGGTATAATAAAATATTTACAAAAATGTGAGGGGTGTACTCACATTTGTGAGATACCGTAATCTGTGTCTGCAGTGCATGTTTAAACTTTAATACTATAAATAATAATGTCTTATTCCATTTTTACACCAGGAGTATATAATGAGTTTGACAATTCTAAAGAAATGCCTAAATAATGCATTCAAATTTAACTAAACCCATAAAATTCTAGACGACTAAAATGTACTGGAGCTTTTAGTCTACTAAAATACGACTAAAACTAAAATGGCATTTTAGTCAAAAGAATATAGCTAAAACTAAATCGAAATTTGATGTTGAAATTAACACAGGTGACAAGACTGCTTAGTACTGTTGTCACTCTAGCTAAGAAAGAGAGTTAATGGCAGGGATACTGTGTTAAAATAAAAGAAAAAAGTGTGAAAGAACACATCTAAGGACCAGTAAGCTACAGTGCTATAAATGTTTGTTCTTGTTCTTGTTCTTGCTCTAGATACGCTTTAAAAAAAAAAAAAAACACCAACCTGAATTAAAGGGATTGTAAAGGTAATTTTTTTATTTGCTAACTAGCTTCCTTTAAGCTAATGCAGTGCTAGTTCACTTGCCTATTCCTTTGATTTCTCTTCTAAATGTCACTAATCCTTGTTTGAAATCCTTACTTCCTGTTGATCTTCATGGAGCTTGTCACCATCAGTCAGGCATGTACTGGCCATCGGGACTACCGGGAGTTTCCCGGAGGGCCGATGGCTCAGTGGGCCACTCTGATGTAAGGGGGCTGGTGATGGGACACTCTAATGTAAGGGGGCTGCTGATGGGAGACTCTGATGTAAGGGGGCTGGTGATGGGCCACTCTGATGTAAGGGGGCTGGTGATGGGACCCTCTTATGTAAGGGGGTTGCTGCTGGGACACCTTGATGTAAGGGGGCTGGTGATGGGACACTCTAATGTAAGGGGGCTGCTGATGGGAGACTCCGATGTAAGGGGGCTGGTGATGGGCCACTCTGATGTAAGGGGGCTGGTGATGGGACACTCTTATGTAAGGGGGTTGCTGCTGGGACACTCTGATGTAAGGGGGCTGGTGATGGGTCACTCTGATGTAAGGGGGCTGGTGATGGGCCACTCTGATGTAAGGGGGCTGGTGATGGGCCACTCTGATGTAAGGGGGCAGGTGATGGGCCACTCTGATGTAAGGGGGCTGGTGATGGGACACTCTGATGTAAGGGGGCTGCTGATGGGACACTCTGATGTAAGGGGGCTGCTGATGGGACAATCTGATGTAAGGAAGTGCTGATGGGACACTCTGATGTAAGGGGGCTGGTGATGGGCCACTCTGATGTAAGGGGGCTGCTGATGGGACACTCTGATGTAAGGGGGCTGCTGATGGGACACTCTGATGTAAGGGGGCTGCTGATGGGACACTCTGATGTAAGGGGGTGCTGATGGGACACTCTGATGTAAGGGGGCTGCTCATGGGACACTCTGATGTAAGGGGTGCTGATGGGACACTCTGATGTAAGGGGGCTGGTGATGGGACACTCTGATGTAAGGGGGTGCTAATGGGACACTCTGATGTAAGGGGGTGCTAATGGGACACTCTGATGTAAGGGGGCTGGTGATGGGACACTTTGATGTAAGGGGGTGCTGATGGGACACTCTGATGTAAGGGGGCTGCTGATGGGACACTCTGATGTAAGGGGTGCTGATGGGACACTCTGATGTAAGGGGGCTGCTGATGGGACACTCTGATGTAAGGGGTGCTGATGGGACACTCTGTTGTAAGGGGGCTGGTAATGGGACACTCTGATGTAAGGTGTGCTGATGGGACACTCTGATGTAAGGGGTGCTGATGGGACACTCTGATGTAAGGGGGCTGGTAATGGGACACTCAGATGTAAGGTGTGCTGATGGGACACTCTGATGTAAGGGGGCTGGTAATGGGACACTCTGATGTAAGGGGTGCTGATTGGACACTCTGATGTAAGGGAGCTGGTGATGGGACACTCTGATGTAAGGGGGTGCTGATGGGACACTCTGATGTAAGGGGGCTGGTGATGGGACACTTTGATGTAAAGTGGTGCTGATGGGACACTCTGATGTAAGGAGGTGCTGATGGGGACACTCTGATATAAGGGGGTGCTGATGGGGACACTCTGATGTAAGGGGGTTGGTGCTGGGACACTCAGATGTAAGGGGTGCTGATGGGACACTCTGATGTAAGGGGGCTGGTGATGGGACACTCTGATGTAAGGGGGCTGGTGATGGGACACTCTGATGTAAGGGGTGCTGATGGGACACTCGAAATGTAAGTGGGCCGGTCTAGATGAAGTCTAGGGCCAAATTTTTGTCCCAGTCCAGCCCTGCCATCAGTCGAGCCATTTTGCCTGGTGGTGAGTGATTGTGCTCGCCCCCCCCCTCCCTAGGACTACAGCCCTGCATGGAGACGCTCTCTATGTATCACAGAGTCACAGGGGCTGGGGTTAGTGGGCATGCCTATGTGTGTGAATGAGAACGTTGCTCGTTCTCGTTAGATGAAATATACAAAAAGGGCACTACACACTAAGCACAATGGGAAATGTAGTTCTGTGGTTGCTGTAACGTTGCTTTAATGCACACGCACGGCAAACCCGGAAGCAGAGGAAAGAATCGCTGGAGGATAGCAGGAGGATGATTATTACATACAAATTTAACAAGTGATAAAATATTTGTGGAGGAAATCATCAAATTATTAGAGATCAGTATGTAACAGAGAGTGGTAATAGGTTAAAAAATGTTATCTTTACAACCCCTTTAAGTGTACAACAAACAGCCACCACACTTTACTAGACATAAGTATAGCACCAATGGTACATTCAAAGCATTTTAATTAGGCTGCATAGGCAACCTTGCTTATGCTGTTCCAGTGCATAGACAAAGCAAGCAATTTGCCTTGAATCCTATGAGTTCAGTTCAAAGCACTGTGTTGCAGTAGTGCGTGCTGAAAAAATTGGAGATATGCGTGTTGTGACGCTGTACATCGCATCAAAGTCTACTGTGGTGAATAGAGATTAATGAAATATAATTTTGTGAGATTTCAATAAAGTTGAAAAAAATTTAATAAAAAAGGTAAACAGTGAGGTATATCATAACAATGCATCGGCACCAGTCCCTTCACAGCGCACACCAGCAGCCACAGTATAAAGTGGCCGCTGGTGTGAGAAGCCCTAAGCCCAGGTTCACACTGACAGTGTGAATGAAATCGTGCAAATTCAGCTGAACTCACATGATTTCATTTCCGCATGTATGTTCCAACTTCGGAGGCGATTCCAGCATGTGAGTCCCGACTTCAGAGGCGATTTCAGAGACATCTGTGTGGGTTGCTGCACAGATGTCTATGGAAATCGCACCCCGAAGTTGCCAAAAGTAGTACAGAAACTACTTTTGGGAATCAGTGCAGCGCACCAATCCGGACAGTGCCATTGCCTGAAATTGACGCTGATTTGGCATGCAATTTGACATGCCAAATCGCTCTAATGTGAGCCAAAGGATTTTAAGCCATTCCCATCAGTACTTGACCCAAAATCCTTCCACATTCAGACAAACAAGATCAAATCAAACTTTGTCATTTCATCTATCAGAATATTTAGGGTTAGCCTACACTGCTGTTTACACCTCTAAAAGGAACGTGGAATGCAGTGTTTTTTGTTTTTTTTTACCTAGATCGCATGGAGCAGAATACACTCATTTTTGCTTTTTCAATTTTATAGCATTGCATTTTTAAACGCAACATGTCCTGCTATGTTTCAAGTATCCAGTTAATGTAAATATGCACTAACCTATCTGTAATCTGTGTCAAATGCAAGTGAAGATGCTGATCACATACCTATTATGACATACTATAGGGCACTATGCATAGTTCACATTTTCAGTTAAAATTACACTCCTTTTTTGTTTTACTTAAACTAAGAAAAAAAGTTAATAATGTGTGTTTTTCATGTTAGTACTCTCATATCTCTGGATGTGATTTGTGCCTTATGATCAACATGCCAGCACAGCCTTACCTGGTTCATGCTCCATTCTTGTCCATTGCTTTGTGTATATGATATTGCTATGACAACGTGGGGTGGAACTCAGAGCAGAACGTCACATAAGGATTGCTATTAGTTCATAAAAGATACAATGGCTCCCCCTGCTGGTTACAAGTAATAATTTGCTGCTAAACCCAAAGTATGCAGTATATGTACCTGTGAAAATTCTAGTACTGTTGCTCTTTGACGAGGCTTAAAAATCGGCTTTTTTAATGAGGAAGTAAGCAAAAATGTAAACAGTGGAGTGGCTGTGGATTTAGTATAACTAGAGTTAAAGCAGCTGACATATTTCTCCACAGGCAGCTAATGTGTAATTTTGGGTCCATGGATTTAGACAATCCATTCTGTAAATGGAAATAAAATTGGTTTAAAGAGTAGCAAAAAAGGAATACATTTCAGTTTACCGGTCAGGGCCATTTTTAATATTGATTGGACCCTGGGCAAACATTTCCTTGGGCCCTCCCGAATCCACTGATCAACTATTTTCAGGCAGTGTGTGCTCAATGGACAGCAGCTTTGGGCCCAACAACAATAACTGGGTCCGGGGCAGCTGTCCCTCTTGCCCTGTGTTAACCACTTCAAAAAATACCCCCTTCCTGACCAGAGCACTTTTTGAGATTCGGCACTGCGTCGCTTTAACTGACAGTTGTGCGACGTGGCTCCCAAACTAAATTGACGTCCTTTATTTCCCCCACAAATAGAGCTTTCTTTGGGTGGTATTTGATCACCTCTGCGGTTTTTATTTTTTGCGCTATAAACAAAAGAAACTTCAATTTAGAAAAAAACACATTATTTTTAACTTTTTGCTATAAAAAATATCCCTCAAAAATATATATATATATATATAAAAAAAAAAATTTCCCTCAGTTTAGGCTGATACGTATTCTTCTACATATTTTTGATAAAAAAAATCTCAATAAGCGTTTATTGCACAAAAGTTATAGCGTCTACAAAATAGGGGATGGTTTTATGGCATTCTTATTGATTTTTTTTTGACTAGTAATGGCGGCGATCAGCGAATTTTATCATGACTGCGAAATTATGGCGGACACATCGGACAATTTTGACACATTTTTGGGACCATTGGCATTAATACAGCGATCAATGCTATAAAATTGCATTGATAACTGTAAAAATGTCACTGGCAGCGAAGGGGCTAACCACTAGGTGGCGCTGTAGGGGTTAAGTGTGTCCTAGGGAGTTATTCTAACTGGGGGGAGGGGCTGTGTGTGACACGTCACTGATCAGCGCTCCCGATTACAGGAAGAGCTGATCAGTGACACTGTCACTAGGCAGAAAGGGGAGATGCTTGTTTACATTAGCATCTCACCGTTCTTCCTCAGTGTGAGATGACCACGGGATGGAGCTCTCGGCGGGCGTGCGTGCACCCACAAGCCGCCTCTTAAAGGGCAATGTACAGTTACATTACTCTGCCTGTAAGTGCCCTTCTGCCAACGTATATCGACGTGAGGTGGTCGGAGAGCGGTTAAATACGGCCCTGTTACCGGTCCCTAGATGTAGTGACTGTATTTGTTTTTTTGCCTTTTTTCTTTCTTTTTTTACCTGTTAATCCTTCCAGTAACATATTTCGTGTCTCAGGGTGACTACTCAATCAATGTGCTGTATGTATGGACAGGCTGCTCTCCTGAAATAGACTACAAACATATCCTCTCTTTTATATTACATGGGAGACAAGAAGATAAGTAGTTGACAATGTACTTCTAGCAAGATCAACAGGTAATTTTTTATTTTTTATTATGTTACCTACTATGGCAAGATGTGTTTGCAGCTGCTTTTATGTGATATTTTTTAGCACAAGCACAGTTTTCTTTTTTTTAGGTAATTTTTGTGCTAGCTGAAAAGAGCTAAGCATGAAAAAATAAAACGAATGCAGCCACCACATCTAAGTAGCAGTATATTATAATAGATTACAGTTTTTCGGGGGGTTAGATATACCTTAAAGGAGTTGTAAAGGCAGAAGTTTTTTTTATCTTAATGCATTCTATGCATTAAGATAAAAAACCTTCTGTGTGTAGAAGCTCCCCCAGCACCCCCTTAATTACCTGCCTAAGCTACCTTCTCTCTCCAGCAATGTCCACGATTCCCTCACCCATCCAGGACACTCCTCCTGATTGGCTGTGACAGAGCAGCGGCGCCATTGGATCCCGCAGCTGTCAATCAAACCCAGTCAGCCAATCAGGGGTGAGAGGGGGTGGGGCCAGGTCGAGGTTCTGTGTCTGAATACATACACGGAGCTCTGATTCGGCTTGGGTAACCCCTGTAGCAAGCTGGTGGCTGAGGGGCACTCAAAGAAGGGAGGGGCTAGAGGCCCTGAGAAGAGGAGGATCTGGGCTGCTCTGTGCAAAACCTACTGCAAGTAAAACATGTTTATTTTTTTTTATTTTTTTTTAAATAAGCCTTTACAATCACTTTAAAACCCATAGCAGTGATTAATGATTCATATTTTGAATGGTCTAAAGTTGTTAGTTTAACCTATTTATGAATGATAGAGAGTTTTAGATAAATAGTAGCATTTTTGTGTTTGCAAAAGACAAAATATGTAGTGGAATAAAGTGCCTACAAGATGGATGTCCCTGAATTATAACATGAGCTTAACCCTTTCGCTGCCAGGCCCTGTGCTCCATTTTGTACACTCAGGTGGCCAGACCATTTTAGTAATTTTTGCTTTGCTTTTTTATTTTTCACTGACAGCTTTCAGAATTTGTGAAAGATCCCCTAAACCTGATATTTTCTGAAAGCATATGACCTCTAGAATAAAAAGAAGGTGCTACTGATTTTTTAGACCCTGCGATATTTGTGCATATGTTTGTCAAACCAATATTTCCTGACAGACTCCATGGCAGCAACGTGTGGGTTAAGTCCCGCCTCCACTACCCTATAGGACACTACTCCCATAAATCTTTGCTCCCTGCCTCTGGCCGTGTTCTTTTTTTGTCCTCCTCCGAAGGACCCAGAGGTGGTCTTTCTACCTGAAGATCTATCATCCCCACGATCGAGGTCGGCCGGTCTAAGACTCTGGGTCTGGAAAGTCATATTACTCCGCTAAGCCCTAGCTATTAGCAGGGTATGGAGTGGGCAGTGGAAGAGGCGCTGTGAAGAAGCCCATGTCCTGGCCACTGGCAGGTAGGGATGGCCGAACGGTTCGCCCGGCGGTCGGTTTGCGGCGAATTTCGGCTGTTCGCGGTCCGCCCGATCGGCGGACTATTGCCGCTGTTCGCCCGGCGGACTTCCGTGTTTACTGTGTAAAAGAACTTTGACCTATGATGACACATCCATCATGTGGTACAGGACAGCCAATTGAGACATTACAGCACATGGACACTTGGACATTCCCCCTAACTTATAAATAGACCCAATCCGGCGGCCATTTTACATTCTTTCGTATGTCACTATAGGGAGAGGTTGCTGCGTGGAGCAGGGAGAGACTGCAGTGACCCAAATCGCTAGCTATTAGGTCCACAAAAGTTATTTTAAGGACTGGTATGGTATAGGTGTTAGGTGTAGTTTAGGATATAGGTTTGAGGCACTGCTATTCAAGTCATTGTTGCAGCAGCCTGTCTTTTGTCAGTGTAGAGAGAGGGACAGGACGCTGTGTGCAGCAGGGACAGTCAGTTTAATCATTAGCTGTTACTATTAGGTCCACAAAAGTCCTTTTCAGGACTGGTATGGTAGAGTAGTACAGGATATAGTTTTGAGTGCTATTCAAGTTATTGTTGCAGCAGCCTGTGTTTTGTCAGTTTTAATAGGGACAGGCAGGACGCTGTGTGTGGCAGTGAGGGAGAATGAGTTTAATCAGTAGCTGTTACTATTAGGTCCACAAAGGTTATTTTCAGGACTGGTATGGTAATAGGCTTGTACACGTATAATATTCTTACTTCCAAATATAGAAAGAATATTATACTTGACTGCTGCCCTTCTGCTGCAGTAGTCCTTTATGAGTATAGGGACTGAGGTACACAGTCTGCTATTCCTTAAGGACTGGTATAGGTCCACAATATACAGGGTTGAGGTGCACTACTGCTGACTGCTGTCCTATTCTGCAGCAGTCCTTTATCAGTATAGGGACTGAGGTACAGTCTGCTAATCACAACTTACTAGTTCCACAAAGGTCCTTATAAGGACTGGTAAGGTATAGTGTACTACAGTACATAGGGTTGAGTGAGGTACAGTCTGCTATTCCTTAAGGACTGGTATAGGTCCACAATATATAGGGTTGAGGTGCACTACTGCTGACTGCTGCCCTAATCTGCAGCAGTCCTTTATCAGTATAGGGACAGAGGTACAGTCTGCTAATCACAACCTACTAGTTCCACAAAGGTCCTTATAAGGACTGGTAAGGTATAGTGTACTACAGTACATTGGGTTGAGTGAGGTACAGTCTGCTATTCCTTAAGGACTGGTATAGGTCCACAATATATAGGGTTGAGGTGCACTACTGCTGACTGCTGCCCTATTCTGCAGCAGTCCTTTATCAGTATAGGGACTGAGGTACAGTCTGCTAATCACAACCTACTAGTTCCACAAAGGTCCTTATAAGGACTGGTAAGGTATAGTGTACTACAATACATAGGGTTGAGTGAGGTACAGTCTGCTATTCCTTAAGGACTGGTATAGGTCCACAATATATAGGGTTGAGGTGCACTACTGCTGACTGCTGCCCTATTCTGCAGCAGTCCTTTATCAGTATAGGGACTGAGGTACAGTCTGCTAATCACAACCTACTAGTTCCACAAAGGTCCTTATAAGGACTGGTAAGGTATAGTGTACTACAGTACATAGGGTTGAGTGAGATACAGTCTGCTATTCCTTAAGGACTGGTATAGGTCCACAATATATAGGATTGAGGTGCACTACTGCTGACTGCTGCCCTATTCTGCAGCAGTCCTTTATCAGTATAGGGACTGAGAGTTTTGTCACAGGGTCAATTAAAAAATGACAGGCAGAGGAAGAGGCAGGCCCTTCCGCAGGGGTGGTTGGGGTAGGGCAGGAGCAACAGGCTTGAGCCAAAGTGGGAAGTTGCAGAAGGTGCATTCAATTACTTTAAAGGACGCACCAGACTTGGTTGAGTGGCTCACTCAGCCTTACTCTTCTGCACCCTCCTCATCCTCTCAATCTGCACCCTCTTCTTCACTTTCTGCTATGTGCATCCCCAAAGACACTACCACCAACAACAACACCACCACCACATACCTTCCACTTGAGTCACAGGAATTATTTTCTGATCCATATCAAGACATTTCTGATGCGCAGCCACTCTTGGCATTAAATCAGGAAGAGGAGGTAGCAAGAACCACTACTCAGCAGTCTGACGACAGTACCCAGATTAGCCCAAGGAAGAGGTTGGTCCCCGGTGTTGCTGCCTACTCCGAGATCTCTACTTATAGCGGTGGGGAAGGTGACGTCAATAATGACGTGTCTAGTGATGTCACGTGGGTGCCCACAAGAGAGGAAGAGGAGGGGAGTTCAGAGGGAGATATGGACCAGCAGATAGGGAGGAGAAGCAGGAATAACTTACATTGCACAGTAGGGACAAAGCAGACTGCTAATGTTTCAGGAGCGAGTCATTGACCATGTACGGTCACATCTGGCGCTCCCAGGATGCCGGCACATGGCTCCGCAGTGTGGCCTTTTTTTAACGTGTCCGCTGCTGACAATAGTGTTGCCATCTGTGATCTTTTCAGTCAACGCATTAGTCGCGGTAAGCCCAACACTCACCTAGGGACGACCGCCTTAAGAAGGCACATGAGCAGCCATCACCGAGCCCAGTGGGAGCAGCGGAACACACAAAGCCACACTCCAGGCTCTCACCGTCCAGCCTCGTCTTCTACTTCTCCTTCTCCTCTCTCCTCACAATTGTCCTCCACTCCACCTTCCATCCCGCCAAGCTCACGTTTTTCTGCAAAAAGGCAGGCTTCCGTGGGTCTAATGTTCGAGCGTAAAAAAAATGATGATGCCGGATAACCCTCTTGCCCAACGGTTGACGGCTGGCTTGTCAGAACTGATAGCCCGCTAACTACTGCCATATAAACTGGTTGACTCGGAGGCCTTTTGAAAATTTGTGGCCATTGGAACACCACAATGGAAGGTCCCAGGAAGGAAGTATTTCTCAGAGAAGGGCATCCCAGAGCTATATGGCCATGTTCAGCGGCAAGTGAATGTATCTCTGGCACACAGTGTCGGTGCCAAGATACATATGACCACAGACACGTGGTCTAGCAAACACGGGCAGGGAAGGTATATCACTTTTACTGCCCACTGGGTGAACCTTCTGACGGCCGTCAAGCATGTAACCCGTGGCACCCGTGTAGATTTGGTTTTACCGCCATGAATTGCATGCAGGCCTGGCTCTTCTTCTCCTCCTACTCCATCCTCCTCCCTCTCCTCCTCGGCTGACTCCTCCTTTTCCGCTGCTAGCGTCTCTTCCGCTGCACCGTCCAAGCTCCCCAGAACCTATTCGACATGCCAGGTGAGACGTTGCCATTCCGTGCTGCGTCTGTTGTGCCTGGAAAACAAGAGCCACACTGGCCCGGCACCCCTTTCAACTTTGCTTTCACAGGCAGATCAGTGGCTAACACCGCTCAATTTGACAGTTGGTAAAGTGGTGTGTGACAATGGTGCCAATCTGCTTAGCGCATTGAAACAGGGCAAAATTACGCACGTGCCATGCATGGCACACGTCTTAAACTTGGTCGTGCAGCGATTCGTTGTCAAATACCCTGGGGTCCAGGACATCTTGCGGCAGGCAAGGAAAATCTCAGCCCCTTTCAGAAGATCTTACACGGCCATGGCTCGCCTTGCTGACATTCAGCGGCGACACAATCTGCCGGTCAGACGTCTTATTTGCGATTGCCCGACGTGATGGAACTCAACCTTCTATATGCTTGATAGGCTGCTCCAGCAGAAACGTGCAGTTAACGTCTACTTGTATGAACTCTGCGGCAGAACAGGTTCTGGGGAGCTGGGTTTTTTTTCACCGCGCCAGTGGCTGCTCATGCGCGACGCATGCAGACTTCTGCGACCATTTGAGGAGATCACTGAACTGGTCAGTAGCATCCATGGCGCCATCAGTGACATGGTACCTTATGCCTTCTTTATGGAGCGTGCATTGCGTTGTGTCATTTATCAAGCTGTGGAGGAGCAGGAGCGGGAAGATGAGGAAGTCGCAATGCTGGATGAATTCCCAGGGGGGCCTACTCTATCTGAGACAAGTGAACAACAGGAGTCTGAAGAGGAGTCAGAGGAGGATGATGCCGGGGTGGATGAGGAGGAGCAAGAAGAGCATGCTTTAAACCTTTCTGGGATCCCTGGTGTTGTGCGTGGATGGGGAGAGGAGAATGAAGAGGACGACATTATCCTGGATGATGAGCAGGAGCCAGGCCACCAAACCGCTTCCAGTTTAGTGCAAATGGGGGCCTTCATGCTCCAGTGTTTTAATAGGGACCCCCGTATAAAAAGCATAAGGGTCAAGGACCAGTACTGGGTGGCAACGTACTTAGACCCCCGGTACAAACACAAAATGGTGGAAATGTTACCGGCGTCACAGAGGGCTGTCAGAATGGAGCACTTCCAGGCCTTGCTTTGAGAAATGCTGCATTCTGCTTTTGCGTGCGCTGGCAGAGGAGCAATTCCCACTCCCAGAGAAGGAGTTGCAGGTACCAATCCAACAGTGCCTGCAAGAAGAGGCCGGTTTGAAGATGTGTTACTACTGGGTGGGCAGGCTTGACCTCTGGCCAGAGCTTGCCCAATTGCAATCGAACTGTTGGCTTGCCCCTCGTCCAGTGTCCTGTCCGAAAGGACGTTCAGTGCAGCAGGGGGGATCGTGACCGATAAGCGTACTCGCCTAGCTCACAACAGTGTTAACTACCTCACATTTCTAAAAATGAATGAGGCATGGATCTCGGAGGAATTCAACACATGTGACCAGTAGACCATGTATATGTCTATAAACGATTTTTTTAATTGAGCACACAGACCTTCTATCTTCATTTGGCTCACTTCCTTGTCCAAAAAAAGCACACCATACTATATGCCCGTACCCTCCTGTTTGAAGAGGTTGAGCGGTGTCATATTTCTACTGGGGCTGCTTATTATGAGGTTTGCGAAACGTCCCGTCGGAAGTTCGTCCATCACTACTGGCAGGCAGGCTGCGCATTGGTCGGATAGCCAGCTATTAGCAGGTGACCTGTTTTGCCCCCTGGAAAGTCCGGTGTCATCTTACCTTACCTTCGGCCAAGTGATCGACCGTGGTGGGAGTGGTGAGAGGTTCTATAGTTCATTATGGCAGCAGTTTGTGTATCTTTTATCTGTCCTCGCTTTACCGGTTTGTTTGTATGTGCAGGCATGGCGGCTGGTTCTTCCACGTTCCAGCCGCCGTTCTACTTCCGGGTTTGCGTTCTCGGCCGTCATGCGCGAGTGCGGTTTGAGATTGAGGCTTGGTTTCGCGCATGCGCGATAGCGGCAAATTTCCGCTATTTCGCGCATGCGCACAGGCACGGCGGTGACATCACAGGGGCAGGCTATTTAAACGGGGAATTAGTCTGCAAGCTTTGGGAATGCTTGCGGGCTGTTGCGGTGACTTTCCCCTGCCTCTGTGTTGCATCTATTGGTAAGTGGCATTCTGGGACAGGGTGGCTATCCCTTCCCTGTCCCTTGCACTGATCCCCTTTCATCTTTTCAGCACGTATGGATATCGCTGAGGACATGGATTCTCTACCGCCTGTCTGTGGCCAGCCCTCTCATAAAAGGTATTTTTAATGATCACCTGAAGGTCTGGTGGGGGAGGGGTATATATCTGTTAGCTCTGTCCTGATATCTTGTCTCTTGTAGTTTCTTGTCTTGTTCCTGTTTCAGCCCTTCCAGGTCAGAACAGCATTGCAGCTCTCAGAGGGAGCGACTCCTCCAAACATTACAGTTCCTCCTCAAGATCAGGACACCGTAGTGAGGAACAGTCGCATTCCTCGAGGACTCAATCTAGTCACTCAGCTAGTGCCTGTTGGGGGTGCAGAGCTCTTGTACCGGCAGGAAAATCTTTGTGCGATCTTTGCTACGCCAAGACTTCCAATGAAAGGGGTGACGCAGATCAACAACTTAAAACCCTGGTGGAAAAAGTTGTTAAGGAGTCCCTCAGAAATATTGAAGGCCAGTCCTATGTTCCCCCGGCAGAGCCGCCACTTTCTCCAGGAAGGGAGACTCAGCTGCAGGATACTTGGGAATCCTCTGTGCATAGCCACCCCTCAGCTGCCATATCTGACAGTGACTCAGATGAAAGTGATCCCTGTGTGGGTTTTGATTTCGCTCTACTTCCTCCTCTGGTCAGAGCTGTTAGAGAGACACTGAACTGGGAAGATTCTGTGGCTGCTCCTTCCAAACAGAGAAAATTCTTTAAGCAATTAACCACTTGCCGACCGCCGCACGCCGATGTACGTCGGCAGAATGGCATGGGCAGGCATATTGGCGTACAGGTACGTCCATGCCTTCCCGTGGGTGGGGGGCCCGATCGGTCATATTCCGTGCAGGAGCGATCCGGGATGAGGGGGCTGCCATTCATTCATGGCCACCCCCTCGCGATCGCTCCTGACGAATGAAATCACAGGCAGAGGAAGTGATGTAATCTCTCCTCGTGTGGGTCTTTTTCATTCCGGCACCGAGGAGAGAGGATCAGTGAGTTGCACCTAACACTACACTACACAATAGAACATGCCAGGCACACTTTCACCCCCTGCTTCACCCCCCCAATCACCCCGGCACCCCCAGTCACAGTGACACCAATTGCATTTTTTTTTTTTTATTATTGCATTGGTGTCATTTGTGACTGCAATAACTGTTAGGGCAGTTAGGGTTAGCCCCCTTTAGGTCTAGGGTACCCCCCTAACCCCCCAATAAAGGTTTAACCCCGTGATCACCCCCCGTCGCCAGTGTCACTAATAAGCAATCGTTTTTCTGATCGCTGTATTAGTGTCACAGGTGACGCTAGTTAGGCAGGTAGGTATTTAGGTTTGCCGCAGCTTTTTATAGCGTCAGGGACCCCCATATACTACAGTATAAAGCCCCCTGATTGCCCCCTAGTTAACCATTTCACCAGTGATCACCATATAACTGTTACAGGTGACGCTGGTTGGTTAGTTATTTTTTTATAGTTTCAGGGCACCCGCCATTTATTATCTAATAAAGGTTTAACCCCCTGATCACCCGGCGGGTGATATAAGTTTGAGGGTCAGATAGGGTCTGCGTCGCCCCAGGCAGCGTCAGGTTAGTGCCAGTACCGCTAACACCCACGCGCAAAGCATACACCTCCCTTAGTAATATAGTATCTGAACAGATCAATATCTGATCTGATCAGATCTATATTAGCGTCGCTAGCAGTTTAGGTTTCCCAAAAACGCAATGTTAGTGGGATCAGCCCAGATACCTGATAGCACTTGCGTTTAGCCCCTCCGCCAAGCCCAGCCCAGCCCAGCCCACCCAAGTGCAGTATCGATCGATCACTGTCACTTACAAAACACAACACACATAACTGCAGCGTTCACAGAGTCAGGCTTGATCCCTGCAATCGCTAACAGTTTTTTTGTAGCATTTTGATACAGTCGCTGACAGCCTAGGGGCTTTTTTACCTGTGAGTCTCACTAGTGTAACCCTAAATTTAGAGCCCAAAATGGCAAAGCAATAGTGAAGAGGCCTACACGTTTCTGAGCATGACAGATAGTGAAGAGGAAGTCACTCATCTGTCAGAGTCAGGCTCAGAATACGATCCTGTAGAGGACAGCGGCTCCATGACAGATAGCTCTGACGACGGAGATGAGGTCCCTGTTAAGGGCAGGCGTACCCGATCCCGAACTTCTTCTGTTGTTGAGGTGCAGGAACCGCAGGTCCCTCGTATGGAGCAGGGACGTACTAGAGCCGCTCATCCTTCTGGTGAACTGGCAAGCACCAGTGGCCTAGTACACCCTGGATGTACATCCAGCACTGCAGTAGCACGTGGTGACGTGGCGAGTCCCATAAGTGCAGTTCAAGCTGGCGAGGTGGCAAGCACAAGTAGTGTCCAGCTGCCACCAAGACGAAGACAAAGACAGGCCTGTCGTACCCATAGTGCCCTTCCTGCAGAATTCGCCAATCCTGATTGGGTGCCCACCACTTCTGCAGAACCCATACCTCCCCCATTCACTGGGCAACCTGGCATTAACGTGGAAACAGTTGATTTTACGCCACTTGATTTTTACTCACTGTTTTTCACCGAAGATCTCTATAGATCTATTGTGGACCAAAGAAATTTGTACGCTGGTCAACACATCGCCACTATTCCCCAGTCTGCCCTTGCCAGACATTGGAAACCAATTACGGTTTCCGAATTTAAGATCTTTCTGGGCCTCTCCCTCAACATGGGCATAACCAAAAAGACTGAGTTGCGGTCATATTGGTCCACTGACCCAATTCACCATATGCACGTGTTCTCTGCTTCCATGTCCAGGGCACGACACGAGCAGATTTTGCGGTTCATGCACTTTAACGACAATGAACTCTGTCGTCCTCGTGGAGACCCTGCATACGATCGGCTCTACAAAATTCGGCCCCTCATAAACCACTTCAACCAATGTTTTGCAGACTTGTTTACTCCCCATCAAGTTGTCTGCGTTGATGAGTCCATGATTAAGTTTTCTGGTCGCTTGTCATTCAAACAATACATTCCCAACAAGCGTTACAGATACGGGGTCAAGGTGTATAAGCTCTGTGACAGGGCCACAGGCTATACACGTAGTTTTATGGTTTATGAGGGTAAAGATAGTCACGTAGAGCCGGAGAACTGCCCTGACTACATAGGAAGCGCTGGCAAGATAGTGTGGGACATGGTGTCACCCTTATTCGGAAAGGGGTACCATTTATATGTGGACAATTATTATACGAGCGTGCCACTGTTTAGTCACTTGTTTGATCAGCAGATTGGAGCATGTGGCACCGTGTGACCTAATCGCCGGGGCTTTCCCCAGCGGCTTGTAGATTCTCGTCTTAGGCTGGGGGAGAGAGCCTGCTTGCGGTGTAATAATTTGCTCGCTATGAAGTGGAGGGATAATAAGAATGTTTTCGTTCTTACCTCCCTTCATGCAGACACGACGGTCCAAATTCATACGGCGACTGGTGTTGTGGAAAAACCCCTCTGTGTCCACAAATATAATCAAAATATGGGAGGGGTGGACCTCAATGACCAGTTGTTGGCGCCGTACCTAGTTGCCCGTAAGGCCAGACGCTGGTACAAAAAAGTGTCTGTTTATTTATTCCAATTGGCCATGCTGAATGCTTGTGTGCTACACAAAGCTTCAGGACGGACTGGATCCTTCCTTAAATTCCAGGAGGATATTGTCAGAGCCCTTCTGTATCCAGACGGTGCTCCACCTCACCTTCCCCAACCAAATGCAGTATGCCGGCTGCATGAGAGGCATTATCCTTATGTCCTCCTGAGTACCCCTACCCAACGAGCCCCCCAAAGAAAATGTTGTGTCTGCAGAAAGCGCGGATATAGGCGTGACACCCGTTATTATTGTCCCCTCTGTCCTGACAATCCTGGTCTTTGCATTGGTGAATGTTTTGAACGCTACCATGAACTAGTTGAGTTTTAGAGTAGGGTACAGCATTGCACAGTCTAGGCACACGTTCACAGGGTCTCCCAAGATGCCATCACATTATGAGAGACCCAAACCGCTGGAACCGTTACAACAGAACTGTTAAAGTTACATAAAAAAGTGTATAAAAAAAAAAAGTAAAAAAAAATAAAATAAAAAAATATATAAAATAAAAAAACAAAAATAGTTGTCGTTTTATTGTTCTCTCTCTCTCTATTCTCTCTCTATTGTTCTGCTCCTTTGTACTGTATTCTATTCTGCAATGTTTTATTGTTTTCAGGTACGCCATTCAGCTGTAGCGTGGATTTATTTATCTTGACAGCAACAGCGTTTGCTCCCACGATACATAAAGCCTTGACTCCAGCGCTGTTGGAGGTGATCTCACCACCACAGTTAAAAAAAAGAGCATATATGCCGAAGCATGGGGGTAGCAGGGGTGGAGGAGCGATTTTCTCCTACCTTTTGCGGGAGGATGCCCCCATGCTTCGGCATATATATATTTTAGAAACAGGTTGCGTTAAATGTGTTATTTTTTGCTATTTTTTTTTTGTATTTGCTTTGCAGGTATGGTAAGTCCTACTGTTATACTGTTATGTTACTTTGTTTTATTGTTGACCATCATTTGCTTAGCAGGTACGCCATTCAGCTGCAGCGCGGATTTATTTATCTTGACAGCAACAGCGTTTGCTCCCACGATACATAAAGCCGTGACTCCAGCACTGTCGGGGGTGATTTCACCACCACAGTTAAAAAAAGAGCATATATGCCGAAGCATGGGGGCAGAAGGGGTGGAGGAGCAATTTGCTCCTAACTTTTGCGGCATATATAAATGGTGCATGTATGCCCACCATTAGAAGTGGGTGGATGAAGGGAGGTATTCTAATGGTGGGCATACCCACCGATCAATATTTTTTTTTTCGTTCAGCCCACAGGCTGCATGAAAATAAAATGACAATATATGCCCAACCAGTTCCAGCAACATACTGGTATGTTGCTGGACTTTGAGTGCTTATACCAGAATGATGCCTGCAGGTTTAGGTATCATCTTGGTATCATTCTTTTCAGCCAGCGGTCGGCTTTTATGTAAAAGCAATCCTAGCGGCTAATTAGCCTCTAGACTGCTTTTACAAGCAGTGGGAGGGAATGTTCCCCCCCCCCCCACCGTCTTCCATGGTTTTCTCAGGCTCTCCTGTCCCAACAGGGAACCTGAGAATGCAGCCAGTGGTTCCGCCAGCTGACCATAGAGCTGATCAGAGACCAGAATGGCTCCAAACATCTCTATGGCCTAAGAAACCGGAAGCTATGAGCATTTCATGACTTAGATTTTGCAGGATGTAAACAGCGCCATTGGGAAATTGGGAAAGCATTTTATCACACCGATCTTGGTGTGGTCAGATGCTTTGAGGACAGAGGAGAGATCTAGGGTCTGATAGACCCTAATTTTTTCAAAAAAGAGTACCTGTCACTACCTATTGCAATCATAGGGGATATTTACATTCCCTGAGATAACAATAAAAATGATAAAAAAAAAAAAAAAAAGCAAAATAAATAATAAAAAACAAAAACAAAAAAAAAAAACACCCCTGTCCCCCCCTGCTAAGGCGCAACGTCGAACGCAAGCGTCGGTCTGGCGTCATATGTAAACAGCAATTGCACCATGCATGTGAGGTATCACCGCGAAGGTCAGATCGAGGGTACTAATTTTAGCAGTAGACCTCCTCCGTAAATCTAAAGTGGTCACCTGTAAAGGCATTTACAGGCAACGCTGCACATTTCTGCGCAATTTTAAAGCGTGTCATGTTTGGTATCCACGTACTCGGCCTAAGATCATATTTTTTATTTCATCAAACATTTGGGCAATATAGTGATTTTTAGTGCATTAAAATTTAAAAAAGTGTGTTTTTTCCCCAAAAAATTCGTTTGAAAAATCGCTGTGCAAATACCGTGTGAAAAAAAATGAAACACCCACCATTTTAATCTGTAGGGCCTTTGCTTTAAAAAAAATACTTAATGTTTGGGGGTTCAAAGTAATTTTCTTGCAAAAAAAAATATTTTTTCACGTAAACAAAAAGTGTCAGAAAGGGCTTTGTCTTCAAATGGTTAGAACAGTGGGCGATGTGTGACATAAGCTTCTAAATGTTGTGCATAAAATGCCAGGACAGTTCAAAACCCCCCCAAATGACCCCATTTTAGAAAGTAGACACCCCAAGCTATTTGCTGAGAGGCATGTCGAGTCCATGGAATATTTTATATTTTGACAAAAGCTGTGGAAAAAATACATTATTATTTTTTTTTTATTTTTTTTTGCACAAAGTTGTCATTAAATGATATATTGCTCAAACATGCCATGGTTATATGTGAAATTACACCCCAAAATACATTCTGTTGCTTCTCCTGAGTACGGGGATACCACAAGTGTGAGACCTTTTGTGAGCCTAACCGCGTACGGTACCCCAAAATCCAAGCACCACCTTCAGGCTTTCTAAGGGTGTAAATTTTTGATTTCATTTGCTGCCTATCACAGTTTCGGAGGCCATGGAATGCCCAGATAGCACAAAATCCCCCCAAGTGACCCCATTTTGGAAAGGAGACACCCCAAGCTATTTGCCGAGAGGTATGGTGAGTATTTTGCAGACCTTGATTTTTGTCATAAAGTTTTGAAAATTGAAAAAAGAAAAAATATATACATTTTTCTTTTTTTTCTTCATTTTCAAAAACAAATGAGAGCTGCAAAATACTCACCATGCCTCTCGGCAAATAGCTTGGGGTGTCTACTTTTCAAAATAGGGTCATTTGGGGGGTGTTTGTGCCATCTTGGCTTTTTATGGCCTTCAAAACTGTGATAGGTAGTGAGGCGTGAAATCAAAAATTTACGCCCTTATAAATTCTGAAGGTGGTGCTTGGATTTTGGGGCCCCGTACACGGCTAGGCTCCCAAAAAGTCCCACACATGTGGTATCCCTGTACTTAGGAGAAGCCGCAGAATTTATTTTGGGGTGTGATTCCACATATGCCCATGGCATGTTTGAGCAATCTATCATTTAGTGACAACTTTGGGCAAAAAAAAATTAAAATAAAAAAAGTTTGTCATATTCCCGCAACTTGTGGTAAAATATAAAATATTCCATGGACTCAACCTGCCTCTCAGAAAATAGCTTAGGGTGTCTACTTTCCAAAATGGGGTCATTTGGGGGGGGGGGGGGGTTTGTGCCATCTTGGCATTTTATGGCCTTCAAAACAGCGATAGGTAGTGAGGAGTGAAATTAAAAATTTACGCCCTTAGAAATCCTGAAGGTGGTGCTTGGATTTTGGGGCCCCGTACGCGTCTAGGCTCCCAAAAAGTCCCACACATGTGGTATCCCCGTACTCAGGAGAAGCAGCAGAATTTATTTTGGGGTGTGATTCCACATATGCCCATTGAATGTGTGAGCAATATATCGTTTAGTGACCATTTTGGGCAAAAAAAAAAAAAGTTTGTCATATTCCCGCAACTTGTGGCAAAATATAAAATATTCCATGGACTCAATATGCCTCTCAGCAAATAGCTTGGGGTGTCTACTTTCTAAAATGGGGTCATTTGTGGGGGGGTTTGTGCCATCTTGGCATTTTATGGCCTTCAAAACTGTGATAGGTAGTGAGGAGTGAAATTACAAATGAATGCCCTTAGAAATCCTGAAGGCGGTGCTTGGATTTCGGGGCCCCGTACGCGGCTAGGCTTCCAAAAAGTCGACCACATGTGGTATCCCCGTACTCAGGAGAAGCAGCAGAATGTATTTTGGGGTTTATATCGCAAAAAATAAAAATCTGAGTCAGTCAAATACCTTTAAAATAAAGCTCTATTTGTGGGAAAAAAAGGACGCAAATTTTGTTTGGGTACAACATTGCATGACCGCGCAATTACCAGTTAAAGCAGCGCAGTGCCAAATTGTAAAAAGACCTCTGGTCATTGACCAGCAAAATGGTCCGGTCTGAAAGTGGTTAAAGAAGGAACGGATTAATTTTCCTTTTATCTCTGAGCTAGGTGAGATTATCACAGATGAATGGGGCAAGGTGGAGAAGAAAAATTCCATGCTGTCTAAGGTTTCGAAACTCTATCCTTTCAATGAAGAAGAGGTGAAGCATTTGGAGTCGGCGCCGTTGGTAGACGCAGCAGTCATGAGGCTGGTGAAACATGTCACACTTCCCTTAGAGGATACTGTTTCTTTTAAAGATGTTCTGGACAGACGGATTGACGCTGATTTGAAGAGAGTGTATCTCACAGCAGGAATGGCCTGTAAGCCAGCGTTAGCTCTGGCTGCTATGTCCAAAGCAATGGAGGTATGGACGGATAGTGTAGATGAGACGCTTAGGAATATCTCTGAAGATACGGCTAAGAGCTCGCCTATCCAAGAACTTAGGCTGGCCTCCACCTTTCTTGGGGAGGCCTCTATCGACATCATACGCCTGGTGGCTTGGGTGATGCTTTCTTCTGTTACGGCCAAACGGACTCAGGTCAGAGACAGCAGAAGTGATAGCCATAATCCCTTATTGGCCCAACAGACCCTGGTTTCTGCTTCTGTGTCAGGGATCCAATTCCTTTACCATCCAGACCAGACCTTCTGTCTCAAGGGTCGAGATTACATCCTTGCCCGGATCACCTGCACCTAAAGGCTTGGTTTTTGAAAGGGGACGATTGAAGGCTTTAGGCTGTCCTGAAGAAGTCATTCCCCCTCTTCTTAGTGCATGAAGAAGTAGTACCAACCGGGTATATGAGAGAATTTGGGCGAAGTTTACAAATCACTTGTCTTCAAGGTCCAGTTCCTGTAATACCCTGGCAGTCCGGGACGTTTTAAGCTTTTTACAATCAGGATTGGATATCTCCCTTTCGGTTAGTTCTCCATGGGTCCAGGTATCAGCAATTTCAGCTTTTTCTGGAGTCGCATGGGCCAATCATCCCTTGGTCCAACAATTTTTCAAAGGAGCAGTCAGGCTTAGGCCACAAAGGAAGCCTAGATTCCCCAAATGGGACCTTCCATTGGTTCTAGATTTCTTCTCTCAACTTGACAAAACGCTCTCAGTCAGGGAATTAACCCTTAAAACCTCTTTTTTGGTAGCCATAACTTCGGCAAAGAGAATCTCCGAAATTCAGTCTCTAGGTGCAAAGGAACCTTTTCTCACCTTCTTTCCAGATAGGGTAGTCCTAATTCCGATGTTGGGGACAAATCCCAAGGTTACCTCTGTTTTCGATGAAAACCAGGAAATCACTCTTCCTACCTTCAATTCTGCTGGAAGTCCGGATCCACATCCACTCGATTTGGGAGTTATTTTAAAACAATATCTGGATGTTACAGTTTCTTTTCGTCAATCTGACTTCCTCTTTGTGTTATTTAACGGGAAAAATAGAGGCGCTAAGGCCTCCGTTAGATCCATCACTGCTTGGGTGGTCCAGGCAATCCAATGGGCTTATAGAGAGAAGGGCTTGGCTCCTCCTGAGGCGGTTACAGCTCACTCTACCAGAAGTCTCTCAACCTCATGGGCGGCTTTGCGTCATGTTGCGCCTGATGTAATCTGCAGAGCGGCCTCCTGGTCTTCAATTTATACCTTCATATCTCACTATTGTGTTGAGCCAGCATCTTTATCCTCTGTTGATTTTGGTTTGAAAGTCCTGTCGGCTGACAGTGTTAAATAAATCTTTTTGTTCAGCATTTTGCCCACCCGGGTGTGTTTGGCAAGTTATTTCCCACACGTTGCTGCCATGGAGTCTGTCAGGAAAATGGAAAATTCCTATCAAAATACTTAACGTAATTTTCCTTTCCCGATGGACTTCATGGCAGCAGGAGTTCCCTCCCAAATGGCTGGAGTAGGCTAGTTACCGAACACGGCCAGGGGCAGGGAGCAAAGATTTATGGGAGTAGTGTCCTATAGGGTAATGGAGGCGGGACTTAACCCACACGTTGCTGCCATGGAGTCCATCAGGAAAGGAAAATTACGGTAAGTATTTTGATAGGAGTTTTCCATTATTCGCCAAAAATACACTAAAACCATTATTAGCAGGTAAAAACACAGCTAATTTTACAAAATTCCTGCTAAATCCCTACTAAATATAAAAGCTTAATCTGTATGGATTTAATAAATAACAAAAAGTAAAAAAATTTACATTGCATATTTCTGCAAAATGGTGAAAATCGAACATACGCAAAAAATTTAAATATCCCAATTTTTATAAAAATCTGAAAGTTTTCAACTTTTCTTTATAACTTTCCGAATTTGTGAAAGACCCCCAAAACCATATATTTTCTGAAAGCATATGACCTCTAGAATAAAAAGAAGGTGCTACTGATTTTTTAGACCCTGCGGTATTTGTGCAAATGTTTATCAAACCAATATATATTCATAAAAAATACACTAAAACCATTATTAGAAGATTAAAACACAGCAAATTTTACAAAAGTCCTGCTAAATCCCTACTAGATATAAAAGCTTAACTTGTGTGGAGTTAATAAATAACAAATATTTGTACATTTTAAATTGCGCCTTTTTGCAAAATGGTAAAAATCGAACGTACCCAAAAATTTCTCTAAAAATCTGGAGGTTTTCATTTTTTACTTACAGCTTTCAGAATTTGAAAAGAACCCTCAAACTAGACATTTTCTAAAAGCACATGACCTGTAAAAAAAGTGCTGCTGATTTTTTTTGGCCCCGCAATAATTGCACAAATGTTCATCATATCACTATTTTCACAAAAAATACACTAAAATCAATAATATTGCACATAAATACAACATAACTTACAAAATTCCTGCTAAAATAGTACTAAAGCATCATTCACATGTGGCATACTAAAGTGAATGCCCATGGGGGCCATGTTTACCCACACAGGGATGCACAGGTGTTCTGTGCATCCTCGTACAGACAGTCCCATTTATGTAAATTGGGATGCAACGGCTGCATAGGCATAGCTGCTGTTCCCAATATGGGTACATGACCCCGAATGCAGATAGTGTGAGCTCAGTGACATGCATGTAGACCTACATGGATGTAAAATTGGGAGCAACAGCTCTCTTTGTGCAGGTGCTACATCCCAAATGACATAAATTGGACTGCCTGCACAGAGATGCATGGAACACCTGTGCATCCCTGTAAAGGTACGCTGTGTATGCCCTGTGTGAACAAGGCCTTAGGCCCCTTTCACACAAGCAGATTGGTCAGGTCTGCCTGTCCATTTTTCAGACGGGCCCAATCGGACCTTACCATAGTAAGATGTGTCCGCTCTCCATCAGCGGAGCAGACATGGACCTGTCATCCGCCTGCTCAGCGGGGATTAGCAGACAGATCTCCGCTAAGCAGGTGGATCTGCTTGACAGAGTCCACTCCATATGAAAGGGGTCTTACCATGAACAGCCAGTCCATTAAGTGTGCTGGGGCATGCAGCCCCCCCCCCCCCCGCAGGGCACTGGACTCATACGTTTATGAGCTGTTTTTTTCAAGCCACATGACTAGAGCCCAAAGCTCTAATTGGCTTGAAAAAAGTGGGGCTCAGGGGGTGCAGAGCATTGCACCTCAAACCCACGCACTTGTGACAATAGTGAATTAATATCCATATAATATCCAATAATGGCCAGTCAGGATGGATCATGTTTGTCTGGAAGGAGAAGCTGAGGTATTCGCGGAGGGGTGAGGGTCCGTCACTGTGGAGGGGTGAGTGCGGGCGGACCTGGGGGCTCTTACTATGTTTATGTTTCTTGTTTTTTTTACTGTCATTTTTTTTTTAGCTTTTTGGGGGGACGGGTATTTGGTGAGAAATCAGAGGTCTAAATGGACCTCTTTTTTTTGAGACAGAGAAAGGGACTGAAGATAGTCCCTTTTCTCTGTATCACATTACTTGAATGAATGAAGAATCTGTATAGAGAGTCCATTCATTTTGAAAATGACAGTCTGGTGCATTGTAACACTCGCGGTTACAATATATCAGCTGTCAGTGTCAGTGGGCATGCGCCCTCTCTTCTACAGGGGGAGTTTAGTAAACACATGTTTACCAAGCCCCCACCAGCCCCTACTTCACTTTCACCCAGCGCGCCCCCCCCCCCCTCCTAGGGGAAGGAGAGATGTCGCTCAGAGCGGCCATGGATTGGGGGGTGATTTGACTGGCGGGGGAGACAAATCTGGACTCCCTCAAGCCCCATGAAGCACCTGAAGCTGGCAGGAGTGGAAGAGGAAGGATGCCGGCTAATGATGGTGGCTGCGGGGAGCGGGTTTGCGAGGGGGGGTCAGATCAGGTGGAGAGAGGTAATCAGTGCTGGGGATGAAGAACAAGGGTGAAGGGGATAGGAGAGGAGAGCGGGGGGGGGGGCAGTTTTAGATGGAAGGGTGCAGCAGGGATGGAGGGCAGGGGGCAGGAAAGCGGCGGCATTTGTGAGGGGCATTAGGGGTTAATAACTCTGATCAGCAGGTTGTAATCTGTTGATCAGAGTTATAGAATTGTTCAGCTGAGTCTGCTGAACAATTATGATATAAGCTTATAGTCATTGAAGTGGCCATAAGCTTATAAGAGAGAGACAAAGGAGGTCCATATGCGGTACTGACTTGGCCTGCGGGAACTTCTGTAGGTCTTGGCAGTGAAAAGGTTAAAGCATTAGTAAACTTGCTATTAAAAAAATCATGAGCCTCGGGTGGTTTAAGCCATATTGTGCTAGTATGCCTCGCATACTAGTACATTATGAAATACTTACCTCAAAACAAAGCCCTCCAGCAGTGCGCTGTCACCACTGACAGGGGCCAGGGCTTACATCTTTACCCTTGTCTTCCTTCTGGGTTCACATGCTGCGGCCACTTGATTGGCTGAGCCGCAAAGATGCCTGCGAGAGTCATGGTTTACGGGACAGAGCTCTGAAGTGTGTTTCTGATCTGAAATAGTGATGGACGAACTTCCGACGGGACGTTTCGGGAACGCGAAACGCGAACACGTCCGATAGTTCGTGAACCGTAACGTTCGTGGCGGGCCCCATTGACTTCAATGGGAGGCGAACTTTACAAACCTACAGGTCAAATTTGCAGCCACAAAATAATTACTAGCTGTGCACACATAGTCCCACCACATGGCCAATGACATAACACATGTATGAGGTGAATCTGGGATCGACAACTACAAGAATTCTTTTTTTATATGTGAAATTGTGACAATTCAGGACTGTGGAGCGCATGAAGGCAATGGAGGAGAGGGAAGGTCAGGGTAGGCAAAGAAGAGGGTGCAGGAGATGATCAACCGCACCGTGATAGAGAGCACTGACATCAGCAGC
Source organism: Lithobates pipiens (assembly GCF_037356315.1). Taxonomy (NCBI): domain Eukaryota; kingdom Metazoa; phylum Chordata; class Amphibia; order Anura; family Ranidae; genus Lithobates; species Lithobates pipiens. The sequence goes on along the minus strand of NW_027507748.1, from coordinate 280,887,781 downwards.
GTGACATACAGCAATGACACCTGCACCGTGATAGAGTGATCTGACACCAGCACCGTGATAGAGAGCACTGACATCAGCAGCGTGACATAAAGCACTGACACCAGCACAGTGATATACAGCACTGACACCAGCACGTGATATACAGCACTGACACCTGCACCGTAAGCAGCCCCAGGAGGAAGTCAGCATAGCACAGGGATGGTGGGAGCCCCTCATAATGAGCATAGCACAGGGATGGTGAGGGCCCCTCATAATATGCACAGCAGAGGTACAGCCCCAGGAGTAAGTCAGCATAGCACAGGGATGGTGAGAGCCCCTCATAATAAGCAGCCCCAGGAGGAAGTCAGCACAGCACAGGGATGGGGGGAGCCCCTCATAATGAGCATAGCACAGGGATGGTGGGAGCCCCTCATAATGAGCATAGCACAGGGATGGTGGGAGCCCCTCATAATGAGCATAGCACAGGGATGGTGGGAGCCCCTCATAATATGCACAACAGAGGTACAGCCCCAGAAGTAAGTCAGCATAGCACAGGGATGGTGGGAGCCCCTCATAATAAGCAGCCCCAGGAGGAAGTCAGCACAGCACAGGGATGGTGGGAGCCCCTCATAATGAGCATAGCACAGGGATGGTGGGAGCCCCTCATAATGAGCATAGCACAGGGATGGTGGGAGCCCCTCATAATATGCACAGCAGAGGTACAGCCCCAGAAGTAAGTCAGCATAGCACAGGGATGGTGGGAGCCCCTCATAATAAGCATCCCCAGGAGGAAGTCAGCACAGCACAGGGATGGTGGGAGCCCCTCATAATGAGCATAGCACAGGGATGGTGGGAGCCCCTTATAATGAGCATAGCACAGGGATGGTGGGAGCCCCTCATAATAAGCAGCCCCAGGAGGAAGTCAAGTATGTGCAAGTATTTTATACGTGTATTACACAACTATATACTGCACACCAAATAGTACACCTATACCAGTCCTTAAGGACCTTTGTGGAACTAGTAGGTTGTGATTAGCAGACTGTACCTCACTCAACCCTATATACTGTAGTACACTATACCTTACCAGTGCTTATAAGGACCTTTGTGGAACTAGTAGGTTGTGATTAGCAGACTGTACCTCAGTCCCTATACTCATAAGGGACTGCTGCAGAATAGGGCAGCAGTCAGCAGTAGTGCACCTCAACCCTATATATTGTGGACCTATACCAGTCCTTAAGGATTAGCAGACTGTACCTCACTCAACCCTATATACTCTAGTACACTATACCTTACCAGTCATTATAAGGACCTTTGTGCAACTAGTAGGTTGTGATTAGCAGACTGTACCTCACTCAACCCTATATACTGTAGTACACTATACCTTACCAGTCCTTAGAAGGACCTTTCTGCAACTAGTAGGTTGTGATTAGCAGACTGTACCTCAGTCCCTATACTGATAAAGGACTGCTGCAGAATAGGGCAGCAGTAGTGCACCTCAACCCTATATTGTGGACCTATACCAGTCCTTAAGGATTAGCAGACTGTACCTCACTCAACCCTATATACTCTAGTACGCTATACCTTACCAGTCCTTAGAAGGACCTTTGTGCAACTAGTAGGTTGTGATTAGTAGACTGTACTTCAGTCCCTATACTCATAAAGGACTACTGAAGCAGAAGGGCAGCAGTCAAGTATAATATTCTTTCTATATTTGGAAGAAAGAATATTATAGGTGTACAACCCTATTACCATACCAGTCCTGAAAAGGACCTTTGTGGACCTAATAGTAACAGCTACTGATTAAACTGACTGTTCCTCACTGCCACACACAGCTTCCTGTCTGTCCCTATTTAAACTGACAAAACACAGGCTGCTGCAACAATAACTTGAATAGCACTCAAAACTATATCCTGTACTACTTTACCATACCAGTCCTGAAAAGGACTTTTTTGAACCTAATAGTAACAGCTAATGATTAAACTGACTGTCCCTCTCTGCAACACACAGCGTCCTATCTGTCCCTATCTGCACTGAGAAAAGACAACCTGCTGCAACAATGACTTGAATAGCAGTGCCTCAAACCTATATCCTGAACTACACCTATACCATACCAGTCCTTAAAAGAACTTTTGTGGACCTAATAGCTAGCGATTTGGGTCACTGCAGTCTCTCCCTGCTCCACACATCAACCTCTCCCTATAGGGACATACGAAAGAATGTAAAATGGCCGCCGGATCGGGTCTATTTATAAGTTAGGGGGAATGTCCAAGTGTCCATGTGCTATAATGTCTCAATTGGCTGTCCTGTACCACATGATGGATGTGTCATCATAGGTCAAAGTTCTTTTACACAGTAAACACGTAAGTCCGCCGGGCGAACAGCGGCAATAGTCCGCCGATCAGGCGGACCGCGAACAGCCAAAATTCGCCGCAAACCGACCGCCGGGCGAACAGTTCGGCCATCCCTAATCTGGAATTCTATAGTTGGTTTTAGTTCAGGGCTTAATAACCAGTATAAGCTAGGGCCAGGTTAGGCATCTAACAACCCCTTCTGGTAGTTAGAGATCCGTTTGTATGGCAGATTAGGTGCCACTAGGGACTAAGCGCAGAGTAGATTGTAGGCTGACTCTGAGTTCAAGTGCCACACCACGTTTTCTGTTGGTGAAAAGCTGCATTCCAGGATGGTTGGACAATGGCTGGAGAATCTCCCCATCACTGCAGATCTTATCTTCAAACCTGACTCCAAGATAAATGCTGCATTGTGATCATCCTCAGGGGCCCCTGCAACGGGACTTTGCTGGGTATATGTGCACAATTTCACCAAGACTCTTGTTGGGACCTTTGCTAATGTTTGTACAATGGATGTATGTATTATAAAGCTTGTATTACTGCCATACTGGTGTGCATCTATGCACTTATAGTTAATTTTTTATGCTGATTGCATTAGTTCCCCTGCTCCTAATCACTTTGATTAGATTACTGGTAATTTCCCAGGAAAGGAATCCCATGTTTTCACAGAGGCCCTGTCTTGGGTAGAAGTTCTGCCAAATTTATTGTCAAACCTACTCTTCTACTTTGTGAATGTTCTGGTTCTCTTATTTACCTACAGGTTTTGTGCAATACAGTATCCTGTTTGGGGAGTTCCATTTGTCATAAACCCCCTTCCTGTAAAAGAGGGCTAAAGCTGTATTAAACCCAAAAGGAAACATTTATTATATTGCAGTTTACCAATTCTGAGATGTGATGGCTGCATTTGTTTTCTTTGCTAGGCTTTCTTTCTTTCACCTGGTGATCTGACAAATTCGTTTTTTTTTTTTCAACAGAATAAGCTGTTCTGCAGATGTAGCAGTTAGAGGGTTGAGACAAACCATTTACCATTGACAGGGGTGCTTACAATGGTCTGCTTTTATTTATGTAAAATGTTTATCCCCAAAGGAAAAAAACAAAACTATTTGCAGTAAATGTTTAAAATAGTGTTAGCAGGAGTTTGTCTTCAATGTGTTAGTGTATTTAAATCTGTGAATCTAATACTACCCCCCCCCCCCCCCCCCCCCCAGATTAACAATGCTCCTGTCCAAAGGTATCTCTGTGCTCCTTTGTCCAGAGCAGTTTTGCCAACCTACCAGATTGAAATTTACTGGCACAACACCCAAAATTTCCTAGCACAGCCAAGTTTTTACTGGCATTGCCAAAAGTTACTAAATTACAGTGCAAATTTTAGTATTTAGGCTACAAACAAGTACAATATGCAATTAGCAATGTGATTTAAGGTAGATATTAGGGCAAAAAATATATTTCTTATTTTATTTTCGATATAGTAAGTAGCTCAGGGGCAGGACTCAGGAGGGCAAGACATTAGAATAGGAAGGCACACACACATGAAGTTGACTCTTGGTCTCTTCAGACCACATCAGTCTAAACAGCACTCACAATACCGCTCCCAACCTGCCCTGCTCTTGTCCTGCAGATCCACACACAAGGCTCTGACCGCTCTTCTTGACTCCCTTGCACCAAGACATCACAGGACACTGTAGCAGGAACTCGGATGGTCTCGGCCGGCTCTGGACCGAGCCGAACATCACAGCCATATTTTTTACTCGCAAATTTTTCTTTTTACTGGCAGGAGAAAATTGCCTGTTTTTAACTTGCTGCCAGTAAAAATACTGACGGTTGGCAACACTAACACTGGTCCAGAGTGTAGGCACTCAAATACAGGAGGTGTGTTTCTGGCAGAATCACCAGGTTACATAGTTATATAGTTGGTGAGGTTGAAAAAAAGACTTGAGTCCATCAAGTCCAACCTGTGTATTGGTTTTTATGTTAATAGTACATTGTATATCTCTGTATGTTGTGGTCGTTTAGGTGCCCATCCAATAGTTTTTTTTAATTATCGATGCTCCCCACTGAAACCACTGCTTGTGTGAGAGAATTCCACACCCTTACCGCTCTTACAGAAAAGAACCATCTACATAGTTTAAGATTAAACAGCTTCTCTAATTTTAGTGAATGGCCGCATGCATGTCTTATTAAATTCCCTTGCACAGAAAAGTTTTCTCCCTATTGTGGGGTCACCAGTACAGTATTTGTACATTGAAACCATATCCGCTCTCAAGCGTCTCTTCTCCAGAGAGAATACGTTGGTTTCAGTCATTCCCCATAGCTGAGATCCTCCAGTCCCTTTGTTAGCTTTGTTGCCCTTCTCTGGACCCTCTCCAGTTCCAGCACATCCCTCTTGAGGACTGGTGCCCAGAATTGGATGGCATACTCTATGTGCGGCCAGACCAAAGTCTTATAGAGTGGGAGAATTATTGTTTTACTGTATCTCTGGAGTTAATTCCCTTTTTAATGCATGCCAATATTCTGTTGGCCTTGCTTGCAGCAGCCAGACATTGCATGCCATTGCTGAGCCTATACTAGGACCCCCTAGATTCCCCCAGAGGTTCTTCCCCTAGCGGTAATTGAATTCTTATTTTTGGCACCCAAATACATTATTTTAAATTTCTCAACATTAAACCTCATTTGCCGTGTGGTTGCCCAGCCCATGAATTTATTTAGATCTTCTTACAAGGTTTCTATATTCCTGCGTAGAAGTTATTGCCCTGCTTAGCTTAGTATTGTCCTCAAGAAGATTGAGCTGTTTATCCCATCCTCCAGATCCTCCCGCAAGAAAGACACAAGCGCACTGTGTTGCACCCGCAGTATGGGTAAGCCACAGCTTGGCAGTGTGAAAGCAGCTTTAGGCCCCTTTCACACAATCAGATTGGGTCCGCCTGTCCGTTTTTCAGGTGGACCCAGTCAGACCCTCCAATCATTGCTATGGAGCGCCAGATGTAAGCAGACATGTGTATACTAGGACCCCCAGGTCCTTTTCCATCCTAGATTCCCCCAGAGGTTCTTCCCCTAGCGAGTAAATTGAATTCATATTTTTGGCACCCAAATACATTATTTTACATTTTTCAACATTGAACCTCATTTGCCGTGTGGTTGCCCACCCCATGCCAAAAATATGAATTCAATTTACTCACTAGGGGAAGAACCTCTGGGGGAATCTAGGATGGAAAAGGACCTGGGGGTCCTAGTATACACATGTCTGTTTACATCTGGCGCTCCATAGAGATGATTGGAGGGTCTGACTGGATCCACCTGAAAAACGGACAGGCGGACCCGATCTGATTGTGTGAAAGGGGCCTGAAGCTGCTTTCACACTGCCAAGCTGTGGTTTACCCATACTGTGGGTGCAACACAGTGCGCTTGTGTCTTTCTTGCGGGAGGATCTGGAGGATGGAATAAACAGCTCAATCTTTTTGCGGACAATACTAAGCTAAGCAGGGCAATAACTTCTACGCGTGATGTCAATGCAATCGCGTGATTGCAGATGAGACGCTTCATTTGCGGGGTTTTGTGCTGCATTGTGGTGCAATGCTTTGCGCAGCAACACTCCCATTTGTTCACTTCCATGTCATTCTTCACTGTCTATGTTTGGATTGGCATCCCCATAGGACATAGGTGGTGGTTTCCCACGTAGTCACTTCAGTTTGCTCTGTGCCAGTGAGAACCCAAAAGTGTATGGATCACACGGCCTGCGTGGGGCCCATTTACAGAAGAAGATTCCATTGTGATGGTAAGCCACCAGACCTCCTGTCAGCCATGAGCCACCCGCGCAGGGGGGTGGAGGGTTTGCTGTGAGTGTGCCTCGTGACGGGGGGGTTGTGCTGGCAGCCGCGAGCCACCTGCGAGGAGGGGTGGAGGGTCTTGCTGTGAGTGTGCCGTGAACCGGACAGTGCTGGCAGCTATATACTATCAGTGGTGGTGATCTATATACTATCTGTGGTGCTGATCTATATACTATCTATGGTGCTGATCTATATACCATCTGTGGTTTTGATCTATATACTATCTGTAATGCTGATCTATATACTAACGGTGGTGCTGATCTATAGACCCTATCTGTGATGCTAATCTATATACTATCTGTGGTAATGATCTATATACTATCTGTTGTGCTTATCTATATACTACCTGGGGTGCTGATCTAGATACCATATCTGTAATGCTGATCTACATACTGTATCTGTGATGCTGAGCTGTATACTCTGTCCTGTGATTTTGGGGCTGTATACTCTGGCCTGTGTTGCTCAGCTGTATACGAGTCTGGCACCCCCGATCCTAAAACTTCACCAGCCGCCACTGGTGGACATAGACCTGTTATCCGTCTACTCTGCTTAAGTGGCCCTCGCTCTTCACTCTGCTCATTGTGGCAACCGATTACCAAGTTGCTTAAGTGGCCCTTGCTCTTCAAAAGGTTGAGCACCACTGTAGTAGAGTTTGGGGTTCCACCCTCCCAAGGAGTCCATTGTACTGCCAGGGAACAGCAGGTGCATGAATACACTAGAGATTTGTGTGCCTGTCTGCACTGACCAGGCTGGCGTTTGGGAATGCAGCTCCTGCAGAAGCAATAAGTGAATATCGTCATGTTCTGGACTGATAGACCACATTCTATTAGGATAGCAGCTGTGTAGTCCAAGCATGTGTAGCCCAAGCAAGTTTGCTTAAAATTTCTCTGTTTAGGTATGCGAACAATGGTACTTTTTGTAACATGTCTTATCACCTTATTTTAAAACTAACTCTCAACACTGTATGTAGATTCCTATAGGTAGGTAGAAACCTATTAAGCAGTGATTATAGTATAAGTTACATTATGTTATACAGTTGACAATAACACACTGACAAGTTTGAATATGTTAAATACATTATTTATTGTAGCACTGAAGTTATGTGGTCTCAGTGTAACTTGAGTAGTAAATACACTAGCATTTTGTACTGTAGAAGAATCTGATTATGCCCAGTTGCAGCACTCACAGCTTGGGTCAAAAACAAGCCCAGCCTGGCAATTTTGTTGGTAGGTGACACCATTTAAGCAATGCCAGAAAGCATTTTTATTGCCAGCCACTGGGTAGAGGCCGCTTGCTTTCCCAGCACAGAACCCACTGCCTCCTGAGCTACTACCAGAGCTGCTGCCAGAGCTCCCTCCAGAGCTTCCTCCACTGGGTTGCTGGGTTGCTGGGGCTGCTGTGATTGGGGCAATGGGAGAAGAGGGAGGTGTGCAACCTGTAAATGAAGAGAGAAGAATATCAGAATATCAGAATGTGTTTTAGCTCAATTTTTTATAATTATTAAAGTGAGAGGCTATGCAATTACTGTACACAGAAACACTTTCAAAAAACACTCCAGCAGTTAAAATGATATACTGTAGATACTGTATGAACTAAACTTATGACTCACCAGAAGCTTGTATACCAAGAGCTTGGTTCAAGGTGCTGATCAGAGGATATTTGCCCTGGTTACAGAAAGTACCAGTAAAATCATCCAGATCAATTGCCCAAACCATTGCACCAGCAAAGTTGTTCTTCACCAGCCATTCAGCCTGTAGGTAAAAGAATGAAAAGTTGTGTAAGGCTCTATTTCTGTATTTTGTCTTTTTCTATTTGATTGTATAACAAAAATACCTTTATCTGGAAGCTCTTCTGGTTGTCGTATCCCAACCATTCATTTCCTTGGTAGGCAAAGGGAACATCTTCAGCAGAAGACCACTGATTGGTAGCTCCATTCTTCAGGAAAGTACAGATCTAAGGGAATTCAAAGAAAAAAGTTAAATATGCATATCTATTATTGAGATCACAGCAAAGGGCTCAGTGATCCATTCATTTTCATTCAAAATAGCTATAATCAGTCTATGAAAGTTATTGAATGGAGAATATAAATTAATACTACATAATGTTCTACATAATACAGAATATTACTTAATTAGTAGGATCACTGATGTAGTACTACCATTGTAATGCATAATTTACTGTAAATATTATGTATTAAATCGCAGGCATTAAAGGATACTTTTATTAATGCCCTGCAATAGGTAAATATCTCTAAAATGTAGTCTCCTGCAAAATAACCTTGTAATCTTACTTCATAATATGCCCAGAATCCAGATTGTCTGGTGTAAGGTCCAGCAGGGCCAGCTCCAGAAGTAGGGGCACCAATGGCAGTGTTTGATGGATTGCTCAGAATGAAGGTGTGTCCATAGGTTGGGAAGCCAACAATGAGTTTTGAAGCTGGTGCACCATTGTTCAACCAGTAGTTCATAACATAATCCTGCAAGCAGAAGAAATAATAGTCTGTGTATATGTGCTTATGCACGTAAATACAGTTGTTCCTATAGTTACTATAGATAGCTATTATTTTGTGATATGTTCTTTACAGATACATATTAAAATTGGTCACATGATATGCACTTGCATTTATAATCTCAGCATCATTATTGGCATAAAGAATGATTTACCAAAAAGGTAGAGAATCTTCACTTATAAATAATATAAGTTTGAATATTCACTTCAGTTATACAATCATGTGAAAAGCAAATTCTGGTCATTTTAAACACTCAGTTTACCACAGATATTTTTCCAATGATTGGATTATTGAATTGAACATTACCAAATTTAAAGTTTTATATTCTCAACTGGTTTAGTATATTAGCATTATTGTCTGATGAATACTTACCACATTCAGGTAAGCGTTTGCACCAGTGGCAGAGGGGTTAGAATACAAGGGGCTGTTTTCTCCAGTGTAACCTTCCCATGAGCCATGCAGATCATAGGTCATGACATGGAAGTAATCCAAAGCTCTAAATATTGGAAAAAAAAATATTATTGGAAGGATATATATATATATATATATATATATATATATATATATACACACACACACACACACACACACACACACACACACACACACACACACACACACACACACACACACACACACACACACAAACAGGGAACTGCTTCCAGTCTCATTCACCCATTCACCTGGTTAGCCTTAGCATCACTAGAAAAGGATTAGGCATCTTAGCCATGCAAGTCACACTGCTAGAGGTAGAGATACTAAAAGAGGCAATTTACTCATTGTTGTCAGTACATCTAGGACTCTGAAAGGGTATGGCAAAATTTTCTCTACTCTTTTTAGCATTTAGGATCTAGGAGTTTGGACCCAAATGGGATGAAAGGAGAGTATGCCCAACCAATTAAAGCAATTGCAAAGACATTAATAATGAGGTCCCAGCTGCTATGCAAATCTGTTTTGAAAGTGAACTTTCTCCTATAGTTCATTTGTTTTGATCATTTATTTTAGTTTAAGTGCTTTCTGCAATTCAACCTTAAGTTAACCTGTCAGTATTGTGTTTATGCAATAGTCAGAAAAGTCAGCCTTTAATTATTATAATTTTGCAGACTTACTTATGAAAGATGAATAATTTCCCATTTTTAACTTTAGTTATTTTGCCTAAGGCTGGTATATTAGATGGGGAGTATTATGTGGAGTTGTTGCCTTCCAGCTTCCTAACCTCACACAATACATAGAAAATAGAAATAGTTAAGGCAAGGCCATTGACAGTCCAGCAACTTTCAGATAAACAAAGAATTTGTCAGTGAAAGAGGTTCACATATTTATTGCCAGACTGGCTTGATTTAAAGCGAAGGACCGCCCATCACTACAAAAATGAAAAGCCAGCAGCTGCACATACTGCAGCTGCTGACTTTTAAAAATTGCAAACTTACTGTACCTGTCCTGGAGTCCTACTTGAGAAGGGAGGAAGAGGGAGCCCGGGCGGTGACGACAATACCCGCTGAGGCTCCCACAAGTGGGAACAGGATACCTGTCAAATACAGATATCCTTTCCCCCATCCCCCCCCCCCCCCCCGAAATGTGCCAAATGTGGCACAAAAGGGGGGGAGGAGTAAAATAAGCGGAAGTTCCTCTTTTGGCTTTAAATGTAAACTTGACTTACCTTTTTTACTTACTTTTTCTTGTTTCTTAAAACTGTTTTTTTATTTTTGTTTTTCATGTAGAATTACATGCTAGCCTGTAAGTTTGGATTCAGAGAACTTGTAAAGCTCTGTTACTACATATATGAGATTATATTTTGCAATGCTTACTGAGCAAGTTGTGGGATCTGGTAACCAGATTGAATGTTGGAAATACCACCAGCTACAGCAGCTGTCACCATGAGTCTTGGTCTGTTGGTTTGTGAAGCTTCGGTTTCAAAGGCTGCTCTCATTTCCTGTTAAAATAAAAGTGGTCTTATTTCATGTCAGAATTAGGTAAATACAGTATGATCCCAATGTCGTTTACTTCCTCCCAGAAGCTTATATCTATAATGGTACCTGAACCAGAGTAGTGAAGAGGGCTTTGTCTTGAGGTGTGCTTCCTCTTGATCCAGGATATTCCCAGTCAAAGTCCAGCCCATCAAACCCATACTGACGCAGAAATTTGATCACAGATGAGATAAATGTTTGACGGTTTTGAGCTGTAGAGACCATCTGAGTAAAACTAAGGACAGAGAAAGAAGATAAAACTTGCTATGGATAGTCCTGCATCCTCACAATAGAATTATCTGAATTATACTTACGGTGCGGTTCCAAAGTTCCAACCTCCAATGGCTAACAGAGTTTTCAAGTTTCCATTCCTGAAAACAGAAATCGAAAAGTACTTTGTGAAGTATTTGACTTTTAGCAAAAGTGCTGTGTTTAAAAAATGTTTAATATAAAATAATCTATTCAAATATGTAGTGTTCCTGTAGTGTAAAAGTTGCAAGGGTAAACTTTTCTACCTAGTAGTTAATATATTAAGAGTTCACTGACTTTGTAGCAATCTGACTCACTGACTGAGGTGAATACATTAACCAATTCATTCAGCAACAGAATGATGCTCTGTTTCTAGACATGGTAATACTCTTATGTATAAGCTGTGTTAAATCACCTACATTAGTTCATATTAGGTGGAAAATATTGTTGCTGCAATTAATTATAATTACTTTATGCTGACAGATTTGTACCTCCTTGTTCAAATGACAACTATAGAAAAATAAAATCGTAACTTTACATGATTAATACTGTATATGGTTAATACTTCTTAATACTTGTGTCATGGTTATGCAGTAATCTTTCTCTGTCAGCTTACTTCTCCTCATGTGTTCAGACTAAGAGGCCAGACACTCTCACCTGGCTGGTTTTATAACCTCTCCTCTAAGCATGGTTCCACCCCAGGCCCTATCAGGGATCCCTATATTAACCTGTGCATTGCAAGCCAGCAGGGCTGAGCAACCATTGTGTATTCATTGTGTGTTTGGCTTCCTCTTTCCTGCTTGCCGTGTGCTCTTTGTTTGTCTCTGTTACTGACTTTGGCCTGTTCTTGACTATTCCTGTCTGCTGATGACCCTGACCTTTTGGCGTGTCCCTGACTATCCCTGTTTGCCTGTGACCCTGAACCTTTGGTGTGTACTCTGTTGTCCTTGTCTGCTAGTGGCCCCGACCTTGGCTTATTCCCTTACTATCCCTATCCTCCTGTTGCCTACTGTGGGCGTGAGCTAGGGGACCCTGGGGGTGTGCGTCCTGGAGCCAGTTGCAGCCCAATCCATCCTCACCACTAGAGGCTCTGATGAACACCTGCTGGCTCTTAGACTCCTCGCCCTAGAGAATCTTACGCTCTAACCCCGGTTGGATCCGTATTGGTAATCCAGCGGCCCTGCCTTACTTTACCACCCAGACTCCCATCCGTAGCAGTCACCCATAGGGTCCACTACCTTGGGGTGCACTCCTGATCCCAACAGTGTGCATTTGTCACCTGGCCTCAGGTGGCCTGACAACCTGTACTTGAAAACTATAATTTTCTATTGTAGCCAATTACCATAAGATTATTCAAATTTTATAATCCTTTATGCATTTGTATGCAATTTCTAGCAGCATGTCAGGAGGCGTAAACTGAATTAGCATATTATGGTAATGTATCATTTTTAATAGTGGTTTTACCCCTTTACTACACTTTCATACGTCCATAGCAGATGCAACCTTCGAGGTGGCTTTACAGTTAGACATTATAATACTGCAATTAAGCACTTACAGTATGTTTGCATACTACTATGAACTTGCCATCTATACTATTCTATGCTTTTAACATTAGGCATTACTTACTGGTTCTTCAAGTTTTGGAAAGAGCTGTACAGGGTGACATCATTCCATTCAATGGTGGTGATCTGGTTGTTGGACATTCCAGCAAAAGCATAGATCAGGTGAGTACAGAGGCATGGATCAATGTTGTCAGGCTTGAATTTCCCCAGTCCAGGCCTATATTGGGCCCAGTTTGTGAAGTAGCATGACAGCTCGAAGGCAGAGCCTGAGTGGAGCAAGAATACCTAATGTGTAAGATTGCCTTAATAATTGTTTTAATATCAATATCTTTAATATTAATATACTCTAATTTATGTAAAAGTATGTTACTGTATATAATTTAATAGCAAGTAATTTAAAAGATATTTAATACCTTACCTAACTGAGCATTCAGCAGGAGAGCCAGCCCTAGAAGAAATACATTAAAGGTTGGTGAATATTGCATGGTATACTGTATACTGTACTTAAAATATCTCACTGAAAGAGGTATTATATAATACATTTTAATTACCGTATATACTCGAGTATAGGCCGACCCGAATATAAGCCGAGGCCCCCAATTTACCCCCAAAAAAACTGGCAAACTTATTGACTTGTGTATAAGCCGAGGGTAAGACATGCCTGTCCATCCCTGTGTGTGTGTCCGTCCATCCCTGTGTGTCCGTCCATCCCTGTGTGTCCGTCCATCCCTGTGTGTCCGTCCATCCATCCCTGTGTGTGTGTGTGTCCATCCATCCATCCATCCCTGTGTGTGTGTGTCTCCATCCATCCATCCATCCATCCCTGTGTGTGTGTGTCTCCATCCATCCATCCATCCCTGTGTGTGTGTGCATCCATCCGTGTGTGTGTGTGTGTGTGTGTGTGTGTGTGTGTGTGTGTGTGTGTGTGTGTGTCCAGCCTACCTGTGTCCCGAGCCTTTGTCCCGAGCCTCCGTCCCGTGCCGAGCCTCCTTGCCTCCGTGCCTCGCCGCCGTGCCTTGCCTCCGTCCCGTCCCGTCCCGTCCCGTGCCGTGCCTTGCCTTGCCTCCGTCCCGTGCCCTCTTCGTTCGTCGGCGCCTCGGCGGCCATTGTAAAATTCAAAAGCTGCGCCGCCGCCTTCGCCTGTGATAGGCGGAACACTGAATTTCCCAGCAGCCTGTGTTCCGCCTATCACGTACATCGTATCATCCTCGTCCGTAGTACGAGGATGATACGATGTCCGTGATAGGCGGAACACAGGCTGCTGGGAAATTCAGTGTTCCGCCTATCACAGGCGAAGGCGGAGCCGGAGGCGCGGCTTTTGAACTATAGAATGGCCGCTGTCTGTCTGCTCGACACGCTGATCGAGCGGGCAGACAGCGATGACTCGAGTATAAGCCGAGGGGGGCACTTTCAGCCTCAAAAAAGAGGCTGAAAATCTCGGCTTATACTCGAGTATATACGGTAACCTGTAACCTTGCTTTTAATGGAATCTTTAGGTTCCAAGTAAAAGCCAAAATTAGGCTTATGCGCTGATGGGCGGGCTTGCAGAAGAAAGAGAACTAAGGTTGGACAGGGCCACCGATAAGGCAGTACAGCCAGCCCTCCAGTAGGGGGCCCAAGCCTCATCAGTCCAAAAGGGGGCCCGGACAACTGCAGGAGAGGAGAGCTGGCTGTTCTGCCTTGTGACTCATGCGCTTTATCCCTATGTTCTACTTACTTGCCTACAGTCCCTTTGTTTAGCAATCTGTCCCATGCTGGCTTTATTCTCGGGCTGCATCCTGATTTTAGAGCAGCAGGGACAGCTGCACACTGTCTCTCTCTGCTTCTGCCTTGAAATCATTACACTGTCGGTGTTGTGCCATATAGTGTCCGGCCATCATATAGCGTCCGCCCCGTACTGCGCATGCGCAGTACGGAGCAGACGAAGCTTCGGAAAATCTCCGAAGTTGAACGGCGCCTGCGCTGTGAGTGGAGGTGGTAGCCCCACTATCCAAGCGGACATAGGGTTGTGAATATTAGAGGGCCCCTCGCGGGCGAGCTTCGCTCGCCACGCTTCGGGCTCGGCCTTGCTGCGCTCGGCTCTTTTATATTCCTACTCTATGTCCACTTGGATAGTGGGGATGGAACCTGGACTCACGGCACAGGCGCCGTTCATCCTCGTCAATTTTCGGAATCTGTGCATGCGCAGTACACAGCGGACACTATCGGATGGGGGACCTTATATGACAAGACACCGGTGTTCTGTGGGTGCTTAAACTCCCCCTCCCCTCCCCCTTTGCAGCGTTATCTTGCAAAGAAGAAAGACTGAAGGTAAGAAGTTCTATGCCTGTTCCTCCCTGATGAGTCCTGAGCTCTGCTCTCCTGACCTCTACTCCGTGCTCTGTGTGAATTGTGGCTGTAGGGTTTGAATGTTGTAGTGCTTCTAATGGAAAGGGGTGACTGAGGAAGGGGGGGTGAAGCTGCAGAATTCCAGCTGACAAACATCTCCACCAGTCCCACCAGCCACAATGCACCAGCTATTTCTATATGCCACTCTATATGCCACTCCTGAGGCCCATTCACACTTAGCATAGTGAGAATACATGTTCCTGCATTTTTTTTATTTTTTTTATTGTTTATACATGGGGCAGCCCATTCACTTGAATGGGCTGCCCTATATTTGACAAACACACCATAAAAGTTCTAGAACATTTTCAGGCATGCAGCTTTGCAAGTTTGTCACACGACAAAATGCAATCTGTTTTTGGGGTGCCATTAGCAATTAACGGCACCACAAGCACTATGCGAGATTGCAGTACAAAGCATGCGTTTCCCTTACCTTTTGTCACACGGTCAGGAAATACAAAGTGGGAATGCAGCCTAAGAACTCTTTCACATGGTTGGCTGAGCCGTGGATTTATCACCACCCCTAGCTGCACACCCAAATCCTAGCAATACCGTCAGACAGGGCTGTACACATTATGTATTTGCAATGTTTTACTACACAGCTGCGTCATTTTAACACAGGCTGCAGAGTTTGACAGGCAGCACCACCTATCAAACTTCCCATTGAATTCAATGGGGCCACTTTGCAACTGCAAGCTAAACACTTGGCTCACAGTTGCAGCTAGTCTCACAAAGAAAAATTACTATTCAGCAATTTAAAAAAAAATTATAACAAAATACAGGTTTCAGGAGGCAGTAGTAGCAAGGGTATAATTTCTGCCATGGCTGCAAAACGGCATTGCTACCATCGCATTTTTAGCAAAAATTGAATTTGATATTTTTTTTGGGGGGGGGGGGGCATGTCAGGTAGGCTGTATGTGGCCCTGTAATTTCTAACAGCAGCCCTGAGGGTGGATGCCACCAGTGTCCACTAGAATTTCAGAGAGCACGCAGAAGATGGAACAAAGTACATAGAGTATATTGCCTGAAAAATGTTTTCACCCTTTTTTTTTACATAATATAGCCTTGTGTCTGGGTGCCCTTTATTTTACATTTCACAGGTCCCAATTTCTAGGTCAGCTACAGAGAAATCAACACCAGGAAGCAGCTGCAGAGAAATGTTTGCATTGCGTGCCTAAGACTTTCATTAGCATATCGGCTATTCCTAAACTGAATAGGTCCCCATGGATATGAGATTACAGTAATCTGGTCCTTTTGCTGCAAAATCTGGGGACAATGCCATACCCCCCCCCCCCCCCCACCAATCCCAATGGCCTTGCTGTGTCTGGCAGATTATAAAATTTACCCTTGATTGCTATGTTAGAGTTAGTGGTAGCATCTGTCAATGTTACCTTTATATTCTTCCATACCTCTCAATTGATATCAAAATAAATGTTCTGCTAAGCAAAACATAGAACTTCCAGATGATTCATATTCTTGAGGGCAGCTGTAATGTGCATTCATGTCTGAGTGTCCTCTAAATTCTACAGGCAGAGCTTGAGCTATTTATTTTTTCATTAGAATGTTGGTCTATCCATCCCTTTTTGAACTGTGAACTTGTGAGGCCAAAAATGTATGCTGTAATTGCTAACTTATTTTAAATGTGCATAGGGTCTCCAAACTGCGGCCTGAAGGTCCGATGTGGCCCTTTGCTAGCCTTTATCAGGCCCTTGGGGCACAATTCCTCCCACTGTTATGATGCACAATTCTTCCCATTGACACCAACAACTGGAACACACAGAATCTGGTGCAGCTGTGCATAGTAACCAATCAGTCTCTAACTTCAGTTTGTTCAATTACGCTTTGACATTAAAACCTAGATGCTGATTGGTTACAAGGCACAGCTTCACCAGATTCTGTGTGCACCAATTTTAGTAAATCTCCCCTACTGACTGCTCGCTTTTTCCAGGTAAGTAATATTGTAGTGATTGGCACCATGACCAAAGATATGACATATCTTTACTAAGTACACCATAAAGGAAATAGAAGAGGGGAGGGAAAGAGAGATGCCAAACTGACACAGGTGTAGCACGGTTTATTGTTAAAACACAAACACAAACAAAAAAAATACACTCACATTGTAGTTTTGGGTAACAGGCAGTATAGTGCAAGGTTTAATCTCTCTGGGAAAGTCCAAGGAAAGCCAAAGCTGTCGGTGAACGGGGCCACTGAGGCAGCAGTGCCAGAATCCAGACAATCCTGCCAGGGGTCCACTGGCTTTGGCTTTCCCAGCCCATTTTGAGAAGGCAGCCTCTCTCCAGCCCTGGATGTTAGCTAGTGACTGATAAATTTATATTATTTTTATCATTTATTTTTATTTATACCATGGTATATTAGCTAAGAACATTGGGATAATAGTCCTTTTTGTTATTTTTGAATAATTTCTTTGTGTATGGACAAGGGTAGCGCTGAGTGTGTGTCTTTGCTTTATTGCCATAAAGGAAATACTGCTATTTACATTAAGACTCCAAGAGAAATGCATTTACTTTCAACATGAAAATATCGCTAAATAGAAAGAAAAGCATAAAGGAACCTTCCAGTCAGTTTTTTTTTCTACTTATTCATGGCTCCATTATACTTTTAAATTGTTGTGCCATCCAATATTGATCTTTCTGCTTTTTGGTAAATACTGGATAGTTAAACTGCCCGGCAATTTTGTATTATCCTTAGGGACTCATGTATAGAAATCTCTGCAGCTGTGTACACCTACCCTGGCCATTGTCAGAGGGTTCAACATATCCTGTTGGATATTGCATTTATTTTATATTATATTAAAAGGAATTCAACAGGATGCGTTGCACCGGCCAACTCATTTGGGTGGTCAGGAAGAGAGTTAAAGTTATACTAAACCCCAGAACAAAAATGTAAAATATGGCAGCCGATCAATTTTTATGTGGTTTCTGCAGTCAATTTTTTTAGGCCTTTATTTCTGACCAGTAAGTCTGTTACATTTCATCAGACCAAGCTATAAACCAGAAGTTGCATGTAGAGGCTTCATACAAACCATTTAAAACTGTCAGGAGTGCCTACAATTGTCAGCTTTTCTTTATTTATATAAAACATCTTTTCAATATACAATTTGTTAGTAAGGACCATATAAATCTGCTATTCTAACACTTCCCTCTCCCCAGATTGACAATGCTGCTGTCCAAGAGTGTCTCCGTAACTCCTCCATCCAGACTGGAGACACCCTAAAGACAGAAAATGTGTTACTGGCTGGGTCAACTGGTGAAAAAAGGGAAAAAAAGAAAACTAATGTGGCTACAACATTTAAGGTTTTGTCAGCTGCAATATTTTTTGTTTTAGGGTTTAATATTGTTTTAATAATTATAGAAGGGAGATCTTGCTGTTGGAATTTCCAAAATATATAATAAGCCAGGGAACAACTCTGGCCACCATGGCTTCTTCTATTATTAAATGATTACTAAATGATCCCTTTTAAGTGGAGTAACCCTTTTAGAAAATATAAAAATTGAATGAATGATCAGTGTTAATTTAACAGGCAGATTTGCCAGCCACCCTGAATATCATAACATAAATGCTTTATGCTGTAAACCACATAATACAGTGGTTGGCGATAAAATACCACAATACAAAAACCTATTATTGCATGGTGAGCATTAACTTACCGGTGAAGAGGATAAGCTTTGCCATCTTTGCCTCTGTACTGAGTGCTGCTAGACAACTTTACCTATTTATACTCTTTTCTCTGGTCCCTTTTTTATCATGTGACACTTAGATATTTTATAATATTGCTATGGAATTATGTTTAAATTGCTAGATTTTTATCATTCTTTAGAGTATGCTGATTACAAAAGCAAGCAATAAAAAATATCTTTTGTTTTAATGTGTTGTTTTTGGAAAGCTTCATAGGCTTTCATACAACAGAAATCAGATCGTGAGGTCATTGGAACACATTCCGAAGTGTACTGTACATGGACTCAACCAATGAGGGCTTTGCTGTCAAATTCTATATTCAGAATAACAAATATTAAACAACCAACCTCCAAAGAACACAGGACAGTCTGGTAGTATTGACCTTTTCTTGTCATTTAATCTTCTGATTAGAGTTAGTTTTAATAGGCTGATGACTAGCCAAGTAGTCAGACCCTCCAATCATCGATATGGAGCGGCAGATGTAAACAGACATGTGTCTGTTTACACCTGCCTACCCCCAATTTAATCCACTAAAAAAACAGGAGGAGATCGGTCCCCTTCCATCTGGGAGGATCGGATCAGAGGGCCCATAGAGTAGAGTGGGTTGTGCATGACTAGGCTATGTACGAGTAGAGTGGGCTGTGCACCATAGAGTAGAGAGGGCCTATATGCAGAGTGAACACCAATGGTGGCCTGTCCATAGGGGGTGCACGGGTGCCACCCCCTCAAAGCTAGTGACAAAAAAAATGTAAAAAGGCCCTTTAAAAAACAAAAAATATATATTTTTTAAAAAAGGTCCTTTAAGTGCACTGTGTTCGGTGGGCTATGGGAAGAGTGACGTCAATGCAATCGCGTGATTACAGACCAGACACTTCATTTGCAGAGTTTTGTGCTGCATTGTGGCACAATGCTTTGCGCAGCAACACTCCCATTTGTTCACTTCTATGTCATTCTTCACTTTCTATGTTTTGATTGGCATCCCCGTAGGACATAGGCGGTGGTTTCCCACGTAGTCACTTCAGTTTGCTCTGTGCCAGTGAAAAGCTAAAAGTGTATGGATCACACGGCCCGAGTGGGGCCCATTTACAGAAGAATATTCCATTGTGATGGTAAGCCACCCACGTGGACTTCTCAGTCGATATACGGTACTATAGAAGGAAAGGACTGCACCTAAATGAGGAGGGTGCAGATCAGCTGGGATCAAGGATGGCCAAAAGTTAGAGGGGTTTTTAAACTAGGCGATGGGGGGAGGGTCCAGAGATAGAGATAGTCAGCGTGGAGCATATTCCAGAGGGTAATATTAGGGGCATTAGTGGTAGGGTAACCAAAGCACATAAACCCAAGGTAAATATAGTAGCAAGTCCTAGTTGTAATCTTGGAACACCCAAGAGGATAGTATGCGACCGGTCAAAATGTATTAATGCATTAAAATGTTTGTTCACCAATACCAGAAGTCTGCCAAGCAAAATAGGTGAGTTGGAAGCTCTGGTGCATCAGGAGAGCTATGATGTAATTGGTATTGCTGAAGCTTGGCTTCATTCCTCACATGACTGGGCTATTAATATTCCTGGCTATGCACTCTTTTGGAAAGACAGAGAAAAAAGGAAGGTGGAGGTCTGTCTGTATGTGAGAAGTGATCTCAAAGCGAGTGAGAAAGAGGACCTGGTGGACGGAGAGTGTGATGAGTCTGAAGCATTATGGGTGGAACTGGATACAGATGTGCGTAGTTCAAAGTTAATCATTTGAGTTTGTTATAGACCACCCAATGTTAATGAGGAGGTGGAGACTCAGCTCCTTGCGCAGATAGAAAGGGCTGGAAGGGCTGGGACAGTGATAATAATGGGGGATTTTCTTTGTGTATGGACAAGGGTAGCGCTGAGTGTGTGTCTTTGCTTTATTGCCATAAAGGAAATACTGCTATTTACATTAAGACTCCAAGAGAAATGCATTTACTTTCAACATGAAAATATCGCTAAATAGAAAGAAAAGCATAAAGGAACCTTCCAGTCAGTTTTTTTTTCTACTTATTCATGGCTCCATTATACTTTTAAATTGTTGTGCCATCCAATATTGATCTTTCTGCTTTTTGGTAAATACTGGATAGTTAAACTGCCCGGCAATTTTGTATTATCCTTAGGGACTCATGTATAGAAATCTCTGCAGCTGTGTACACCTACCCTGGCCATTTGTCAGAGGGTTCAACATATCCTGTTGGATATTGCATTTATTTTATATTATATTAAAAGGAATTCAACAGGATGCGTTGCACCGGCCAACTCATTTGGGTGGTCAGGAAGAGAGTTAAAGTTATACTAAACCCCAGAACAAAAATGTAAAATATGGCAGCCGATCAATTTTTATGTGGTTTCTGCAGTCAATTTTTTTAGGCCTTTATTTCTGACCAGTAAGTCTGTTACATTTCATCAGACCAAGCTATAAACCAGAAGTTGCATGTAGAGGCTTCATACAAACCATTTAAAACTGTCAGGAGTGCCTACAATTGTCAGCTTTTCTTTATTTATATAAAACATCTTTTCAATATACAATTTGTTAGTAAGGACCATATAAATCTGCTATTCTAACACTTCCCTCTCCCCAGATTGACAATGCTGCTGTCCAAGAGTGTCTCCGTAACTCCTCCATCCAGACTGGAGACACCCTAAAGACAGAAAATGTGTTACTGGCTGGGTCAACTGGTGAAAAAAGGGAAAAAAAGAAAACTAATGTGGCTACAACATTTAAGGTTTTGTCAGCTGCAATATTTTTTGTTTTAGGGTTTAATATTGTTTTAATAATTATAGAAGGGAGATCTTGCTGTTGGAATTTCCAAAATATATAATAAGCCAGGGAACAACTCTGGCCACCATGGCTTCTTCTATTATTAAATGATTACTAAATGATCCCTTTTAAGTGGAGTAACCCTTTTAGAAAATATAAAAATTGAATGAATGATCAGTGTTAATTTAACAGGCAGATTTGCCAGCCACCCTGAATATCATAACATAAATGCTTTATGCTGTAAACCACATAATACAGTGGTTGGCGATAAAATACCACAATACAAAAACCTATTATTGCATGGTGAGCATTAACTTACCGGTGAAGAGGATAAGCTTTGCCATCTTTGCCTCTGTACTGAGTGCTGCTAGACAACTTTACCTATTTATACTCTTTTCTCTGGTCCCTTTTTTATCATGTGACACTTAGATATTTTATAATATTGCTATGGAATTATGTTTAAATTGCTAGATTTTTATCATTCTTTAGAGTATGCTGATTACAAAAGCAAGCAATAAAAAATATCTTTTGTTTTAATGTGTTGTTTTTGGAAAGCTTCATAGGCTTTCATACAACAGAAATCAGATCGTGAGGTCATTGGAACACATTCCGAAGTGTACTGTACATGGACTCAACCAATGAGGGCTTTGCTGTCAAATTCTATATTCAGAATAACAAATATTAAACAACCAACCTCCAAAGAACACAGGACAGTCTGGTAGTATTGACCTTTTCTTGTCATTTAATCTTCTGATTAGAGTTAGTTTTAATAGGCTGATGACTAGCCAAGTAGTCAGACCCTCCAATCATCGATATGGAGCGGCAGATGTAAACAGACATGTGTCTGTTTACACCTGCCTACCCCCAATTTAATCCACTAAAAAAACAGGAGGAGATCGGTCCCCTTCCATCTGGGAGGATCGGATCAGAGGGCCCATAGAGTAGAGTGGGTTGTGCATGACTAGGCTATGTACGAGTAGAGTGGGCTGTGCACCATAGAGTAGAGAGGGCCTATATGCAGAGTGAACACCAATGGTGGCCTGTCCATAGGGGGTGCACGGGTGCCACCCCCTCAAAGCTAGTGACAAAAAAAATGTAAAAAGGCCCTTTAAAAAACAAAAAAAATATATTTTTTAAAAAAGGTCCTTTAAGTGCACTGTGTTCGGTGGGCTATGGGAAGAGTGACGTCAATGCAATCGCGTGATTACAGACCAGACACTTCATTTGCAGAGTTTTGTGCTGCATTGTGGCACAATGCTTTGCGCAGCAACACTCCCATTTGTTCACTTCTATGTCATTCTTCACTTTCTATGTTTTGATTGGCATCCCCGTAGGACATAGGCGGTGGTTTCCCACGTAGTCACTTCAGTTTGCTCTGTGCCAGTGAAAAGCTAAAAGTGTATGGATCACACGGCCCGAGTGGGGCCCATTTACAGAAGAATATTCCATTGTGATGGTAAGCCACCCACGTGGACTTCTCAGTCGATATACGGTACTATAGAAGGAAAGGACTGCACCTAAATGAGGAGGGTGCAGATCAGCTGGGATCAAGGATGGCCAAAAGTTAGAGGGGTTTTTAAACTAGGCGATGGGGGGAGGGTCCAGAGATAGAGATAGTCAGCGTGGAGCATATTCCAGAGGGTAATATTAGGGGCATTAGTGGTAGGGTAACCAAAGCACATAAACCCAAGGTAAATATAGTAGCAAGTCCTAGTTGTAATCTTGGAACACCCAAGAGGATAGTATGCGACCGGTCAAAATGTATTAATGCATTAAAATGTTTGTTCACCAATACCAGAAGTCTGCCAAGCAAAATAGGTGAGTTGGAAGCTCTGGTGCATCAGGAGAGCTATGATGTAATTGGTATTGCTGAAGCTTGGCTTCATTCCCCACATGACTGGGCTATTAATATTCCTGGCTATGCACTCTTTTGGAAAGACAGAGAAAAAAGGAAGGTGGAGGTCTGTCTGTATGTGAGAAGTGATCTCAAAGCGAGTGAGAAAGAGGACCTGGTGGACGGAGAGTGTGATGAGTCTGAAGCATTATGGGTGGAACTGGATACAGATGTGCGTAGTTCAAAGTTAATCATTTGAGTTTGTTATAGACCACCCAATGTTAATGAGGAGGTGGAGACTCAGCTCCTTGCGCAGATAGAAAGGGCTGGAAGGGCTGGGACAGTGATAATAATGGGGGATTTTCTTTGTGTATGGACAAGGGTAGCGCTGAGTGTGTGTCTTTGCTTTATTGCCATAAAGGAAATACTGCTATTTACATTAAGACTCCAAGAGAAATGCATTTACTTTCAACATGAAAATATCGCTAAATAGAAAGAAAAGCATAAAGGAACCTTCCAGTCAGTTTTTTTTTCTACTTATTCATGGCTCCATTATACTTTTAAATTGTTGTGCCATCCAATATTGATCTTTCTGCTTTTTGGTAAATACTGGATAGTTAAACTGCCCGGCAATTTTGTATTATCCTTAGGGACTCATGTATAGAAATCTCTGCAGCTGTGTACACCTACCCTGGCCATTGTCAGAGGGTTCAACATATCCTGTTGGATATTGCATTTATTTTATATTATATTAAAAGGAATTCAACAGGATGCGTTGCACCGGCCAACTCATTTGGGTGGTCAGGAAGAGAGTTAAAGTTATACTAAACCCCAGAACAAAAATGTAAAATATGGCAGCCGATCAATTTTTATGTGGTTTCTGCAGTCAATTTTTTTAGGCCTTTATTTCTGACCAGTAAGTCTGTTACATTTCATCAGACCAAGCTATAAACCAGAAGTTGCATGTAGAGGCTTCATACAAACCATTTAAAACTGTCAGGAGTGCCTACAATTGTCAGCTTTTCTTTATTTATATAAAACATCTTTTCAATATACAATTTGTTAGTAAGGACCATATAAATCTGCTATTCTAACACTTCCCTCTCCCCAGATTGACAATGCTGCTGTCCAAGAGTGTCTCCGTAACTCCTCCATCCAGACTGGAGACACCCTAAAGACAGAAAATGTGTTACTGGCTGGGTCAACTGGTGAAAAAAGGGAAAAAAAGAAAACTAATGTGGCTACAACATTTAAGGTTTTGTCAGCTGCAATATTTTTTGTTTTAGGGTTTAATATTGTTTTAATAATTATAGAAGGGAGATCTTGCTGTTGGAATTTCCAAAATATATAATAAGCCAGGGAACAACTCTGGCCACCATGGCTTCTTCTATTATTAAATGATTACTAAATGATCCCTTTTAAGTGGAGTAACCCTTTTAGAAAATATAAAAATTGAATGAATGATCAGTGTTAATTTAACAGGCAGATTTGCCAGCCACCCTGAATATCATAACATAAATGCTTTATGCTGTAAACCACATAATACAGTGGTTGGCGATAAAATACCACAATACAAAAACCTATTATTGCATGGTGAGCATTAACTTACCGGTGAAGAGGATAAGCTTTGCCATCTTTGCCTCTGTACTGAGTGCTGCTAGACAACTTTACCTATTTATACTCTTTTCTCTGGTCCCTTTTTTATCATGTGACACTTAGATATTTTATAATATTGCTATGGAATTATGTTTAAATTGCTAGATTTTTATCATTCTTTAGAGTATGCTGATTACAAAAGCAAGCAATAAAAAATATCTTTTGTTTTAATGTGTTGTTTTTGGAAAGCTTCATAGGCTTTCATACAACAGAAATCAGATCGTGAGGTCATTGGAACACATTCCGAAGTGTACTGTACATGGACTCAACCAATGAGGGCTTTGCTGTCAAATTCTATATTCAGAATAACAAATATTAAACAACCAACCTCCAAAGAACACAGGACAGTCTGGTAGTATTGACCTTTTCTTGTCATTTAATCTTCTGATTAGAGTTAGTTTTAATAGGCTGATGACTAGCCAAGTAGTCAGACCCTCCAATCATCGATATGGAGCGGCAGATGTAAACAGACATGTGTCTGTTTACACCTGCCTACCCCCAATTTAATCCACTAAAAAAACAGGAGGAGATCGGTCCCCTTCCATCTGGGAGGATCGGATCAGAGGGCCCATAGAGTAGAGTGGGTTGTGCATGACTAGGCTATGTACGAGTAGAGTGGGCTGTGCACCATAGAGTAGAGAGGGCCTATATGCAGAGTGAACACCAATGGTGGCCTGTCCATAGGGGGTGCACGGGTGCCACCCCCTCAAAGCTAGTGACAAAAAAAATGTAAAAAGGCCCTTTAAAAAACAAAAAATATATATTTTTTAAAAAAGGTCCTTTAAGTGCACTGTGTTCGGTGGGCTATGGGAAGAGTGACGTCAATGCAATCGCGTGATTACAGACCAGACACTTCATTTGCAGAGTTTTGTGCTGCATTGTGGCACAATGCTTTGCGCAGCAACACTCCCATTTGTTCACTTCTATGTCATTCTTCACTTTCTATGTTTTGATTGGCATCCCCGTAGGACATAGGCGGTGGTTTCCCACGTAGTCACTTCAGTTTGCTCTGTGCCAGTGAAAAGCTAAAAGTGTATGGATCACACGGCCCGAGTGGGGCCCATTTACAGAAGAATATTCCATTGTGATGGTAAGCCACCCACGTGGACTTCTCAGTCGATATACGGTACTATAGAAGGAAAGGACTGCACCTAAATGAGGAGGGTGCAGATCAGCTGGGATCAAGGATGGCCAAAAGTTAGAGGGGTTTTTAAACTAGGCGATGGGGGGAGGGTCCAGAGATAGAGATAGTCAGCGTGGAGCATATTCCAGAGGGTAATATTAGGGGCATTAGTGGTAGGGTAACCAAAGCACATAAACCCAAGGTAAATATAGTAGCAAGTCCTAGTTGTAATCTTGGAACACCCAAGAGGATAGTATGCGACCGGTCAAAATGTATTAATGCATTAAAATGTTTGTTCACCAATACCAGAAGTCTGCCAAGCAAAATAGGTGAGTTGGAAGCTCTGGTGCATCAGGAGAGCTATGATGTAATTGGTATTGCTGAAGCTTGGCTTCATTCCTCACATGACTGGGCTATTAATATTCCTGGCTATGCACTCTTTTGGAAAGACAGAGAAAAAAGGAAGGTGGAGGTCTGTCTGTATGTGAGAAGTGATCTCAAAGCGAGTGAGAAAGAGGACCTGGTGGACGGAGAGTGTGATGAGTCTGAAGCATTATGGGTGGAACTGGATACAGATGTGCGTAGTTCAAAGTTAATCATTTGAGTTTGTTATAGACCACCCAATGTTAATGAGGAGGTGGAGACTCAGCTCCTTGCGCAGATAGAAAGGGCTGGAAGGGCTGGGACAGTGATAATAATGGGGGATTTTCTTTGTGTATGGACAAGGGTAGCGCTGAGTGTGTGTCTTTGCTTTATTGCCATAAAGGAAATACTGCTATTTACATTAAGACTCCAAGAGAAATGCATTTACTTTCAACATGAAAATATCGCTAAATAGAAAGAAAAGCATAAAGGAACCTTCCAGTCAGTTTTTTTTTCTACTTATTCATGGCTCCATTATACTTTTAAATTGTTGTGCCATCCAATATTGATCTTTCTGCTTTTTGGTAAATACTGGATAGTTAAACTGCCCGGCAATTTTGTATTATCCTTAGGGACTCATGTATAGAAATCTCTGCAGCTGTGTACACCTACCCTGGCCATTGTCAGAGGGTTCAACATATCCTGTTGGATATTGCATTTATTTTATATTATATTAAAAGGAATTCAACAGGATGCGTTGCACCGGCCAACTCATTTGGGTGGTCAGGAAGAGAGTTAAAGTTATACTAAACCCCAGAACAAAAATGTAAAATATGGCAGCCGATCAATTTTTATGTGGTTTCTGCAGTCAATTTTTTTAGGCCTTTATTTCTGACCAGTAAGTCTGTTACATTTCATCAGACCAAGCTATAAACCAGAAGTTGCATGTAGAGGCTTCATACAAACCATTTAAAACTGTCAGGAGTGCCTACAATTGTCAGCTTTTCTTTATTTATATAAAACATCTTTTCAATATACAATTTGTTAGTAAGGACCATATAAATCTGCTATTCTAACACTTCCCTCTCCCCAGATTGACAATGCTGCTGTCCAAGAGTGTCTCCGTAACTCCTCCATCCAGACTGGAGACACCCTAAAGACAGAAAATGTGTTACTGGCTGGGTCAACTGGTGAAAAAAGGGAAAAAAAGAAAACTAATGTGGCTACAACATTTAAGGTTTTGTCAGCTGCAATATTTTTTGTTTTAGGGTTTAATATTGTTTTAATAATTATAGAAGGGAGATCTTGCTGTTGGAATTTCCAAAATATATAATAAGCCAGGGAACAACTCTGGCCACCATGGCTTCTTCTATTATTAAATGATTACTAAATGATCCCTTTTAAGTGGAGTAACCCTTTTAGAAAATATAAAAATTGAATGAATGATCAGTGTTAATTTAACAGGCAGATTTGCCAGCCACCCTGAATATCATAACATAAATGCTTTATGCTGTAAACCACATAATACAGTGGTTGGCGATAAAATACCACAATACAAAAACCTATTATTGCATGGTGAGCATTAACTTACCGGTGAAGAGGATAAGCTTTGCCATCTTTGCCTCTGTACTGAGTGCTGCTAGACAACTTTACCTATTTATACTCTTTTCTCTGGTCCCTTTTTTATCATGTGACACTTAGATATTTTATAATATTGCTATGGAATTATGTTTAAATTGCTAGATTTTTATCATTCTTTAGAGTATGCTGATTACAAAAGCAAGCAATAAAAAATATCTTTTGTTTTAATGTGTTGTTTTTGGAAAGCTTCATAGGCTTTCATACAACAGAAATCAGATCGTGAGGTCATTGGAACACATTCCGAAGTGTACTGTACATGGACTCAACCAATGAGGGCTTTGCTGTCAAATTCTATATTCAGAATAACAAATATTAAACAACCAACCTCCAAAGAACACAGGACAGTCTGGTAGTATTGACCTTTTCTTGTCATTTAATCTTCTGATTAGAGTTAGTTTTAATAGGCTGATGACTAGCCAAGTAGTCAGACCCTCCAATCATCGATATGGAGCGGCAGATGTAAACAGACATGTGTCTGTTTACACCTGCCTACCCCCAATTTAATCCACTAAAAAAACAGGAGGAGATCGGTCCCCTTCCATCTGGGAGGATCGGATCAGAGGGCCCATAGAGTAGAGTGGGTTGTGCATGACTAGGCTATGTACGAGTAGAGTGGGCTGTGCACCATAGAGTAGAGAGGGCCTATATGCAGAGTGAACACCAATGGTGGCCTGTCCATAGGGGGTGCACGGGTGCCACCCCCTCAAAGCTAGTGACAAAAAAAATGTAAAAAGGCCCTTTAAAAAACAAAAAATATATATATTTTAAAAAAAGGTCCTTTAAGTGCACTGTGTTCGGTGGGCTATGGGAAGCGTGATGTCAATACAATCACGTGATTGCAGACGAGACGCCTAATTTGCGGGGTTTTGTGCTGCATTGTGGCGCAATGCTTTGCGCAGCAACACTCCCATTTGTTAACTTCTATGTCATTTATCACTGTCTATGTTTTGATTGGCATCCCCGTAGGACATAGGCGGTGGTTTCCCACGTAGTCACCTCAGTTTGCTCTGTGCCAGTGAGAAGCTGAAAGTGTATGGACCACACGGCCCGAGTGGGGCCCATTTACAGAAGAATTTTCCATTGTGATGGTAGGGGGGGTGGAGGGTTTGCTGTGAGTGTGCCTCATGCCGGGGGGTTGTGCTGGCAGCTGCGAGCCACCCACAGGGCGATTCTATATACTATCTGTGGTGCTGATCTATATACTATCTGTGATGCTGAACTATATACTATCTGTTGTGCCGATCTATATACTATCTAGGGTGCTGATCTATATACCATATCTGTAATGCTGTTCTACATACCGAGATGCTACATATCTGTGATGCTGAGCTGTATGCTCTGTCCTGTGATTCTGGGGCTGTATACTCTGTCTTGTGATGCTGAGCTGTATACAAGTCCTGACACTATGGGTGGAAGAAAGTGAAATACAGGGGACAGGGTGGGTGGATTATATAAGGGGTGGGGTTCTTATGAGAAGTGGAAGTGGTCAAAAAGGAAGGGTGGGGTCTGGCACCTCCCATCCTAAAACTTCACTATCCGCCACTGGTGGGCACAGACCTGTCATCTGTCCACTCTGCTCATTGTGGCAACCGATTACCAAGTTGCTTAAGTGGATCTCGCTCTTCAAAAGGTTGATCACCACTGTAGTACAGTTTGGGGTTCCACCCTCCCAAGGAGTCCATTGTACGGCCAGGGAACAGCAGGTGCACAAATACACTAGAGATTTGTGTGCCTGTCTGCACGGACCAGGCTGGCGTTTGGGAATGCAGCTCCTGCAGAAGCAATGAGTGAATATCGTCATGTTCTGGACTGATAGACCACATTCTATTAGGATAGCAGCTGTGTAGTCCAAGCATGTGTAGCCCAAGCAAGTTTGCTTAAAAATTCTCTGTTTGGGTATGTGAACAATGGTACTTTTTGTAGCATGTCTTATCACCTTATTTTAAAACTGGCTCTTAAAACTGTATGTAGATTCCTATAGGTACGTAGAAACCTATTAAGCAGTGGTTATAGTATAAGTTACATTATGTAATGACAATAACACACTGACAAGTTTGAATATGCTAAATACATCATTTATTGTAGCACTGAAGTTATGTGGTCTCCGTGTAACTTGAGTAGTAAATACACTAGCATTTTGTACTGTAGAAGAATCTGATTATGCCCAGTTGCAGCACTTGGGTCAAAAACAAGGCCAGCCTAGCAATATTGTTGGTAGGTGACACCATTTAAGCAATGCCAGAAAGCATTTTTATTGCCAGCAACTGGGTAGAGGCTGCTTGCTTTCCCAGCATAGAACCCACTGCCTCCTGAGCTACTACCAGAGCTGCTGCCAAAGCTCCCTCCAGAGTTTCCTCCACTGGGTTGCTGGGTTAGCTGTGATTGGGGCAATGGGAGAAGAGGGAGGTGTGCAACCTTTAAATGAAGAGAGAAGAATATCAAAATGTGTTTTAGCTCAATTTTTTATGATTATTAAAGTAAGAGGCTATGCAATTACTGTACACAGAAACACTTTCAAAAAACACCCCAGCAGTTAAAATTATATACTGTAGATACTGTATGAAGTAAACTTATGACTCACCAGAAGCTTGTATACCAAAAGCTTGGTTCAAGGTGCTCATCAGAGGATATTTGCCCTGGTTACAGAAAGTACCAGTAAAATCATCCAGATCCTACTATTTAAGTATCCAGATACTTAATTAGTAGGATCACTGATGTGGTACTACCAGAGGCGTAACTAGAACCTTCAGGGCCCCGGTGCAAGAAATCATGGAGGGCCCCTCTGACCTCCAGCCAGGGTCCTTTCCACTGATCCCGGGGGCAGCAGGACCTGGATAGGAGGGGGAACAAATCCCCTCCATTTTTCCACCTTCAGCCACTGAATGCCTATCAAAGGGAGAGAAGGAGAAGCAGACTTTTAGTGGCTGCAGGAGAAAAATTAAGGGAATTTGTTCCCCTCAATGCCCCCCTATACAGGGGTTCAGGGGCAACATGTGCACTACTGCAATTGTGTCCCTGGGATGAGTGGCAGCGGTGGGGGATGGGATCAGTGGCAGCAGTGGTGGTCGGGGAGGGATAGGATCAGTGGCATTGGTGGTGGTGGTGTGGGATGGTATGAGTGGCAGCAGTGAGGAAGAGATTGGATCAGTGGCAGTGGTGGTGGTGGGATGGGATCAGTGGCCGCGGTGGTGGTGGGGGGTGGGATGATTGCCAGCTGTGAGGGGGGATTGGATCAGTGGCAAGAGTTGTGGTTGGGGGATGGGATCAGTGGTAGGGGGGATTGAATGGGATGAGTGGCAGAGGTGGTGGGGGAATGAGATTAGTGGCAAGGGTGATGGTTGGAGGGGGATGGGATAAGTGGCAGCGGTGGGGGGCATTGGATGAAATGAGTGGCAGCAGTGGTTGGAGGATGGGATCCATGGCGAGGCTGGTAGTTGGGTGGTGGGGAGGGCAGTGGCAGCAGTGGTGTGGGGGTTTCAGTGGTGGTGGTGTGGGGGGTATCCGTAGCAATAGTGGTGGTGTGGAGGAGTATCAGTGGCAGTGGTGTGGGGAGTATCAGTGGCAGTGGTGGTGGTGAGGGGGGTATCAGTGGCAGTGTGGGGGTATCAGTGGCAGTAGTGGTGGTGAGTGAGGGGGTATCAGTGGCAGTAGTGGTGGTGAGTGAGGGGGTATCAGTGGCAGTAGTGGTGGTGGGTGAGGGGGGTATCAGTGGCAGTAGTGGTGGTGGTGTGGGGGGTATCAGTGGCAGTAGTGGTGGTGGTGTGGGGGGTATCAGTGGCAGTAGTGGTGGTGGTGGTGTGCAGGGTATCAGTGGCAGTAGTGGTGGTGGTGAGTGAGGGGGGTATCAGTGGCAGTAGTGGTTGTGGGGGGGTATCAGTGGCAGTGGTGGTGGTGGTGTGGGGGGTATAAGTGGCAATAGTGGTGGTCGTGGTGAGTAAGGGGTGTATCAGTGACAGTAGTGGTGGTGGTGAATGAAGGGGGTATCAGTGACAGTAGTGGTGGTGTGGGGGGTATCAGTGGCAGTAGTGGTGGTGGTGGTGAGTGAGGGGGTATCAGTGGCAGTAGGGGTGGTGGTGAGTGAGGGGGGTATCAGTGACAGTAGTGGTGGTGGTGAGTGAGGGGGGTATCAGTGGCAGTAGGGGTGGTGGTGAGTGAGGGGGGGTATCAGTGACAGTAGTGGTGGTGAGTGAGGGGGGTATCAGTGGCAGTAGGGGTGGTGGTGAGTGAGGGGGGTATCAGTGACAGTAGTGGTGGTGAGTGAGGGGGGTATCAGTGGCAGTAGGGGTGGTGGTGAGTGAGGGGGGCATCAGTGACAGTAGGGGTGGTGGTGAGTGAGGGGGGCATCAGTGGCAGTAGGGGTGGTGGTGAGTGAGGGGGGTATCAGTGGCAGTAGTGGTGATGGTGTGGGGGGTATCAGTGGCAGTGGTGGTGGTGAGTGAGGGGGTATCAGTGGCAGTAGGAGTGGTGGTGAGTGAGGTGGTATCAGTGACAGTAGTGGTGGTGGTGAGTGAGGGGGGTATCAGTGGCAGTAGGGGTGGTGGTGAGTGAGGGGGGTATCAGTGACAGTAGTGGTGGTGGTGAGTGAGGGGGGTATCGGTGACAGTAGTGGTGGTGGTGAGTGAGGGGGGTATCAGTGGCAGTAGTGGTGATAGTGTGGGGGGTATCAGTGGTGGTGGTGGTGGTGGTGAGTGAGGGGGTATCAGTGACAGTAGTGGTGGTGGTGAGTGAGGGGGTATCAGTGACAGTAGTG
This sequence comes from Lithobates pipiens, assembly GCF_037356315.1. Classification (NCBI taxonomy): domain Eukaryota; kingdom Metazoa; phylum Chordata; class Amphibia; order Anura; family Ranidae; genus Lithobates; species Lithobates pipiens. The sequence goes on along the minus strand of NW_027507748.1, from coordinate 280,855,117 downwards.
GTGGTGGTGAGTGAGGGGGTATCAGTGACAGTAGTGGTGGTGGTGAGTGAGGGGGTATCAGTGGCAGTAGGGGTGGTGGTGAGTGAGGGGGTATCAGTGACAGTAGTGGTGGTGAGTGAGGGGGGGTATCAGTGACAGTAGTGGTGGTGAGTGAGGGGGGTATCAGTGGCAGTAGGGGTGGTGGTGAGTGAGGGGGGTATCAGTGGCAGTAGGGGTGGTGGTGAGTGAGGGGGGTATCAGTGGCAGTAGGGGTGGTGGTGAGTGAGGGGGGTATCAGTGACAGTAGTGGTGGTGGTGAGTGAGGGGGGTATCGGTGACAGTAGTGGTGGTGGTGAGTGAGGGGGGTATCAGTGGCAGTAGGGGTGGTGGTGAGTGAGGGGGGTATCAGTGGCAGTAGGGGTGGTGGTGAGTGAGGGGGGTATCAGTGACAGTAGTGGTGGTGGTGAGTGAGGGGGGTATCAGTGGCAGTAGGGGTGGTGGTGAGTGAGGGGGGTATCAGTGGCAGTAGGGGTGGTGGTGAGTGAGGGGGGTATCAGTGGCAGTAGGGGTGGTGGTGAGTGAGGGGGGTATCGGTGACAGTAGTGGTGGTGGTGAGTGAGGGGGGTATCAGTGGCAGTAGTGGTGATAGTGTGGGGGGTATCAGTGGTGGTGGTGAGTGAGGGGGTATCAGTGACAGTAGTGGTGGTGGTGAGTGAGGGGGGTATCGGTGACAGTAGTGGTGGTGGTGAGTGAGGGGGGTATCGGTGACAGTAGTGGTGGTGGTGAGTGAGGGGGGTATCAGTGGCAGTGGTGGTGGTGAGTGAGGGGGTATCAGTGGCAGTAGGAGTGGTGGTGAGTGAGGTGGTATCAGTGACAGTAGTGGTGGTGGTGAGTGAGGGGGGTATCAGTGGCAGTAGGGGTGGTGGTGAGTGAGGGGGGTATCAGTGACAGTAGTGGTGGTGGTGAGTGAGGGGGGTATCAGTGACAGTAGTGGTGGTGGTGAGTGAGGGGGGTATCAGTGGCAGTAGTGGTGATAGTGTGGGGGGTATCAGTGGTGGTGGTGGTGGTGGTGAGTGAGGGGGTATCAGTGACAGTAGTGGTGGTGGTGAGTGAGGGGGTATCAGTGACAGTAGTGGTGGTGGTGAGTAAGGGGGTATCAGTGACAGTAGTGGTGGTGGTGAGTGAGGGGGTATCAGTGGCAGTAGGGGTGGTGGTGAGTGAGGGGGTATCAGTGACAGTAGTGGTGGTGAGTGAGGGGGGGTATCAGTGACAGTAGTGGTGGTGAGTGAGGGGGGTATCAGTGGCAGTAGGGGTGGTGGTGAGTGAGGGGGGTATCAGTGGCAGTAGGGGTGGTGGTGAGTGAGGGGGGTATCAGTGGCAGTAGGGGTGGTGGTGAGTGAGGGGGGTATCGGTGACAGTAGTGGTGGTGGTGAGTGAGGGGGGTATCAGTGACAGTAGTGGTGGTGGTGAGTGAGGGGGGTATCGGTGACAGTAGTGGTGGTGGTGAGTGAGGGGGGTATCAGTGGCAGTAGGGGTGGTGGTGAGTGAGGGGGGTATCGGTGACAGTAGTGGTGGTGGTGAGTGAGGGGGGTATCAGTGGCAGTAGGGGTGGTGGTGAGTGAGGGGGGTATCAGTGACAGTAGTGGTGGTGGTGAGTGAGGGGGGTATCAGTGGCAGTAGGGGTGGTGGTGAGTGAGGGGGGTATCAGTGGCAGTAGGGGTGGTGGTGAGTGAGGGGGGTATCGGTGACAGTAGTGGTGGTGGTGAGTGAGGGGGGTATCAGTGGCAGTAGTGGTGATAGTGTGGGGGGTATCAGTGGTGGTGGTGAGTGAGGGGGGTATCAGTGACAGTAGTGGTGGTGGTGAGTGAGGGGGTATCAGTGACAGTAGTGGTGGTGGTGAGTGAGGGGGGTATCGGTGACAGTAGTGGTGGTGGTGAGTGAGGGGGGTATCAGTGGCAGTAGTGGTGATAGTGTGGGGGGTATCAGTGGTGGTGGTGAGTGAGGGGGTATCAGTGACAGTAGTGGTGGTGGTGAGTGAGGGGGTATCAGTGACAGTAGTGGTGGTGGTGAGTGAGGGGGTATCAGTGGCAGTAGGGGTGGTGGTGAGTGAGGGGGTATCAGTGGCAGTAGGGGTGGTGGTGAGTGAGGGGGTATCAGTGGCAGTAGGGGTGGTGGTGAGTGAGGGGGTATCAGTGACAGTGGTGATGTGGGGGGTATAAGTGCAGTGGTGGTGGTGGTGTGTGTGGGGAATCAGTGGCAGTGTTGATATTGAGAGATGGTGATACTCACTTCCAGATCACTGGGTTCCCCCTCCTTGCTGTGAGCACCCTCGAGTGCAGGCGGAGCTGGAGAAGATGGGCGGGGACTGTGCCCGTGAGTGCACTGCAGGCGGAGCCAGAGAAGATGGGCGGGGACTGTGCCCGTGAGTGCACTGCAGGCGGAGCCAGAGAAGATGGGCGGGGACTGTGCCCGTGAGTGCACTGCAGGCGGAGACAGAGAAGATGGGCGGGGACTGTGCCCGTGAGTGCACTGCAGACGGAGACAGAAGATGGGCGGGGACTGTGCCCGTGAGTGCACTGCAGACGGAGACAGAAGATGGGCGGGGACTGTGCCCGTGAGTGCACTGCAGACGGAGACAGAAGATGGGCGGGGACTGGGTCCGTGAATGGAGGAGAGGGTGGGTGGAGCAGCTGGAGAGAATGGACGGAGCAGACGGAGAGGATGGGCGGAGCAGACGCAGACTCCCCGAAAATTACCAGTCCAGTACTATATCTGGGGCAGCGGCGGGCCCCCCTACAGTGGCAGAACTCAAGGGCCCAGTCGCAAATGCGACTGGTGCGACCCTGATAATTCCGCCACTGGGTACTACCATTGTAATGCATCATTTACTGTAAATATTATGTATTAAATCTCAGGCATTAAAGTATACTTTTAGTAATGCCCTGCAATAGGTAAATGTCTCTAAAATGTAGTCTCCTGCAAAATAACCTTATAATCTTACTTCATAATTATCAGGGAAGTAATTTGGATCAAGCTCACCATCTCCCTGTGCACAGGTGCAGCGGAACGGTGCCTTTGCACACACAAATTCACCATGGATCGGCGCTCCAGCGTAAGCACATTCGCGGCCCTACTGAGCACACAAGCACGCGCATAAGGCAAATTCCCTGACCAGCCTATAAAAGGAGCCTTAGCAGACAGACAAGTTGCTGGTTTGTCTCAGCTCACCTGTGTTCCTCCGCTTCCTGTTCCTGTTTACCACTTCCTGTTGTGACCCGGACAAGTGTGTTTCTTGTGTGATTTGGCCCAACAACCCCTTGTTGAGGGTGTGTATGATGAGCTCCTCACACAAGATGTGTTGCCCCTCCTCCATTTTCTGGAGTTTGTAGGCAGTCAAGGCGGCAAACGCCTCTTGATATGTGGGGGTGGCTTTGAGGGCCGCTGAAGCCTCCCCGATGAGCTTCAGAGGTGACTCCTCCACATTCCCCCCCCCCCCCCCTTTCTGGCTGTTTGACATGGAAGGCGGTGGGGAGGGACTTGGGATTCAGTCAGGCTCCTCCGTCTGCCCACCGCTTGGCTGCCGCTTACCCCTGCCTCCTCCTGGCTGCTGCATTCCACACCCTCTTGCTGGCTGAGGTCTTCCTGTGTATGAAAAAGGGACATAGTTTTTGTTTTTGGTTCATCAAACACACACAATTTTCAGCTCAAGACTGTTGCAAATTATTAACAAATAGAAAAGACTATCATCCTGAGCCCAGCATTTTTCATTCTTGGCCCAAAGGTTTTGGCCACTACTGTCTATTGATATGTGAAATACTTTCTAAAATCAAAAATTAGTGAGCAAAAATCAAGTTAACATCATTCATTTTTACTCCCAAAATATGTAGAATAATACTATACCTGGCTCAAGCTGGGCTCCTCCAGTTCTTCCTGAGTGGAAGGCCCAGGTTGGGCATTGGAAGACTCAGCAGGGGTGGAATGTAGCGTAGAAGGACGCATGGAAGGAAGGGTAGAGAGAGATTCCCTGACATCAGCCTGGTCTGACAGAAAATGCATCCTGTCATAATACCACAGCCTGGGGACATAAACGTCATCTGCTGCAGCTCCAGTTTGCATGGACTTCAGCACCTTCCTACGCTCCCTCAGATATATACTCCTGAGGCCTCCAATTTTCGTTCTTAGATAGTTGATGTCTGCCCTGGGGACCACCGGCTTCACAAACTCAACCAGTTTCTCCATCGCTGCCTGCCTCTTTAATTTGTTACTGTAGTGTGGATGCGTAGCTTGCCACAGATAGGGCAGCTCCCTGTACTTATCGATGAACAGAGGGAGGGAACTATGGTTGTTAAACCCATCCATATTCTCTGCAAGACACAACACAAGACAAACCCTAATGTCAGGCTAAACTCCACTAAATCTTGTTCTAATACAAGCCTCAATCTAGAAGCAGTATAGGCTAGTGATGTACAAAGTTAAAAATTGTACCTTCGTTTGCACGATCGGCGCGTCAGCTTCTCCCTCTGTTCACAGATCTTACGTACGACACACGCGCATTGCATTTTATATACAGTGCGCATGCGTGAAACTCCTCCCGCCCCTAACGTTCTTTCTAGACTATTCCCCGCCCCTTCTCTTTCGACGTAGTGGGGAGAGCACATGGCGGAGACACAGCAGGGGCATGGTAATTCCACCAACGAGGAGGAGGACGAGGAAAGCCCGGAGCCAGAAACGTCCCGATCCCCGGGGAGAAGATTTAAGGCCTCAAATATGTCTTTTGGAGAAATGTTGGAGATGGTGGACATATTGAAGAGGACCGAATATGATGGGAAGTATGGACCTTACCCAAACCCAAATATCAGAGAGGCCAAGATCATGGCTAAAGTTGTGAAGAGTCTTCAGAAGAATTTTGGGGTACGACGATCCAAGGATCAACTGAGAAAACGCTGGTCAGACCTGAAACTGAGGGAGCACGATCAGTACAGAAGGATCAAGCGAGTTCTTCAAAAAAGTGAGTAGTTGTCGTGTGTTCATATTATTATCATTATTGCTTGCATACTGCTCCATGTGCTTTGATTTAATGTTGTACAGTTTAAAATGGCCACTTTCATGGTCATGTGTTCAATCGTTCGTAATAAACATAGTTCGTTAGCCCACTCCAAAACAATGTTTTGCCAACTTGCACTTGACTCCATTTGTTCACACTACAGGTAAGTATCCCAGCTTTAGAAAGTGTCAAAAATAATGTTTTCACTTTTGAACTCCACAATTGTACGACACTTCCAAGCAATGTTTCATATTCCTCTTTCTGCCCTCTGTATGCAAGTATCCCTTTTTTACATTCTCATAGGGGAGAGAAGACTCGGGACGTCTGAGGACACCAGGGACCCCACACCTCCCAAAGAAGGGGAAATGCCAATACCGGAAGAGGAGGAGGAAGAAGAGATTGTTGAAATTGGCGAAATTGTCACCACAGGTTAGTGTCAGAGTCCACAGCTTCAGGTAAGCTAATCAATGTATGTCTGCATATTTATAATGCATAATGTTTTTTTTTTGTTTGTTTTTTAGGTGATGTGGAAGAAGAATCACATTTTACCAGTGAAAGTGCCCAGATCCTCATTGTGGAGATAATGGGGTGCAATCGCGATTTAGAGAATATACAGAAAAACATCAATGATGTTCAACAAAAAATGAAGAACATCATTGATGTTTTGGGGAGAGTCTGAAACACCCCAAACTAGCTAGCATTGCTTTTACATTTTCAAAAACACTTTTATATTTTTAGAAAAGCCAAATTTGGAAGATGCACACAGTGTGTCAACATGTGCTATCTCCCATCATGGGGGATCAATGTATGTGTTTTGTGGGTACAACCCCTTCCTTGCTACTAAAGTGGCTGAGAGGAAGGGGTTGCACCCCCAAAACACGTACATTGATACCCCATGATGGGAGATAGCACATGTTGACATTAGGCATGGGATCAGGAGGAAAATGGCCACTTTATGATTCTCAATTTGTGTGCATCTTCCAAATTTGGCTTTTCCGGGGGTGACACCCCATCCGATGAAGGCAATATCAGCACAGTTTGTACATACTCATGTCTGATATTGTCTTCATTTTTCAAAGTTTAACTTTGTAAGTTCCTGTGTTCTGTATGTTATGCTTTGATACATGCCTGTTTACACAAAAATGCCAAGTTATAAAAAGGTTACCCAAAATAATGTTATATTCACCAAATATGTTGATTTGTTGTAAAACCCTTTTCTAAATGCACATGTGAATGTGCTTTGAGTAAAAAGTTAAATTATCAATAATGTGTGGCTTCCTTTTTCAATGCGCAAAAGCAGTATTTGGAGTCAAGTTGTTGTTTTCTGTGGCAATGGGTGTTATTTGCTAAAGGCAAATCCACTTTGCACTCCAAGTGCAGTTTCAGGTGCACTTTTGCAGTGCATTTGTAGTGCATAGTGGATTTGCCTTTAGTAAATAACACCCACAGTGATGTTTAAATTTCCCCAATCACGCCATTTTCATGACCCCACATATTTCTGCATTGGTGCTGAAAATTAGCAATATTTTTGTCAGTAATGCACTACATACATTATCAACAAAAAGGTGTGTGTGTGTAGCAGACCTACAACATAATAAGATTATCTGAAGAAGAGACTGTCACCTCATCTTGCTCTGAACTTGGGTTTGCAGTGTTGTAGAAAAAGGGCCAAAAACAACAGTAAAAAAACCCCTAAAACAAAGGATAGCAGTAAATGAAAACAAAGATTATTGCAGTTTCAAAGAAAAAATTATTAAAAAAATGCCTCTCAGACATTGTCTGGCATATCAATGGCCCCCCTACCCACAAAGTACTCCATGTATTGGTTTCTGACCTCGCGGGTGCTTTGGGGGGGCAAGCCAGGACGAGCAGCTTCAAGGGCCGTGAGGTTGACATTTTCCAGCAAGTCTGCATCAGGGCCAACTGAGACCACATAGTTTGCTGAATTTTTTTTCAAAAAATTGTTCAGAACACAGCAGACAAGCACAATGTGATTTAGTTTATATTTCACCATGTGTATTGGCGTCAAAAATAGGCGGAACCGGCTGGCCATTATCCTGAAAGTGTTCTCCGCGACTCTTCTGGCTCTGGCCAGCCACACATTAAAGATCCTCTGATCCGGGGTGAGTGTCCTCATCGGGAAGGGCCGTATCAGGTGGTTTGCCAGAGTAAACGCCTCATCCGTGATGAAAATGAACGGGAGTTCTTCTACATTCTCCTCAGGAGGTGGCAAGCCCAGACTGTCACTCTGGAGACGCCAATAGAATTCCGTCCGTGCGAACACTCCACCATCCTACATACGGCCATTTTTCCCCATGTCCACATACAGGAAGTCATAGATCGCTGACACCACCGCCAACATCACGATACTATTATACCCCTTGTAATTATAATAGTAGGGCCCCGAGTTGGGGGGTGGAACGATGCAGACGTGTTTCCCATCAATTGCACCTCCACAATTGGGAAAATCCCAACGGCTGGCAAAGTGGGAGGCCACAGTCTGCCATTCCTGTGGCGTTGAAGGAAACTGTACAGTGAAACAAGAATTTTTTTTTTAATTTTGCACATCAACATTGCAAGCAGATTAGACACAAACATTTTTGTACAATATCAGTATAAAATTTTGGGAACTGAGTATTTAAAGCCTAAAGTATAAGGTCCCCTTATCAGATTCATCACCCCCATCCCCCCATCTGATGGCCCATTGCAAAAAATGAGGGGGGGGTCTTTTGGACAGGTAACCCTCTCCACTTCAATGAGAGCTGAATGCATAAATAATGTGTGATACTTTTGCCAGCCCCTCCTTACTTACACTATTGGCAGCCCACCGGACAGTTAAGAAGTGTCATAATACAAAAAAAAAGGAACAAATGGAAGCACATTTTGACATTCTGCTATTACCTATCAAGATAATAATAGGAGAAAAAAACTTTAAACTGTAGCATTTGAAAGTATTGAAGCAGGCCCTTGCACTACATGCTTTGGTGAATTCATCCATAAATCTGACCAGAAAAAGGTGTGTATTGGGTTTGGCAAAGTCAGCCGATAGAGGATTGCTATCAGCTGACCTAACAGTTGGGGGGAGGGGGGTTCCTAATGAGTTTGGCCCAACCAAAAATAAAATTCTGGCACTCTGCATGAATTTAAGCACACACATAACATTTGTACACATTTTAGGGGGTGTTTAGGGGAAAGCAATACTATGGAGCTGACAAAATACATTGCTAAGTGTTTATGGCCCCAGAAGAGCATGCTGGGGAAGTTAGTGAAGGCAAATATGCATGAAGGACAAAAAAAGGAACTTGAAAAGCTTCCAGCATGCATGAGGACAAAGGGGCACAGCATATCAATTAGAGCATATTGCAATCATGGTAATTAGGCAATGAGGAAAGAAATACAACACATTAGCAAACATTAAATACATAGAATGTGATGTTAAAGGAGAAAACATACCTTCATATAGTCCTTCTGCAGGACCTGAATGATGGCAGAACAGGTCTCTGGAATAATGATTCCCAGAGCCTGGGTGGAGATGCCTGTCGAGAACTTGAGGTCCTGAAGACTTCTCCCTGTAGCCAAGTAGCGCAACGTGACGATGAGCCTCTGCTCCGGAGTGATGGCTCGTCGCATGCAGGTATCCTGCCTGCTGATATAAGGGGACAGCAAAGCCAGCAGATGGTGAAAAATGGGGTCCGTCATCCGGAGATAATTCCTGAAATCCCAGATCTCACAAAGCAAAGGCATGTGCGAGAACTGGTCATGCTGGCGCAACCAATTCTTGGTCCATGAACTCCTCCTCGTCCTGTTCATGGACCGGGCTTGTGTCAAAGCTAAAAGCCCAACACCAAGCCCCTGCACAGCACAAACTCTACGACGAGTACATACATGAAACATGACTTGAAAACGGTCGGCTGGTCAGAACGGACAACAGAAAGCACCGATAAACAACAAGGCCTGAAAGAACGAACTGAAAACCAGAAACGAGCAGACAATAAGCAATGAAAAGCAAAGCGTACTATACCAAGATATAGTCCCCAATGACCAACAAATGCTAACTGACTACACGCAATGATAAGCAGATACGCACCGACAAGCACCAACTGAAGAGCAGTAACGATCTGAAGCACAAATCTGAAAAGTGCAAATTGTCTCTAACCAAATTTCTACAAACACGCGATAAACACGAGATCAGCAGAAGGAGCCCAAAGGGTGCCGGACATGGTGCTTAACTTCCCTTTTCTAGTGCCGTCGTACGCGGCTTACATCACCGCGTTCTTGGCAACCGGAAATTCCGACAACTTAGTCCGACCGTGTGTATGCAACACCACTTCCAGACCACTTCCGGACTAAATCCGTCTGAATTTATCCGACGGATTTGGTTGTCGGAATGTCCGACCATGTGTACAAGGGCTAAGAGGGCGCAATTCATCCTATTACAATTTTTCCGGATCACAAGAACCTAGAATATCTCAGAACAGCCAAGCGCTTAAGACCACGACAAGCCCGTTGGGCACTTTTGTTTTCTAGGTTGAACTTCCACATTTCCTACTGTCCCGGGTACAGAAATGGCAAAGCGGATGCACTCTCCTGGATTTTCCCTGAATCCCCCCAATTAACCGAGCCCAGCACCATTCTGTCATTGCAAAATTTCCTCCTTCTTACACAATTCGACCTGGCAACCGCCATTAAAACAGCCTCAAGCCGCTGTACTGTTCTTGTAGTGTGTTCCTTGGAGAAACGCAATGATCTACTTTGGGCACAGGAAAAGATCTTTGTCCCTCATGAAGTAAGGCCAGCAATCTTAAATACTTTTCATGACCACAAGTTGGCCGGCCACTTCGGAATACGGAAGACGTCACAATTAATTTCCCGTTCCTTCTGGTGGCCTGGTTGGAGGCGGGACTGTCAGAAATTTGTCTCCTCATGTATTCCGTGCAAATGCAACAAAGGATTTAAAGCCAAACCTTGGGGATTACTGAGACCCCTACCTATCCCTGAATGGCCATGGGCAGATGTCTCTATGGACTTTATTGTGGACCTGCCACCCTCAGAAGGGTTCACCACCATCCTGGTCATGGTTGACCGTCTTTCAAAAATGGCCCACTTCTTGCCCATGATTGGTACTCCCTCTGCCTTGGACACTGCCAATACCTTTTATTAAGGAAATAGTCAGACTCCACGGAGTACCTAGCAGTGTTGTCTCAGATGGGGTGCTCAGTTTACCTCTAAATTCTGGAAAGAACTCTGTAACGCCCTGGAAATCAAGGGCTGTCTCTCATCCGCATACCACCCTCAGAGCAACGGTCAGACAGAATGGCTAAATCAATCTCTAGAACAATATCTCTGCTGTTTCTGTTCCGGCTCCCAGGATGCCTGGTCTTCCCTCCTATCTTATGCAGAATTTGCATAAAACAATTCTGTACACACGGCTACTAACCAAACACCGCTTTGGTCGAATTTTGGATTCCATCCCTCCTTCCTTCCCAACTCAATCCCTGAAACGTCAGTCCCTGCTGTTCAGGATCGGATAGTCTCTATCCAATCAAATTTTCAAAAGATTCAAGAAACCATGCAAAGAGCTCAAGACGACTACAGGAAGTACTACGACAAAGGGAGAAAGGAGAATCCAGCTTTTGGAATTGGCAAGAAGGTCTGGCTAGCCTCTACTCACCTCAAACTACCCTGCCCTTCACATAAGTTAGGTCCTAGGTTCAACGGCCCATTCACAATCAAGAGAATGGAGAATCCTGTGGCCTTCGAGTTAGACTTACCCAGATCATACAGAATACATGCGGTCTTTCACATATCTCCCTTAAAACCAGTAGTCCATTTCCTGGAAGAGAGGAGCCTCCCCCGCCTCCAGTTGTAATAGATGGGGAAGACGAATTTGAAGCGGAAGCCATACTTAGCTGCAGGAAGATGGGCAGACAACTTCAGTACCTAGTAAAATGGAAAGGGTACCCATCGGAAGACAACTCCTGGGAACCTTCCGGTAACCTTCATGCTCCAAGATTGATTAGAGCTTTTCATCTGGAACATCCAGGGTTGATGGCCAGCTTGGGCGTCCAGAGGCCGCCCCTTGGGGGGGACACTATCAGGGAAGTAATTTGGATCAAGCTCACCATCTCCCTGCGCACAGGCACAGCGGAATGGCGCCATTGCGCACACAAGTTCGCCATGGATCGGCGTCCGGCGCATGCACATTCGTGGCCCTACTGAGCAGCGCGGGCACGTGTGCGCACAAGCACATGGGTAACGGAAATCCCCTGACCAGCCTATAAAAGGAGCCTTAGCAGACAGACAAGTTGCTGGTTTGTCTCAGCTCACCTGTGTTCCTCTGCTTCCTGTTCCTGTTTACCACTTCCTGTTGTGACCTGGATTGCCTGAAGACTACGCTGATTCTCTCCTGACCTGACCCTTGGCTTGTTTAGCAGACTTCCTGCTCTTAGCCTTGCTGGCTCCCAGACTGATACCTGTGTTTGACCCTCAGCCTGCCCCTGGATTGTCCTCTGTCTTCTGCACTTAACCTTGCTGGCTCCCAGACTGATACCTGCGTTTGACCCTCGGCCTGCCTCTGGATTATCCTCTGCACTTAGCCTTGCTGGCTCCTGGACTGATTACTTGTGTTTGACCCTCGGCCTGTTGCTGGACTTTCCTTACCTGTTTTACAGACCTGCTTGCTACTTACCTTCTGGTCCGGTCCATCCTGCACGAGCCCTCTTCCAAACCTTCACACAAGTCAGGTATCCCACTGGAGGGTTGTGCCTCTTGGTGCAATCCACTCCCTGTATCACCTCCAGGTGTGGTCTGCGGGGTGGTGTGCGCTGAGTCGCAACAGCCACCGCTCTCTGCATCTTGACCTGGGGGAGTACCTCTTTGCTGATAATAATAGGCCCAGAATCCATATTGTCTATTGTAAGGTCCAGCAGGACCAGCTCCAGAAGTTGGGGCACCAATGGCAGTGTTTGATGGATTGCTCAGAATGTGGTGATAATCTATATACTGTCTGGGCTGCTGATCTATATACCGTATCTGTAATGCTGTTCTACATACCGTATCTGTGATGCTGAGCTGTATGCTCTGTCCTGTGATTCTGGGGCTGTATACTCTGTCCTGTGATGCTCAGCTGTATACGAGTCCTGACACTATGGGTGGAAGAAAGTGAAATACAGGGGACGGAATGGGTGGATTATATAAGGGGTGGGGCTTATGAGAAGTGGAAGGGGTCAAAAATGAGGGCGGGGTCTTACACCCCCATCCTAAAACTTCACCATCCGCCACTGGTGGACACAGACCTGTCATCTGTCCACTCTGCTCATTGTGGCAACCGATTACCAAGTTGCTTAAGTGGCCCTCGCTTTTCAAAAGGTTGAGCACCACTGTAGTAGAGTTTGAGGTTCCACCCTCCCAAGGAGTCCATTGTACTGCCAGGGAACAGCAGGTGCATGAATACACTAGAGATTTGTGTGCCTGTCTGCACTGACCAGGCTGGCGTTTGGGAATGTAGCTCCTGCAGAAGATATGAGTGAATATCGTCATGTTCTGGACTGATAGACCACATTCTATTAGGATATGAGCTGTGTAGTCCAAGCATGTGTAGCCCAAGCAAGTTTGCTTAAAAATTCTCTGTTTAGGTATGCAAACAATGGTACTTTTTCTAGCATGTTTTATCACCTTATTTTAAAACTGTCTCTCAACTCTGTATGTAGATTCCTATAGGTAGGTAGAAACCTATTAAGCAGTAATTATAGTATAAGTTACATTAGGTTATACAGTTGACAATAACACACTGACAAGTTTGAATATGCTAAATACATTATTTATTGTAGCACTGAAGTTATGTGGTCTCCATGTAACTTTTTTTTTTTAAATTTACATAATCTTTATTTATTTTCATAATAATTTTACAATAAACAAACTTTATACAGTTAAATACTCGATTTTACAAATTAACATTTCTTTTCCTCCCCCCCCCCCCCCCCATTCCCTTCCTCCTCCCCTTTTAGAACATGGCAGGATAAGTCAGGAAGTCCCTTTTGCACAAACTGTGATCGTGATTCTCCTAACATCTCAACCTTCTTATCACCTATTCACAAAACTTTCTCTTTCTTTGTTCCCTCGCTCATTTTCTCCTCCAACCTTTCCTACTCCCCATCCTCAGTCACTCCAAACCCTTACACTGGATATCCCAACCTATCCAGCCATGGTTTCCACATTTTTTTAAATTCTTTAAAATTTCCTCTCCTTACATATACTCATATGTCTCTGTAATTAACTGCCTCCAATCTGCTATCGAAGGGGGGTTTTTTGCCTGCCACCTCTGCGCTATCAGTTTTCTTGCCTGAAACATACACCTCATTACTGCTCTGTTTATACAAGCCGAACCTCCTATTCCTTCATTCAGGCCCAGCACACACATTCTGGGGTTCCCATTAACCGTCACTCTGAATATTTCATTTAAATTAGCAATAACTTCTGACCAATAGCGAAACAGTTTAGGGCACCACCAGAACATGTGTGTCAGATCCCCAGTCTCCTGACACCTTGGGCATCCATCATCCACCCTTCGCCCAAAGCTAAATAGTCTCTTCGGCGTGTAATATGCTCTATGTATCAGCATCATATGTGACACCTTCTGGGCAGGCGAAGCGGATATCGAGTGCCCCCCCTCAAGTATCCTCATCCACTGCTCATCTGAAAATGTTCCTAATTCCTCCTCCCATTTCCTTCTACTTTTGAGTTTTCCTGGGCTTTCTATACTCCCTTCACATATATATGGGTACATTTCTGCTATGAAGCCTCTTACTCTGTCTTGGGAGTTTAGCTACTACAAATGGGGGAATTACTCAAACTGGCATTAATATATCAAATTGTTTCTGTAAGGCATGTCTAATTCGCAAGTATTTGTAAAATGAATGTTTTGGTAGATCAAATTCCGCTCTCAGCGCGTTAAATGGATTTATTATATTTCCTTCGTACAACTGGGCCAGCCTGTCAATCCCCCTAGTTTCCCAATCTTTATGCCTTCCGATCATTTCCACTTCCTGTAGATTCAAGTTATTCCATAGGGGGGTTTCTTTAGTCATCCCTCCCAGGCCTTTTATCGCCTTTACAGCTTTCCATACTTTTAAAACAAGTTTTATTGTGGGCGTTCTATGGGGAAATGAATTTGCCTCCAAGGCCTCTACTATAGTCTTATGAGATGTCCCTATAGTCATTAATGCCGTGTTTGTTCCTCTACAAAACTCCTTGCTCATCCCCAGATGCTGCAGTTGGGCAGCTAAAAAATAGCTTCTTGGATGTGGTACTGCCATTCCTCCTTTCCTTGTTGGTAACTGCAGGATTTGTAAGCCAATCCTTGAAATACCTCCTCTCCATATGAGTTTTCGAAATAATGTTTCCATTTTTTTAAACCATTTTATATCTATCCATATCGGAGAGTTGTGCAGCAGATACAATAACTGAGGCATCCACAGCATTTTAATCAAATTGCATCTCCCTGCGACTGATAGTGGGAGTCTCTTCCAGATTTCTATTTTATTTTTAAATTTAGCTATTAGTGGGGCTACATTATCACTTATATACTTTTTAGGATCTCTTTGTATGTATATTCCCAGATATTTTATTTGTTCCACCACTTCCAACTGCGGGATTGCCAGAATACCTTGACTCCCTAGTGTATCTACAGGCATCAGAGCTGATTTTTCCCAATTTATAATCAATCCAGAGAAACTACCAAACTCCCCAAGGACCTTCATCCCCTGCCTGAGGGACTGCTCTGAGTCCCCCCAAAAAAGCAGAATATCGTCTGCGTACAGCGCAATCTTCTCTTCCCTCAGCCCTCTTTGAAAGCCTTCCATATTAATATTGGATCTTATTGCGATGGCTAATGGTTCCATTGCGAGGGCGAAGATCAGGGGTGACAATGGGCACCCCTGTCTTGTCCCTCTCTCTAATAGTATCTTATCTGACTGCTCGTTATTAACCCTAATTCTAGCACTAGGACCATTATACAAAGTTTTTATCCATGCAATAAATGTAGCGCCGAATCCAAATTCGCTCAGTACCCGCCATATGTATCTCCATTCTAGACTGTCAAAGGCTTTGACTACATCTAAAGCCATAATTGCCCTTTTGCCTACATTTTCTGTTGGTATCTCCATGTAACTTGAGTAGAAAATACACTAGCATTTTGTACTGTAGAAGAATCTGAATATGCCCAGTTGCAGCACTCACAGCTTGGGTCAAAAACAAGGCCAGCCTGGCAATTTTGTTGGTAGGTGACACCGTTTAAGCAATGCCAGAAAGCATGTTTATTGCCAGGAACTGGGTAGAGGCTGCTTGCTTTCCCAGCACAGAACCCACTGCCTCCTGAGCTACTACCAAAGCTGCTGCCAGAGCTCCCTCCAGAGCTTCCTCCACTGAGTTGCTGAGTTGCTGGGGCAGCTGTGATTGGGGCATTGGGAGAAGAGGGAGGTGTGCAACCTGTAAATGAAGAGAGAAGAATATCAGAATGTGTTTTAGCTCAATTTTTTATAATTATTAAAGTAAGAGGCTATGCAATTACTGTAGACATAAACACTTTCAAAAAACACTCCAGCAGTTAAAATGATATACTGTAGATACTGTATGAACTAAACTTATGACTCACCAGAAGCTTGTATACCAAGAGCTTGGTTCAAGGTGCTGATCAGAGGATATTTGCCCTGGTTACAGAAAGTACCAGTAAAATCATCCAGATCAATTGCCCAAACCATTGCACCAGCAAAGTTGTTCTTTACCAGCCATTCAGCCTGTAGGTAAAAGAATGAAAAGTTGTGTAAGGCTCTATTTCTGTATTTTGTCTTTTTCTATTTGATTGTATAACAAAAATACCTTTATCTGGAAGCTCTTCTGGTTGTCGTATCCCAACCATTCATTTCCTTGGTAGGCAAAAGGAACATCTTCAGCAGAAGACCACTGATTGGTAGCTCCATTCTTCAGGAAAGTACAGATCTAAGGGAATTCAAAGAAAAAAGTTAAATATGCATATCTATTATTTAGATCACAACAAAGGGCTCAGTGATCGATTCATTTTCATTCAAAATAGCTATATTCAGTCTATGGAATTTATTGAATGGAGAATATAAATTAATACTACATAATGTTCTACATAATACAAAATATTATGGATTAAATCTCAGTCATTAAAGGATACTTTTAGTAATGCCCTGCAATAGGTAAATATCTCTTAAATGTAGTCTCCTGCAAAATAACCTTGTAATCTTACTTCATAATAGGCCCAGAATCCAGATTGTCTGGTGTAAGGTCCAGCAGGGCCAGCTCCAGAAGTAGGGGCACCAATGGCAGTGTTTGATGGATTGCTCAGAATGAAGGTGTGTCCATAGGTTGGGAAGCCAACAATGAGTTTTGAAGCTGGTGCACCATTGTTCATAACATAATCCTGCAAGCGGAAGAAATAATAGTCTGTGTATATGTGCTTATGCACATAAATACAGTTGTAACTTTAGTTACTATAGATAGCTAATATTTTGTGATATGTTCTTTACAGATACATATTAAAATTGGTCAAATGATATGCACTTGCATTTATAATCTCAGCATCATTATTGACATAAAGAATGATTTACCAAAAAAGTAGAGAATCTTCACTCATAAATATAAGTTTGAATATTCACTTCAATTATACAATCATGTGAAAAGCAAATTCTGGTCATTTTAAATACTCAGTTTACCACAGATGCTTTTCCAATGATTGGATTATTGAATTGAACATTACCAAATTTAAAGGTTTATATTTTCAACTGTTTAGTATATTAGCATTATTTTCTGATGAATACTTACCACAGTCAGGTAAGCGTTTGCTCCAGTGTAACCTTCCCATGAGCCATGCAGATCATATATATATACATATACACACACACACAGGGAATGGCTTTTAGTCTCATTCACCTGGTTAGCCTTAGCATCCCTAGAAAAGGATTAGGCATCTTAGCCATACAAGTCACACTGCTAGAGGTAGAGATACTAAAAGAGGCAATTTGCTCATTGTTGTCAGTCCATCTAGGACTCTGAAAAAGTATGGCAACATTTTCTCTGCTCTTTTTAGCATTCAGGATCTAGGAGTTTGGACCCAGAGGGGGTGAAAGGAGAGTATGCAGTACCCAACCAATTAAAACAATTGCAAAGACATTAAGCGGGGTTCCACCCTAAAGTGGAACTTCCGTTGATCGGAACCCTCCCCCCTTCCGGTGTCACAATTGGCACCTTTCAGGGGGGAGGGGGTGCAGATACCTGCAACACCCACTTCTGGGCATAGACTCCCACGGGAGTCTATGCCTCTTCCTGTCCCTGCGCGCTGTCTGTTGGGACACACACGGGTCCATGAGACAGCGCGGACAATTCCTATTGCGCTGCGCAACTCGCGCATGCGCAGTAGGGAACCGGGAAGTGAAGCTGCAGCACTTCACTTCCTGATTCCCTCACCTAGAATGGTGGCGGCAGCAGCTGGACCCCGGGACAGGTGAGTGTCCATTTATTAAAAGTCAGCAGCTGCAGTATTTGTAGCTGCTGGCTTTTAATTTTTTTTTTAATTTTTTTTCCACAGTGAAATCCCACTTTAAAGAGGAAGTAAACCCTGCAAAGGTAAAGCATAATGTCCATTATGTGTCACTTACCTGACACAGGAGCCAGCGATGTCACCGCTGTCCCCTGTAGTCCGGCGCATCCATCTTCTCGGTGGGTCACTCCCGCGCATGCGCTCAGGAGCCGCCACGCACGGCATATCGCAGTTGACGGGTGCCGCGCTCAGTGCACCTGTCTTTCGGCAAATATCTACTAAACCATGTAGGTTTAGGAGATATTTCTTGGACCTACAGGTAAGCCATAATCTAAGCTCACCTGTAGGTCAAAGTGTGTTGTAAGGGTTTACAACCACTTTAATAATGAGGTCCCAGCTGCTATGCAAATCTGTTTTGAAAGTGAACTTTCTCCTATAGTTCATTTGTTTTGATCATTTATTTTAGTTTAAGTGCTTTCTGTAATTCAACCTTCAGTTAACCTGTCAGTATTGTGTTTATGCAATAATCAGAAAAGTCAGCCTTTAATTATTATAACTTTGCAGACTTACTTATGAAAGAATAATCATTTCCCCTTTTGTAACTTTAGTCATTTTGCCTAAGGCTGGTATATTATATGGGAAGTATTAGGGGGAGTTGCTGGCTGCCTTCCAGCTTCCTAACCTCGCACAATACATGGAAAATAGGAATAGTTAAGGCAAGGCCATTGACTGTCCAGCAACTTTCAGATAAACAAAGAATTTGTCAGTGAGAGAGGTTCACATATTTATTGCCAGACTGGCTTGATTTAAAGCGAAGGACCGCCCATTGCTTCAAAAATTAAAAGCCAGCAGCTGCACATACTGCAGCTGCTGACTTTTAAAAATTGGACACTTACCTGTCCTGGAGTCCAGCGATGTCGGCACCGCAGCTGATGTTTCCATCAGCTGTCGGGTGCATGCAGCCTCCATTGCGAGTTAGGGAACATACTGTGCATGAGCAAGGCTCCACTCCTCTCTCCTACTGGCATACTGAAGGAGAAAGGAAGAGGGAGCCCGGGCGGTGAGGTCAATACCCACGGCTGAGGCTCCCACAAGTGGGAACAGGATACCTGTGAAATACAGATATCCTGTCCCCCATCCCTCCGAAATGTGCCAAATGTGGCACCGAGGGGGGAGGAGTAAAACAAGCGAAGTTCTACTTTTGGCTTTAAATGTAAACTTGACTTACTTTTTTACTTACCTTTTCTTGTTTCTTAAAACTGTTTTTTTTTTGTTTTTCATATAGATAGGATTTGACTTTTAGCAAAAGTGCTGGGTTTAAAAAATGTAATATAAAATAATCTATTCAAATATGTAGTGTTCCTGTTGTGTAAAAGTTGCAAGGGTAAACTTTTCTACCTAGTAGTTAATATATTAAGAGTTCACTGACTTTGTAGCAATCTGACTCACTGACTGAGGTGAATACATTAACCAATTCATTCAGCAACAGAATGATGCTCTGTTTCTAGACATGGTAATACTCTTATGTATAAGATGTGTAAAATCACCTACATTAGTTCATATTAGGTGGAAAATATTGTTGCTGCAATTAATTATAATTACTTTATGCTGACCGATTTGTACCTCCTTGTTCAAATGACAACTATAGCGAAATAAAATTGTAATTTTACATCATTAATACTGTATATGGTTAATACTTTTTAATACTTGTGTTATGGTTATGCAGTAATCTTTCTCTGTCAGCTTACTTCTCCTCATGTGTTCAGACTAAGCCCTTGTACACACGATCGGAGATTCCGACGGAATGTGTCCGATCGGAGCGTTTTGTCGAATATTCCGCCTGTGTGTGGTCTGCATCGGACTGTTTCCGTCGGAATATCCGTCGGACCAAATTTTCCAACTTGCCGGAAATATTTTCCAACAAAATGCTCCGATCGGACATACTCCGATCATGTGTAGAGAATTCTGATCGGACAAAGTGCCACGCATGCTCAGATCAAATTCCTACACCAAAGCTATTGGCTACTAGCCTGAACGTAGTCCCATCGTAACAAAATTACGTCATCCCGTTCTGAAGATTTTCCGACAACTTTGTCCGACCGTGTGTATGCAAAAGTTTCGGACAAGATCCGTCGGACAAAATACGACGGATTTGGTTGTCGGAATCTCCGACCGTGTGTACAAGGGCTAAGAGGCCAGCCACTCTCATCTGGCTGTTTTTATAACCTCTCCTCTAAGCATGGCTCCACCCCAGGCCCTATATTAACCTGTGCACTGCAAGCCAGCAGGGCTGGTCAACCATTGTGTATTCATTGTGTGTTTGGCTTCCTGTTTCCTGCTTGCTGTGTGCTCTTTGTTTGTCTCTGTTACTGACCTTGGCGTGTTCTTGACTATTACTGTCTGCTCGTGACCCTGACCTTTTGGCGTGTCCCTGACTATCCCTGTTTGCCTGTGACCCTGAACCTTTGGTGTGTACTCTGTTGTCCTTGTATGCTAGTGGCCCCAACCTTGGCTTATTCCCTTACTATCCCAATCCTCCTGTTGCCTACTGTGGGCGTGAGCTAGGGGACCCTGGGGGTTGCGACCTGGAGCCAGTTGCAGCCCAGTCCATCCTCACCACTAGAGGCTCTGGTGAACACCTGCTGGCTCTTAGACTCTGCGCTCTAGGGAATCTTACGCTCTAACCCCGGTTGGATCCATGTTGGTGTTCCAGTGGCCCAGCCTTACTTTACCACCCAGACTCCCATCCGTAGCAGTCAGCCGTAGAGCCCACTACCTTGCAGTGCACTCCTGATCCCAACGGTGTGCATTTGTCACCTGGCCTCAGGTGGCCTGACAACCTGTACTTGAAAACTATAGTTTTCTATTGTAGCCAATTGCCATAAGATTATAAAAATTTAATAATCCTTTATGCATTTGTATGCAGTTTCTAGCAGCATGTCAGGAGGCGTAAACTGAATTAGCATATTAATGTATCACTTTTAATAGTGTAGTCTGGTTTTACCCCTTTACTACACTTCCATACTTCCATAGCAGATGCAACCTTTGAGGTGGATTTACAATTAGGTAAACACTTTTTTTTAGAGTAATAGCATTATAATACTGCAATTAGGCACTTACAGTATGTGTTTGCATACTACTATGAACTTGCCATCTATACTATTCAATGCTTTTAACATTAGGAATTACTTACTGGTTCTTAAGGTTTTGGAAAGAGCTGTACAATGTGACATCATTCCTTTCAATGGTGGTGATCTGGTTGTTGGACATTCCAGCAAAAGCATAGATCAGGTGAGTACACAGGCATGGATCAATGTTGTCAGGCTTGAATTTCCCCAGTCCAGGCCTGTATTGGGCCCAGTTGGTGAAGTAGCATGACAGCTCGAAGGCAGAGCCTGAGTGGAGCAAGATTACCTAATGTGTAAGATTGCCTTAATAATTGTTTTAATATCAATATCTTTAATATTAATATAATCTAATTTATGTAAAAGTATGTTACTGTATATCATTTAATAGCAAGTAATCTTAAAAGATATTTAATACCTTAGCTAACTGAGCATTCAGCAGGAGAGCCAGCCGTAGAAGACATACATTAAAGGTTGGTGAATATTGCATGGCATACTGTATACCGTACTTAAATATCTCACTGAAATAGTTATTATATAATACATTGTAAATAACCTGAAACCTTGCTTTTAATGGAATCTTTAGGTTCCAAGTAAAAGCCAAAACTAGGCTTGTAGTGATGCGCTGATTGGCAGGAAGGGAAGATACCTATGTGGGCTTGCAAAAGAAAGAGAACTAAGGCTGGATGCCACCAGTGTGCATTAGAATTTCAGAGAGCACACAGGAGATGGAACAAAGTATATAGAGTATATTGCCTGAAAAATGTTGTCACACTTTTTTTTTTTTTTACATAATATAGCC
Organism: Lithobates pipiens; assembly: GCF_037356315.1. Classification (NCBI taxonomy): domain Eukaryota; kingdom Metazoa; phylum Chordata; class Amphibia; order Anura; family Ranidae; genus Lithobates; species Lithobates pipiens. The sequence goes on along the minus strand of NW_027507748.1, from coordinate 280,833,608 downwards.
TTGTGACTGGGGTGCCCTTTATTTTACATTTCACAGGTCCCAATTTCTAGGTCAGCTACAGAGAAATCAACAGCAGGAAGCAGCTGTTGAAAAATGTTTGCAATGCATGTCTAAGGCTTTCATTAGCATATCAGCTATTCCTAAACTGAATAGGTCCCCATGGATATGAGATGACAGTAATCTGGTCCCTTTGCTGCAAAATCTGGTGACAATGCCATACCCCCCCCCCCCCAATCCTGATGGCCTTGCTGTGTCTGGCAGATTACAAAACTTACCCTTGATTGCTATTTTAGTGTTAGTGGCAGCATCTGTTACCTCTATATTCTTCCGTACCTCTCCATTGATATAAAAATAAATGTTCTGCCAAGCAAAACATAGAGCTTCCAGATAATTCATGTTCTTGAGGGCAGCTGTAATGTGCATTCATGTCTGAGTGTCCTCTAAATTCTACAGGCAGAGCTTGAGCTGTTTATTTTTCCATTAGAATGTTGGTCTATCCATCCCTTTTTGAACTGAACTTGTGAGGCCAAAAATGTACGCTGTAATTGCTAACTTATTTTAAAGGTGCACTGGTCTCTACTACTAGCCTTTATCAGGACCCTTGGGGTACAATTCCTCCCACTGATATGAAGCACAATTCTTCCCACTGACACCAACAACAAGGCACTATATCTTCCATCGATACCAATGATGGGATACTATTCCTTCTACTAATGGGGGAATACTCCTCGTCCTATTGACCACCAACCCTGAGGCCATATTTATTCTCACTGATGCTGGGCCTGTGACATTTTCTGCCCCTACAGGCCACAACTTGGACCTTCTAAAGTCTAAAGGACAATAAAATGGCCCTTTGAAAAGTTTGGAGACCCCTGCTCTAGACTGTCATCTCTATCCTGGCTTCAGTGCATCTTCATTTCACTCTTCAGCCATCATTGACCCTGCAGGACTTCAGACCTTAGATAGTAACCAATCAGTCTCTAACTTCAGTTTGTTCAATTACACTTTGACAATAAAACATAGAAGCTGATCGGTTACAAGGCACAGCTGCACCAGATTCTGTGTGCACCAGTTTTAGTAAATCTCCCCTACTGACTGCTCGCTTTTTCCATGTAAGTGATGTTGTAGTGATTGGCACCATGACCAAAGATATGGCATAGGTTTGCTAAGTACACCATAAAGGAAATAGAGATGCAAAGCCGACGCTGGTGTAGCACGGTTTATTGTTAAAACATAAACTTGCAAAAAAAATACTCACATTGTAGTCTTGCGTAACAGGCACTATAGCGCCGGGTGCAATCTCTCTGGAAAAGTCCAAGTAAAGCCAAAGCCATCAGTGAACAGGGCCATTGAGGCAGCAGTGCCAGAATCCAGACAATCCTGCCAGGGGTCCACCAGCTTTGGCTTTCCCAGCCCATTTTGAGAAGGCAACCTCGCTCCAGCCGTGGATGTTAGCCAGTGACTAATAAATTTATATTATTTTTAACCTCCGGGAATATACCATGTTTTATTAGCTCAGTACATTGGGATAATAGTCCTTTTTGTTATTTTTGAATATTATCTTTGTGTACGGACAAGGGTAGCGCTGAGTGTGTGTCTTTGCTTTATCACCTTAAAGGAAATACTGCTATTTACACTAGGACTCCAAGAGAAATGCATTTTCTTTCAACATGAAAATATCGCTAAATAGATAAAAAAGCATAAAGGAACCTTCCAGCCAGTTTTTCTACTTATTCATGGCTCCATTATACTTTTAAATTGTTGTTCCATCCAATATTGATCTTTCAGTTTTTTGGTAGATACTGGATAGTTAAACTGCCCGGCAATTTTGTATTATCCTTAGGGACTCATGTATAGAAATCTCTGCAGCTGTGTACACCTACCCTGTCCATCGTCAGAGGGTTCAACATATCCTGTTGGATATTGCATTTATTTTATATTATATTATAAGGAATTCAACAGGATGTGTTGCACTCAACTCATTTGGGTGGTCAGGAAGAGAGTTAAAGTTATACTAAACACCAGAACATAAATGTAAAATATGGCAGCCGACCAATTTTTATGTGGTTTCTGCATTCAATTTTTTTAAGCCTTTATTTCTGGCCAGGAAGTCTGTTACATTTCATCAGACCAAGCTAGGAACCAGAAGTTGCATTTAGAGGCTTCATACAAACCATTTAAAACTGTCAGTAGTGCCTACAATTGTCAGCTTTTCTTTATTTATATAAAGTATCTTTTCAATATTTAATTTGTTAGTCAGGCCCATATAAATCTGTTATTCTAATGCCGCGTACACACGTAGCCGACTATCCGACGGACTTAGTCCGGCGGACTTCCCATCGGATTGTCCGTCGGACTTTCCTAGCGGGCTACTTGCCCACACACGGCACTTTTTCAGCGGACTAATACGGCATACTAAGTCCGCCATACTATCCGCCGTACTATCCGCCGTACTTTTGAAATGAACGGACTCACGCGGAGGAAAGTCCGCTCATTTTGAGCGTGTCTCCAGGTAGGCAGGGCCCGCGAAGGAGACGTCGCTGGCCCCGCTATCCTGGTATGGACTTAAAGGGGAACCCCAACGCGGAAAAAAACGGCGTGGGGGTCCCCCCAGGTCCACATCAGACCCTTGTCCGAGCACGCTACCCGGCCGGCCAGGAAAGGGGGGACGAGCAAGCGCCCCCCCCCCCCCCCGAGCCGTACCAGGCCGCGTGCCCTCAACATGGGGGTCGCCTTGGGGAAGGTGGGCCGCGCGGCCCCCCACCCCAAAGCACCTTGTCCCCATGTTGATGAGGACAAGGGCCTCTTCCCGTCAACCCTGGCCGTTGGTTGTCGGGGTCTGCGGGCAGGGAGCTTATCGGAATCCGGGAGCCCCCTTTTAGTATCCTCTGGGACTGTGACACCATAATGGGCGGGGACATCATCCGGTGATGTCCCTATATAAGTCGCCGCGCGTCGCGTCAGAGCCATTGTGAGCGGAGGACGCGACGAGGCAACATCTGAAGAAGCAGAGAAGAACAGAAGAACAGAAGAACAGAAGGCGGCGATGACGACAGCGGCGGCAGAAGACTGTAAAAGAGCTATAAGAAGGCGCGGTGGCCCTGCAGAAGAACCGAAGAGGGGGACAAGACCCCCGAAGTTGGAAGAAGAGGGCGGTGGTGAGGAAGAAAGCTGGGCTCCTCCGCTAGTAAAAGAGCTAGCAGAAGATAGCGGAGGAGTCCGGCGAGAAGACCCCCGGAAACGGAAGACCCCCGGAGCTGTGCAATAAACTATTTTATCTTGTGTGTTTATTTTTTTACTTTATTTTACAGGTGAATGGGTAGGGGTACATTGTACCCCATACTCATTCCCATAGGGTGGGGGGCCGGTATCTGGGGGCCCCCTTATTAAAGGGGGCTCCCGGATTCCGATAAGCCCCCCGCCCGCAGTCCCCGACAACCAACGGCCAGGGTTGTCAGGAAGAGGCCCTTGTCCTCTTCAACATGGGGACAAGGTGCTTTGGGGTGGGGGGGCCGTGTGGCCCCCCTTCCCCAAGGCGCCCCCCATGTTGAGGGCACGCGGCCTGGTATGGCTCAGGAGGGGGGCCGCTTGCTCGTCCCCCCCTTTCCTGGCCGGCCGGGTAGCGTGCTCGGACAAGGGTCTGATGTGGACCTGGGGGTTCCCCTTTAAGTCCATACCAGGTGACGGGGCCAGCGACGCATCCTTCGTGGGCCCCGCCTACCTGGAGACGTGCTCGAAATGAGCGGACTTTTCTCCGTGCGGGAAAAGTCCGCTCATTTCAAAAGTACGGCGGACTGGCATGCGCACGGCCGGATTGTCCGCTGAAATGCAAGTCCGGCGGGAAGAACTACTTTCTAAGTCCGCCGTACTTTCGGGTAAAAAAAAGTACGCCAGAGGCTACACACGGGGGGATTGTCCGGTGGACTTGAGTTTGCCGGACTTTTCCACCCGATTGTTTGATCGTGTGTACGCAGCATAATGCCCCGTACACACGAGAGGACTTATGTCCGACAGACTTCCGAAGGAGTTCCGTCGGAGTTCTGCCGGAGTTCCGACGGAGTTCTGACGGACTTTTCAGCGGAGCGGACTTGGCCACACACAATCACACTAAACTCCGACGGATTCGAACGTGATGACGTACGACCCAACTCGAATGAGGAAGTTCATAGCCAGTAGCCAATAGCTGCCCTAGCGTCGGTTTTAGTCCGTCGGAGTAGCATACACACGAGCGGAGTTTTCGAAGGGGACCGGGTCCGGCGGAGTTCCTTCGGGAAAATTTGAAGCATGTTCCATATTCTAAAGTCCGTCAGACTTTGGTGAATCAAAAGTCCGTTGCAGCCCACACACGATCGGATAGTCTGACGGACTCGGTCCTTCGGACTTTGGATGTTGAAAAGTCCGCTCGTGTGTACGCGGCATAACACTACCCTATCTCCAGATTGACAATGCTGCTGTCCAAGAGTGTCTCCGTAACTCCTCCATCCAGACTGGAGACACCTTAAAGACAGAAAATGTGTTACTGGCTGGGTTAACTGGTAAAAATAGGGAAAAAAAGAAAACTAATGTGGCTACAACATTTAAAGTTTTGTCAGCTGCAATATTTTTGTTTTAGGGTTTAATATTGTTTAATAATTATAGAAGGGAGATCTTGCTGTTGGAATTTCCAAAAAATATAATAAGCCAGGGAACAACTCTGGCCACCATGGCTAAATTATCACGAAATTATTACTAAATTATCCCTTTTAAGTGGATTAACCCATTTAGAAAATATAAAAATTTAATGAATTATCAGTGTTAATTTAACAGGCAGATTTGCCAGCCACCCTGACTATCATAACATAAATGCTTTATGCTGTAAACCACATAATACAGTAGTTGGCGATAAAATACCACAATACAAAAGCCTATTATTGCATGGTGAGCATTAGCTTATTGGTGAAGAGGATAAGCTTTGCCATCTTTGCCTCTGTACTGACTGCTGCTAGACAACTTTATCTATTTATACTCTTTTCTCTGGTCCCTTTTTTTATCATGTGACACTTAGATATTTTAAAATATAATATTGCTATGGAATTATGTTTAAATTGCTAGATTTTTATCATTCTTTAGAGTATGTTGATTACAAAAGCAAGCAATAAAAAATATCTTTTGTTTTAATGTGTTGTTTTTGGAAAGCTTTATAGGCTTTCATACAACAGAAATCAGATCGTGGGGTCATTGGAACACATTCCTAAGTGTACTGTACATGGACTCAACCAACGAGGGCTTTGCTGTCAAATTCTATATTCAGAATAACAAATATTAAACAACCAGCCTCCAAAGAACACAGGACAGTCTGGTAGTATTGACCTTTTGCTTGTTATTTAATCTTCTGATTAGAGTTAGTTTTAATAGGCTGATGACTAGCCAAGTAGTCAGACCCTCCAATCATCGATATGGAGCGGCAGATGTAAACAGACATGTGTCTGTTTACACTTGCCTACCCCCAATTTAATCCACTAAAAAAACAGGAGGAGATCGGTCCCCTTCCATCTGGGAGGATCAGATCAGAGGGCCCATAGAGTAGAGTGGGTTGTGCATGACTAGGCTGTGTACGAGTAGAGTGGGCTGTGCACCATAGAGTAGAGAGGGCCTATATGCAGAGTGGACACCAGCGGTGGCCTGTCCATAGGGGGTGCACGGGTGCCACCCCCTCAAAGCTAGTGACAAAAAAAATGTAAAAAGGCCCTTTAAAAAACAAAAAAAATATATTTTTTAAAAAAGGTCCTTTAAGTGCACTGTGTTCGGTGGGCTATGGGAAGAGTGACGTCAATGCAATCGCGTGATTACAGACCAGACACTTCATTTGCAGAGTTTTGTGCTGCATTGTGGCACAATGCTTTGCGCAGCAACACTCCCATTTGTTCACTTCTATGTCATTCTTCACTTTCTATGTTTTGATTGGCATCCCCGTAGGACATAGGCGGTGGTTTCCCACGTAGTCACTTCAGTTTGCTCTGTGCCAGTGAAAAGCTAAAAGTGTATGGATCACACGGCCCGAGTGGGGCCCATTTACAGAAGAATATTCCATTGTGATGGTAAGCCACCCACGTGGACTTCTCAGTCGATATACGGTACTATAGAAGGAAAGGACTGCACCTAAATGAGGAGGGTGCAGATCAGCTGGGATCAAGGATGGCCAAAAGTTAGAGGGGTTTTTAAACTAGGCGATGGGGGGAGGGTCCAGAGATAGAGATAGTCAGCGTGGAGCATATTCCAGAGGGTAATATTAGGGGCATTAGTGGTAGGGTAACCAAAGCACATAAACCCAAGGTAAATATAGTAGCAAGTCCTAGTTGTAATCTTGGAACACCCAAGAGGATAGTATGCGACCGGTCAAAATGTATTAATGCATTAAAATGTTTGTTCACCAATACCAGAAGTCTGCCAAGCAAAATAGATGAGTTGGAAGCTCTGGTGCATCAGGAGAGCTATGATGTAATTGGTATTGCTGAAGCTTGGCTTCATTCCTCACATGACTGGGCTATTAATATTCCTGGCTATGCACTCTTTTGGAAAGACAGAGAAAAAAGGAAGGTGGAGGTCTGTCTGTATGTGAGAAGTGATCTCAAAGCGAGTGAGAAAGAGGACCTGGTGGACGGAGAGTGTGATGAGTCTGAAGCATTATGGGTGGAACTGGATACAGATGTGCGTAGTTCAAAGTTAATCATTTGAGTTTGTTATAGACCACCCAATGTTAATGAGGAGGTGGAGACTCAGCTCCTTGCGCAGATAGAAAGGGCTGGAAGGGCTGGGACAGTGATAATAATGGGGGATTTTAACTACCCAGAAATTGACTGGGGTAATGGCACTGCTGGGACAGCAAAAATTAGGAATGATGCTCTGTTGGACCTGGTAATCTCAAACCATGCAGAACATATTACTAATGTTCACATAAAGGAACACATGGGTAGCAGTGACCATAACATGATTTCATTTGATGTTAGCTGTAAGCAAAAATCACATATGGGAAAGATAAAAGCACTTCATTTCAAGAGAGCACATTTTCCAAGGATGAGGGCTGCTCTCCAGGACCTAGACTGGGAGAGAATATTGGCATCAATGGGCACAGAACAGAAATGGGAATTCTTCAAAAAGACTGTTTGTGATCTCATGGCAAAGTATATTCCCATGGGCAATAAGTTTAAAAGGCTAAAAATAAAACCGATGTGGCTCACGGCCAAAGTTAAAAAAGCTATAAACTATAAAAAAAAGAGCTTTTAAAAAATATAAAAATGAAGGAACTCTAGAGTCATTTAAATGTTACAAAGAATATAACAGAATATGTAAAAAGGAAATCAAGGATGCAAAAATTCTAAATGAAAGACAGATTGCAAAAGATAGTAGGACAAACCCCAAAAAATTATTCAAATATATTAATAGTAAAAAGGTCAAGTCTGAGCATGTAGGCCCTTTACAAAATAATCTGGAGTGGGTGACTGGGGACAAAGAGAAGGCTAACTTATTAAATACTTTCTTCAGCTCTGTGTATACAAAGGAGCATGGGGGAGCTCATGTCCATAATGGGGGTGGTAGTGACGCAGCCCCAAATCCACAATGGCTCAAAAGTGATATGGTCCAGAAATATTTGGACAGAATAAAGGTGGATAAAGCACCTGGACCTGATGGCATCCACCCACGGATCCTAAAAGAATTGAGCTCTGTAATTTCAAAGCCATTATATCTAATTTTTAGGCACTCATTAATGACAGGAATATTACCACTGGATTGGCGCAGGGCCAATGTGGTGCCTATATTTAAAAGGGAACAAAGTCTTTACCGAGTAAATATAGACCTGTTCGTTTAACTTCTATAGTTGGGAAGATACTGGAGGGATTAATAAAAGAACACATAGACGAGTTCTTGCAGGAAAAAAATATTTTAAGCAACAGACAGCATGGATTCATGAAAGACAGAAGTTGTCAAACAAACCTGATTTCTTTTTATGAGGCAGTAAGTAAAACCTTGGACAGAGGGGTAGCAGTGGACATGGTATACTTGGATTTTGCAAAAGCATCCGATACAGTTCCACACACATGGCTCATGTGTAAGGTAAAGTCTACAGGTTTGGAAATATCAGTTTGTAAATGGATAGAAAACTGGCTAAAAGACAGAATTCAGAGAGTAGTGGTTAATGATTCTTACTCTGAATGGTCTAAGGTTATCAGTGATGTACCCCAAGGTTCAGTGCTGGGACCCTTACTATTTAATATCTTTATAAATGATATTGGGTCACATTTCCGTCTTTGCAGATGACACCAAGCTATGCAGTGGAATAACATCTTTACAGGATGTCTCCAATTTACAAGCCAACCTCAATGCTCTGTCTAATTGGGCGACTATGTGGCAGATGAGGTTTAATGTTGAGAAATGTAAAGTTATGTACTTGGGGGCTAAGAATATGCATGCATCATACATGCTAAGGGGAGTACAACTGGGTGAATACATAGTGGAGAAGGATCTGGGGGTTTTGGTAGATCATAAGCTCAATAATAGCATGCAATGCCAAGCTGCAGTTTCCAAAGCGAGCAAAGTCCTTTCCTGTATTAAGAGAGGTATGGACTCCAGAGAGAGAGATATAATTTTGCCCCTGTTCAAATCATTAGTAAGACCTCATCTGGAATATGCAGTTCAGTTTTGGGCACCAGTTCTCAAAAAGGATATCGGGGAACTGGAGAAAGTGCAGACAAGGGCAACTCAACTGATAAGAGGCATTGCGGAACTCAGCTATTAGGAAAGATTAGAGGAACTGAATTTATTCACTCTTGATAAGAGGAGATTAAGGGGGGATATGATCAACATGTACAAATAAATAAGGGGTCCATATAGTGAACTCGGTGTCGAGTTATTCACTTTACAGTCAACAAAGAGGACAAGGGGGCACTCTTTACGTCTAGAGTTAAAGAGATTTCATCTACAAATACGGAAAGGTTTCTTCACAGTAAGAGCTGTGAAAATGTGGAATAGACTCCCTGCAGAGGTGGTTCTGGCCAGCTCAGTGGATTGCTTTAAGAAGGGACTGGATTATTTCCTACATAATATGTACATAATATAACTGGGTACATACATTTATAGGTAAAGTTGATCCGAGAAAAATCCGACTGCCTCTCGGGGGATCGGGAAGGAATTTTTTCCCCTGCTTTAGTAAATTGGATCATGCTCTGCTGGGGTTTTTTGCCTTCCTCTGGATCAACTGTGGGTATAGAATTGGGTATATGGGATTGTATGATATTATTATTTATTTTTTATTGTGGTTGAACTGGATGGACTTGTGTCTTTTTTCAACCTGACTAACTATGTAACTATGTACCTAACTATGTATCGGCGGATAACACGCACTTTTGTCCCCTTAAAAGCAGGGGAAAATCATGGGTGCGTGTTATACACCGATCCCCGGAAATTCTGAGCCCCTGGGCGGCTTTCAGATGCCTTCAGCTCTTCAAGGCGACTTTCGGCCACCTTCGGCCATTATCGGCGTCTTTTGGCCATCTTCGGCCATTCTCGGCAGCTTTCGGCCGTTCTCCGCAGCTTTTGCCCGCCTTCGGCTCTTCTCGGCAGCTTTGGGCCGCCTTCAGCTGTTCTCGGCAGCTTTCGCCCGCCTTCGGCTCTTCTAGGTGGCCGAAAGCTGGCGAGAATGGCCGAAGGCGGCCGAAAGTTGGCGAGAAGAGCCGAAGGCGCCGGAGGCCCACCGAGAACTACCGCACGCCGCCAAGATACACATCCGGCTCTGTATCTCGGCGGTGGCATTTAAAAAAAATAAAAAACAAATAGCAAATAAAATAGACAAGACTGCAATGGGGGACAAGACTGCATAAGGCTGCAATGGGGCACAAGACTGCAATGGTGGACAAGGCTGCATAAGGCTGCAATGGGGGACAAGACTGCAATGGTGGACAAGGCTGCATAAGGCTGCAATGGTGGACAAGGCTGCAATGGTGGACAAGGCTGCATAAGGCTGCAATGGTGGACAAGGCTGCAATGGTGGACAAGGCTGCAATGGTGGACAAGGCTGCATAAGGCTGCAATGGTGGACAAGGCTGCAATGGTGGACAAGGCTGCAGATGATACTGATGGGCATATAAATGTAAGTTTTTTTTTTCCCCCTTAAACTTCCCTCCTAAAAGTTTTTTTCCTTAAAATTCCCTCCTAAACTTGGAGTGCCTGTTATACGCCGATAAATACGGTAACCATATATACTATCGGTGGTGCTGATCTATATACCCTATCTGTGATGCTGATCTATGTACTATCTGTGGTGATGATCTATATACTATCTGTGGTGATGATCTAATATACTATCTGTGGTGCTGATCTATATACTATCTGTGGTGCCGATCTATATACTATCTGGGGTGCTGATCTATATACCGTATCTGTAATGCTGTTCTACATACTGTAACTGTGATGCTGAGCTGTATGCTCTGTCCTGTGATTCTGGGGCTGTATACTCTGTCCTATGATGCTGAGCTGTATACGAGTCCTGACACTATGGGTGGAAGAAAGTGAAATACAGGGGACGGAGTGGGTGGATTATATAAGGGGTGGGGCTTATGAGAAGTGGAAGGGGTCAAAAAGGAAGGGCGGGGTCTGGCACCTCCCATCCTAAAACTTCACTATCCGCCACTGGTGGACACGGACCTGTCATCTGTCCACTCTGCTCATTGTGGCAACCGATTACCAAGTTGCTTAAGTGGCTCTCGCTCTTCAAAAGGTTGAGCGCCACTGTAGTAGAGTTTGGGGTTCCACCCTCCCAAGGAGTCCATTGTACTGCCAGGGAACAGCAGGTGCACGAATACACTAGAGATTTGTGTGCCTGTCTGCACTGACCAGGCTGGCGTTTGGGAATGCAGCTCCTGCAGAAGCAAAGAGTGAATATCGTCATGTTCTGTACTGATAGACCACATTCTATTAGGATAGCAGCTGTGTAGTCCAAGCATGTGTAGCCCAAACAAGTTTGCTTAACCTCCTCGCGCCCGCCCTATAGCCGAATTACGGCCGTAGAGCAGGCGCGTTCGTTCGGGCGGTCGTCCCTGGACGGCCTGATGTTTACTTCCGCAATGCGCGCCGCCGCGGGCGCGCATCGCGGAAGTTCTGTGTTCGCCGTGTCCCCCGGGGACAGGCAAACACAGATCGCTGTAAACGGCCAATCACAGCGGCCGTTTACAGCGTGATCGGCGTGTCCAATGGGAGATGATCTCATATGTAAACATATGAGATCATCTCGCAGCGCCGCTCTCCTTCCTCGCACAGACAGTGCGAGAGGGGAGAGATGAACGGCTGCAGCGGCAGCCGTTCTGATTCTGGAAAAAAAAAAAAAAAAAAAATGAAATAAAAAGTGCCATCCGCCCACAGCAGTGCCATCCGCCCCCAGCAGTGCCATCCGCCCCCAGCAGTGCCATCCGCCCCCAGCAGTGCTATCTGCCCCAGTGCCATCCACCCCAGTGCTACCTGCCCCCAGTGCCATCCACCCCAGTGCTACCTGCCCCCAGTGCCATCCACCCCAGTGCTACCTGCCCCTAGTGCCATCCACCCCAGTGCTACCTGCCCCTAGTGCCATCCACCCCAGTGCTACCTGCCCCCAGTGCCATCCACCCCAGTGCTACCTGCCCCCAGTGCCATCCACCCCAGTGCTACCTGCCCCCAGTGCCATCCACCCCAGTGCCACCTGCCGTCAGTGCCACCTGCCCCCAGTGCCACCTGCCCCCAGTGCCACCTGCCCCCAGTGCCACCTGCCGTCAGTGCCACCTGCCGTCAGTGCCACGTGTCATCAGTGCCACATAGTGCCATCTGTCATCAGTGCCACGTATCAGTGCCATTTGTCATCAGTGCCACCTGTCAGTGTCACGTGCCATCTGTTGTCAGTGTCACGTGTCATCAATGCCACTTATCAGTGCCATCTGTCATCAGTGTCACGCGTCATCGGTGCCATGTATTAGTGCCATCTGTCATCGGTGGCACATATTAGTGCCACGTATTAGTGCCATCTGTCATCGGTGCCACGTTTCAGTGCCACGTGTCATCAGTGCCACGTATTAGTGCCACGTGTCATCAGTGCCACGTATAAGTGCCACGCGTCATCAGTGCCACATATTAGTGCCATCTGTCATCAGTGCCACATATTAGTGCCATCTGTCATCAGTGCCACCTGTCATCATTGCCACGTATCAGTGCCATCTGTCATCAGTGTCACGTGTCATTGTCCTGGTGCTTCAAAAGTGTAATAAATAGTCAACAAGTTAGATGTGTAACTTATGTTCCTAGAACACATGATGGCGCTACCTGCATGTTGGGCCTCTCTATGTGGCCAGGCTGTGAAAAAGTCCCACACATGTGGTATTGTAATACTCAGGAGGAGTAGCAGAATTTTTTGGGGGGTGTCATTTGTGGTATACACATGCCACGTGAGAGAAATAACCTATTACAATGACAATTTTGTGGAGAAAAAAAAAAAAATGAAAAATCTTAATTTTGCAAAGAATTGTGGGAAAAAAATGACAACATCAAAAAGCTCACTATACCTCTTACTAAATACCTTGGAATGTCTACTTTCCAAAAAGGGGTCATTTGGGGGGTATTTGTACTTTCCTGACTTGTTTGGGTCACAAGAAGCGAGATAGGCCACCAGTACATCAGATGTGATCAATTTTGTGCGATTCGCACCACACCTTGTAGACTCTCTAACTTTCACAAAGACCAAATAATATCCACTAATTTGGGTTATTTTTACCAAAGATATGTAGCAGTATAAATTGTGGCCAAAATTTATGAAGAAAAATTAATAATTTGCATAATTCTGTCACAGAAACAAAGAAATATGCGTTTTTTTTTTCAAAATTTTTGGTCTTTTTTCATTTATAGCGCAAAAAATAAAAACCCCAGAGGTGATCAAATACCACCAAAAGAAAGCTCTATTTGTGGGAAAAAAAGGACAAAAGATTCATTTGGGTACAGTGTTGCATGACTGAGTAATTATCATTCAAATTGTGAGAGCACCGAAAGCTGAAAATTGGTCTGGGCAGGAAGGGTGTTTAAGTGCCCAGTAAGCAAGTGGTTAAGGTCAGTCTCTTAGTTTCTAAGGTTCTTTCTTGCAACTTGCATATCTCCCTACCTGCCTTTTTGCACACTGACTTCCATTCGTTTTAGGATTCACTCTTCATGGAGGCCGCTGCCCCAGCAGACCATCGCCAGCCTAATAGGTAAGTGGGGTCAACTTGGTAAGTACGAAGAGGAAAAAGAGAGCCTGTCACTAACGCTGTCTAAACTGCACAGCCCTATCAGGTCATCCAGATCATCGCACTCAAGGCGCTCAAGAAGAAGTCGCTCAAGTCATAGATGGGACCGAGACCATGGCAGAAGCCGTTCAAGGTGCAGAGAGAGTGGAGGTCACAGGAGGAGTCGATCAAGGTCCTACTCTCGACATGGCCACTCCTACCACAGAAGAACCCCTACACGCAGACATTCTTCTCGCGCTCGAAGTCTCCATCCCTCTGGAAATTCATGCTGGGTTTGTGGCGCAATAGCACTCCCAGATAAGCTGGCCTGTCGTTCATGCTTCAATGAAGCAACCATTTCCTGACTTGTTCGGGTCACAAGAAGCGAGATAGGCCACCAGTACATCAGATGTGATCAATTTTGTGCGATTCGCACCACAGCTTGTAGACTCTCTAACTTTCACAAAGACCAAATAATATCCACTAATTTGGGTTATTTTTACCAAAGACATGTAGCAGTATAAATTGTGACCAAAATTTATGAAGAAAAATTAATAATTTGCATAATTCTGTCACAGAAACAAAGAAATATGCGTTTTTTTTCAAAATTTTCGGTCTTTTTTAATTTATAGCGCAAAAAATAAAAACCCCAGAGGTGATCAAATACCACCAAAAGAAAGCTCTATTTGTGGGAAAAAAAGGACAAAAAATTCATTTGGGTACAGTGTTGCATGACTGAGTAATTGTCATTCAAATTGTGAGAGCACCGAAAGCTGAAAATTGGTCTGGGCAGGAAGGTGTTTAAGTGCCCTGTAAGCAAGTGGTTAAAGATTCTCTGTTTAGGTATGTGAACAATGGCACTTTTTGTAGCATGTCTTATCACCTTATTTTAAAACTGACTCTCAACACTGTATGTAGATTCCTATAGGTAGGTAGAAACCTATTAAGGAGTGGTTATAGTATAAGTCACATTATGTTATACAGTTGACAATAAAACACTGACAAATTTGAATATGCTAAATACATTATTTATTGTAGCACTGAAGTTATGTGGTCTCCATGTAACTTGAGTAGTAAATACACTAGCATTTTGTACTGTAGAAGAATCTGATTATGCCCAGTTGCAGCACTCACAGCTTGGGTCAAAAACAAGCCCAGCCTGGCAATTTTGTTGGTAGGTGACACCATTTAAGCAATGCCAGAAAGCATTTTTATTGCCAGCCACTGGGTAGAGGCCGCTTGCTTTCCCAGCACAGAACCCACTGCCTCCTGAGCTACTACCAGAGCTGCTGCCAGAGCTCCCTCCAGAGCTTCCTCCACTGGGTTGCTGGGTTGCTGGGGCTGCTGTGATTGGGGCAATGGGAGAAGAGGGAGGTGTGCAACCTGTAAATGAAGAGAGAAGAATATCAGAATATCAGAATGTGTTTTAGCTCAATTTTTTATAATTATTAAAGTGAGAGGCTATGCAATTACTGTACACAGAAACACTTTCAAAAAACACTCCAGCAGTTAAAATGATATACTGTAGATACTGTATGAACTAAACTTATGACTCACCAGAAGCTTGTATACCAAGAGCTTGGTTCAAGGTGCTGATCAGAGGATATTTGCCCTGGTTACAGAAAGTACCAGTAAAATCATCCAGATCAATTGCCCAAACCATTGCACCAGCAAAGTTGTTCTTCACCAGCCATTCAGCCTGTAGGTAAAAGAATGAAAAGTTGTGTAAGGCTCTATTTCTGTATTTTGTCTTTTTCTATTTGATTGTATAACAAAAATACCTTTATCTGGAAGCTCTTCTGGTTGTCGTATCCCAACCATTCATTTCCTTGGTAGGCAAAGGGAACATCTTCAGCAGAAGACCACTGATTGGTAGCTCCATTCTTCAGGAAAGTACAGATCTAAGGGAATTCAAAGAAAAAAGTTAAATATGCATATCTATTATTTAGATCACAGCAAAGGGCTCAGTGATCCATTCATTTTCATTCAAAATAGCTATATTCAGTCTATGGAAGTTATTGAATGGAGAATATAAATTATTACTTCATAATGTTCTACATAATACAGAATGTAACTTAATTAGTAGGATCACTGATGTGGTACTACCATTGTAATGCATAATTTACTGTAAATATTATGTATTAAATCGCAGGCATTAAAGGATACTTTTAGTAATGTCCTGCAATAGGTAAATATCTCTAAAATATAGTCTCCTGCAAAATAACCTTGTAATCTTACTTCATAATATGCCCAGAATCCAGATTGTCTGGTGTAAGGTCCAGCAGGGCCAGCTCCAGAAGTAGGGGCACCAATGGCAGTGTTTGATGGATTGCTCAGAATGAAGGTGTGTCCATAGGTTGGGAAGCCAACAATGAGTTTTGAAGCTGGTGCACCATTGTTCAACCAGTAGTTCATAACATAATCCTGCAAGCAGAAGAAATCATAGTCTGTGTATATGTGCTTATGCACGTAAATACAGTTGTAACTATAGTTACTATAGATAGCTATTATTTTTTGATATGTTCTTTACAGATACATATTAAAATTGGTCAGATGATATGCACTTGCATTTATAATCTCACCATCATTATTGACATAAAGAATGATTTACCAAAAAGGTAGAGAATCTTCACTTATAAATAATATAAGTTTGAATATTCACTTCAATTATACAATCATGTGAAAGGCAAATTCTGGTCATTTTAAATACTCAGTTTACCACAGATGCTTTTCCAATGATTGGATTATTGAATTGAACATTACCAAATTGAAAGGTTTATATTCTCAGCTGGTTTAGTATATTAGCATTATTGTCTGACAAATACTTACCACATTCAGGTAAGCGTTTGCACCAGTGGCAGAGGGGTTAGAATACAAGGGGCTGTTTTCTCCAGTGTAACCTTCCCATGAGCCATGCAGATCATAGGTCATGACATGGAAGTAATCCAAAGCCCTAAATATTGAAAAAAAATTATTGAAATTATATATATATATATATATATATATATATACACACACACACACACACACACACACACACACACACACACACACACGGAACTGCTTTCAGTCTCATTCACCTGGTTAGCCTTAGCATCACTAGAAAAGTATTAGGCATCTTATGCCGCGTACACACGATCGAATTGTCCGGTGGACTTGGTCCAGCAAACAATCTGGCAAACAATCCGCCGGACTTTATAATGAATGGACTTGGCCACACATGGACACTCCAAAAGTCTGTAATTTCTAACGTGATGACGTACAGCACATACGGCGGGACTAGAAAAAGGAAGTTCAATAGCCAGTAGCCAATAGCTTCCTTCTCGTACTTGCTTCAGAGCATGCGTCATTCTTAGTCCGCCGGACTAGCACACTGACAAATGGATTGTCCGCTGAAAGCCAAGTCCGGCGGACAAATTTTGAGTCAAAACTACTTTCTAAGTCCGCCGGACTTTTAGGATGAAAAAGTCTGCTGGAGCCCACACACGATCGAATTGTCCGGCGTACTTTTGTCCGCCGGACAATTCGATCGTGTGTACGTGGCATTAGCCATACAAGTCACACTGCTAGAGGTAGAGATACTAAAAGAGGTAATTTACTCATTCTTGTCAGTACATCTAGGACTCTGAAAGGGTATGGTAAAATTTTTTCTACTCTTTTTAGCATTTAGGATCTAGGAGTTTGGACCCAGAGGGGGTGAAAGGAGAGTAAGTATGCAGTACCCAACCAATTAATGCAAAGACATTAATAATGAGGTCCCAGCTGCAATGCAAATTTGTTTTGAAAGTGAACTTTCTCCTATAGTTCATTTATTTTGATCATTTATTTTAGTTTAAGTGCTTCCTGTAATTCAACCTTCAGTTAACCTGTCAGTATTGTGTTTATGCAATAATCAGAAAAATCTGCCTTGAATTATTATAATTTTGCAGACTTACTTATGAAAAATTAATAGTTTCCCCTTTTTTAACTTTAGTTGTTTTGCCTAAGGCTGGTATATTAGATGGGGAGTGTTAGGGGGAGTTGCTGCCTTCCAACTTCCTAACCTCACACAATACACATAAAATAGAAATAGTTAAAGCAAGGCCATTGACAGTCCAGCAACTTTCAGATAAACAAAGAATTTCTCAGTGAAAGAGGTTCACATATTTATTGCCAGACTGGCTTGATTTAAAGCGAAGGACCACCCATCGCTGCAAAAATTAAAAGCCAGCAGCTGCACATACTGCAGCTGCTGACTTTTAAAAATTGGACACTTACCTGTCCTGGAGTCCAGCGATGTTGGCACCGAAGCTGATGTTTCCATCAGCTGTCGGGTGCATGCAGCCTCCATTGTGAGTTAGGGAACATACTGTGCATGCGCGAGACTCCACTCCTCTCCTCTCTCCTACTGGCCTACTGGAGGAGGGAGGAAGAGGGGGCCCAGGTGGTGACGTCAGTACCCGCGGCTGAGGCTCCCACAAGTAGGAACAGGATACCTTTGAAATACAGACATCCTGCCCCCTCCTCCCCCCCATGTGCTAAATGTGGCACCGGAGGGTGGGAGGAGAAAAACAAGTGGCTTTGGCTTTAAATGTAAACTTCACTTACTTTTTTACTTTTTCTTGTTTCTTAAAACAGTTTTTTTTTTTGGTTTTCATGTAGAATTACATGCTAGCCTGTGAGTTTATATTCATAGAACTTGTAAAGCTCTGTTACTACATATATGAGATTATATTTTGCAATGCTTACTGAGCAAGTTGTGGGATCTGGTAACCAGATTGAATGTTGGAAATACCACCAGCTACAGCAGCTGTCACCATGAGTCTTGGTCTGTTGGTTTGTGAAGCTTCGGTTTCAAAGGCTGCTCTCATTTCCTGTTAAAATAAAAGTGGTCTTATTTCATGTCAGAATTAGGTAAATACAGTATGATCCCAATGTCGTTTACTTCCTCCCAGAAGCTTATATCTATAATGGTACCTGAACCAGAGTAGTGAAGAGGGCTTTGTCTTGAGGTGTGCTTCCTCTTGATCCAGGATATTCCCAGTCAAAGTCCAGCCCATCAAACCCATACTGACGCAGAAATTTGATCACAGATGAGATAAATGTTTGACGGTTTTGAGCTGTAGAGACCATCTGAGTAAAACTAAGGACAGAGAAAGAAGATAAAACTTGCTATGGATAGTCCTGCATCCTCACAATAGAATTATCTGAATTATACTTACGGTGCGGTTCCAAAGTTCCAACCTCCAATGGCTAACAGAGTTTTCAAGTTTCCATTCCTGAAAACAGAAATCGAAAAGTACTTTGTGAAGGATTTGACTTTTAGTAAAAGAGCTGTGTTTAAAAAAAAATGTAATATAAAATAATCTATTCAAATATGTAGTGTTCCTGTAGTGTAAAAGTTGCAAGGGTAAACTTTTCTACCTAGTAGTTAATATATTAAGAGTTCACTGACTTTGTAGCAATCTGACTCACTGACTGAGGTGGATACATTAACCAATTCATTCAGCAACAGAATGATGCTCTGTTTCTAGACATGGTAAGACTCTTATGTATAAGCTGTGTTAAATCACCTACATTAGTTGATATTAGGTGGAAAATATTGTTGCTGCAATTAATTATAATTACTTTATGCTAACCAATTTGTACCTCCTTGTTCAAATGACAACTATAGCGAAATAAAATTGTAATTTTACATGAGTAATACTATATATGGTTAATACTTCTTAATACTTGTGTCATGGTTATGCAGTAATCTTTCTCTGTCAGCTTACTTCTCCTCATGTGTTCAGACTAAGAGGCCAGCCACTCTCACCTGGCTGTTTTTATAACCACTCCTCTAAGCATGGCTCCACCCCAGGCCCTATCAGGGAACCCTATATTAACCTGTGCACTGCAAACCAGCAGGGCTGATCAACCATTGTGTATTCATTGTGTGTTTGGCTTCCTGTTTCCTGCTTGCTGTGTGCTCTTCGTTTGTCTCTGTTACCGACCTTGGCATGTTCTTGACTATTCCTGTCTGCTCGTGACGCTGACCTTTTGGCGTGTCCCCGACTATCCCTGTTTACCTGTGACCCTGAACCTTTGGTGTGTACTCTGTTGTCCTTGTCTGTTAGTGGCCCCGACCTTGGCTTATTCCCTTACTATCCCTATCCTCCTGTTGCCTACTGTGGGCATGAGCTAGGGAACCCTGGGGGTCGCGACCTGGAGCCAGTTGCAGCCCAGTCCATTCTCACCACTAGAGGCTCTGGTGAACACCTGCTGGCTCTAAGGCCGCGTACACACGGGCGGACTGTTCGCCCAACTTTGTCCGCTGAACAGTGTTTCAGCGGACAGTCCGCTCGTGTGTGGGCTTCAGCGGACAGTTTCAGCGGACAGTCTGACGAACAAAGTTTTTCGGAATTTCCGTAAAACTGTCCGCTGAAACTTTGTTTGAGCGGACAGTCCGCTCGTGTGTAGGCTTGTTCGTCAAACTAAGTTCCGCGCATACTCAGAAAGGATTTACACGCCGAAGGTTGCATTGCAGTGTATAGGACGTCGTTTTCTAGTCCCGTCGTACGTGCCGTTCACGTCATCGCGCACGGTTTCAGCGGACTGTTCGTTCATCGTGTGTGGTCAAGTCCGTTCATGCTAATTTTGAGCGGACTGTTTGTCAAACTGTTTGACGAACAAGGTTGGGCGAACAGTCCGCGCGTGTGTACGCGGCCTTAGACTTCACGCCCTAGGGAATCTTACGCTCTAACCCTGGTTGGATCCGTGTTAGTGTTCTGCCTTCCTTTACCACCCAGACTCCCATACGTAGCAGTCAACCGTAGGGTTCACTACCTTGCGGTGTACTCCTGGTCGCAACAGAGTGCATCTGTCACCTGGCATCTGGTGGACTGACAACCTGTACTTGAAAACTATAATTTTCTATTGTAGCCAATTACCATAAGATTATTAAAATTGAATAATCCTTTATGCATTTGTATGCAATTTCTAGCAGCATGACAGGAAGCTTAAACTGAATTAGCATATTAATGTATAACTTTTAATAGTGTAGTCTGGTTTTACCCCTTTACTACACTTTCATACTTCCATAGCAGATGCAACCTTCGAGGTGGCTTTACAGTTAGGTAAACACAATTTTTGTAGAATAATAGCATTATAATACTGCAATTAGGCACTTACAGTATGTGTTTGCATACTACTATTAACTTGCCATCTATACTATTCTATGCTTTTAACATTAGGAATTACTTACTGGTTCTTCAGGTTTTGGAAAGAGCTGTACAGGGTGACATCATTCCATTCAATGGTGGTGATCTGGTTGTTGGACATTCCAGCAAAAGCATAGATCAGGTGAGTACACAGGCATGGATCAATGTTGTCAGGCTTGAATTTCCCCAGTCCAGGCCTGTATTGGGCCCAGTTTGTGAAGTAGCATGACAGCTCGAAGGCAGAGCCTGAGTGGAGCAAGAATACCTAATGTGTAAGATTGCCTTAATTGTTTTAATATCAATATCTTTAATATTAATATACTCTAATTTATGTAAAAGTATGTTACTGTATATCATTTATATCATTTAATAGCAAGTAATCTTAAAAGATATTTAATACCTTACCTAACTGAGCATTCAGCAGGAGAGCCAGCCCTAGAAGACATACATTAAAGGTTGGTGAATATTGCATGGTATACTGTATACTGTACTTAAAATCCCTCACTGAAAGAGGTATTATATAATACATTTTAATTAACCTGAAACCTTCCTTTTAATGGAATTTTTAGGTTCCAAGTAAAAGCTAAAATTAGGCTTGTAGTGATGTACTGCTTGGCAGGAAGGAAAGATACCTAGTTGGGCTTGCAGAAGAAAGAGAACTAAGGGTGGATGCCACCAATGTCCACTAGAATTTCAGAGAGCACGCAGGAGATGGAGCAAAGTACATATTGTCACACTTTTTTTGTTTTTTTACATAATATAACCTTGTGTCTGGGGTGCCCTTTATTTTACATTTCATAGGTCCCAATTTCTAGGTCAGCTACAGAGAAATCAACACCAGGAAGCAGCTCCTGAGAAATGTTTGCAATGTGTGCCTAAGACTGTCATTAGCATATCAGCTCTTCCTAACCTGAATAAGTCCCCATAGATATGAGATGACAGTAATCTGGTCCTTTTGCTGCAAAATCTGGTGACAATGCCATACCCCCCACCCTCAATCCTGATGACCTTGCTGTGTCTGGTAGATTATAGAACTTACCCTTGTTTGCTATGTTATTGTTAGTGGCAGCATCTGTCAATGTTACCTCTATATTCTTCCATACCTCTCCATTGATATGAAAAGAAATGTTCTGCCAAGCAAAATATAGAACTCCCAGATAATTCATGTTTTGAGGGCAAATGTAATGTGCATTCATGTCTGAGTGTCCTCTACATTTTTACAGGCAGAGCTTGAGCTGTTTATTTTTCCATTAGAATGTTGGCCTATCCATCCCTTTTTGAACTGAACCTGTGAGGCCAAAAATATCTATGCTGTAATTGCTAACTTATTTTAAAGGGTCTCCAAATTGGGGCCTGAAGGCCAGATGTGGCCCTTTGCTAGCCTTTATCAGGGAACCTTGGGGCACAATTTTTCCCACTGACACCAACAATGAGGCACTATATCTTCCATCGATACCAATAATAGGATACTATTCCTCCTACATATAGAGGGAATACTCCTCGTCCTATTGACCACCAACCCTGAGGCCATATTTATTCACAGTGATGCTGGGCCTATGACATTTGCTGCCCCTGCAGGCCACAACTCGGACCTCCTAAAGTCTGAACGACAATAAAGTGGCCCTTGGAAAAGTTTGGAGACCCCTGCTCTAGACTGTCATCTCTATCCTGGCTTCAGTGCATCTTCATTTCACTCTTCAGCCATCATTGATACTGCAGGACTTCGGACTTTTAAAGCTTCATTGTGGGAGATTTATTAAAACTGGAGCACACAGACTCTGGTGCAGCTGTGCATAGTAACCAATCAGTCTCTAACTTCAGTTTGTTCAATTATGCTTTGACAATAAAACCTAGAAGCTGATCGGTTACAAGGCACAGCTGCACCAGATTCTGTGTGCACCAGTTTTAGTAAATCTCCCCTACTGACTGCTCGCTTTTTCCAGGTAAGTGATGTTGTAGTGATTGGCATCATGACCAAAGATATGACATATCTTTGCTAAGTACACCATAAAGGAAATAGAAGAAGGGAGGGAAAGAGAGATGCCAAGCCGACGCTGGTGTAGCTGGTGTATTGTTAAAACACAAACTTGCAAAAAAAATACTCACATTGTAGTATTGGGTAACAGGCAGTATATTGCAGGGTTTAATCCCTCTGGGAAAGTCCAAGGAAAGCGGTGAACGGGGCCACTGAGGCAGCAGTGCCAGTGCCAGAATCCAGACAATCCTGCCAGGGTTCCATCGGCTTTGGCTTTGCCAGCCCATTTTGAGAAGGCAGCCTCGATCCAGCCCTGGATGTTAGCCAGTGACTGATAAATTTATATTATTTTTAACCTCCGGGAATATACCATGTTATATTAGCTTGGTACATTGGGATAATAGTTATTTTTGTTATTTTTTAATATTATCTTTGTGTACGGACAAGGGTAGCGCTGAGTGTGTGTCTTTGCTTTATCACCATAAAGGAAATTCTGCTATTTACATTAGGACTCCAAGAGAAATGCATTTTCTTTCAACATAAAAATATTGCCAAATAGATAAAAAAGCATAAGGGCACCTTCCAGTCCGTTTTTTTTCTACTTATTCATGGCTCCATTACACTTTTAAATGGTTGTGCTATCCAATATTGATCTTTCTGTTTTTTGGTAGATACTGGATAGTTAAACTGCCCGGTAATTTTGTATTATCCTTAGGGACTCATGTATAGAAATCTCTGCAGCTGTGTACACCTACCCTGGCCATTGTCAGAGGGTTCAACATATCCTGTTGGATATTGCATTTATTTTATATTATATTATAAGGAATTCAACAGGATGTGTTGCACTCAACTCATTTGGGTGGTCAGGAAGAGAGTTAAAGTTATACTAAACCCCAGAACATAAATGTAAAATATGGCAGCCGACCAATTTTTATTTGGTTTCTGCAGTCAATTTTTTTAGGCCTTTGTTTCTTGCCAGTAAGTCTGTTACATTTCATCAGACCAAGCTATGAACCAGAAGTTGCATTTAGAGGCTTCATACAAACCATTTAAAACTGTCAGGAGTGCCTACAATTGTCAGATTTTTTTTATTTATATAAAACATCTTTTCAATCTTCAATTTGTTAGTCCCCATAGTGCCCATATAAATCTGCTATTCTAACACTTCCCTCTCCCCAAATTGACAATGCTGTTGTCCAAGAGTGTCTCCGTAACTCCTCCATCCAGACTGGAGACACCTTATAGACAGAAAATGTGTTACTGGCTGAAAAAATAGAACAAAAGAAAACAAATGTGGCTAAAACATTTAAGGTTTTGTCAGCTGCAATATATTTTGTTTTAGGTTTTAATATTGTTTTAAGAATTATAGAAGGGAGATCTTGCTGTTGGAATTTCCAAAATATATAATAAGCCAGAGAAAAACTCTGGCCACCATGGCTTCTTCTATTACTAATTTATTACTAAATTATCCCTTTTAAGTGGATTAACCCTTTTAGAAAATATAAAAATTTAATGAATGATCAGTGTTAATTTAACAGACAGATTTGCCGGCCACTCTTACTATCATAACATAAATGCTTTACGCTGTAAACCACATAATACAGTGGTTGGCGATAAAATACCACAATACAAAAGCCTATTATAGCATGGTGAGCATTAACTTACCGGTGAAGAGGATAAGCTTTGCCATCTTTGCCTCTGTACTGACTGCTGCTAGACAACTTTACCTATTTATACTCTTTTCTCTGGTCCCTTTTTTTTATCATGTGACACTTAGATATTTTAAAATATAATATTGCTATGGAATTATGTTTAAATTGCTAGATTTTTATCATTCTTTAGAGTATGTTGATTACAAAAGCAAGCAATAAAAAATATCTTTTGTTTTAATGTGTTGTTTTTGGAAAGCTTTGTAGGCTTTCATACAACAGAAATCAGATTGTGAGGTCATTGGAACACATTCCTAAGTATACTGTACATGGACTCAACCAATGAGGGCTTTGCTGTCAAATTCTATATTCAGAATAACAAATATTAAACAACCAGCCTCTAAAGAACACAGGACAGTCTGGGAGTATTGACCTTTTCTTGTCATTTAATCTACCGATTAGAGTTAGTTTTAATAGGCTGATGACTAGCCAAGTAGATATACTCTAAAGGAAACTAAATAGACAACCTCAGAACTGTTGATAAGTCACGGAATTATGAACCACATAAATTATACAAAAACTTGGAAACAGTTCCAGCCCAAAAATTTTTTTTTTGTTTTGTATAGAGTTTCTAGAATATTTTTTTTTTAGTTTTATTTCAGAGTTTTAACTTGTACTAACACGGAAAATGAATTCAAAATTAAATAGCTGTCACTGGAGTGACACATAGAAGACAATCTCCCAATGGTAACAGTGTTTCCAGTGTCAGTTGTCAAAAGTGGCCCCATCTTTGGGGGGTTTGTTTCTGAGAGAGCAAATGAGCAGTCATGTTTATAAGAGGGACACAGACAACATAATACATTCCCCACTCTATTCAAAATTAGAAAATACTTTGCTTGTCCCTTCCTTGCATGCCCATATCTTAAACATTTAGTACCATACCTCCTCCATTTTTTAAATTTTTTTTATATATATATATTTTTTTAATTAAATCTACCTATTCTCAGTAAGATACTGATTAATATTTATTTATCACAATACAATTCATAGAAACTAGACACAGACAGTAAGTGACAGGGGTGTTATTATCACTGTCCTCTAATATCATTGTGTCACAATCGGCATGTATTATGCAGTATATAATAATTTTATTGTCATAAGAATTTTTACAAATACAAAATTCCTTTCACCTTTTACTGAAACCAAAATCCCAAAAAGTTAACACGGAACTGGTCTCTATTTGTTTGCCTCTTAAATTACTTTGGAAAAAAGATGCAACAAGCTTTGCATTTGTTGGGAAACAATGTCAGCAAACAATAGGAATTACATAGAGTATCTCACAAAAGTGAGTACACCCCTCACATTTTTGTAAATATTTTATTATATCTTTTCTTGCAAAAACACTGAAGAAATTACACTTTGCTACAATGTAAAGTAGTGAGTGTACAGCTTGTATAAATACATTTGCTGTCCCCTCAAAATAACTTAACAATTAATGTCTAAACTGCTGGCAAAATCCAAATTGGACCCAATTAACCATTTCCCTTCCCCGGTGTCATGTGACTCGTTAGTTTACATGGTCTCAGGTGTGGATGTGCATAAGGTGTGTTAAATTTGGTGTTAATGCTCTCACTCTCTCATACTGGTCACTGGAAGTTCAACATGGCACCACATGGCAAAGAACTCTCTGAGAATCTGAAAAAAAGAATTGTTGCTCTACATAAAGATGACCTAGGGCCTAGGCTATAAGAAGACTGTCAAGATTGTCATTTCTGTCAAGATCAATATCACTACTATCAGCCCCACATGCCAAGGTTCTAGGTGTAGTCCTGGACTCTGAACTATCCTTTCCGTCACACGTCCAAATGCTTTCCAAATCCTGCCGTCTCAGCCTCCGCAACATCTCCAAAATATGCCTCTTCCTAACCAGTAACACCACAAAGCTCCTAGTTCGCTCCCTGGTCATCTCCCGCCTCAACTACTGCAAGTCCCTCCTCACAAGATTACCTTTACATAGGCTATCCCCCCATCAGTCCAATGCTGCTGCCAGGCTCATCCACCTTACCAACCGCTCAGTGTCTGCTACATATCTCTGTCAATCCCTCCACTGGCTTCCACTTACCCAACAAATTAAATTAAAAATTCTAACAACAACTTACAAAGCCACCCACAACTCGGCCCCCACCTACATCACTAACCTAATGTCAAAATACCAACCTACTTGTAACGAAACGTCCCCCACTCTGCTTGAGTGCTTTTGTCATATACCACTTCCTCCCAGTCTGAATATAGATATCAGATATTCCAACCGCTCACAAGCACAAAACAAGGCGATACTTGCTTAGTTGCTGAATATGGACTGATTATTAGAACCAAAATACAAGTCTTATATACAGTAGAAGAAGAGGTCCACCCTCCTGCTCATATTAATCTAACAATACACCTGTAACCAGAAACAGAATTAACATGAGCTAATTAACTAATCCCTTAAAGCAGCCGATGTGACTCCGTGCCCTCCTGAGCATTGTTATGATTAATCAGGATTTCACTACAGGTCAGACTTGTTGTCACGGAGTTTCACACAATAGATTATACATTATAAGTATAAACACTATTCCAAGTGTGGCCATCATGTTGTATACCAGGCAGGGACTGTCAGCTGCCGTTGCAGTGTTAGGCCGCGTACACATGGGCGGACTGTTCGCCCAACCTTGTCCGCTGAACAGTGTTTGGGCGGACAGTCCGCCCGTGTGTGGGCTTTCAGCGGACAGTTTCAGCGGACAGTTGGACGGACAAAGTCTTTCGGAAATTCCGAAAAACTGTCCGCTGAAACTGTGTTTGAGCGAACAGTCCGCCCGTGTGTGGGCCTGTCCGCTGTACTTTCGAAATGAGCGGACTGTTCCCGCTCGGAAAGTCCGCCCATTTCGAGCGCGTGTACAGGTAGGCGGGGCCCGCGAAGGAGACGTCGCGGGCTCCGCCGCCTGGAATGGGCTTAAAGGGGAACCCCAACGCCGAAAAAAATCGGCGTGGGGGTTCCCCCAAGTCCACACCAGACCCTTGTCCGAGCACGCTACCCGGCCGGCCAGGAAAGGGGGGCGAGCGAGCGCGCCCCCCTCCTGAGCCGTACCAGGCCGCGTGCCCTCAACATGGGGGGTGCCTTGGGGAAGGGGGGGCCGCGCGGCCCCCCCACCCCAAAGCACCTTGTCCCCATGTTGATGAGGACAAGGGCCTCTTCCCGACAACCCTGGCCGTTGGTTGTCGGGGTCTGCGGGCGGGGGGCTTATCGGAATCCGGGAGCCCCCTTTAAGAAGGGGGCCCCCGGATACCGGCCCCCCACCCTATGTGAATGAGTATGGGGTACAATGTACCCCTACCCATTCACCTGTGAAATAAAGTACAAAAAAAACACAACACATGGAAAAAGTATTTTATTGCACAGCTCCGGGGGTCTTCCGTCTTCGGGGGTCTTCTCGCCGGACTCCTCCGCTATGTGTGTGTAGCTCTTTTACTAGCGGAGGAGTCCGGCTTTCTTCCTCCCCGCCGCCGGCCTCTTCTCCCGACTTCGGGGGTCTTGTCCCCCTCTTCGGTTCTTCTGCCGGGCCACCGCGCCTGGTCCGGTGGCCCGGTCTTCTGTCGCCGTCTTCCGTTCTTCTGTCGCCGCCTTCGGTTCTTCTGCCGGGCCACCGCGCCTTCTTGTAGCTCTTTTACAGGCGGTGGCCCGGTCTTCTGTCGCCGCTGTCGTCGCCGCCGCCGCCGCCGCCGCCTTCCGTTCTTGTTCTTCTTGTTCTTCTTCTTCTTCTCCTGGAGATGTTGACTCGACGAGCTCTCCGGCCGGAATGCCAGAGCCGCGCTGTGCGGTCACTTATATAGTGACAATGGGGCGGTGTCACATGGTATATGTCACATGGGTTGGTCACATGGTGACCCCGCCCCCTTACGATGTCATAGTCCCCATGTGACATCAACCCATGTGACCAACCCATGTGACATATACCATGTGACACCGCCCCATTGTCACTATATAAGTGGCAGCGGAGCGTGTCCCTGGCATTCCGGCCTGAGAGCTCGTCGAGTCAACATCTCCTGGAGAAGAAGAAGAAGAACAAGAAGAAGAACAAGAACGGAAGGCGGCGACAGAAGAACGGAAGACGGCGACAGAAGACCGGGCCACCGGACCAGGCGCGGTGGCCCGGCAGAAGAACCGAAGAGGGGGACAAGACCCCCGAAGTCGGGAGAAGAGGCCGGCGGCGGGGAGGAAGAAAGCCGGACTCCTCCGCTAGTAAAAGAGCTACACACACATAGCGGAGGAGTCCGGCGAGAAGACCCCCGAAGACGGAAGACCCCCCGGAGCTGTGCAATAAAATATTTTTTCCCTGTGTTGTGTTTTTTTTTTGTACTTTATTTCACAGGTGAATGGGTAGGGGTACATTGTACCCCATACTCATTCACATAGGGTGGGGGGCCGGTATCCGGGGGCCCCCTTCTTAAAGGGGGCTCCCGGATTCCGATAAGCCCCCCGCCCGCAGACCCCGACAACCAACGGCCAGGGTTGTCGGGAAGAGGCCCTTGTCCTCATCAACATGGGGACAAGGTGCTTTGGGGTGGGGGGGCCGCGCGGCCCCCCCTTCCCCAAGGCACCCCCCATGTTGAGGGCACGCGGCCTGGTACGGCTCAGGAGGGGGGGCGCGCTCGCTCGCCCCCCTTTCCTGGCCGGCCGGGTAGCGTGCTCGGACAAGGGTCTGGTGTGGACTTTGGGGGAACCCCCACGCCGATTTTTTTCGGCGTTGGGGTTCCCCTTTAAGCCCATTCCAGGCGGCGGAGCCCGCGAAGTATCCTTTGCGGGCCCCGCCTACCTGTACACGCGCTCGAAATGGGCGGATTTGCCTCCTCCTTACGTGGGCGAGTCCGTTCATTTCAAAAGTTGAGCGAACTGTTTGCCCAACCTTGTTCGTCAAACAGTCCGCTCGTGTGTGGGCAAGTCCGCTCATGCAAATTTTGAGCGGACTGTTTGCCGAAACTGTTTGACGAACAAGGTTGGGCAAACAGTCCGAGCGTGTGTACGCGGCCTTAGCCTTATGCTTAGCGGTCCCTGCGTGCCCTCCTGGACCACGGAGAGATAGAAGGACTGCGATCCCTCTGCATAGAATCCGGGAGGTGATCAGTAAACTTGTTCAATTGCTGACGGAAGTTGGTGTACCAATTTGGGACCTCAACCTGCGGGATTCCCAGGGTGGCACAGAAGTTAGGTAAGTCTTCAGGGACCTTTAGCTGTGCCGTGCGACCCTGATGTGAGGCCGAGAGGCAGAAGGGAAACCGCCATTTATACAAAATTCCCTGCGATCTCAGTGCTTCCAAAAGGGGCCGTAAGTCCCTGCGGTGCTGCAAAGTGATTCCAGAGAGGTCTTTGAAAATCTGGATTTGGACAGTTTTATACGACAAGGGTTGTTTGCTCCTGGCACATTTTAGGATGTCTTCTTTTAATCGATAGTCTACCAAGCAACACACAATGTCCCTCGGTGGGTCAGTGTCCCTACCTTTAGGTCGGAGGGCTCTATGTACCCTTTCCATATCTATGGGTGTGTGTGCTGGTCTGCTCAGGATATTATTAAAGAGGGTTGTAATCACTTGTGGAATGTGCTCACCTTCAACAGATTCGGGCAGGCCTCTCACTCTCAGGTTATGGCGCCTTCCCCTGTTGTCCAAATCCTCCATATGCCTTGTCCGTGATCCCTGAGTTGTAGTGTGTGTAGATCCACTTTCCGCGTGGCTTTGCGAATATGCAGCTCATGTCGATCAGTGGCTTTCTCCACCACCTGTACCCTATCTGATAGGGCCTTAATGTCCAAGCGCAGCTCCGCAATGGCCACAGACAGTGTGTCTTTTATATCTGTGGCGACGCTTCTGAGGTCTTGAATACTGATTTGGGCCGGCGGAATGTGAGCTGTGTTCCCGGTAGATACAGTGGTCTGCTTGGCAGGAGCCTGTCGGGAGTCTGACAGGATGATTTTCGTCTGAGGGAGAGAGTGTGTCTGTGATGCCGGTGGTTGTCCTTGCTGGGAAGACACCATGTTCCCCCTGTGTGATCTGAACATCTCGGGGATGTTCTGGCCCATACTGCCTCTCTGCTCACGGGGAGACCAGGATCAGGAAGCCGAGGAATGTCTGGAGGCTGTCCCCATCATGTGTTGTGATCGTATGGTAGGTTTACCTCCGGTTTATGATGAAAAAAGTCCCGGGTGTTGAGAGCTCTCCGCTCAAGCATCCACCATCTCACTCAGCCAGGCCACGCCCCTATAAGTATAAACACAGGACACCTTCTCACAATAGCAGGAGCTCCAGCAGGAATTGGCCTGTCTCCTACATTGTACAGAGGCCAATGTGATCAGCTCTCTCAACTAACATGTTGAGTTCAGAATAAAACAAACCAAGAATAGTCTTTACATATATCCTGAAAGATATAATGGATAAATATTACTGTTCCATTTTAAGTAATCATAGATATACTTTCTCAGTCACCCTGTGCCAGGATGCCACACGGAGACTTATGCCGTGTACACACGACCGGACTTTCCAGCAGACTAGGGTCTGACGGACTTCCGCTGGAATTTTGACGAAGTTTCGGCCGGCTTTGCGAAGACTGGACTTGCCCACACATGACCGGACTTTCCGGCAGACTAGGTCCGCTGGACTTCCTGGCAGACTTCCAAATGAACGTGATGAGTTGCGACAGAACTAGAAAAGGAAGTCAATCTTGCCACTTTTATCTGCGATATTGACACCTTGTAAGCCCCGTTGCCTGGTATGGATTTTAAGGGGAACCCCCTACGCCGAAAAAATGGGGAGGGGGAGTCCCCCCACAATCGATACCAGACCCTTATCCGAGCACGCAGCCCGGCCAGTCAGGAAAGCGGGTGGGGACGAGCGAGTGCCCCTCATCCTGAGTCGTCACCAGGACAACCAACAGCCAAGATTGTTGAGAAGAGGCCCTTGTCCTCAACAACATACAACATGGGGACAAGGTGCTTTGGGTGGGGGGCCCGCAGGGCGCCCCCCTTCCTCAAAGCACCCACCCCCATGTTGAGGGCATGCGGCCTGGTATGGCTCAGGAGGGGGATGCTCGCTCGTCCTCATCCCCTTTCCTGACCGGCCGGGCTGCGTGCTCGGATAAGGCTCTGGTATCGATTTTTGGGGGACCCCATGTGGTTATTTTGGCGTAGGGGGTTCCCCTTAAAATCCATTCCAGACCTAAGGGCCTTGGAAGGGCATTCCCTCTCGTGCTTGCTGCAATAGGAAAATGTGTTTTTTCTGTTGCAGCCAACGCGAGATGTACAGTACCATGTCACCGAGAACCAGCGCGATGAAACATTCTCACGGGCAGGTGCTGTAGCTGCCCTTGCGTCGTATTTGGTCCGCATACAGACGAACGATAGGAACTGAGTCTGGCGGAGTTCCGATGGGAAAATTTAAAACATGTTCTATTTCTAAAGTCCATCAGATCTTTGGCATGCAAAGGTCCGATGGAGCCCACACATGATCGGAATGTCTGGTGGATTTGTTCTGTCGGACCTTTGCTGTCAAAAAGTCCAGTGGTGTGTACGCGGCATTAGACAAAAGAGGTGCATGGGGAGCTGAAACATGGGTTTCCCAACCTTTCCAAGGGATTCTTGGTTCCAAGGGCCCTCCTGTCACATCTCTCCCCTTTCAGTAGAAGACTCTGAAGTTAGTCCATAGTTCCAGACCTCTAATGCCTGTACCCATACAGTACCCCAAACAAATTGTTCCAAACAGAACATTACTCACCCAGCCAACCTCTGCCTCTCTAATTTAACATACCCGCTGCTGGGGGGAAGTGCGGACTTCCCCCTGGAGTCCCTTTAGCTGCAGGAGAGAAGACAGGGTGGCTAGGCTCAGTCCGTCATGCTGTTGGTCATCTGGGCAAACTGCCCAGCATCCCTGGGATATACAGATGGAGACTGAAGTCCCATCCAGCTTTACAGGAAATCCGTCCTCTGTTATTTGAGGGCAGAGGCCAGCACTTTGCCCTGTTGCCAGCCTTTCTGTTGGAAACCCCACACCATCTGCTCCGGCTAACTGTTGGGGAGGGGCGACTGCCCCGGCTCCCTGGAACTCTGTAGTAGTTGCCGGTGCTGAGCAGAGGTTGGTAGCACTCTGCCCACTTGCCAGCACTTCTACTGGGTTTATGCTATTGGAGACAGCAGGCCCATCCACCAACACCAGATCAAGATGCAGTTGTGAGATGCCGATTGCATTCTCTCCTTGGGTCCTGATCGGCTGCTCAGGAGTGACCGCTACCTCCTCACCCTGGGCCTCTAGAACTGCCGCAGGTGTGGGGCAGAGGTCTTGGACCTTCTGTCTGGTTGCCAGTGCTTCAGCTGGGTAGTGTCATCATTCTGGGGCGCCGTCTGCTGTTGGAACTCTCTTTCACTGGTATTGTCTCCTAGGTGCACAAACCCTTGTTGGGGAGGGGAAATTGCTGCTTCTCCTCCCTGCATCTCTGAAATCCACTGGGAAAGAGGAACCATCACCTTCTCACCTCAGGCCTCCGAAACTGCCACGGGTGTGGAGCAGGGGTCTGCAGTACTCTGTCCTGCTGACAGTACTTGAGCAGGTGATACATAATCTATAACATCTTCTGATGAACAGTCCATTAAGTTCATAAATTCTGCAATCTGTGGCTGGAGAGATGAGCCAACTGCCCCAGCTCCCTGGAACTCCACAGTTGTTGACGGTGCTGGGCAGAGTTTGGTAGTACTCTGCCCTGTTGCTAGTACTTTTGCTGGGGACTCCACATCATCCGGTTCGGCTAACCATTGGGGAAGGAGGCTGGATTCCTCCACTCCCAAACTGTGTAGCTGACATTGGAGAGGTGAGCTGGCTGCTTCCTTTTCTGTTTCCTCATCTGGCTGCTGGAATGACATGTCTATGGTACTGTCTCCCAGGTGCACGGATCTTTGCTGGGGAGGAAAGACCGCTTTCTCCACCCTGGCTGACTGTTGGGGAGGGACAATGAACACCTCCTCTCCCTTTTCCCCCTGTATCTGCTGCTGGGAAGTGATCACCACCTTCTCAGCCTGAGCCTCTGGAACTGCCACAGGTGTGGGGCAGAGTTCTTGAACCCTCTGTCTGGTGACCAGTACTTCAGCTGGAGAAGTTCCTTGCAACTACACAGATACTGCTGGTGGTGCTGGGCAGAGCACAGTGAAGTTTGGCCCTGATACCAGCTCTTCTGCTGGAGGCTCATCAGGTTGTTCTTCCTCAGCAGAAAAGTCTATCAAATCCCCTGTCTTTGCAACTGGTGTCTGGGGATAGGGGTTCCCCATCTCCTTTCTGTGGAACCCAGAAGATGCTATCAGTGCTGAGCAGAGATTAACAGAGCTCTGCCCTGTTGTCAGCACTTCAGCTTTGGAGATTGCAATCTCCATATTTTCCACTGCTGATTCTCTGCCATGCTGCTCTACAGGCACATTCCTCCACCCAAGAGCATCCCATGCAGAAACAGGATCCTCAAGGTCAGTCAGCACTTGCTGCATTTGCCATAAGACCTCCGCTTCCTGCAGGGGCAGGTTGGCAAAGCACACTGTTACTCTGTCACATTGCCGACTCCTCAGCCAGGATTTCAGAGTTGTCAGCTGGTATTTCCTGATAGTCCCAGGTAAAGGGAGCCCAGCCCTGCTGCTGTGCAGAGTCTAGCAGTCATCTGTTGCCGATCTCCAGCTCCCATTCCTGAACGGCCATTCAGTAGCCCTTCTCTGAAATCCATTATTTTGTCCACCCGCCATTCCAAATCACTCCCAAAGTTAGGGTCCCCTGTCAGCTTCACATACAACAGTCCCAGGCCGCCGTAGCCAAAGCCTTCCGTTGGGCTGTCATCCGCTATCCAAGGGCATGCTTGGGATACATGCCACCAGAGGGCTCTGTAGCTCTCATCCAGCCACAACTCTGCCCAGACCAGCCTGCTTAATTCAGCTGTCTGCTCCTTGTGCGTTTTTCTCCCAAAAACAGCACCCACAATCCATACTGGGACCAGTACCTTTCTTGGATGGAGGGGAGATCTTTTCCCTGGTGTCGCTGCTCACGGGCTAGAGCTTTCTTCCAGAGTTTGCAGCGGATAGAATCAAACGATCCCAGCTCTGTGCTGTATCTGCATCTCTCGCAACCGCCTTCTAAGTTCCTTTTTCATGGCAGCTGGTATCTGTACCTCTCCTATCCTCTCCTGCTAGCTGGACCTTGGATCCAGGTGTAAGGTCTAAGGACCACAGAAAGATGAATGTACAGGACAAGATTTCTTGGGTGCAGGACTGGTGAGCGGGTGTGTCTGCGTTTCACCACTGTTTAGAGGTTTAGTACAATCGGAAACTGCATATTTGTCTATGAGTGCAGACAAAAACAGACAGTAATAAGTGCACCACCATACAGACTGGGCCCTATCATTAAGTGGGTACACCTCTTAGGAATTATACATATACCTAAACTCAGGGGGATATACTCAGAGTGCATTCTGGAAGACCTTTTGACTATGAGGGGTACTGTGAGATTTTCCTTATTGTTTATGATGTTCACTGTATATACAGATCACAGTTTATGTGTTTACCAGTGCTGCTGACTAAATGTGCTTAGTATGACAGTGGTCTTGATTAACTGCCATATTATAACCTAGTATTCACATCAGTTAGTTATTGCGTTCAAATAGACTCCTTTACCTGTTCATTGATTTTTGTGCAGTGCCGTTTATTTACCTTGTGATAATATACTTACTTTATTCACAACTAAGTAGCCTGGTGCCTATTTCCTATATGCTATAATTGTGAGTATTAAACTATTATTTAAGCTCATATGTGTTTGCAGCATTTCATGACCTAACCAGGTGTGTCAGAGGGGACAAAGCAGTTTTTTGAGTCGTGGTAAAGAATAGAGAGCCTGTCATACCAAGCAGCTCCTCTGGGGGTATGTCTTACACTAATAATCAGATCAGGAATTCTGACTACATTACTAAAACTGAAGCAGACAAAATCTGGAGCCGTTGTGCGTAGTAACGAATTTCTATCTTCAGATTGTTCAATTAAAGTGGTAATTCTCTGCATTAGGGTGAAAAAACTTTCCACTGCCTGTGCCCCCCCCCCCCCCCCCATCTCCACAAACACTTACTGGACACCACTCATGATCCAGCACTGTCTCGAATGGCAGCCCCACTCTGCTCTTATCCTGAATTAACAAGCTTTACTGAGAGCAGCAGCAGCCATTGCCTGCTGCTGCTGTCAGTCACATCCAATGAGGAGGGAGCTGGGTGGTGGGGCCAAGCCATGCTGTGTGTGTCTTTGAAACAGGCCCGGATTGGCCATAGGGCAAACTGAGCACTTGCCTGGTGGGTCGGGGCTGCTAGTCCTTGTGAGGCCCATGGCAGCTCTTTGAGCACGTGCCACTCACCCGGCTTCTCCGTGGCCGCCTTGCTGCCAGTTTAGCTCAGCCATCAACGCCAGGGGGATGGAAACATAGAGGGTGGAGGAGCTAGAGGAGACACCTTCGGCCTCTCCGGGGCCACACAAACGACAGTATAGTTCATATAAGCCAAAATATTATAACCGCGCTCTCCCATATACCAAATCCTAGTGAAAATCAACTAACATCTAAAAATTACAAACAAAAAATAGTAATGATAATAAACGTAACATGTGAGCAAAAAATACTGTGTGTACACTATGGACAATTAAGATCCAGTGCAAATAAGTTCATACACAATATGAGCACTTAACCACTTGCCGACCGCCGCACGACGATATACGTCGACAGAATGGCACGGGCAGCCATATGGGCGTATATATA
The DNA here is from genome assembly GCF_037356315.1 of Lithobates pipiens. Taxonomy (NCBI): domain Eukaryota; kingdom Metazoa; phylum Chordata; class Amphibia; order Anura; family Ranidae; genus Lithobates; species Lithobates pipiens. The sequence continues at coordinate 280,797,715 of NW_027507748.1, read as the reverse complement.
CGTCCCTGCCTTCCCGCGGGTGTGGGGCCCAATCGGGCCCCCCCCCCCGGTGCCTGCGGCGGTCGGTATTCGTTCGGGAGCGATCCGGGATGAGGGGGCGGCCATTCATTCATGGCCACCCCCTCGCGATCGCTCCCGACGAATAGAAATGCTCCGTGACATCACTTCCTCTCCTGTAATGTAAACACAGGAGAGGAAGTGATGTAATCTCTCCTCCGTGTCGGTAGTTTTCATTCCGGCACCGAGGAGAGAGGATCGGTGAGTTGCACCAACACGACACTACACAGTAGAACATGCCAGGCACACTCACACCCCCCCCCTTCACCCCCCGATCACCCCCCCAATTACCCCTGCCCCCCCCCCCCAGTCACAGTGACACCAATTGCATTTTTTTTTTTTTTTTGCATTGGTGTCATTTGTGACTGTAATAACTGTTAGGGCAGTTAGGGTTAGCCCCCTTTAGTTCTAATGTACCCCCCTAACCCCCCCAATAAAGGTTTAACCCCATGATCACCCCCCGTCGCCAGTGTCACTAAGGCTGGGTTCACATTGCAGCGGTTTATGAGAATGAATGTGATTCGCACCGCACTGCAGTGCAAATCACATCCGATCTCTGTGCGATTCGAGTTCAGCCATACAGATAGTATGGCTGAATTCGCGCCGCACCCGCCGCAAATTCGCACGGGACCCTTTTTTTGGTCCGCAGCAGAATCGGATCGCATGGGTGTTCACACCATGCAATCCGAGTTTGCAGATCGCACTGCGATATGCGAACTGATATGGGGGTGTCATCAACATTTCACTGACACTCCCAGCAGTTCGCATAGGGCAGTGTGAACTGCCGCCGGGAGGCATGCGATGCGGGAACCCGCCGCGGATTCGTGGCGTTCCCGCATCGCTCCAGTGTGAACCCAGCCTAATAAGCGATCGTTTTTCTGATCGCTGTATAAGTGTCACAGGTGACGCTAGTTAGGCAGGTAGGTATTTAGGTTCGCCGCAACTTTTTATAGCGCCAGGGACCCCCATATACTACCGCATAAAGCCCCCTGATTGCCCCCTAGTTAACCCTTTCACCAGTGATCACCATATAACTGTTACAGGTGACGCTGGTTGGTTAGTTACTTTTTTATAGTTTCAGGGCACCCGCCATTTATTACCTAATAAAGGTTTAACCCCCTGATCACCCGGCGGGTGTCATTTGTGACTGTAATAACTGTTAGGGCAGTTAGGGTTAGCCCCCTTTAGTTCTAAGGTACCCCCCTAACCCCCCCAATAAAGGTTTAACCCCGTGATCACCCCCCGTCGCCAGTGTCACTAAGGCTGGGTTCACATTGCAGCGGTTTATGAGAACGGATGTGATTCGTACCGCACTGCAGTGCAAATCACATCCGATCTCTGTGCGATTCGAGTTCAGCCATACAGATAGTATGGCTGAATTCGTGTCGCACCCGCCGCAAACTCGCACGGGACCCTTTTTTTGGTCCGCAGCAGAATCGGATCGCATGGGTGTTCACACCATGCGATCCGAGTTTGCAGATCGCACTGCGATATGCGAACTGATCTGGGGGTGTCATTAACATTTCATTGACACTCCCAGCAGTTCGCATAGGGCAGTGTGAACTGCCGCCGGGAGGCATGCGATGCGGGAACCCGCCGCGGATTCGTGGCGTTCCCGCATCGCTCCAGTGTGAACCCAGCCTAATAAGCGATCGGTTTTCTGATCGCTGTATTAGTGTCACAGATGACGCTAGTTAGGCAGGTAGGTATTTAGGTTCGCCGCAGCTTTTTATAGCGCCAGGGACCCCCATATACTACCGCATAAAGCCCCCTGATTGCCCCCTAGTTAACCCTTTCACCAGTGATCACCATATAACTGTTACAGGTGACGCTGGTTGGTTAGTTATTTTTTTATAGTTTCAGGGCACCCGCCATTTATTACCTAGTCTCACTAGTGTACCCCTAAATTTAGGGGTGTCTATTTTCCAAAATGGGGTCATTTGGGGGGGGGGTTTGTGCCATCTTGGCATTTTATGGCCTTCAAAACTGTAACGCCCTTAGAAAGCCTGAAGGCGGTGCTTGGTTTTCGGGGCCCCGTATGCGGCTAGGCTCCCAAAAAGTCCCACATATGTGGTATCTCCGTACTCAGGAGAAGCAGCAGAATTTATTTTGGGGTATCATTTCACATATGCCCATGGCATGTGTGAGCAATATATCATTTAGTGACAACTTTGTGAAAAAAATTAATAAAATAAAAAAGTTTGTAATTTTCCCGCAACTTGTGGCAAAATATAAAATATTCCATGGACTCAACATGCCTCTCAGCAAATAGCTTGGGGTGTCTACTTTCTAAAATGGGGTCATTTGTGGGGGTTTTGTGCCATCTTGGCATTTTATGGCCTTCAAAACTGTAATAGGTAGTGAGGAGTGAAGTCAAATATTTACGCCCTTAGAAAACCTGAAGGCGGTTCTTGGTTTTCGGGGCCCCGTACGCGGCTAGGCTCCCAAAAAATCCCACACATGTGGTATCCCTGTACTCAGGAGAAGCAGCAGAATTTTTTTTTGGGGTGTCATTTCACATATGCCCATGGTATGTGTGAGCAATATACAGGGGAGGGCTGGCAGCCTTAGGCCTGGGGGGCAAGTCCAGTCAAGTGGCCCATTGAACCACTTAATCAGCTAGGTGAGTCCACTGGTGGGTGGGAGGGTGTTAGGTAAGTCCGCTGGTGGGGGGGAGGGTGTTAGATAAGTCCGCTGGTGGGGGGAGGGTGTTAGGTAAGTCCGCTGGTGGGGGGAGAGGGTGTTAGGTAAGTCCGCTGGTGGGCGGAGGGTGTTAGGTAAGTCCGCTGGTGGGGGGAGCATTTTAGATAAGTCCGCTGGTGGGGGGAGGGTGTTAGATAAGTCCGCTGGTGGGGGGAGGGTGTTAGATAAGTCCGCTGGTGGGGGGAGGGTGTTAGATAAGTCCGCTGGTGGGGGGAGGGTGTTAGATAAGTCCGCTGGTGGGGGGGGGGTGTTAGATAAGTCTGCTGGTGGGGGGTGTTAGATAAGTCCGCTGGTGGGGGGGAGGGTGTTAGATAAGTCCGCTGGTTGGGGGGGGAGGGTGTTAGATAAGTCCGCTGGTTGGGGGGGGAGGGTGTTAGATAAGTCCGCTGGTTGGGGGGGGAGGGTGTTAGATAAGTCCGCTGGTTGGGGGGGGAGGGTGTTAGATAAGTCCGCTGGTTGGGGGGAGGGTGTTAGATAAGTCTGCTGGTGGGGGGAGGGTGTTAAGTCCGCTGGTGGGGGGGAGGGTGTCAAGTCCTCTGGTGGGGGGGAGGGTGTCAAGGCCGCTGGTGGGGGGGAGGGAGTCAAGTCCGCTGGTTGGGGGGGAGGGTGTTAAGTCCGCTGGTGGGGGGGAGGGTGTCAAGTCCGCTGCTGGGGGGGAGGGTGTTAAGTCCTCTGGTGGGGGGGAGGGTGTTAAGTCCGCTGGTGGGGGGGAGGTGCTAGAAAAAAAAAAAAAAAAAAACACACACACGCTGCCACTGCCAAAATTTTAAATTGTCTTGATGACTATGCATTATTAATTAAATTTACAACTGAAGCGGATTTTCTCATTCTATTCCATTTTGTGAAGGTTATCACAGATGCCTTACTTCAGGCTGGGGAGCATTGATTGAGTGAGGACTGGAGACACTGAGCCAGGTCCTTGCCACTCTTCAGGGGGGGGGGGGGTGATGATCCTGAAACAGGTCTCATCTTCTCTGCAGACTGCAGCTAGCCACTGCTCCCCATAAGCCCAGCAGGTCACGTGCGACGTGACGTTCTTGACGCCGGGCGTCCCCTCCCCTGACGTGCCACACACCTGGCCTGCCTCTGAGACTCCTGGGAGGTAAGAGTTGTAGTCTGCTGTGCTCACACCAGGGGCGTACCTAGAGCATTTGGCACCCGGGGCGGATCCTATATCTGGCACCCCCCCCCCACACCATAAAATGTAAAAACACCCACTGTGTCCCCTGCATACCTCTGCATCCTTCAATATCTTTTTGTCACTACTGTGTACCCCCCCTCTCCACAACTGTACCTCTGGACCCCTTTAAATTACACTGCACCCTGCACCTCTGGACCCCTTTACATTACACAGAACCTTGCACCTAAGGACCCCTTTACATTACACAGGACCTTGCACCTAAGGACCCCTTTACATTACACAGGACCTTGCACCTAAGGACCCCTTTACATTACACAGCAGCCTGCACCTCTGGACCCCTTTACATTACACAGCTCTTGTACCTCTGGACCCCTTACCTCCTGACCCCTTTACATTACACAGCCCTTGTACCTCTGGACCCTTTTACATTACACAGCACCCTGAACCTCTGGACCCCTTTACATTAAACAGCCCTTGTACCTCTGGACCCCTTTACATTACACAGCACTCCGCACCCCTTTACATTACACAGCCCCTCACAGCTCTGGACCCCCTGCATGTTACACAGACCCCCCTACAGCGCAGACCCCCCTCCCTACCATGCAGACCCCCATCTACAGTGCAGACCCTCCTACAGTACAGACCCCTCCACCCTACAGTGCAGACCCCCCTACAGTACAGACTCCCCTACAGTACAGACCCCCCTACAGTACCGAATCTTCCCCTACAGTACAGACCCCTCCCCCTACAGTGCAAACCCCAATACAGTGCAGGACCCCTCCTACAGTGCAGGACCCCTTCTACAGTGCAGACCCCTCTACAGTGCAGGACCCCTTCTACAGTGCAGGACCCCCCCTACAGTGCAGGACCCCCCCTACAGTGCAGGACCCCCTCTACAGTGCAGGACCCCCCTACAGTGCAGGACCCCCCTACAGTGCAGGACCCCTTCTACAGTGCAGGACCCCCCTACAGTGCAGACCCCCTCTACAGTGCAGACCCCCTCTACAGTGCAGGACCCCCCACAGTAAAGAACCCCCCTAAGGACCCATAATACCTCGAGCCCAAGGCAGTGGCATTGCAGGGGGGAGGTGCGAGCAGCACCCGAGTGGAGTGACATCTGTCGGCTCAGTGATCCGGGACCCGGAGCAATAATCCCCTTCTCTGTGGTCGCATGACTCACGTCCAGGGCCGGACTGGGAATAAAAAACAGCCCTGGAAAAATGTTATACCAGCCCCATAGCATTATTATACCAGCCCAACAGCATAACGTCATTATTTTTTTGTTCATGAAAGGCCTCTCCACAGTCCACACACGTCTGACTTCTCCCATGACCCCCATTTTAGCGACATTTCCACTCTTGACTCCTCTCCAAACTCCAGAGGACAGTGATATGATACAAGAGATGGTCAGAGACTGCAGACATGATACAAGAGATCAATGCAGTCTCACCAGTGCGCATCAAATGCAGCCTCACTGTGCCCATAATTGCAGCCTGACTGTGCCCATAATTGGAGAGAGAGAGAGAGAGAGAGGGGCTGCACTGGAGAGAGAGAGAGAGAGAGAGGGGCTGCACTGGAGAGAGAGAGAGAGGGGCCACACTGGAGAGAGAGAGAGAGAGAGAGAGAGAGAGAGAGAGAGAGAGAGAGAGAGAGAGAGAGAGGGGCTGCACTGGAGAGAGAGAGAGAGAGAGAGAGAGAGAGAGGGGCTGCACTGGAGAGAGAGAGAGAGAGAGAGGGGATGCACTGGAGAGAGAGAGAGAGAGAGAGAGGCTGCACTGGAGAGAGAGAGAGGGGGGCTGCACTGGAGAGCGAGAGAGAGAGGGGGGCTGCACTGGAGAGCGAGAGAGAGAGAGGGGGGCTGCACTGGAGAGAGAGAGAGAGGGGATGCACTGGAGAGAGAGAGAGAGAGAGGCTGCACTGGAGAGAGAGAGAGGGGCTGCACTGGAGTGAGATAGACAGAGAGGGGGGCTGCACTGGAGAGCGAGAGAGAGAGAGAGAGAAGGGCTGCACTGGAGAGCGAGAGAGAGGGGCTGCACTGGAGAGCGAGAGAGAGGGGCTGCCCTGGAGAGCGAGAGAGAGGGGCTGCCCTGGAGAGCGAGCGAGAGAGAGGGGGCTGCACTGGAGAGAGAGAGAGAGGGGGGCTGCCCTGGAGAGCAAGAGAGAGGGGCTGCCCTGGAGAGCGAGCGAGGCTGCACTGGAGAGAGAGAGAGGGGGGCTGCACTGGAGAGAGAGAGGGGGGCTGCACTGGAGAGAGAGAGGGGGGTTGCACTGGAGAGAGAGAGGGGGGCTGCACTGGAGAGAGAGGGGGGGCTGCACTGGAGAGAGAGGGAGGGGCTGCACTGGAGAGAGAGGGGGGCTGCACTGGAGAGAGAGAGAGAGAGAGAGAGAGAGAGAGAAGGGGGGCTGCACTGGAGAGAGAGAGAGAGAGAGAGAGGGGGGCTGCACTGGAGAGAGAGAGGGGCTGCACTGGAGTGAGAGAGAGAGAGAGAGGGGCTGCACTGGAGTGAGAGAGAGAGAGAGAAGGGCTGCACTGGAGAGCGAGAGAGAGGGGCTGCACCGGAGAGCGAGAGAGAGGGGCTGCACTGGAGAGCGAGAGAGAGGGGCTGCACTGGAGAGAGAGAGAGAGGGGGGTTGCACTGGAGAGAGAGAGGGGGGTTGCACTGGAGAGAGAGAGAGAGAGGGGGGTTGCACTGGAGAGAGAGAGGGGGTTGCACTGGAGAGAGAGAGAGAGAGCGAGAGAGAAGGGCTGCACTGGAGAGCGAGAGAGAGGGGCTGCACCTGAGAGCGAGAGAGAGGGGCTGCACTGGAGAGCGAGAGAGAGGGGCTGCACTGGAGAGAGAGAGAGAGAGAGGGGGGTTGCACTGGAGAGAGAGAGAGAGAGCGAGAGAGAAGGGCTGCACTGGAGAGCGAGAGAGAGGGGCTGCACCGGAGAGCGAGAGAGAGGGGCTGCACTGGAGAGCGAGAGAGAGGGGCTGCACTGAAGAGAGAGAGGGGGGTTGCAATGGAGAGAGAGAGGGGGGTTGCACTGGAGAGAGAGGGGGGGGCTGCACTGGAGAGAGAGAGGGGGCTGCACTGGAGAGAGAGAGGGGGGGGCTGCACTGGAGAGAGAGAGGGGGGGCTGCACTGGAGAGAGAGGGGGCTGCACTGGAGAGAGAGAGAGAGAGAGAGAGAAGGGGGGCTGCACTGGAGAGAGAGAGAGGGGGGAGCTGCACTGGAGAGGGAGAGGGGGGGGCTGCACTGGAGAGGGGGAGAGAGAGAGGGGGGGGTGGCTGCACTGGAGAGAGAGAGGTTATACAGCTTGCAGGCAGCACCTTAATCCTTTGCTCCACGGCTGCCGTTCACTTCTCCTATGCCCTTACGACTGGCTGCATGAAGACTGAGAACAGTGGGCGGTGCTGGCGCCGCACAGGCCAGATGGAAGGAGGAATTAAGCAGCACCACGAGTCCACGACGTTCTGACGTTCTCCTGCTCCTCCCATCAGGCACATCACTCCGCAGGTTCAACCTGCAGGTCAGTGGGCGGCGCCGGATCAGAGAAGGCATTGGATGCTGCCAGCGCCGCCTCTGCTCTTTGTATCACTGACAGCCAGAGCCAGGCAAGCAGCCCTTAGTGCAGACAGGGAAACAGCGAAAAAAAAAAAGAAATGAACAAACGGCCAGCGGCCGTTTTAAACATAATGTAGGTGCCGGCCTGGGGGGAAATTTCCACCCTGCCCCCCGGCCCAGCCCGCCCCTGGCAATATATCATTTAGTGACAACTTTGTGAAAAAAAAATAAAAAAAAATTAAAGTTTGTAATTTTCCCGCAACTTGTGGCAAAATATAAAATATTCCATGGACTCAACATGCCTCTCAGTAAATAGCTTGGGGTGTCTACTTTCTAAAATGGGGTCATTTGTGGGGGTTTTGTGCCATCTTGGCATTTTATGGCCTTCAAAACTGTAATAGGTAGTGAGGAGTGAAATCTAAAATATGTGGTATCCCCGTACTCAGGAGAAGCAGCAGAATTTATTTTGGGGTGTCATTTCACATATGCCCATAGCATGTGTGAGCAATATATCATTTAGTGACAACTTTGTGTAAAAAAATAAATAAATTTTTTTTTGTCATTATTCAATCGCTTGAGGCAAAAAAATAAAATATTCAATGGGCTCAACATGCCACTTATCAATTTCCTTAGGGGGTCTGCTTTCCAAAATGGGGTCATTTGGGGGGGTTTTGTACTGCCCTGCCATTTTAGCACCTCAAGAAATGAGATAGGCAGTCGTAAACTAAAAGCTGCGTAAATTCCAGAAAACGTACCTTAGTTTGTAGATGTGACAACTTTTGCGCAAACCAATAAATATACAGTTATTGACTTTTTTTTTTACCAAAGACATGTGGCTTTTGGTATAAAGGAACATACTACAATCAGACCAAAGGCGTAGCCATGGGGGCTAAATATGCCCCAAGTGTAGCGAACTTATTTCTCAATAGATGGGAGGAAGAGCAAATCTATGGCGTACACAGGGAGAACCTGAAAATGTACCGGCGGTATATAGATGATATCGTTATAGTATGGGGCGGTACAATGGAACAACTACAAGAATTTTTCAATGAGATCAATAATAACATCTATAACATAAAATTCACCGGTAATTATAATAACAGCAGTGTGGACTATTTAGACCTACAAATATATAAAGAAGGAAACAGGTTGGGCACACGCACTTTTTTCAAACCCACCGACCGCAATGGCTACATCCCCACAAATAGCTGCCATCATGTTAAATGACTGGGGAACATACCAAAGGGCCAGCTGATGCGACTATACAGAAATTGCAGCAGAAGCATTGATTATGAACAACAGGCGGAAATAATCATAGAAAGATTTAAAAACAAGGGGTACGACGAAAAGGGCTTGCGCAAGCTGAAAAACGAAATAAAACAAATGGAACGGAATAAATTATTGGAAGACAAAAAACGAGATAAGGTTAACAATTTACCAATTGCCTTCCTCACAGGATACAACAGACAACATAAGGATGTGGAATCCATTATTAAAAAACACTGGCCTATCCTGAAAGCTGATTATACACTCAAAGACATCCTACCAAAAAAACCACTGTTTATTTACAGAAGGGCACCCACACTGAGAAATAAACTAGTTAAAAACACTATTGATCCCCCAAGACAAATTAAAGTAGCAGGTAACTTAAAAGGTTTTTTCAAGTGTGGCAAATGCCTCCCTTGTAAAAACAGCAAAAGAACGGAAAAGAAGAGAACCACCTTCCAGTCATCCTCAAACAAAAGAGAATATAGAATAAATGAGCTCATTACATGCAAAAGCACTCATGTCACCTACATTATAGAGTGTCCCTGTTCTAGACAATATGTAGGGCGAACCACGAGAGAACTCCAAACCAGAATCGGAGAACATATTAGGAACATCAAAAAAGGGTATCCCAATCACAGTGTCTCCAGACATTTTAGGGATTTCCACAATCGTGACCCAGGACAGATGGTGTTTTACGGTATTGATAAAATAAGGGCCCACTGGAGAGGAGAGGACAAAACAATCAAAATATCCAAAAACGAGACCAAATGGATATATAACTTAGACACCCTCCAACCACAGGGAATGAATGTGGAGTTGGACTTGAATTGTTTTCTGACCAATTTTTAAAAACTCCCCCAGTCTCAACTCTAAAATATACATTACCTATCTAAGGTAGGACCGCTTATACCCATAAAATCATAGTATAACATTCGACCCGTAACCAAGTAGGTTTCTCCCAATAAGTTGTGGCATCATAGTAAAAAGACCCACCTAAAAGCTCTGGCCCCTATAAGAGGGTGCATATACATCATCTAAGGTTATACATATATGTCCTCAAATGAGAACAGTATACATACGTATACACTGGCCTTCGTTTCATATTTATTCTTATTGATAGTTTCCTTTTACTGCATATTTTTATCTTCACCATTCCTTAAAAAAAAACGATTTAAAAAAAATAAAAAAAAAATGAATAGATACCGACACTTCCTTATAACATACTCCCTTTATCTCACCTGTAATTGCTCTTCATATCCATTGATCTGAGTTAACTGATTGATGTAGGGATGTGTAGATATAAATGCATATATATGTATACATACACTCATGTTTCCAGTTTGTTCCATTCATTTTCCCCTTCTTTCCTTTCCTTTTATTTTATTTATTTTCTTTCTTCCGAAGTACATTCACTTACTAGGGAAGTGATTATATGGTCTGATGTAACTTGTGTTTTAATTTTTTAGCAATTGTAATTATAATTTACATTCAAAAATACAGATAGAACCCTGTACTTTGATAGATCTGCAGGGGTCATATGCATAAGGTAGTTGGTTAATGAATTACCATTTTTATTAACGTAGTTTTTACATAGCTTTTTATGCACATTTTTTATAAAAAAATTTTATACACATTTTCTATATACATTTTATTAATTATATCTGTGCATAGTTGTTGTCAATTCTCCTATAGTATACCGGAATTTAACATGTGGATTGCAGTGCTCTAAAACTTAACAATTCACTATGCCCTGAGTCCGCAATAACAAAAATGGTTTTTACATTGGTACTGGCATAAGGGAATATACAGCATGCTCCACAGTTTAACAATACATTATATCCCGTGTCCGCAATAACTAAAAAGTTTTTTTCTACGTTTGTGCTGTTACAAGGGAGCATACAGTACGTAATAGACACACAGCGGCTCTGGTAGGGCATTCCCACAGTAAAAATGGCGCTAATACATCGCGCAAGCGCAGAAGAGCACTGCACCCTACATAAACGAGAGGGTGCACCAACATGGCCGCTCCAGATGACGTCGCTCTGACGAAACGCGTAGGGCGTGGCCTAGGACGTGCACCTCATATTGGTATACAAGCAGCAACGCCGGCGCAGTTACTTTTAAGGCGATTTGTCTTTATTGGATATTGTGAGTAACCTGACTTTTAAATAAATAAATCGTTCAACAACAGTATTGCACTATGGTTGTACTTCTGTTTCCTCCTATGTGTAATTGCTAAAGGACTATTTGTGGAAGGAAAAGTGTAAAGCATTCCCCCAGCACAGCAGAAGCAGAGCCCAAGGAAAGCTGCACAGTGGCTCATACTGTGACTGCTCGGTTAACCCATTGTGGGTTTTTGGTCTGGTGAGCGCATATATATACCTTTTTCCTAACACAGAGTGGCGCACCGGAGAGGAATGCATTTAACCCTTCTGCACTAGTCACCTTGCTCTACCCCCCTCATTTGACAAAAATTCCATGCGTTTTCCAGCAACTAAATGATGCGATTTTAAAAAAAATTCTGTTGGACATTGAAAGATTTTTTGTTATTTTTTCTTGGTACTCTCACAAACGCTTTTTGATTGTCACTTTTTGAGGATTCTGAACATAGAGCATAATTTATAGATATTGGTTTATGGTTTGCATATGATTTTTTTACTAAGCACACATGTATTATTTTTTTTAATGGTTTATTTCCATGCGATTTATTCACTATTTTCTTGCAACACATGTGCATTTTTGAGTTACAAGTCAATAGACACACACTTAACACACGCATTTTGGCAGATATCACGCATATAGTGGATTTTGGGAGATTTCCACATTAGCTCACATTAATTCTTTAGATCATCAGCAGAGATAATAGATCACCTCACACATATACATAATTTGGGCACCCACAGTGCACGTAAAAAAGGTTTTAGCGCCAAAGCTTAATTTACACTTCAGATTTTCAGCCTACTCCTACATTTAGGGACAGGTTTCAAGCACAGGCAGCTTTAACCTTTGGAGTTCATTTTAATCCATCTTTATTTGATTTCACTTAGTTTTCCCCCCAACCTGTGGAGTGAACAGGTAGAATTTGTCCATAGCGCAATCTTATTTATTTTAATGTGGCTGAATACATTTTGGCCTAAATGTATGACTAAAATTGAGTTTATTGGATTTTTCTAATAACAAAAAGTAGAAAATATCATTTTTTTTCAAAATTTGCGGTCTTTTTACGTTTATATCGCAAAAAATAAAAATCGCAGAGGCAAGCAAATACCATCAAAAGAAAGCTCTATTTGTGGGAAGAAAAGGACGCAAATTTTGTTTGGGTACAACATTGCATGACCGCGCAATTACCAGTTAAAGCAGCGCAGTGCCAAATTGTAAAAAGACCTCTGGTCATTGACCAGCAAAATGGTCCGGTCTGAAAGTGGTTAAATTCAAACAAATAAATAAATAGAAAAAAAATCAGTTGAAATAAATATAAATAAATTCATGCAATTAATAAAATTCATTGAAAGACATAGTGCACTAAATATACAAACAATAACATGCGCCAAAATAATATATAAAGTGCTCAAAGAAAATGTGTAGATGACGTTCTTTTAGGGATACAAATACGCGTGTCCTATGCGTATACACACATATAAAAATATAAATTATAAACGTGGCAGTCCATCAAACAGAAATATTTCTCCAAAGGGGGTGTGAACACGAAGGGGGAGGAGCTAGAGGAGACACCTGCTGTAGACACCATGGAGCCAGATTAGAGAGAATGCGAGTGTGGCCCCCTGTAACCTGGATAGGAGGAGCGGTGGGGGCTGCTGCATATAGAAGAATCATTCTCTCCATTTCCTCCTGCGGCCTCTTCTCCTCCTCTCCCTCTCGCAGGCTTTCAGAGACTGCAGGAAGAAAAGGAGAGAATGATTCTTCTATATGCAGCCACCCCCACCGCTCCTCCTATCCTGCTTCTTTCTGCTGCCCCCCCATGCTCTCCAGCCCCCCTGTGCTCTCCGACCCTCCCATGCTCTCTGCCTCCCTTCTCGTGCTCTCAACCCCCCTGTGCTCTCCGGCCCCCCTCATGCTCTCCACCCCCCTGTGCTCTCCACCTCCCCCATGCTCTCCACCTCCCTGGTGCTCCCCACCTCTCCCCTGTGATCTCCGCCTCCCCCTGTGCTTTTCACCTCTCCCCCAGTCCACTCCAGGACCCCCAATGCTCTCTGCCTTCCCTCCCAGTGCTCTTCAGCCCTCCCTTCCCCCCGAAACTCTCCACCTCCAGCCCCATATGCTCTCCGCCTTACCCTATGTTCTTGCTTCCCCCTGTGCTCTCTGACCCCCCGTGCTCTCTAGACCTGCCTGTGTTCTCCAACCCCCCTTGCTCTCCACCTCCCCCTTGGCTCTCCACCCTCCCCCTGTGCTCTTCGCCTCCCCCGGTTCTCTCAGCCCCCCTGTGCTCTCCAACACCCTCGTGCTCTCCGCCTCCCCCTGTGCCTTCTGCCGCTCCCCCAGTGCTTTCCAGCCCCCCAGTGCTTGCCAGCCCCTCCAGTACTCTCCGCCTCCCCCAATGTTTTCTGCCTCCCCATGCTCTCCTGCCCTCCCTGTGCTGTTTGCTCCACCCTGTGTTTTTGCTCCCCCCTATGCTTTCTAACCCTCACCCCCTGTACTCACGACCCCCCAAGATCTCTGGCCCCCCTGTGCTCTCTTCTTCGTCTCTGTGTTCTTGTGTGCTGCCCCCCCCATGCTCTCCGCATTTCCCCACAATGCTCTCTGGCCTCCCCTGTGCTCTCACCCCACCCCGTGTTCTCAAGGCTCATTCCTGCGCTCTATGCCCCCCCAACCCACCATGCTCTTTCCTGCCCCCCTCGCACCTCTGCTGGGTTCCCCCTCCCCTCTCCCGGGGGATCCATCAGAGTGGAGATTGGGGAAGGGGTCGGTTAACATTGCTCAGTCCAAAATATTCGGGCCTATATTTTGTCCCAGTCTGGGCCAGCAATACACACAGACTGGCTCAGGAGCATGCCCGAACGAGTGCTCCCATAGTAATCTGGTTACTATGGTGGCACTTGGAAAAGAGGAGGTGTAGACAGCTCTGGCATGGGATCCCAGAAGAAGACATTCAGGGCTTCTCTGTGAATTGCACAGAACAGGTATGTACACCATGTTTGCTATTTTATTTAATGAAAATGTAGCAGTACATTTACTTTAAAGTGGACCCTTCTTCTTTACAGCCAAGGAATCTACCATCTTAGTCTCTGTTTGATCTGCAGTTGCCATGGTACTGCACATGTGATCAGGGCTGGACTGGGACAAAAATTTGGCCCTGGACTTCATCCAGACCGGCCCACTTTAATTTTGCAAACACGCAAAAAACAGTATATAAACTGTACGCAATTGGGCAAAAAAGCCCCAAGAGAGCCCCCCTTACATCTGGGTCCCCAGAGAGCCTCCCCTTACATCAGGGTCCCCATATAGTCTTCCCCTTACATCAGGATCCCCATAGAGCCCCTCTTACATCAGAGTCCCCAGAGATCATCTGCCTTACATCAGGGTCCCTAGAGAGCCAACCCCTTACATCCGGGTCCCCGCGGAGCCCCCCCTTACATCCGGGTCCCCAGAGAGCTTCCGGCTTACATCAGGGTCCCCAGAGAGCCCCTCCTTACATCAGGGTCACCAGAAAGAGGGCAGGTAGTGGGCTGGGACCCTGTGGTTGGGGACTCCTGGACTGACTCGGGGCTATGGGCCCTAGATTCGGGGCTATAGCCCCAAAAGTCCCCCCCAGCGATGCCACTGGCTGTCACTGAAACCGGCCTACTGAGCCATCGGCCCACCGGGAAACTCCCTATAGTCCCTATGGCCAGTACATGCCTGCATGTGATAAGCTATAACACCAGTTATTTGTTGGCTTCGAGGTTCAGTTGAGAGCTTACCTAAGCACACTAGTAGCTGTAGCAATTACCAGGCATGTACTGGCCATCAGGACAAACAGGATTTTCCCGATGGGCTGATGGCTCAGTGGGCCGGTGTTCTGCCTAATACAGTCCGCCCATCAAATGCTGTCCGCTCCGTACTGCGCATGCGCAGTACGGAGCAGACGAAGCTTCGGAAAAACTCCGAAGTTGAACGGCGCCTGCGCCGTGAGTGGAGGTGGTAGCCCCACCATCCAAGCGGACATAGGGTAGTGAATTTTAGAGGGCCCCTCGCGGGCGAGCTTCGCTCGCCACGCTTCGGGCTCGGCCTCGCTCCGCTCGGCTCTTTTTTATTCTAACTCTATGTCCACTTGGATAGTGGGGATAGAACCTGGACTCACGGCGCAGGCGCCGTTCGTCCTCTGCAATTTTCGGAATCTGTGTTCCTGTGTACTGCGCATGCGCAGTACGCAGGGGACAGCATCTGATGGAGGACACTATTTTACAAGACACCGGTCAGGCTCAGTCCTGGAGCCGCTCCTCACTGACAGTGAGTGTTCATGATTTCACTCCTGTCACCAAGGAGCAGCTGCCGACACTTGCTAGAGTGAGGATTAGGCTTTCTGCTCCCTCCGGCCTGCAGGGGAAGATAGACAACCAGCAGACTTTTTGACACTCTGATGCAAGGGGGGACACTCTGATACAAGGGGGACTCTCTGATGCAATGAGGGACACTCTGATGCAAGGGGGACTCTCTGATGCAAGGGGGACACTCTGATGTAAGGGGGGCTCTCTGATGCAAGGGGAGACACTCTGTTGCAAGGGGGACTCTCTGATGCAAGGAGGACACTCTGATGGGGGACACTCTGATGCAAGGGGGACGCTCTGATGCAAGGGAGGCTCTCTGATGCAAGGGGAGACACTGATGCAAGGGGGACTCTCTGAAGCAAGAGGCACACTCTGATGGGGGACTCACTGATGCAAGAAGGACTCTCTGATGCAAGAGGGACACTCTGATGGGGGATACTCTGATGCAAGGGGTACTCTTTGATGCAAGGTGTACTCTCTGATGCAAGGGGGCTCTCTGATGCAAGTGGGGACACTATGATGGAGGGACTCGCTGATGCAAGGGGGCTCTGGGATGCAAGGAGGATACTCTGATGCAAGGGGGACTCTCTTATGCAAGGGGAGGCACTCTGATGGGGGACACTCTGATGCAAGGGGGACTCTCGGATGCAAGGGGGACACTGATGCAAGGGGGAATTTCTGATGCAAGGGGGGCTCTCTGATGCAAGGGGGAGACACTCTGATGGCGAACTCTGATGCAAGGGGGACTCTCTGATGCAAAGGGGGTTCTCTGATGCAAGGGGGAACACTCTGATGCAAGGGGAAACACTCTGATGCAAGGTGGGACACTCTGATATGGGACTCTCTGATTCAAGAGGGGCACTCTGATGCTAGGGGGAACACTCTGATGCAAGGGGGCTCTCTGATGCAAGAGGGATACTCTGATGCAAGAGAGACTCTCTGATGCAAAGGGGACACTCTGGTGGGGGACTCTCTGATGCAAAGGGGGCTCTCTGATGCAAGGGGGACTCTGATGAAAAGAGAACACTCTGATGTAAGGGGGACTGTCTTATGGAGGGGGGGGGGCTTTCTGATGCAAGGAGGGCTCTCTGATCCAAGGTGTACTCTCTGATGCAAGGGGGGCTCTCTGGAGCAAGGGGGGACACTCTGATGAGGGACTCACTGATGCAAGGGCGACTCTCTGATGCAAGAGGGACACGCTGATGGGGGACACTCTGAGGCAAAGGGTACTCTCTGATGCAAGGGGAGTCTCTGATGGGGGGACTCGCTGATGCAAGGGGGACACTCCGATGCAAGGGGAACTCTCTAATGCAAGGGGAGAGACTCTGATGGGGGACACTCTGATGCAAGGAGGACTCTCTGATGCAAGGATGCAAGGGGGGACACTGATGCAAGGGGGGCTCTCTGATGCAAGAGGGGCTCTCTGATGCAAGGGGACACACACTGATGGTGGCTACTCTGATGCAAGGGGGCTCTCTGATGCAAGGGGGGACACTCTGATGCAAGGGGGGACACTCTGATGCAAGGGGGACTCTCTGTTGCAAGAGGGGCTCTCTGATGCAAGGGGAGACACTCTGATGCAAGGGGGACTCTCTGATGCAAGGGGGGCTCACTGGTGCAAGGGGGGCACTCTGATGCAAGGGGGCACTCTGATGCAAGGGGGACTCTCTGATGCAAGGGGGCTTTTTCATTTAAAGGAGGACACTGATGCAAGGGGGGACACTCTGGTGCAAGGGGGACTCTCTGATGCAAAGAAGGCTCTCTGATGCAGGGGGGGGGCATTCTTATGGGGGACTCACTGATGCAAGGGGTTCTCTCTAATGGAAGGGGGCACTCTGTTCGGGGACTCTTTAATGCAAGGGGGCTCTCTGATGCAAGCGGGAACACTCTCATGGGGGACTCGCTGATGCAAGGGAGCTCCCTGATGCAAAGGAGACTCTCTGATGCAAGGGGGTCACTCTGATGAGGGACACTTTTTTTTAATTTAATTAATCTTTATTAAATATATATGCATTTAGAATATACATACAAATAACATGCTTTTACAGTTGTAAAAAAATTTTTTTTTTTTTTTTTTTGCATACCAGCAGGGAATAACAGCTTATCCTTTAAGACAAAGAAAGATACATTACATAATATCAAAAACATTACTATGACTAACGTACTAATTATCCCTAGTGGGCTACAGAACTAGCCCCTGCCCCCCCCCCCCCAACCCTGTGCTTCGAACGCCTGCTGTGAGGTCCAATCAAGTCTACTCAACAAGCCAAACCAGTAGCGAAACGGCAAGGAGGCTCAGATACAGTAGTAGGAATCTTCCGATAATCTCCCGCGCCCCACCAGGCTCGGCCTAGGTACAATACAGCCTAGGTCTCATCCTACGGTATCTCATCTAGAGGGTAGCCGATATCACGCAGCCATGGAATCCAAAGCGACTTGAATTTTTTAAGATTATTTTGTCTAATGTACATTGCCCGTTCACACCAGATCATAGAGTTTATAGCATTTGTCCATGCGCTCAGTACTGGAGGAGTTTTTGCTTGCCAGTTCAGTGCAATCAAGCGTCTAGCCTGGTACAGGCACCTAAATATAGATATTTTTGTCGCAGCAGACATTCTACTCGTATCCATAATCCCTAGTAGGCAAAGCCTAGCTTCGGGTTCCAAAATGGTATTAAAAATCCTATTGATACTACGTACAATATCTATCCAGTAGCGGTATAATTTTGGGCACTTCCAAACCATGTGGATTAAGTCTCCCGGTGCTCCACATCTAGGGCACTCGCCATTAAGCTTTCTATTTATCCTCCTCATTTTTTTAGGGGTGTAATATGCTCTATATAGAAAAAGCTTATGGGACATGCGCTGCGATGGGGAGATAGACACCAGATTCCCCTGTGCTAAGATCTCGTCCCATTGTACCTGCTCAATTGGACCCAGGTCATCCTCCCATCTTTTCCTACATTTATCCAATGCCTCTCCATTCAGAACTTTGTCCTTAAGTCTTGTATATAGGTAGGAGATCTGGCCCTTTAATTGTCCTTGCTCGAGAAGTCTCTGTATTAGGGAATTCTTCTTCCTCTCAATTACAAGTGTGCCATACTGGGAATGTATCCCATGTCTCACTTGTAAGTATATATAAAATGTTTTATTAGAGATACCAAATTCCTGGCGAAGGTCTTCAAAAGATTTTATAATGTTCCCCTGATAGAGATGCACCAATCTTCCAATCCCTCTCTTCTCCCATTCAAGGGAGCGATCTATACTATTTAGTTCCGCTAGTTCCCTATTGTTCCATAGGGGGGTATACTCTGTTACCCCCCCCTGGTCCAAGAGTCGTTTAGCTAGCTGCCATACTTTCCTTACTAGAGCGTTAGTGGGACACTTATGGGCAAATGAATTAGCCTCCAGGACTTCAACTAAGATTCTATGGTATGCATTATTAATCATCAGTTTATGATTCGGATAGCTACCCTCCTCCAGTCCAGCCCCAGCTAAATGCTGGAGCTGGGCTGATAGGAAGTATGTTTTTAAATGTGGGATCGCCACTCCTCCCTTCTCCACGGGGAGTTGCAGCGTCCGCAACCGAATCCGGGGCTGTCTCTTTTTCCATATTAGTTCTCTAATTAATCCCTCGAGTCTGTCAAACCATTTCTGGTTAATCCAGACTGGTGAATTATGGAGGATGTACAAAATCTGGGGCAGCCAGATCATTTTTACAAGGTTACAGCGTCCCGCCACAGACAAGGGGAGGCGACACCAGCTATTGACCTTCTGCTTCAACTTTGCCAGCAGTGGTACCAGATTCTCCTCTACATATCGATCTACATCTCTGGAAATCCAAACCCCCAAGTATTTCAGCTTAGGTACCACTTCTAAACCCTCAACTCTAGGCAGTATTAACTCTTCGGACTCTATTAGTGGCATAAGGGCTGAT
Organism: Lithobates pipiens; assembly: GCF_037356315.1. NCBI lineage: Eukaryota > Metazoa > Chordata > Amphibia > Anura > Ranidae > Lithobates > Lithobates pipiens. The sequence continues at coordinate 280,778,578 of NW_027507748.1, read as the reverse complement.
TTACTCCAATTAATGACCAATCCTGACTGCTGCCCAAATTCCTCCATTAGCCGTACCACATTGCTCAAAGTTGACCGTACCTCATCCACAAAAAATAGAACATCGTCCGCAAACAAAGCCAGTTTCTCCTCCTCCAGTCCGCGCCGGAATCCCCGGATGTCAGGGCGTGATCTCGCCATCACAGCCAGGGGTTCCATCGCCAACTCGAACAGGAGGGGAGACAGCGGGCATCCCTGCCTCGTTCCCCTTTCTAGGCAAAACATGTCGGAGAATAGGGTCCCCATTTTGATCTTAGCCCTGGGTCCCCTGTATAATAATTTTACCCAGTTGGTAAATTGGGTGCCAAAGCCGAAACGTTCCAATACACCCCAGAGATAATCCCAGTCCAGGCTGTCGAAAGCCTTAGTAGCGTCCAAAGCTAATATAGCACCTGGATTACCCCCATCTCTAGGTATTTGTAGGTTTAAAAATACTCTCCTAATATTGGAATTAGTTGTTCTGCCCGGGATAAACCCGGATTGATCTGGGTGGATTAATTTATGGATGCAACTATTTAGACGGGTTGCTAAGGCCTTGGCTAATATTTTTATGTCTGAACATAGCAGAGATATCGGCCGGTACGACGAGACCTCTTGTTGGTCCTTCCCCTCTTTAAGAATTAAAATAATATTGGCCTCCCGCATTGAAGCGGGGAGTTCCCCTGCCTCCAATGCGTGGTTTAAGGTTTCCAGTAACGCTGGTATCAGCTGTTCGCTGTATCGCTTATAGATTTCCACTGGTAGCCCATCGGGTCCAGGAGCTTTATAGTTGGACATACTATTCATTGCCAATTTTAATTCTTCCAGAGTAAGTGGTAGATCTAAGTTCAACTTATCCTGGTCTGAGAGCACAGGGATATCTATTTGATGCAAAAAGTTAGTGGCCAGATCTTCACAACTCTGTACCGATGATTTGTATAATGTTCTATAATACTCCCCCAGTTCCGTCATAACCTCGGAGGGCCTAAATACAGTGCCACCCTTCTGCGTTTTAATTGCCGATATTACTGTAGGGGGGCTGTTGACACGAGTCAATAAGGAGAGGACTCGACCTACCTTCTCCCCTTCGCCAAAATAGTATTGGTGTTGGAAAATACGTTGATTCTCCACTTTTTTTAAAAGTGCCATTTTGTATATCTGTTGATTATCCTCCCAGGTTTGTTGTTTCCCCGGCGATGGGTCTTCTACAAACTCTCTCTCAGCCTGAATAACGTTATTACGAATTTTCTCTTCCTGAGTTCGAGACTCCCGTTTTAGTATTGCAATTTTCTGAATAAGCAGTCCCCTAATAAAGGCTTTAAGGGAATCCCAAACCATACCAGGGGCCGCTGTCCCTCTATTAGCCTGAAGGAATTCCCTTATTTCATCCCCCAAGAGGTTAGATCCATCAATTAGTTCCAACCAAGCGGGGTTTATTCTCCACTCTCTCAATGGGGCGCGCCCTCCCGTATTCAAAGTTATAACTAAAGGAGAATGATCTGAGATACCACGTACCCCATATTCTATATCTGTCACCCCTCCTACTGCCTCATTATTCCCCAAGCCCATGTCTATCCTTGATAACGTCCGATGGGTACTAGAGAAGCAGGAATATTGCCTGTCCTGGGGGTATCGCATACGCCAGATGTCACATAATCCAACTTCCAGTAGAAATTCATGTAGTCGACCTGTTCTATTCCCAGCTGCGCAAGGAAACCTATCTAGGCGCTTGTCTATAATTTCATTGAAGTCACCGGCAATTATCCATGGAATGCCCATTTTGCCCAGGCTGAACATAAGAAATCTATCCATGACCTCTAATTTAAAGGGAGGGGGTATATAGATATTTGCTAGAATGTACTCTTGCCCCGCCACTAAGCAGTGCAAGAACACAAATCTCCCCTCCTGGTCTATCTGGGACTCTTTGCATAGAAAATCCGTACCTTTCCATACTAGCACACTCACCCCACGAGAGTACGACGAGTGAAAAGAGTGATAGTATGCCTGAAATTTACGATCATGGAGCAGGGGGGCCGTACTTGGAGTTAAATGGGTTTCCTGAAGAAAAAGCAGGCCAGGTCCCCTTCCCTCCGTCTCTAACATCACAGACCTGCGTTTCTTAGGGTCTCCCAAGCCCCTCACATTCCACGAGGTTATATTCCACCTAGCCATAGGCCCCAGTAGTATTCCCCTCACCCATCTGTTCCAATAATTGATATATCCCTAAAGGGGGGAGGGTAGGGGGAGAGGGAACCGCATCCTCTCCCCGTCGCCTCCCTCCTACTCAAACTGTCCCCACCTATCGCCTTATCCCTCTCAGCATGCGTTCGAAAACTCCCTCCCCTCCTACCCCCCGCCCAACCCTGCCCATCAGAGCCACCCCTAGGGGTCTCAATTGTAACCGGTATACCCATACCCCATTCAACGGTGTCCGAGCTCGCTGGACCCCCACCCGATCATATCCCTCCCTGTCCACAATAATTGAAAAATAAAAACATAGCCACTCCATAGTGCCAATCCCACCCTTCCTTTCCCCCCCTCCCCCCCCAAAAAAAAAAAAAAAAAGGGAAAAGGGGGGGGGGGGGACAACATATAAGTCCCCCCCCCCACCCCGCCCCCCCAACTCAACTCTAACCCCCTATTTACCTCTATAAATATAAAATTATGTGGGCTATCTATCCACCATATATCTCAGTGTACCATGGGCCAAAGCATTATACCCCAGCTTTAACCAATTTAGTTCGTCCATCTCACCCAAACGGCAGCCATTTGGCTCCCTATTCCTTCGCCAAGATGGATTCACCAATTGTTTCTAGTGATATACATACATAACAGCACAAAATTATATTTACCCATGTAGTTGGCCCCCCCCCAACACCCACCCTCCCAACTCACCCCATCTGTGACCATGCCTATTCCCGCCCAACTTGTCAGCCTATAGTGATCCCTTACTTATAGTACATTAACCAATCCCACACACTCAACTCCTCCATCATAGCTCGTTCACAATTAACGATAGAATATTATATTATCTATAAATTCATCTATATATCTATAAATTCATCCTATCATATCACAGTGCTCTATAATCCATAGTGTTTTACCATATTCCTAGTTAAATTATTGCGCCCTATTGTTACCCATCAGTAATCAGCAAACAGTAGCCTAGGACACCTTAATTCCACACCAAAGTAAGTATATAAGATATAAAGTATATAAAAATTATTCCCACAGATGCTAGTATCAAATTTTACTGTCTCCCACCCTCGCCCCTCCCCACTCATCCCACCTTACCCACACAGAAAAAAAAAAAAAGGGGGGGGGGAACCAGCATAGACCAACTCTGAGTGTCATTAGAGGGCTCCCTTATGCTCCTCTAGCCAATTCATGGCCTCCTGCGGAGAACTAAAAAAAATTGTTGAGCCCAAAGCAGACACACGGAGACGGGCTGGGTACAATAAGGCATACATTATATTATGCGATTTTAAGGTACGTTTAACAGGGATAAACTCCGCCCTCTGTTTTTGTAGGTCTGGCGAAAAATCTGGATAGAATGACACCCTAGACCCCTTGTAGAAGATGTCTCCCATTCCCCCAACTCTCCGCATCAAGATCACTCTATCATTATAGTTAATGAATTTTAAAATCATTGGTCTACAGCGTCCCTCAGATAGATGAGATCTGAGAGGAACTCTGTAGGCTCTTTCGATGCTAGAGGTAGAGGAAAAGGAAACATCCCCCAGTAATTCCTTGAACCAGTTTTCCAAGAAATTTATGGGGTCAAGACCCTCACTACCCTCTAGCAGGCCAATTAGTCGCACATTATTCCTGCGGTTCTTATTGTCCATGTCATCAATTTTAGATGCCTGTGCGACAATTTGTTTCTGAAGTGTAGTTATTTTTTCCTGCAGAGGGAATAGTCCATCTTCCACCGTGCTTAATCTTCCCTCCAGAGCGTCCATTCTAACAATAGTATTACTTAGTAATTGGCTCATAGCGTGTACTTCGTTTTGGATGCTGCTCAGTTGGCTGTCTAGCCCAGAGATAAAGTTCTTGCAGTCGTTAATTGCCGTAAGTATTTCCCGCAGAGTCGGTTCCCCACCCTCCCCAGGTTTTTGGGGCACCCTGCTGTCTTCTTGGGGCAGCTCAACTACCCCCCCTCCTGGCAGCGGGGTACCAGGATCTGGTGGGGGACAACCTGCACTCTTCCTGTCCCCGGCAGACCCCTGCATTTTAGATTGTCCCAGCGGGTGATGTTGGGCTTTCCCACCTGGGGAGGATACACGTGCAAAACGCTCAAGCTTCGAAGCTGCAGAGGCTTGATTCAGCTTTTCTTTAGCAGCCCGCGTTTTTTGATTCCCCTCTCCATGAAGTGCGTCTTCTATCGCACGTTTGCTAAGCATGGTAAGAAACGCATAGGAGGTTCACTAAGCCGGCAGGGGATAAAGGCTAATACTATAACCTTAGTGTTGCCAAATCACTACTTCCCAGCCAAGGGCTCAAATATTTGAGAAAGAACCTGGGGGGGAGATCCGAACAGCTCACCAGGCGCGAGATACACACTGCCAAGTCTCTTATTGATTATATTCATGCAATAAGCACGTTTCAACGGACAGTCATCAAGAGCAAGACAGGTAGAAAAAAAAAAGGCTGACATTCCAAACAAGCAGGGATTGCCTATACAACTCTCCACCTTGAGGTATCAGGTAAGCCGCAGGCTCTGCCCAGGTGCTAACATCCCCTTAGCTTCAAAAACGTTTTTCTCACCACACTGCCGACAGATTGTTCCCTCAATAGAGCAGACCGGTATCGCCAAGAGGAATGCTGTCATCCAAGGCCGTCATGGAACTTGCTCGGCGTGTCCTTGGCTTAGCCTCATGTGGGGTTTAGGCTTCCTCCCATCCGTGGATCTCCGAACGACCAGCGTAGTAGCGGAGCTTTCCGAAAGCTCGTCTCGGGAACACTCGGTAGCACTCGGGGATCTCCGTCAATTTCCGCCGATGCGAAGCGGTGGGCGTCGGGAAGCAGTGCGCGCCACGCTACACGCTGCTCACGCTCACGCTACAGAGCTACAGCAGAGGGGGTCTGGTCATCGCAGCTATACTCATCAGAGAGCGGTGTTCCACATGACACCGGGCGGAGGCAGGAGCTCAGACACACACGCTCCCACTCACTCGCTCACGCCCAACTCCATCCGGTCACACCCCCAAAATCCCGAGATCTCTAATTACGATGAGGGACACTTTGATGCAAGGGGGACTCTCTGATGCAAGGGGGACTCTCTGATGCAAGGGGGCTTTGCAAGGGGAGCTCTCTGATGCAAGGGGGGACACTCTGATGGGGAACTCTCTGATGCAAGGGGGGCTCTCTGATGCAAGGGGGACACTCTGATGCAAGGGGGGCTCTCTGATGGAAGGAGGGACACTCTGATGGGGAACACTCGGATGCAAGGTGGACTCTATGATGCAAGGGGGACTCTCTGCAAGGGGGGCTCTCTGTTGCAAGGGGGACTCTCTGCAAAGGGGGCTCTCTGTTGCAAGGGGGGGCACTCTAATGCAAAGGGGATTCTCTGATGAGGGACACTCTGATGCAAGGGGGTCACTCTGATGAAAAGGGGACTCTATGATGCAAGCGGATGTCTGATGGGGGACACTCTGATGTAAGGGGGGCACACTGATGCAGGGGAACTCTCTGATGCAAGGGGCATATACAATATACATGTATATCACAATGGTCTAATCCCTTGTTAAAACTAGGGTAGCACTGATACCACTTTTTTAATACTGAGCACAAGTACCGATTCTTTTTTTCAAGTAATCGCCAATACCGATTAACGATGCTTTTTTTTAAATGTTATGTGACAGTGGTACTAATATGCAGCAATGATGGGAACTCATGCAATATTGGAGAGGATGGTGTTGCGCTGTTCAAAGGGTAAGTGGAAGGTATAAGAAAGAATTGTATCAGGATTAGAGTTGATTAGAGTTGAGCGGACATCTGGATGTTCGGGTTCGACGGGTTCGGCCGAACTTCAGAAAAAAGTTGGAAGTAATGGAAAGGGCTAGAGGGCTGCAAATGGCAACAAAATGTTGTTAAGAGCATGGCAAGTGCTCTGCAAACAAATGTGGATAGGGAAATAACTTAAAATAACATAAAAAAATATATATACTGTATATATGTATGTATATATATATATATATATATATATATATATATGCTGGAGGCCCCCTTCTCAGAAGAAGAGGTACAGGAAGTGATTAAGAACCTCAGAAACTCAACGGCACGATGCCACACATATGGTGGGAATGCCCCAGAATACGCCCTTTCTGGAAAAAATTATTCAATTTAATGGATAAGCTAGTGGGAAAATAAAATACTTTGAAATAAAAAAAATAAAAAATTATAATCTTGACCTAGGAGGACGAGGTCCATATGGAGTAGGAGGTTGAGGTGGCGGTGGATGTGGCGGTGTAGGTGGAAGCGACGGTGGAGGAGGACGAGGTAGCCAACCCTGGTTCAAAAATACAACAATGGCTGGGTAGGGCCAGTGATGTGTCGAATTCTGTCCCCCGTCGGATAGTGTCCGCCCTGTACTGCGCTTGCTCAGTAAATAGGACAAGGGGATTTCAAAAATCTCAGAAGACGAACAATTCGAGGTTCAAGCCGGGCGAAGCGAGGCCGTGCCCGAAGCGTGGCGAGCGAAGTGTGGTGAGCGAAGCGAGCCTGTGAGGGGCTCTGTTACTATGTGCTACCGTATGTCCACTTGGATGGTGGGGCTTGAACCTGCACTCACGGGGCAGGCACCATTCATCTTCTGAGATTTTCGGAATCTCCTTGTCCTTGGGCCGGAACACTATCCGATGGCCAGACAGTTTTTGTCAGAACACCAGTATACATGTCTATTCTGCACATGGTACGGACAAGTCCTGTGGGATCGATGCCTGGTTCATTTTAATGAACGTGAGCTTGTCCACATTGGCTCTGGACAAGTGGCTGCGCTTGTCTGTGATAACGCCCCCTGCCGTGCTAAACACACGTTCAGATAATGCACTGGCTGCAGGGCAGGCCAGCACCTCCAAGGCGTAAAGGGCAAGCTCAGGCCATGTGCCCAATTTGGAGACCCAGAAGTTGAAGGGGGCAGACCTGTCATTCAGTACATGTAAGCGTGTGCACACATACTGCTCCACTATGTTGGTGAAATGCTGCCTCCTGCTAAGACGTTCCATCTCAGCTGGTGGTGCTGGTTTTTGTGGCGTGGTGACAAAGCTTTTCCACATTTTGGCCATGCTAACCCTGCCTGCTGGGGTGCAGGCGGTGCCCGGGCTGCACTGGCGACCTCATCCTCCTCCTCTGCCTTCGCCTTGTGCTTCCACCGTACCCCCGCTGTCAGGTGGGAATGCCACCAGCAGCGCATCTACCAGCATGCGGTTGTACTCGCGCATCTTACGATCACGCTCCAGTGAGGGAATTAAGGACGGTACGTTGTCCTTGTAACGGGGATCCAGCCACCCAGTAATCAGCACCAGTTAGAACGTGGGCAACACGGCGGTCGTTGCGGAGACACTGCAGCATGTAATCGCTCATGTGTGCCAGGCTGCCCAGAGGCAATGAAAAGCTGTCCTCTGTGGGATGTGTATCATCTGTGTCCTCTGTATCCCCCCAGCCACGCACTAGTGATGGCCATGAGCTGGTCTGGGTGCCACCCTGCTGTGAACATGGTTCCTCCTCCTTCATCTCCTCCTCCTCATCCTTCACCTTGTCATCCTCCAGAACTGTGCCCTTGCTGCCAGACAATTGTGTACCTGGCGTTTGTTGGTGCAGGAACCCACCCTCATAGCCACTAGTGAATGACTGCCCTGAAAGCCTTGCAAATGATCCCTCTTCCCCCCTCCTCCTCCTCCTCCTCCTCCTCCTCATGTGCCACATCCTCTTCCATCATCGCCCGAAACGTTTTTTCAAGGAGGCATAGAACTGGGATAGCAACGCTGAGAACGGCATCATCGGCACTGGCCATGTTGGTGTAGTACTCAAAACAGCGCAGCAAGGCACACAGGTCTCACATGGAGGCCCAGTTATTGGTGGTAATGTGGTGCTGTTCCGCAGAGTGACTCACGCGTGCGTGCTGCAGCTGGAACTCCACTATCGCCTGCTGCTGCTCGCACAGTCTGGCCAGCATGTGCAAGGTAGAGTTCCACCTTGTGGGCAGGTCACATATAAGGCGGTGAGCGGGAAGGCCGAAGTTACGCTGCAGCACTGACAGGCGAGCAGCAGCAGGGTGAGAACGCCGAAAGGGCGCACAGACGGCCCGCACATTCTGCAGCAGCTCTGGCATATGGGGGTAATTTTTAAGGAACCTCTGGACCACCAAGTTCGTTACATGCGCCAGGCAAGGGATGTGCGTCAAACCGGCTAGGCCCAGAGCTGCTATGAAATTTCACCCATTATCGCACACCACCAGGCCGGGCTTGAGGCTCACTGCCACCAACCACTTATCGGTCTGTTGTTCCATGTCCCTCCACAACTCCTGCACGGTGTGGGGTTTTTCCCCCAAACAGGAAAGTTTTAAAACTCCCTGCTGTCGTTTACCCCTGGCTGTGCTGAAGTTGGTAAAGAAGGTGTTACGCTGACTGGATGAGAAGGCGGTAGAGGATGAGGAAGCGGAGTAGGAGTTAGCAACAGGAGGCAAACTGAAGCGCCCTGCAATCCTCGTGGTGGAAGGACATGCGCCAAACTCCTATCTGCCTCAGGCCAAGCCACCACTGCATTTACCCAGTGTGCTGTTAGGGAGATATAACGTCCCTGACCGTGCTTACTGGTCCACGTCCTGTTATACCTGAAGGGTTCCACATGTACTGTCACTTTAAGGCTGGCTCCACCCAGTAGTGATGACAAGGGTCAAGGGGCATAGTAGCCATCTTAGAGCACATGTAAGGAGCATAATAAGGTGTATTGTCCTGAGATGCATGTTGCAGTGTACAGTGAGTACTGAAATAAACATCCGTTGTTCCAGACCAGAGTCTTGTGTCTCTCACAACTCAGAGGATATAACAGCGGTGAGGAGGATGGGATTTACAAAGTGTCTATCAGTCTGAGAGAGAGACAAAGACATTGTGGATTGTCACCTGGATTAAAGCAATCACAGATCCCAGCAGGAAAATGTCATTGATCGGGACATTAAGTGAATTTGATGGAGAACAGACATCCTGGCGTTCCTGGGTTGAGAGACTGGAACAGTATTTCAGTGCAAATGCCATCCCAGGTGAAAGGCAAGTAGCAGTATTTCAATTCTGACAGTGATTGGTGCTCAGACATATGACACTCTTAGGGATATCTTTTTCCCTGTAAAACCAGCAACTAAGACATTGGCAGAGCTCCTGACTAGGGATGGCCGAACGGTTCGCCCGGCGGTCGTTTCGCTGCGAATTTCGGCTGTTCGCCGTCCGCCCGATCGGACTTCCATGTTTACTGTGTAAAAGAACTTTGACCTATGATGACACATCCATCATGGGGTACAGGACAGCCAATTGAGACATTACAGCACATGGACACTTGGACATTCCCCCTAACTTATAAATAGACCCGATCCGGCGGCCATTTTACATTCTTTCTTCTGTCACTATAGGGAGAGGTTGCTGTGTGGAGCAGGGAAAGACTGCAGTGACCCAAATCGCTAGCTATTTGGTCCACAAAAGTTATTTTCAGGACTGGTATAGGTGTTAGGTGTAGTTCAGGATATAGGTTTGAGGCACTGCTGTGCTACTGATTGTTGCAGCAGCCTGTCTTTTGTCAGTGTAGAGAGAGGGACAGGAGGCTGTGTGCTGCAGGGACAGTCAGTTTAATCATTAGCTGTTACTATTAGGTCCACAAAAGTGCTATTCAAGTTATTGTTCCAGCAACCTGTGTTTTTTCAGTTTAAATAGGGACAGGCAGGAAGCTGTGTGTGAGGCAGTGAGGGACAGTCAGTTTAATCAGTATCTGTTACTATTAGGTCCACAAAGGTTTTTTTCAGGACTGGTATGGTAATAGGCTTGTACACGTATAATATTCTTTCTTCCAAATATAGAAAGAATATTATACTTGACTGCTGCCCTTCTGCTGCAGTAGTCCTTTATCAGTATAGGGACAGAGGTACAGTCTGCTAATCATTCACAACCTACTTGTTCCACAAAGGTCCTTATAAGAACTGGTAAGGTATAGGGTACTACAGTACATAGGGTTGAGTGAGGTACAGTCTGCTATTCCTTAAGGACTGGTATAGGTCCACAATATATAGGGTTGAGGTCCACTACTGCTGACTGCTGCCCTTCTGCTGCAGTAGTCTTTTATCAGTATAGGGACAGAGGTACAGTCTGCTAATCATTCACAACCTACTTGTTCCACAAAGGTCCTTATAAGGACTGGTAAGGTCTAGGGTACTACAGTACATAGGGTTGAGTGAGGTACAGTCTGCTATTCCTTAAGGACTGGTATAGGTCCACAATATATAGGGTTGAGGTGCACTACTGCTGACTGCTGCCCTTCTGCTGCAGTAGTCCTTTATCAGTATAGGGACTGAGGTACAGTCTGCTAATCATTCACAACCTACTTGTTCCACAAAGGTCCTTATAAGGACTGTTAAGGTATAGGGTACTAAAGTACATAGGGTTGAGTGAGGTACAGTCTGCTATTCCTTAAGGACTGGTATAGGTCCACAATATATAGGGTTGAGGTGCACTACTGCTGACTGCTGCCCTTCTGCTGCAGTAGTCCTTTATCAGTATAGGGACAGAGGTACAGTCTGCTAATCATTCACAACCTACATGTTCCACAAAGGTCCTTATAAGGACTGGCAAGATATAGGGTACTACAGTACATAGGGTTGAGTGAGGTACAGTCTGCTATTCCTTAAGGACTGGTATAGGTCCACAATATATAGGGTTGAGGTGCACTACTGCTGACTGCTGCCCTATACTGCAGTAGTCCTTTATCAGTATAGGGACTGAGGTACAGTCTGCTAATCATTCACAACCTACTTGTTCCACAAAGGTCCTTATAAGAACTGGTAAGGTATAGGGTACTACAGTACATAGGGTTGAGTGAGGTACAGTCTGCTATTCCTTAAGGACTGGTATAGGGCCACAATATATAGGGTTGAGGTGCACTACCGCCTACTGTTGCCCTATACTGCAGCAGTCCTTTATCAGTATAGGGACTGAGGTACAGTCTGCTAATCATTCACAACCTACTTGTTCCACAAAGGTCATTATAAGGACTGGTAAGGTATAGGGTACTACAGTACATAGGATTGAGTGAGGTACAGTCTGCTATTCCTTAAGGACTGGTATAGGTCCACAATATATAGGGTTGAGGTGCACTACTGCTGACTGCTGCCCTTCTGCTGCAGCAGTCCTTTATCAGTATATGGACTGAGAGTTTTGTCACAGGGTCATTTAAAAAATGACAGGCAGAGGAAGAGGCAGGCCCTTCCACAGGGGTGGTAGGGGTAGGGCAGGAGCAACAGGCTTGAGCCAAAGTGGGAAGTTGCAGAAGGTGCGTTCAATTACTTTAAAGGACGCACCAGACTTGGTTGAGTGGCTCACTCAGCCTTACTCTTCTGCACCCTCCTCATCCTCTCGATCTGCACCCTCTTCTTCACTCTCTGCTATGTGCACCCCCAAAGACACTACCACCAACAACACCACCACCACCACATACCTTCCACTTGAGTCACAGGAATTATTTTCCGATCCATATCAAAACATTTCTGATGCGCAGCCACTCTTGGTATTGGATCAGGAAGAGGAGGTAGCAACAACCGCCACTCAACAGTCTGACGACAGTACCAAGATCAGCCCAAGGAGGAGGTTGGTCCCCGGTGTTGCTGCCTACTCCGAGATCTCTACTTATAGCGGTGGGGAAGGTGACGTCGATGATGATGTGTCTAGTGATGGCACGTGTTTGCCCACAAGAGAGGAAGAGGAGGGGAGTTCAGAGGGAGATATGGACCAGCAGATAGGGAGGAGAAGCAGGAATAACTTACATTGCACAGGAGGGACAAAGCAGACTGCTAATGTATCAGGAGCGAGTCATCGACCATGTACGGTCACATCTGGCGCTCCCAGGACGCCGGCACATGGCTCCGCAGTATGGGCTTTTTTTAACGTGTCCGCTGCTGACAATAGTGTTGCCATCTGCAATCTTTGCAGTCAACGCATTAGTCACGGTAAGCCCAACACTCACCTAGGGACGACTGCCTTAAGAAGGCACATGAGCAGCCATCACCGAGCCCAGTGGGAGCAACGGAACACACAAAGCCACACTCCAGGCTCTCACCGTCCAGCCTCGTCTTCTACTTCTCCTTCTCCTCTCTCCTCACAATTGTCCTCTACTCCACCTTCCAATCACGCCAAGCTCACGTTTTTCTGCAAAAAGGCAGGCTTCCTTGGGCCTAATGTTCGAGCGTAAAAAAATGATGATGCCGGATAACCCTCTTGCCCAACGGTTGACGGCTGCCTTGTCAGAACTGATAGCCCGCCAACTACTGCCATATAAACTGGTGGACTTGGAGGCCTTTCGCAAATTTGTGGCCATTGGAACACCACAATGGAAGGTCCCAGGAAGGAAGTATTTCTCAGAGAAGGGCATCCCAGAGCTATATGGCCATGTTCAGCGGCAAGTGAATGTATCTCTGGCACACAGTGTCAGTGCCAAGATACATCTGACTACAGACATGTGGTCTAGCAAACACGGGCAGGGAAGGTATATCACTTTCCACTGGGTAAACCTTCTGACGGCCGTCAAGCATGTAACCCGTGGCACCCGTGTAGATTTGGTTTTACCGCCACGGATTGCATGCGGGCCTGGCTCTGCTTCTCCTCCTCCTCCTACTCCATCCTCCTCCCTCTCCTCCTCGGCTTACTCCTTTTCCTCTGCTAGCGTCTCTTTCGCTGCGCCGCCCAAGCTCCCCAGAACCTATTCGACATGCCAAGTGAGACGTTGCCATGCCGTGCTGCGTCTGTTGTGCCTGGAAGCCAAGAGCCACACTGGCCCGGCACTCCTTTCAGCTTTGCATTCACAGGCAGATCAGTGGCTAACACCGCTCAATTTGACAGTTGGTAAAGTGGTGTGTGACAATGGTGCCAATCTGCTTAGTGCATTGAAACAGGGCAAAATCACGCACGTGCCATGCATGGCACACGTCTTAAACTTGGTCGTGCAGCGATTCGTTGTCAAATACCCTGGGTCCAGGACATCTTGCGGCAGGCAAGGAAAATCTCGGCCCATTTCAGAAGATTTTACACGGCCATGGCTCGCCTTGCTGACATTCAGCGGCGACACAATCTGCCGGTCAGACGTATTATTTGCGATTGCCCAACGCGATGGAACTCAACCTTCTATATGCTTGATAGGCTGCTCCAGCAGAAACGTGCAGTTAACGTCTACCTGTATGAACTCTGCGGCAGAACAGGTTCTGGGGAGCTGGGTTTTTTTCACTGCGCCAGTGGCTGCTCATGCGCGAAGCATGCAGACTTCTGCGGCCATTTGAGGAGATCATCAAACTGGTCAGTCGCAGCCATGGCGCCATCAGTGACATGGTACCTTATGCCGTCTTTATGGAGCGTGCATTGCGTCGTGTCATTGATCAAGCTGTGGAGGAGCAGGAGCGGGAAGATGAGGAAGTCGCAATGCTGGATGAATTCCCAGGGGGGGCTACTCTATCTTAGACAAGTCAACAACAGGAGTCTGAAGAGGAGTCAGAGGAGGATGGTGCCGGGGCAGATGAGGAGGAGCAAGAAGAGCATGGTTTAAACCTTTCTGGGATCCCTGTTGTTGTGCGTGGATGGGGAGAGGAGAATGAAGAGGATGACATTATCCTGGATGATGAGCAGGAGCCAGGCCACCACATCGCTTCCAGTTTAGTGCAAATGGGGGCCTTCATGCTCCAGTGTTTTAATAGGGACCCCCGTATAAAAAGCATAAGGGTCAAGGACCAGTACTGGGTGGCAACGTACTTAGACCCCCGGTACAAACACAAAATGGCGGAAATGTTACCGCCGTCACAGAGGGCTGTCAGAATGCAGCACTTCCAGGCCTTGCTTCGAGAAATGCTGCATTCTGCTTTTGCGTGCGCTGGCAGAGGAGCAATTCCCACTCCCAGAGAAGGAGTTGCGGGTACCAATCCAACAGCGCCTGCAAGAAGAGGCCGGTTTGAAGATGTGTTGGTGACTTCGGATATGAGGTAATTCTTTCAGCCGACCCATCGACAGGTGTCATCCGGATCCAGCATCAGGGAATGCCTAGACCGTCAGGTGTCTGACTACATCGGGTTAACGGCCGATGTGGACGCTCTGAGGAGTGATGAACCCCTGGACTACTGGGTGGGCAGGCTTGACCTCTGGCCAGAGCTTGCCCAATTTGCAATGGAACTGTTGGCTTGCCCCTCATCCAGGTTCCTGTCCGAAAGGACAATCAGCGCAGCAGGGGGATCGTGACCGATAAGCGTACTCGCCTAGCTCACGACAGTGTTAACTACCACATATTTCTAAAAATGAATGAGGCATGGATCTCGGAGGAATTCAACACATGTGACCAGTAGACCATGTATATGTCCAGAAACTATTTTTTTTAATCTAGCACACAGACCTTCTTTCTTCATTTGGCTGACTTCCTTGTCCAAAAAAAGCACACCGTACTATATGCCCGTACCCTCCTGTTTGAAGAGGTTGAGCGGTGTCATATTTCTACTGGGGCTGCTTATTATGAGGGGCTCCCACCATCCCTGTGCTGTGCTGACTTCCTCCTGGGGCTGTACCTCTGCTGTGCATATTATGAGGGGCTCCCACCATCCCTGTGCTATGCTCATTATGAGGGGCTCCCACCATCCCTGTGCTGTGCTGACTTCCTCCTGGAGCTGTACCTCTGCTGTGCATATTATGAGGGGCTCCCACCATCCCTGTGCTATATTCATTATGAGGGGCTCCCACCATCCCTGTGCTATGCTGACATCCTCCTGGGGCTGCTTATTATGAGGGGCTCCCACCATGCCTGTGCTGTGCTGACTTCCTCCTGGGGCTGTACCTTGGCTGTGCATATTATGAGGGGCTCCCACCATCCCTGTGCTATGCTCATTATGAGGGGCTCCCACCATCCCTGTGCTGTGCTGACTTCCTCCTGGGGCTGCTAATTATGAGGGCTCACACCATCCCTGTGCTATGCTGACATCCTCCTGGGGCTGCTTATTATGAGGGGCTCCCACCATCCCTGTGCTGTGCGGACTTCCTCCTGGGGCTGTACCTCTGTTGGGCATATTATGAGGGGCTCCCACCATCCCTGTGCTATGCTCATTATGAGGGGCTCCCACCATCCCTGTGCTGTGCTGACTTCCTCCTGGGGCTGCTTATTATGAGGGGCTCCCACCATCCCTGTGCTATGCTGACATCCTCCTGGGGCTGCTTATTATGAGGGGCTCCCACCATCCCTGTGCTGTGCTGACTTCCTCCTGGGGCTGTACCTCTGCTGTGCATATTATGAGGGGCTCCCACCATCCCTGTGCTATGCTCATTATGAGGGGCTCCCACCATCCCTGTGCTGTGCTGACTTCCTTCTGGGGCTGTACCTTGGCTGTGCATATTATGAGGGGCTCCCACCATCCCTGTGCTATGCTCATTATGAGGGGCTCCCACCATCCCTGTGCTGTGCTGACTTCCTCCTGGGGCTGCTTATTATGAGGGGCTCCCACCATCCCTGTGCTATGCTGACATCCTCCTGGGGCTGCTTATTATGAGGGGCTCGCACCATCCCTGTGCTGTGCTGACTTCCTCCTGGAGCTGTACCTCTGCTGTGCATATTATGAGGGGCTCCCACCATCCCTGTGCTATGCTCATTATGAGGGGCTCCCACCATCCCTGTGCTGTGCTGACTTCCTCCTGGGGCTGCTAATTATGAGGGCTCACACCATCCCTGTGCTATGCTGACATCCTCCTGGGGCTGCTTATTATGAGGGGCTCCCACCATCCCTGTGCTGTGCGGACTTCCTCCTGGGGCTGTACCTCTGTTGTGCAAATTATGAGGGGCTCCCACCATCCCTGTGCTATGCTCATTATGAGGGGCTCCCACCATCCCTGTGCTGACTTCCTCCTGGGGCTGCTTATTATGAGGGCCTCCCACCATCCCTGTGCTATGCTGACATCCTCCTGGGGCTGCTTATTATGAGGGGCTCCCACCATCCCTGTGCTGTGCTGACTTCCTCCTGGGGCTGTACCTCTGCTGTGCATCTTATGAGGGGCTCCCACCATCCCTGTGCTATGCTCATTATGAGGGGCTCCCACCATCCTTGTGCTGTGCTGACTTCCTCCTGGGGCTGCTTATTATGAGGGGCTCCCACCATCCCTGTGCTATGCTGACATCCTCCTGGGGCTGCTTATTATGAGGGGCTCCCACCATCCCTGTGCTGTGCGGACTTCCTCCTGGGGCTGTACCTCTGTTGTGCATATTATGAGGGGCTCCCACCATCCCTGTGCTATGCTCATTATGAGGGGCTCCCACCATCCCTGTGCTATGCTGACTTCCTCCTGGGGCTGCTTACGGTGCAGGTGTCAGTGCTGTATATCACGGTGCTGGTGTCAGTGCTTTATGTCACGCTGCTGATGTCAGTGCTCTCTATCATGGTGCTTGTGTCAGATCACTCTATCACGTGCAGGTGTCATTGCTGTATGTCACGCTGCTGATGTCAGTGCTGTATATCACGGTGCTGGTGTGAGTGCTTTATGTCACGCTGCTGATGTCAGTGCTCTCTATCACGGTGCTGGTGTCAGATCACTCTATCACGGTGCAGGTGTCATTGCTGTATGTCATGCTGCTGATGTCAGTGCTCTCTATCACGGTGCTGGTGTCAGATCACTCTATCACGGTGCAGGTGTCATTGCTGTATGTCACGCTGCTGATGTCAG
Source organism: Lithobates pipiens (assembly GCF_037356315.1). Lineage (NCBI taxonomy): Eukaryota > Metazoa > Chordata > Amphibia > Anura > Ranidae > Lithobates > Lithobates pipiens. The sequence continues at coordinate 280,761,633 of NW_027507748.1, read as the reverse complement.
TGCTGTATATCACGGTGCTGGTGTGAGTGCTTTATGTCACGCTGCTGATGTCAGTGCTCTCTATCATGTTGCTGGTGTCAGATCACTCTATCACAGTGCAGGTGTCATTGCTGTATGTCACGCTGCTGATGTCAGTGCTGTATATCACGGTGCTGGTGTCAGTGCTGTATATCACGGTGCTGGTGTCAGTGCTGTATATCACGGTGCTGGTGTCAGTGCTATATGTCACCGTGCTGGTGTGAGTGCTTTATGTCACGCTGCTGATGTCAGTGCTCTCTATCACAGTGCTGGTGTCAGATCACTCTATCACGGTGCAGGTGTCATTGCTGTATGTCACACTGCTGATGTCAGTGCTGTATATCACGGTGCTGGTGTGAGTGTTTTATGTCACGCTGCTGAAGTCAGTGCTCTCTATCACGGTGCTGGTGTCAGATCACTCTATCACGGTGCAGGTGTCATTGCTGTATGTCACGCTGCTGATGTCAGTGCTGTATATCACGGTGCTGGTGTCAGTGCTGTATATCACGGTGCTGGTGTCAGTGCTGTATATCACGGTGCTGGTGTGAGTGCTTTATGTCACGCTGCTGATGTTAGTGCTCTCTATCATAGTGCTGGTGTCAGATCACTCTATCATGGTGCAGGTGTCATTGCTGTATGTCACGCTGCTGATGTCAGTGCTGTATATCACGGTGCTGGTGTGAGTGCTTTATGTCACGCTGCTGATGTCAGTGCTCTCTATCACGGTGCTGGTGTCAGATCACTCTATCACGGTGCAGGTGTCATTGCTGTATGTAACGCTGCTGGTGATCATCTCCTGCACCCTCTTCTTTGCCTACCCTGACCTTCCCTCTCCTCCATTGCCTTCATGCGCCCCCACAGTCCTGAATTGTCACAACAATTTCACATATAAAAAAAGAATGCTTGTAGTTGTCGATCCCAGATTCACCTCATACATGTGTTATGTCATTGGCCATGTGGTGGGACTATGTATGCACAGCTAGTAATTATTTTGTGGCTGCAATTTTGACCTGTAGGTTTGCAAAGTTCACCTCCCATTGAAGTCAATGGGGCCCGCCGCGAACGTTACGGTTCACGAACTATCGGTTCGCGGTCCGTGTTCGCGAAACGTCCCGTCAGAAGTTCGTCCATCACTACTCCTGACACTGTTAGAGGGTTACTTCCAGCCTAAACCACTAGAGATTGCAGAAAGTTTTCGTTTTTATCAGAGGCAGCAGCAGCCAGGTGAAGAAATTAAAGCTTATGTGCTCGCCCTTCACAGACTAGCCTCTACCTGTTCTTTTGGGGAGTACCTACCTACTGCACTGAGAGATGAGTTTGTCATGGGACTGAATTGTGACTCTAGCCAAAAGAGACTGTTAACAGAGAAAGATGTTACCCTTGCAAAGGGAATTGGGATAGCTTCAGTGATGGAAATGGCTGTGAAAGATACAGAGGAATTGAACCCCCAGGGCAGAAGGGAAGAGGTGAAACAGGAAGTTTTCAGAACAGCAGTCAAGCCCACAGTTACAAACTGGAAATACAGACCCCCACCAAGCCGGGAGTCAGCTTGCTACCATTGTGGGAATACAGACCATGATCACAAAGTCTGCCGATTTAAGGATCAGACCTGTCATAATTGTGGTAAAACAGGCCATCTGAAACGAGTTTGCCGGAGCAAGAAGGTGCGAGATAAACAACCTCTGAACCCAAAGACAAAGACATTTATGGTAGGAAGATATGCATCATCATCTGAGTCAGAGGATGAGGAAGTGCTCCACAGATTAGACATACATCATATGCATTCAGCCCCCTCTGCAATGACTGTAGATGTAACCGTTGAGGGAAAGAAACTAAAGATGGATGTAGACACAGGAGCAGCAGTTTCAGTTATCACTCAGAAACAATGGAGACCACTTCAGACCCGAACAACTGTCCGCCCAACACCAATCAAACTGAAGACATACTCAAAGCAGATACTCCACCCACTGGGTTATGCAAAAGTGCAGGTATTGTACAAAGGTCAGACAAAGAGGCTGCCATTATATATACTAGAAAATGGGGGACCCCCTCTCTTTGGGAGAGACTGGATTGCTCACTTTAGTATGCCAGACATCGCCATAAATCCCTGTAACACTATTACAATTCCCTTAGGAGATAATGAGGGATGGGTGGTGTCCCTGAAGCAGCGGTACCCAAAGATCTTTGATGACCAGTTGGGGAAAATAAAGCATGACTGTGTGAGACTCAAGCTGAAACCCAACGCCCAGCCTAAGTTCTTCAAAGCTCGCACAGTACCTTTCCCACTCTAAGCAGGAGTGGAAGCAGAACTAAGTCGGCTGGAGGAGCAAGGTGTCATCTCAAAGGTAGAGCACAGCGAGTGGGCATCACCTGTTGTACCAGTAAAGAAAGCGAATGGGGACTTACGCATTTGTGGCGATTTCCGCATGGCACTGAACTCCCAACTGGAAATAGACCAGTATCCTCTAACTCTAGTAGATGACATTTTTGCCTCTCTTGCAAGGGGTCAAAAGTTCACCAAGCTTGATCTCAAACAAGCATATTTACAGTTTGAGGCCCATCCTTCTTCCTGCAAGTTTCTGACCATCAACACCCACAAGGGACTGTACGAGTACAATCGGATGGTGTTTGGTGTAGCCTCTGCCCCAGCCATTTGGCAACGAAAAATGGATGAGATTTTGGCGGACATTCCTTTCACGCAGTGCCTGTTAGATGACATGCTCATCACGGGACGGACGGACCAGGAACACAAGCGAAACGTAGAGCTTGTGTTGGAAAGACTCCAAGAGCAGGGTCTGAAAGTGAACTTAGCAAAATGCCAATTCACGGTGCCTAAATTGGAGTCTTGTGGCCACCTTGTGGATGCAGACGGTATACACACCACAGAAGCCAAGGTTGATGCTTTAGTCAAAACTCCTGACCAAACCAATGTCCAGCAGCTGCGATCATACCTTGGCTTGCTGAACTATTACCACAAATTCCTGCCAGATCTGGCACACACCTTGTTTCCGTTGAACAAGCTTTTGGAGAAACACTCCAGATGAGACTGGTCGGCTGCATGCCAACGCGCTTTTGAAGTCTCTAAGCGGAAGCTGTTGGCGTCACACATGCTTGTTCACTATGACCTCCAGAAGCCTCTGACCTTGGCTTTTGATGCCTCACCCTATGTTCTAGGGGCTCTACTGTCTCAAATCTTACCAGATGGGTCAGAAAAAACAGTGGCATTTGCCTCCAGGTCTTTGACAAAAGCAGAAAGCAATTACTCACACATTGACAAAGAGGCTCTTGTGCTGATATGGGCAATTAAGAAGTTTCATCTTTACCTGTATGTTAGGAAATTCACCATACTGACAGACCATAAACCACTCCTTCAGATCTTTAGCCCTGACAAAGGCATCTCTGAGACTACTGCAGCCCGCCTCCAACACTATGCCCTATTCTTGGGAGCATACCGTTATAAAATCCAGTATCGCGGTCATGATGCCAATGCTAATGCGGACGCAATGTCCCGACTGACAGGGAGTTCGATGGACTCCTCTCCACCGGTCAAGAGTTGTCGTTACACCAGCCTGTCCTTCTTGTCTTCTGGGGAGATAGCAGCCCATACAGCCAAGGATACCTTTCTGAAAACAATACTCTCCTGGGTTAGGTCCAATTGGCCTGCAACCGTCACACAGGATTATTAACCTTATTTCCGTAGGCGGATGAAATTAACTGTGGCTGGCAACTGTGTTTTATGGGGAGACCGAGTGATCATTCCACAGACCCTCCGGAGACACATTCTGGACTTGCTACATACTGGTCATCCCGGGGGCACACGTATGAAACAAAAGGCCCGAGGCTATGTGTGGTGGCCAAACTTAGACTCAGATATCACAACATATGTGAATGCTTGTGCTGGATGTGCACAAACTGCAAGAGACCCTCCTCGAGGGTGCGTCCAGCCCTGGACTTGGCCCACGGTCCCTTGGTTTCGCCTACACTTGGACTTTGCAGGTCCGATCAGAGGACAAACCTTCTTGATCATAGTGGACACCCATTCAAAGTGGCCTGAGGTAATTCCTGTTACTCAGCCAACAACTAAGGCAACAGTTTCCATACTGTTACATCTCACTGCTACATTTGGATACCCCAGAGAAATCGTCACAGACAATGGTGCACAATTCACCATTCAGGTATTTCAGCATTTCTTGACTGCCCACAACATCAAGCACAAGTTGACCGCACCTTACCACCCAGCTACAAATGGTCAAGCAGAGCGGTTTGTGCAGACTTTTAAACGCTATTTCAAAGCTACAGTGGCTACAAGTAAACAACAGTCCCTTTCACCCCAGCAGCTGGACTCCTTCCTTTCTGCTTACAGAAACACACCACATGCAACCACCGGGAAAACTACAGCAGAACTCCTTCTGGGTCGGCAGTCATGGACTGTTTTGGACATGCTCCGCCCTCAAACAGTCCAGGAACATGTACTGCAGTCCCAAGACAAGATGGTCAAACACCATGAGCTCCCCGATTCACAGCCCAACAAAAGGTATGGGCCCGATCTTATTAGGCTTCCAACACCTGTTGGCTTCCTGCTGTCATTGCAGAGACTTTGGGACCCAAGATGTATAGGGTCTGCCTGGAAGATGGTTCCATTTGCAGACGGCATGCGGACCAACTGCGTCCTCGTTTTCAACTGCATGAATCCCTGACGCCGGCTGAACCACCAGTGTCGCAAGGAGCTGCTCCCAGCAGATCAGAATGCATGGGAACTGATGATTGGGGGGACTCTGAACTTTTGAACTCAGCTCCAACAGAGGCCCCCAGCCCTGGTCCGGAGGTCGGTTCACCCACTGAGCTGGCGGATCCCTTCTTGGCACCGCCGGTGCCCATTCCGGCTGGCCCTGTTTCCTCCAGTCCCGAGTCGCTGGGTGCCCGCCCTCAATGACACTGTCACCCTCCTGACCGGTTTCAGCTTCAAGACCAGTTACGAGACTTTCGACGGGGCCGCTGAAAGTGATCAAATGACATTGTATTGCCGCAACTGTCTCTGGAATCTTGCTCTCACATCTGGAGGCAGGAAAAGTCCTGTGCATCTGCTGTGTTTGGAGGACAGTTATTAGTTTATGTTTTGTGCCTTTGCTCGTTTTGTTGTTTTTTTGTTTTTTTTAGGGATGGATGGAAGGTGTTATACCTGAAGGGTTCCACATGTACTGTCACTTTAAGGCTGACTCCACTCAGGAGTGATGACAAGGGGCATAGTAGCCATCTTAGAGCACATGTAAGGAGCATAATAAGATGTACTGTCCTGAGATGCATGTTGCAGTGTACAGTGAGTACTGAAATAAACATCCGTTGTTCCAGACAACTGCTATCCGCCTCAGGTCCAGCCGCCACTGCATTTATCCAATGTGCTGTTAGGGAGATATAACGTCCCTGACCGTGCTTACTGGTCCACGCACCCGTAGTTAGGTGGACCTTGCCACAGATGGCGTTGCGCAGTGCACACCTGATTTTGTCCCCCACTTGGTTGTGCAGGGAAGGGATGGCTCGCCTGGAAAAGTAGTGGTGGCTGGGCACGATGTACTGTGGGATAGCCAATGCCATCAGGCTTTTAAAACTCTGTGTCTCCACCAGACGGAATGACAGCATTTCAAAGGCGAGGAATTTTGAAATGCTGGCATTAAGGGCCAGGGATCGCAGGTGGCTAGGGGGGTACTTCCTCTTCCGCTCCAGTGTTTGGGAGATAGAGAGCTGAACGCTTCTATGGGACATTGTGGAGATGGTTGGTGACCCAGGTGGTAGTGTTGCTGGCAGATCCTCTGTTTGCGGGTTGGCAGGTGCCACTGTCACTACAGAGGTGGATGAAGAGGCCGAGACTGCAGCAGAAGAGGAAGCAGGAGGAGCCAGAGACCTTTCTTGGTTTTTGAGGTGTCTACTCCACTGCAGCTTGTGCTTTGCACTTAGATGTCTGGTCATGCAGGTTGTGCTCAGGTTGAGAACGTTTATGCCTCGCTTCAGGCTCTGATTGCACAGCACGCAAACCACTTGTGCCTTGTCATCAGCACATTGTTTGAAGAACTGCCACGCTAGGGAACTCCTTGGACCTGGCTTTGGTGTGCTCGGTTCCTTGCTATGTTGGGCAGTAGCAGGCGTACTGTCTAGGGGACTGACGCTCCGCTTTTGCACCCTGCTCCTGCTGTGCTGGTGGCTCTGTGCGACCACCGCCTCTTCCTCCGAACTACACTGGTCACCTGCATGACGTTGATTCCATGTGGGGTCCAGGACCTCATCGTCCTCCACATCATCTTTCACCCAGTCTTCACCCCTGCCCTCCTTGTCGGTCTGCACAATTGCGAAAGCAGCAGCAGTTGGCACCTGTGTTTCATCGTCATCCGAGACGTGCTGCAATGGTCCTCCCATGTACTCATCTTCAAATATAAGTGGTTGGGCATCAGTGCACTCAATCTCTTCCACTTCTGGGTCAGGGCTAGGTGGATGGCCCTGGGAAACCCTGCTAACAGAGTCATCAAAAAGCAGAAGAGACTGCTGCATGATTTGGGGTTCAGACTGCTTGGCTGATTTGCAAGGGGGTGATGTGAAAGACTGACGGACATCGGCTGCAGGTGCCAACTCTGATCTTTCATCAGGAGACTGGGTGGGAGACAATGTCAAGGAACCGGAGGCACCAATCTACTATCGCCTGTATTGTCCTGGCCTCAACATTTGTACAGCTGCATTAGGCCCGACCAAATACCGCTGCAGGCTCTGTCATCTACTCGCACCTGAGGAAGGTGTTTCACTTGTGCGTGTAGCTGGCACAGATCGACCACGTCCTCTCCCTGCAACAGGAGCTCCACCAGCAGCACCACAACCCGAGCCACATCCCTTCTTTGACATTCTCCTCACATTTTCCAAGTTTAGGATCTTGCCCTAAATGGGTGTTTTTGCAATAGCAGAATACATCCAGAGTATGTAAACATGTATCTTAGAGCTGCAGAAATGGCGAAAATGCTATTCAAAAAAATTGTTTTTGCCCTAAAAATTTTTTTGGGAATAGCAAAATAGAAGAAAAACATATAAATTGTGTAACACACACCTCCACATATGCAGAAAACACTGCAAAGTTGTTGTTTTTTTGCACTAAATGGGTGTTTTTGCAATAGCAGAATACACCCGGAGTATGTAAACGTGTATCTTAGAGCTGCAGAAATGGCGAAAATGCTATTCCAAAAAATAGTTTTTGCCCTAAAAAGTTTTTTGAATAGCACAATAGAAGAAAAATATATAAATTGTGTAACACGCACCTCCACATATGCATTTGCCCTAAATGGGTGTTTTTGCAATAGCAGAATACACCCAGAATATGTACAGAGTGTATGTCACAGTAACATATGCAGTGCTGGTGCACTGAGCCTGCAGATAAAAGTTATGCCCCGTACACACGAGCGGACTTTTCGACATCAAAGGTCAGACGGAACAATTCCAGCAGACCATTCGATCGTGTGTGGGCTGCAGCGGACTTTTGATTTTCAAAAATCCGACAGACTTTAGAAATGGAACATGTTTCAAATTTTTCCGCCGGAACTCCGCTGGACCCAGTTCCTACCGAGAAATCCGCTCGTGTGTATGCTAGTCCGACGGACAAAAAACGATGCTAGGGCAGCTATTGGCTACTGGCTATGAACTTCCTTATTCTAGTCCGGTCGTACGTCATCACGTTCGAATCCGTGGGACTTTGGTGTGATTGTGTGTGGCCAAGTCTGTTCATTCGGAAAGTCCGTCAGAACTCTGTCAGAACTCCGTCAGAACTCCGTCAAAAGTCTGTCGGACCTAGTCCCTCGAAAAGTCCGGTCGTGTGTACGCGGCATTAGATTTTCTCTGGCACTGTGCTCATGGCAGTGTAAAAAGACTGTGCACTGCAACCCAACCAGGTAAATATGTGTAGATCGCTGAGTTATTGGAATAGATTTCTGAATCTGGACTCCTAGATAATTCTCTCTCCCTCAAAACACCAACAGGAACCTTGCCCTACACTGTCAGAATCAGGACTCCTATGTTATTCTCTCCCTAACAGCAGCCAGGAACCTTTCCCTACACTGTCTAAAGCAGAGTGACGTGCTGTGCTGTGTGCCTCTAGCTTAAAGCGGACCTCCACCCTGGAGTGGAAGTTCCGCTCATCTGATCCCCCCCCCCCTCCGGTGCCACAATTGGCACCTTTCAGGGGGGAGGGGGGTGCAGATACCTGGATAATCCAGGTATCTGCACCCACTTCCTGGGACAAGCTAGCCGCAGATGCCCTGCCCCCCCCCCCCCGTTGTGTTCTGGGAAACACACAGTTCCCAGGACACAGCGAGGACCAGTGGAGACACGCAGCGCGACTGGTGCATGTGCAGTAGGGAACCGGGCAGTGAAGCCACAATGCTTCACTTCCCGATTCCCTGACAGAGGATGGCGGCAGGGGCAGCAGAGAGACGAGCGATTGCTCTTCATCTGCTGCCGACTTCGCTGGACCCTGGGACAGGTAAGTGTCAATTTATTAAAAGTCAGCAGCTGCAATATTTGTAGCTGCTGGCTTTTAATATTTTTTTTAAAGGTACAGCTCCTCTTTAAATAGAGGCTGGGTCACATGCTGCACTGGCCAATCACAGCCATGCCATTAGTAGGCATGGCTGTGATGGCTTTTAAGGGCACACCAGTTAAACAAATGTTGATTGGCTGCTGCAGGGCTTTTTAAAATGCGCCATTACGTTGCCGAACACCGGACCCGAACCCGAACATACAGTCCATTGTTCGGGTTTGGGTTCAGGACCCAAAAAGCCAAAATTTCGGTACGAACCCGAACTTTACAGTTCGGGTTCGCTCAACACCAATCAGGATAGCTTAAATAAGCAGCCTGAGATAAACCAGAGATATATGTTCAATAATGCAATAAATGAAAATAATTAATAAATAATACCAATATACCTATAAGGCCGCGTACACACGAGCGGACTTTTCAACATCCAAAGTCCGTCAGACCGAGTCCGTCAGACTATCCGATCGTGTGTGGGCTGCAACGGACTTTTGATTCACCAAAGTCTGACGGACTTTAGAATATGGAACATGCTTCAAATTTTCCCGACGGAACTCCGCCGGACCCGGTCCCCTTCGAAAAATCCGCTCGTGTGTATGCTACTCCGACGGACTAAAACCGACGCTAGGGCAGCTATTGGCTACTGGCTATGAACTTCCTTATTCGAGTCGGGTCGTACGTCATCACGTTCGAATCCGTCGGAGTTTAGTGTGATCGTGTGTGGCCAAGTCCGTTCGGCCGAAAAGTCTGTCAGAACTCCGGCGGAACTCCGGCGGAACTCCGGCGGAACTCCTTTGGAAGTCTGTCGGACATAAGTCCTCTCGTGTGTACGGGGCTGAAGACTTTGTGGTGCATCCACCTAACAAACAATATTCAAGTGCACAGTGCAGACCATAACTTATGTGCAAAGGCAAAGGCCATTACTTATTAGTAGGGATGAGCCGAACACCCCCCGGTTCGGTTCGCACCAGAACTTTCGAACGGACCCCAAATTCGAACGAACTTTAGAACCCCATTGAAGTCTATGGGACTCGAACGTTCGAATTGAAAAATGCTAATTTTAACGGCTAATATGCAAGATACTGTCCTAAAAAGGGTTTGGGGACCTGGCTCCTGCCCCAGGGGGACATGGGTCAATGCCTAAAATGTTTTTAAAAATGGCCGTTTTGGCGGGAGCGCTGATTTTAATGACGATTAAAGTGAAAAAAAAGTGAAATATTCCTTTAAATATGGTGCCTGGGGGGTGTCTGTAGTATGCCTGTGAAGTGCCACGTGTTTCCCGTGTTTAGAACAGTCCCTGCACAAAATGACATTAAACGGAAATAACACCATTTAAAACTGCTTGCGGTTTAAATGTTATATCTGGTTCCTGCAATATGGTTGAAAATCATTGAGAAAAATGGCATGGGTAGCCCTCCCTGCCCATTACCAGCCCCTTTAGGTCTTGTACGCATATTAAGGGGAACCCCGTACCCATATTAAAAAAAGGAAATGCGTGTGGCCCCCAGGCCCTTGGTTTTGCCACAACATTGTAAGCCCTCAGAGTGACTCTTGGTGGGCGCTGGAGCGCCCTGCTGTGAACGATTATATCAAGAATTGTAATTACATGCCATTGTTGAACAGTGGTAGAAAAATTGACCTTTGGTGGTTGTGGTGCTGGTGCCACAACACTATAAGTCCTCACCGTTACTCTGGGTGGGCACAGGAAGGGGCCCTCCTGTGAAATATTATATCAAGAATTGTAATTACATGTCCCTGTTAAACAGGGGCAGAAAAATTGGGCCTTAGGCACTGCTGCTGGTGCCACCACACTGCAACCTCTTCCATATACTCTAGTTTTATTGCAGGAATTAGCCCTGCTGCAAAGCATTGCATCAAAAATTGTACTTAAACGCCCCTGTTAAACAGGGGCAGAAAAATTGGGCCTTAGGCACCGGTGCTGGTGCCACCACACTGCAACCTCTGCCATATACTCTAGTTTTATTGCAGGAATTAGCCCTGCTGCAAAGCATTGCATCAAAAATTGTAATTAAACGCCCCTGTTAAACAGGGGCAGAAAAATTGGGCCTTAGGCACTGGTGCTGGTGCCACCACACTGCAACCTCTCCCATATACTCTTGTTTGATTGCAGGAATTAGCCCTGCTGCAAAGCATTGCATCAAAAATTGTACTTAAACGCCCCTGTTAAACAGGGGCAGAAAAATTGGGCTGCTGGCATCAACCAGAACCAGAAATGTTCTTCCAACATATCAGCGGAGGAGGAAGAGGATAGACAATCAACATAACAGGACAGTCACTCAGCATCAGCATAGGCAGTCTTGAAGGGATGTGATATTTCAAAGAAAATTATTCTGTTACATCAGCTTCAGGTGCTTGGTAGCTGTGGGTGATCCAAGACTGATTCATCTTGATGAAGGTCAGTCGATCAACTGATTCGGTGGACAGGCACACCCTGTGATCGGTAACAAAGCCACCAGCAGCACTGAAGGTGCGTTCCGAAAGAACGCTGGATGCAGGACAGGCCAGTAGCTCAATTGCATACTGTGCAAGCTCTGGCCAGTGATCCATCCTCAAGACCCAGTAAGCCAGAGGATTTTCGGTGGGAAAGGTGTCCAAGTCTGACCTTGCCCCTAGGTATTCCTGCACCATGTAAATCAGACGCTGGCGATGGGTGCTGGAACCGATCATACCTTGGGGCTGCGGACTAAAAAATTGTCTGAAAGCATCAGTCAGACGGCCACCTTCTCCACCGCTCCTTCTGACCGATGCCTCAGCAACACGTTGTCCAGGACCAGGAGTTTGTAACCTCCCAGTCTCTGGGAACGCGTTGCACAGACCTTTCTGCAAGGCCTCCCGGAGATGTCTCATACTCTGCTCCCTCTGCGATGGCAAGATAAGGTCGGCAACCTTACCCTTGTACCGTGGATCAAGGAGAGTGGCCAGCCAGTAATGGTCCCTCTCCTTGATCTGAAGAATACGAGGATCCTTCCGCAGGCTTTGCAGGATCAGGGAGGCCATGCAGCGTAGGTTAGCTGAGGCATTCGGTCCGGAGTCCTCTGGGTCACTAAGGACAACATGATCCGCAGCTACCTCCTCCCAGCCACGTACAAGTCCACGTGTTTCTTGGGACTGTAAATCATCCCTACAAGACTGCTGCTGCTGCTGATGCTGAGTGCCAGCCTCCACCTCCATGCTGACACAATCATCCTCCTCCTCATCCTCTTCCTGTGTGATGGGTGGCACAGCAGGAACACTGTCTGGATAAAGGGGGCCTTGAGAGGCAAGGAAGTCCTCCTCTTCCTGCCTCTGTTCTGCCTCAAGTGCCCTGTCCATTATTCCACGCAGCGTATGCTCCAAGAGGTGGACAAGAGGTACAGTGTCACTGATGCATGCACTGTCACTGCTTACCATCCTTGTGGCCTCCTCAAACGGTGACAGGACAGTGCATGCATCCCTGATCATGCCCCACTGGCGTGGTGAGAAAAAACCGAGCTCCCCTGACCCTGTCCCGGTGCCGTAGTCACACAGGTACTCATTGATGGCCCTCTGCTGCATGTGCAGCCGCTGCAGCATGGCCAACGTTGAGTTCCACCTGGTGGGCATGTCACATATAAGGCAGTTCTTGGGCAGGTTCAACTCCTTTTGGAGCTCAGCCAGCCGAGCACAGGCATTAAATGATCGGCGGAAATGCACACAGACTTTCCTGGCCTGCTTCAGAACATCCTGTAAGCCGGGGTACCAGCCCAAGAACCGCTGCACCACCAGCTTAAGGACGTGAGCTACACAGGGCACATGGGTCAGTTGTCCCTGTTGGAGGGCGGAGAGGAGGTTGGTGCCATTGTCACAAACCACCATTCCTGGCTTAAGCTGGCGTGGCGTCAACCACCTCTCGGCCTGCCCCTGCAGAGCTGACAAAACATCCGCCCCAGTGTGGCTCCTGTCCCCCAAACAAACCAGCACAAGCACGGCATGGCATCGTTTTGCCTGCGTACTTGCGTAGCCCCTGGAACGCCTACGAAGCACCGCTGGTTCTGAGGACAGAGCACTGGAAGAGGCCATGGAGGAAGAAGAAGAGGAGGGGGTGGAGGAGAGAGGTGTGTCACAACCAATAGTAGCATTTTGGAGGCGTGGTGGCGGAACAACCTCCAACACTACTGCACCTTGTCCTGCATCCTTCCCAGCTGCCAGAAGAGTGACCCAATGGGCCGTGAAAGACAGGTAACATCCCTGTCCATGCCTGCTGGACCATGAGTCAGCGGTAATATGCACCTTACCGCTGACCGCCCTGTCCAGTGAGGCAAGGACATTGCCTTCCACATGCCGGTAGAGAGCCGGAATCGCCTTCCGTGAGAAAAAGTGGCGTTTGGGGACCTGCCACTGAGGAACCGCACATTGTACAAACTCACGGAAGGGGGCCGAGTCTACCAACTGAAAAGGCAGCAGTTGAAGTGCTAGCAATTTAGCCAAGCTAGCATTCAACCGCTGGGCATGTGGATGGCTGGGAGTGAACTTCTTTTGCCGGTCCAGCAGCTGGGGCAGGGACATTTGCCTGCTATAATCGGATGTGGGTGTACCGCTAGCAGAGTTCCCGGAAGCACTTGGCTGTGACACACCTAATTCTACACCTTCATTCCTCTCAGAGCAGGTTTCAGAGAGGACTGAAGGTCTAGTGGGGTTGGAGATGCCAGATGATGAGGAGCAAGGAGAGGTCCGCTTTGTTCTTTGGTGTGGGTCTTTGAGGTACGCTTGCCAACGAGCTGCATGGCAGGTCAACATATGTCTGGTCAAGCATGTGGTGCCCAAGCGGCTGATGTTTTGGCCACGCGAGATACGCTTGAGACATATGTTGCAAATAGCAGCGGTGTGATCTGATGCACTCGTCTCAAAAAAGGTCCACACCAAAGAACTTTTAGAATAACACGCAGAGGCAGCGCCCTGCACAGGCAGAGCTCTGCGGTGTGATTCAGTCGGTGTGCTGCCCCTAAGCTGGCCCCTGGAGGGCATCCTGCCTCGTTGGACATGTGCCTCCTCCTCCTCCTCCTCCTCCTCCTCTCTCCTTCCAGGCACCCACGTGGAGTCAGTGCCCTCATCATCCCCTCCCTCTTCATCGCTGTAGCAAACCTGGCAGTATGCTGCAGCTTGTGGAACATGACTGCCAGATTGCTGTCCTTCTTGAGCATCCCCTCTCTCTGCGCTCACGCTACTGCCTTCCTCTAGCTGAGTGTCATCATCAGAGCCCACAAAACACTGGGCATCCTCCTGGAGCATGTACCCAACACTGTGCTCAAAGAGTTCAGGAGACTCCTCAGGAGGACGTGGTGGGTCTAGGGAAGGAGTCACTGATGATGACATTGAGAGGAGGGAAGACGATGCATTGGCAGCTGCTTTGCTACTACCCCTGAGACTGGGTGAGAGAGGATGAGGAGGATGAAGAGGGCTTGGTCATCCACTCTACCAAGTCGTTGGCATGTTGCGGCTCAACATGTCCAGCTGCCGAAAAGAAGGACAAGCGTGTCCCATGGCCACGTGCTGATGACAATGCACCGCGTCCACGACCAGCACTGTTGTCTCTAGACACAGAGCCTGCTTGCCCTCTTTTATCGGCTCGCGCCTGTCTGCCTCTCCTTGCTGGCCTTCCAGACATGGTAATGGCCTGAAGGGAGTTGGGTAAAAAAGCAGTTGGGTAGTGTATATTGTGCTAGAGGCACACAACACCCACTAACTCCTGCAGATGCCTTTATTATAGAACACCAGAGATAAAGGGGTATATACAGATGTATACTGTGCTGTGCTGGAGGCACACACAACTTCCAATAACTCCTGCAGATGGCAAGTGGGCTCAAATAGAGAACAGCTATGTAGGTGGATATAGCGGTATGTACTGGGTACAGAGCACGCAGACAGCACGCACTAGCTCCTAACACTACTGACTGCAAGCTCTATTATAAAAGATAGATCACTAGCTATATAGGTGAGGTGAATATAGCGGTGTATACTGCGGTCAGGGCACGCAGACAACAACCACTACACAACAGCAAGATCGAAAATCGTCCGAAAACGATCGGTATGTACTGTGTTGAAGGTACACAGAACACCCACTAACTCCTGCAGATGCCTTTATTATAGAACACCAGAGATAAAGGGGTATATACTATACAGATGTATACTGTGCTGTGCTGGAAGCACACACAACTTCCAATAACTCCTGCAGATGGCAAGTGGGCTCAAATAGAGAACAGCTATGTAGGTGGATATAGCGGTATGTACTGGGTACAGAGCACGCAGACAGCACGCACTATCTCCTAACACTACTGACTGCAAGCTCTATTATAAAAGATAGATCACTAGCTATATAGGTGAGGTGAATATAGCGGTGTATACTGCACTCAGGGCACGCAGACAATAACCACTACACAACAGCAAGTTCGAAAATCGTCTGAAAACGATCGGTGTGTACTGTGTTGAAGGTACACAGAACACCCACTAACTCCTGCAGATGCCTTTATTATAGAACACCAGAGATAAAGGGGTATATACAGATGTATACTGTGCTGTGCTAGAAGCACACACAACTTCCAATAACTCCTGCAGATGGCAAGTGGGCTCAAATAGAGAACAGCTATGTAGGTGGATATAGCGGTATGTACTGGGTACAGAGCACGCAGACAGCACGCACTATCTCCTAACACTACTGACTGCAAGCTCTATTATAAAAGATAGATCACTAGCTATATAAGTGAGGTGAATATAGCGGTGTATACTGCGTTCAGGGCACGCAGACAATAACCACTACACAACAGCAAGATGGAAAATCGGCCGAAAACGATCGGTGTGTACTGTGTTGAAGGTACACAGAACACCCACTGCTTCAGACGCCAACACACTACACAAGGCCGCCGCGCTGGCAGCCTTATATAGTGTGGGGCGTGCACTACACAGCCTGAGCTATGATTGGCCACAGGCATCCTGCCTGTGGCCAATCATGGCTCTCCTCGCTGCTGGCGCTGCGATTGGCCAAGCATGCGGTGTCACAGTGCATGCTTGGCCAATCATGAGCCAGCAATGCACTGCGCCATCGCAGTGCATTGTGGGCCGTGAGCGCCACATGAATTTGGCGTGAACGGACCAAAATGTTCGGACTTCGCCGAACGGACGAACAGCCAATGTTCGAGTCGAACGTATGTTCGACTCGAACACGAAGCTCATCCCTACTTATTAGTGTGGATTGACACAAAGAGTAAAAACACTTTTTGCACATTTGCACATCAGATGATTTTGCACCGTGAAGCACCTGCACTTTTGAAATAACTTTTGCCATTTTGCACATAAGAAATATTTAATATATGGTGGATACCAGCAGTTATATATGCTATTTCTTATTCAGAAGATCTTGAAATAACAGACTGGTACCTTTTGATAATCACACCTGCTTGTACTGATCATTGGATTTATATGGACTATACGTTACTATATTACTCTATTCTACTCTACTCTATTTTATTTATTGCGCTGATATTTTATTTTATTTATTGTTTTTTCACGTGTGTGAATACATTTGCACAGGATTTGCACGAGAGCACTTTTTGGTATATTGGTATTATTTATTAATTATTTTCATTTATTGTATTATTGAACATATATCTCTGGTTTATCTCAGGCTGCTTATTTAAGCTATCCTGCTATAATTCTTTCTTATACCTTCCACTTACCCTTTGAACAGCGCAACACCATCCTCCCCAATATTGCATTAATTCTAGTGGATACGGCTTGATCCACAATAGGTGTTTGCAGCAGTTCTTCCTCCTCTCTTTTACATGGTAGCGCGAGAATAATCTCCTATTTTACTTGATGGGAACTGATGGGCACTGATGAGGCGTGGACTGTGTCAGTCGTTTATTTATTTATTTTATAAGGTAGGACCTGGGGAGCACAGAGGGAGACCCGGAGGAGGACGGGGACTGGAGGAGGACCCACGGAGCTCAGAGTGGGACCCAGAGGAGGACCCGCCAAGCACAGAGGGGGGACCTTGAGGAGAATGGGGACTGAAGGAGAACCTGTGGATCACAGAGGCAGACCCAGACGAGGAGGACAGGGACCCGGAGGAGGACCCGTGGAGTACAGAAGGGGACCCGAAGGAAGGGGACCGGAGGAGGACACGGAGAGAGGGAGGAGGACATCTGATGTCAGATGAAGACTCGGGGAGCCAGAGGAGGGCATGGGGACAGTCAGGGATAATTGGTGCGGCGGTGGGGGGAGTTAAAAGCACTGATCCCCCTGTATAGCCTTTCAATAAAGCAACTGACAGTCGCAGGAGGGAGAGGGGGAGAAGCGGCTGTCAGCTGCTTTATTGAAAGGCTATACGGGGGATTCAGTGTTTGTAACTGCCCCCGCCGCTGCACTGATCACCTGTGAGGCTGCCCGGCTCCTGCTGCTACACTGAGGATGCCTGGTCCCATACAACAGGTATCGGATCAAGCATCGGAGCATTTCCACGAGCACCGATACTCATGCAAATGCTTGGTATCTGCACGGATACTAGTATCAGTATCGTTACAACCCTAGTTAGAAAATATGTAATATGTAGTGGGAATACATGACTTATTCACAATTATTTTTAATTTATCTTTGGCTCAAATATTCACAGGACAGAATAGGATTATGAATAGACAGGAATTATTATAAACTTGAACTGTTAGAAGAAGGGTGTCATAAATTTGAAGGTTTGGCAGATAGATACCAGACTGAAACTTTAACCACTTAAGGACCGGGCCTATTTTTCAAACTTGTTTACAAGTTAAAATAATTATTTTTTTGCTAGAAAATTACTTAGAACCCCTAAACATTATATATTTTTTTCCTAACACCCTAGAGAATAAATATTTACGCAGTATTTGTGCGGTCTTAAAACCGCACTTTTTGGAAAAAAATAGACTTTTTTAATTAAAAAATAAGACAACAGTAAAGTTAGCCCAATTTTTTGTTTATATTGTGAAAGATGATGTTACGCCGAGTAAATTGATACCCAACATTGCACGCTTCAAAGTTGCAACCGCTCGTGGAATGGCGACAAACTTTTACCTTTAAAAATCTCCATATTCGACATTTAAAAAATTCTACAGGTTGCGTGTTTTGAGTTACAGAGAAGGTCTAGGGCTAGAATTATTGCACTCACTCGAAGAATCATGGCGATACCTCATATGTGTGGTTTGAACACCGTTTTCATATGCAAGTGCCTGCGACAATGGTGAGGGGGGGTGAGGAGCTTGTTGCTGTAATCTGACCGCCTGTGAGGAGACCCCTTTATATAGCCTTGCCCCGCTTCCAGAATGTTCCCACTGGTCACGTGACCGTTTTAACCTTCCTGATTGGATCAATTACATTCTCTACCTATACCTCAGTGTTACCTGACCCTTATTTCCCCACCTGACCTACTGTACCTTTTTCTTAAAGTGATATGACTCTTTTTTTTATATTTAAATAAAATTAAATATTCTATCTGTCCGGGGGGCAGCCACATGTCCAGGCTGTTTGGGCCATATTCTTTAGGCCTCTCAGGACATTCTCTGAAAGCGCACCAAAAGTCCAGCATGCCAAACTTTTGGTGCACTTTCAGAAAATGCACCAAAATGACTGCATGAAAGCCGCAGTTACATTGCACTCACGCTGTGGGGCCTAAATATCCATGTACCCTCATCAATAGCTCATGAATACACTATAACTGCAAAAAACATTGTTGCAATGTAGTATTTTATGGAATATCACTGTGGGTGCCTCTTCTTTTATTCCCATCTAAGCTATCTCCTTGAAATGCCACTATGGCCCCATGTCTAGCTCAGCTGTGTAGTCTTGTGGAAATATTACTCCCATTTTGGCTGAACTCTATTAGGACTGCTTATAATCTAATCCTTCAGATAGTTCTGCTTCATGTTGAAGAAAAGATGAAGAACAGCATTAAATAAAGCAGATCAATAATATGCAAACCACTAACAGAAAAATCACACAATCATATATACACAATCCTATATCCACAGTTGATCCAGAATAAGACAAAAAAAAACAGCAAAGCATGATCCAATTTGCTACAGCAAGGGAAAAACTCCTTCCTGATCCCCCGAGAGGCAATCAGATATTCCCTGGATCAACTTTGCCTATAAATGTTAGTATCCAGTTATATTATGTACATTTAGGGAAGTCCAGACTTTTTTCAAAGCAATCTACTGAGCTAGCCAGAGCCACCTCTGGAGGGAGTCTATTCCACATTTTTATAGCTCTTACTGTGAAGAAACCTTTCCATATTTGGAGATGAAATTTCTTTTCCTCTAGGTGCAAAGAGTGCCCACTTGTCCTCTGTGATGACCTTAAAGTGAATAACTCAACACCAAGTTCACTATATGGACCGCTTAGTACACATTGCTCATATCCCCCCTAATCTCCTCTTCCCAAGAGAGAATAAATGCAGTTCCTCTAATCTTTACTCGCCGAGTTCCTCCATGCCTCTTATCAGTTTGGTTTCCCTTCTCTGCACTTTCTCCAGTGCATCCGGAAAGAATTCACAGTGCTTCGCTTTTCCCACATTTTGTTATGTTACAGCCTTATTCCAAAATGGATTAAATTCATTATTTTCCTCAGACAATACCCCATAATGACAACATAAAAGTTTGTTTAAAATCTTTGCAAATTTATTAAAAATACAAAACAAAAAAATCACATGTACATGCAGTAAGTATTCACACCCTTTGCCATGACACTCAAAAATTAGCTCAAGGACATCCTGTTTCCACTGGTCACCCTTGAGATGTTTCTACAACTTGATTGGGGTTCATCTGTGTTCACCAGTTGTTTGGACATGATTTGGAGAGGCACACACCTGTCTATATAAGGTCCCAGCGTTAACAGTGCATGTCAGAGCACAAACCAAGCCATGAATCCAAAGAATTGTCTGTAGACGTATGAGACAGGATTGTATCGAGGGACAGATCTGGGGGAAAGGGTACAGAAAAAATTCTGCAGCATTTATAAGTTCCAATGAGCACAGTGGCCTCCATCATCCGTAAATGGAAGAAGTTTGTAACCATGAGGACTCTTCCTAGAGCTGGACGCCCAGCCAAACTGAGCGATTGGGAGAGAATGGCCTTAATCAGGGATGTGACCAAGAACCTGATGGTCAATCTGACAGAGCACCAGCATTTCTCTGTGGAGAAAGGAGAACCTTCCAGAAGAACTGTCATCTCTGCAGCACTCCACCAATCAGGTCTGTATGGTAGAGTGGCCAGATTGAAGCAAATCCTTAGTAAAAGACACATGACAGCCCGCCTGGAGTTTGTCAAAAGGCACCTGAAGAACTCTTAGCCCACGTACACACGGTCGGAGATTTTGGCAACCAAATCCGTCAGATTTTGCCCGTTGGATTTAGTCCGACGGATTGTGTCCGAAACTGTTGCATACACACGGTCGGGCCAAGTTGTCTGATTTAGCGGTTGCCAAGAATGCGGTGACGTAATTTCGTTACGATGGGACTACATTCAGGCTAGTAGCCAATAGCTTTGATGTAGGAATTTGATCTGAGCATTCGTGGCACTTGGTCCGATGAAAATGCTCTACACATGATCGGATTAGGTCCGTCCGGCCCAGTTGGTCGGGAAATATTTCCAACATGTTGGAAAATTGGGTCGGACGGAGATTCGGACGGAATCAGTCCGATGCATACCACACACAGTCAGATTATCTGACGACACGGTCCGATAAGACTCAATCCGACAGATTCTCCGACCGTGTGTACAAGGGCTTAGCCCTTGTACACATGATCGGAGATTCCGACGACCAAATCCGTCTGTGTTATTACGGCGGATTCATTCCGGACGAGGTCCGGAAGTGATGTTGCATACATACGGTCGGACTAAGTTGTCGGAATTTCCGGTTGCCAAGAACGCGGTGACATAAGCCGCGTACGGCGGGACTAGAAAAGGGAAGTTCAGCACCACGTCCGGCACCCTTTGGGCTCCTTCTGCTGATCTCGTGTGTATCGCGTGTTAGTAGAAGTTTGGTGAGAGACGATTCACGCTTTTCAGATTAGTGATTCAGATCGCTACTGCTCTTCAGTTTCTGCTTATCTTTGCGTATCTGATAATCAGTGCGTGCAGTCAGTAAGTATTTGTTTCTCATTGTGGACTATATCTTGGTATAGTACACTTTGATTTGCATTTCTTATTGTCTGCTTGCTTCTGCTATTCAGTTCGTTCTTTCAGGCATTGCTGTTTATCGGTGCTTTCTGTTGTCTGTTCTGACCAGCCGACCGTTTTGAAACCATGTATCGTCTACGTACTCGTCATAGAGTTTGTGTTGTGCAGGGGCTTTGTGTTGGGGTTCTTACTTTGACACAAGCCCGGTCCATGAACAGGGAGGGGAGGTGTTTGTGGACCAGCGTGACCAGTTCTCGCACATGCCTTTGCTCCGTGAGATCCGGGAGAATAATCCTGATGATTTCAGGAATTATCTCCAGATGACGGACGGTTTTTCACTGTCTGCTGGCTTTGCTGACCCCTTATATTATATCAGCAGGCAGGATACCTGCATGCGGCAAGCCATCACTCCGGAGCAGAGGCTCATCACCACGTTGCGCTACATGGTGACAGAGAGAAGCCTTCAGGACCTCAAGTTCTCTACAGGCATCTCCCCCCAGGCTCTGGGGATCATTATTCCAGAGACCTGTTCTGCCATCATTCAGGTCCTGCAGAAGGACTATATGAAGGTAAGTTTTATCCTTTAACATCACATTCTATGTATTTCATAATTGCTAATGTCTTGCATTTCTTTCCTCATTCCCTAATTACCATCATTGCAATATGCTCTAATTCATATGCTCTGCCCCTTTGTCCTCATGCATATTTGCCTCACTAACTTCCCCACCATGCTCCTCTTAGCCCATAAAACTATATTCTAGTCACTTACCAATGTCTTTTGTCAGCTCCATAGAATTGCTTTCCCCTAAACACCCCTATAATGTCTGCAAATGTTATATGTGTGCTTCAATTCATGCAGAGTGACATTTATTTTTTTGGTTGTGCCAAACTCATTAGGAACCCCCCTCCCTCCAACTGCTAGCTCAGCTGATAGTAATCCTCTATCTGCTGACTTTACCAAACCCAATAACCACTATACCTACCTTTTTGATGCTCACATTTATGGATGAATTCACCTAAGCATGTAGTGCAAGGGCCTGCCTCAATACTTTCAAATGCTTTTTTTTTTTTTCCCCCTATTATTATCTTGATATGTAATAGCAGTATGTCAAAATGTGCTTCTATTTTGGTTTCTTTTTGGTATTATGACACTTCTTACCTGTCCGTTGGGCTGCCAATCGTGTAAGTAAGGAGGGGCATCCCAAAGTATAACACATTATTTAGGCATTCACCTCTCAATCAAGTGGAGAGGGTTACCTGTCCAAAACACCCCCCCCCCCTCATTTTTTAGCAAGGGCCCATCAGATGGGGGGGATGGGGGGTGGGGGAGTGATGAGGGGATGATGACTCTGATAAGGGGACCTTATACTTTAGGCTTTAAATTCTCAGTTCCCAAAATGTTATACTAATCTTGGCCAAAAATGTTTGTGTCTAATCTGCTTGCAATGTTGATTTTTAAAATTACTAATTTTTGGTCTTGTTTCACTCCACAGTGTCCTTCAACGCCACAGGAATGGCAGACTGTGGCCTCCCACTTTGCCAGTCGTTGGGACTTTCCCAATTGTGGAGGAGCAATTGATGGGAAGCACGTCCGAATCGTCCCACCACCCAACTCGGGGTTGTACTATTATAATTATAAGGGGTTTCATAGTATCGTGATGTTGGCGGTGGTGTCTGCAACCTATGAGTTTTTGTATGTGGACGTGGGGCAAAATGGACGGATGTCGGATGGTGGAGTGTTCTCCCAGACGGAGTTCTACTGGCGTCTTCAGAGTGTCAGTCTGGGCTTGCTACCCCCAGAGGAGAATCAGGAAGGACTTCCGTTCGTCTTCGTCGTGGATGAGGCGTTTGCCCTGGCGAACCATCTGATGCGGCCTTTCCCGATGAGGACCCTCACCCCAGACCAGAGGATTTTTCATTTCCGCCTGTCTAGAGCCCGAAGAGTGTTGGAGAACAGCTTTGGAATACTGGCCAGCCGGTTCCGCCTTTTTTTAACGCCTATAAACATGGCGGAATACAAACTCAATCCCATAGTGCTGGCCTGCTGTGTTCTGCACAATTTTCTAAAAAGACTTTCTGCGAACTATGCGGTCTCAGTTGTCCAACAAGAAGCAGACTTGCTGGAAAATGATAACCTCATGGGCCTTGAACCTGCTCATCCTGGCTTGCCCCCCCAAAGCGCCGTGAGGTTAGAACCCAATACATGGACTACTTTGTGGGTAGGGGGGGCATTTATATGCCAGGCAATGTCTGAGCGGCATTTTCATAATAAATTTTTCTTTGAAACTCCTTCATTTACTGCTTGGCTTGCTTTTAGGTGTCTCCTAGGTAAATTTATGTTTTTTCTTGTTGTGCCTTTTTCACCAACAGTGCAGACCCAAGTTCAGAGCGAGATGAGGGGATAGTCTCTTCTTCAAATAAGCTTATTATGTTGTGGGTCTGCTACACACACACCTTGGTTTTGGTAACTAATGTATGTAGTGCATTACTGACCAAAATCATGCTCATTTTCAGCACCATGGCAGGAAAATGGCATGATTGTCCAAATTAACACATCACTGTGGGTGTTTTTTTTACTAAAGGCACATCCACTATGCACTACAAGTGCACTGCAAAAGTACACCTGAAACTGCACTTGGAGTGCAAAGTGGAGTTACCTTTAGTAAATAACACCCATTCTCACCAAAAACAAAAAATTTTGGCGCAATGAAAAAAGGAAGCCACACATTGTTGATAATTTAACTTTTTAATCCAAGCACATTCACATGTGCCTTTAGAAAAGGGTTTTACAACAAACCAACAAATTGTGTGTATCAAAAACAGTCTTTCAGGTAATTTTTTTGACACTTTGTGTTTTGGTGTAAACAGGCATGTATCAAAGCGTAACATACAGAACACAGGAACTTACAATGTTCAACTTTGAAAAGTGAAGACAATATCAGACATGAGTATGTACAAACTGGGCTGATATTGCCTTCATCACATGGGGTGTCACCCCTGGAAAATCCAAATTTGGAAGATGCACACAGTGTGTCAACATGTGCTATCTCCCATCATGGGGGATCAATGTACATGTTTTGGGGCTGCAACCCCTTCATCTCAGCCACTTTACACAAAACACGTAGATTGATCCCCCATGATGGGAGATAGGGCATGTTTACACACTCTGTGCATCTTCCAAATTTGGATTTTCTAAAAATACAAAAGTGGTTTAAAATACAAAAAATAAAACCCTAGGTAGTTTGGGCTGTTTCACACTCTCCCCAAAACATCAATGATGTTCTTCATTTTATTTTTAACATCATTGATGTTTTGCTGTATATTTTCCAAATCCCGATTGCACCCCATTATCTCCCCAATCAGGATCTGGGCACTTTCACTGGTAAAATGGGATTCTTCTTCCACATCACCTACAAAACAAAGCAAAAAAACACACCATGTAATAAAAATATGGTGACATACATTGATGAGCTTACCGAAAGCTGTGTTCTCCGACACTCACCTGTTGTGGTGACAATTTGTCCAACTTTAACGATCTCTCCTTCCTCCTCCTCCTCCTCCTGCTCCTCTGCTTCTGGTTTTGGAATTTCGCCTTCTTTGGGAGGGGTGGGGTCCCTGGTGTCCTCATACTTGCCGAGTCTTCTCTCCCCTATGAGAATGTAAAAATAATTAGCACACAGAGGGCAGAAATTGGAATATGAAAAATTGCTGGGAAGTGTTGTACAATTGTGTTTTTTGGCCGAGTTCCAGGTGAGAACATTATTGTGGACACTTTGTTAAGCTGGAATACTTACCTGCAGAACGATGTTTCTTACGAACGAATGAAACCATGAACTGGAAAATGGCCATTTTAAAATGCACAACATGAAATCAAAGCACATGGAGCATGTATGCAAGCAAGAATAATCATATGAACACACGGCAAATACTTACTTTTTTCAAGAACACGCTTGATCCTTATGTACTGCTCGTGCTCCCTCAGTTTCAGGTCTGACCAGCGTTTTCTCAGTTGAACCATGGATCGGCGTACCCCAAAATTCTTATGAAGACTCTTCACAACTTTATTCATGATCTTCGCCTTTCTGAAATTTGAGTTTGGGTAAGGTCCATACTTCCCATGATAGTCGGTCCTGTTCAATATGTCCACCATCTCCAACATCTCTCCAAAGACATATTTGAGGCCTTAAATCTTCTCTTCCTGTATTGGGACGTTTCAGGCTCCGGGCTTTCCTCACCCTCCTCCTCGTTAGTGGAACTGTGATTGTGCACCTGTGTTCTCTCCGCCATGTGCTCTTCCCACTGCGCTGAAAGTGAAGGGGCGGGGAATAGTCTAGAAAGAATGTCAGGGGCGGGCGGAGTTTCACGCATGCTCACTGTATATAAAACGCAACACGCGTGTGTCGTCCATACGATCTGTGAACAGAGGAAGAAGCTGAGGCGACGAACATGCAAACGAAGGTAAAATTTTGAACTTGGTACATCACAAGGCTATACTGCTTCTAGATTGAGGCCTGCATTAGTGGAGTTTAGCCTGACATTAGGGTTTGTCTTGTGTTGTGTCTTGCAGACATTATGGACGGCTTCAATGATCATAGCTTCCTCCCTCTGTTCATCGATAAATACAGTGACATGCCCTGCCTGTGGCAACCAACACACCCTCAATATAGTAACAGAAAAAAGAGGCAGGCAGCATTGTTGAAACTGGTTGAGTTTGTGAAGCCGGTGGTCCCCAGGGCAGACGTCAACTATTTAAAAAAGAAAATCGGTGGCCTGAGGAGTACATATCTGAGGAAGAGGACCAAGGTGCTGAAGTCCATGCAATCTGGAGCTTCAGCAGATGACGTTTATGTCCCCAGGCTGTGGTATTATGACAGGATGCAGTTTCTGTCAGACCAGGCTGAGGTCAGAGAATCACTCTCTACTCTTCCTTCCACTCGTCTTATGCTACATTCCACACCCGATGAGTCTTCCGACACCCAACCTGGGCCTTACACTCAGGAAGAACTGGTGGAGCCCAGCTTGAGCCAGGTATAGTATTGTTGTACATATTTTGGGAGTATAAATGAATGATGTTAACTTGATTTTTGCTCAATAATTGCTGAGTTTAGAAAGTGTTTCACATAGCAATAGACAGTAGTGGCCAAAACCTTTGGGACAAGAAAGAAAAATGTTGGGCACAGAATGATAGTCTTTTCTATTGGTTAACAATTTGCAACAGTGTTGATGTGAAAATTGTGTGTGTTTGATGAACCAAAAACTAAAACGATGTCCCTTTTTCATACACAGGAAGAACAGGAGGGTGTGGAATGCAGCAGCCAGGAGGTGGCTGTGGAAAGTGGCAGCCGAGAGGAGGCGGGGGTAAGCAGCAGCCAGGCGGTGGGTGGGCAAAGGAGCCTCACAGAATGCCAGGTCCCTCCCCTCCGCCTTCCATGCAAAAGGGCGAGAAAGGGGGGGAATGTTGAGGAGTCGGCCCTGAGGCTGATTGGTGAGGCATCAGCGGCCCTCCAAGCAAAACCCACCTATCAAGAGGCCTTTGCCGCCTTGGTTGCATGCAAGCTTGAGAAAATGGAGGAAGGGCAACAGCTCTTGTGTGAGGAGGTTATTATACACACCCTCAACAAGGGTCTGTTGGGCCAAATGACACAAGAAACACACTTGTGTGGTTTGGCCCCTCCTCCTCCTCCTCCTTCTGCCATACCTCCAGCACCACAGCCACAGCCTGGAAGGAAGCGTGGAAGGAAGACCAAAGAGTGATGACCTGGGTTCAGTCTGGTCTGACAGAAGATGCAGCCTGTTGTAGTACCACAGCCTGGGAACATAGATGTCATCTGCTGCTGTTCCGGATAGGGATGAGCTTCGTGTTCGAGTCGAACGTACGTTCGACTCGAACATTGGCTGTTCGTCCGTTCGGCGAAATCCAAACATTTTGGTCCGTTCGTGTCAAATTCGCATGGCGCTCACGGCCCACAATGCACTGCGATGGCGCAGTGCATTGCTGGCTCATGATTGGCCAAGCATGCACTGTGACCCCGCATGCTTGGCCAATCGCAGCGCCAGCAGCGAGGAGAGCCATGATTGGCCACAGGCAGGATGCCTGTGGCCAATCATAGCTCAGGCTGTGTAGTGCACGCCCCACACTATATAAGGCCGCCATTGCGGCGGCCTCGTGTAGTGTGTTGGAGTCTGAAGCAGTGGGTGTTCTGTGTACCTTTAACACAGTACACACCGATCGTTTTCGGCTGATTTCCTATCTTGCTGTTGTGTAGTGGCTATTGTCTGCGTGCCCTGACCGCAGTATACACCACTATATTCACCTCACCTATATAGCTAGTGATCTATCTTTAATAATAGAGCTTGCAGTCAGTAGTGTTAGGAGATAGTGTGTGCTGTCTGCGTGCTCTGTACCCAGTACATACCGCTATATCCACCTACATAGCTGTTCTCTATTTGAGCCCAATTGCCATCTGCAGGAGTTATTGGAAGTTGTGTGTGCCTCCAGCACAGCACAGTATACATCTGTATATACCCCTTTATCTCTGCTGTTTTCTGGTTGTTGTCTGCGTGCCCTGACCGCAGTATACACCGCGATATTCACCTCACCTATATAGCTAGTGATCTATCTTTAATAATAGAGCTTGCAGTCAGTAGTGTTAGGAGATAGTGCGTGCTGTCTGCGTGCTCTGTACCCAGTACATACCGCTATATCCACCTACATAGCTGTTCTCTATTTGAGCCCACTTGCCGTCTGCAAGAGATATTGGAAGTTGTGTGTGCCTCCAGCACAGCACAGTATACATCTGTATATACCCCTTTATCTCTGGTGTTCTATAAAAAAGGCATCTGCAGGAGTTAGTGGGTGTTGTGTGCCTCCAGCACAATATAAACTACCCAACTGCTGTTTTACCGAACTCCCTTCAGGCCATTACCATGTCTGGAAGGCCAGCAAGGAGAGGCAGACAGGCGCGAGCCGATAAAAGAGGGCAAGCAGGCTCTGTGTCTAGAGACAACAGTGCTGGTCGTGGACGCGGTGCATTGTCATCAGCACGTGGCCATGGGACATGCTTGTCCTTCTTTTCGGCAGCTGGACATGTTGAACCGCAACATGCCAACGACTTGGTAGAGTGGATGACCAAGCCCTCTTCATCCTCCTCATCCTCTCTCACCCAGTCTCAGGGTAGTAGCAAAGCAGCTGCCAACGCATCGTCTTCCCTCCTCTCAATGTCATCATCAGTGACTCCTTCCCTAGACCCACCACGTCCTCCTGAGGAGTCTCCTGAACTCTTTGAGCACAGTGTTGGGTACATGCTCCAGGAGGATGCCCAGTGTTTTGTGGGCTCTGATGATGACACTCAGCTAGAGGAAGGCAGTAGCGTGAGCGCAGAGAGAGGGGATGCTTAAGAAGGACAGCAATCTGGCAGTCATGTTCCACAAGCTGCAGCATACTGCCAGGTTTGCTACAGCGATGAAGAGGGAGGGGATGATGAGGGTACTGACTCCACGTGGGTGCCTGGAAGGAGGGAGGAGGAGGAGGAGGAGGAGGCACATGTCCAACGAGGCAGGATGCCCTCCGGGGGCCAGCTTAGGGGCAGCACACAGACTGAATCACACCGCAGAGCTCTGCCTGTGCAGAGCGCTGCCTCTGCGCGTTATTCTAAAAGTTCTTTGGTGTGGGCCTTTTTTGAGACGAGTGCATCAGATCGCACCGCTGCTATTTGCAACATATGTCTCAAGCGTATCTCACGTGGCCAAAACATCAGCCGCTTGGGCACCACATGCTTGACCAGACATATGTTGACCTGCCATGCAGCTCGTTGGCAAGCGTACCTCAAAGACCCACACCAAAGAACAAAGCAGACCTCTCCTTGCTCCTCATCAGCTGGCATCTCCAACCCCACTAGACCTTCATTCCTCTCTGAAACCTGCTCTGAGAGGAATGAAGGTGTAGAATTAGGTGTGTCACAGCCAAGTGCTTCCGGGAACTCTGCTAGCGGTACACCCACGTCCGATTATAGCAGGCAAATGTCCCTGCCCCAGCTGCTGGACCGGCGGAAGAAGTTTACTCCCAGCCATCCACATGCCCAGCGGTTGAATGCTAGCTTGGCTAAATTGCTAGCACTTCAACTGCTGCCTTTTCAGTTGGTAGACTCGGCCCCCTTCCGTGAGTTTGTACAATGTGCGGTTCCTCAGTGGCAGGTCCCCAAACGCCACTTTTTCTCATGGAAGGCGATTCCGGCTCTCTACCGGCATGTGGAAGGCAATGTCCTTGCCTCGCTGGACAGGGCGGTCAGCGGTAAGGTGCATATTACCGCTGACTTATGGTCCAGCAGGCATGGACAGGGACGTTACCTGTCTTTCACGGCCCATTGGGTCACTCTTCTGGCTGCTGGGAAGGATGCAGGACAAGGTGCAGTAGTGTTGGAGGTTGTTCCGCCACCACGCCTCCAAAATGCTACTATTGGTTGTGACACACCTCTCTCCTCCACCCCCTCCTCTTCTTCTTCCTCCATGGCCTCTTCCAGTGCTCTGTCCTCAGAACCAGCGGTGCTCCGTAGGCGTTCCAGGGGCTACGCAAGTACGCAGGCAAAACGATGCCATGCCGTGCTTGCGCTGGTTTGTTTGGGGGGACAGGAGCCACACTGGGGCGGATGTTTTGTCAGCTCTGCAGGGGCAGGCCGAGAGGTGGTTGACGCCACGCCAGCTTAAGCCAGGAATGGTGGTTTGCAACAATGGCACCAACCTCCTCTCCGCCCTCCGACAGGGACAACTGACCCATGTGCCCTGTGTAGCTCACGTCCTTAACCTGGTGGTGCAGCGGTTCTTGGGCAGGTACCCCGGCTTACAGGATGTCCTGAAGCAGGCCAGGAAAGTCTGTGTGCATTTCCGCCGATCATTTAATGCCTGTGCTCGGCTGGCTGAGCTCCAAAAGGAGTTGAACCTGCCCAAGAACCGCCTTATATGTGACATGCCCACCAGATGGAACTCAACATTGGCCATGCTGCAGCGGCTGCACATGCAGCAGAGGGCCATCAATGAGTACCTGTGCGACTACGGCACCAGGACAGGGTCAGGGGAGCTTGGTTTTTTCTCACCACGCCAGTGGGGCATGATCAGGGATGCATGCACTGTCGCTGGGGGGTTGACTCCCCCGGGGGACGACGATGTCCCCCCCCTACTTGTATTGCCAGCGTGACGTTGGCGGCATCGTGCGGCCGCGGTGAGGCGCAAATAACTTCTGGCACAAGACTATTGGACACTATTAGTATGGCTACTGTTGCCTTTGATAGCCCTAGGCTCTGGATGGAATGAGCAGTATGTTCAACACACCCAGGTATTGTTTTACAGTACACTCACTTAGTGGTTTTTGTTTTCAACACTCACTTGTTTTGTTTCTGTTCTTGTTGTCGATTTAGTTCACATTTAATTTTTATTTATCCTTACACGATGGTGTTTACCACCGTTGGAGCATTTCCATTGTTCTCAACATGATTTCACTATCTCACATTCCTTAAACTGTGCCACACCTTTTTCCAATCCAATTCACATTATATTTCAGTCACTTAGATATCTCAATTAATTCATTTACACTCACACATTCAATCATTCATCATAGGGTGATGATCACTTTTGGTTCACATCAATGGTACATTGCCTCATCGCGACACCGCACGCTCTGTCTGCCTCAGCTCCCGTGTCAGTTGACACTCCTGGCTACTTCTGTTGCCCGTGATTGCGCCTCTCGCCATTCCCGGACCCGTAAGTATGGGTACTTGATTTGGATACACTGTCCCTTTTCCCCCATTTTTTCTTATTTATTATACAAACCTGACTAATTGTTGGCACACCATTTTTCGTCCCACAGATATTCATCATATATCAGCTCCTGATGAGTGGCAATGTAGCCACGAAACGCGTAGAGCTTTAAATACTACAAACCACATCCAAACATGCAGTTTTACTAGACTCTGGAATGTTTTTACTTAATTCTATTGATTTTTTACTATGTGCAAAATTGCTTACACATGAAGTCAATGCTTTTGATGTATGAACTGTGGGATTGATGTTTTTGATGTGTAATACTTCAATATATTTACTACTTATGATGGATCATGGATTATACAATGTGTATCTTTGTGCCCTATGCTATACATTTAATCTATAGTTAATAAATCTACACTATTTGATTTTTGTTGCTCTTCTGCTTGTTGCTTCCAAAATCGCATGCTTCGTCAAAGTCCCAACCCTTTCTTTTTACCGTATCAATAGGGATGGAGGTCATCTGGCCTCATTTAAAGTCCCAACATTTTCTCTGCAAGGGTCAGGGGAGCTTGGTTTTTTCTCACCACGCCAGTGGGGCATGATCAGGGATGCATGCACTGTCCTGTCACCGTTTGAGGAGGCCACAAGGATGGTGAGCAGTGACAGTGCATGCATCAGTGACACTGTACCTCTTGTCCACCTCTTGGAGCATACGCTGCGTGGAATAATGGACAGGGCACTTGAGGTAGAACAGAGGCAGGAAGAGGAGGACTTCCTTGCCTCTCAAGGCCCCCTTTATCCAGACAGTGTTCCTGCTGTGCCACCCATCACACAGGAAGAGGATGAGGAGGAGGAAGAGGAGGAGGAGGATGATTGTGTCAGCATGGAGGTGGAGGCTGGCACTCAGCATCAGCAGCAGCAGCAGCAGTCTTATAGGGATGATTTACAGTCCCAAGAAACACGTGGACTTGTACGTGGCTGGGAGGAGGTAGCTGCGGATCATGTTGTCCTTAGTGACCCAGAGGACTCCGGACCGAATGCCTCAGCTAACCTACGCTGCATGGCCTCCCTGATCCTGCAAAGCCTGCGGAAGGATCCTCGTATTCTTCGGATCAAGGAGAGGGACCATTACTGGCTGGCCACTCTCCTTGATCCACGGTACAAGGGTAAGGTTGCCGACCTTATCTTGCCATCGCAGAGGGAGCAGAGGATGAGACATCTCCGGGAGGCCTTGCAGAAAGGTCTGTGCAACGCGTTCCCAGAGACTGGGAGGTTACAAACTCCTGGTCCTGGACAACGTGTTGCTGAGGCATCGGTCAGAAGGAGCGGTGGAGAAGGTGGCCGTCTGACTGATGCTTTCAGACAATTTTTTAGTCCGCAGCCCCAAGGTATGATCGGTTCCAGCACCCATCGCCAGCGTCTGATTTACATGGTGCAGGAATACCTAGGGGCAAGGTCAGACTTGGACACCTTTCCCACCGAAAATCCTCTGGCTTACTGGGTCTTGAGGATGGATCACTGGCCAGAGCTTGCACGGTATGCAATTGAGCTACTGGCCTGTCCTGCATCCAGCGTTCTTTCGGAACGCACCTTCAGTGCTGCTGGTGGCTTTGTTACCGATCACAGGGTGCGCCTGTCCACCGAATCAGTTGATCGACTGACCTTCATCAAGATGAATCAGTCTTGGATCACCCACAGCTACCAAGCACCTGAAGCTGATGTAACCGAATAATTTTTTTTGAAATACCACATCCCTTCAAGACTGCCTATGCTGATGCTGAGTGACTGTCCTGTTATGTTGATTGTCTATCCTCTTCCTCCTCCGCTGATATGTTGGAAGAACATTTTTGGTTCTGGGTGATGCCAGCAGCCCAATTTTTCTGCCCCTGTTTAACAGGGGCGTTTAATTAAAATTTTTGATGCAATGCTTTGCAGCAGGGCTAATTCCTGCAATAAAACTAGAGTATATGGCAGAGGTTGCAGTGTGGTGGCACCAGCACCAGTGTCTAAGGCCCAATTTTTCTGCCCCTGTTTAACAGGGGCGTTTAAGTACAATTTTTGATGCAATGCTTTGCAGCAGGGCTAATTCCTGCAATAAAACTAGAGTATATGGCAGAGGTTGCAGTGTGGTGGCACCAGCACCAGTGCCTAAGGCCCAATTTTTCTGCCCCTGTTTAACAGGGGCATTTAAGTACAATTTTTGATGTAATGCTTTGCAGCAGGGCTAATTCCTGCAATAAAACTAGAGTATATGGCAGAGGTTGCAGTGTGGTGGCACCAGCACCAGTGCCTAAGGCCCAATTTTTCTGCCCCTGTTTAACAGGGGCGTTTAAGTACAATTTTTGATGCAATGCTTTGCAGCAGGGCTAATTCCTGCAATAAAACTAGAGTATATGGCAGAGGTTGCAGTGTGGTGGCACCAGCACCAGTGCCTAAGGCCCAATTTTTCTGCCCCTGTTTAACAGGGGCGTTTAAGTACAATTTTTGATGCAATGCTTTGCAGCAGGGCTAATTCCTGCAATAAAACTAGAGTATATGGCAGAGGTTGCAGTGTGGTGGCACCAGCAGCAGTGCCTAAGGCCCAATTTTTCTGCCCCTGTTTAACAGGGACATGTAATTACAATTCTTGATATAATATTTCACAGGAGGGCCCCTTCCTGTGCCCACCCAGAGTAACGGTGAGGACTTATAGTGTTGTGGCACCAGCACCACAACCACCAAAGGTCAATTTTTCTACCACTGTTCAACAATGGCATGTAATTACAATTCTTGATATAATCGTTCACAGCAGGGCGCTCCAGCGCCCACCAAGAGTCACTTTGAGGGCTTACAATGTTGTGGCAAAACCAACACCTTGTTCCGCCATTTCTGCAGAGCATATAGGGCAGGCCCCTACTTTCAAACATCCAATTTACAAACATCTCCTACTTGCAAACGGAAGGAGACAACAGCAAGTGAGATGAAAAAAGATGGACGACAAAACAAATTATACAGGGGTGATAACCCTTCCCTATGTTTTCCAAAAAGCTTAAAAATAGTTTTTTTGACTGGAGCTACACTTTAAAAATGTACCAGTTGAAAATTACAAACAGATTCAACTTAACACAACAAACCTACACAGTCCCTGTCTTGTTTGCACCGCCTGTATACTGCTGTTCTGAGTATATAGGGCCTGGGGGCCACACGCATTTCCTTTTTTTAATATGGGTACAGGGTTCCCCTTAATATGCGTACAAGACCCAAATAGGCTGGTAATGGGCAGGGAGGGCTACCCATGCCATTTTTCTCAATGATTTTCAACCATATTGCAGGAACCAGATATAACATTAAAACCGCAAGCAGTTTTAAATGGTGTTATTTCCGTTTAATGTCATTTTGTGCAGGGACTGTTCTAAACACGGGAAACACGTGGCACTTCACAGGCATACTACAGACACCCCCCAGGCACCATATTTAAAGGAATATTTCACTTTTTTTTTTTTCACTTTAATCATCATTAAAATCAGTGCTCCCGCCAAAACGGCCATTTGTAAAAACATTTTATGCATTGACCCATGTCCCCTGGGGCAGGAGCCAGGTCCCCAAACCCTTTTTAGGACAGTATCTTGCATATTAGCCGTTAAAATTAGCACTTTTAATTTCGAACGTTCGAGTCCCATAGACTTCAATGGGGTTCTAAAGTTCGTTCGAATTTGGGGTCCGTTCGAAAGTTCTGGTGCGAACCGAACCGGGGGGTGTTCGGCTCATCCCTAGTGCTGACTTTTCATTTGGGTGCAACCTATATGCTAAAGATGGTTTGCATCTAAATGGAAGGGGGTCTGCTGTGCTGGGGGAGAGGTTTATGGGAAGGCTGGAGGAATATTTAAACTAGGATTGTGGAGGGAAGGTGAATTAGATTATAATGGGGCAGACAGGTCAGCCCCTATTTGTGGGTGGAATGGGGAACCATGGGCGGAGGGCTATGGCAGATGATAGCAAGGTTTCTATGTTACAAACAACCATTGGACCTCCAAGGACCTCCAAGGTGATAATATCTGAAATATTGCCTGTGCCATGCGCAACAACTGAAAGGCAGGGGAGATTAGAGAACTGAATGCATGGCTAAAGACCTGGTATAAGAAGGAGGGATTTGGGTTTTTAGAGCACTGTGCTGACTTTTCATTTGGGTGCAACCTATATGCTAAAGATGGTTTGCATCTAAATGGAAGGGGGTCTGCTGTGCTGGGGGAGAGGTTTATGGAAAGGCTGGAGGAATATTTAAACTAGGATTGTGGAGGGAAGGTGAATTAGATTATAATGGGGCAGACAGGTCAGCCCCTATTTGTGGGTGGAATGGGGAACCATGGGCGGAGGGCTATGGCAGATGATAGCAAGGTTTCTATGTTACAAACAACCATTGGAAATGGTGCTATTTGTACTAAAATAAAAAATATGCAACATACGTGTGCAAAATGTGACAATGAACTAAAGTGTTTGTTCACAAATGCCAGAAGTCTGCCAAGCAACATAGGTAACTTGGAAACTCTGGTGCATGAGGAGAACTATGATTTAATTGGTATTGCTGAATCTTGGCTTCATTCTTCACATGACTTGGCTATTAGTATTCCTGGTTATGCTCTCTTTTGGAAAGAAAGTGTAAAACAGAGGAGTGGTGGTGTCTGCCTCTATGTGAGAAGTTATGGCAAAGCGAGTGTGAAAGAGGACCTAGTTGAAGGAGAGTGTGATGAGTCTGAAGCACTATGGGTTCAACTGTACATGAGTGTGCGTCCTACAAAGGTTATCCCTGGAGTGTGTTATAAACTTCCCAGTGTTAATGAGGAGGTGTAGACTGAGATCATTGCACAGATGAAAAGGGCTCCAATTGCTGGGACAGTGATAATAATGGGGTATTTTAACTACCCGGAAATTGACTGGACTAATTGCACTGCTGGGAAAGGTAAAGGGCAAAAATGTATAAACCTATTTTTACAAGACAATTTTATGGTGCAGTTTATTGAGGCCCCGACTAGGACTGACGCTCTGCTGGACCTGGTAATCTCAAACAATGCAGAGCTTATTACCAATATTTATATAAAAGAACATTTGGGTAGCAGTCACCATAACATGATTTCATTTGAATTTTTTTCAAGTTAGCTGTAAGCAACAAACACATATGGGATAGATAAAAACACTTCACTTTAAGAGAGAAAATGTTTCAAGGATGAGGGCTGCTCTCTAAGATTTAGACTGGGAGGGAATATTGGCATGGATGAACACAGAACAGAAATGGGAATTCTTCAAAAAGACTGTATGCGAACTTACTGCAAAGTATATTCCCATGGGCAATAAGGCTAAAAATAAAATCCACGTAGCTCACGGCCCAAGTTATAATAGTAATAAGGTCAGGTCTGAGCATGAAGGCCCTTTAAAAAATAACCTAGAGTGGGTGATTTGGGACTAGGGATGAGCCTGATGTTCGAGTCAAACACAAGTTTGACTCGAACATCGGGATGTTCGCCTGTTCGCCAAATAGCAAACAATTTGAGGTGTTCATGGCAAATTTGAAAGCCGCCGAACACCCTTTAAAAGTCTATGGGAGAAATAAAAAGTGCTAATTTTAAAGGCTTATATGCATGATATTTTCATAAAAAGTGTTTTGGGACCTGGGTCCTGCCCCAGGGGACATGTATCAATGCAAAAAAACGTTTTTTCGGGAGCAGTGATTTAAATAATGCTTAAAGTGAATCAATAAAAGTGAAAAATTCCTAAATTTCGTACCTGTGGGGTGTAGTATGCCTGTAAGGTGGCGCATGTTTCCGGGGGTGGCCTGACAACTCATGGGACCCCCGGGCAATAGGAGATTATGGGGCCCCCAGGCAATCCGAGATTATGGGGCCACACAGTATACACACACACAGTATACAATAACACAGTATACACAGAC
Source organism: Lithobates pipiens (assembly GCF_037356315.1). Taxonomy (NCBI): domain Eukaryota; kingdom Metazoa; phylum Chordata; class Amphibia; order Anura; family Ranidae; genus Lithobates; species Lithobates pipiens. Next base: position 280,725,197 of record NW_027507748.1, on the reverse strand, counting down.
ATGTTTCTATTGGCTGAGAAGGTACTGGAGAGGTGGAGCAGCTATACTCTTGGGATTTTTAGACCAAAAGGATGTCGGTAAGGGACATTTCAGAGACAGGTGTAAAAAAAACACAGATTTTTACATACTGTCCCTGGTTTTACTGAGGCTGGCAACCCTGAAGGGGCCCTCTAGTGGCTTGGCCCCATGGGCAGTGCCTGAGTGACCCAATGGTCAGTCCGCCCCTGCATGTTTCCCATGTTTAGAACAGTCTGAGAGCAAAATTCGATTTCTAAAGGAAAAAAAGTAATTCAAAAGTACTCGCGGCTATAATGAATTGTCGGTCCCGGCAATAGACATAAAAGTAATTTAAAAAATCAGCATGGGATTCCCCCAGTCAAGTACCAGACCCTTCGGCTCTGCTATTATTAAGGGGAACCCCCAACCAAAATGAAAAAGAAAATTGCGTGGGGGTCCCCCCCAAATTCCATACCAGGCCCTTCAGGTCTGGTGTGGATATTAAGGGGAACCCCACGCCAAAATGTAAAAGAAATGGCGTGGGGTGCCCCCAAAAATCCATACCAGACCCTTATCTGATCACACAACCTGGCAGGCTGCAGGAAAGGAGGGGGGATGAGAGAGTGCCCCCCTTAACCGTACCAGGCCACATGCCCTCAACATGGGGAGGGTGCTTTGGGGTGCTCCCCAAATCACCTTGTCCCCATGTTGATGGGGACAAGGGCATCATCCCCACAACCCATGCCCGGTTGTGGGGGTCTGCGGGTGGGGGGCCCCCTCTGACGCTACGGGAAAGCCATAGGGATGTCCATGTGCACCGTTCTGCCTCCATGAGAGGCACCCATCATAATGATCGGCCTCCCAGGTGACAGTTCTTTTATAACTGAGGGCGGGGCCATGCGATAATGTCGCTGGGCGACCCCGCCCTCAGTTATAAAAGAACTGTCACCTGGGAGGCCGATCATTATGATGGGTGCCTCTCATGGAGGCAGAACGGTGGCGGCGTGCGGCTTTTTTCAGTCCGTAGGTTCAGGAGGTTTGCTCTCTCACCCCCCCTCTTTTCCTTTGGCCTGCCAGGTTGCATGCTCAGATAAGGGTCTGGTATGGATTTTTGGGGGGACCCCATGGCATTTTTTTTAATTTTGACATGGGGTTCCCCTTAAAATCCATACCAGATCTGAAGGGTCACGCCACATCACCACGTCATTTTTTTTTTTTTTGGCGTGGGGTTCCCCTTAATATCCACACCAGACCTGAAGTGCCTGGTATGGAATTTGGGGGGACCCTCAAGCAATTATTTTTTTTAATTTAGGTTCACGGTTCCCCTTAATATTCATAACAAATTTTTTTTGCATTGATACATGTCCCCTGGGCAGGGTCCAGGTTCCCAAACACTTGCCATGTTTGTTGTAATTGCCATTTATTCTTCGTGACTTGCAAGAAAATATGATGAAATTGGTTAAAAGATATTATGCAACTTCCTTTACATTTATTGGCATCTACAGTTAATAGCATGAGGGCCTTTCTGATTTTATATATATACTCGGACAAGTTCCTTTAGTGCTTGAGGCAAAAAGGCCAAGGTGCACCCCCCTCCAGGAGTTGTACACTACTTTAGCAGTATAGGTTACACACCAAAGGTGGCCACCCATTCTGCCTACCCTTTGGTCTAGTTCTGCTGATATACTTAGTGTAATGCTAGCCAGTCAACCATGGTAGGAAGGGGACTGCCCAAACGAGTCTGAAATTATAGAACCTGCTCTAATGCATAATGTTTGGAAGCCCTTGTGGTAAATATTTTTGTTTAATAGAAGCTCAATTTTGCCACGTCATTTCTCCACCATTGTACCCATAACTCTGCTAGCCAAATTTTAACAAGCGAAAGACATTTTTGGTAGAGCTGCACGATTCTGGCTAAAATGAGAATCACAATTTTTTTGCTTAGAAGATAGATCACGATTATCTCACGATTCTCACGGTGTAACATCATCTTTCACATTAAAACCCAAAAAATTGGGCTAACTTTACTGTTTCGCTTTTTTTTTATTCATTGAAGTGTATTTTTTCCCAAAAAATTGCGTTTGAAAGACCTCTGGGCAAATACAGTGTGACATAAAATATTGCAGCAATTGACATTTTATTCCCTAGGGTCTCTGCAAAAATAAATATAATGTTTGGGGGTTCCAAGTAATTTTTTAGCAAAAAATATTGATTTTAACTGAAGAAACAAGTGTCAGAAAAAGATTTAGACTTTAAGTGGTTAAACTTTCTGCATTTACACACTGTTGAAAACTTGGCAGACTGCCTGGATTTTTTTTCATTACACAAAAGTTTATCCCTTTAATTTAAGAATGGATAGTTAGTTACAATATTTCATGTTAAAAAATTGGCAGACTGCCTGCATATTTTCTTTTGACAATTTTCTTGGTACAATTTTTGTTTGTTTATGTTACCCAGTTACTACTTCTTCCATTCTGCTTGCCACCAAACTTTTCTGACCTCGTTCAGAAAGGCCCCCCCCCCCCACAGCCGTATCCTGGCCTAGGCTGACAAGGCCCAGACCTAGGGCAGCACTTTGCAGGGAGGCAGCACGGAAAGAGTCCCCATCAGCTTGCGCTACACTGTTAGTGTAGCACCAGTCTTATGGGGCAGACTGAGCTGAGAGGAAAATTAGTCTAGTGCCCCCATAAAGCGACCACACTGCTTCCAGTATGGGGAGGGGGCACCGCTTCTAATTTTGACTTTCCTATCATCCTGGACCACAAACCTTCCTCACTGTGCTATGTTTTCTGCTGCACCATTGATATGGTTATATCTTCTTAGTCCTCTCAAAAAAATTATCAGAAATTTGTGCTTAAGGTAGAACTATGGACCCTTGCTGTTCATTGTGGTTATTTCCTCCTTCCCCTAGGAAACCAGAAATAACAGTTTGGGAAGCCAGCATTTGACACTCACAGGAACAGGACAAATAAGTATTAATGCCTGTTTTGCCAGGATGCATTTGTTTCAAGACAGATACACTTAGCCCTTGTACACATGGTCGGACATTCAGACGGAAAATGTCCGATCGGACCGTGTTGTCGGATAATCTGACTGTGTGTGGGCTCCATCGGACTGTTTCCGTCGGAATATCCGACGGACAAAGTTGTAGAGCTGGGCTATAAAACTTTCCGACAACATGATCCGATCGGACTTTGTCCGATTGTGTGTAGAGAATTCCGATCGGACAAAGTGCCATGCATGCTCAGATCAAATTCCTTGACCAAAGCTATTGGCTACTAGCCTGAACGTAGTCCAGTCTTAACGAAATAACTTCGTCATGTTACGTATGATCGGATTTTCCGACAACTTTGTCTGACCGTGTGTATGCAAAACAAGTTTCTGATGGATTTTGTTGTCAGAATGTCCGACCATGTGTACAAGGGCTTAAACATATTTTGTTTTGTCACAGGCATGTTTAAATTGTGATATTTTCCCCCACACCTGCTAGTGGTAGATTCCAAGTGTTTATTTCACTTTCTGCTAAATTCTATTTTCTAATATGGCTTCAGATTTACAAAAATTCCAATATATAAATAGTTATATATGAAAGAAAAACAACAATCTTGTTAGAGTGGTGATTCATTTATTTCTGTTGGAATTGGCCAAAGACGCTGCAGTGAGGGTAACTCAAAGTCATCACTGTGAACAATTTGTTGAGCAGAATCAATTATTCTAAGCCTGCAGCTTAATTCAACTTTCTGCTTCCAAAGATCCTTTTTTTGTCAGTTTGCAGAACAAGATCACCTTTGCTACTGCCACAGTGCCGCTGTCACCTGCTTAAGGGTAATTACCTGTGAAAATATACAAGTGATGTTATTTTAAATGCCTCTTACACTCAAAGCTGTTGAGAAAAAAAAATGATATATGCAAAATATACAATCCATTTTATCAATGTGAATAAGGTATAATGCAATCCTATTAGCCAATAACTGTAAGAAATGGTTATTTGGTTGGCTTATCTAGAAGTTTAGTATCATGAAGAATTATTGTGACAGTAACAATGTAACTGCAGTTCAGGTTTTGTTAAACATGATATAATGTACATATTTACTTGTACATAAGAGCCTTAGAGGGGAGACTTCGGGGGAACCTGGTGGCATGGAAGGATTTGATAAGTAAAGTTCCCTTTTCATGGAACCCTAGGTAAAAATGAGTGTTTAAAGTTTACATTGTCGGGAAGCCCTACTGCAAGTGTGTTTTATTTTTTCCCCTAGAATTCAGCTTTAAAATAACTCTTTCAGTTTTAGCAACTTTCCTTTTTTGTCCAAATATAAAGTAACTTACAACATTCACAACTTTCATCAAACACAAGGCCAGTAGAGCAGTATTGTTTGTATGTAATTCCATTTGCACAGTTCCAGAAAGCATTCTTGTCACCAGCTACAGGATAAAGACCACTGGCTTTTCCAGCACAGAATTCTTTCTGAGTCTTGGCTGGAGGAGTGGGAGCATAGTTGCCTGAAATTATAAAATAAAGGTTATCATATCATATACAAATGAAGTCTTCTACTTAATGGTTTATTATGTGCATCAACTTCTTTTGTTTAAAAAAAATTAAATAACAGAATTGGGTGAGTATAAAGGAGCTTCTTAAGGTATTTAATTATTATGGGTTTTCAGTCTTGAAATGAACAAGCAACAAAAGCACTCTCATTAAGATTTGATTTTAAGAGTAAAACTCTTGTATCAGCAGTCTTTCAATGTATGCATGCATTCACACCTTATACTTATACTGGCATTTTTTGTGTTTTTGAGCATTTTTGCTAGCATATGCATGCATTTTATAAGTGTTTTTCAATTGTTTTTGCACATCTATACAAGCTCCTCGATAAGTCGAGAGGCAGATGAGAACAGTTGTTCAGGCATAAAAATACATGCAAAAATAAATTCTTGTGTGACACACTTACAGGTGCTTCCATTGTAATCTATGAGGCCAAAGACAAACACTACAGCTCCAATAAAAAGCTCATGTACCTTTCTTTGAGCAACTTAGGGTGGCACAGTGGTTACATAGTTAGTAAGGTTGAATAAAGACACCAGTCCATCCAGTTCAACCTGAGAGAGTGTCTACAGCTGTCCCTATCCCTGTACATTGCACACTCACATCAGTCCCTACCCTCAAGGATCTAGGGCCAATTTTGGACAGAAGCCAATTAACCTACCTGCATGTCTTTGGAGTGTGGGAGGAAACTGGGGTACCCAGAGGAAACCCATGCAGGCACAGGGAGAACATGCAAACACCAGGCAGGTAGTGTCGTGGTTTGGATTTGAACCAGCGACCCTCCTTACTGCTAGGCGAGAGTGCTAACCACTACACCACTGTGCCGCCCAATGGTGTAGTGGGTAGCACTCTCACCTAGCAGTAAAAAGCGTCACTGGTTAAAATCCCAACCACGGCGCTACCTGTTTGGAGTTTCCATGTCCTCCCTGTGTCTGTGTGGGTTTCCTCTGGGTACTCTGGTTTCCTCCCACACTCCAAAGACATGCAGGTAGGTTAATTGGCTTCTGTCCAAAACTGGCCCTAGTATATGAATGGGGATCTTTGATTGTGGGCTCCTTGAGGGTAGGGATCAATGTGAGTGTTCAATGTACAGGGATAGGGACAATTGTAGACACTCACTCAGGTTGAACTGGATGGACTGGTGTCTTTATTCAACCTTACTAACTATGTAACTATGTGACTTATGCCCCGTACACACAATCGGATTTTCCATTGGAAAAAAATCGGATGTTTTTTTCCGACGGAATTACGCTTGGCTTGCATACACACGGTCACACAAAAGTTGTACAACACTACGACGAGCTGAGAAAATTAAGTTCAATGTTTCCGAGCATGCGTCTGTTTTGCACGTTGGAATTTGTACAGACGATCGGAATTTTCTATCAGAACTTTTTCCGACCAAAAAATTGAGAACCTGCTCTCAATCTTTCTCAATTCCGCAAGCAAAAGTCCGATGCAGCATACACACAATAGCATTTTCTGACCAAAATCTCTCATCAGACTTTTACTGGCGGATTTTCCGATCGTGTGTACGGGGCATAAGAGTAGAGGAGTGAACAGCTTGTATTGTATTGCTCAGGTGTGAACAGGGGCTAAAAGTAATCAGGCTATCAAACTTTTTGCCAAAGGTGGTGCTAGACAAATGTAGAAAATATTTTAAACATAATTTAGTCTCCTTTCCTAAAATACATGTCATCACTGGCAACAGATCCATCATCAGCATTAAAAAGTGTTTGATCCTAAGAATGAATTAGTCTGTCAGCGATGCGTTCATAAAGGATTCTTTTCCCCCCATTGCAAGCATACACCTCTAGCAGCCCCATTGATTCTAAAGCCTGAACATTTTTTACCTTAATACATTCTCTGCATTAAGGTAAAAAACGTCCCAGTATTTGTATCGCTCCCTCACTCCCCTTTGTACTTACCTGGGTCTTAACTCGATCCAGCTGTGTGCCCATCTGCAGTGGCTCTGTTCTCTCTCTCTGCTCACAAAGGCAGCAGCAGCAGCCATTGGCTGCTGCTGTCAATCAAATTCAGAGCAGGTAAATGTAACATGTTTGTTATTTTAATAAAACAATTACCTTTACAAATGCTTTAATGTTTTATACCATAATATTTCAGCTACTTACAGCAATCACAGCTCACATCAAATACAAGGCCAGTAGAGCAGTATTCTTTGTAAGTAATTCCATTTGCACAGTTCCAGAAAGCATTATTTTCACCAGCTACAGGGTATAGGCCACTGGCTTTCCCAGCACAGAATTCTTTTGTTTTTGTGGGAGGTGGTGGATAGTTGCCTAAAAAAGCAAAATGCACATAACGTTTATAGATATGTAAACTTTTTCAAATCTGCTCCACCAGAAGCAGTCTTTTTTAAACAGTCTTTCTTATCTGAGCTTTTAACAGGGTTATAAAAGAGCACAGTTACAAAGCATCATCAGCACAAGCCTTTAAGCCTTGGGAGTTAGGCTGACAATGAATATTAGACTAAAATACAGCATTTTTTTATGCATAAGCACCACAGCTCAGCATCTTAAGCTGCGTACACATGGGCGGACTGTCTGGCCTACTTAGTCCGCCGAAACACATTTCAGCGGACAGTCCGCTCATGTGTAGGCTTCAGCTGACTTTTTCAGCGTGCAGTCTGGCGGACTAAGTATTTCGGAATTTCCGTAATACTGTCCGTCGGACTCGCATTTCGGCGGACAATCCGCCCGTGTGTGTGCCAATCCGCCGTACTTTTGAAATGAGCGGACTTTTCCCGCCCGGAGAAAAGTCCGCTCATTTCGAGCGGGTATCCAGGTAGGTGGGGCCCGCGAAGGAGACGTCGCTGACCCCGCCACCTGGTATGGACTTAAAGGGGAACCCCAACGCCGAAAAAAATCGGCGTGGGGGTCCCCCCAAGTCCACAACAGACCCTTGTCCGAGCACGCTACCCGGCCGGCCAGGAAAGGGGGGCGAGCGAGCGCCCCCCCTCCTGAGCCGTACCGTGCCCTCAACATGGGGGGGTGCCTTGGGGAAGGGGGGCCGCGCGGCCCCCCCACCCCAAAGCACCTTGTCCCCATGTTGATGAGGACAAGGGCCTCTTCCCAACAACCCTGCCCGTTGGTTGTCGGGGTCTGCGGGCGGGGGGCTTATCGGAATCCGGGAGCCCCCTTTAATAAGGGGGCCCCCGGATACTGGCCCCCCACCCTATGTGAATGAGTATGGGGTACAATGTACCCCTACCCATTCACCTGTAAAATAAAAGTACAAAAAAAACACAACACACGAGATAAAATACTTTATTGCACAGCTCCGGGGGTCTTCCGTCTTCGGGGGTCTTCTCGCCGGACTCCTCCGCTATCTTCTTGTAGCTCTTTTGCTAGCGGAGGAGTCCGGCTTTCTTCCTCGCCGCCGGCCTCTTCTCCCAACTTCGGGGGTCTTGTCCCCCTCTTCGGTTCTTCTGCCGGGCCACTGCGCCTTCTTATAGCTCTTTTACAGGCGGTGGCCCGGTCTTCTGTCGCCGCCGTCGCCGCCGCCTTCCGTTCTTCTTCTTCTTCTTCTTCTCCAGGAGATGTTGCCTCGACGCTCTCTCCGGCCGGAATGCCAGGGACGCGCTGCGCGGCCACTTATATAGGGACAATGGGGCGGTGTCACATGGCTTTATGTCACATGGGTTGGTGTCACATGGTGACCCCGCCCCCTTACGATGTCATAGTCCCCATGTGACATCAACCCATGTGATCAACCCATGTGACATAAAGCCATGTGACACCGCCCCATTGTCCCTATATAAGTGGCCGCGCAGTGCGTCCCTGGCATTCCGGCCGGAGAGAGCCTCGAGGCAACATCTCCTGGAGGAGAAGAAGAAGAAGAACGGAAGGCGGCAGCGACGGCGGCGACAGAAGACCGGGCCACCGCCTGTAAAAGAGCTATAAGAAGGCGCGGTGGCACCCCCCCATGTTGAGGGCACGCGGCCTGGTACGGCTCAGGAGGGGGGCGCTCGCTCGCCCCCCTTTCCTGGCCGGCCGGGTAGCGTGCTCGGACAAGGGTCTGTTGTGGACTTGGGGGGGACCCCCACGCCGATTTTTTTCGGCGTTGGGGTTCCCCTTTAAGTCCATACCAGGCGGCGGGGCCAGCGACGTCTCCTTCGCGGGCCCCGCCTACCTGGAGACGCGCTTTCCTCCGCGGGTGTGGGCGAGTCCGTTCATTTCAAAAGTAGGGCGGATAGTATGGCGGACTTAGTACGCCGTATTATTCCGCTCAAAAAGTGGTGTGTGTGGTCAAGTCCGTTCATTCGAAAGTATGATGGACTGTCCGTCGGATTGTCTGACGGACTAAGTTGCCCAGACAGTCCGCCCCGTGTGTACGCGGCTTTGGACTTCCAGTTATAGCATCTTGAGCCAACTGGTCAGGGAGGCCAATAATAACCAAGATTCACTGCTAACTGACATTTGCAAGATTTTTTTCTGTGTAAAGCCTCATACACACGGTCGGACTTGTACAAACTTTTCCGTGGACTTTTGTACAAAGGGCGTGGTCCACAAGTTTGTATTGCATACACACGGTCGGACTTTTTGACAACAAACACGAACGTGGTGACGTCACAACGTACGGACGCCACATCAAAAGAGGACGTTCAATGACTCCAGCGCCACCTTTGGTCAACTTCTGTATTGTAGTCTGATCGTTTGCATAAGTTCTGAGCATGCGTGTTTGTACCTTGTACAAAAGTCCGATGCTTTTGCGTACACACGGTCGGACTTTGCTCCATCGGACTTTTGTTGCCAGAAAGTTTGTCCGTTCGCACAGCCAACAAAAGTCCGATGAAAACAGAAAAAGTTTGTCCGATGGAGCGTACACACAGTCGGATGTTGCTCCAAAACAGCTAATTTGCATGTTTGTTGTCAAAAAGTCCGACCGTGTGTACGGGCCTTTAGAGTTTTGTAAAATTTTCCACACAATGTCATCAATTTCTGTTAATTTAACTGACTGATGTTTAGTTATCGCGTTGTGGGAACAAGCATTCCTGCTTGCAGTTCTGAAAGTGCAAGTCTGGGTGTCACGTATAGGGCAGTCTATTCACTTCCTTTTTGGGCGATAAGCTTAGCGTAATTTTGGAAAGCAAGTTTTGCCGCAATTGCCAAGCAATTGCAGCAGAACTGCATCGCTTTTGGGGTGCCATTACTGTTAATGATGCCATTACTCCAAACATTGTGCGTTTTTCTGCAATTTGGAATCGCTGGCAGAATTACTGCAATTCTTCCCGTGATTCCAACTCACCTAATGTGAACAGGGCCTAAAACTTGTGTACATAGTGTGTGTCCCTTTAAGAGCTATCTGGTCTCTGCCTTCTCTTCTGCCAATGCATTCGAGGAAACATAGGATGGCCTCTCATAGTGTAGTAAACCATATACTAAACATTAACTGTATTAATATTGCATTTACAACTAAAAAATATTTAAATACACCTTTAAAATCTCAATCTGCAGCCGCAATCCAAATCCTGCGGCATCAGGATCACCGGCTCCTCCCACGTGTTACATCACACCCACGTGACTTCAGTAGAGAAAGGAGCGGGTGTAAATTATTCTATATATAGATTATAAGACTGTGGGCATAATCGGCAATTTTTCTAGCTGATTGAAATGTTGGCAGCATCAATGGCCACAGAGTGGAGGAAGATTTGGCTTGAAGATAGAAAACACGTAATGAAACCATACACATGGTATTGGGACTATATTAGGTATCGTCACAAGAGCTGAAGTGTTGCTTTATGTTTAAAGTATTAAGTGTTCCATCAGGTATATTGTTTTTTCACAGGCTACTTTGTCTTTATGATACTGTATATGTATATACAGTATGTATTAAGATTGCAATTGCATAGCAACTTTATTTATATGTATACACAGAGGGAGCGATGCAAATTTGTTTAGAAGAAAAAAAAAATAATATAATACATCTGTATTCTCCCTCTCATATGTGTCCAACTTTCCATGTTCATCATTTATAGGGCTTATTTGTTTCATCCTAACCTTTTTACTATTGCTATATTTGAAGATTTTTTTTTCTATTGTTTGTGCTACTTGCTGTAGCAATACGCATTTCATATTCTATTTTAGGTGCCCTGAACGTGGTGACGTCACAACGTACGGACGCCACATCAAAAGAGGACGTTCAATGACTCCAGCGCCACCTTTGGTCAACTTCTGTATTGTAGTCTGATCGTTTGCATAAGTTCTGAGCATGCGTGTTTGTACCTTGTACAAAAGTCCGATGCTTTTGCGTACACACGGTCGGACTTTGCTCCATCGGACTTTTGTTGCCAGAAAGTTTGTCCGTTCGCACAGCCAACAAAAGTCCGATGAAAACAGAAAAAGTTTGTCCGATGGAGCGTACACACAGTCGGATGTTGCTCCAAAACAGCTAATTTGCATGTTTGTTGTCAAAAAGTCCGACCGTGTGTACGGGCCTTTAGAGTTTTGTAAAATTTTCCACACAATGTCATCAATTTCTGTTAATTTAACTGACTGATGTTTAGTTATCGCGTTGTGGGAACAAGCATTCCTGCTTGCAGTTCTGAAAGTGCAAGTCTGGGTGTCACGTATAGGGCAGTCTATTCACTTCCTTTTTGGGCGATAAGCTTAGCGTAATTTTGGAAAGCAAGTTTTGCCGCAATTGCCAAGCAATTGCAGCAGAACTGCATCGCTTTTGGGGTGCCATTACTGTTAATGATGCCATTACTCCAAACATTGTGCGTTTTTCTGCAATTTGGAATCGCTGGCAGAATTACTGCAATTCTTCCCGTGATTCCAACTCACCTAATGTGAACAGGGCCTAAAACTTGTGTACATAGTGTGTGTCCCTTTAAGAGCTATCTGGTCTCTGCCTTCTCTTCTGCCAATGCATTCGAGGAAACATAGGATGGCCTCTCATAGTGTAGTAAACCATATACTAAACATTAACTGTATTAATATTGCATTTACAACTAAAAAATATTTAAATACACCTTTAAAATCTCAATCTGCAGCCGCAATCCAAATCCTGCGGCATCAGGATCACCGGCTCCTCCCACGTGTTACATCACACCCACGTGACTTCAGTAGAGAAAGGAGCGGGTGTAAATTATTCTATATATAGATTATAAGACTGTGGGCATAATCGGCAATTTTTCTAGCTGATTGAAATGTTGGCAGCATCAATGGCCACAGAGTGGAGGAAGATTTGGCTTGAAGATAGAAAACACGTAATGAAACCATACACATGGTATTGGGACTATATTAGGTATCGTCACAAGAGCTGAAGTGTTGCTTTATGTTTAAAGTATTAAGTGTTCCATCAGGTATATTGTTTTTTCACAGGCTACTTTGTCTTTATGATACTGTATATGTATATACAGTATGTATTAAGATTGCAATTGCATAGCAACTTTATTTATATGTATACACAGAGGGAGCGATGCAAATTTGTTTAGAAGAAAAAAAAAATAATATAATACATCTGTATTCTCCCTCTCATATGTGTCCAACTTTCCATGTTCATCATTTATAGGGCTTATTTGTTTCATCCTAACCTTTTTACTATTGCTATATTTGAAGATTTTTTTTTCTATTGTTTGTGCTACTTGCTGTAGCAATACGCATTTCATATTCTATTTTAGGTGCCCTGATTGTACAGGTTGTTAGGGACTGGATCACCTGCTGATGACAGTTCGATTGTCCATCAGCAGGACCCTAGCAATTAGTCTCCACCTGATGCTGGCTGTTGGGAGGGTATTGAGCCCCTCCTCTAGTTTTCCATGGGGCCTCAGTGATTTGTTCTGTGTCCCTTAACCTGAATGCTCTTGCAGCTTTGCATTTGATGATTCTGTTTTGTACTTGTGCTCTGTTTCCTGTTATCCGGATAGCCTTGTACCTTCCAACCTGACCTAGCTGCCTTGAACCTATAATGTTCCTACCACTTGTATCTATTACCCAGATTCAGCTGCCTCAACTCGCTCTCCTTGTACCTGATCCTGTTTCTGGCCCCCATCCTGACCCATCTCACCTGCTGTCTCCTACACTTTACACCTGACCCAGCCTTACCTGAGCTCTCCAACTGATTGCATATAATTTAGTTAGCTATATGTTGGCAGAGATGAATGCTGTCACTTATGCCTAATTAAATATTCGTCTTTTTGCTAGTATCATGGTCAAATTTTTTTTTTTCATTTGTAATTATCAGGGTTTTTTTTCACCACCTTTGACTCAGGTCCTCTGCTCTGTGTTTACAAGTGACATTTTGTCTCACAATGACACCCTCAGATCTCATCTCCTGAATGGCTCACTACTTGAATGGGCATGGCCAAAGATTTCAAAAGATTTCAAATGACAGCCACTAGATACCACTACAAACTCCCAAACCTCAGTGGTTAACAAGATGGCGTCTATGCAACAGAAGGCGTTTTGTGTTCTTCAATCTAGCAAGACTGGGTCCATAATAATGATGCAGCGATTGTTTTGGCAGCATTTCAGGATTGAAACACCAGTGGCCAAGAACATTCGTCATTGGTATAAACAATTCGAAGAATTGGGGTGCTTGTGTAAGGAAAAAAGTCCAGGGGGGCTACACACTCAAGAGGAAAATGTGCAATGAATTCCAGAGTGCTAGTCGAGCCCTTGCGATCCCTCATACGACTGCTCAGCACGTGTTAAGAAGGCATTTGCTTCTGAGGCCATACTGATTAGAACTGGTGCAAGCTCTTTGTGTAAGTGATGGAAGAAAATGCTTAGATTTCTGTCATATGGGCTTAGATGACATGGAGGACGACAGATTCTTAACCCGGTTGATTTTTAGTGATGAAGCAACATTTCATCGAAGTGGTAACGTTTCGTGTCACAATGTTCACATATAGGGTCTCGAGAAGCCACATGAACTTATACAGAATGAGCAACTTTCACCAAAAATAATGTGTTTTGTGTGGTTTCATTTATAAAGATTTATGGTCCACTCTTTTGTTAGGGAAACACTGACTGGCTTGTCCCACAATTTAATGAAGACTCTGAAAAGATTAAATTTTTCAGCAAGATGGCGCATTAGCACAATCAAGTTTGTCGGTTTCTAAATGAAAATTTTTCTTAACATTGGATAGGTCGCATGGGACACCAAGACTTGGCACTACACTCCTGGCCCCCAAAATTTCAAGACATTAAACCCTGTGATTTTTATCTTGTGGGGATACGTAAAATGTGTTTATGTTCTACTATTACCCACTGACCCGCATTTTCATTATTAAATATAACTATTTGGAGTTAGGTTTTTCTTGTTGAAATGCACTGTATTTACTAAATTTTTCACCACAATTTCTTTTCTTTTTTTTTTCTGCAACATTCCAGCATAAGGGGCCTCAATAAAAAGTGGGCCTTTCTTTTTTAGTTTAGGGTCAGCTTTAACATGTTAATGTAATTTAAAAAGGTATTTTGAATTTAGAATTTTCCCCAAAAATAATTTTAGGATAAGTGTACCTTTAAACAAAGTGCACTTATCCTTTCTCACACCACTACCACTGAGCTAAACTACACCATTGTTATCAGTTATAATCTTGTCTCACAATGGCACCCTCAGCCTCGGGTGTATGTGTATATCCTTTACACAATGCTGCTCTGCAGTCTCTGCATATGTGCATTAACATCCCATAGATTTCCATGAGACATGGCTACATAGAAATGGGAAGCTGTGTGCAGGCAAAGCCAGTGTATGTAATCTTCGTGAGGATGTAAACAAAAGCATTCTTGTAGAAAAATGCATCTGGGGTAGTTTAGTTCAGTGGAGAGAGGGCTGGCAAAAAAAAATAAGGGCATTTTGTTTGTCACTATAAAGTAGAATACACATTATATTCAAAGAGATTAATGACAAAAACATGATTACTCACAGCAGTGGCAGCTGAGCTCAAAAACTAGACCAGCAGGGCAATTTTGACGATAGGTAATGCCGTTGTCACAATGCCAGAAAGCATTCTTGTCTCCTTTGACAGGATAAAAGCCACTAACTTTGTCAAAACAAAATCCAGAGCTTCCTCTAGATGTAGTGTGTTTGGGATGCTCCTTTGGTTCATTGCCCATAGGGTGATCTTTTTGTTCACTGCTCTTTTGTTTTTCCTTAGGTTCACTGCTCTTGGAATGCTCTTTAGGCTTATTGTCTTTTGGATGTTCCTTAGGTTCATTGTCTTTGGGTTGTTCCTTAGGTTTACTACTTATAGGTTTCTCTTTTGGTTCACTGCTTTTTGGTTGTTCTTTAGGTTCATTGTTTTTGGGATGCTGAATAGGCTCAGTGCCATTGGGTTGCTGAATAGGCTCACTCACTTTAGGATGCTGAATTGGTTCACTGTCCTTAGGGTGCTCTGTAGGTTCACTGCTTTTTGAATGTCCCTTGGGTTCATTTGTCTTAGGGTTCTTTTTAGGCTCTGTATTCTTCGGATGTTCACTGCCTTTGGGATGCTGCTCACTGCCTTTGGGATGCTGAATAGGCATATGATGTTCCTTGGGTTCACTATCACTGCCCTTGGGATGCTGAATAGGCTCACTCCCTTTGGGATGCTGAGTAGGCTTACTACCTTTAGAATGCTGAATAGGCTCAGTGCCCTTGGGATGCTGAATAGGCTCAGTGCCCTTGGGATGCTGAGTAGGCTCACTGGGATGTTGAATAGGCTCACTGCTTTTTGGATGTTCTTTGGGTTCATTACTCTTAGGGTGCTCTTTAGGCTCTGTGCTCTTAGGCTGTTCCTTGGGTTCACTATCACTGCCCTTGGGATGCTGAATAGGTTCATTGCCCTTGGGATGTTGAATAGGCTCAGTGCCCTTGGGATGCTGAGTAGGCTCACTACCTTTAGGATGCTGAATAGGCTCACTGCCCTTGGGATGTTGAATAGGTTCATTGCCCTTGGGATGTCGAATAGGCTCAGTGCCCTTAGGATGCTGAATAGGCTCACTGCCTTTGGGATGCTGAGTAGGCTCACTACCTTTAGGATGCTGAATAGGCTCACTGCCCTTGGGATGTTGAATAGGCTCAGTGCCCTTGGGATTTTGAGTAGGTTCACTGCCCTTGGGATGTTGAATAGGCTCAGTGCCCTTGGGATGATGAGTAGGCTCACTACCTTTGGGATGCTGAATAGGCTCACTACCCTTGGGATGTTGAATAGGCTCACTGCCCTTGGGATGCTCTTTAGGTTCAGTGGTTTTTGGATGTTCTTTGGGTTCATTGCTCTTAGGATGCTCTTTAGGCTCTGTGCTCTTAGGATGTTCCTTGGGTTCACTACCCTTGGGATGCTGAATAGGCTCAGTGCCCTTGGGATGCTGAATAGGCTCAGTGCCCTTGGGATGCTGAATAGGCTCACTACCTTTGGGGTGCTGAATAGGCTCAGTGCCCTTAGGATGTTGAATAGGTTCAGTGCCCTTGGGATGCTGAATAGGCTCAGTGTCCTTGGGGTGCTGAATAGGCTCAGTGCCCTTGGGATGCTGAATAGGCTCACTACCTTTGGGATGCTGAATAGGCTCACTGCCCTTGGGATGTTGAATAGGCTCACTGCCCTTGGGGTGCTCTTTAGGTTCAGTGGTTTTTGGATGTTCATTGGGTTCATTGCTCTTAGGATGCTCTTTAGGTTCAGTGGTTTTTGGATGTTCTTTGGGTTCATTGCTCTTAGGATGCTCTTTAGGCTCTGTGCTCTTAGGATGTTCCTTGGGTTCACTACTCTTGGGATGTTGAATAGGTTCAGTGCCCTTGGGATGCTGAATAGGCTCAGTGCCCTTGGGATGCTGAATAGGCTCAGTGCCCTTGGGATGCTGAATAGGCTCACTGCCCTTGGGATGCTGAATAGGCTCAGTGCCCTTAGGATGCTGAATAGGCTCAGTGCCCTTGGGATGCTGAATAGGCTCAGTGTCCTTGGGATGCTGAATAGGCTCAGTGCCCTTGGGATGCTGAGTAGGCTCACTACCTTTGGGGTGCTGAATAGGCTCACTGCCCTTGGGATGTTTAATAGGCTCACTGCCCTTGGGATGCTCTTTAGGTTCAGTGGTTTTTGGTTGTTCTTTGGGTTCATTGCTCTTATGATGCTCTTTAGGCTCCGTGCTCTTAGGCTGTTCCTTGGGTTCACTACTCTTGGGATGTTGAATAGGTTCAGTGCCCTTGGGATGCTGAATAGGCTCAGTGTCCTTGGGGTGCTGAATAGGCTCAGTGCCCTTGGGATGCTGAATAGGCTCACTACCTTTGGGATGCTGAATAGGCTCACTGCCCTTGGGATGTTGAATAGGCTCACTGCCCTTGGGGTGCTCTTTAGGTTCAGTGGTTTTTGGATGTTCATTGGGTTCATTGCTCTTAGGATGCTCTTTAGGCTCTGTGCTCTTAGGATGTTCCTTGGGTTCACTACTCTTGGGATGTTGAATAGGTTCAGTACCCTTGGGATGCTGACTAGGCTCTGTGCCCTTGGGATGCTGAATAGGCTCAGTGCCCTTGGGATGCTGAATAGGCTCAGTGCCCTTGGGATGCTGAATAGGCTCAGTGTCCTTGGGATGCTGAATAGGCTCACTGCTTTTTGGATGTTTTTTGGGTTCATTGCTCTTAGGGTGCTCTTTAGGCTCTGTGCTCTTAGTATGTTCCTTAGGTTCATTATCACTGCCCTTGGGATGCTGAATAGGTTCATTGCCCTTGGGATGTTGAATAGGCTCAGTGCCCTTGGGATGCTGAATAGGTTCACTGCCTTTGGGATGCTGAGTTGGCTCGCTACCTTTAGGATGCTGAATAGGCTCACTGCCCTTGGGATGTTGAATAGGCTCAGTGCCCTTGGGATGTTGAATAGGCTCAGTGCCCTTGGGATGCTGAGTTGGCTCACTGCCCTTGGGATGTTGAATAGGCTCAGTGCCCTGGGGATGCTGAGTTGACTCATTGCCCTTGGGATGTTGAATAGGCTCAGTGCCCTTGGGATGCTGAATAGGCTCATTTCCCTTGGGATGTTGAATAGGCTCCGTGCCCTTGGGATGCTGAGTAGGCTCACTGCCCTTGGGATGTTGAATAGGCTCAGTGCCCTTGGGATGCTGAGTAGGCTCACTACTTTTGGGATGCTGAATAGGCTCTCTGCCCTTGGGATGTTGAATAGGCTCACTGCCCTTGGGATGCTCTTTAGGTTCGATGATTTTTGGATGTTCTTTGTGTTCATTGCTCTTAGGATGCTCTTTAGGCTCTGTGCTCTTAGGATGTTCCTTGGGTTCACTACTCTTGGGATGTTGAATAGGTTCAGTGCCCTTGGGATGCTGAACAGGCTCAGTGCCCTTGGGATGCTGAATAGGCTCACTGCTCTTGGGATGCTGAATAGGCTGAGTGCCCTTGGGATGCTGAACAGGCTCACTACCTTTGGGATGCTGAATAGGCTCACTGCCCTTGGGATGCTCTTTAGGTTCAGTGGTTTTTGGATGTTCATTGGGTTCATTGCTCTTAGGGTGCTCTTTAGGCTCTGTGATCTTAGGATGTTCCTTGGGTTCACTACTCTTGGGATGTTGAATAGGTTCAGTGCCCTTGGGATGCTGAATAGGCTCAGTGCCCTTGGGATGCTGAATAGGCTCACTGCTTTTTGGGTGTTCTTTGGGTTCATTGCCCTTAGGGTGCTCTTTAGGCTCTGTGTTCTTAGTATGTTCCTTGGGTTCATTATCACTGCCCTTGGGATGTTGAATAGGCTCAGTGCCCTTGGGATGCTGAATAGGCTCACTACCTTTAGGATGCTCTTTAGGTTCAGTGGTTTTTGGATGTTCTTTGGGTTCATTGCTCTTAGGATGCTCTTTAGGCTCTGTGCTCTTAGGATGTTCCTTGGGTTCACTACTCTTGGGATGTTGAATAGGTTCAGTACCCTTGGGATGCTGCCTAGGCTCAGTGCCCTTGGGATGCTGAATAGGCTCAGTGCCCTTGGGATGCTGAATAGGCTCACCACCTCTGGGATGCTCTTTAGGTTCAGTGGTTTTTGGATGTTCTTTGGGTTCATTGCTCTTTGGATTCTCTTTAGGCTGTTCCTTGGGTTCACTATCACTGCCCTTGGGATGCTGAATAGGTTCATCGCCCTTGGGATGTTTAATAGGCTCACTGCCTTTGGGATGCTGAGTAGGCGCAGTGCCCTTGGGATGCTGAGTAGGCTCACTTCCCTTGGGATGTTGAATAGGCTCACTGCCCTTGGGATGCTCTTTAGGTTCAGTGGTTTTTGGATGTTCTTTGGGTTCATTGCTCTTGGGATGCTCTTTAGGCTCTATGCTCTTAGGATGTTCCTTGGGTTCACTACTCTTGGGATGTTGAATAGGTTCAGTGCCCTTGGGATGCTGACTAGGCTCAGTGCCCTTGGGGTGCTGAATAGGCTCAGTGCCCTTGGGGTGCTGAATAGGCTCAGTGCCCTTGGGGTGCTGAATAGGCTCAGTGCCCTTGGGATGCTCTTTAGGTTCAGTGGTTTTTGGATGTTCTTTGGGTTCATTGCTCTTAGGATGCTCTTTAGGCTCTGTACTCTTTGGATGTTCCTTGGGTTCACTACTCTTGGGATGTTGAATAGGTTCAGTGCCCTTGGGATGCCGAATAGGCTCAGTGTCCTTGGGATGCTGAATAGGCTCACTGTTCTTGGGATGTTGAATAGGCTCAGTGCCCTTGGGATGCTGAGTAGGCTCACTACCTTTGGGATGCTGAATAGGCTCACTGCCCTTGGGATGTTGAATAGGCTCACTGCCCTTGGGATGCTCTTTAGGTTCAGTGGTTTTTGGATGTTCTTTGGGTTCATTGCTCTTATGATGCTCTTTAGGCTCCGTGCTCTTAGGCTGTTCCTTGGGTTCACTACTCTTGGGATGTTGAATAGGTTCAGTGCCCTTGGGATGCTGAATAGGCTCAGTGTCCTTGGGGTGCTGAATAGGCTCAGTGCCCTTGGGATGCTGAATAGGCTCACTACCTTTGGGATGCTGAATAGGCTCACTGCCCTTGGGATGTTGAATAGGCTCACTGCCCTTGGGGTGCTCTTTAGGTTCAGTGGTTTTTGGATGTTCATTGGGTTCATTGCTCTTAGGATGCTCTTTAGGCTCTGTGCTCTTAGGATGTTCCTTGGGTTCACTACTCTTGGGATGTTGAATAGGTTCAGTACCCTTGGGATGCTGACTAGGCTCTGTGCCCTTGGGATGCTGAATAGGCTCAGTGCCCTTGGGATGCTGAATAGGCTCAGTGCCCTTGGGATGCTGAGTAGGCTCACCACCTTTGGGATGCTCTTTAGGTTCAGTGGTTTTTGGATGTTCTTTGGGTTCATTGCTCTTAGGATTCTCTTTAGGCTCTGTGCTCTTAGGCTGTTCCTTGGGTTCACTATCACTGCCCTTGGGATGCTGAATAGGTTCATCGCCCTTGGGATGTTTAATGGGCTCACTGCCCTTGGGATGTTGAATAGGCTCACTGCCTTTGGGATGCTGAGTAGGCTCAGTGCCCTTGGGATGCTGAATAGGCTCACTTCCCTTGGGATGTTGAATAGGCTCACTGCCCTTGGGATGTTGAATAGGCTCACTGCCCTTGGGATGCTCTTTAGGTTCAGTGGTTTTTGGATGTTCTTTGGGTTCATTGCTCTTAGGATGCTCTTTAGGCTCTATGCTCTTAGGATGTTCCTTGGGTTCACTACTCTTGGGATGTTGAATAGGTTCACTGCCTTTGGGATGCTGACTAGGCTCAGTGCCCTTGGGGTGCTGAATAGGCTCAGTGCCCTTGGGGTGCTGAATAGGCTCAGTTCCCTTGGGGTGCTGAATAGGCTTAGTGCCCTTGGGATGCTCTTTAGGTTCAGTGGTTTTTGGATGTTCTTTGGGTTCATTGTTCTTAGGATGCTCTTTAGGCTCTGTACTCTTAGGATGTTCCTTGGGTTCACTACTCTTGGGATGTTGAATAGGTTCAGTGCCCTTGGGATGCCGAATAGGCTCAGTGCCCTTGGGATGCTGAATAGGCTCACTGCTCTTTGGATGTTGAATAGGCTCAGTGCCCTTGGGATGCTGAGTAGGCTCACTACCTTTGGGATGCTGAATAGGCTCACTGCCCTTGGGATGTTGAATAGGCTCACTGCCCTTGGGTTGCACTTTAGGTTCAGTGGTTTTTGGATGTTCTTTGGGTTCATTGCTCTTAGGATGCTCTTTAGGCTCTGTGCTCTTAGGATGTTCCTTGGGTTCACTATCACTGCCCTTGGGATGCTGAATAGGTTCATTGCCCTTGGGATGTTGAATAGGCTCCCTGCCCTTGGGATGATGAATAGGCTCACTGCCTTTGGGATGCTGAGTAGGCTCACTACCTTTGGGATGCTGAATAGGTTCAGTGCCTTTGGGATGCTGACTAGGCTCAGTGCCCTTGGGGCGCTGAATAGGCTCAGTGCCCTTGGGGTGCTGAATAGGCTCAGTGCCCTTGGGATGCTGAATAGGCTCAGTGCCCTTGGGATGCTGAGTAGGCTCACTGCCTTTGGGATGCTGAATAGGCTTACTGCCCTTGGGATGTTGAATAGGCTCACTGCCCTTGGGATGCTCTTTAGGTTCAGTGGTTTTTGGATGTTCATTGGGTTCATTGCTCTTAGGATGCTCTTTAGGCTCTGTGCTCTTAGGATGTTCCTTGGGTTCACTATTCTTGGGATGTTGAATAGGCTCAGTACCCTTGGGATGCTGACTAGGCTCAGTGCCCTTGGGATGCTGAATAGGCTCAGTGCCCTTGGGATGCTGAATAGGCTCAGTGCCCTTGGGATGCTGAGTAGGCTCACCACCTTTGGGATGCTCTTTAGGTTCATTGGTTTTTGGATGTTCTTTGGGTTCATTGCTCTTAGGACTCTCTTTAGGCTCTGTGCTCTTAGGCTGTTCCTTGGGTTCACTATCACTGCCCTTGGGATGCTGAATAGGTTCATCGCCCTTGGGATGTTTAATAGGCTCACTGCCCTTGGGATGTTGAATAGGCTCACTGCCCTTGGGATGCTCGTTAGGTTCAGTGGTTTTTGGATGTTCTTTGGGTTCATTGCTCTTAGGATGCTCTTTAGGCTCTGTGCTCTTAGGATGTTCCTTGGGTTCACTACTCTTGGGATGTTGAAGAGGCTCAGTGCCCTTGGGATGTTGAATAGGCTCAGTGCCCTTTGGATGCTGAGTAGGCTCACTACCTTTGGGATGCTGAATAGGCTCACTGCCCTTGGGGTGTTGAATAGGCTCACTGTCCTTGGAATGCTCTTTAGGTTCAGTGGTTTTTGGATGTTCTTTTGGTTCGTTACTCTTAGGATTCTCTTTAGGCTCTGTGCTCTTAGAATGTTCCTTGGGTTCACTACTCTTGGGGTGTTGAATAGGTACACTGCCCTTGGGATGCTGAATAGGTTCACTGCCCTTGGGATGCTGAATAGGTTCCTTATGTTGATTGTTTTTAGTGTTATGATCAATAGGCTCACTGGTCTTAGAATGCTGTTTGGGTCCACTGCTTATAGGATTGTCTTTAGGTCCCGTGTCTTTGGGGTGTTCCTTATGCTCACTGCTTTGGGTGTGCTTGTCAGAATCATTGCTTTTAGAGTGGGTGTTGGAGTGTCCCTGGCTTTGAGTTTTTGAAGGAATTACTTTGACAGGAGAATTAGGTGATGGAGATGACCTGGAACCTGTAGAAAACATAAATTGTCATTTAACAAATGGTTAAAGATCCAACTTGCACTTAGCATATATTTTTTATTTCCCTAATTCTTTTGACGGACCCCTAATGCTGGTGTCAAGACAAATGTATTCTAACCACAGCTGTAGTGCATAACATCATATTATTAAAATCTAAAATGGTTCTGACTGTTTTAGTTACTTACAACACTGACAGCTCTGATCAAAAATCAGACCAACAGGGCAGTCTTGTTGATATGTTAGCCCTTTCCAGCAGTTCCAGAATGCATTTTTATTCCCTTGTACTGGGTAAAGACCAGTTAACCTCCCAACGCAAAATCCTTTGCCACTCACATTACCACTGCTTTTTGCTGGAGAAGAGTTGTAAACACCTACAAAAAAAATAAAATCATAACCTTTATTTTCATAGCAGTTTTTGTTTAAATGTTATATTTCTTTGACTTTAAAACAACTGCACAACAATATTCATACAGTGTAATTTACTACACATATCTATAAGCAGGTTCTGGCGGTTTCAGCTAAAAAATACATACCATATACTGTAGATCAGACAAAGCAAACTAATGCCGTGTACACACGGTCGAACTTTCCGACAGAAAAAGTCTGATGGAATCATTTCATCGGTTATTCCGATTGTGTGTGGGCTTCAGCTGACTTTTTTTTTAGAAAATTCTGATGGACCTAGAAATAGAACATGTTTTAAATCTTTCCGACGGAATCAATTTCTATCGGTAAAACCGTTCGTCTGTATGCTGTTCCAACAGACCAAAAACAACGCAAGGGCAGCTATCGACTACTGGCAATTGAACTTCCCTTTTATAGTCCTGTCGTACGTGTTGTATGTCACCGAGTTCTAAACGATCGGATTTTGGTGTGATTGTGTGTAGGCAAGTCCGTTTCAGGGGAACTCCATCGGAACTCCGTCGGAAAAGCCGCCAGGGTTTATTCTGATGGAAAAAACGGTCGTGTGTACGTGGCATAATTGTAAGCTGTATCAGGAAATCGACTACAGGGTCTTGAGAATTTAACCACTTCAGCTCTCATACTTATATACCCATTAAGGACCAAAGCAATTTTTACACTTCATCCAAAGGCCTGTTGATATGATGATAACTTTGTCATTGTTAAAAAAAAAAAAATATGGTCTTGCAAAAATTATTTTATTTTCTATGCAATCTATAGACAAAAATGCAATAAAATAATATCATATAAACATAAAGATGATTGACTATTTAAATATATTTAATAGTGACAATGGAATCCTGTGAAATTACTTCTTTTATCACCACTACATTATGTCAGTCGTGTACCACTTATCTCATATCTAGTCTATTATTATATTTCATGACAACGACAAATTTTATTATATCTTATGCAAAGCAGTATGTCATATGTTACTCCTACCTTCGTCCTTCTGTACCCAAACAATTTTTTTATTGGCTTAATTAAAAGAGATTATACATAAAAATAAAAATAAATTTATGAAAGCAAAATGAAAAAGAAAACACTTTTGCTAAAAAATAGAAATACAAATGAAATCAGCAGCAAAATATTACCGAAGGGGAAAAGGGGAGGAAAGGTATTTAGGGTTGATAAAGGGTTAATTATAAACACAGTTTATATAATTCTTTAATAATATAATATGCAGATCAAAGATCACCACTTAGATCTGCTGTGAGTTAACAAGGGTTTACAGTCTAACAATCAAGCCAAGGGGTTACAATGTAACAACAATAACGATCTTGTGACACTGAAAACACTGTTCTGTAAGGAGCAACTGTAACCTCTCCTGTGATTTGCAGCAATATAAAAATTACAGGCAGGATTTGCTGGTTGTTGCACCTATAGAGTTGTGGGGAAGAACACATGCCCTAAGCCTTGAGATAAACATTTTTTAGGGCATGTACAGTACATCCGTAGCAGATTAGGGAGCTGTCAGATGATTGGCGTTGCCTATGTTCAACATTTACATCCTAATTTTTAGCTAAAAATTACTCCATGAGCCTCTTCAAATTTATTACCTTTTTTCACACAGCGATCAGCTCTCCTCTCCTCAGCGACGACTTCCGTTTGAGGAGAGGAGAGCCTTTTGCCCAGCAACCGGCTGTTTGTTTACATCACATGATGGCTGTGAATGGATACGGCCGTTAATCACATAGCCCTCCTGCCGATCCGAGATGCACCGTGTCCAGGTGACACAAGCGCATCGGGATCGTGCCGCTGCACGGGGCGTGCATGCATGGGGCGCGCGTGCGCGATCCCCCTCCTTCTGTAGGACGTTCCTGAACGTCCAGTCAGAAGGAGAGAGCTCCCACCTGGCCAATGTGTATATATACATTGGCCGGGTGGGAAGTTGTTAATTAACGTAATTACTTTCATACCAATAAAGAGCCACGGCCATTTAGGCTTATATATTTTGCGTGTCTGTTTATATATTTACAATGGATAAAATGTTGTATTTTGGGGATAAATGTGCAGCCTGCAATCCCATGTCAAATGTTTTTGCTTATTTTTGTTTGCATGGTGGCTGAAGCTTACAGGAAATTCCTATAATGTCAGAGATTATGTTGCCAGGATTTACCATTTAACCAAAATGTGTTTACAATATACTACTTGCATGCTTTATATTATATTACTGTATTATCAGATTAAGAGCTGTAACCTTCCCTTGCATTCCTTTTTTTTTTCTATAGGTTTGGAGCAGTAATGTGACATCTTAGGATCCCCTTCAAATGATGATGATGTAATTCATAGAAGGGTATTCATTCTGCTGTGAGCCCAGAGTGACTTATTTACACTCTCCCAGGGGGCATGTCCTTTGCACCCTGGGCCCTTAGGAAGTGAGATAGTGTATCATTCAGCAAAGAAGGGGACTGATGGCCAATATCAGAAGAAGGAGTAAAGCGCTGGATTGTGAAGAGAATTAGTATTTTTTGGAACCATCTATTCTAAACACGAAGGGACAGGATTTTTTTTAACCCCCTCAATACCAGGCACTTAAACACCTTCCTGCCCATACCAATTTTGAGCTTTCAGCGCTGTTGCATTTTGAATGACAATTGCGCAGTCATGCTACACTGTACCCAAATTAAATTTTTATCATTTTTTTCCCACAAAGAGAACTTTCTTTTGGTGGTATTTGATCACCTCTATGGTTTTTATTTTTTGCTAAACAAATAAAAAAAGACCGAAAATGTTGAAAAAAATATGTTTTTTTTTGTTTCAGTTTCAAAACTTTGTAAATAAGTTAGTTTTCTCCTTCACTGATGGGCACTGATGGGGCTGCACTGATGGGCACTGATAAGACGGCACTGATGGGCACTGATGAGGTGGCACCAATGAAGTGGCACTGATGAGGTGGCATTGATGGGCACTGATATGTGGCACTGATAGGTGGCACAGATGGGCGACACGGATGGACACTGATAGGTGGCACAAATTGGCACTGATAGCTGGCACAGATTGGAATGGATAGGCGGAATGACTGGACATGGATAGGCGGCACAGATGGGCATGGATAGGCGACACAGATGGGCATGGATGGGCACTGATAGGCGGCATGGATGGGCACTGATAGGTGGCATGGATGGGCACTGATAGGCGGCACGGACGGGCACTGATAGGTGGCATGGGTGGACACTGATAGGCGGCATTGTATTGTATTATTTTGTACTGATGGATGTCAATCAGTGCCAAACAATAATGCATGCCAATCAGTGATGCCCATTGTGGGCACTGATTGGCATCCATTGTGGGCACTGACTGGCATCCCTGTTGGTCTAGGGTGGCATACCTGGTGCTGGGCATCCCTGGTGGTCTGGTGGCGTCCCTGGTAGTCCAGTGTGGGCATCCCTGGGGGGGCTGCGCTGATAATCAATCAGCACAGACCCCCCCGTCAGAGGAGCAGCCGATCGGCTCTCCTCTACTCGCGTCTGACAGATGCGAGTGAGGAAAAGCCAATCAACGGCTCTTCCTATTTACACTGTGATCAGCCGTGATTGGACATGGCTGGTCACGTGGTAAAGAGTCTCCGTTGGAGACTCTTTACCGAGATCGTAGTTGAGGGGTGTCAGACTGACACCCCGCAACAACGATCGCCGCAATGCATGCCCCCGGCCTGCAGCGGCTCAAAATCCTGAGGACATCATATGATGCCCAGTCAGGATTTTGAAACCACTTTGCAGCCGTCATTTGCCTTTAGGGTGGACGGCAAGTGGTTAAAATACATTTAAGTGGAGTTCAGCTTTAAGTGAAGTCCTCCAGGAAGTTTCTATACTGTAGAAAATTCACAAGTAGTTACAATGATTAAAGGTACATTTACAGAGCATAGGACTTGATATTATATGTTATATTACACTGAAAGCCACCCTTGTAACAGCAGGGAAGGAACTAAGAGGAAGCAATGAAAGCCTTATTGTAGGGTGTTAGAGTTTTATTTAGATAGCCCTGCTGGCCCTCATCTAATAGCTTGCTATATAATATTATATTGTTAATGTCAATACATTTGTTGCTTGTCTTACCCTCTGTTGCATGTGCTGAGTTAGGCAGGCCATAGATAATGCAATTTTCTTTCCTGCAACCATGGGTTGCAGGACAGAAAATCATTGCAGTGTTGATGGGGGAACCCCTCCCACAAAGCTATTGTGTTCTTTCGGGTGGGGTCACGGGGAGGCTTCCCTGCCAGAGAACAAAATGATTAATGCTAGCAGTTATAGCCGCTGGCAATAATTACATGCTAGAATTCCAATAAGCTGGTTGTACACAAATCAATCGATGAATCAACTTGGGTACAATCAGCATGCATATAGACCAGTCAAATTTCAGTCGGTCCCTGCAGAAGCGACCAAAATTCTAACCATCTATGGCCGGCTTTAAATAGAATACTTTTCTACTGTCATTATTAGATGTAAATATTGTTCTTCTTTGAAATTCAAATAAAAATATTTCATATTTTTTACAGGAACTAAAACTGGATCCAAAATAAATAAGAATGTTCCAATACATACAATCAACATCTTGGATTTCATAATTGCATTTCATTCCCCCTTTGATTACTTACAGCATTGGCAGTCCTCAGTAAAAATCAGACCTGCAGGACAATCTTGCTTATAGGTAAGTCCTTTCCAACAGTTCCAGAAGGCATTTCTTTTTCCTGCTACTGGGTATAAACCAGTAGCTTTTCCCACACAGAATCCAGTGCCAATTGAACTTCTAGGACTATTGCCAGAATGATCATCATGTTTAGAATTGCTATCACTACTTTTTGAATGTTCATCCGTACCACTGCGCTTTGGATTGTTTGGGATCTTTGGATTGTTTTTAGATTCATTGTTCTTTGGATGTTGGTTAGATTCATTGTTCTTTGGATGTTGGTTAGATTCATTGTTCTTTTGGTGGCTTCCAGTTTTGCTTGGGTGGTTTTCAGACTCACTGCCCTTTGGAGAGTCAGTGCCCTTAGGTTGGCTAGAATGATGCAAATTAGGGTTATTGTGCTTGTGACCAGCTGGAGGAGTTTTGGGTGAAGATGAAGAGGTACACACTGAAAAAAAAAAAATCATCATCATTATCAAAATGTTTGTGTTTTTCTTTGTATTGTATTTTTAGAAAATAACTCACTGGTAGACTCAATTCCAAGGGTTTCCTTTAATGCAGAGACGAGAGGAAATTTGCCCTGGTTGCAAAATGTACCAGTAAAATCATCCATATCAAGTGACCAAACCATTGCTCCTCCAAAGTTATTTTGCATCAACCAATCTGCCTACAGTTAAGAAACACAATATTATCAATAAGTTGTAATGATATATACTTGTATACATACCAGTATTATTCTAACAATCTATAAAGACGAGTAGTAAAACTGACATGTTGACATGGAAAAAAAAGAGGCATCATAGTGCTCTAAAGAGCTATATATCATAAGAAGACCATTACATATAATAAATACAAGCGATATAGTCATTTTTACATTTGTTATAATTAAATAATGTATTGCATTATACACATTGTATGTCAGATTCACTTTAAATGTATGTGTAGCCAAAACTTTTTTTAGTTTTGGATAAAGTAGGAAAGAGATAAAACCCCATCATTGTTATTTTTCAGGCTGTCTGTGTACCCATGGAAAACTTTCCTTCACTTCCTGTCCCAGAGATGCAACAGGAAGTTACTGGAAATCTCTCAAATTTCCCTCTTTGACAGTTGTCTCCAGGACAAGTGTCCTCATTAGAAGATTTCCACTCAGCTCTTGTTCAGGTCACAACTCTAACATTTTGGATTTCTTCTCTCTTTCTGTTTATGTGACAATGGTCACCAGTACATATAAAAGGGTGAATCTCCTCAATAGGCAACTTAACAGATGCCCACTGAGGCCGCGTACACACGGGCGGACTGTTCGCCCAACTTTGTCCGCTGAACAGTGTTTCAGCGGACAGTCCGCTCGTGTGTGGGCTTCAGCGGACAGTTTCAGTGGACAGTCTGACGAACAAAGTTTTTCGGAATTTCCGTAAGACAGTCCGCTGAAACTTGGTTTTGTCCGTCCAAACTTGGTTTCAGCGGACAGTCCGCTCGTGTGTAGGCAAGTTGGAGGGACTAAGTATCGCGCATACTCAGAAAGGGTTTACACGGCCGAAGGTTGCATTGCAGTGTATTGGACGTCGTTTTTCTAGTCCTGTCGTACGTGCCGTTCACGTCATCGCGCACGCTTTCAGCGGACTGTTCGTTCATCGTGTGTGGTCAAGTCCGTTCATGCAAATTTTGAGCGGACTGTTTGTCGGATTGTTTGACGAACAAAGTTGGGCGAACAGTCCGCCTGTGTGTACGCGGCCTTAGTTTCTCAGGGAATGAAGGTTATTTTTTTTTTTTTAAACATGTTCATGGTAAGTACATACTTTATAGTATACTGTATGAACGTCATGCTGTTAGCAATGGTACAAACTGTATACCAACCGTCTTTGTTTATGGTCATGCTTAAGTATAAATACCAAGCTCTTTGAAGATGAAAAAGAATAACTAACCACACATCAAAGCAATTGTATTTGTAGTCACAATAAAGATTAGCTGAGAAGACAATCATAAAAAAATTTAAAAAATCTTAAATGTTTTTAGCATAGTTCTACATTAATTATATCATACTGTAAGTGTTATGAGGGTATTTAAAAAGTACCTTCAGCTGGAAACTGATGGTATTATCATATCCCACCCAGTAACTGCCATGGAAGGCATATGGAACATCTTCAGAAAAAGACCATTCACTCCTGGCACCAGTTTTTAGAAAATGGCAGATCTTAAAACATGAGACAACAAACAATAGCTTGTAATAAATATGTCCTTAACTGCTATACATTTACTCATATTACAATATACATTATGCTGTACTGTATAGTTACAGTACATAGTTGTTAAAAAGGTCCATCAATGACATTTCCCTTATAGATATGGCAGTTAAAATGCCCACAGTCAAAACAAACATTTAGAATTGCTGCCAGTTTACCTCAATAGAAGAAGTGTCCTCATGGCCCAAATATGGCAATTAGATAAATCAATAATTTAACATGCCATAACATATTCCTGTTAATTTGAGCAGCCCAAAATATTTTCCAAGACAAAAACTGAATGGTAAACAACTTGACTACAAGTCAGAATTACAAGTCCCTAAAATGCCCACAGTCAAAACAAACATTTAGAATTGCTGCATATATTGGAATTGCTGCATATACTGGAATTCATATTCCAATATTTGAATGACAATGATTAACGTTATGCTTTAAAAAAAATTATCAACTTTAAATAAGGCATATGCAGTATGGTATATTGGTATGCATTGGATGCCCTAATAATATTTGTAACTGTTCATTGACTAAATGTTAAATGAGAAGTAAATGTTAGTTTGTTTCACAGTTGGAAACTGTTATGTTATGAAGTAATAGGCTCAGTTCACTAAGGTATAAAAGAAATGTTCTTTGTCTTTATAATATTTAACCATCCAACTGCTCTTTCCAACTCTCTCTGTTGAAACATTATTATAGATTAGTAAATTGTAGACATGTGCATTCGTTTTCGTCCGAATGCATTTTCGTCCGAATTTCAGCTATTTTCGTTTTCGTTTTGACAAACGATAACGAAAGCACAAAATCCAAAAAACGAAAGATCCGACATAAATAAATGCTTTATTTTCGTTTTCATTGTTACAACAGTTCGATATAGAATAGGAGATTCGACATGACTCTGACAATAACAATCTGTCTATAGAACCTGTGGTCGAATGTGCCTAACCTTACCTCTATTAGTCCAAAATT
Source organism: Lithobates pipiens (assembly GCF_037356315.1). Lineage (NCBI taxonomy): Eukaryota > Metazoa > Chordata > Amphibia > Anura > Ranidae > Lithobates > Lithobates pipiens. The sequence continues at coordinate 280,694,745 of NW_027507748.1, read as the reverse complement.
ATATAGAGAAAATATTCGACAGAGAAAAAAGATTTGACAGAGAGAAAAGATTCTGCAAGTTACTGTCCTAAAAAGTATTTGGGGACCCGGGTCCTGCCCCAGGGGACATGTATCAATGCAAAAAAAAGTTTTAAAAACGGCCGTTTTTTCGGGAGCAGTGATTTTAATAATGATTAAAGTGAAACAATAAAAGTGTAATATTCCTTTAAATTTCGTAAGGGGGGGTTGTCTATAGTATGCCTGTGAAGGGGCTCATGTTTCTGGTGCTTAGAACTGTCCCTGCACAAAGTGTCATTTATGCAGGAAAAAAAAGTCCTTTAAAATCACTCGCAGCTATTATGAATTGTCGGCTCCCGTAATACAGAGAACACTCATTGAAAGTCATTGATAAAAAATAAATAAATAAATAAATAAAAAAGTGTGGGGGTCCCCCAAATTCAATTACCAGGCCCTTCAGGTCTGGTATGGATATTAAGGGGAACCCTGCCTCAAATTTAAGAAAAAATTTGACGTGGGGTTCCCCCTAAATATCCATAACCAGACCCTTCAGGTCTGGTATGGATATTAAGGGGAACCCCGCGTCAAATTTAAAAAAAAATTGACGTGGGGTACCCCTAAAAATCCATACCAGACCCTTTATCCAAGCACGCAACCTGGCAGGCCGCAGGAAAAGAGGGGGGGACGAGAGAGCGGCCCCCCCTCCCTCCTGAACCATACCAGGCCACATGCCCTCAACATTGGGAGGATGCTTTGGGGGTCTGTGACCCCTCAAAGCACCTTGTCCCCATGTTGATGAGGACAAGGGCCTCATCCCCACAACCGTGGCCGGTGGTTGTGGAGGTCTGCGGGCGGGGGGCTTATCAGAATCTGGAAGCCCCCTTTAACAAGGGGACCCCCAGATCCCAGCCCCCCCCCCTGTTTGAAATGGTAAGGGGGTACAAAAGTACCCCTACCATTTCACAAAGAAAGTGTAAAAAATAGTTAAATAAGACAAACACACTTTTGAAAAATTCCTTTATTAAAAATAAAAAAAATAAAAAAAAGATTCCAGCGGTGGTAATCCACTCTTGCTATCCAGCGACGGACGGTCATCTCTCCAGCGATGGCTCATCTCATCCAGCGCAGCGAATACATCCTTCTTCTGTCTCCGTGGAGGAGACACTGCAAGGATTCCGGCGGCCTGACGTTTCTTATATACAGATGGCGGGCCCACCCGTCACATGACCCCGCCCCCCTCTGACGCAAGGGGAAACCCGGGGTTCCTTGTGACGTATGGGTGACCCCGCACCCCTCTGATGTAACACAGGCAGGTTTCTGTTACATCAGAGGGGGCGGGTCACCCATACGTCACGGGGAACCCCGGGTTTCCCCTTGCGTCAGAGGGGGGCGAGGTCATGTGACGGGTGGCCCCGCCCTCCTTATATAAGAAACGTCAGGCCGCCGGAATCCTTGCAGTGTCTCCTCTGCGGAGACAGAAGAAGGATGTATTCGCTGCGCTGGATGAGATGAGCCATCGCTGGAGAGATGACCGTCTGTCGCTGGATAGCAAGAGTGGATTACCACCGCTGGAATCTTTTTTTTATTTTTTTAATTTTTAATAAAGATATTTTTCAAAAGTGTGTTTGTCTTATTTAACTATTTTTTACACTTTCTTTGTGAAATGGTAGGGGTACTTTTGTACCCCCTTACCATTTCAAACAGGGGGGGCCGGGATCTGGGGGTTCCCTTGTTAAAGGGGGCTTCCAGATTCTGATAAGCCCCTTGCCCGCAGACCCCCACAACCACCGGCCACGGTTGTGGGGGTGAGGCCCTTGTCCTCATCAACATAGGGACAAGGTGCTTTGAGGGGTCACAGACCCCCAAAGCATCCTCCCAATGTTGAGGGCATGTGGCCTGGTACGGTTCAGGAGGGAGGGGGGGCCGCTCTCTCATCCCCCCCTCTTTTCCTGCGGCCTGCCAGGTTGCGTGCTCAGATAAAGGGTCTGGTATGGATTTTTAGGGGGATCCCCACGTAAATTTATTTTTAAATTTGACGTGGGGTTCCCCTTAATATCCATACCAGACCTGAAGGGTCTGGTTATGGATATTTAGGGGGAACCCCACGTCAAATTTTTTCTTAAATTTGAGGCAAGGTTCCCCTTAATATCCATACCAGACCTGAAGGGCCTGGTAATTGAATTTGGGGGACCCCCACGCTTTTTTTTTTATTTTTTTTTTTTTTATTTTTTATCAATGACTTTCAATGAGTGTTCTCTGTATTACGGAGCCGACAATTCATAATAGCTGCGAGTGATTTTAAAGGACTTTTTTTCCTGCATAAATGACACTTTGTGCAGGGACAGTTCTAAGCACCAGAAACATGAGCCCCTTCACAGGCATACTATAGACACCCCCCCCCCTACGAAATTTAAAGGAATATTACACTTTTATTGTTTCACTTTAATCATTATTAAAATCACTGCTCCTGAAAAAACGGCCGTTTTTAAAACTTTTTTTTGCATTAAATACATGTTCCCTGGGGCAGGACCCGGGTCCCCAAACACTTTTTAGGACAGTAACTTGCAAATTAGTCTTTAAAATTAGCACTTTAGATTTTGAATGTTGGAGTCCCATAGACTTTAACAGGGGTTCTAAAGTATGCTATATACTAGCTCCGTCGAATCTTCTTTATACATTCGACAGACACCATAAGCCTTAAAGACAGATTCGACCGTAATTCATGTGGATTTTCGGACGAATGCAATTTTTGAACGAAAAACGAAATAAATAAAAACTAATTTCGGGAGTAACTAAATAAATTAAGTTTTCGGACGAAAACTAAATTCCGAAACAAAATATTTTACTCTGCACATGTCTAGTAAATTGAGCTTAATGCTGTGTGTAAGAGATGGGTTTAATAATGTGCACACAGTATAATAATATTAATTATAATAATTTGATAAATAAAAGAATGATGCATCTGTTTGCACTTTAGTAAAGGATATATGCTTTATATATTTAATGACCTACTGTGTTTTTTTGTTTTGTTTTTTAGATATTACTGTGAAGAACCACAAACCTCATAGTAAGACCATATTCCAGGCTGCCTTGTATAGATGCCAGCTGGTCCTGGTCCCAAGGTAGGAGCACCAATGGCAGTGTCAAATGGGTTTTTCAGCCTGAAAGTGCGTCCATAGGTTGGGAAGCCAACCATGAGTTTGGAAGCTGGTGCACCATGTTTCTTCCAGTAGTACAAGATGTAATCCTTGAAGAGAAACCATTTATGTATAAATATTTGATACATAGGAAGGGTGAGTGAATGAATGAGCAAGTAAGAGATAGATAGGTAGATTTATGGACGTTAGATAGATAGATAGATAGATAGATAGATAGATAGATAGATAGATAGATAGATAGATAGATAGATAATTCATAATTCATTCTACTTACAATATTCAAGCTATGTGGTCCAAATAGTGGGCTGTTTTCTCCAGTATAGCCTTCCCAAGAACCATGCAGGTCATAGGTCATAACATGGATGTAATCCAAAGCTCTGTGTATTTTGGAATAATACCTTCAGTTTACTGACATGAAATAACACAATTTGCAAATGCATGTTTTATATATATATATATATATATATATATATATATATATATATATATATATACATGAAGGGCAGTATGGTGGTCTAAAATTATGGGAGGAGCCCGAGGGTATTTAACCACTTACAGACCGGACCATTTTGTTGGTCAAAGACCAGACCACTTTTTGCGATTCGGCACTGTGTCGCTTTAACTGACAATTGCGCGGTCGTGCGACGTGGCTTTCAAACAAAATTGACGTCCTTTTTTTCCCACAAATAGAGCTTTCTTTTGGAGGTATTTGATCACTCCTGCGGTTTTTATTTTTTGTGCTATAAACAAAAATAGAGCGACAATTTTGAAAAAAACTCATTATTTTTTACTTTTTGTTATAATAAATATCCCCCACAAATATATAAAAAAACATTTTCCCTCAGTTTAGGCCGATACGTATTCTTCTACAAATTTTTGGTAAAAAAATAATGCAATAAGTGATTATTGATTGGTTTGCGCAAAAGTTATAGCGTTTACAAAATAGGGATAGTTTTATGGCATTTTTATTAATAATTTTTTATAATTTTTTTTTTTACTAGTAATGGCGGCAATCAGTGATTTTTATTGTGACTGCGACATTGCGGCGGACACATCAGACATTTTTGACACATTTTTGGGACCATTGTCATGACACTGGCAGTGAAGGGGTTAACCAGTGGGTAGCAGTGTAGGGATTAAGTGTTCCTAGGGGTGTGTTACTAACTGTGGGGGGGCTGGGCTTTCATTTAGTGAACACTGATCTCTGCTCCGATCACATGGAGCAGAGATCAGCGTCACTAGTTGCTAGGCAGAATGGGGAAATGCTGTTTACACGGCATTTCCTCCATTCAGCCGTCCCGTGAGACGATTGCGGGTGTGCCCGCAGCAATCGAGTCCACAGGACCCGCGACCGGACTCACAGGGGTCTGACCGGCACGCAAGCGCGCTGCCGGCGGCGCGCGTTTGCGATGGCACGGTGGCATTGAAGATTGGACGTACCTGTACGCCAATATGCCTGCCCATGCCATTCTGCTGATGTACATCGGCGTGCCCCGGTCGGGAACCGGTTAAGCAGCCCACCCACACTGGTCTGTGTTGGTTCCAGCACACTGTATTATGTCACCAGGCCCACTCTGCCAGCTCACTGCGTATTCATGAGTCTGTGTTTTCGAATTCCAGGGTGGTGCAGTTCTGTCGGTCATAGGTTTCTGTCGGTCGTTCCATGCTCGCTGTCGCAGATATGATTTGTTGTTACCATTCCTACAAACAAAACGTTAGTTAGCATGTTCACATCATCGGCGCAACGATTCGGATCCATGGCACTACAAAGTTCACCATTACTCACACCTCAGCCCAGTTCGAATCCAGTCGCATTGGCGGCACAAACACAGTGGCACAACGATTCGGATCCTTGGCTTTACATTACTCTTATCAATCATCAACATACGTATCTTGCTCCATTTATTTGTACGTGTTGTGGTCGGTCATTCCTACATACTCAAATTCCGCTATCTTTTGTTTTCGCCTTACTGATAAGGCTGCTTACTCGCAATTGTTGCAAACATCTCTGCAGCTGGCTCAAATTGGCCACTCTTCATCTCCCATAGCAAATCGACTGCTCACCTATTCTCTGTCGCTTCCCCCTTTAGGTCAGTAGAGTTCCAGTTGGTCCATCCAGCACCAGGTTTGAACAGTATTCCCTCAGGTAAAAATAAAAAAAAACACACACACTGTCAACATGACTCACACCTTCGCCAGGGGGCCAGCTAGGCCCCAAACAGCTTTTTGCAATGCCTCCCAACCAAGTCTTCACAAGCTAGGGCATCGAGTCAGGTGCTTAGTTCAAGGGATCCTCCCTTGCATTTCTCCTCACCTCAATGCAACTGTCCCCGTCGACCTTTGCAACCTATCTTAAACACATGCATTGTCCCCTCTTTGTCTTTTAGCTGAAGCCATGTCGCAGGCCAACAGTGAAGACTTCGCCTCCACCCTGCCATCACCCTCTGTGGGTGCACTCAATCTCCCAGAGCTTGGACCACTCCCAAACTCACAATAGAACTGCAGCACAGGGGTATATCCTACTCTGCCACAGTAAGGAAAGCCAAACTATTTAGGCTGCTATTCCCACCACCTGCGGCAGCTCTACCAGGCACCTAGGGATCACTGCAGTTCATATCTTCAGCTACTACTCAGCTCCACTCCTTGGTGACCACACTGTCAACAGCAGTCACTGATGTCCAGGCCAGAGTGGGAGCCCTGGAGGTACGCCCAGCTGTCCCCCTACCAGACCCGGTCACCATCGCCATCCCTGTACCTTCACCTACAGGTACGCCTGACATCTGCATGACTGTTTTCCCTGCGCACCTCAGCCCAGCTGGCATCAGGAAGGACATCTTGGATGGCAAGGACGTTAACTTAGCATCTCTCCTCATATCAGTCCACGATATGGCTGACAACAAGTCATATTCCTGGGGGACGTCTCAGTCATTCTGAAGGCAAAGGACCCTAGGCTTAACCGCAAGCTCACTGTCACAGAGTTTGTGCTAGCCTTTGGGATAGTCAGAGACGTTCTTTACATGGCCAAACCCAATAGGAGGGATGAACTGAACCTGTATCTGCATGCAGTAGTGAATTTTGGTCACAAGTATGGGGGGTTTTAATTCTATGACTACCACTGGTCATTCTTAGCCAAGGCAGCAGCTAGACTCTGTGTTCCAGATTACTATCAACTGGAGCACCATCAACACTTCACTAGGCCTACAGAGCTATTCTGCCACCACTTCACTGGCTTACATCCCCCACTCTGCGCTAACTGCCAGTCTTCCACCCATACAGCAAACCAGTGCTTTGAGCTAGGTGGCAGATGCCTCCCCAGCTATCCCTCCACATCTAGTGAGGCTCAAAACTCACTGACATTTACACAGCCACCCTAGGCAAACAGGTTAGGATGACCAATCTAGTGGGTGCAGCTAGCTGTAATAATTTCAATTTCACGACCTGCAGCTACTCTCACTGCAAGCTCCTTCATATTTGCCTCATATGCCATAAAGCACATCCCAATGTCACATGCGGCATCAAGCAGATTAATTCCTCATGACTAGGCCGTGTGCACGTATGGTGCCTTGGGTTCTACCTATCCTCACACCCGACTCCCTCCTTGGGAGTTCAGTGCAGGATTCCACACCACATTCATCACACTTCCCACACGACCCATAAATGCAAGAACCTACTCTCTGCCGCCACAGATGAGTCAGCCATCAGCACCCTGTTGCAGACCGAACTAGACCAGGTGTACATGATCAGCCCCTTTTCCAAGTCACCTTTCACTGTTTGGAGAGTCAGCCCTATTTGGCTTGTCAAGGGCAAGATTTCCAATAAACTTTGTTTAGTGTATGATTTGTCCTCGCCTCATTGTTCTCACATCCCAAGTTTGAACTCCCTCATACCCTCAGAGGAGTTTTCCATTAAATACTCGTCAGTTGACCTAGCTATACAAGCTATCATTTGCATAGGAGCAGATATAGTAGCAGACCCCCAGTATATTTAAACAGCTTGAGAGAGGTATTTAATAGTCTTAATGTGCCCATAGAAGAAAAGAAAGTGGAAGGCCCGGCATAGTCTATCACCTTCTTGGGTGTCACGCTCGTCACACGTTCCATGTAGGCCAGCATGCCTCCTGGCAAATTGACCTGCATCAGGTCAGTCATTCATACCTTTACCCTTACTCGAGGCTGCACCTAGAGGCAGCTACAATCTTTGCTTGGCGTGCTTAACTTCGCCATGAGATGGTCCTTGCTCTCATGAATCTTAGTTTTCTTCTCGCAGGTGCAAGATCCTGACCAAATTCTTAAACTAGACGCCGCAGCAATAGCAGATTTGTCAATGTGGGACGAATTTCTCATGAACTGGAATGGCATATCAAAGTTCATTCCATCAGCATCCTTTTTTTCACCTCAGGTATTCACAGATGCCGCAGCCTCTACAGGTTTCACAGGAATATTTGTCCATCACTGGTTTGCAGGACCGTGGCCTCCAGAAATCCTCCCGATTCCTGGGTTCAGTCAGTCCTCCTCGTTATTCAAACTCTACCCCATTGGGGCAGCTGCTCAAGTCTGGGGCAGCACCTGGGCAGGGCAAACAGTCACGTTTGCCACAGGCAATCAGGCCATGGCCAATATCATAAATAAAGGCTGGTCCAAATCGCTGGCCATCATGTCCTTCCTGCGCAGGCTGGTGCAACTATCCCTACAGCACCAATTCGATGTGCACTGCATCTATAGCCCATATAATACTTCGGCCGATGCACTATCCCGCTTTAACTTTGCATCATTCTTTTTGCAGGAACCTAGAGCTGACCCAGCCACATCACTTATCCCACCTTGGTTGCAGCTAACGTTGGATTAAAGCAACACCTTCACAAAGAGACCCGCCTTATTAATCAATCACTATCTTGCAACACCCTGAAGGCCTACAGTACTGCTTGGAAGTCTTACGACAGATTCCTAGCCTCAAACCCCAGGGTAGTATCAGGAGATCTCAAGCACATCTTGGCTTTCATATCGTATTTCCACACACAGTTGACATTGTCACACAATACCATTAGACTATACTTAGCTGGCATCCAGCATTTCATTTACTTAAAGGATCCCACCAAACCATCCTTGTTCACTGCCCATGCAGTCAAAACCATCCTACGCGTTATTCACAGGCAACAACCCCAAACCAGTAGCAAAGGCCTACCTGTCACCAGCGCCATTTTCAGAGACATGTCTACCATCCTGTCACATTCCCTTTTGGGTTATGGCCCAGCCTGATCATTCAAGCAGCCATCTAGCTGGCCTTCTATGGCTTCTTACGCCTGAGCAATTTCACTGTCACCGGCTCCAGTTACCAGGTGTTACACAGACACCATCTGACACGCCACCAGAGTTACTTTATCCTGCACCTTGTGGCATCCAAAATGCAACAGTCCAGTCCCAGGGTAGATATCAAACTTTTCCACACTCACAACTCCTGGTACCCAGTGGCAATTCTAGATCAGTTTTTAGCTCATCTGTCCGAGTCTAACCCATTGCTACCTTTCCCTACTAATCCCGAAAGAGGTAACCAGTTTAACAGACACGTAAGAATCCTCTTGCTTAACTTAGGTCTTGACCCCAGCCGATATTCTGGACATTCCTTCCACATTGGAGCTGCCTCAGCAGCGTCACAAAATGGGGTCCCGGACCACGTCATCAAAAAGATGGGCAGGTGGAACCAGAGAGTATAAATTAAGTCTTTATGCTGATGACGCGCTTCTATTTATAACCGACCCTCTCATCTCTCTTCCCAACCTTACAAAAACCCTAGACATCTTTCATGACTTGACAGGTCTTTGTGTAAACTTGTCCAAGTGCTCGGCTTTACCGATTAATATTCCCCCAACCTTAATTTCTTTGCTTAAAGACAATTTCTCATTTAACTGGAATGAGGACTCATTCAGATATTTAGGTATCCAGATTACACCATCATATAAATCACTATACCAAGCAAACTACCCCTCACTAATCAACAAGATTAAAAATCTACTTAAACTTTGGTCGTCATACCACATCTCATTCTCGGGCAGAATAGTTGCCGTGAAAATGATGATTTTACCAAAATTATTGTTTTTTTTTAGAGCTCTTCCCATTGCATTAGCTAAAAAAAATTAGACTCCCTACAAAGGGACATCAATAAATTTATTTGGCTTAACAAAAAAAATAGATTTAGCAATTCTCTTATGTTTAGACCCCAAATAAAGGGAGGTCTAGGTATCCCCAACCTCTGGCAATATTATCTTTCGGCCAGATTCACCCAATTAGCTCAATGGTATGCACATTCACTTCATATCCCTTGGCTCCGCTTTGAAGAAGAATCTATCCTACCCTATAATCTACAAGGACTCCTCTGGTCCAAATCTATTCCTCCACAGAAACTAAGGCATTTAAACTCTATCGTCACTCACACTCTTCAACTATGGAATAAACAGGCCACTAAATTTAAATTGTCCTCAGATACTCCCCCCCTTGCTTCCTTTCTAGGCGACCCTCGCTTTTCCCCCCCAGAAAGAGCTCATGATCATAATTCTCTATCGCATTGGAAGCTACATAATCTAACGCACCTAAGATCACTCTCTCACAATAACTCATTTCTCACCTTCACTAGTCTACAAATAAGATATGATCTCCCACCCTCGGAATTAGAGAACTATACCAATATAAAACACTTCTATCAGAAATTTTATTCACTCACACTCCACCCCCCTTACACACAATTCGAGCAAATTTGCATTTCCTTCCCTCGAGATAGGGGCATAATCTCCAAGATTTATAAGTGCTTAAACGAGTCCAATATGCCTGAGAAAACACTCCCCATGCTACAGTGGGAATCTGATCTAAATACCACATATACTTCTGAACAGTGGGACTCTATCCTTACAAACCTACATAAATGCACAAAAACAACCTCAATTAGAGAATTTTCCATCAAATTGTTACATAGATGGTACCTTACACCTGCCAAACTTAACACTTTCTATCCCTCAATTTCTCCTCTTTGCTTTAGGGGTTGCCCCTCCCAGGGAACCCTATTACATATCTACTGGGATTGCCCTCACATAAAAAATACTTGGCATAAGGCCAGCAAAGTTATAGAAAAAATAGCCGGTAAAAAGCTCTCTTACGCCCCAAATATGTCTCCTATTCTTCCCTTTACAAGATATCCCAAAGAACAACATTACCCTAATCCATACATTCCTAAGCACAATACATTGGGCCATAGCCTTTAATTGGCGCTCCACTACGGTACCTTGGCCACAAATCCTTAACCGCATGATGGACATCAAACTTTCAGAAAGAATTCACCACATGCTATACGACTCAATGCCCCTTTACCAAAAGAAGTGGATGCCATGGGATACCGCTCTTTTAATTTAAGAGAGAATGGGAGATATAGGGTGAGAAAAGGTGAACCTAGACTCAGCTTTTTACTATCTTCCACCCCCCCACCGCAACATGCAAGTATCAATCGCTATATAACCCTTCCCACCTCTACCACTTATATATAGCCAACATTACAACAATGTGCAAATTTACAGATTTTCTTCTATTATTCATTTAACCATAATCCTTGTTATATTCCTGTACTACATTTATTGTTATTATCATATGCTTTTATACCTGTACCTTCGCTTAACTGTTTTATACTCTGACCTTACAAATAATAAAAATCGTTTGTAAACAAAAAAAAAGATGGGCAGGTGGAAATCTGCTTGCTTCACTCGAAACATCCCCAATTCGCAAGCAGAAATGTCATAAGCCTTCAGCAAGCTTGCTCTGTAGGACGTTATCAGCTCAAATAAATAATTACCTCCCTAACCAAGTCTTTCGCCCCCTTGTCTTGGCATACCATCCTGCTGACCAGGGCAAACTTCAGGTCTAGTTTATGTTTTTTTTTCTCTTGTGACGTGTTTATGTGGTTCACATCTCTCCCAGACATAGGGCTCCGACCTTAAATAGGAAGGCCAGTATGGTGGCCTGAAATTATGAGAGGAGACAGGGGGGTATTTAAGCAGACCACCCACACTGGTCTTTGTGGGTTCCAGTACGTGGTACCCACCCACCCATTCCCCTTCTTAGGGCACCTCTCTTAAAACACTTTCTCTACAAAACCATCCCCTCCATGGGCTCCGACCATAGGTATATATATATATATATATATATATATATATATATATATATATATATACATATTATTTATACAATGTAGACAGTATATAACATAATCTTCTTACTCAGAGATTTGGGGTATCTCGTAACTTGACTGAATTTTGCCTAAACCAGCGGCCACAGCTGCAGTTATCATCAGTCTCGGTTTCTTGGCTTTTAAGGCTTCTAATTCAAAAGCTGCTTTAATTTCCTACAGAAACAATAATAAACATGTTAGGATGGAATTTACCATTTATTCCAGCCCTCTTAGAAAAATCAGTGATGTGTTATAAAACATGTACAGTAAGTTATTGTATTTGGTAACAGTCGACAGCTGGCATTCCAAGATTGCACAACAAGAATAAAATATTTATGTGTAATCTGCAGTTACTTAAAAAAAAATCTATATTTTCAACAATCAATAATTTAAGGATCTATGAGTATATAGTGAAAACTAAAAACAAGAAATTAATATTATACCTTACAAAAAGCAAAATAAATGTAATCTATTTAATCATTTCAGCCCCGGAAGATTTTACCCCCTTCCTGACCAGAGCACTTTTTACAATTTGGCACTGCGTTGCTTTAATTGACAATTGCGGTCATACAATGCTGTACCCAAACAAAATTTGCATCATTTTTTTCCCACAAATAGAGCTTTCTTTTGGTGGTATTTGGTGGTATTTGGTGGTATTTGGTGGTATTTGATCACACTGTGGTGTTTATTTTTACAAAAATAAACAAAATAAATAAACAAAAAAATTTAGAAAATAAAAACAATATTTTTTACTTTTTTCTATAGTGAATATCCCTAAAAATGTTTTCAAAAAACGAATTTCTTCATCAGTTTTTATATATTCTTTTACATATTATTGGTAAAAAAAAATCCCAATAAACGTTTATTGATTTGTCTGCGCAAAAGTTATAGCATCTACAAACTATAGGAAAGATTTGTCATTTGTAATTTTTATGGCATTTTTATTATTATTAGTTTTTTTACTAGCAATGGCAGTAATCTGCAATTTTTAGTGGTATTGCGGCGGACAGATCGGACACATTTTGGGGACCATTAACATTTATACAGCGATCAGAGCTATAAAAATGCACTGATTATTGTGTAAATTTCACGGGTAGGGAGGGGGTTAACACTAGGGGGTGATCAAGGGGTTAAATGTGTATTCCCTGGATGTGTTCTAACTGTATGAAGATAGGACTGACTGGGGGAGAAGACATACTTAGTAGGAACAAACAATATGTCTCCTCTCCCCTGACAGAACTTTGCTGGCCCTCGTGCCCCCTGATCGTGCGTGGCCAGTGGCGATCCACCGCCGGCCGCACAATTGCTCCCACCTGCATCGGGTCCACATGCGGGCGTATGTGCATGCCTATGGTGGCCCTTAAAGGGAACAATTTACCCATACGTTAATTTTCCCAGCCGTGCCATTCTGTCGACCTATATCGGCGTGAGCTGGTCGGCAAGTGGTTAAATAAATATCTATGTGTAGAAACACCTTATCTGGAAATCTAAAACATCTTTTAAAACCTTTCTCTTAAAACCTGGCTTCTAGGCTGGATATTGGATAATGTGCACTGTATAATTATTACATGCAATACATTTTAGGCTCCTGACTTTTTCCAGCTTACCTGGACCAGAAGAGTAAAGAGGTGTCTATCCTGTGGGGGGCTACCACGGGCCCCAGGGTATTCCCAATCTATATCCAGACCATCAAAGTCATACTTTCGTAAGAACTCAATCACAGATTTAATAAACGTTTCACGGTTCTTGAATGTTGAGACCATGGTAGTAAAACTATGCAGTGAGAAAAGACAACAAATCTTGTAATACCAAGATATATTACAATCAGTGTGAATGTTTATTTTGCATTATTGTTATTTAAAAGGAAAATCTGCCAAAAATGGTCCAGGTTTTGGTAGATGTTGTATAGTTAAACAATCTAATAGTTTTATGTATTTCTGCTGCACTCTGGAGGGAAAACTTTAATGTTTGAGTTCTGCACATTTAGTGCAGTGATTATCATGGGTAGGAAGTTCCCTCTAATTTCACAATTATAGTAAATGCAGCAGAAATATTGGCAGTACCCCAAGATAAGTGGAAGCAACCAAAACTTCCACGTCTGTAGAAAGAGTACCTGGAATTATAGTATATAGTCAGAGGTTCTCCTGCTGGTAACCACAAGAGCTCTAAGAAGCCATCAAGTTACTCAACCATATTCTGTATGAGAAATAATAAGGTTCACTGGCCCTTTATTAATCTGTACTTACGGTGCAGTTCCAAAGTTCCATCCACCAACAGATAATAAAGTTTTCAAATCCTTGTTCCTAAGAAAATAAAATGATGATTTTTTTAAGTGCTAAACATGCTTTGGTGTAATATTTGAATGCAACATTTACATTTTCAATTGTCCAATTACATAAAGAGTATAACTAAAATTATATAATGAATCAGTAGGAAAAGCAACCATTTGAATGCAAAACAAAGATAATCTGTTTACTTGGTCGGCACATTGATGTTAACATAACATTTGGTTGACTATTAACATTGGAGTTATACTGTATCTCCATGTCTGGTTGTGTCAGTATGGTACTGATTGTGTTTGCAGACATGTTGCTGGTTGCGTCAGTAAATTTTTGGTTTTGTCTTTGCTAAGGGTTTCTGGTTGTGTCAGTACAATACTGTACTGACGCAACCAGTACACCATGCTGTTTTTAATTTGGTTTAGCCCTGGCTCTATCCAAAAAAATATATATATTTTTTGTTGGAGTTGGAATTTAGTTAAAGTTAACTTTACAAGTTTGCCAAAATGTAATGTATTTATATTACGTAATTTGTATAAGGAATATTTTTCAATTTGTAGCAGATTGCTGAACTAAATAAAAAGAGGAGAGAAACAGCTGCTGCTAGCAACCAGTCAGATGAGCAACTTGGTACAAATCAATGGAATTGCAGGCATGATCATACTGTAGATGAAGCTGCATGTGCGCTACGTGTTTCCTTAAGAGAAAACATGACTCTTTCACACACTTACTGCTTCTTTAGGTCTTGTAAAGCTTCATATTTATCCACGTCATTCCACTCCAAAGTGGTGATTTCATTTTTGGACATTCCAGCAAAGGCATAGATAAGATGAGTACAGAGGCATGGGTCAATATTTTCAGTCTTAAAACTTCCAAGTCCAGGTCCGTACTGTGCCGAGCTGCTGAAGTAACATGTTAACTCATATGCAGAACCTATGTTTTGAAAAAGAAAGTATGTTTATGATTAGCCTATGCTCCACCTACCCCAGATGCCTGAAAAATATGAAGTTACCAAGAATATAAGGTAAAACTTCTAAAGCCCAAATAAGTTATTGGGCTCAATTTTGGAACACTATATGGACCACACATAAGTGGTCCATATAGTGAACTTGGTGCAGAGATATTTACTTTAAGGTCAAGGTTAAGGACAAGTGGGTACTCTTTCCTTGTGGAGGAAAACAGATTTAACTTACACATATGGAAAGGCTTCTTCATAGTAAGAGTTGTGGAAATGTTGAGTAGACTGCTTCAGGAACTAGTTCTGACCAGCTCAGTAGTTTATTTTAGAAAAAGAGCTGAATGCATTCATTAATGCACAAAATATAACTGACATTTTTTATTCAGGGACTATTCTATTGACTTCTGTGGAGTCAGGAGGGAATTTATGTTTGCCTGTTTAAGGAAGAATATTGGACCTTGCTCTATAAAAATCAGAGGGTGTTTTAATAATTAATTATGCAAACAATGGTTCACTGCTGACACAATCAGTAAACACACCCTGAGAAATGTCATATATACATTGATGTTGTGCATGCATGTAGACAATAAGTGACTGAAAAGATGCTGCAAGGAATCAGCAGCAGTAAGATGCTTCCTCTCTTTCTTTCTATATCTTTGTCTAAGCATCATTACCCAAACTGGCTTCTTTACAATGACAGTGACAATGATGGGCAGCACTTGAGCCATGCATGCATGGCTACTTGTAATCACCACCAGGGGTGCATGTGGCAGGGTGACAATAGAGGAGCACATAGTAAATGGGGGGTTATTTACGAAAGACAAAACCACTTTGCACTACAAGTGCAAAGTGCACTTGAAATTCTACTGAAATTGCACTTGGAAGTCTAGTTGCTGTAAATCTGAGGGGTAGATCTGAAATGAGGGGAAGCTCTGCTGATTTTATCATTAAATTATGTGCAAGCTAAAATGCTGTTTTTTATTTTCCTTGAATGTCCCCCTCGGATCTACAGCGACTGCACTTCCAAGTGGACTTTCAGCGCAATTTCAAGTGCACTTTGCACTTGCAGGGCAAAGTGGATTTGCCTTTCGTAAATAACCCCCATAGTGTTGGAAGACCATTAGCACCCCATAGCCATATCAACTCAGAGAGAAACCAGCTTATATTATTTCAGTGAAAGTTGCAGATTACATTATAATTTTGAAGCTTACTGTATATGTGATTTTGATGACTGAGTTTATATCTACTTTAATTAGTAAATTACCAAAGGCTGCAACAAAGATTGCAGTCAGTGCTGGGCTTTCTCACCAGAAAGGATAATACCGTCTGCAAACTAAATATCATGTTTGTACCCTATATTGAATGTTTACTTAAAAATACAGGTCATATATATGTAATTTAAAATTATAAAAAAAAAATTTAAAACATGAATATTTAAATATTTATATACAGTGTATATATAACTGACAATAATCTAAGTTTAATTTGAAACTTACCTAGCTGCACGCTAAGCACCAATGCAAACCCTAAAGAAAACAGAAAAAATACTATTTATACAATAAGCTCTGGAGCCATTGCACGTTCAAAGTCCACAGTCTATTAGTCTTTAGTAAATCAACCCCTGTATGTTTCTCTTCTACCGTGCCAACTCTTTCCCTAACTGCTAACATTGTTTCTTTCTAATTATGTGGCTGGACATTAAGGAAGACAAAAGATGCCAGACCAAGAAGAAGAATGGGAGAAGATGGCAGCAGTGGTGACAAGGGGGTGCACAGACATTGCATCCCTGAAGAAGAGCATTTTTGAAGGTACATAAGTGTGCACAAAAGTATTCGGTGCATATTTGCACATTATGGCAAGAGCTTTGGGAATCAAAAATAACTACAGTTCTGCTTTAAAAAGTAGTGATGGCCACTAACAGAATTCAATGCAGGCTTCACCTTTGATTAGCTTAGGAAAGTCAAGGTAAAGAAAGATAACTGATGATTTGGCTTACTACACTATGCCTTATTAAATAAAATATTTTTTTAGGAATTTGTTCTCTTTATTTAACTTAGCGCAAGTGATTGCACTCAAATAGTTATTCCATTGAAAATGTTATTTAAATAGTACTAAAACTATTACTTTTGTCCAGTTTTCCTATAATTTCCTGTCATATTCAGTCCAAACTACTGAGTGACTGCATGACACCAGTTATCACTTACCGGCAAGGAGTGCGAGCCTGGCCATTTTCGCACTCAAACAAAGGTTAGTGCCTTTTTATACTTCATACATGGCATGCTGAAGTCACACAAAGGAGACATTACAAAACCTATTACTGACCTACAGGTTGGCCCCTATCTCTTGACCTTATCAATGTAGCAAATCTTGATACCTATTTTTGAAGTGACTACATGAGATATAAGTAGATAGACCACACAATGAGCATAATATGTTCTCAGTCCATGTTTCTTTTCAGGGGGTAGAGGGGAATAAATTATTTAATTTCTTCTGGTAATACCTATGACTATTGTTTAATCAAAGTTGATAAGATCTTTCTAAAATTTACCATGAAGTGCAGCCAAAAATAATATTCATCTATGAAATAATAGTAGGCAAGTGAATTTAAATACAAAGTCAAGGAGATCTAATGATATCAAAGTCACAAAGATAGTGAACATCTGTAGGGGGTTTATAGGTGTGATATAAGAAATTAAAGATATGGAAAGAGTGAATTGCAACACTGAGGGGAATTGCCAACCTCGAGAGTAGAAAGTAGTTAATGGGGTTAATGTAAACGGTAAAGGGGTTAATCAGGATGGAACTCTTTATTAGCTGACTTGGTACTAATGCATTTGTGTAAAGCCAGCTTGGTGGCTATAATTAAAGAGGGATTAAGGTCTTCACCTAGTAACTACAGGCCTGTAAGTTTCACTTCTATATTGGAAATGATCTGTGAGGGTTAATAACAGTCCAAGGGTATCTCCCAGAATATCAGAAGCTAGCATTGCTTTACAAGTGACTGGACTTGTCAAACTAATCTACTTTAGGATTTAATGGCAGTTAATTCTGAGACCACCCCAATATACTGCTTCTAATTTCTGCAGTGCAGATAGAGGTAACCAGACTGGGAGGAAGGTTTTGAACATACCCTTCCCTATAAATAAAAACACACACACACACCCAATAAATCAATCTAACAAAGTCCTAATAATTTTTAGGCATCATCCTAGGGTCTTTTGGTATGTGGGCATGCGTACCTTGTTTGAAATTGATTATATTACCAAAAATGTGGGACAAATAATTCAGATATAGGAGGCCATTTTTCAATTGAGATACTTTAGGACAGCCATTTTCAACCAGGGTGCCCAGGAACCCTGGGGTGCCTTCAGGTTTCATTATGGGCGCCTTGGCAAAATGCCTAAAAATTGCCCAAAAATTGTATACAAGCCAGCGTGTGGATGAAGGCTGCCTTTTTAGTTACACTAAGTAACAGGTTTTCATTGTGCACCATTATAACCTTCCAGCTGCCGGCCTCCGAATGACCAATGGCATCATCAGTTGATGAGGAGGATCTCAGACACCTGCATAACATTCTTGTTTTGACCTTCCCCTGCCCCTCTGAAGAGAAACATTGGAATACTAGTCAGTACAAGTTTGCAAAAGTGCATTTGCTTTGGAAGAATAAATCAGCTGTAATGTTGGGTATCCTACTTGGATTTGTGGATGTATCTGAATTATGTAAAACTATTAAAATAGCCTTTACATTTTGCATGGGTGCCTCAAGATTGTTCATAATTTTTAAATGTGGCGTTGACTGAAAAATGTTTGAGAAACACTACTTTAGGAAATAAGCAAAAACTTAAACAAAGGTGTGCCTGTGGATCAAGTATACTTGGACTTTGTATGGATAATTTGTATGTTTTAGGCCTAAAAATGCAGTCTGTTAAAGTGATACAAAACACACTGTTTAATT
Organism: Lithobates pipiens; assembly: GCF_037356315.1. Taxonomy (NCBI): domain Eukaryota; kingdom Metazoa; phylum Chordata; class Amphibia; order Anura; family Ranidae; genus Lithobates; species Lithobates pipiens. The sequence continues at coordinate 280,676,193 of NW_027507748.1, read as the reverse complement.
TACATTGTCCCTTCTATTTCCGTATATGGATGATGGCACTGTAATTATTTTATTTAAAAAAAGTACCTTTTTGCTAATCAATATACAGCTGTCACATGACCCAGATCTTTTCTAGTCTGTCTGCGGAGAAACATAAGCAGGAGGAGCTTCTAATCCTCTGCTACTGGTCACATGTTCAAAATAAAAAACAGCCTTTGGAATACAGAGTCAAAATAAATAATTAATATCAATAAATTGTTTTAACCACTTAAGGACCGCCGTACTGCCAATGTACATCATTACAATGGCACAGGCAAGCACAAGCATGTACATGTACGTGCCTGCCTTCCAGCGGGTGGGGGGTCCGATCGGACAACTCCCGCTGGATACGGCGGTCCAGTTCGCTGCAGGAGCGATCCGTGATGAGGCAATGGCCGTTGGTTTCTGGCCATCCCCTCTCGATCGCTCCTGGCCAATGAGAAGCTTCCTCCCACTGTGTATTGTATACACAGGAAGGAGGAAGTGATGTCATTCTCCTCGGGGCGGTCTTTTTGACCGGACTATGAGGAGAAGACAGAAAGTAAGTGTGCACCAACACTACACTGACATGTAGGTACACACAGGCACACAACCCCCCCGATCCCCCCCGATCGCCCCCCCCCCCCCAGTCACAGTGTCACTGATTGCAGTGATCATTTATTTACTGATCACTGCATTCAGTGTCAGTTGTAAAAGTAAAAACTGTCAGGGCAGTTAGTGTTAGGTCCAGGGTAGCCCCCTATCACCCCCCAATAAAGGTTTAACCCCCTGATTGCCCCTAGAGTTAACCCTTTCACCCCCTTTTGCCAGTGTCACTAAGCGATCATTTTTCTGATCGCTGCATTAGTGTCGCTAGTGTGGCTAGGTAGCTAGTTATTGTTTTAGGTTCACCGCCAGGTTTTTATAGCCCTAGGTACCCCGATATACTACCCAATAATGTTTTTAACCCCCTGATTGCCCCTAGTTAACCCTTTCACCCCATTTTGCCAGTGTCACTAAGCGATCATTTTTCTGATCGCTGCATTAGTGTCGCTAGGTAGCTAGTTATTTTTTTAGGTTCACCGCCAGGTTTTTATAGCGCTAGGTACCCCGATATACTACCCAATAATGGTTTTAACCCCCTGATTTCCCCTAATTAACCCTTTCACCCCCTTTTGCCAGTGTCACTAAGCAATCATTTTTCTGATCGCTGCATTAGTGTCGCTAGTGTCGCTAGGTAGCTAGTTTTTTTTTTAGGTTCACCGCCAGGTTTTTATTGCGCTAGGTACCCCGATATACTACCCAATAATGGTTTTAACCCCCTGATTGCCCCTAGTTAACCCTTTCACCCCCTTTTGCCAGTGTCACTAAGCGATCGTTTTTCTGATCGCTGCATTAGTGTCACTAGTGTCGTTAGGTAGCTAGTTATTTTTTTAGGTTCACCGCCAGGTTTTTATAGCGCTAGGTGCTGATTTTTTTAGGTTCACCGCCAGGTTTTTATAGCGCTAGGCGCTGATTGCCCCTAGTTAACCCTTTCACCAGCGATCACAGTATAAGTGTCACTGGTGACGCTGGTTAGCCAGTTAGTTATTTAGGTTCCCCGTCAGGTTTTTTTTTTTTTTTTTTTAATCTTTTTTTTATTGAATTTTCAGTGACATACAAAATCGCCCACGCAGGGGCCAAACATTTCCCACACAGGGGTAAGCTTCCAAATGTGGCAACAGGCCACAACAAGGCACATTACAAAACATATATCCTGTCTCTGATGCGGCAACCGACCGCAACAGGGTAAATGAACACAAACATAAACTTATCTATCTATACCCCACTGTGGGGAGAGGATATTGTAGGATAGTGCGTGCTAAGTATTAAAATTACCGGATAAGGTGTCATAAGAGCAGGTGGGTCAGCCTATAACCGTACTACATCCATAACGAACTATGGGTTATTCACTACATCCGTTGCCGTAGTGTTATCATCCAGCCAGCAGTTCCACACCTTCTCAAATTTCTGAGGGCAACCCCTGTTCAAGTAGGTGGCCCTATAGAGGGGTAAGCTAGCGTTCACCAGGTTTTTCCAGAATTTAATAGAGGGGGGAGACGATTGTTTCCAGGTCATGGTGATGGCTTTGCGTGCATAGTAGAGCAACAGGGATATGAGTGTTTTCCTAGCCCTGAGGATCGACATTTGTTCCACCAGCCCCAGCAGGCAATATTTAGGATCGTAAGGAATATTAACCTCTGTGGTCCTAACTATCACCAGGAGAACCTCTTTCCAAAAGCATACAATCGCTGGGCAAGCCCAGAAAATGTGAATGAAGTCTCCCGGCTGATAGGAGCAGCGCCAGCACTCCGGGGAGTGCGACGGCGACATCTTGTGCAGTCTGTGGGGCGTGCAGTGGACTCTGTGTACAATTTTGTATTGGACCAATTTGTCCCTGGCTGAAACCAAAGGGGAGAGCGGAAAATCCCAAATCTCCCTCCAGTCATCGTCATCCAGCTCCGGTATGTCCACCACCCATTTCCTGCGGAGGGAGGACAGCTCGGGGACGGCAGCAACCAGTAGGGACCTGTAAATCTGAGACATGGGTTTCTCCAGGTCTTTTACCCGAAGGATGGACTCAAGCTCAGAGTACTCCAGTACGACCGGTTGTCCCAAAAATTGACAGCGATAAGCATGCGCGACTTGAAGATAACGGAAGTGGGCCCATGTAGGCACATTAAATTTATCACGCAGGATATGGAAGGGAGTAAGTTCCCCGTTGGTAACAACATGCTCGAGCGTCATTATTTTACACCTGGCCCAGGCCTGAGGGTCCGGGATGGTATTAAACTGCGGAAGGCTAGGATTCAGCCACAGGGGGGTGTGAGGAGACCAGGAGTTCGGCAGGGACGCCCTCAGTGCCTCTCCCGCCCTCCATGCCCTTAAAGTGGTGCGCATAGAAGGGGTGAGGCAGTGAGGCGTTTTTGGCCCCCTGAAAACCAACCCCCTTAAGGCCTCCAGAGACCCCACTATAGCTGCCTCCAGGACCGTTGCAGCATTGGTCAAGTCCGGCAGCAGCCACCAGTGGACGGTGACAAGCTGGGTAGCTAGGAAATATTTGTGACAGTCAGGAAGAGCTAACCCTCCACTGCCCACAGGCCTGGTGAGCGTGGTGTATTTGAATCTGGGGGACTTGGGTCCCCAGATGAAGGAGAGAAAAAGTTGTTTCAGAGAGTTAAAGAAGGCTTTAGTCAGCCATTGTGGGGAGTTCCTAAATATGTATGTAAGTTTGGGAAGGACCTTCATTTTAAGAAGGTTTATGCGACCAATAAGAGAGAGGGGAAGATTGCCCCAAGCCTTTAATTTGGACTTGATTTCTATCAGAACAGGTTCAAGATTGAGCCGGACAAAGTCCTTGTTCTCTCTTGAAATGACAATACCCAAATAGGTAAACCTATCCACCCATTGAAGCGTGGTGGAGGATGGTGAGGTCCTGGCCCCCTCGTCCACCGGAAAGAGCTGAGATTTATGCCAATTCACCTTCAACCCAGTGAAGGCAGAGAAGGCGTCCATGATTCCAAGGATTCCGGGATCATTTAAAAAAAGCAGAAGATCATCCGCATAGAGGGCCACTCTCTCCTCCAGCCAGCCCACCCGAAGACCACGGACCTCGGCCGAACTCCGAAGAGCCTCAGCAATAGGTTCCATGGCTAGGGCGAACAAGGCCGGGGAGAGAGGGCACCCCTGCCTGGTGCCCCGCTGCAGGGGGAACGAGGGCGACAGGGAACCATTCAGTTTAATGCATGCCGTAGGACCGGTGTATAGTGTACGTATCCAGGCAATAAACCGCAATGGAAAACCCATTCTTCTAAGGACCTCCCACAGATACACCCATTCCACTGTATCAAATGCTTTCTCCATATCAAGGGTGGCAATGGTCCTAGTACCTTGATTATCATGGGGGGCATGAATGTTAGAAAACAATCTGCGGATATTGATGTCAGTGGACCTACCTGGCATAAAGCCTGTTTGATCGGAGTCAATCAGAGATTTGATTACTGTATTAAGTCTAGTGGCCAAAATTTTAGTCAATATTTTTAAATCACAGTTCAGGAGTGCTATCGGCCTGTAAGAGGCACATTGCTTAGGATCCTTATTAGGTTTCGGAATGAGAACAATATGGGCTTCTCTCATAGAAGCCGGCAGGGAGCCCTGTTGAAGACAGGCTCGGTACATCTGAGCCAGCCTGGGGGCAAGCAGCTCCGCGTGGGCTCTGTAATACTCTATGGGTAGTCCATCCGGCCCCGGGGTCTTCCCCGCTGGAAAAGACCTGATGGCTGTCAGGACCTCTTCTGGTGTGATCTCCGAGACAAGGAGTAGTCGCTCCGTGTCAGAGAGCCATCCCAGTGCCAGCGTATCTAACAACGAGGTCATTGGTGTGGGGTCAAAGCTGTCAGGGAGTGAGGAGACATACAGAGAGGAGTAAAACCTGGTGAAGGCAGTCAAAATATCCTCCGGAGAGGTAACCAGTGACCCTTCTGCCGTGAGGATTTCTGGTATAACCGCTACAGGCCTGTCCTGCTGCGCCAGCATAGCCAGCAGTTTGCTGTTCTTATCACCATATTCAAAGTATTTCTGTCTGCTGTCTTGTATATCAAGCCTGGTAGTGTCTGAGACATGGAGGTGCAATTCCCGCCTTAGTGATGAGAGGCGCTCGAAGTTGGGGACCGTTGCCGAGGCCGAGTACTGAGTCAAAGCCTCCTCAACTTCGTGCTGCAAATCAGACACTTTGTTCCCAACTTCTGCTCTAACCGCCGCCACTGCAGAGATATACTGCCCCCTACCATAAGCCTTAGAGGCATCCCATGTCACCCCCAAGGAGGCTGACCCCGCATTGTGCAGCCAGTAGTCCTGCAAGGAGGGAGAAACTCTATCGTGGACTGCCGTGTTATTAATCCAATGGGGCTGCAGCCTCCAGAGGGCTTTATTCTTAAACTTGGTGGTCCTAACAATCAATTTAAGGGGGTGGTGATCCGATAAGCCAGAGGCAAGGTAGCTAGCCTCCTGGACGTTCCCCGTCAGGTTTTTATATAGCGCCAGGGACCCCCATATACTACCTAATAAAAATTTGAACCCCCTGATTGCCCCTAGTTAACCCTTTCACCAGTGATCACCGTATAAGTGTTACGGGTGACTCTGGTTAGTTTGCTTTTTATAGCATCAGGGCACCCACCATTTATTACACAATAAAGGTTTAACCCCCTGATCACCTGGCAGGGTGATATCAATTAGGTTTTAGGGTCAGGGTCTGCATCGCCCCAGGCAGCGCTAGGTTAGTGCCAGTACCGCTAACACCCACACGCAAAGCATAAACCTCCCATAGTGGTATAGAATCTGAACAGATCAATATCTGATCTGATCAGATCTATACTAGCCTCCCCAGCAGTTTAGGGTTCCAAAAAAACGCATTGTTAGCGGGATCAGCCCAGATACCTGCTGGCACCTGCGTTTTGCCCCTCCGCCCAGCCCACCCAAGTGCAGTATCGATCGATCACTGTCACTTACAAAACACTAAACACATAACTGCAGCGATCGCAGAGTCAGGCCTGATCCCTGCGATCGCTAACAGTTTTTTTTGGTAGCATTTTATATTTAAATCCGGAAGGCAGTGCTTGGTTTTCGGGGTCCCGTACGTTGCTAGACTCCCAAAAAGTCCCCCACATGTGGTATCCCTGTACTCGGGAGAAGCAGCAGAATTTATTTTGGGGTGTAATTTGACTTATGCCCATAGCATGTGGGAGTAATATATCATTTAGTGACAACTTTGTGCAAAAAAAAAAAGAAATTGTAAAATTCCTGCAACTTGTGGCAAAATATAAAATATTTCATGGACTCAACATGCCTCTCAGTAAATAGCTTGGGATGTCTACTTTCCAAAATGGGGTAATTTGGGGGGGTTTTGTGCTATTTTGGCATTTTATGGCCTTCGAAACTGTGATAGGTAGTGAGGAGTGAAATCAAAAATTTGCACCCTTAGAAACCCTGAAGGCAGTGATTGGTTTTCGGGGTGCCGTACGCAGCTAGACTCCCAAAAAGTCCCACATATGTGGCATCCTCATACTCAGGAGAAGCAGCAGAATATATTTTGGGGTACAATTCCACATATAACTATGGCATGTGTGAGCAATATATCATTTAGTGACAACTTTTTGTAAACTTTTTTTTTTTTGTGTGTCATTATTCAATCACTTGGGACAAAAAAATATATTTAATGGGCTCAATATGCCTCTCCACAACTTCCTTGGGGTGTCTACTTTCCAAAATGGGGTCATTTGGGGGGGTTTTGTGTTATTTTGGCATTTTATGGCCTTCGAAACTGTGATAGGTAGTGAGGTGTGAAATCAAAAATTTGCACCCTTTGAAATCCTGAAGGCAGTGATTGGTTTTCGGGATGCCGTACGCGGCTAGACTCCCAAAAAGTCCCACATATGTGGTATCTCCGTACTCAGGAGAAGCAGCAGAATATATTTTGGGGTGCAATTCCACATATAACTATGGCATGTGTGAGCAATATATCATTTAGTGACAACTTTTTGTAAACTTTTTTTTTTTGTGTGTCATTATTCAATCACTTGGGATAAAAAAAAAAATATTCAATGGGCTTAACATGCCTCTCCACAACTTCCTTGGGGTGTCTACTTTCCAAAATGGGGTCATTTGGGGGGGGGTTTGTACTGCCCTGCCATTTTAGCACCTCAAGAAATGAGATAGGCAGTCGTAAATTAAAAGCTGTGTAAATTCCAGAAAATGTACTCTAGTTTTTAGACACTATAACTTTTGCGCAAACCAATAAATATACGCTTATTGACATTTTTTTTACTAAGAACATGTGGCTGAATAAATTTTGCCCTAAATGTATGACTAAAATTGAGTTTATTCGATTTTTCTTATAACAAAAAGTAGAAAATAAAAATTTTTCTCAAAATTTTCGGTCTTTTTCCATTTATATCGCAAAAAATAAAAATCGCAGAGGCAATCAAATACCATCAAAAGAAAGCTCTATTTGTGGGAAGAAAAGGACGCAAATTTCGTTTTGGTACAACATTGCATGACCGCGCAATTACCAGTTAAAGCAGTGCAGTGCGAAATTGTAAAAAGACCTCTGGTCCTTAGGCTGTTAATTGGTCTGGGGCTGAAGTGGTTAAATAGTCATACAAATATATATTTGAAATCAAATCTTTATTATTTTTTCGACAATAACATGGTGTGAGCGGATTTCTGCCAGTCACAGGCTGTGCCAGGCCCGTCCAGCCTATGGCTTCACAGAGAGGCAAAGCCTCCATTAATCTACATGTTATCTTGCTCCCATTGTGTTTAGCTGGTTAGTGGCCATGGAGGAGGAGGAGGGAGGGAGTGGGCTGTCATTTACCACTGTGTATAGCCCCACATGTGTGACTCTATAGTCACATGGGCTGCTCAGATGTGATAGGGAGAAAATGCTCAGTATAGAAACTTAGCATAAATACTCAGCACAGAAATGCTCTGCATAGAAACTCAGCATAGAAATGCTCAGCATTGAAACTCAGCTGATCAGAGAATGCGGTAAAGGGTCAATCACAGCGGCCTTTTACCATGTGATCAGCTGTGTCCAATCATAGCTGATCACATGTAAACAAACTTGCTGATTATCGCATTCTTTTCCTCATGTGCTGTCCCAGCACGAGGTGAGGAGAGCCAGTAAATGGCATTTCTGACAGCACACATTTACACTATTAATCAGGGCACTGATCATCAGTGCCCTGATCATCAGTGCAGCCCTCTTGGTGCCAGACAGTGTCCATCAGTGCTGCCTATCAGTGTCCATCAGTGCCGTCTCATTAGTGCCCAACAGTGACACCCCATCAGTGCCTATCGGTGAACAACAGTGCACATCAGTGAACAAGAAAAATTACTTATTTGCAGAAACGTGTAACAAAAACTAAGAAAAACATTTTTTATTTTTTTAATTCTGTATTTTTCATTTGTTTAGCAAAAAATAAAAAACTTAGTAGTGAATAAATAACACTAAATGAAAGCTCTATCTGCCTGAAAAAAATTATAACAATTTAAATTGGGTACAGCGTTGCATGACTGCCCAATTGTCATTCAAAGTGTGACAGCGCTAAAAAGCTGAAAATTGGCCTGGGCAGGAAGGGGGTGAAAGTGCTCAGTATTAAAGTGGTTAATTGGTTGAACTTGATGGACACATGTCTTTATTGTTTTTTTCAGGGCTAACCAGGTAACTATAAGGAAGAAACATTCAGAAGAAACTGACTACAGAACTATCCAGTCAGAAGTCATACCTGATGGACACACCTGAAGGCCAACAAGCAGAAAATAATCACTAATCAATTATTTACTAAGGCCAGCCACGGTAGAAAATGTATCTGTATCCTTTATTAACCATCTGATGGGTTTTAAAAACAGCAAAAAATTGCTCTAATTTGTCAAGCCCAGCTCTGCCCTACTCTTTTGACAGACATGCTATAAACAAAAGGATGATCTTTTCACTCAGAAGTGAAGACACTTCCTTATAATGCCCCGTACACGCGGTCGGAATTTCCAACAGAAAAAGTCCAACGGGAGCTTTTCATCGTATATTCCGACAATGTGTATGCCCCATCGGACTTTTTACATCGAAAATTCTGATGGACCTAGAAAGAGAACATGTTCTATATTTTTTCAGAAGGAAAACAAATTCCTATCGGGAAAACCGCTCATCTGTATGCTGTTCCGATATATATCAAAAACGATGCATGCTCTGAAACAAGTACAAGATGGAAGTGCTCGGTGTGGTAAAACTAGCGTTCATAAAGGAGATAGCACATTCCTCACGCAGCAAATTCTGTGACCTTTTAATGCAGTGCATTCTTTTGTTCTTTATAATGCTAGAATAATTAAGCTATTTTGCTTCTGATATTCACACACACATATTTCTTTATTATTTCTCATGATTTCATAAATAATCTTTTATTTTGTAAAAGCCAGATCTCCATAATAATGTTTAGAGTTATTTTTATAGTCATTTTTTTTTTTATTTCATCAAGATCTCCTTTTATTTTGGATTATTGAAACCTTATTTTCTAGCGATCTCCAGTTACCACAGTTACCATTATTATCTTGTAAAGGAGAAAAAAAAGAGGATTTTTACGGTGCTCTGGTACAAATTAAATACAATAAGGATAAAACAATTTGATATTTTATTGAAATACAGTTAAAAATATTGCATCTATAGCAATAACACAAAGATATGCGTAAACAATTTATACATAGAAGGGGTCCTGAAGGCACCCCTGAAGGGGTCCTGAAGGCAAGAGATGAGATATTGACAGCGCTTTATCCCAACATGTTTTGCATTAGCTTCATCAGGGGATGTGCGAACTAATAATACATTTAATTAAAGAGAGATGATAATTAACAACAATCAGTATAAATATTCAATACATACAGTAAAATGGGGCGACACAGTGGTGTAGTGGATAGCACTTTCACCTAGCAGTAAGAAGGGTCGCTGGTTCGAATCCCAACCATGACACTACCTGCCTGGAGTTTGCATGTTCTCCCTGTGCCTGCGTGGGTTTCCTCCGGGTACTCCAGTTTCCTCCCACACTCCAAAGACATGCTGGTAGGCTAATTGGATCCTGTCTAAATTGTCCGTAGTATGTATGAATGTGAGTTAGGGACCTTAGATTGTAAGCTCCTTGAGGGTAGGGACTGATGTAAATGTACAATGTATATGTAAAGCGCTGCGTAAATTGACGGCACTATATAAGTACCTGAAATAAATAAATAAATAAAATATATGGTGTTGAGAAACTTTCCATGTGAAGATTCTACAGGACACACTTACCATCTGCTGCCTGACTCCCCGGACACACTGAAAACCAGCCAGTAAGTATGGAACAAAAAGTATGACCCTAAGCCCACCAGTGAATGGTACCGTCCAATTTCTACCATGTTAATTTCCAACTTTTATTCAGAGTATCGACAAATTATTTTTAAAGCCTACAAATCTGGCATTATTGATAAAAATACTTGGGACTTTTTGAATGTTAAAGATCCAAAACTTCCCACGTTCTATGCACTTCCAAAAGTGCACAAATCTTTAGTTGAACCTCCAGGGCGACCCATTATTTAAAGCTGCCAGAGCCTTACGGAAAATGCTAGTTCTTTGATTGATAACTATTTGAACCCCCATGTTACCTCTCTTTTCTCTTACATAAAAGATACCATTGACCTATTGAAAACCCTTGAAGGCATCTCTTTGCCACAACATTCTTGGCTAGTATCAATTGATGTTGAATGCTTTTATAATGCAATTCCACATCAAAAGGGGGTACAGGTTATACATACATATTTAGATGAAAGAGGTCCAGCGTCTTTTAAATACAATGAATTTGTGATTGAACTTTTAGACTACATTCGCAAACATAATATCTTCCAATTAAATCAAACCCACTACCTCCAGGTACAGGGGGCTGCGATGGGGACCAAATGTGCCCCATCGTATGCCAACCTGTACCTGGGGGGTGGGAGAAGGACACTTTCTCACGGTAGGATCTTGCTCCTTTTCTGGACAAGATCTTGGCATGGTACAGGTACATTGACGATGTCCTGTTCTTCTGGTCAGGATCCAAATCAGAGCTTAAACAATTTTTCAATTTAATTTCAAATAATAATTTCAATCTTCATTTTACATTAAAATATAGCTAGGAATTGATTGAATTCCTGGATTTGACAATAAAAATTAATTCAGATGGGTACCTTGACTCCTCCCTATATAGGAAACCAACAGCAGGTAACACCTTATTACACGCAAAAAGTTTTCATCCTGATTCACTATTACGCAGTATACCATACAGTCAGTACTTGAGACTGAAACGTAATTGTAGCAATAAAGATGATTTCCGAACCGCAGCCAATGAACTGTATACCAGACTTAAGAACCGTGGCTATAGCCACGCATCCTTAAAGAGAGCATATAACCGGGTTAAGAAGAAAGATAAGAATGCTCTTATCTTTACTACAAAAGCACACACTAAACCTAATACGGTGAGAGTAATCACCAGATACTCCAACCAGCACAAAATCTTCAGGAATATCTTACAACAATTTTGGCCGCTACTATTAGCTGACCCTGTTGCCAATCAATATATACAAGATTTCCCCGAGGTCACTTTCGAACGGGTTCATTCCCTCAAGGATCGTCTAGTACAAAGCCACTTTACAAACACTGAGGTAACTATTAACCCAAAACAATCAGGAATCTTCTCCTGTGGACAATGTGATATGTGTCCTTATATTAATAATTCTTCCAAAATCAAGTTACCCAATGGCAAGTGTTTTTTTTCTAAATCCCGTGTGATCTGCTCCACACCCGGCATTGTCTATTTAGCACAGTGCCGCTGTGGGGGATTCTACGTGGGGAAAACTAAAAGACCATTTCTTAAACGCATTAAAGATCATATTAAGCCAATATTAAACAACAAAATGGTCACGGCCATTAGTAGACATGTGGGTGTCCATCATGCGTTTGATTCAGATATGATTCGATTCTCAGCACTTGAACACATACCATTGAACTCAAGAGGAGGTTCTGTTGATAAAATGTTGCTTCAAATTGAGGCTAAATGGATTTTTACCCTCAAGGCTACTCATTACCCAGGGTTCAATGAAAGTTTAAGTTATAGATCTTTTCTGTAAATAATATTTGTTCATTTTTCCCTTTTGTTCTTTTGGTTTATCCTCTCTTGCTTACCCCGTGGGTTATATGTCTGGGTATTTTTCCCTTTTTCCCCCCTTTTTCCCCTCCCTCCCCCTTTTTTTTTTCTTTTAATTTAAATTTTTATTTTTATTTCATTTGTATACATGTATATTTTCATGATATATTATTGTAAAGAAATTGTGTTTTTTTTCTGCTTCTTGATAAGTTGCATGTTAACATTCCATGTTCAGATTCAGGGCAAAACCCGAGACAGGTGGCACCTTGGGGTCCTTATTGCCATCCCTTGATGATGCCCGTATGCTGGCGCCCCACTCTGTGGCTGATCCCTGGATAGCTCCAGCCGATTAGAGTATCTCCCTCTATACATCTCCACCGTGGTTTGCTCAACATATATAGGGGGACATACGGACACCCAGGGTGTCCCTTGGTGATTTTTTTCACCAGGACACCCGTTTTTAGGTGGCATGTTTATTCCAGCGTTTATTGTATTGTGCGGTCAGGAACTCGGTCCGCATGTTCCCTTTTCTGTTGCCTGCTACATCCCGAGCTGTCAGCAATAGCCAATCGCTGTCTAGCTTGAGGTCCGCCTCCAGGACTGTGGCCTTATGGGCAACACAGTCCTATTTCCTTTCTTTGCCACCACCGCATATGCGCAGAGCTCCCTGGCTTGTCCGCATCGAGCCAGTCACGTCAGACGCCGGCTCGATGGATGGAGGATTTTTAAGCCAGGCACTTCTCAGTTTAACCAGCGCACAGAATGCATTTGAGCTCACACTCGGTTGCTGCACGTATACTGGTGAGATACCTTTATAGGATATTTTTCCACCCCATTAAGCTCTTTTCCTCTAGAGGAATCCGCAATGTTAATTTTAATTATTGTTACTGTGATACTTTGATTTCAGAGAAAAGGTCAACGTGCATCCTAGTGTGACATGAATCCTTTGGACTTGCACACTGAGAGATTAAGCTGAACTGACCATAATTACCACACACATTTGATTTACACCTGTGCTCAGGTTGTTTGGATACAAACTATATTGCTGGCAGTAAGTAAGGCTACACTGCCGCTTATTTATTTTTTCTCACATTTATTTTCATTTATTATGCTCTCATTTATTTTTTCAATCAATCTTAATCAGTTTTTTGTTTCTCGCATTCTCAATTGTCATAGAATGTTTCTAATGCTTTATTAATCGATATCTCCTGCTGATTTTAATCAAGCGCTTATAAATCAATGAGGCTATATTGCCCTTTCCTTTATGAGGAGGATTGTTATTAATATTAAAAATTGTTTTATTTGGCTCTTGCTCCAATGCAATAGCAAACTAATTCCGGATTTAATTCTTATACGCATTTGTATCCCCTATGTTGCAATCACATTCTTTCTTACACCCTTTTATTTATTCCCTCAGCTTACCTCTGTCTATGCCCTCCTGCAATGGGTGGCCACTGGTGGGCTTAGGGTCATACTTTTTGTTCCATACTTATTGTCTGTTTTTCAGTGTGTCCGGGGAGTCAGGCAGCAGATGGTAAGTGTCTCCTGTAGAATCTTCACATGGAAAGTTTCTCAACAGCATATATTTTACTGTATGTATTGAATATTTATACTGATTGTTGTTAATTATCATCTCTCTTTAATTAAATTTATTATTAGTTCGCACATCCCCTGATGAAGCTAATGCGAAACATGTTGGGATAAAGCGCTGTCAATATCTCATCTCTTTCCTTCAGGACCCCTTTTATGTATAAATTGTTTACGCATATCTTTGTGTTATTGCTATAGATGCGATATTTTTAACTGTATTTCAATAAAATATCAAATCGTTTTATCCTTATTGTATTTACTTGGTACCAAAGCACCGTAAAAATCCCCTTTTTTTATCCTTCTCTTTATATTTTAAACTGATAGGGGATGAGGTGCTTGTGTCTTATGGGTGTTATATGGTAGCTTGGTCCACATTTTGTTAATTATTATCTTGTATTTTTTAACTTCAAGGAGGTTGGTGTCCTTTCGTTAATTTGACATTTTTGTCTTCTTGAAATTTACCTGCATGCTCACAAAATAACTGTCCTTTTTGTCGAAAAAATAAAAATAAAATCTCCATAAAATCTCCATTTATTCTGGGTAACAAATAAAGAGGAAGGCAACGCTGGAGAAACTTTTGGAATTCGCAAAGTCTTTGGCCCCCAGGGTACACATCAATTCTGGGAAGTGTAGTTTTATTTGGCTGTAGAGCAGGTCACGGGACTGAGCGCTGCTTCTGCCACATGAGGACAAGTTGGGGGGTTCTCGATCTGTCACCCTGAGGGGATTGCCTGGGGTGTCTATACCAGCTGAGAACATACACTTTAACCATTGGAACGTATTGCTGTTTAACTGACAGCAGTGAGGTAAGGTACCCACTGCACTCAGTGTGCGAGCACCTGTCTTGAGGATTTGGGAGATCACCGGTGGAACTATCCCGTGTCTGTTCACAGAATTAGTTTATTACACAGCACAGTGTGGACTCACTTATTTGCATGACCTGATTTGGATTGTAATTTTTTCTATAAATAGAGACACTTTAAGGATTTTTTTGGATTGTGTTTTTATATCTATTTTTACTTTTTTTGTTTATCTATTCATTGAATTTTACTCTTATATAATATTTTTTTACGTATATATTTTTTAATATTTGTTTCACTTGGATGCACTTTATGGATTTAGACACATTTTGGATCGTACACTTCCTGTATTGTTATCATTACTATTTGTGACTTTGCTACCTATTGTTTTCACTTGCACTTTACTGGGAATATGTGCACTACTTGAATATTTATACTGGTCACATCATAAGGATTTTATATATATAGGGTATTGATATAATCAATTGATCTGTAATAATCGCATAGGTGTGTTTTAGATCTTGTATGCGACTATTTATTCACTATTATTGGATTTAATTTAGTTTTTGTGTGGAGCGCAACACCATTTTTGTATCACTATTATATGGTAGCTTGGTCCACATTTTGTTAATTATTATCTTGTATTTTTTAACTTCAAGGAGGTTGGTGTCCTTTTGTTAATTTGACATTTTTGTCTTCTTGAAATTTACCTGCATGCTCACAAAATAACTGTCCCTTTTGTCGAAAAAATAAAAATAAAATCTCCATAAAATCTCCATTTATTCTGGGTAACAAATAAAGAGGAAGGCAACGCTGGAGAAACTTTTGGAATTCGCGAAGTCTTTTGGCCCCCAGGGTACACATCAAGTCTGTGGAAAATCAAATTGGTAGCTTGAGGAGTCCATATAATTTGGAGCCCAATCTGGTCCAGGACTCCCAGAGATTAGGACCAGCAGCAGATGACATACAGTGCCTTGCGAAAGTATTCGGCCCCCTTGAACTTTTCAACCTTTTTGCTACATTTCAGGCTTCAAACATAAAGATATAAAAATTTTATTTTTTGTGAAGAATCACCAACAAGTGGGACACAATTGTGAAGTGGAACGAAATCTATTGGATTTTTGAAACTTTTTTAACTAATAAAAAAATGAAAAGTGGGGCGTGCAAAATTATTCGGCCCCCTTGCGTTAATACTTTGTAGAGCCACCTTTTGCTGCGATTACAGGTGCAAGTCGCTTAGGGTATGTCTCTATCAGTTTTGCACATCGAGAGACTAAAATTCTTGCCCATTCCTCCTTGAAAAACAGCTCGAGCTCAGTAAGGTTGGATGGAGAGCGTTTATGAACCGCAGTTTTCAGCTCTTTCCACAGATTCTCGATTGGATTCAGGTCTGGACTTTGACTTGGCCATTCTAACACCTGGATACGTTTATTTGTGAACCATTCCTTTGTAGATTTTGCTGTATGTTTGGGATCATTGTCTTGTTGGAAGATAAATCTCCGTCCCAGTTTCAGGTCTTTTGCAGACTCCAACAAGTTTTCATTTAGAATGGTCCTGTATTTGGCTGCATACATCTTCCCCTCAATTTTAACCATCTTCCCTGTCCCTGCTGAAGAAAAGCAGGCCCAAACCATGATGCTGCCACCACCATGTTTGACAGTGGGGATAGTGTGTGTTGAGGGTGATGAGCTGCTTTTATGCCAAACATATCGTTTTGCATTGTGGGCAAAAAGTTCGATTTTGGTTTCATCTGACCAGAGCACCTTCTTCCACATGTTTGGTGTGTCTCCCAGGTGGCTTGTGGCAAACTTTAGACAAGACCTTTTATGGATATCTTTGAGAAATGGCTTTCTTCTTGCCACTCTTCCATAAAGGCCAGATTTGTGCAGTGTACGACTGATTGTTGTCCTATGGACAGACTCTCCCACCTCAGCTGTAGTTCTCTGCAGTTCATCCAGAGTGATCATGGGCCTCTTGGCTGCATCTCTGATCAGTCTTCTCCTTGTCTGAGCTGAAAGTTTAGAGGGACGGCCAGGTCTTGGTAGATTTGCAGTGGTCTGATACTCCTTCCATTTCAAAATGATCGCTTGCACAGTGCTCCTTGGGATGTTTAAAGCTTGGGAAATCTTTTTGTATCCAAATTTGGCTTTAAACTTCTCCACAACAGTATTACGGACTTGCCTGGTGTGTTCCTTGGTCTTCATGATGCTCTCTGCGAGACTATCACAGAGCAGGTGCATTTATACAGAGACTTGATTACACACAGGTATTCTATTCTATTTATCACCATCAGTCATTTAGGACAACATTGGATCATTCAGAGATCCTCGCTGAACTTCTGGAGTGAGTTTGCTGCACTGAAAGTAAAGGGGCCGAATAATTTTGCACGCACCACTTTTTTTTATTTGCTAAAAAAGTTTAAAATATCCAATAGATTTCGTTCCACTTCACAATTGTGTCCCACTTGTTGGTGATTCTTCACAAAAAATTAAAATGTTATATCTTTATGTTTGAAGCCTGAAATGTGGCAAAAGGTTGAAAAGTTCAAGGGGGCCGAATACTTTCGCAAGGCAGTGTATATGTCCCCAGGCTGTGGTACTACACCAGCTTGTGTCTTCTGTCAGACCAGACTGAACCCAGGTTATCACTGTCTTCTTTTCACTGCAGCCTTCCCTCCACGCTTCCCTGCAGCCTTCCTTGGAGACTGTGGCTCTGGAGGTGGACTTGTGGCCGGAGGAGGAGGAAGAGGGGGATGGGTGAGCTCATATACGTGGCTTTTCTCAGTCAGCTGGCCCCTCAACCCCTTCTGAAGGGCCTAAATGAAAATTCCCTCACAGAGGAGGCATTGACCCTCCTCCAATTTCAGCAATCTAGTGGCTAGACAGCAGCCATAGGCCTCTTCAGCATCGAGGGGGCTTCTGAGGACATCACTTGCTTCCCTAATGAGGCCCAGTGCCTCCTCCATCATCGTCCCCTTCTTGGGACTTTTTTGTTGTAAGGCAAAGGGAAGGCTCCTGTGATTGGGTGGGGCCAATGGGCCCACCCACCTCCTGGCTGACACGGGGCCTACCCACCTCCTGGCTGACACTGGGCACGGCCTCCTCCTGGCTTCTACTTTCCAGACCCTCCTCCTTGCTGAGCTCATCCTGTGTATAAAAAAGAAGGGGAACACACCATGGAGGAGACTGTTCATACATTACAGTCGCATGATGCCATTTTGAGCGAACATACTGTGCAGATCCAACAAATTATGTACCACCAAGATGACCAGGAAAATAGGGCCAGACGTAACAATATACGCATCCGTGGCCTCCCAGAGTCGGTCGAGACCAAAGACCTGACCCCTGCAGTCATCGCCATGCTTAACAAATTACTCCAAAAACCCAGAGCTGGGGAGGGACATATCAGAGGGAGAATGGAGTAAAGTTTTTATATTTACTCACAAAACATCTATTTCAAGCTACACTAAGGAGAAATATTACAAGTTGCTGGCTCGGTGGTATTGAGTGCCAACCAATCTCAGGATCAAGTACCCCTCGGTCACCGACATCTGCTGGAGATTTAGTTCTGCAAAAGGTACGTACAAGCACATCTGGTGGGATTGTCACGCAATCCAACCATTCTGGACCCAGATCTTCCACATTTACTCTGAAATGTATGACAAACCCTTTACTCCCTCCCCCTACATCGCACTCCTCTCCATACTACCG
Organism: Lithobates pipiens; assembly: GCF_037356315.1. Lineage (NCBI taxonomy): Eukaryota > Metazoa > Chordata > Amphibia > Anura > Ranidae > Lithobates > Lithobates pipiens. Next base: position 280,658,355 of record NW_027507748.1, on the reverse strand, counting down.
GGTACTGTCAAATCCCAAAAGCACGGCCTCCTGAAATTTTTCCTAAGTGCAGGTAGGCAACTAATTCATAGACACTGGAAAACATGTAACTCCCCATCCCTTTTGGAATGGGTGAACGAAATAAACAGTATCATGCTTATGGAGGAGATGCAAGCCAAATCCCTTGATAAATATTTTTGCTATATCTGGAGTATCTGGAGGCATTACTCTACCTCAGATAAACTGAAACATAGACTCTCTTCAGCGATCACCCCTTAATCGGATAGGCCACCCTCGAAAACGGGATCCTTGTACCATGATCTGATAACACCTAGTTGGTCTGAGGTCCGCCACCTCCCTCCCCTGCCTTCCCTCTTCCCCCCCCCCACCCCAGCCCCCTCTCTTTTCTCCCTGAACTATTCCCCCTCTATATCTCTCTTTAATCTACTTCTAACCTCTTTCCTCGTGGCTATATCTAGCCACACCCTGAAACTGTAGGCACTCTAGTCCTAATTAATGTTATACTTCAATCGGTCCTGAGACTTAGTACTGGCCAGCACATTTGTACAGGTAAATTCCTTAAATTTTGCTTAGATGTATTGGTCTCCCTGGTTGCGGAGCACCGCAGGCTTCCCAATGGGGTGCCCGGACTATGGGAGATCACAGTCCTACCATTGCTAGTACAATGTATATGATTCTACCTCAATGGACTTTCACTCAGGATATATATTTAAAAGGCATTGAATGTACTACTTATTGAATGACTTGTAAATGTCATACCAGATAGCCCATTGCTGGGTATCTGGTCTTTTTCTCTGTTCCTTTTTGTCTTCTTTTTCTTGTTTACACATGCTTTTGAAACAATAAAAATGTATTGAACCTAAAAATAATATACCTGACTCCAGCTGGGCGTATCAACTTCTTCCAGGATGGAAGGCCCATGTTGTTCCTCGTCAGCCTCTGCTGGGGTTGAGGGAAGGGTGGAGGGAAGAATGGAGGGAAGACTGCAGGTAAGGGTAGAAAGTGATTCCCTGGCTTCAGTTTGGTCATCCAGAAACCACAGTTTGTTGAAGTACCTCAGCCTGGGTATATACACATGCTCTGCTGATGCTCCTGATCTGAGTGATTTCTGGATATTATTATGCTCCTTCTTATACATGTTCCCCAAGATCCCAATTTTCTTTTCCAAGAACACAATGGTTGCATCGGGGACCCGAGTCTTCACAAATTCCAGAAGTTTCTCCAGCTTTGACCCTCCTATTATAATATAAGCTGTGTTTCACCTCCCACAAATTCCTTACCTTCCTGTACCTGTCTATGAAACTGGCCATGAATTCTGGGTCCTTAAAGTGATTCATATTTGCTGTAAGACAATATACAAGACAAAAACACATAGCCTAAACTCTCATAATCTTATCCCAATATAGCCCTCAATCTTGAAGCAATAAAAAAGTAACAGAAAGAGAGATATATGATATTTTAAAGGTACAAGTTAAAGGCAATTGAATCAAATTTTAATATAAAAATAAATACAAATAATTTTATTAGAAAATATAGATAAAAAACAGTGAATACAAGTACATTCAAGGTCATAAATGCATACACCTAATGCCTATTACAGGCAACGATAGCACTGTATTCACATATATATGATCGTACATCCAACCAGCTTCTACATGTTTCGCCGAAGAGGCTTCATCGGGAAAGTGGGCAAGATCATTTCAATTTAAAACATGACAAAATCTACGTAGTTGTCAGAAACCATGAAACAGACAGAGACAGAAGTACAATCAAATCACACTTGTTTATTAATAAAAAAAAAAAGGTAAATAGGAAAAAGCGTAGTCAAGCAAGCCAGAGTCCAGTAGCCAGATCTGGTAGTCAGCCAGTCCAAAGTTCATAAACCAGATCGGGTAATCACCCAGTCCAGACGTCAGGGATCCAAGGAGTGCAACTGCAAGCAGGATGGAAGACAGGAGGGATGTTAGCAAGCCAGTCTTGAAACAACCTAGTGATGTGACCAAACGTGAAGGCAAAGGAAAAATGGGATGGAAGACTTTAAATAGGCAGGCCAGACGAGCATCATCTAGAACAGCTGGTAACTGTGGAGAGAGAAGAGAGCTGGCAATTAGCCGACAGCTGAGTGGCCAGCCCAGAGGAGGAAGGGCTAAGCCAGCCCCGACAGTACCCCCCTCAATGACCCTCTCCCTCAGAGGGCCACCGGGCTTGAGGGGAAACCGTCTATGGAACTCGCGGAGGAGGACAGGGGCATGTACGTCAGAGGATGAAACCCAGGAGCGTTCCTCCGGACCGTAAACCCTTCCAATGCACCAGGTACTGTATGCGCCCATGGAACCTACAGGAGCCAACAATGGATTGTACCTCATACTCCTCATGGTTCTCAACCTGAATAGGGTGAGGACGTGGCACCGAGGTGGTAAATCGGTTTTCTGACCAACGGTTTCAATAAGGAGACATGAAACACATTTGAGATGCGCATACTAGGAGGAAGTTCCAACGCGTAAGCTACTGGGTTAATCCTGCGAAGGATATGGAAAGGCCCAATAAACCGAGGTGCAAACTTCAGTGAGGGAACAGCCGGAGGTTGCGAGATGACAGCCAGACCCTGTCCCCAACCTGGTAGAAAGGCACTGGCAGGCGTCTTCGGTCAGCATGGAGTCTGTACCTATCATTAGCATGACGCAAAGCCTCCTGGACTTGTACCCAAGTGGAATGAAGACCACGGAGATGCTCCTCTAACGCAGGAATACTCTGCGGCACAAACGAGTCAGGCAACATGGAAGGTTGGAAACCATAATTCTCCATAAATGGAGACAATCGGGTGGCAGAATTCAAGGCACTGTTGTGAGCAAACTCTGCCCAAGGTAATAGGTCAGACCAGTTGTTATGATGGTCAGAAATATAGCAACGTAGGAATTGCTCCAAGGGGTGAAACGTAGAAGAGAACGTAAGCTGGATTCCCAACTGTGCACAAAAGGCTCGCCAGAACCGGGAGACAAACTGACTTCCCCTATCCGAGACAATCAACTTGGGTAGCCCATGGAAGCGAAAGATCTCCCGAGCAAAAAATCCCAAAGGGAGAGGTAATGATGACATTGCAGAGCTCTTATAATACCACACCTGTATAATATATCAATGCTGTTTAAGCATATTTCGCCCGCAGGCTTGGCACAAAAAGGCACCTCAGTTTTTAGAAAGATTTACTTTCAGCATTCTGGGTCTTCCGACTCCATGAGAGGCTGAACATGGAGGGGTAGGTTCGGCAGGGGGGAATGCAGCAAACAAATTACTTACCAACTGCAAACAGCATGTGACCTGGAGCATGACCAAAAAAAGAACATCTTAGTTGGGGGAGGGGCTGTCTTTTATATTCAACTTGGAACATGTGGTCATTTGGGGCTCCAAAGGAGGTATTAACCCGTTATGTGCTGACGGGAGGATGGGCCAGGAAACATCACATACTTATCCCAACCAAAGGAACACCCCATTGGTGCCTAACCCAATTATCTAGTCAATTACATCCTGAGACTGAATTAACCCACCTACATAGATATAAATACAATTTATATATATATACACAGGAAGACAAAACACACAACAGTGAAAAAGCTTATGCATATAAACCATAGCATATGGTGAGGGACGGATCGGGAACGAAAACCCCATCTATACCTCAACCACTGCTATCAAAGGATGAAAAGGCAATAAATAAACCACTCTCCTTCCTAAAATTAAACTCTCATCAGCAATTTCATCATATTGCCAAAAACATTTCCAGAGGGCTTCCCTTCAAAGTTCAAACTAATTTTCATTATGTTCAGTTCCAAGCAATATTCATTGAATCTAAGGGAAAAAGAAACATATACATATCTATATAATACACATGTATATAATTCCTATGTATAAAATAATCCCTGTCCATCATAGAAATAAAAACAGATCATAATCTCTATTCATCCCATTGGGATGAAGAGATTGTAACTTATGGATCCACCACACTTCCCTTTTCTTAAGTTTTAAGATTCTGTCATCCCCTCTTCTGTCACGGGATACCTCCTCCAAAACCATGAAGTGTAATTCTGTTTCCTTATGTCCTTTCTCCAAAAAATGTCTTGATACTGGCAACCCGGGTTGTTGATGCCTGATCATGCTGCGATGTTGGGCTATTCTAGCCTTGATTTTTTTGAGTCATCTCACCGACATATATGAGAATGCGGATGAGGATTGGCATGTATGGAAACCATTAATCATTATTCTTTCTGTAATGGCGGGATGTATATAATGATCACCTTTAAGGAGAAGATTGCATTGAATGCATTGAATTTAAACAGGGAAAACATCCTTTTCTCTTTCTCCCAAGGAATGTCATTTTTGTTTCATGAGTATTAACCCTAAATTCAGATCTAACCAGAGAGTCCCTCAATGTTTTAGGCTCTCATAGGGATCTGTTGCAGGACCTCAATCTCAGGATAAGATCGTTTGAGAAGGGGTCAGTGGGGGGCGTGGCCAGCGACTGAGCTGAATGGAAGCTCTGTGAGAGAGCTCTGTGACACGAACGGGCATATTAGCGACAATTCACAGCGAATATCGGTAAAAAAGATACGAACAGACGACGGAAGAGTTCCTAAATCCGAAGGTGATGTCAAAAAAGCGGAAAGACGAACGGAAAATGAAAAAACTAACGACATTCTCCTCTCAGTCAGCGGGAGGGAGGAAAAAAGATGGCACAGATCCTCTCACAGCTGCTGTAGCAGCAACAGCCTCCTCAGGGAGAGCGCACTACACTGACAGGCCTGATGCTGCTCTAGAAGAATCACCTCAGAAAACACATCTGGAATCTCCTCATGAGGAAGATTACCTCAGCCCTACATGTCGCAGCCCGGCTAAAACTCCTATCAAACTGGATTTCACAGGCCAGGAGGTAAGCTATAAAATACCTCATATTAGTCAAGATAACACAGTCATAACTCCTATAGCTTCACCTATAGCCGCATTCCCCACTAATAACCAGCCTATTCTGGACACCCAATTAAAAGAAATGCTATTAACTTTACATACTTCGCTTCATACGGATATTTTACAACTCACAAATCAATTCTCCAAAGCAGTGAACTCCTTAGGTGAAAGAGTACACACTATTGAGAACTCTATGGGAGACATGACCAATACTATTAATGATTTAATAGATGCTCATGAAGAAAATAAAGCTGAAAAAGAGTAGCTTAAATTTAAAATCGCAGATTTAGAAGACCGCTCAAGGAAGAACAATCTCAAAATCAGGGGTATCCCTGAAAATATACAGCAGTCTGATCTTAAAAAATATGCCACTGACTTATTCTCCAACTTGCTGCCAGCTATACCAGCCTTAGAGCTCACAATTGATCGTATCCATCGGATTCCGAAACCGTCATTTCTCCCTCCACAGATACCACGTGATGTACTACTTAGAGTACACTTCTACCATGTTAAAGAACAAATCCTATATAAAGTGCGACATCTAGGACAACTTCCACAACCATATAATACAATCCAGATTTATGCTGACTTGTCTAAACATACTCTAGATATGAGAAGACAACTTTCCACGATTACAAAAGCTCTGCGTAATCATAAAATTGAATACCGTTGGAAACAACCATCTAAACTACTGATACAGAATAACGACACCTACCATACAATCACTTCTGTGGAACAAGGCATTAAGTTACTTCACGCATGGGGTATTATCCCCGAACCAACTCCACCTATCGGAGCTAAGAAGAATCCGGAGAAACTTACGCCACAATGGCATTAGCTTTCATTGACTAGATCCGGTCAAAATACAATCCTATCTATAGGAAACCGATCTATCAGCTTGCCCGCCGTGCCGTGCCGTGCGATACTAAATCTTTGGAACAGCTGACCTTTGAACTAATTCCCCATTCTAATGTTGCAGTATACATTGAAATGTTTACCACTGCAAGTTAAGTTTAATGTTTGGTTATATTTTTGTTTGTGCTTTTACTTTTATTTTTTTCTTCACAGTATCCTATACACAACTCATAGCATTCAAAGGGACAGGTATGTTGTGAACCTACAAAATTTGAATCAAAACTTTTCAGTCACTAAATTTTTGGACATTCATAGTCATTTCAGACTACAGATTGTTCACATGGAAGTAGAATTTAAAGCTATTATCAGGCTAGTATGTACTTACTTTTTCCATCTTATTAATATCCTTTTATGAGTATAAAGTTAATATCTTTAAATACTAATGGTCTTAACCATCCAGCAAAAAGAGCGTCGATGTGGCAAATGGCTAACACCCAGCGATGTCAAATATTGTGTATACAAGAAACCCATTTCAAAACAGGCGCTATTCCCACTTGCACCCATAAGAACTTTCCTCACATATTTACAGCATCAGGCCAACAGAAAAAAAGAGGAGTACTTATTGCCATACATCATTCAGTTAATTTTCAATTGCATGAATCTATTGTAGATACCAATGGACGATACCTCATATTAATATGTACCATTGATAATACAATTACTACATTGGTAAATGTGTATGCGCCTAATAAAAGGCAATCCCATTTTCTGAATGGCCTGATGAGAAAAATAGGTAAATGCCGAAAAGGTGCCTTAATAATTTGTGGAGACTTCAACACAATACATGAACAAGAACTAGACACTTCTAATCCCAAAACCAGAACCAACTGTGCACTTACAATTTTTTTGAATAAAAGCGATCTCTATGATGTATGAATAAAACAAAGAGTCCTGCGCAAAATTTGTTTTATTAATTTCACTTGATAGTTTGTGTTCACTATTTTGTCCCGCTGCATTTTTTGCACTATTAATTAGCACTTGCACTTTTTATCACTTTATGGTTTACATGCTATTTATCTTTTTTGCTTATTTTCTATTTATTCATTGAACACATATTTAGATATTTATTCACTTTAGTCACTTTATTACCTAGTGGCGCGAGGGCTCATTTTTTATATTTCTTTTACTATGATGTATGGAGATGCCATCATCCTGGAGATCGTGAATACACATATCATTCCCTGGTACATAATACCTATACTCGTATCGATTATATTTTTACGGATAAGTGGTTATTGCAGCGGGTGAGGGAGTCTGACATTGCACCCATCACTTGGACTGATCATGCCCCAATTAGTATGACTATTCTACCTAAACACTCTCAAACGACCCATTTTCTATGGAGAACAAATGCATATCTTATCAAAATGCCTACCTATGCTACAGCTATACAAAACCAGATAACTGAATTCTTTAAATATAATGTGGGATCGGTGTCAGACTCCGCCACCCTATGGGGTGCTCATAAAGCATTTAGTAGGGGAATCCTGATGCAACTGAATGCTCAATTCAGGAAAAATAAAATGAAACTCATTGAGAAACTTACTGCTGACATTAAAACATTAGATTCCCAAAACCAATCTCACCCATCACAACAACTGAAAACTAAACTACAAATATTACGACAGGAACTCAGAACGACTTTATTGGATACATTTGAAAAACATATTAGAAAACTTAAAGCTAAATATTACCATACTAGAAACAAAGCAGGAAAAAACATGGCACTTCGGATCAAAGGCAGATATTCCAAATCAAAGATTCCATATCTATACCACCCTATTACTAGAGAAAAATTGCAAGACCCCCAAGACATAGCGAATGCATTTAGCTGTTATTTTAGCTCCCTTTACAATCTTAAAGATGATTCTCAAACTCCCACACCTACCCCAAAGATAATAAGTGATTTCTTAGATACTATTAGTCTCCCATCATTAACTACTGATCAAATCTCTGATCTTAACGTCCCATTTTCAGTGGAAGAAATTGCTAGAACTATAGACTCCCTGCCCAACAATAAATCTCTGGGCCCAGACGGAATGATAGGAGAATACTATAAATTACTTCAAGATATACTGGCTCCCCACTTATGCTCACTTTTTAACGAAGCGGCATCCAAATCAGAATTTCCGGCTGAGATGGTTCAGGCCTTGATCATAACACTGCCGAAACCAGGCAAAGATCCCAATGCTCCCCAAAATTTCAGACCGATTTCATTATTGAACATTGACATCAAAATATACGCCAAAGCAATAGCGAATCGACTGATGAACTACATACCAGACCTCATTCACAAAGATCAATCTGGCTTTACTAAAGGTCGACAATCTTCAGATGCAACAAGACGTCTGATTCATATTATACACTTCACTGAGAGATATCAAACGCCTTCTCTGCTCCTTTCTTTGGATGCAGAGAAGGCATTTGATAGGGTCCATTGGGGCTATTTACAGTCAGTGCTTTTAAAATTCGGCTTTCATGGAAATATTTTATCGGCAATTTTTGCACTGTATAAGGGCCCCTCAGTGAGAGTATACACAAATGATATGATGTCTAGGCCCTTTGGCATCTCGAATGGAACACAAGGTTGCCCCTTATCTCCTTTAATATTTAATTTAGCCATCAAACCTCTAGCAGAACGTATACGATCTGACACAAAACTATCTGGTATAAAAATTGGGCAAATAGATAATAAAATAAGTCTGTTCATAGATGACATAGTGCTTATAGTGTCTGATCCTATTTCATCTCTCCCGAATCTCCAAAATATACTAACGACATTTGGAGCAGCATCATATTATAAAATCAATGAAACTAAGTCCAATATTTTAGACCTAGGATTAGATAACACAACCAGGCAGTTATTGTCTAATAAATACCCCTACCACTGGAAAGACGAGGGGATTTCTTACTTAGGAATCACTCTCACTAACAAAACAAAACAGTTATTTAAAACAAACTTTTTACCATTTAAGAAACATTTTGAAACAGATCTGACAACACTTAGTAAATTCGAATTTACATGGGCTGGTCGCCTGGCAGCTTTCAAAATGATGACCTTACCAAAATTATTATATCAACTCAGGTCCCTTTCAATATGTATCCCTAAATACTACTTTAAATCCTTACAAAGCAGTTTGGGAAAATATCTATGGAATGGCAAAAAATCCCGTTGCGCATACCATATACTAATTAAACATAGAAATATAGGTGGTGCGACCGTATCTGATCTACAGGATTATTATGACGCAACTCTTTTGACCCAATTGCAAGAATGGTTCTTGCCTACTCCTAAAACTTTATGGGGACAAATTGAGAAAGACATCACACGACAGCCTAATATGCAATTCTGGTTACTTAGTAGGAAAATTAAGTCCACATTTACAGCTCAATACCCACCAACGGTGAAAGCGACGCTACACTCTTGGCAGAGAATCATCACATACAAATGGGATAAAACTCCAATAACGGTGTTAAACCCTCCTCTAACAATTATACCAACATTAATTTCTGGCGTACAAATACACGACTGGAATTTGGGTCGGGATATCAAACTTGGTTCCTTCTTCCAACAGGGCTCATTAAAGTATTTTTCTCAGTTAAGTAATGAATTACAGCTTCCGAATTCTGAGCGATCTACATATATTCAAATAGAAAAGTGTCTGCTACACAATCCACAACTCAGAGCTTCAATCCCGGTTAAAATATGGTCTTTCCTCAATAACCATGCCACCTCACAGAAAGGAGTAGCTACAATATACTCAATTCTAGGGGAAAAAAACATACCCAGCAAACTACCTTCCTTCCTTAAATGGGAACAAGATTTGGGGCAAGACTTTTCAATTAAACAATGGATGGCTTCCCTACGAAGCATATATAGGGCCACTGCATGTGTTACACTATGGGAACTGGCACAAAAAATTGTTCAAAGACAATACCTGACTCCACATATCCTAGCAAAATTCAAGGGGAACTCGTCACCTAATTGCTGGAGAAATTGTACCCAATTGGGGACCCTATTTCATATTATGTGGGACTGCCCAAGCTTACATAACTACTGGCAGGCAATCTCCCATTTACTCACTTCCGTAACAGGTATTGTCCTTCAACTTTCACCAGAACTAGCCATTCTGAATATGAATTTACATACGATTCCCAAACAATATCGTAAAGTAGTAACACATATACTTTTAGCTGCGAGACTATCCATAACTAGAAAATGGAAAACTGACTCTCTTCCTACTATGACAGAAGTTATAGAATTAACCCAACTCCACCACTCCTAGGAATTGTTATTTCCTAATGACAAATCCCTATATATTAAGGAACAGCAACTATGGGAACCTTGGAGTATATGGTACAAAAATTATACTTCCACAATTTAGATAATGCTGATTCTTTAACCACTTGAGATCCGCGCTATAGTAAAATGACGTGTATAGCGCGGATCTCAATTTTCAGGACTACGTCTATTGACGTCGTCCCCTTTAAGAGTTCCCCGCGCGCTCCCGGGAGCGCGCATCGGGGAAAATCTGTGTTGGCCGTGTCCGCTGGACACAGCCAATCACAGATCGCTGTAAACGGCCAATCACAGCGGCCGTTTACAGCGCGATCGCCTCCTCCAATGGGTGATGATCTCAAATGTAAACAAATGAGATCATCACCCATTGCCAAACGTGTCTCCTCACACAGCGATAGCGTGTGAGGAGACCGAATGTGCCTTGTGAGTGTAAAATTGTCAGTAAACAGATAAAAACCCCACCTGTGCCCAGATCTACCCTGCCAGTGCCCTGCCAGTGCCCAGATCTACCCTGCCAGTGCCCTGCCAGTGCCCAGATCTACCCTGCCAGTGCCCACCTGTGCCCACCTGTGCCCACCTGTGCCCGCCTGTGCCCGCCTGTGCCCGCCTGTGCCCACCTGTGCCCACCTGTGCCCACCTGTGCACCGCCAGTGCTCCATCTGTGCACCGCCAGTGCCCGCCAGTGCCCCGCCAGTGCCCGCCAGTGCCCGCCAGTGCCCACCAGTGCCAGCCAGTGCCAGCCAGTGCCAATCGGTGCCCATCTGTACCAATCGGTGCCCATCTGTGCCCATCTGTGCCTCAGCAGTGCCCATCTGTGCCGCCTAAGCAGTGCCCATCTGTGCCGCCTCAGCAGTGCCCATCTGTGCCGCCTAAGCAGTGCCCATCTGTGCCACCTAAGCAGTGCCCATCTGTGCCCATCTGCTGCCTTATCAGTGCACATCCGTGCAATAAATCAGTGCACATCTGTGCCGACCTATCAGTGCCCATCTGCCGACTCAGCAGTGCCCATCTGTGCCGACTCAGCAGTGCCCATCTCTGCCGCCTCAGCAGTGCCCATCTGCCGCCTCAGCAGTGCCCATCTGCCGCCTCAGCAGTGCCCATCTGCCACCTCAGCAGTGCACATCCGTGCAATAAATCAGTGCACATCCGTGCAATAAATCAGTGCACATCTGTGCCGACCCATCAGTGCCCATCTGCCGCCTCAGCAGTGCCCATCTGTGCCGCCTCAGCAGTGCCCATCTCTGCCGCCTCAGCAGTGCCCATCTGCCGCTTCAGCAGTGCCCATCTGCCGCCTCATCAGTGCACATCCGTGCAACAAATCTGCACATCTGTGCAATAAATCAGTGCACATCTGTGCCGACCCATCAGTGTCCATTTGTGCCACCTCAAAAGCGCCCATCTGTGCCACCTCAAAAACGCCCATCTGTGCCACCTCATCAGTGCCCATCAGTGCTACAATGGCTAAACGCGTCTTTTCCGCTGAGGAGGCGTACCAAATTATTTCCGCGGCCGACGAGAGCAACGGGGAGCTCTCCTCTTCCGATTCCTTTTCGGATTCGGATTCTGAAGCCGACGTAACTTATGAGCCAGTCCTCAGCAGTGAAACACTGACTGATGAATCCGAGGAGGAAGATATCCGGCCCATCAAGCGAAGGCGTTCTAGTGAGGCAGTGCCGTCCACCAGCACCGCAGTGCCGTCCACCAGCACCGCAATGCCGTCCACCAGCACCGCAGTGCCCCAGCAAGAAAGGCCAAGTACCAGTGGGGTGTCATCTCAGCCCCAAAGGGTTAGGAGCCATGCTGGCCTTCCCTATGCCCTTCAGAACCCCTTGTGGCTTCCTCCTAATTCAGGAGAGGCCAATGTTCCCCCTTTCACCGCCCAGCCAGGAGTCCAGGTGGACACGGAGAATTTTAGCCCCATCGATTTTTTTAATTTAATTTTTACGGAGGACATGTTGGCGTCAATTGTGGCCCAGTGCAACCTGTATGCACAACAATGTATTTTTCAAAATCCAACCTCCTATTATGCCCGTCCCTACGAATGGAGAGACCTAACGGTGGAGGAGTTCAAGCTTTTTTTAGGCCTCACATTTAATATGGGACTCAACAAAAAAAACCAATTACGTACCTACTGGTCAACCCACCCCCTCCACCACTCACCGCTCTTCTCCGCGGTAATGCCCAGACACAGATATCAGATGATCCTGAGGTTCTTACATTTCAGTGACAATTCCCAATGCCTTCCACGAAATGATCCAAATTTTGACCGCCTTTACAAAATTCGACCAATACTAAATTATTTTTCAGAAATATTCCCCAAATTGTTTACCCCGGACCAACACATATGTGTGGATGAGTCCCTTATTAAATTTAGTGGCAGGCTTAGGATGAAGCAATTTATGCCCAGCAAAAGGGCCCGCTATGGGGTGAAGGTCTACAAATTATGTGACCGAGCCACAGGGTACACATATTCCTTCAAGGTGTACGAAGGGAAGGACACCCAGCTACAGCCCCCTAATTGTCCGGATTATTTGGGATCCAGCGGAAAAATTGTTTGGGACCTCATATACCCCCTACTGGATAAAGGCTACCACCTCTATGTAGACAACTTCTACACATCTCTGCCCCTGTTCCACAACCTTCACCGGAAGAAGACGCCAGCATGTGGCACTGTAAAAAAGAACCGGAAGGGCTTTCCTCAAAGTCTGGTGAACAAGAAGCTGCGGAAAGGAGAAACCGCAAGTCTAAGAAACAAGGAGGTTCTGGCAGTGAAGTGGAGGGACAGAAGAGATGTGTACATGTTATCTTCTATCCACAACGATACCTTCGTAGAAATCCCCAGAAGGAATGGCCCCGTAAAGAAACCCAAATGTATTTCAGAGTATAATTTGTTCATGGGAGGAGTCGACTTCAACGACCAAATGATGGAACCATATCTGGTCTCAAGACGGACATATCATTGGTACAAAAAAGTAGTAATTTATTTTTTTCAATTGGCCATTTACAATTCATATGTAATTTACAGCAACGCCACCCAAAACCCCAAACGTTTCTTTGGCTACCAGGAGGAAGTTTTCACAGCCCTTTTATTCCCAAACGGCCCACTAGAAAATATCCGATCAGACGTTGTAAGTCGACTCTCCGAGCGCCACTTTCCGGATAAAATTCCCCCCACACCAGCAGGCAAAAGACGCCAAAAAAGATGTAAGGTGTGTACCAAAGCAGGAGTCAGAAAAGACACATCTTATTATTGTGCACAATGTCCTTCCCAACCAGGCCTCTGTATAGGCGACTGTTTTCGGCGTTACCATACTTCAATAAATTTTTAGTGAAGTATGGTAAACATAATCCTCAGTTCCTGCCTTCATACACCTTCACACCCCTTATGCCACTGCCTGCTCTGTAACGGACCCTGGCTTGTTATTTGACCACTCTTATGCCTGCCGATTCTGTACATACCGCTGCCTGATCTGGAACTGACCCTGGACTGTTATTCGACCACGCTTCTGCCTAACGATTCTGTACATACCTCTGCCTCATCTGGAACTGACCCTGGACTGTTATTCGACCATGCTTCTGTCTAACGATTCTGTATATATCTCTGCCTGATCTGGAACTGACCTTGGACTGTTTGACCACGATATTTGCCTGCCTCTTGGACTGATCTTGTATTCTGCAACTGGACTAGTGGGATTCAACACGGGGTCTCACATATGTGAGGGGCTCCAGTATAGTTTTTCTGGAAGAAGAAAACAATTTTCTTTGTTTTCTTATTCCTAGATTAGGGTCTGGAGACTCGGAGGCTTCAAAGAGATTTGGGAGGGAGAAGCCTCTACCCCTATCCCCATTCTGTCCTGAACGAGGCTCTACTTTTGTCTGCTGCCTGTAGGACTTACTGCCATCATGCCGCACTGACCACACCACAAGGACCTGCCTACTACCAGGACCAATATTTTTGGCACTGCTGACATCTCTGCACTAACCCTGGACTGTAATATGGACAGTATCCCTGCCTGCTGCCTGAAAAACTGTGTTCGCTGTTGCTGACCAAGTCCCTGCCTGCTGCCTGGACCAGTGATATCCTCCTGTGGACAACTGCGCTTCTAAAACCACAGGTAATCTTTTCTTTACCCTTTTTGCTCAGCATAATGTATTTGGGGGTGTAATTCTTGGTATGTGCAGGCTATGTGTCCCTGGAACGCCGACGGTGTTTCTTGCATGTTGCGCCTCTGTATTTGGTCAGGCTGTGTAAAAGTCTCACACATGTGGTATCGTTATACTCAGGAGGAGTAGTAGAACGTATTTTGGGGTGTTATTTTTGCTATGTAAATGCTATGCGTTGGAAATATCTTATAAACGGACAACTTTGTGTAAAAAAAAATGCGTTTTCATTTTTTTCCACATTTTCCGAAAACTTCTGGAAAAAAATGAACCATTGAAAAGACTCATTATGCCTCATAGATTATACGTTGGGGTGTTAGCTTTCCAAAATGGGGTCATTTTCTGGACGTTTCCATTGCCCTGGTGTTCCAGGGCCTTCAAAACTGTAATAGGTGGTTGAGAAATGAAATGTGTAATTTATGCTCCTAGAATGCCTGAAGGTGCTACTTCAAAATTAGGCCTCTGTATGTGGTCAGGCTGTGTAAAAGTCTCACACATTTGGTATCGTTATACTCAGGAGGAGTAGTAGAACGTATTTTGGGGTGTTATTTTTGCTATGTAAATGCTATGCGTTGGAAATATCTTATAAACGGACAACTTTGTGTAAAAAAAAATGCGTTTTCATTTTTTTCCACATTTTCCGAAAACTTCTGGAAAAAAATGAACCATTGAAAAGACTCATTATGCCTCATAGATTATACGTTGGGGTGTTAGCTTTCCAAAATGGGGTCATTTTCTGGACGTTTCCATTGCCCTGGTGTTCCAGGGCCTTCAAAACTGTAATAGGTGATTGAGAAATGAAATGTGTAATTTATGCTCTTAGAATGCCTGAAGGTGCTACTTCAAAATTAGGCCTCTGTATGTGGTCAGGCTGTGTAAAAGTCTCACACATGTGGTATCGTTATACTCAGGAGGAGTAGTAGAACGTATTTTGGGGTGTTATTTTTGCTATGTAAATGCTATGCGTTGGAAATATCTTATAAACGGACAACTTTGTGTAAAAAAAAATGCGTTTTCATTTTTTTCCACATTTTCCGAAAACTTCTGGAAAAAAATGAACCATTGAAAAGACTCATTATGCCTCATAGATTATACGTTGGGGTGTTAGCTTTTTCCAAAATGGGGTCATTTTCTGGACGTTTCCATTGCCCTGGTGTTCCAGGGCCTTCAAAACTGTAATAGGTGATTGAGAAATGAAATGTGTAATTTATGCTCTTAGAATGCCTGAAGGTGCTACTTCAAAATTAGGCCTCTGTATGTGGTCAGGCTGTGTAAAAGTCTCACACATTTGGTATCGTTATACTCAGGAGGAGTAGTAGAACGTATTTTGGGGTGTTATTTTTGCTATGTAAATGCTATGCGTTGGAAATATCTTATAAACGGACAACTTTGTGTAAAAAAAAATGCGTTTTCATTTTTTTCCACATTTTCCGAAAACTTCTGGAAAAAAATGAACCATTGAAAAGACTCATTATGCCTCATAGATTATACGTTGGGGTGTTAGCTTTCCAAAATGGGGTCATTTTCTGGACGTTTCCATTGCCCTGGTGTTCCAGGGCCTTCAAAACTGTAATAGGTGATTGAGAAATGAAATGTGTAATTTATGCTCTTAGAATGCCTGAAGGTGCTACTTCAAAATTAGGCCTCTGTATGTGGTCAGGCTGTGTAAAAGTCTCACACATTTGGTATCGTTATACTCAGGAGGAGTAGTAGAACGTATTTTGGGGTGTTATTTTTGCTATGTAAATGCTATGCGTTGGAAATATCTTATAAACGGACAACTTTGTGTAAAAAAAAATGCGTTTTCATTTTTTTCCACATTTTCCGAAAACTTCTGGAAAAAAATGAACCATTGAAAAGACTCATTATGCCTCATAGATTATACGTTGGGGTGTTAGCTTTCCAAAATGGGGTCATTTTCTGGACGTTTCCATTGCCCTGGTGTTCCAGGGCCTTCAAAACTGTAATAGGTGGTTGAGAAATGAAATGTGTAATTTATGCTCCTAGAATGCCTGAAGGTGCTACTTCAAAATTAGGCCTCTGTATGTGGTCAGGCTGTGTAAAAGTCTCACACATGTGGTATCGTTATACTCAGGAGGAGTAGAAGAATGTATTTTGGGGTGTTATTTGTGGTATGCACATTCCGTGTGGGAGAAATAAGCTATTACAATGAAAATTTTGTGAAAAAAAAAAAAAAAAAAAAAATCGTCATTTTGCAAAGAATTATGGGAAAAAATGACAACTTAAAATAACTAACCATGCCTCTTACTAAATACATTGGAATGTCTACTTTCCAAAAAGGGGTCATTTGGGGGGCATTTGTACTTTCCTGGCTTGTTAGGGTCTCAAGAATGGAGATAGGCCTTAGTACATCAGATGTGATCTTTTTTTGCAAATCTTTATGATTTGCACCATAGCTTGTAGACTCTATAAATTTCACACAGATCATATAATATGCAAAAATTTGGGTTATTTTTACCAAAGATGTGTAGTAGTATAAATTGTGGCCAAAATTTATGAAGAAAAATTGCTAATTTGCTAAATTTTGTCACAGAAACGAAGAAAAATTCATTTTTTTTCAAAATTTTCGGTCTTTTTTCATTTATAGCGCAGAAAATAAAAAACCGAGAGGTGATCAAATACCACCAAAAGAAAGCTCTATTGGTATGAAGAAAAGGACAAAAAAATCATTTGGTTACAGTGTTGCATGACTGAGTAATTGTCATTCAAAATGTGAGAGCACTGAAAGCTGAAAATTGGTCTGGGACTGAGGGGGGTTTAAGTGCCCAGTAAGCAAGTGGTTAATCATATAGAAGAAAGAACTCCTGTACGTTTTAATATTTTTTTTTGGATGGCTTTAAAAATAATTTCATAACAAAGTGACAAATATATCACATGTTTGTTTATCTGAATTGAGCTGCGGAGTAAGAATAGATCTTTATTCTCCTTCATAAAAGATAACTACTGTGTTTGAATTTCCTTTAGGATGTTGGACTAGGTACTCCAAGACACAGATAGATCCCTGTGAGGGGTGTCTTGGGGTCCAGAAGTGGCCATTATCCATATCGCTATTTATAAATCTTACAATAATTATATTACGGACTTTATTATACAAATTCTAAGAGACTTACTCTTGTTCGAGTCCCTTTATGACTATGAATATTAGATACTTGGGAATACTACTTTATTTTTTATTGTGGATTATTTGTTTATATGCTATATTGTGCTGAGAAAACCCTGTCACTACATTATACTGTGTTATGTTACTTTTATTACTATATATTATTATTATTTTTTTTGTAACCCTTGTTGTAACTAACTCTGCTAAAAATCTCAATAAAAACATTTGAAAAGAGAAGGGGTCAGTGTTTCTTAATGATGTTAAAGATTCTTTCACTACAACTATGAAACTGAAATACAAACGGTATCCTTGGTTTCTCCTATTTCTGGTTCCTAGAAACAACAGATGCATCCTTTTGTGTTCCTGCTGAATTAACCTCTCTGGATACTCTTGCTCTCTGAACCTGTGACACATCTCCATTAATCTCGTTTTCCTAATTGTCTCATTGCTAACAATACGTGTGATCCTTAGCAATAGACTCCTTATGATAGATTTAAACACATATGGTGCATAATAACTGTTAAATAATAGGAGATGATTTCTATCAGTAGGTTTAATATAAAGATCTGAGTCAATCTGGTCCGATCCATATAAATCCTTGTGTCCAGAAATGGAACAGAATCACCACCAATGTGCATTTTAATTTGTATCTCTGGCGAAAAACTCATTCAGTATCTCATCAAATATTTTCAAGGATTCAATATCAAATATTTTCAAGGATTCAATGCTGCCCCGCCATATTGCACAGATATCATCTATGTAGCGCCACCAGGTGGCGCAATTTCTCTGAAACAGTTCATTAATCAATTTTTTTTTAATCGATTAATCGACTAATTTCCATTAAATATAACGCACATACAGATCCAACTAATTTTAGCTGATCTCCTTTAGCTGACCTCTGCATAAGTCAGTGGTGAATGTGGTATACACTATATACAATCACCCGGCACTAGTTAGTTTCCACAATCCATGACTTAACTTCACAGTTCACACAAACGTTTTAAATTCAAACTGTAGCACTGACGTAAGTAATTTTTTTCCACAGTAGCGTGACAATTTCTCCACCTCCAGTCTAACGAATCACTCTCACCTTTTGGCATGGACCCCTGTGCAAACAGGTGGTCATGCATGCGGGTATCAAAAGGGTTAACACGGACCATAAACTTCTCTCACAATCTCAGGTCATGGGTAGAAAGGAAAGATCAAAGTGCTCACCGCTTAAGTATAAGATTTAATTTTTGTGTTCAAACTACTCACACAAAGATGATAAAAACACAGCATGTAAAGCCAACAATCGTGTTAGTTCCGTAGGGCAGCAGCGGGTAGCGTCATGCGTAGCTCCTCCCCTGTACACTCAGAAACTTCAACATCACCGGACTCCTCTCCCCTTCTCTTCGTTAGCAGACGGAGACACTTGGGGAAGGGTGACGTCACCGCATCTCCGGCGGAACTCCCTGAAGACTCGGGAAGTCGGCAGAGAGGTGAGTACCGGTCAAAAGAATTTTGATCGATCAAAAAAATTGTAATCGATCAAAAAAAATTACGATTAATCGAGGAATTAATCTTTAATTTTCCCAGCCCTATTTTATATATATATATATATATATATATAAACATTTTCCGAAATTATAATTTCATATAGAATGAAATTGAATTAGAATAGAATAGAAAATAATAGAAAACAATAGACTAGGAAAACAATAGAATTATATATATATATATATATATATATATATATATATATACATTTTCCGAAATTCGAATTTCGTATTTCAATAGAAAAGAATAGAATAAAATACAATATATGTTTTTGTAGTTTATTCTTTTCTTTTATTTTCTATTCTTTTCTAATCTCTCCTATTCAAATTCATTCTATCCGAAATTCAAATTTTCGGAAGATGGTTTTCTATATATATTCTATTTATTTTATATATCATTTTTTTTCTGTTTTGTTTTATTGTTTTTTTTATGCTATTCTTTTCTATTCTATTCTAATCTTTTTCTATTCAAACTCAATTTCATTCTATACAAAATTCAAATTTCATATATATATATATATATATATATATATATATATATATTTATATTTATTTATTTATTTATTTTCTGTTCTATTGCTTTTCTATGCTATTCTTATTTTTATTTTCCAATCTATTCTTTTTTAATTCTTTTATTTTTATACTTTTTCTTACATATACATACACTGCTTCTCAAAAGGCTCTTGCAATTCATGCGCAATTAACCGTGCATATTTACATCGCCTTACCAAATGTTAAAACTAGGTAACTGACTATGCATTATTATAGACCTTTCATATTTGCTCATCCTACTCAGGGAAGGGATACAGCAGACCACACAAAAAAAGAAAACATATATTATTACCAATATCTCAATTCCAGTCCCTCTATTAGTACTATTAACATGTGTACCCTCCCCACCCTACCTCCCAGCCCTCCCCAGTCTACCCAATCTTACATTATGGACATTCCTCTCCGTGCACAATATTCATTATAGTATTAAATAAGTACAATGTGTACATTTTAATTTTCTCTACTCTCTCACTTACCCCCACCCCCTGTCCTCTCTACACCCCTCTCGCTCCATCCTTCTGTACCTTCTCTTAAGGTGTGATCTCTATTCCCCGGTTACCCCCTTATAGTGGGCATCCCATTTTATTTAACCAAGGCTTCCACATCTTTAAGAATTTATCCAAATTCCTCCGTCTAGTAAATACCACTTTTTCCCTCCATAAAGTAGCACCCATCACCTTAACCCATCCTTCCAATGTAGGGGGCCTCACTGATTGCCAGTTGCCAGTTCTGGGCTATTATCTTTCACACTTGAAATAAACATCTTGTTACTGTCAATTTGATATTTACAGATATAACTCCAACTTAAGCCCAAAAGTACTGTTAATATCCTCAAGTATCTCATTCCAGTACTTAAACAGTTTTGGGCACCTCCACATCAAGTGAATCAAATCACCAGTTCCTTGGCACCTTGGACATTTGTCATCAGCTCTATATCCATAAAAGCTTCTTTGGAGTATAATAAACTCTATGTAACAAGAATAATTGAAAAATTTTCTGTGAAGGGGAGACTGACACCTGGGGGCTCAATTTCAATATCCTTCTCCACTGTGCTTCAGTTATTTCCCCCCCCCCCCAAGTCCTCCTCCCGTCTGTTTTTATTTTTAGCCAGTCTTTCCCCATTAATTATTTACCCACATATTTGTTCATATATCTCGGATATCAAACCTTTAGAAGTTTCTGAGTTAACTATTTTTTGTAAAAAAGGGGCTCTACACCATTCCACTGTTTGTATTTTAAAATGAGCGTCCGAGGCATGCCTGATTTGAAGGTACCGATAAAATGAGTGGTTAGGGATACTGTACTCTCAACTCTCAACTCAGCAAATGACTTCAAAGTACTCCCTTCATATAATTCTCTTTTATTTTACCCATGGGGATCAAGTCTGGAAGATGTTTGTTATCACAAATCGGGGTGTACTCTGTTAACCCATTATATCCCATTATTATTTTGGATGCCTGCCATACCTTAGAAATTCGTTTTAATGTTGGATGCCCAGGAGAAAGAGAATCTGCTTCCAGGGCTTCAACCAGATTACTATGTAGAGCTCCCTGCAACATCATTCGTATGTTTGTATTCCCATCCCCAGATATATCACATCCCCTCAGATGCTGTAACTGGGCAGCTAAAAAATAGTTACGAGGGTGTGGAACTGTCTCTCTTTTGTTGGTAACTGCAGTATCTGTAAGCCTATTCAAGCCTGTCCCTTCTTCCAAATTAATTCCCTAAACAATGTTTCAATTTTTCTTGAACCATTCCATTCTGATCCAAACAGGGGAATTATGTAACTGATACAACAATTGGGGTATCCAGATCATTTTGATCAGATTAATTCTGCCAGCTGCTGACAGGGGGAGGCGACTCCAGATATCACACTTACATCTAAACCTAAGCAGAAGGAGAGCAAAGTTCTCCACTTTATACTGATTTGGGTCCTTTGTTAACCATATTCCCAAATATTTCATCCTGTCCACCACCCTTAATTGCCCAAGAGGGTAAAGAGTTTAGTGAGTCTACAGGCATCAAGGCAGATTTATCCCAATTAATTACCAGGCCTGAAAACTGCCCGAAGTCCTCTACGATGTTCAAAGCTGTCGTGAGGGATGAGTCCATATCCCCCAGGAAAAACAGGATATCATCTGCATATAATGCAATCCTTTCTTCCCCCGACTCTCTTTTAAATCCCTATATCCCCCCTACAGATCTAATAGCTAATGGCTCTATTGCCAAGGCGAATAACAAGGGTGAGAGGGGACATCCCTGTAGTGTTCCCCTCTCAAGTTGGATTGGATGAGAGTGAGTGTTATTGATCCTTATCCTGGCACTTGGCGCCATATAAAGGGCTTTTATCCAGCCTACAAAAATAGGTCCGAACCCAAATACCTCCAGGGCCTGCCACAGATAGTCCCACTCCAGGCTATCGAGTGCCTTAGCGGCATCTAAGGAGACTATAGCTCGTGAACCCATACATAGCGTCGGAATCTGGAGGTTCAGGTATACCCGCCTTATGTTGAAGCTAGTAACTCTATTGGGGATGAAGTCAGATTAACCAGGGTGTATAATATTTTGTATATATTTATTCACCCTGGCCGCAAGCACTCTTGACAATATTTTAGCATCTGAGCATAATAATGATATTGGTCTAGAAGATGAAATGTCCATTTGATCTTTCCCCTCTTTTGGTAGGACTACAATTGTGGCCTCTGTCATTGAGGAGGGCATCCTCCCCCCTGCAGCCACTTCCTCTAACATCTGTAATAATTCTGGGAGCAACACCTCCCCATATCGCCTATAAATTTCTGTGGGAAGACCATCAGGGCCAGGAGACTTCTGGTTAACCATCCCAGCCACTGCAGACTGTAGTTCCTCCAGCGTTATAGGGGGCTCTAATTCATCTTTTTCCTGTTCTGATAGAACGAGTACCTCAATCCCCTCCGAAAAAAGTGATCCGTTTCTCTAGCCTTTTCTCCTGACTTGGATCTATATAAATTTGCATAATACTGTCTAAAGGAGTCCAATATTTCAGGGGTCCAAAAGGATTTCCCCTCCTTGCATACTAACCACTGCAATCACTGATGGGGAGTTGTTGGTCTTCACCAACCGTGCAAGCATCCGGCCTGCACTCTCCCCCTCAGAAAAAGTGCATTGGCTCTTAAAAAGACACTTATTCTCAGCCTTTCTAGTGACAATGTTTTTATATTTTTGTTGACTTTTGAGCCACCTAGCTTGTTTTTCTAGAGTTGGATCTTCTACATATTGTTTTTCAAACTCTGTGGTTTCCCTCCCGATCTCCTCCCATTCCCTAGACTTCCTCAAAAAAGCCTTCAGAGTATTTCACACTATCCTAGCTATTGTGGAACCCTTATTCAATGAATACATTCCTTTAATTTTAATATTACCTCTGTTGGTTCCCCCATCAACTCCAACCAAAATGGGCTTATACTCCACTCTCTCTAGGGTTTTTGGCCCTCAAACTGAATCGTCATTATTAGTGGTGAATGGTCCAACACTCCCCTGGTAGCATATACTATACTTTTTACCATCTGTAACATGTCCCCGTTTCCAAAGGCCATGTCTATTCTTGATAGTGTTGCATATGAACTAAAAAAACATGAATACTGCTGCATCATTGGATTGTGAGTTCTATAAATATCGCACATTCCATATCTTCCATAAATTGGGCTAACCGTCCCTCAGAAACCCTGTCACATTGTTTCCCAGACGGGAATCTGTCTTTTCTTTTATCAAAAACTTCATTAAAGTCCCCTACCACAATGAATGGTATATCCTCCTTGTCTTCCAAAAAGTCTTCCAATTTATATAAAACCTCCATTTTAAAAGGAGGAGGTATATAAAGATTGGCAACTATATATGGTTTATTTTATATCTGACAGTGTAGGAACACATAACGCCTGTCTGTGTCTATCTTGGTACCTCTAAATGTGACACGCACACCGGTTCTTACCATTATGCTAACACACCTCTGGAGTATAAGGAGTAAATTGAATGGTATTTGTACCAGTATTTATTATATATATATATATATATATATATATATATATATATATATATATATATATATATATATTTTTTTTTTTTTTTTTCCCCCTATGCTGGTCTATTGTTTTTCTATGCTATTTTCTATTTTATTCTAATCTTTTCTATTTGAATGCAAATTCATTCTGTACAAAAATCGAATTTCGGAAAATGGTTATATAGAAATAGAATGAAATTTAATTCTAATAGAAAAGACTAGAACAGAAAAAAACAATATACAGTGGTGTGAAAAAGTGTTTGCCCCCTTCCTCATTTCCTGTTCCTTTGCATGTTTGTCACACTTAAGTGTTTCGGAACATCAAACCAATTTAAACAATAGTCAAGGACAACACAAGTAAACACAAAATGCAATTTGTAAATGAAGGTGTTTATTATTAAAGGTGAAAAAAAATCCAAACCATCATGGCCCTGTGTGAAAAAGTGATTGCCCCCCTTGTTAAAACATACTATAACTGTGGTTGTCCACACCTGAGTTCAATTTCTCTAGCCACACCCAGGCCTGATTATTGCCACACCTGTTCACAATCAAGGCATCACTTAAATAGGAGCTTCTTGACACAGTACGGTCCACCAGAAGATCCTTAAAAGCTACACATCATGCCGAGACCCAAAGAAATTCAGGAACAATTGAGAAAGAAAGTAATTGAGATCTATCAGTCTGGAAAGGGTTATAAAGCCATTTCCAAAGCTTTGGGAATCCAGCGAACCACAGTGAGAGCCATTATCCACAAATGGCGAAGACATGGAACAGTGGTGAACTTTCCCAGGAGTGGCCGGCCGCCCAAAATTACCCCAAGAGCGCAGCGACGACTCATCCAAGAGGTCACAAAAGACCCCACAACAACGTCCAAGGAACTGCAGGCCTCACTTGCCTCAGTTAAGGTCAGCGTTCATGTCTCCACCATCAGGAAAAGACTGGGCAAAAATGGCCTGCATGGCAGAGTTCCAAGGAGAAAACCACTGCTGAGCAAAAAGAACATCAAAGCTCGTCTCAATTTCTCCACAACACATCTTGATGATCCCCAAGACTTTTGGGACAACATTCTGTGGACCGATGTGACAAAAGTGGAACTCTTTGGAAGGTGTGTGTCCAAGTATATCTGGCGTAGAAGGAACACTGTATTTCATAAAAAGAACATTATACCAACAGTAAAATATGGTGGTGGTAGTGTGATGGTCTGGGGCTGTTTTGCTGCTTCAGGACCTGGAAGACTTGCCGTGATAAAAGGAACTATGAATTCTGCTGTCTACCAAGAGATCATGAAGGAGAATGTCCGACCATCTGTTCGTGTACTCAAGCTGAAACGAACTTGGGTTCTGCAGCAGGACAATGATCCTAAACACACCAGCAAGTCCACCACCAAATGGCTGAAGAAAAACAAAATGAAGACTTTGGAGTGGCCTAGCCAAAGTCCTGACCTGAATCCTATTGAGATGTTGTGGTATGACCTTAAAAAGGCCATTCATGCTCGAAAACCCTCTAATGTAACTGAATTAGGACAATTCTGCAAAGATGAGTGGGCCAAAATTCCTCCAGGACGCTGTAAAAGCCTCATTGCACGTTATCGCAAACGCTTGGTTGCAGTTGTTGCTGCTAAGGGTGGCCCAACCAGTTATTAGGTTTAGGGGGCAATCACTTTTTCACACAGGGCCATGATGGTTTGGATTTTTTTTCACCTTTAATAATAAACACCTTCATTTACAAATTGCATTTTGTGTTTACTTGTGTTGTCCTTGACTATTGTTTAAATTGGTTTGATGTTCCGAAACACTTAAGTGTGACAAACATGCAAAGGAACAGGAAATGAGGCAAACACTTTTTCACACCACTGTATATGTATAAATATATATATACACATATATATTGTTTTTTCTATTCTAGTCTTTTCTATTAGAATTCGATTCGATATATATATATATATATATATATATATATATATATATATATATATACATATATATACAAAACAATCTGCTGAAATTGGAATTTGGTACGGATTGAATTTAAATTTAAATAGAAAAGATTAGAATAGAATATATTATATTATTCTTTTATATCATATTCAAATTTTTTTCTATTGGAATTAGATTTAATCCTATATGAAATTCGAATTTCAGAAGATGTTTTATATTTTGGTCAAATTTTTTCGAATGTGGTAGACTTTTTTCGAATTTGATAGAATTTTTCCCGAATTCAAATACAAAATTAAATGAATCCCAAAAACGAATGTAACAAATGCAATGAATTTAACTAAACACATTTAGTTAACCACTTTAAGACCGGACCATTTTGCTGGTAAATGACCAGAGGTCTTTTTACACTTTGGCACTGCGCTGCTTTAACTGGTAATTGCGCGGTCATGCAATGTTGTACCGAAACAAAATTTGCGTCCTTTTCTTCCCACAAATAGAGCTTTCTTTTGATGGTATTTGATTGCCTCTGCGATTTTTATTTTTTGCGATATAAACGTAAAAAGACCGCAAATTTTGAAAAAAAATGATATTTTCTACTTTTTGTTATTAGAAAAATCCAATAAACTCAATTTTAGTCATACATTTAGGCCAAAATGTATTCAGCCACATGTCTTTGGTAAAAAAAAAGTCAATAATTGTATATTTATTGGTTTGCGCAAAAGTTGTCACATCTACAAACTAAGGTACGTTTTCTGGAATTTACGCAGCTTTTATTTTATGACTGCCTATCTCATTTCTTGAGGTGCTAAAATGGCAGGGCAGTACAAAACCCCCCCAAATGACCCCATTTTGGAAAGTAGACCCCCTAAGGAAATTGATAAGAGGCATGTTGAGCCCATTGAATATTTTATTTTTTTGCCTCAAGCGATTGAATAATGACAAAAAAAAAATATTTTTTTTTTTTTTACACAAAGTTGTCACTAAATGATATATTGCTCACACATGCTATGGGCATATGTGAAATGACACCCCAAACAAAAATTCTGCTGCTTCTCCTGAGTACGGGGATACCACATATGTGGGACTTTTTGGGAGCCTAGCCGCGTACGGGGCCCCGAAAACCAAGCACCGCCTTCAGGCTTTCTAAGGTCGTAAATTTTTGAGTTCACTTCTCACTACCTATTACAGTTTTGAAGGCCATAAAATGCCAAGATGGCACAAAACCCCCACAAATGACCCCATTTTAGAAAGTAGACACCCCAAGCTATTTGCTGAGAGGCATGTTGAGTTCATGGAATATTTTATATTTTGCCACAAGTTGCGGGAAAATTACAAACTTTTTTTTTTTTTTTTTTTTTTTCACAAAGTTGTCACTAAATGATATATTGCTCATGCATGCCATGGGCATATGTGAAATAACACCCCAAAATAAATTCTGCTGCTTCTCCTGAGTACGGGGATACCACATATGTGGGACTTTTTGGGAGTCTAGCTGCGTACGGGGCCCCGAAAACCAAGCACCGCCTTCAGGCTTTCTAAGGGCGTAAATATTTGACTTCACTCCTCACTACCTATTACAGTTTTGAAGGCCATAAAATGCCAAGATGGCACAAAACCCCCACAAATGACCCCATTTTAGAAAGTAGACACCCCAAGCTATTTGCTGAGAGGCATGTTGAGTTCATGGAATATTTTATATTTTGCCACAAGTTGCGGGAAAATTACAAACTTTTTTTTTTTTTTTTTTTTTTTCACAAAGTTGTCACTAAATGATATATTGCTCACGCATACCATGGGCATATGTGAAATGACACCCCAAAATAAATTCTGCTGCTTCTCCTGAGTACGGGGATACCACATATGTGGGACTTTTTGGGAGCCTAGCCGCGTACGGGGCCCCGAAAACCAAGCACCGCCTTCAGGCTTTCTAAGGGCGTTACAGTTTTGAAGGCCATAAAATGCCAAGATGGCACAAACCCCCCCCCAAATGACCCCATTTTGGAAAGTAGACACCCCTAAATTTAGGGGTACACTAGTGAGACTAGGTAATAAATGGCGGGTGCCCTGAAACTATAAAAAAATAACTAACCAACCAGCGTCACCTGTAACAGTTATATGGTGATCACTGGTGAAAGGGTTAACTAGGGGGCAATCAGGGGGCTTTATGCGGTAGTATATGGGGGTCCCTGGCGTTATAAAAAGCGGCGGCGAACCTAAATACCTAACTGCCGTCACCTGTGACACTAATACAGCGATCAGAAAAACGATCGCTTATTAGGCTGGGTTCACACTGGAGCGATGCGGGAACGCCACGAATGCGCGGCGGGTTCCCGCATCGCATGCCTCCCGGCGGCAGTTCACACTGCCCTATGCGAACTGCTGGGAGTGTCAGTGAAATGTTAATGACACCCCCAGATCAGTTCGCATATCGCAGTGCGATCTGCAAACTTGGATCGCATGGTGTGAACACCCATGCGATCCGATTCTGCTGCGGACCAAAAAAAGGGTCCCGTGCGAGTTTGCGGCGGGTGCGGCGGGTGCGACACGAATTCAGCCATACTATCTGTATAGCTGAACTCGAATCGCACAGAGATCGGATGTGATTTGCACTGCAGTGCGGTGCAAATCACATCCGTTCTCATAAACCGCTGCAATGTGAACCCAGCCTTAGTGACACTGGCGACGGGGGGTGATCACGGGGTTAAACCTTTATTGGGGGGGTTAGGGGGGTACCTTAGAACTAAAGGGGGCTAACCCTAACTGCCCTAACAGTTATTAGTCACAAATGACACCCGCCGGGTGATCAGGGGGTTAAACCTTTATTAGGTAATAAATGGCGGGTGCCCTGAAACTATAAAAAAATAACTAACCAACCAGCGTCACCTGTAACAGTTATATGGTGATCACTGGTGAAAGGGTTAACTAGGGGGCAATCAGGGGGCTTTATGCGGTAGTATATGGGGGTCCCTGGTGCTATAAAAAGCTGCGGCGAACCTAAATACCTACCTGCCTAACTAGCGTCACCTGTGACACTAATACGGCGATCAGAAAAATGATCGCTTATTAGGCTGGGTTCACACTGGAGCGATGCGGGAACGCCACGAATGCGCGGCGGGTTCCCGCATCGCATGCCTCCCGGCGGCAGTTCACACTGCCCTATGCGAACTGCTGGGAGTGTCAGTGAAATGTTACTGACACCCCCAGATCAGTTTGCATATCGCAGTGCGATCTGCAAACTCGGATCGCATGGCGTGAACACCCATGCGATCCGATTCTGCTGCGGGCCAAAAAAAGGGTCCCGTGCGAATTTGCGGCGGGTGCGGCGGGTGTGGCGGGTGCGGCGAATGGCTGAACTCGAATCGCACAGAGATCGGATGTGATTTGCACTGCAGTGCGGTGCGAATCACATTCGTTCTCATAAACCGCTGCAATGTGAACCCAGCCTTAGTGACACTGGCGACGGGGGGTGATCACGGGGTTAAACCTTTATTGGGGGGGTTAGGGGGGTACATTAGAACTAAAGGGGGCTAACCCTAACTGCCCTAACAGTTATTACAGTCACAAATGACACCAATGCAAAAAAAAAAAAAAAATAAAATAAAAAAATGACATTGGTGTCACTGTGACTGGGGGGCAGGGGTAATTGGGGGGGTGATCGGGGGGTAAAGGGGGGGTGTGAGTGTGCCTGGCATGTTCTACTGTTTGTGTAGAGTGTTGGTGCAACTCACCGATCCGTTCTCCTCCGTGTCGGAACGAAAAATACCGACACGGAGGAGAGAATACATCACTTCCTCTCCTCACAGGAGAGGAAGTGATGTCACGAAGGATTTTCATTCGTCGGGAGCGATCGCGAGGGGGTGGCCATGAATGAATGGCCGTCCCCTCGTCCGGGATCGCTCCCGCACGAAAACCGACCGCCGCAGGCACCGGGCGGGGGCCCGATCGGGCCCCCGACCCGCGGGAAGGCAGGGACGTACATGTACGCCCTTATGCCTGCCCGTGCCATGCTGTCGACGTACATCGTCGTGCGGCGGTCGGCAACTGGTTAAATAACAAATCAAAACCAAACTAAACAAATTTTTTCATCCAGCACGTCTAACCTGTTTAGCGTACAGAGGAGGTCTAGCAATAGAATTGGTGCTCTCACTGTAATGTTCATGCGAACACCGTTTACACACGTATGTGCGACTTACGCATGTGTTTGCTTCTGCCCACAAACACGGAGGGATGGGGGCCCTTTTTTTTTTTTTACTTTTTTTTTTTTTTACTTTTTTTTTTTTTTTTTACACTGTTCCTGTAATTGCTTTTTGTTTTTGTTTTTTTGATAATTTTTATTCCTATTACAAGGAATGTAAATATCCTTTGTAATATAAATAAGAATGGCAGTTCCTCATTATGGAGAGATCTGGGGTCTTTTTGCTTATAAAAACAAAAAAAAATTATACTTCAACCCAGGACCGTAAGGGACATCATGTCGTCGCTGAGGTTCTCCAAGGCCATAGACACGATCTGGCTTTCTCATGAAAGATACTCTTTGATCGTCTGCAAAAAACGATACCAAGTTATGGCTGATATATGGCCATATTCCCTGTAAACCAGTTGCAAAATGCAGCATATGTATACATATTACGGTTGGCAAGTGGTTAAAAAAAATTATAGTGGGAGGGGAATCGATCCCCAGCATATATTGGTGCAGTAGTCTTTTAGACATTAGCTGGGCTCAAAAACTAGTGTGCTCCTTGCTGCAAAGGCCAGTTGGAGTGGTTGCTATTTGCTATTTGTTTGTACTGTTGGTATTTGGGGAGGGGACGCACTGGATACCTTCACTGCCATTGTGCTATTGCTGGCTGTCCGGTGTGTTCCTATACCTTTAAGGATGGGTGAACTCATTCCAGGCATACCTGTTTTCCCTTCACTCAGGGGGCACTCTCCCACATGGAGGGGATCTATGTATACAAGGCAAATCCCCATTCTGACAGGGGGCAATATGAGGGAAGGGGGAGGGGTGGGATCCTGGATGGGCACCTCTCAGAGCCTCCACACCCAATCATCCGGTCCCTCTCTCTCCCGAGGCATACATGTCACAACTCCCACTAGGAGGAGCAAGTAGAGCAAGAGAGAGGATGAGAAAAAAAAAACATACCCCTTACACCACACACCCCCCCAGTCCCTAGTGCTATCTCTCCCTTCCTATATACCCCACTTATTAATTGTGTAACTCAAAACAAATCAATACGGAGACCCCCTTGTGTTAATACTTATGTGCTCAAAATGTACATGTGTCCCTAAGAGGGGGGAAAGTCACCCCCCAACCTCCCACCTTTGCTCATAAGTATCTTAGCAAGACATACCTGCATTCAGTTCTTTATCCTTTAGTGATTCTAAAAAGAAAAACACCACACATACTTCCCCTCTCTCTCCCCTCTACCCCCTCCTTGAGGCAACTCCTCAATCTCTCATAATATATAGATAAATCTCCGACTGCTTAAACTCATTCCATCCCCTCAAAATTTTATTGAATCTTGGTCTGCAGGCATTTTGTATGGATATACAGTAAATTTCTCCATCAGTCTAATTTTATCCACCTCTCTTAACCATTCCTTTATCAACTGAGTTTTCTTTGATTTCCATTTTCTCTGTATTAGAGCTTTCTCTCCATTCAGTAGATGGGGTCATTGTTGTTCTATATTTTTTCCTGGATTCCTCTGTGGTGTGAAACAAACACCACCAAGGATCCTGTTTGACCTCTGCTCCACTGATCTATTCTATAATTTTCAATATCTCCCTCCAAAATGATTGTATCAAGGGGCAGTGCCACCATATATGGGCATGTGTTCCCTCCATCCCACATTCTCTCCAACACAATGGCGATATCTCTAGATGTATCCTATGGAGTTTTGTTGGGACGTAGTACCATTTAATTAAAAGCTTGTAGTTCATCTCTTTTACTTTCGCATCTATTGATGTGGAGTGTACATAGTCTAAGATTTTCCCTTTCATTTGTTCTAGTATCATTTGATTTAGCTCAGTTTCCCAGCTCTCTAGAGGGCCTGGTGACTCAGACCCTTGCAGAAATTACAATATCCCATATATATTCAATATCCTATGCCCGTTTATTCCTCCCTGGTCAATAAGTCTTTGCCATTAATTGAGCTCTCTCATAGAGCATAGAGGTCTCGGAAGGGCACTTACAAAGTGTTGAAGTTGCCTGTATCTCCATACATCCCATGGTGTAACCCCAGCTTTCCGAAAATGTCCACCTCAGGTACAGCTGGTTCTCCCATAGGTGGGAAGTAATCCGTACCCAAGAGGGGCATCAACGGGCTGTTATATTGCCATGTCCTTTAAACAGCTTATCCCACATTCTAAAGGTTTCCTTTGTAATTGGCGCTATATCCTTAGTAAGGCCCCTATATTGTCTTGTTACCCATATTATTTGTCCCAGGCCCACTTTGCTCAGGCTTTCTTCCAATACTACCCATTTTTTCTGAGAGATACGATGAGTCCAGTCATTTGTCCTCCGTAGTACAGCTGCCTCATAGTATCTCTTAAAGTCTGTCAAATAAACACCACCTCTGTGCCTAGGCCTAGTCAAAATTTCAGTCGAGACACTGGGCTTATCTTTCCATATAAATCTCCTAACCACCATTCCTAGCATTTTAAAGTAGGTTTCCAGGATGTTTATTGGGGGGGGGGGGGGGGGGGTTTGGAAGATATATAGGGCTTTTGGCAAAATCATAATTTTAATAATATTTATTCTGCCGAACCAAGAAAGCTTGTCAGCTGGTTAACCCCTCAGCTCTTTTTTGATCTTATTTAATAGGAGCATATAATTGTGCTGATATAAATCACTTTCTAGGTTAGACAGGAATACCTCCAAGTACTTCAGCCCACTATGCTTCCAGGCAAATGGGTATATGGCCCCAAGGTCTATGCATTCTTTCTGAGATACAGAGATAATCAATATCTCCATCTTCTCTTTATTGATCTTTAAATCTCGCCATATTTTTCAAATTCCACCAAGATCTTTGGAAGTGTCTGCCTTGGATTGGAGACATAAAGATGTTTTTCAGAATTGTACAGATTTGTCATTGTCTTGTGCAATCATACGTTCCATTCGCATAAGATTGCTCAGGACCTCAAACCACTCTACCAGAGAAGGACCTACCTTTTTCTGCTAGTTGCCAGACTTAAGTCATCTTACCAGTGTCGTAAAATTACTTATGCCGGCCATACACGGTTCGAATTTCGAAAGAATTTTCTTTCGAAAATCGTATCTAAGAATTTTCGTATGAATTTCGCACCATTAGTGGGCTGCAGCAACAGCCGATTTTCGTGCAGAAATAAAATTTGAGGAATCGGACATGTTGGAAATTTTTAGAAAAACGAACGATTTTCTAATCAATGATGGGAGAATCGTGCGAGAAACGTAAGAAAATGTACGGAGATAAAAGAAAATGTACGGAGATAAAAGAAAATGTACGGAGAGAAAAGAAGATTCCCAGCCAAGAAAATTCTTTTCTGTAGCAACATGAGGTGAAATTGAAGGCTTGGTCGGCCGAATTTCGAAAATCAATGGTGGCATCATCGGATCACAAAAAAAACGAATTTTCTGATTTTGAAAAGAAAATTCGTTCGAAATTCGACCGTGTATGGCCTGCATTAGTCTGGCAACTAGCAGAAAATGTTTCAAAGCTAAATGTTTCACTGATTTCAGCATACCAAGAATCAAGGATAACAAGGCTGTTTGCGGGGTGTTATACAGTGCTTTTTTCCCCTTCCTGATTATTTAATTTACATTTTTTTGCATATTTCTCACACTTAAATCATTCAGATCATCAAACAAAATTTGTATATTACATGAAGATAACCCAAGTAAATCCAAGATGTGGATTATTATTTCATTTATTAAAAAAAGCTGTTCAAACTTGCCTGGCCTTATGTGAAAAAGTAATTGCCTCCTGCCATGCTGAATCGTGAATGAACTGTGATTAACCACATTTATTTTGGAAAGCTGAGTTCAATTTTACTTGCCACACCCAGGCCTGATTACTGCTAGACCTGTTGAATCAAGAAATCACATAAATAGAAACTGTCTGACAAAGTGAAGCATGCTAACAGATCACAAAAAGTCACACATCATGCCACAATCTAAAAAAAATTAAAGAACAGAATAGAAACAAACATGTATCAGTCTAGGAAGAGTTTCAAAGCCATTTCTAAGGCTTTGGAACTCCAATGAACCACAGGGAGCCATTATCCACAAATGAAGATAACTTGGAACAGTGGTGAACCTTCCCAGGAGTGGCCGGCCTACAAAAATTACTCCAAGAGCATAACAACGACTCATCCAGGAGGTCAAAAAAGAACCCAAAACAACATCTAAAGAACCGCGGGCCTCACTTGCCTTAGGGTAAGATGATTCATGATTCAACAATAAGAAAGAGACTGGGCAAAAATGGCATCCATGGGAGAGTTCCAAGGCCAAAGCCACTCCTGACCAAAAAGAACACAAAGGCTCATCTCACATTTACCAAAAACATCTTGATTATCCCCAAGAATTTTAGGCAAATATTGTGGATATTGTGGACTGATGAGACAAAAATTAAACTTTTTGGAAGGTATGCGTCCCGTTACATCTGGCATAAAATTAATACAGCATTTAATAACAAGAACATCATACTAACATCAGACATGGTGGTGGTAGTGTGATGGTCTGGGGCCCTTTTGCAGCTTCAGGTCCTGGACGACTTACCATAATTTCAAATATCAAGCCAATCAATTGTGGCCTAATACCCGGCCTTTAGTTACACACAGCCAAGATCCCAGCGTCTTCACAGGAGTTGCATCTCATACAGATATATTTTACCAGATGTTTCCCAGAAAAGAGTAATAAAAAGCTTCCATAGTGTAAAACCATTGGATATTTATTTAGTTAAAATTAAGAGGTATTGGACTTACATTTGCAAAAAGCATCACATGCAGTATAAAACACAAAGCAGGACTGTTTTCAATAGCAACCCATGGTTCCAGGACTTGTGTGTATCATGGTGACGTCAGCACATCGCTCCTCCCTACGCATTTCGTCACACTTGCCGTCGTCCTGAGGCACCGGCGGCGTGCTGATTCACCGCTCTATATAGATCAATCCGACAGAACGCCACACCTCATTCTGGGCTTTGGATAACATTTCTCTGAATCCGCCATTCTGAGAACGGGCAAATGCTCACAATACATGGGACAAATTTAAAAACAAGACAAAACCAAAAATAAGGATGACAATTGAATTACACCTATGTAAATGAATAATACCTAATTACGCAAAAAATAGCAAGTTAATAGCACAGTAAACTGAGCGACTATAGCTGAATTTAAAATCAAACGACTCCAATAAAATTACAGGTTGGATCTAATGATTACCAACTTGATGACGTTAAACTCTGAAGGGAACAGGATAAATAAATATAAGACCCATTTTTGTCTTCAAATTTAGAGTTATGGCATCAGAAATGATCCGACTTATCCTAAAGGGAATAAATCCTCAAGGGTACACCAATTACCATACTGCAACAGCCCCTGGTAAACAAAAAGAAAAATGTAATTTTAAATCTAACAGCATTAGGGTTAAATTGATCCATACACCCAGAAGGAGATAAAACCTTCTTCATGGGGACACCTATACATGAAATACAGCAGCCCCTAGTGGTAAAATCTTTCCTACACATATGTTGTGTTGAAATTAAACACAGTCGTGTCAAAGGCTACTCAACCTATCCTGGAAGGTACAAGTGAATAAACTTCAGGGGGACTCCCATCAATATGTAACAATGACCCATAATAAGAAAGGAAAATGCAAATAAATAGAAATTGGATAAAAAAATTGATCCATACATCTGAAAGAGAATGCAATCATCTTCATGGGGACACCCATAGTTATGATACAGCGACTCCTAGTGGTGACAATATTTATTACAGATATGCTGTATAAAAATTAAATAATGTCAATGTAGAGGGAACTGAAATCTCTACACAATGACTCCAAACTACCAACGGCCTGTAGTGATTAAAAAAGAGGAAAACATATTGATATTCAAACATATAATACTAAATGTTTTGTCCTAAACAAAATTGTCTCAAAAGACAATATGTTGGGATCAAATATCAGTATGGCTTGGAAAATTATGATTGTTCTATGGATAAATAATATTTGCTGACAATTGGTCAAGCTGGCACCCAAAGTAGTAATATCATACAGATAATCCATTCTAATGTATCTCCATGAAAATTACCCCTCCATTAATAGGGGCAAGAGGAAAAAAGTTGATCTAGAGGGTCACTCTTTGAGATAATCAATTGGAAATAATTGATGATGTTTGTAACCACTTTAAGGTTCCATAACATCCAAAACCCAGATCAAGTTTACAGTAACAGTATACTTTAAGAGTTGTCTATGAATGTATTCACATCTACATCTATGTTGAGGCCAAATGGGGTATAACACCATACCCTATGTCATTTCTAACCTGAACAATCCTCTAATGTAATCAATACCCCTCCAATGTGCACTGAATTTATCAATGCCAATGAATAGGGTATTAGTAGGATCCCTATTGTGACGTGTCGCATAATGTTTTGAAACTGAGTGATATTTAAAACCATTTCTAATATTGGTAATTTGTTTGCCTAAGCGTATCTGCATTGTATGCTTAGTCATACCCATGTATTGCAAGCCGCAAGGACATTGCAACAAATAGACTACTCCTATCGTGGAGCAAGTGATAAATGGTTCAATACGGTGCTCAACTGAAGTACTAGTTGATATACATTGATCTGTTTTCCTATTTTTACTCTTATTTAGAGAACATATTTAGCATTTCCGACATTGGTGGTAACCTGTCAGATTTTGAAAAAAGACAATTATTTTGTCGGGGGGTCTACTAAATTGGGGTCAATTTTGTCTCTAAGAGAAGGGACACCCCTAAATATCACTTGTGGTTTTATAGGTAGGAATGTCTTAATGATTCGATCCTTCCCCAATATATGCCAATGTTTCCTTATAATTATTTTTTTATTTGATGGCGTTGGGTAGAGAATGTGGTAATGAATGGTACTGAAAACATTTTACCTTTATCTACCTTCCTGATTTTCTCTTCTAATAGGCTGAATCTATCTATTGTACCCACCTGCTTAATAATGTTCTGTAAGGAATCACTCACATAGCCCTTTTCCACGAGTCTACTCTTCAAAATTTGTGCTTGGACCCTATAGTCACTTAACTCTGTACAGTTGCGTCCTATCCTTATAAATTGGCTCCTGGATACTGATTTGAGCCAGGAGTCATGGTGGCAACTGTCCACAGGTATAAAAGCATTTCTGTCTATCGCCTTAAAGTGAGAAATGGTATTTAAATTTTCCCCTCTCTTAGATATGGTCAAGTATAAAAAGTTGATTTCTTTTTGACTTGCCTGATATGTGAACTTGATTTCCCTATCATTGTTGTTAAGCAAAGAAAAGAACTCATCCAGCTGTGAGCTGGTACCCTCCCATAAAAGCGGTACATCATTGATATATCTGTCCCAAAAGGTCACATATGGACTTCAATCAGTGTGCACAACAGCCTACTCCCACTTTACCATGAATAATTTAGCTAGACTTGGGACATATTTAGCCATAGCTACACCACGTTTCTGAATATAAAATTGATCGCTGAACCAGAAATAATTGTGGTTCGCCGCAAATTCTAACAATTCTAAAATGAAATTTTGCTGTATAGTGGGTACCTTACACAGCTCTTGCAAATAGTGTTGTACTACTGCTATACCCAAGTGATGTGGTATAATGGTGTACAGAGATGTGACATCTGCGGTCACCATCCACATATTATCTGTAGGTTTAAGCTGAGACAATAAATTAATCACATGGCATGTGTCCTTAAGCTATGAAGGCATTTGTTGGACAAGTGGTTGAAGGAAGAAGTCTACCCATCCACCCGGGACATGACTGAATCAATACCACTCACAATGGGACGTCCCAAGTTAGACTTATTAATTTTGGGCAAATAATATAAAATCGGTATACGTAGGGTTTCAAGAATAACTTCTCTTTCTCATTGAGGATTTTGAGATCTGCTCCTTTTTTAACCAATGCGTTCAAGGATTGTTTGTACTTAAATGTCGGATTCCCAATTTAAAAAGATGTAGGTGTCTCGATCATGAACAATGTACAAATTTTACTTTTTGGAAGGTATGCATCCCGTTACATCTGGAATACAGCATTTAATAACAAGAACATCATACCGAAATCAGACATGGTGGTGGTAGCATGATGGTCTGGGCTGCTTTGCAGCTTCAGGTCCTGGATGACTTACCATAATTGATGGAACCATGAATTCTGAGCTCTACCAGAAAATCTTAAAGGAGAATGTCCAGTCATCAGTTCGAGACCTCATGCTCAAGTACACTTGGGTTATGCAGCAGGACAATGATCCAAAAAACACAACAGCAAGTCCACCTCCAAATGGTTCAAACAAAGCAAAATTTAGGTTTTGGGAGTGGCCTAGTCAAAGACCAGATTAAAATCCAATTGAGATGCTGTATCATGACCTTACACAGGCCATTCATGCTGGAAAACTCTCCAATGTGGCTGAATTAAAACAATTCTGCAAAGAAGAGTGGGCTAAAATTGCTCCACAGCAATGTGAAAGACTCATTGCCAGTTATCACAAACGCTTGATTGCAGTTGTTGCCACCAAGGGTGGCACAACCAGTTATTAGGTTTAGGGGCAATTACTTTTTCAGATAAAATAAGGCAGGTTTGGACAGCTTTTTTGCCTTAAAGAATTAAACCATTAAAATCATTTAAAAACTGCATTTTTCATTTACTATGGTTACCTTTGTACAATAATAAAAATTGTTTGATCTGAGTCATTTAACCACTTTTAAATGACTCACTTTTTTGTTTACATGTTAAAAACAATTTTTTTTTGCTAGAAAATTACTTAGAACCCCCAAACATTTTATATTGTTTTTTTCTAACACCCTAGAGAATAAAATGGCGGTCATTGAAATACTTTTCCTGTTGCATCTCATGGCAGCATACACCTATGGGTTGTGGCTCCGCCCCCGCAACCTGATAGGACCGTTTAACTATTAATTCTTGAGAGGGCCTCTGCCTCAGCATTCTCCTTTTTTTCCTCACCTGAGAAGACCGGACATCACCCCTTACCGCTATCGCCCAGCCAGGTTCAAGCCTCTTCTGGGTGGAAGTCCTACCTGTACAGCCTCTAAATGAGCTTAATGGAGGAATCCCCACTCTGATGATCTCAGGGGTATCATTCTTATCTTTACAAATCTCAAATAGATTTATCATGCAGCGGCCTCTAACCTGTGTTTTCTTCGTATTTTCTGTACTTTTCCTTGCTGAGCTCTGTAGTTCCTTGCTCCTCGGGCGCCGATGTTTGGACTCTTCAGTGCATGCGTTGGCATCCAGTACCTCGCTGTTCTGTCGGTTCGCCAGTTTCCAAAATGGAGCCGGGCATCGTGGGACATTTTTGCGCATGCGCAGGATAACACCGACGCTGCGGATGGCGGTGGCGCTGAATTTAAAAAACATCATTTTTTCTTTGTGTACTGTGGCTGCTGCTTCATTACTAATAAGATCGTTTTTGAAGTCTTTCCGATCGTTTTTCATCTTGTTTCCTTTGGATCTTAAGGTCAGTCTCTTCGTTTCTAAGGTTCTTTCTTGCAACTTGCATATCTCCCTACCTGCCTTTTTGCACACTGACTTCCGTTCGTTTTAGGATTCACTCTTCATGGAGGCCGCTGCCCCAGCAGACCATCGCCAGCCTAATAGGTAAGTGGGGTCAACTTGGTAAGTACGAAGAGGAAAAAGAGAGCCTGTCACTA
Organism: Lithobates pipiens; assembly: GCF_037356315.1. NCBI lineage: Eukaryota > Metazoa > Chordata > Amphibia > Anura > Ranidae > Lithobates > Lithobates pipiens. Next base: position 280,618,938 of record NW_027507748.1, on the reverse strand, counting down.
ACGCTGTCTAAACTGCATAGCCCTATCAGGTCATCCAGATCATCGCACTCAAGGCACTCAAGAAGAAGTCGCTCAAGTCATAGACGGGACCGAGACCATGGCAGAAGCCATTCAAGGCGCAGAGAGAGTGGAGGTCACAGGAGGAGTCGATCAAGGTCCTACTCTCGACATGGCCACTCCTACCACAGAAGAACCCCTACACGCAGACATTCTTCTCGCGCTCGAAGTCTCCATCCCTCTGGAAATTCATGCTGGGTTTGTGGCGCAATAGCACTCCCAGATAAGCTGGCCTGTCTTCATGCTTCAGTGAGGCAACCAAAGACAGAGAATTAGATCCTAGTATTCCAGCTACTGAATCGCCCCTCCAAATCGCAGGGCCGGAAACTAGCAGACCTTTGCAAGGTACCACATCTGCTGCTCCCTCCTTTTCAAAGATGTCAGATCCTTTGTCAGATAATGATGACATTGACACTTCTACTGGCTTCGACTTTGCACTGGTCGAACCCTTCATTAAATCAGTGAAGGAAGCGATCGATTGGGTGAAAAACAAACTCCTCAAAAAGTGAAGAAAAATTTTCCAAATCTCAAAAAAGATCCTGAGGAACTAGAGGATTTGATTAAGGAGGAATTGCAAAAGCCGGAAAAGGAGATCAGCCTTAATAACAGGTTAGCAAAACTTTACCCCCTGAAGGAGCCTAGTGTCACTCCATTAGTGACCCCGCCAGTGGTGGATTCTTCTCTGATGCATCTTGCCAGACATGTGACACTTCCAATCGAAGATGCTGTTACATTTAAAAATGTGCTGGATAGGAAAATTGACTTAGATCTGAAAAGATCTTACCTATCGGCAGGAGGCGCATGCAGACCAGCTGTGGCCCTAGCAGCTGTCGGTAGAGCCATTTCCTACTGGTCCACCAATGCCAAGAGGCTGGTATCAGAAGGAGTGGAACAAGAGAAAGTAATCTCAGCCCTCCAGGAACTATCTCTCGCAGGCGACTTTGTCGCAGAAGCCTCTGTAGACATAATTAAATCTACATCAAGAGCAATGCTGAGCTCAGTAATGGCCAGAAGGGCACTTTGGCTAAAACCCTGGTCAGCAGACCCATCCTCGAAGTCAAACTGGTGCAAGATTCCCTTTGACGGAGCAAATCTCTTTGGGGAGAAACTAGACTCTGCGATTTCTAAAGTTGCAAGGAGAAAATCGGGTCTGATCCCTTCAGATAGAAGATCTAAACAGCGAAGACCGCCAGCCTCCAGACGAAACCTCCCAGACAAATATAGGGAGGCAAGATCCTACAGACCTGGCAAAGAGTATAGGAGAAACTGGAGGAACCCTCAATCATCCTTCCTCAAGCTCCAGAAAGCCAAGACCCCTACTACAGGGGATCAAAAGTCTTTTTGAAGGTGCACCCGCCCAACCAGCTGTAGTAGGAGCCAGGCTCAGGTTGTTCAGGCAGGCATGGGCGGAGACAATAAAGGATCCATGGGCAGTGGCGACTGTCCAGTTCGGCCACAAATGGAGGTTTCCGAAAGCACCCAAGGGACCATTTCCGGGTAACAAAGCTACCATCATCTCACCAAAAGAGAATACTACTGAACGAATATGTTCAGGACCTCATCCAGAAACAAGCTATAAGGGAAGTTTCACTGCCTCAGAGAAGGAAAGGATTCTATTCTCCTCTATTTTTGGTAAAAAAGAAAACAGGAGACTTACGTCCTGTCATGGACTTAAAAAAACTCAATCACCGAATCCTGATGGAAGCATTCAAAATGGAGAGCCTGCAGACAATTCTCCAGGCCATCAACATATGAGATTGGATGCTCTCCATCGATTTACAAGACGCCTACCTGCATGTTCCCATTCACACCTCATTTCAGAAATTTCTCCGCTTTGTTGTAGGTCATCAACATTTCCAATTCCAAAGTCTCCCATTCGGAATATCCACTGCTCCAAGAACATTTACAAAGGTTTTACTCCCAGTAATAGCCCTATTAAGGGAACAAGGCCTGAGAGTGCACCACTATCTAGACGATATCCTTCTCCTGGACCGACAACCGAGATTCCCTCCTACTTCATAGCGCAATCCTAATCTCCACCCTGCAAAAATTTGGGGGGCTGATAAACTGGGGGAAGAGCAGTCTAAGTCCCACGCAGAGAATGATTTTTTTGGGCGCGGAGCTGGATACTCGACTCAATACAGTAGAACTCCCGGAGGAGAAAGTTCCCATCCTAATCCGGAAAGCAAAGAGACTACTCGTGGCCACTACCATTCCCGCCAGGGAATGTCTCAGTATTCTAGGGTCATTCTCAGCAACTATTCCAATGGTACAATGGGCCCAGTGGAATGTCAGACCTCTTCAAATATCATTCCTGAAGCAATGGAATGGCGTGTCAATGACCCAGCCAATAGTGATTCGGAAAGAGGTGAAGCAATCGCTATCATGGTGGACCAAACCACACAATCTGAAGAGGTGCAAACGCATAGTCCTTCTCTCTCAAGAAGTAATCACCTCGGATGCCAGCATAGAAGGATGGGGAGCACACTACCGTCACCACGCAGTTCAAGGTTGTTGGCCATTCAAGACACACGATGTGGTCTTCAACATATTGGAGATGAAAGCAGCATTCCAGGCACTACTAGCCTTCAGCCCATTTCTGGAGGGGAAAGAAGTCCTACTAAAGATGGACAATCGAGTGGCAGTGGCCTATATCAACAGTCAGGGAGGCACCAGGAGCCGCTCCATGTTGCAGGAAGTCCAACCAGTCTTCCAATGGGCACAGCTGAATTTAGCCAGTCTCAGGGCAACATACGTGCCAGGTGTCCAGAATCAGATAGCAGACACCTTGAGCCGACAGTTCGTATACAAACTACGAATGGGCCCTAAGCCGTCAGGCTTTTTCTCTGATAACGAAAATTTGGGGAGTTCCGGATATCGATCTAGCAGCAACTCCGAACAACGCAAAGTGTCAGAGGTACCTGGCGAGGGTTCCCTTTCCTTCGGCAGAAGGCACGGATTGTTTACAATGCAACTGGAATTTCCACCTAGGTTACGTGTTCCCACCAACTCCAATCATACCGAGGCTTCTACTCAGACAGATACAGCAGAGCCATTGCCGCTTCCCGTGACAGCGGACCTACTCTCTCAATGTCAATTTCTCCATCCATGCCCAGAGAAATTACACCTAACAGCCTGGAGACTGAAAGGACTAGGTTCATAGCTCACGGCTGTTCCCACAAAGTGGTAAACACCCTTCTCCAAGCCAGAAGGGTTACCACTAATAATACCTACAAGAGAATCTGGGATAAGTTCCTCTCGGTCGCACAACAACAAGCCTGGGACCCTTCATCCCCTACAGTTGCTCAGATCCTAGAGTTCCTGCAGCTAGGTCTCGACAAAGGTCTTGGTTCAAATACCCTGAAAGTGCACGTATCAGCTCTATCTGCCATAACGGGGGTGAAATGGGCTCAAGAGCCTCTTATTTCTCAATTCCAGAAGGCCTGTCTAAGATTAAGACCTCCCAGGAAACCCTCCTTTCCAACTTGGGATCTTTCGGTAGTGCTGGATTTCCTATCCCATGATCCATTCTTTCCAGTTGAAAAAGCTTCCCTTTGGGATCTAACCCTCAAAATCACCTTCCTGATAGCGATTACATCAGCCAAGAGGGTATCGGAAATGCATGCACTAATGGCAAAGGAACCATACCTTACCATCTACCTAGACAAGGTAGTTCTAAAACCTTCAGACCGCTTCATCCCCAAAGTGGCTTCCTCCTTTCATTTTAATCAGGAAATATGCCTTCCCGCTCTTTCCACAGAGCAGGGCAACCCTCATCCACTTGATGTAAAATCTAACTTACTGGCCTACCTCTTGAGAACCAGTGACCTCAGGAAAGTGGAAAATCTCCTAGTCATCCCTCACGGCTCCAGAAGAGGACAGGCGGCTACTTCCCGCACTATCGCAGCATGGCTGGTGAAAATCATAAAGAAATCCTACTCATCTGATCAAGCTCAAATACCTGAGGGCTTAAAGGTGCATTCTACAAGGGCGATGGCAACTTCCTGGGCAGCCTTCTGCAGAGTCTCCTCAGAAACCATCTGCAGGGCAGCCACATGGTCTTCAAAAAGCACTTTTATATCCCACTACAAAGTGGACTCTGCTAGGCTGTCCACGGTGGAATTTGGAAGAGCAATTATTCAGTCCAATTCCTCCATTCCTTGTAAATAAACTTCTTCTGCTCATACCCACCCAGTTTTGCGAGTTATTCCCCATAGGTGTATGCTGCCATGATGCGACAGGAAAACTGAAAATTGTATACTCACCTTTCCGTAATTTTCCTTTCCTGTTGCATCTCATGGCAGCATACAGATGCCCACCCGTCTAAGGTGAGGTATCTATATATTGAGAATGCTGAGGCAGAGGCCCTCTCAAGATTTAATAGTTAAACGGTCCTATCAGGTTGCGGGGGCGGAGCCACAACCCATAGGTATATGCTGCCATGAGATGCAACAGGAAAGGAAAATTACAGAAAGGTGAGTATACAATTTTCAGTTTTTTTCACACTGTATTTGCCTTACAAGTGCACTTTTTTGGAAAAAAAAACACTTTTTTGAATAAAAAAATAAGACACCAGTAAAATTAGCCCAATTTTTTTTTATATTGTGAAAGATAATGGTACGCCGAGTAAATTGATACCCAACATGTCACGCTTCAAAATTGTGCCCGCTCGTGGAATGGCGTCAAACTTTTAGCCTCAAAAATCTCCATAAGCGACATTTAAAAAAATCTACAGGTTGCATTTTTTGCGTTACAGAGGAGGGCTAGAATTATTGCTCTCGCTCTACCGATCGCGGCGATACCTCACATGTGTGGTTTGACCACTGTTTTCATATGCGGGCGCTACTCACGTATGCGCTTGCTTCTGTGCGCAAGCTCGTCGTGACGGGGTGTTTTTAAAAACCTTTTTTTTTCTTATTTATTTTAATTGATTTTATTTATTTTTACATTGTTTAAAAAAAAAATGGATAACTTTTATTCCTATTACAAGGAATCTAAACATCCCTTGTAATAGAAAAAAGCATGACAGGTCCTCTTAAATATGGGATCGGGGTCAAAAAGTCCTCAGATCTCATATTTGGACTAAAATGCAACAAAAAAAAAAGAAAAAATTACATTTAAAAAAAATATGCCTTTAAGAGGTATGGGCAGTTTTGACGTCGCTTCCGCCCTCCTATGGTATAGAGACGAGTGGGGGCCATCTTAGCCTCACTCGTCTCCATACCCAGCTAGTGAAAGGACCCGATCGCCTCCCCCGCTACCGACAGCTCCAGTAAGCGGCAGAAAGTGCAGGAGAGCGGCGGGAGGGGGGGTGGCACTTCTCCCGCCGCCGATAGCGGTGCCGATAACAGAGACCACCGTTATCGTACAGAGACCACCGTTATCGTACAGACGACTGGCACCTGAAGAGATGGATATCTTGGTTGTGGCAGCAGCTGCTGCCGTTACCGAGATATCCCTCCTCAAAAACAGGACGTACATCGGCGTGCGCTGGTCGGTAAGTGGTTAAGTGCAAAAAAAATAAAAATCAGAAAGGGAGGCAAATACTTTTTCACAGTATTGTAAGTCATGAGATAACAATAATTATATAGGTCAAAGATCGTGTCCCCAAATTGTTTTATGGGAGGACAGCTCCACCAAATATGAAGGAAGGTACCCTCATGACTATGACATCACCAGCAGACATTTGTCAAACTGGGAAAGAATTTAGTAAGTGTTGCAGTGCCATAATTCCATCTCATCAATATCTTATAGTTGCTTTCCTGGGCTTTGCACAGCATAGAGAGAATGCATGAGGGTAAAATCCCCCAGGGGAAATTGTCTGTTGCAGTTTGACTCCCACTGCTTCTGGAAGGGAAGTAGAGGAGATGGTATACACTAAACTATAAAGTTATGAAGCGTTAAATAAAGGAGGTTAAGACTGTGAACATAAGTGTTCAAATTCCCCCAAGGAACAGTGCAAAATGGATTTGGAAGAGAGCGTTTTATAATGGCTAGACAATTGTCAGCAAAAAAACTATATAGAAATTTTGCCTTGATTTAGAGAGTAAAGCGTGGTCACAGATATAATATCAGTAGAAGTAAGAAAATGTCTTTTGTGGCCATAAGGCACTATCTCATTTTCCATATCCTATGAGGTAAAACCAACTGGAATTGCCCTCTCTGAATACTTTTCCCTAAACGAGGGTTCAGCAGGTAACTGATTTGTGGTTTGGGAAGCCCACAAGCCAGTAATTATGGGTGCCCTGATCAAGATAGGAGCACGTTTGAAGCGGGAAAGGACTGTCAAGGTTGACACCCTACTTGCTCGTCTTCGTCGCCTTGAAAGCGCTCACAAAGCCAGTAATGCCCGTTCGTTACAATGCGAGCTACTTAAAACCAGTGAAGAACTCAACTTCCTCCTGTTTCAAAAAACAAAACAGAAACTGGCATGGTCCCATCGTACTATGTACGAATTCTCAAACAAATCTGACACCCTCCTAGCGAGGGCACTCCGTGGACCTCGTACCCGGACCTATATCCCACATATCACCTCATCTTTGGGGCAAAAACTCTCTACATCAGATGCCATGGCCGCTGAATTTCACTCCTTCTTCCGTGGTCTATATAACCTAGACCCAACACCCTCCCCAGAAGCCTCTTTAGCTCTTTCCACAAACATTTGCACTTACATTGCATCTTCTGGCATTCCCTCTCTATCCTCCTCTGTACAAGAACAATTAGAGTCTCCTATCACAGAGGAGGAACTAGGTAAGGCTCAGTCCAAACCCAAAAAGGCACCAGGGCCTGATGGTGTGACTGCTGCCTACTACAAGACATTCTATACTTTACTCACGCCACGCTTGGTAACAGCCCTCAACTCTCTTTTTGGAAGGGAAGTCTATGGAAGTCTCTTAGAGCATTTATTTCCCTGATCCCCAAGGAAGGCAAAGATCCGGCCTAATGTGGCAGTTACCATCCCATTGCACTTTTAAATACCGATCTGAAACTTTTTGCAAAGATCCTTGCCAATAGATTACTGCCCCATCTCCCGAGCCTGATACACAAAGATCAGTCAGGGTTAGTCCCACTCCAAGAGCCGCGGGACAATACCATTCATGTCCTTAATCTGATTCATGCAGCCAGAACTTCCAAGAAACCACTTATGCTGCTCTCAACGGATGCAGATAAAGCTTTTAACAGGGTCCACTGGTCATCCATACGAGTGACCATGGAACATATCAACCTTGGGACCTCCCTGCTTAGCTGGATCTCTGCTCTCTACTCACAAACTTCTGCAGCTGTAAAAGTCAACAAGACCTGGTCTGATTTCTTTGACATATCGAGCGGGAGACGACAGGGCTGCCCCCTCTTGCCCCTGATATTTATACTGACTTTGGAACCCTTCCTCTGCACAGTCCATGATGATCCCAACATCACCAATTACCGTAAATCCTCAGGGGACCATAAGTTGGTGGCGTTCACTGATGACCTGATCTTTTTTCTTACAGACCCACTGATCTCTCTTCTTATCAAATTGAAGGAGGACCTAGTGCACTGGCATTCTTTAACCCTGACATGGTTCGGGCATTGCAATGCCCTCAAAATAACAGTGCTACCTCGGATCCTCTTTCTACTGCAATCCCTTTCAATTCGGCTTCCGCCGCTTTTCTTTCACATTATTGGCTCTCAGTTCCAGAAATTTGTCTGGTCACATCAGAGACCACGTCAGACGCTGCAGAGATTATCGCTACCAAATGTCTCAGGGGGCCTCGCTCTTCCAGATGTTTGGTCATATTATAGGGCTGCATATCTCAACAGGATTGTTGCCATGGGGAGGCCAAGCTCTGGGTTTTCATGGAAATTAAAGCTTCTTGTGGCACGGCTCTGAGTTGACCTTGGATATCATCCCCCATACCTAGGAAGCTTTGCGTACATTCTACCTTGGGTAGTACTCTACAGATTGAAACTCTTCAATTTCTCCACGCCCCTCACCCATGACTCCCATCTCAGGTAATCCCGAATTCACTCCCGGTATACAAGATGGGGAGTTTTCTCATCTTAATGCTCAGGGCTATACTCACCTGACACACTTTCTCATATCCACAGGGACCTTAATCTCCTCTGGCCTAGTCCATCTTATTGACCCCCTTTGGACTTTTGAGGTGGCCTTCAACTGCGCTTATTTCTCTGACGTTGTGCCTGTACCCCTGGAATCCTATGCCCACTCACTTGTTTTGAATCACTATGTCACAGAGGGTCCCCACCCAACTTCACCGTATGTTCCCCCAGGTCCCGGGCTCCTGCTGGCGCTGTGGCTCGGCGGGTGGGACTATGCTCACAGCTGTCGATCTGCATGCTAACCTGGCGGCCCTTCTTTTGCATTTGACAAAACAACCTATTAAAAAATACAAATCTTCTCTCACAATGCAACTCCTAAACGCAGTGAAGGCCTGGAAAGATGCGGACCCCCCCTAAGAAGGCTCTGTGGCTTGTCAAAGTCAACAACATACGAAACATGGAAGAACTCACAGCCACACTGCATAACACGGAAGAGAACATAGAGGCCGTGGAATTACTTTGTGTATACTGATGCCTACCTCAATGAGCTATCCACCGCCCAATAAACTTCCACATACCTTGCCTTAACTGGGGAGATTGATGACCGGGTGACCCCTCCGCCTTCTCTCCACCCTACTCCCCCATGTTTTCCTTCCCTCTGCATCCCCTCTCTGGCCCTGTTTGCTCCCCTTTGCTCTGCTCTCTTTCTCATCTTTCCCTGTTCTACCCAATTACATGATACTAGTTGAGTGGAACCTCTTGGACCACTCATGGTCCTCCACTTACCAACACGCATGACCTTACCATATGTGCCATTTCTTGTTCATCGACAATATTTTTGATGTCTGCTTTCCTGACCAATGAGAGAGCAATATTGTATTTGCTACAGTTGTGGTGTTGGATTAGCATCTTGAATGCTACTTCTGGGACAATTGTCCTTTGCCTTTCTTTTTTCTTGTCAGCCATCCATATATTGAAGTCTCTATTGGCAAAGTCCCAATTTCATATTTCCATTGTATATGTTTTTCTATGACTCTTTATACTAATAAAGAAATTACAAAAAGAAAACCAACTAGATATGAGTGTGTCTTTAATTTAATACAGTGCCCAGACACTGTAAAGGTGCCACCCAATGTTTCTATAGCTGGACCTCAGCTACCAAATTCCTAATGTTTGCTGCAAAGAAAATTCTGCATTGCTGTCAAATAAATACACTGTCCTTTTTATTGCAAGATTACAAGATAAAATCTGCCTCCTCTTTCTCTACCAGTTTTCCCTCAAAAATGGGACTTAGCGTGAGTTTCTGGGATGGCTGCAATATAAGCCCTACCCCAAAAATAAACCCTAGTTAAAGTCCCTATAAAATCATGTACTTCGTTCTGTAAATAGATTATATAATGTGCAGTGTGTCTCATTGTGTAACTTTATTGTGGAAAAAAAACATATTTACAGCCTCGCTGGGCACTCATGTAACCCATCAGAGCTCTTCTCCCCTTCTGCCGCCTCACGTAAACAGACCCTCCCTCTGCAGTGCTGACATCAGCAGGAACCTTTGACCCTCCCTCTGCAGTATTCGGAGCGGGCAAGAGCTGTGCTTTTCATGGAGCGCCCAGCGGGGCTGTAATAAGGTATTTTTCACACTAAAGTTACACAAGGAGACACACTGCACATTATATAATCTTTTTACAGAACAGATTACATGATCTTACAAGGACCTTAACTAAGGTATATTTTTTGGATTACAGAATTTCATAATGCTGACTCCTGAGCTGACAGGGGGAGTGAGGGAGAGATGGGGAGAAGACAAGGGACACAGGAACTTTTTGATACATACTGTAAATAAGACATCTCCTGAAAATAAGTGCTAGTTTGTTTTTTGTAGCCAAAATTAAGGAAACATGGTAGTACTGTGGCCTACCGAAGCAGATTACATACTGTCTAGCCACTGTACAATATTTGTTGCCAGTGTCTTTCAAATAATTCACTATTTATCTCAAATTTCTTACATTCTGTCCAAAATGTCAAAAATTAATTAGTGCGCTATCTGTAAACCACTCAATGAAAATTACCAAATTGATATCAGTGATGAAATGAACTACTACAACTTTAATGTGAGATACACAATCAATGAACTAAAATAAAAATAAGCTGCGCATTGTTGAATAAAATAAGTGACATATAACAGTGGTCATCAACCCTGTCCTCAGGGCCCACTAACAGGCCAGGTTTTATGTATTACCTTGGAGAGATGCAGACTAGAATACAATAATCACTGAGCAGCCACTGATATCACCTGTGATATATTTCAGTTATCTTGCAAACCTGGCCTGTTAGTGGGCCCTGAAGACAGGGTTGATGACCACTGACATATAAAACATGAGTATAAAGAGAAAAAAATGTGTATAAAATGTATGTATAGAAAAAATGTAATCCCCCAAGTGTCCAATTGGCTCTTATATGTCTCTGGAAAAAGAGAATTCTTTCGCATAACCAGTCAGGTCAAAAATCTGTAGGAGTTTTTTTTTTCCCCAACAGTTTCATCCACGGTGACATATGATCAAGACACCCAAGAAGAAGTGAAAAGGTAGGATAGGACAGGTTCTCCACCTTTAAAAACACTGCTGCTTACCAGCTGGATAGATCTCTTGTTAGGGAGATAAAAAAATGCTAATTCCCCAGCCATTCTGTCACGTCACTGTACAATTTATGTGGCTATTGTCTCCCAAATAATACACTCAAACTCTAATAATCTCTTCTATTGCAGCCTAACCAAGCTGCTTACATACAGTCGAACCACTGAATATGATTTGTGGCTGTTTTTTCTCAGATAACACATTTTAATGTTTATTTCAAGATAAAACCTGCCTTGTCTCTCCCTCCTATATTGCGACCTAACCCAAGTGTTTACATACTATGCAGCTACTGAACAATATTTGATACTATTGTCTCTCAAATAATACTTGTAAAAAATGTAAAAAGAAAAGAATTAAGCTAGGTGTGAAATAAACAATACATAAATAAATGAATAAATAAATCGTGAAGGATACCCTGCAGCTAAGCACTATAAACCCAATATAGGGCACAAAGAAAAATAAATAGACAAAAAGTGCAGCCCTGAGTAATAAACGAATACTGCAAGTGATTATGAATAAAAACCGTGATTATACAAAGGAGTATTCTAAATAATTAAGTGATCTTTTTTTTTCTCCTCATAACTCTTTGCGGAAATCCATTGGATGACCACATCCCACTGGTGGAAGGAAACGTCCATTGATGCGCAGTGATCGTCTCCTGACAGAAGTGGTTTTGAAACCACTTTCCACAGACGTTGGCCGATTACCTGTGAGGACAGTCGGTGGTACTTCAACAGCATGCCTGCTGTTCTACTAAGATGTGACCTTATGTGACCTCCCTGAACAAGGGTGGTCGCTGGCTTTTTTGTAAGCCTTCATTGCTTATTCCTAGGTGACAGACTGCACTAGTGGTGGAAACTTATTATTTGGATTTCGTTTGTGAACACTTCTTTGCTGGATTATTTCTCCCATGAACTGTTTTGGCATTTGATACACGTGTTTGTTGCTCATGGATTGATCATATTAACACATATGGACTATTATGTTTTTTTTTGATCACTTAATTATTTAGAATACTCCTTTGTATCATCACGGTTTTTATTCATAATCACTTGCATTATTAGTTTATTACCCAGCGCTCCACTTTTTGTCTATTTACTTCTCAAATAATACTAACTCTCATTTCTATTTCAAGATAAAACCTGCATTGTCTCTTCCTTTTATAATGTGGCCTATCCAAGCTGCTTACATACTTTAACAGCCACTGAACTATATTTGTGGCTATTATCTCACAGATAATACACTCAAAATTTTAGTACAAGATAAACTGCCTTGTATTTTTCTATTATCAACATATTGAAGTGTTCACGTACTGTCCTGACCCTAGCCAGTATGTGTGGTTGTGGTTTTGAATTGTTTTTGTCCACTCTGTTTTGATATTTTATTGAACGTTTAAGACAAGGCAGTGTGGTACTGCTAAAAAAAAAAGGCTCACAATTTATACTATTACACTTTAAGGTGAGGACTTTGGTTTTATATTTTTTTTATAGTTTTTATATTTTAGAAGTAAACTTTGATATAGGTTTTAGATTTGTTATGATTGCTACATTCACTAGTCAATTCAGTCCTATTATAGCTTGATATAAAAAGTTAGGGGTCATAGCCAAAAACTACCCCAAAAAAGTTTTAATAGTGGAATCCTGCTGTGGATTTTCAGGCAAACTAAATACAAAAATGAAAACATCAATTACATATGCAATATATGTGATGCCAGAACACAGTGTTGCTGATGCTGTCGTGAAAATCATATTGTTTAGTAAATCCACATACATCTTGAGGCAACTTCCAAGCATGTAGTTGTAGGATTGTTGTTTTTATTGACCTTGAAGTCACAAGAAAAGGACCCTCATTCTGCTGTACAATTTAAAAAAAAATGTAATGTAATTTTCTTTGTTAAATGTCCCTCATGGCAATGCCTAGCTCCCCTTTATTCACAATTGTTTGCCTGTTATTCTGCATTATTCATTATTCTTGAAAATTGCAAGAAGTCAGTATCTGCCAGAAAGAAGTTAGTATTTGCTGTTTAAGTTATGGTTTCACAAATTTCAAACAGGATTTGACAAACCCTGGTGGATTTGCCATCCCTAAATACCACCAGCTTTTTTCTTAGAAATAATATAACGCTAAGTTAATTCATAGCTAAATAAAGAGAAAGTTACAAAAAAAATTCCTAGATTAGAAATTTGAGATAGCTATTGAAAAATCACTAGCAGTGGGTAAAAACATTGTAATACATATAAAACATCTATCAATTCATAATTACATACATTCACGCAAGATTGTAATTCATTGATGTTTATTAAACACTGGAAATGGTTTATTGACATTTTAAAAGATGCTTTTATGCCCAGTTACAGCAAGAGCAGCTGGTATCAAACACTAGACCTGTCTGGCAGGATTGCTGGTAGGTATTTCCATTTAAACAGTTAAAAAAGCCACTTTTGCTATTTGGGTTTGGATAAAGACCATTTGCTTTTCCGACACAGAAACTACTGCTGCCTCCGCTGCTGCCACCACTGCTGCTGCCGCTGCTGCCTCCGCTGCCTCCGCTACTTCCGCTCCCGCTGTTTACAGTTGTTGATGCTGGTGCTACTGTTATAGTTGGCGTCTGGCAATCTGATTAAGATATCATGTCAAAAATAATAATTTAATAATTGTATATATCGTGCAAAGTGTTTCAAACTATGTATATGTTTGCTTTTCTAGCTGTTATGCTATAAACAAACAATAAAGGTTTGATTTTTCCAGAAAATCTGTAATACAATGACATATTAAATAAAAGGTAATTTTATGTTACAGAAGACAGTCAGCCACAGTTGACTGCTTATATAATTTATTGTATAATCTACAATCACCTGTAAAGTCAGTATTTTGCTAGATGCGTGTTTGGTTTGTTATATCATTGAATTTTACTAGTTTAGTTATTTATTTAATGAAGTTTCCCCATATAGCATGACAAACAACTTATCTAGGTCAACTCAAGCTAAAACATTTTTAACAGATAGCCTTTAAAATGTATATTTGTAAATCTGTCAAAGTATTATTGCAGTATGTGAGCTTGTTAGGAAACTTCCTGTTGCACTGACTGTCTGGACAGCAGTACAGTAGTAAAAAAAAAAACAGAACAAGAGAGTGGTCACCACTGGGGCAGGAAGTCACAAACAGTAATCATTGCCTGACAGAGGTTCTAAAGGCCCGTACACACGGTCGGACTTTTTGACAACAAACATGCAAATTAGCTGTTTTGGAGCAACATCCGACTGTGTGTACGCTCCATCGGACAAACTTTTTCTGTTTTCATCGGACTTTTGTTGGCTCTGCGAACGGACAAACTTTTTGACAACAGAAGTCCGATGGAGCAAAGTCCGACCGTGTGTATGCAAAAGCATCAGACTTTTGTACAAGGTACAAACACGCATGCTCAGAACCATTGCAAACGATCAGACTACAATACAGAAGTTGACCAAAGGTGGCGCTGGAGTCATTGAACGTCCTCTTTTGAAGTGGCGTCCGTACGTTGTGACGTCACCACGTTCGTGTTTGTTGTCAAAAAGTCCGACCGTGTGTATGCAATACAAACTTGTGGACAACACACTTTGTACAAAAGTCCACGGAAAAGTTTGTACAAGTCCGACCGTGTGTATGGGGCTTTACTTAGTTCCCTTTTACTGTAAAAATGTGTTTTGTTTCTGACTGTGTCAGCAATGGGGAGATTTCACTGCACTTCCTGTCCCAATGGGAAGTGAGAGAAAATCTCCTCAGTGGGGACAAATGTCACAATAAAATTCTAAAGCCCCATACAAACAATCAGATTTTCTGCTGATCTTTGTCTTCATATTTACCAAAACCATGTAGTATAAGGACCTGCCTGATTGCATACAAATTGAAACTCCTAACTAAAGTTTGACCTCATATTATATGGTTTTGGTAAATCTGAAGGAAAAAATCTGCAGAAAATCTGATAGTGTGTATGTGGCTTTACAGGGGTTCTATGTTTTGCTCACTCTCTTCAGAATTAAAAATATATTGACTGGTTTGCGTTATCCCGATTTCCATATACAAGAATTACAGTAAAGTGTAAAAGGAAATAAAGCAGTGCAAGCTTGTTCTACATTATATATCATTTAATTACATTTCTTTGTTATTTTGCCTTTTCCCTAGAAATATGGTATCACTTTGGAAGGAGAACATCCAATTGTCCATAGGATGCATTAAAAAGCAACCTATAAAGTAACAATCAACAGTTTGGCACCTACACTAAAAGACCTACTTTTTATGTATTCACCACACCATGTCTTTGCTCTACTCCAAATATTTCTTCTGGTCGGTACCTTTTATATATCAACTGAGCATTTCTGTTATCCTGCACTAGGTAATCCTCCTTTGAAGCCTTCCACATACCATCAAATAATTGCAAAGCCTGCAGGTCTTTATTAACTCTATTGAATTCCATTTTGGTTAAGAAATATAACTCTAATGTCTCATCTCTCTAAGTCTGATGAATCTTTCCAATTTTTACACTATATTGTCTACATCAACAGTAGCAGATTGTTTGATCAGAGTTCTTGTTCCTATTGTTTTATAGTTTTGTGGATGTTATAACATAAAGATTACCATGACTGACAAAAATAAAAATAGCACCTAAACTTAATAACTAGTGACTGGAATAGTCCTATGTGCCTAAACTAGATTTCCACTGCCAAACAAGCCTTAAAACTTTGTATATACATAGTGCAGAATACTCACTTGGGAAAGATATCCCCAGGCTGGATTTCAGTGTGTTCATCAAAGGGTATTTGCCTTGGCCACAGAAAGTGCCACTGAAGTCATCCAGGGGAAGAGCCCATACCATAGCACCTCCAAAGTTGTTCTTCATTAGCCACTCTGCCTATATGAGATAGAAGCCACAAACACCACAATTTTACTTTAATGAATAAACATAAATAGAAAGATAAATAGAAACCATTGTTAAAACATATATAAAGCCAACAAAATCAACACAATATGGGGGTGGTTTATTAAAACTGGGGAGAGCAAAATCTGGTGCAGCTTTGCATAGAAACCATCAGCTTTCGGTTTTCTTCTTGTCAAAGTTTAACTGAACAAGCTGAAGATAGAAGCTGATTAGCTACTATGCACATCTGCACCAGATTTTACACTCTCCAGTTTTAGTAAATCAACCCCTACATTTCCTTAAACTCATATTCTCCATTTATCATGGAATAACCCAACCTTATCTATCTATTGATTTTCACCTTGATCTTCCAACTCTTAGGGTTGTCATATCCAATCCATTCACTTCCTTTGTAGGCGTATGGGACTTCTTGTGGGCTGTTCCACACCTCTGTAGCTCCATTCAAAAATCCACAGATCTGTGGGAATATAGAAATTAATGAGTAACACTTCATTATGTCTTCTTTGAAAAAAATAGTTTATTTGTAACAGAGCCAGTATATTTGTTGTTGGAATTTATGGTAGGGGATAAATGTGCAAGTTTACATTTTTTAAAAAGTGACATAATAGGCAATTATAAGGGATACCTTTGTTGTCAGGTTTTTTAGTTAAGATAAAATCTGTGCTTATATCCTTCCTATAAATCACTGAGGTAGCACCACTGCCCTTTTTAACGCTATAAGCTCACCTTAACCCTGTGATACACATTTTTTTGCTTTCCCTTAAACATTTTTTAAAATAAATGTGCAATTGGCAGACACCAGTCGCAATCACAGCAAAGATAAGTAAGGACTATACAACTGGGTTCAAGCATGTTTGCTACCAAAGGAAATCAGATAAGTTTAAAATAAACTGTAGTTTTTGTGTTTATTACATATTCATACAAACAAGCAACAAGTGCCTACCTCTGTTTTCAATAAACAAGCCAACACAGTTTTTAACAGATGTTAACCTAATGCAAGAATTATCAATGCACCATGCATTAAAAAAAGTTTGCAATCCTTACTTTTGTTTTGCTGTATTTTGGAAAAAAACTAACAAAAATTGTCAATTAAAAAAAAAAATGTTCACAATCTGTGTACCTCAAAGTATGCCATAAATCCAGCTTCCTGTGTATATTTAGCACCTGGACCTCCACCAGAAGTTGGGGCACCAAGGCCATTGTTAGCAGGATTTGAGAGTGTGAAGGTTCGTCCATAGGCTGGGAACCCAACCATAAGCTTTTCTGGTGCAGCTCCATTATTCTTCCAGTAATTCATAGCATAATCCTGAAAATGATTTAAAAAAATTAATACATCTGTTAAGGAAAAGGTATAGATTGTAAAATACATAAAAGATGATCAAAAAAACATACCACATTGAAGTAGATATAACCACCCTGATCAGCTGGGCCTTGGAAAAGGGGACTGTCCTCTCCTGTGAACCCTTCCCATGAACCACGTAGATCATATGTCATTACATTGATGAGGTCCAAGTATCTATTAATGGAACGTAATTTAATAAGACTCACTTCCATAACCATTAATGCCTTTCTAAATAGAATTATGCCGAATTTAAAGCACGGTTTCATACCAAAACATTCTTAAAGCGGGAGTCCGCCTTTTTTTTTTTTTTAAAGCCAGCAGCTACAAATACTGCAGCTTCTGACTTTTAAAATAATGACACTTACCCGCCCAGCGAAGCCGATCTCTCGATCGTCTCTCGGGTGCTGCCGCCGCCATCTTGGCTGTGGGAATCAGGAAGTGGAGCCTTGCGGCTTCATTTCCCGGTTCCCTACTGCGCATGCGCGAGTCGCGCTGCGCAATAAGGATGGTCCCGCTGTCTCTGGGATCCGTGTGTTTCCCAGCAGACAGCGGGGACCTTCAGAAAGGGGCGTAGATATCTGCGGAAAGGGGCGTATATTCTGCAGATATCTATGCCGGAAGTGGGTGCAGATACCTGTACTGTACAGGTACCTGCACCCCCCTCCCCCCTGAAAGGTGTCAATTGTGGCGCCGGAGGGGGGGAGGGTTCGAATGAGCGAAAGCTCCACTTTAGGGTGGACCTTTAAACTAAAATCTTATAATTTATCACAGATTTTTGATAAAAATAACACATATACATTGCAAATTACATTTCACCATAGGGGAAAATTTGTAGGGTAGATCAAAAGGGTACAGATAGTAGTGGAGTAAGCAAGAGGAAAATCTGGTAGGGACATCATGGTGGGGACAATTCAACGTGTACAGTAAAAAAATTATATTTAAATTGGGATAATACTTCACTGTGTAATACAGTCCATGGAACGTGTCTTAATTTGTTAAACTAAGAATATACGATTGAGCGAATCCAAGGCAAATGAAGTTCCATGTGGATAAATGTAAGTACTCTATGGGTGTAAATCTGGGGTTGAATTTGGCAGATTTGATTGATTGAATGTGATAGCGTATGTCCTTTTCAGCCTAAATATGTAACTATAAGTGATCTCTATATCAACCCCAAATGTTAAGCATTGGAGCTTTTCAGGAACTTCTTTTGTGAATATGAATGTTTGCAGTCCTACACCTATTAATTTACTAGATCTTCCTAGATGACAACATGTGAGTATGGCCTCAGATTCACATGAATTGAAATAAAGTAAAAGTACCATCATCCAGAGTTCATAATGTTAAAGATTTGACTGGTATGTAAGTGCCAGGGCAGTTGCTCATACTAACCCTTAACCACTTTCAGACCGGACCATTTTGCTGGTCAATGACCAGAGGTCTTTTTACAATTTGGCACTGCGCTGCTTTAACTGGTAATTGCGCGGTCATGCAATGTTGTACCCAAACAAAATTTGCATCCTTTTTTTCCCACAAATAGAGCTTTCTTTTAAAGGTATTTGACTGACTGTGCGATTTTTATTTTTTGCTATATAAACGTAAAAAGACCGCAAATTTTGAAAAAAAAATTATATTTTCTAATTTTTGTTATTAGAAAAATCCAATAAACTCAATTTTAGTCATACATTTAGGCCAAAATGTATTCAGCCACATGTCTTTGGTAAAAAAAAAGTCAATAACTGTATATTTATTGGTTTGCGCAAAAGTTGTCACATCTACAAACTAAGATACGTTTTCTGGAATTTACGCAGCTTTTAGTTTATGACTGCCTATATCATTTCTTGAGGTGCTAAAATGGCAGGGCAGTACAAAACCCCCCCAAATGACCCCATTTTGGAAAGTAGACACCCTAAGGAAATTGATAAGAGGCATGTTGAGCCCATTGAATATTTAATTTTTTTGCCTCAAGCAATTGAATAATGACAAAAAAAAATTTTTTTTTTTTTTTTTTACACAAAGTTGTCACTAAATGATATATTGCTCACACATGCCATGGTTATATGTGAAATTGTACCCCAAAATACATTCTGCTGCTTCTCCTGAGTACGGAGATACCACATGTGGTCGACTTTTTGGAAGCCTAGCCGCGTACGGGGCCCCGAAAGCCAAGCACCGCCTTCAGGATTTCTAAGGGCATACATTTGTAATTTCACTCCTCACTACCTATCACAGTTTTGAAGGCCATAAAATGCCAAGATGGCACAAAACCCCCACAAATTACCCCATTTTAGAAAGTAGACACCCCAAGCTATTTGCTGAGAGGCATGTTGAGTCCATGGAATATTTTATATTTGGCACAAGTTGAGGGAAAATTACAAACTTTTTTTTTTTTTTATTTTTTTTTTCACAAAGTTGTCACTAAATGATATATTGCTCACACATGCTATGGGCATATGTGAAATGACACCCCAAAATAAGTTCTGCTGCTTCTCCTGAGTACGGGGATACCACATATGTGGGACTTTTTGGGAGCCTAGCCGCGTACGGGGCCCCGAAAACCAAGCACCGCCTTCAGGCTTTCTAAGGGCGTAAATTTTTGACTTCACTCCTCACTACCTATTACAGTTTTGAAGGCCATAAAATGCCAAGATGGCACAAACCCCCCCCAAATGACCCCATTTTGGAAAGTAGACACCCCTAAATTTAGGGGTACACTAGTGAGACTCACAGGTAAAAAAGCACCTAGGCTGTCAGCAAATGTATCAAAACGCTACAAGAAAAACTGTTAGCGATCGCAGGGATCAGGCCTGACTCTGCAAACGCTGCAGTTATGTGTGTTGTGTTTTGTAAGTGACAGTGATCGATCGATACTGCACTTGGGTGGGCTGGTCTGGGCTTGGCGGAGGGGCTAAACGCAGGTGCTAGCAGGTATCTGGGCTGATCCCGCTAACAATGCGTTTTGGGAAACCTAAACTGCTGGCGACGATAATATAGATCTGATCAGATACTATATTACTAAGGGAGGTGTATGCTTTGTGCGTAGGTGTTAGCGGTACTGGCACTAACCTGACGCTGCCTGGGGCGACGCAGACCTTATCTGACCCTCAAACTTATATCACCCGCCGGGTGATCAGGGGGTTAAACCTTTATTAGGTAATAAATGGCGGGTGCCCTAAAACTATAAAAAAATAACTAACCAACCAGCGTCACCTGTAACAGTTATATGGTGATCACTGGTGAAAGGGTTAACTAGGGGGCAATCAGGGGGCTTTATGCGGTAGTACAGTGGTGTGAAAAAGTGTTTGCCCCCTTCCTCATTTCCTGTTCCTTTGCATGTTTGTCACACTTAAGTGTTTCGGAACATCAAACCAATTTAAACAATAGTCAAGGACAACACAAGTAAACACAAAATGCAATTTGTAAATGAAGGTGTTTATTATTAAAGGTGAAAAAAAATCCAAACCATCATGGCCCTGTGTGAAAAAGTGATTGCCCCCCTTGTTAAAACATAATATAACTGTGGTTGTCCACACCTGAGTTCAATTTCTCTAGCCACACCCAGGCCTGATTATTGCCACACCTGTTCACAATCAAGGCATCACTTAAATAGGAGCTGCTTGACACAGTAAGGTCCACCAGAAGATCCTTAAAAGCTACACATCATGCCGAGACCCAAAGAAATTCAGGAACAATTGAGAAAGAAAGTAATTGAGATCTATCAGTCTGGAAAGGGTTATAAAGCCATTTCCAAAGCTTTGGGAATCCAGCGAACCACAGTGAGAGCCATTATCCACAAATGGCGAAGACATGGAACAGTGGTGAACCTTCCCAGGAGTGGCCGGCCGCCCAAAATTACCCCAAGAGCGCAGTGACGACTCATCCAAGAGGTCACAAAAGACCCCACAACAACGTCCAAGGAACTGCAGGCCTCACTTGCCTCAGTTAAGGTCAGCGTTCATGCCTCCACCATCAGGAAAAGACTGGGCAAAAATGGCCTGCATGGCAGAGTTCCAAGGAGAGAACCACTGCTGAGCAAAAAGAACATCAAAGCTCGTCTCAATTTCTCCACAACACATCTTGATGATCCCCAAGACTTTTGGGACAACATTCCGTGGACCGATGAGACAAAAGTGGAACTCTTTGGAAGGTGTGTGTCCAAGTATATCTGGCGTAGAAGGAACACTGCATTTCATAAAAAGAACATTATACCAACAGTAAAATATGGTGGTGGTAGTGTGATGGTCTGGGGTTGTTTTGCTGCTTCAGGACCTGGAAGACTTGCCGTGATAAAAGGAACTATGAATTCTGCTGTCTACCAAGAGATCCTGAAGGAGAATGTCCGACCATCTGTTCGTGTACTCAAGCTGAAACGAACTTGGGTTCTGCAGCAGGACAATGATCCTAAACACACCAGCAAGTCCACCACCGAATGGCTGAAGAAAAACAAAATGAAGACTTTGGAGTGGCCTAGCCAAAGTCCTGACCTGAATCCTATTGAGATGTTGTGGTATGACCTTAAAAAGGCCGTTCATGCTCGAAAACCCTCTAATGTAACTGAATTAGGACAATTCTGCAAAGATGAGTGGGCCAAAATTCCTCCAGGACGCTGTAAAAGCCTCATTGCACGTTATCGCAAACGCTTGGTTGCAGTTGTTGCTGCTAAGGGTGGCCCAACCAGTTATTAGGTTTAGGGGGCAATCACTTTTTCACACAGGGCCATGATGGTTTGGATTTTTTTTCACCTTTAATAATAAACACCTTCATTTACAAATTGCATTTTGTGTTTACTTGTGTTGTCCTTGACTATTGTTTAAATTGGTTTGATGTTCCGAAACACTTAAGTGTGACAAACATGCAAAGGAACAGGAAATGAGGAAGGGGGCAAACACTTTTTCACACCACTGTATATGGGGGTCCCTGGCGCTATAAAAAGCTGCGGCGAACCTAAATACCTACCTGCCTAACTAGCGTCACCTGTGACACTAATACAGCGATCAGAAAAACGATCGCTTATTAGGCTGGGTTCACACTGGAGCGATGCGGGAACACCACGAATCCGCGGCGGGTTCCCGCATCGCATGCCTCCCGGCGGCAGTTCACACTGCCCTATGCGAACTGCTGGGAGTGTCAGTGAAATGTTAATGACACCCCCAGGTCAGTTCGCATATCGCAGTGCGATCTGCAAACTCGGATCGCATGGTGTGAACACCCATGCGATCCGATTCTGCTGCGGACCAAAAAAAGGGTCCCGTGCGAGTTTGCGGCGGGTGCGACGCGAATTCAGCCATACTATCTGTATGGCTGAACTCAAATCGCACAGAGATCGGATGTGATTTGCACTGCAGTGCGGTGCGAATCACATCCGTTCTCATAAACCGCTGCAATGTGAACCCAGCCTTAGTGACACTGGCGACGGGGGGTGATCACGGGGTTAAACCTTTATTGGGGGGGTTAGGGGGGTACCTTAGAACTAAAGGGGGCTAACCCTAACTGCCCTAACAGTTATTACAGTCACAAATGACACCCGCCGGGTGATCAGGGGGTTAAACCTTTATTAGGTAATAAATGGCGGGTGCCCTGAAACTATAAAAAAATAACTAACCAACCAGCGTCACCTGTAACAGTTATATGGTGATCACTGGTGAAAGGGTTAACTAGGGGGCAATCAGGGGGCTTTATGCGGTAGTATATGGGGGTCCCTGGCGCTATAAAAAGCTGCGGCGAACCTAAATACCTACCTGCCTAACTAGCGTCACCTGTGACACTAATACAGCGATCAGAAAAATGATCGCTTATTAGGCTGGGTTCACACTGGAGCGATGCAGGAACGCCACGAATCCGCGGCGGGTTCCCGCATCGCATGCCTCCCGGCGGCAGTTCACACTGCCCTATGCGAACTGCTGGGAGTGTCAGTGAAATGTTAATGACACCCCCAGGTCAGTTCGCATATCGCAGTGCGATCTGCAAACTCGGATCGCATGGTGTGAACACCCATGCGATCCGATTCTGCTGCGGACCAAAAAAAGGGTCCCGTGCGAATTTGCGGTGGGTGCGGCGGGTGCGACGCAAATTCAGCCATACTATCTGTATGGCTGAACTCGAATCGCACAGAGATCGGATGTGATTTGTACTGCAGTGCGGTGCGAATCACATCCGTTCTCATAAACCGCTGCAATGTGAACCCAGCCTTAGTGACACTGGCGACGGGGGGTGATCACGGGGTTAAACCTTTATTGGGGGGGTTAGGGGGGTACATTAGAACTAAAGGGGGCTAACCCTAACTGCCCTAACAGTTATTACAGTCACAAATGACACCAATGCAAAAAAAGAAAAAAAATGCAATTGGTGTCACTGTGACTGGGGGGGCAGGGGTGATTGGGGGGGGTGATCGGGGGGTGAAGGGGGGGTGAGAGTGTGCCTGGCATGTTCTACTGTGTAGTGTAGTGTTGGTGCAACTCACCGATCCTCTCTCCTCGGTGCCGGAACGAAAAATACCGACACGGAGGAGAGATTACATCACTTCCTCTGCCTGTGTTTACATTACAGGAGAGGAAGTGATGTCACGCCTCACTTCCATTCGTCAGGAGCGACCGCGAGGGGGTGGCCATGAACGAATGGCCGCCCCCTCATCCCGGATCGCTGCTGAACGGATACCGACCGCCGCTGGCACCGGGGGGGCCCGATCGGGCCCCCCACCCGCGGGAAGGCAGGGACGTACATGTACGCCCATATGCCTGCCCGTGCCATTCTGTCGACGTACATCGTCGTGCGGCGGTCAGCAAGTGGTTAAGCAATTAGATCCAACAGGATTGACAGGATCAATTTCATCTTCCTGATGAAGCGGTCCCCCCGCAAAACTAGTTGAGGAAATCCTGTGCACCCCTGTTTTTGAAACTCTTCGGGGGGGACCCGTTAGGAGTTCACTAACACTATATTATTTTAATACATTACTGTTTGTAATTGTGTTTTTTGTATCTCTATTAAACTATAAAAAATTTTATCAATTTGTTTCCCGCTGACTATCAAGTACCGGTATAGTCCAATTTACAATCCTGTTGGATGTAATTGCTTGAGGGTTAGTATGAGAAATTGCCCTGGCACTTACATACCAGCCAATTCTTTGACATTAGATCTTCCTAGAGAAAGAAACTGAAAACTGTACTGATAACAATTTAGTATTTATTAAATACTAAGACTCCTGCTGGGGAAAATAGATTTAGTGTTCTAAAATCAGATAAATATTGTTCAAGATATAAATCTTGTAGGCACCTTTAATGGTATATTCCTTGATCTACCCCAAAAAATATAATTTGCATACAATTTGTCAGCCACCGTTATAGCAAATAAACATAAAATCCTCATCTCTTTTTAGTATAAAGTAGATCATCCAGCTACCATTATAATGTCTAATCTTCTATTATAATATAAAGTATATAACATATTATAACATACACTGTTTCTCCAATCACCATCATAACATGTCAGAATCCTCCAGACATGTTTATAATATAGAGTTCTCCAGCTACCACTATAATATCTTTTAGAATTCTTCAACCATCTTATAACATTTAAACCTCATAGCATCATTATAATATACTATAGAATATTCCATACAACCTTAGAAGTAATATAAAGTAGAATGCTACAGCTACCATTTTAACACTGAATCTTCCATCCTCCATTATAATATTTCGTAGATTGCTACAGCTATAATAACATCCACAGCCCCCCATTGTAAATAAATCAGCCATTAATGATTATTAGCCCCCCCATCAAGGAATTGTAGCCCCAAATAGGAATTACCTATAGCCCCCATCTAGCCTTTGTTGTTAAAGAAAGGAAGGGATTCTGGCGCTATAGTTTTTGTAATGTCTTATTAGAATGGTGCAATACAAGCTTAAATGGCTCATTAAAATCAGTCACTATTTATTTGCAGGTGAGAAGGCAGCCATCCTTAGAGGGTGTCCATAACCTCAGTATACTAGCAAAAAAGACAGGAAGGGGGTTTTTTCGAGGCGCCAACTCCAGTAGTTCTATTACATAAATATATATTGGTTTTTTAACTTGCTGGTTTGCAGGTTCATAAAGTGGTGATGTCCATCAAAGGTTAAAAAATTCTGGAGTGTGTTGGTGATAGGGTGCACACTCCGCTGGCATTCCTTTTGCTGTAAGGATGTTAGTCCTGGTTGTTTTAGCAGCTAGTCCCTGTTGTACATGGTGTGGGAAGCTCCACGCTAACCACCCTGGAACGCGGGGAGGAAGTGATGTCAGCAGTGCTCAGCAAGCATCCAGACACAGAGTATAGAACGTACAGGCTCCGCGCGCGGGGCTCACAGCTCCTTCTACTGGCCCCTAGAGGCCATGTACAACAGGGACTAGCTGCTAAAACAACCAGGACTAACATCCTTACAGCAAAAGTACTGCCAGCAGTGCCTGCACCCTATCACCAACACACTCCAGGATTTTTTAACCTTTGATGGACATCACGCTTTATGAACCTGCAAACCAGTAAGTTAAAAAAAATATATATATTTATGTAATAGAACTACTGGAGTTGGGGCCTCCAACCCCCCCCCCCCCCCCTTCCTGTTTTTTTAGCCTTTGTTGTTGTTGGAGCAGCTAGCAGCAGCCATCTGAGTGTCATTCCAGCACTGCTTCTGCTGCTTTCTGTTCCTGGCCCACACAGAAGTGGGGCATCTTTTAGGAAATGGAATGTGCCAGCCCTGTTGGAGGAAGAAGGCACACGGAGAAAAACTGACTGCTGATATAGTGCTACATGTGGTGCCTACTCTGTCACCGCTATGCTATTTGCTACCTTTTGAACAGGATTACAGAGAGCTAGCAAAGTACATCAAGTATACATAGGTGCAAAACATATTATATATGGAGTATAATTGTAGGCACTTGTACAATAATGGCAACCAGAGACAGAAAACCTGGGCTATCTGCCAAGAGTGTTGAGGTGCTTGCCCAGGTACCTTCAAATAATGGTATATCAGCCTAGGATATACTATATCAGCCTAGGATATAAACTAAACAGGAATGGTCATTTTAAGGCTAATGATCATTACAGAGTTATTATTGTGTAAACAAAATACACTTAACCAGAGGGTGCCTGATCCACTTCACACACCATTAGTAATTTGTGATTCCTCATAGGCATTTATTTTATGATCTGCATATGAACTGGATAAAATGTACACATTCAGTTCAATTGGGATATAGCAGATAATCTTGCAGCTCATCCAGTCCTAAGCCCCTGTACACGCGGTCGGACATTCTGCCAAGCAAATCGGTCAGATTTTGTCCGTCGGATTTTGCCTGTCGGATCTTGTCCGAAACTGTTGCATACACACGGTCGGACTAAGTTGTCGAAAAATCCGATCATTCAGAACGTGATGATGTAATTTCGTTACGATGGGACTAGTAGCCAATAGCTTTGATGTAGGAATTTGATCTGAGCATGCGTGGCACTTGGTCCGATCAAAATTCTGTACACATGATCGGAGTATGTCCGATCGAACCAGTTGGTCGGAAAATATTTCCAACATGTTGGAAAATTGGGTCCGACGGATATTCCGACGGAATCAGTCCGATGCATACCACACACAGTCGGATTATCCGACAACACGGTCCGATAGGACACATTCCGACGGATTCTCCGACCAAGTGTACAAGGGCTAAGAGTATTTGCATCAATGTTTATTAAAACATTGTTTCCAAAAAATGAATACAAAACAGTTTTTACCAAGTTTAACTGTAATGAGGTAAAAGAGGCACGCTTTCTAATACCCCATATACATTTATGGGCACTTACTGAGATAACTGGGGAATCTGGTATGCATTTTCAATTGTTGACTTGCCAGCGGACACTGCTGCAGACATGAGTAGACGAGGTCTGTTGGTCTGACTTGCTTCCTGCACAAATGCAGCATGCATTTCCTACACAAGAGAAGAAATATTAATAAAATGCAGAACTGCCTATACCTGTAAAAAAATTAAATATAGAGAAAATATTGGATGCTTGCCTATTTAAAAAATTACCTGTGCTTAAAGAAACATTAATGCTGTCCTTTCCTCAGGTGAATTCTATTTGCATAGCAGTCATTCTGACTTCAGTGACTCAATACTAATAATAGTAATAACAATAATTTGACTTAACGAAAAAAAATACTGCTGATATTTCTAAATGATAAGAAATGTAACATGCATTTCTAATTCATTACTAATGAATGCTATGCATTGCTAATTATAAATGTTGTGAGAAACCCTAGGGATTGCTTCAGAATTGTTTAATGAGTGACTTCCCTGATTCTTTTAAAATATATCTTTATAGTGTATTGCACGCTACAAGGAATAGGGCCAGCACTTCTTCCATAGTGTCTCTCATCATAAGAAGGGCAGCAAAGCAAACAACCCCAATTTATTATCACTGTAAATGCTCTACAGTATGGTAGAAAATAATATGTTAAAATGCAACACAGAGAGAAAGAAAAAACTTGCACTTGCTATTTTAAAAAATGTATCACTTAAAGTGGATGTAAACCTGATTCGTGAAATTTGACCCTGGGCACATAAATCTGTAGTGTTTACTTATCTCTCTCCAAAGCCCTGAGTCCCGTGTATTTCTGCTGCTTCATTCTTCTGTTATCAGTATGATAACTTCTGACAAGTTCTCAGACACGGGAGATAAAAGCAGCTGAAAATTTGTATCAGGGAGGTTGCTATAAATAGATTAACTACTTGCCGACTGTACCACGCAGATATACCGCGGCACAATGGCTCTCCTGGGTGAAATTCTGTACGGGTATGTCCTACCCGTTTTCGGCCAAGAGAGGGTGCGTGGTGGACCTGATGTGCATGGCCAGCAGGCACGATCGCCGCCGGGCACGCGTGATCACATGCACGAGTGCCAGCGCAGGGATTTCTGTGTGTAAACACACAAATCCCTGTGCTGTCAGAGGAGAGAAGCCATATTGTTTCTTCCTACGACATAGGAAAAACGATATGGCTCCTCTCCTAGTCACTCACATCCCCACACAGTTAGAACATGCTGGGGGAACACACATTTAACTCCTTGATTGCCACTAGTGTTAACCTTCTCTGCCAGTGACATTTACACAGTAATCAGTGCATTTTTATAGCACAGTTTCTATTAGCAAAACATCACAAAGAGCTAGTGACTTTATAATTTTTTGCAATTGAAAATTGAAAGATTATGTAAACACAAACATGAGCTGATAAGGGCAGAAAGTGTATAATTTGTGAAAGGCCCATTGGGTGTACCACTGACTTTCATGACAGCTAGAATTTTTTGCGAAACTAATTTTTTGTGCAAAGGATTGTGATGTATAGTGGCCCTGAGAATCAAAGCATCAATAGTGCAACAAAACAAATGAAATTGGTTCCTGGTTATTGTTTGTAAGCAAATATCTAAGACTGGGTTCAAAAGATTCTTCTCTCAAAAACTGAAATGGGTAGTTTAGTATGCAATCTACAATGTGAGTTGCTTGTAATAAAAAATAGGCATAAAAACATTATGTAACACTGCCCTAATTGTGAGCCTTTAACTGTACAAGTAATGCTTTATACCTGCAGCAGGACAGAGAAGAGCTGCTGGGTTTCTGGAGGACTTCCTCTGTCTGAGTCTCCAGGATACTCCCAGTCGATATCCAGCCCATCAAAGCCATACTGCCTCAAAAAACTGATTACAGAATTGATGAAAGTCTGACGGTTTGCAGAACTGGAAACCATGGTGTTAAACCTGAAATAAAGGCAATACATTGTTTTGTTGCAAGTGACCATGTTAAGCTTATTTTGACTACTTAAATTACATGTATGACAAATAATATCTTATTACCCAGAGGTTCCATAGTTCCAGCCTCCAACAGATAGAAGTGTTTTCAGTTCACTGTTGCTGTAAACAAAAACAGGTGGACCTTTCTTTGTGGTTGATAACCAATACAATATTCAATAACTGCAACCTTTAATCAAAGACAAAATTGCTGAAGATGTCAAGAAGGGACTACATATTTTTTGACTTTTTTGACTTTTTGACTGATTTTCTATTTCTCCTCCGTGTCTCGAAAACATCTAGCAAATCAGTCCTACGCCATCCCTTTAATGCCGCCAAATCGTGCATTGCACTGTGTTGGAGAGACTCGTGACCTCCCTCGGTCTCACTCTGGCTCTCAAAAATGAAAGAAGTGAACAAGATGGAAAACCTGTTACTTTCAGTCCAAAACATGCATGAGGCTTATTCCTAAACCTGGGCCCATTGGAACATTCACATTCTCGGAGGAAAGGAAGGCCCTCTTTGCATCCTGAGTGTACTTTGACACTGTATAACAATGTCCCTTTAGTTTATTAGATAAAGATTACATGATTTAAAAAAAAAAAAGTCCTTCACCCCTCTACCGGCAACTCCCCCATTTTCTCCCCAACCGTTCCTCTATCACCCTTTCTTCTTAATAGTCCTTACCTTAGCCAGTAACTTGATTTAATGTGAAAAATGCTTTATCCTGTACATTCATGGTGGCAGCAACAACTTTACCCAAGAGACCCTAATCCCCTTTAAACCCTGTTGATTTTACTATTGCTGGGTTTTCCAGAAAGGGTCACTTCATGCATGTATCCTTCTAATGTGATTTACTGTTCTGTGAATTCTGCATACTTTAAATCAACTATAAGTGAACTGTCCTGCCATATTTTGTTTATTTGGTAGTTGAATAGAGTATAATTACTGGCTAAATCCAAAATGTAGGTTTACATACTATTTTTTCAGGCCATTGAAGGAAGCATAGAGGGTTGGATCGTTCCATTCAAATGTCTGAATCTGGTTGTTGGTCATAGTGGCAAAGGCGTAGATCAAGTGAGTACACATGCAAGGGTCCACATTATCTGGCATGTACTTTGCAGCTCCAGGGTAGTACTGGGCCCAGTTGGTAAAGTAGCATACCAACTTGAAAGAAGAGCCTGGTTAGGTAAGGAAAGAATGACAGTCAATGCAGCACTAAAAAAGTGAATCACTTCTACAAAAAAGCTCTATGGTGGAAAATAATGAAATTTGCACAATTTTCAGCTTTTAGACACGTATCTATAAGTGCATGACCCTGCAGAACAGAGCTCAACATAAATGAAAGCAAATCTACCTAAACGCACATATTTTACTGGATATTTTATACAAAAACACAGAAACAATAAGCTATGAAACATCTATAAACCTAGACATGAACTAGTACTAGAAAAAAATACAAAATGGTTGTGTAATAAAAGGAAGGAGGCAAGTGGGCTTTCAGAGGTACTTGTAGCATGAAAAAACCCCTGACATTTGATTGGGCTGATGCTAAGCAGTGGGGATAGCTTGGGGTTTGTTTAGGCTGGCCACCGTGCAGTAGCCAGTGCAGTGCAGATGGCACATGCTGTTCCTGACCTATGTGCTGAAGAATGCTGAGTGTTCTTGGGTATAAGATTCTCCTTCAAAATACAATATGGGTGCAGATGAGGAACCAAATTAGTTGTCTAAATCCAGTTTTACACTAATTTAGTGCCAAAGATGACCAGTTTCCCCAAATGGGCTGCACTCACATTATAATAATAGAGTCAATCAGTTAAAAGCACTGTAACTGAAAGGTATTATGCGGCTTGTTTGAGATAGTATTATTCCCTAAATAATGTGGTTCAAGTTGTGAGAACTGTAATTTAGAAATCAGGCACTTGATCAAGTTTATTTACCTGGCAAGGAGTGTGGTAACCCAGCAAGCTGGGCATGTATGACCTCTCTGTACATTAAACAGCCCTTGTCATTGGTTTCTAAATTCAAAACATACATACAGTGCCTTGCAGAAATATTCATCCCCTTGGCATTTTTCGTGTTTTGTTGCCTCACAACCTGGAATTAGCATGGATTGCGTGAGGATTTGCATCATTTAATTTACAGAACATGCCCACAACTTTGAAGATTTTTTTTATTGTGAAGCAAACAAATAGGACAAAATAACATAAAAAGTAAATTTGCATAACTATTCACCCCCCTAAAGTCAATACTTTGTAGAGACACATTTTGTGGCTATCACAGCTCCAAGTTGCTTAGGATAAGTCTCTATGAGCTTGCCGCATCTTACCACTGGGATTTTTGCCCGTTCCTCCTTGTAGAACTGCTCCAGCTCCTTCAAGTTGGATGGTTTGTGCTTGTGAACAGATAACTTTAAGTCTGACTACAGATTTTCTATTGGATTGAGGTCTTTGACTAGGCCATTCCAACACATGTACACGTTTCCCCTTAAACCAAGTGTTGCTTTAGCAGTGTGTTTGGGGTCATTGAACTGCTGGAAGGTGAACCTCCGTCCTAGCCTCAAATCACACATTGAGTGGTACAGGTTTTGCTCAAGAATATCCCTGTATTTAGCACCATCCATTTTCCCTCAACTCTGACCAGTTTTCCAGTCCTGACTGCTGAAAATCATCCCCACAGCATGATGCTGCCACCACCATGTTTCACTGTGGAGATGGTGCTCTTTGGGTGATGTGATGTGTTGGGTTTGCACCAGATATAGCATTTTCTTTGGCCAAAGAGTTCAATTTTACCCTCATCAGATCAGAGCACCTTCCTCCATACATTTTGGGAGCCTCCCACATTCCTTTTTCGCAAACTTAAAACGCGCCATTTTGTTTTTTGCTGAAAGTAATGGCTTTCTTCCGGCAAGCGTATGGCTTATTGTCATCCTATGTACAGATACTCCAGTCTCTGCTGTGGAACTCTACAGCTCCTGCAGGGTCACCTTAGGTCCCTGTGCTGCCTCTCTGATTAATGCCCTCCTTGCTCGATCCATGAGTTTTGGTGCATGGCTGTCTCTTGACAGGTTTTCTGTTGTGCCATGTTTTTTCCATTTGGTTAGGAGAGATTTGATGGTGCTCCTAGGGATCATCAAAGATTTGGATATTTTTTAATAACCTGACCCTGACTTGTAATTCTCAACAATCCCTTACTTGTTTAGAGAGTTCCTTGGTCTTCATGGCAGTGTTTGGTTGGTGGTGCCCCTTACTTACTTACTCTTATTTAGGCGCTGCAGCCTCAGGGGCCTTTCAAAAAGGTGTGTATATGTAATGACAGCTCATGTGGCACTTAGATTGCACACAGGTTGACATCATTTCACTAATTATGTGACTTCTGAAGGTAACTGGTTGCACCAGAGCTTTTTATGGGCTTTATAACAAAGTAGGTGAATACATACGCACATGCCAATTATCAGTTTTATATTTCTGAAAATTGTTTTATGTACATATTTTTCTAATTTTACTTCACAAACTTAGACTATTGTGTTCTGATCCATCACATATAATTCAGATTAAAAAAAAATTAAACTAAAGGCTGCAATGTAACAAAATAGGTAAAAAGCCAAGGGGGTGAATACTTTTGCAAGACACTGTAAACAAGGTTGTTACAATCAGTGCTATGTCTTATGCTATCTCAGTATGGCTGTTGTATGCAATGTAGAGTTCCAGGCTTTTGCCTTGATATGTTTTAGGCTATGTCTTCCTAGGAGCTAACTGCAGAAGATGATAATGCTTCCTCTTTGCTCAGAACACTCTCCCTAATTCCGTGTACACAAGACCGGACTTTCCAGCAGAAAAGGTCTGACGGAATCAATTCATCGGATATTCCGATCGTGTGTGGGTTTCATCTGACTTTTTTTTCAAAAATTCTGACGGATCTAGAAATAGAACATGTTTTAAATCTTTCCGATGGAATTAATTCCTATTGGGAAAACCATTCGTCTGTATGGTATTCCGATGGACCAAATACGACGCAAGGGCAGCTATTGGCTACTGGCTATTGAACTTCCTTTTCTAGTCCTGTCATACTTCATCGCTTTCTAAATGAATGAACTTTGGTGTGATCGTGTGTAGGCAAGTCCGTTTCAGTGGAACTCCGTCAGAAAGACTGTCAGAGTATATTCTGACGGAAAGTCTGGTTGTGTGTATGCAGCATAATAGTCTCCTTTTGGGGGTAACAGTGAAAATAAAAGGGATGGCATGGCCCAAACAATTCATGGAAAAGAGAGCTTGTGTTGCTGACAACATGTACCTATGGGAGATGCTGTACAACTCTGACACCACCCTCTATTGATGTGGATGACGGTTATCTGAAACATATTAGGGTTTGATATGTTTTGCTTTCTGGTGAGTGAGAATCCTTAAGGTGACTGTGATGCATGGCTTCAGGATTTTGGTGTGAGGTGTACATCTACAATATCGCATTAGGATCACCACCTGTGTCTTTTTTGGACTGAATCACCATCTATCATTCACTTTTCTCATATGCCATTATCATATGTAAGCTAATCATAATTGAGTAATGACAGTAGCTCTGCTTTAGTATTCAGAGGTACTTATTGAA
Organism: Lithobates pipiens; assembly: GCF_037356315.1. NCBI lineage: Eukaryota > Metazoa > Chordata > Amphibia > Anura > Ranidae > Lithobates > Lithobates pipiens. Next base: position 280,585,552 of record NW_027507748.1, on the reverse strand, counting down.
GGAGCATTCATCTGGGATACCTGCTTCAGTAGACACAGGAGTCACATCGCTGCACAGTTTTACACTATGGGAAGCTCCCTTGTCTTTGTTTCTGAGTGACATTTGACCTACCACCGTGAGTACGTGGATCCCCCCAATACCGGTTCACTGGCTGCAGGTTGTTCCTCCATCTGAGATTCCGATTCCCCTGGATAAAGGCCCTGGCTGAGCAAATAGCCGCAAGCTTTCATTGCATGCCTTTTAGTAAGGGCACAACTTTTATGGTGATTCAGTACTTGGTGGTGGAAGATTTCACTCATATTAGACATTCCAGTCATCCACATTATTCAAGAGATCATTTATGGACTTTATTTATTAGGCCACCTGGTCTGGCTCATTTGCTGAAAGCTGCACATTCACCTAATATGTTTTGACACTATATGGTTATTATCATCATGTTTTTCAGTGTCAATGTTAATTTCAATAATTTTTCACTTTGCTGGTTATATTCACTGTATTAGTGTATTCATGTATATTTTCACATTGGTTGAACACCAATTATTTCAACGTTAGTGCAACTAATTTCTTTTCTGGTTTTGTTATATGTGTGTATCTCACATATTTGTTGCTGCTTTATAGTTTAGTATAATAGATTTTTTTCTGTTAAGAGTGTGGTATTCTCTTCTTTTTCACTTATTGAAGTGCCTGTGGACATTTTAGTAATATTTGTGTATAATTTTCTTTGCATTTTAAGCGGCAACTAATATTTTGCATCAGTGTGCTTTTTATTGAATTACTGTAATTATTGGATTTTCTGAAACTATTGAAATGTCTATACGATTTTGATATTTATAAGCTCCACAAGCGGTGAGATAGTGGAAGGAGGTCTGTGGTTTCACTGATGTATGATAATGCATGGAATAAATATGTATTTAGTGTGTGCCTTTATGTGTCTTGGGTAATGTGTAATGGGAGCTAGATGCAGGAGATGACAATACTTCACCTTCACCATTCTCCCCAATAGGCCCCTTTCAGGGGAAAACAGTCATTGGGGAGGCATCGTATACAATCAGGGCTCAAGTCCTGCGGGAACGCATGGGAACGGAGTTCCTGTACTTTTTCCACAACAGGAACTCAGTTCCCGTTAGCAGCCGCATCCTGCAAGACTTTGAAGTATGCGAGCTGTGTGGCAGGTGCTACACCAGCAGTCGCCAACACAGCTTGCAATAGTACATGCCACACACCAGGGGTGGACTGACCATTCAGGCATTGCCAGTAGGGGGCCCCATGACAGCTTCTTCTTCGATCTACCTGTCAATCACAGCTAGCAGACGGGTAGATCAGGTCCCTGCTGCTAAGAGATTGTATTTAGTCAGACCTCTCATGATGCGCTCCTCCCCGCCTCCCCTCCTGATTTTCTGTCTCCTCGTCCGCCCCCCCCCCCCCCCCAGGTCTCCTGCATACTTGCTCTGTACTTGCTGAATCCTCCCTCCTCTATCTTCAGTGCCATATGATCAGAGAACCCAGAGGAGGAGTACAGCTATTCTGCTCACAGAACATGCAGGGAGAGAGGTGAGCTGAGGGAGGGACATCAGTTTGGGGTGGTAAGCTGAGCGCAATACCTGGCAAAGTTTAATGCCAGGAGGGAAGTTTATGTGGAAATATGTGAAGAGTTGGAATAGCAGCAAGTGTGTATTGGAGCCCTGCAGAGTTTGCAGCCCCCCAAGCTAACATACATCTCCTAAGCAGGAACACATCACTATCTCCCCAAGCATTCTGTCCACATAATGTGCAGTTAATTTATGACCTTTCCATTTAACCCTGTATTATCCAAACTCTGTTCAATGAAAAGTGTAAACTCACCACATAAACACTCTATATACAAACTAACATTCCCCAATCAAGATCAGAACATGATGTTCACATTTGCATGGAAGCACAATTGAATGAATGCTGATTATTCAGAGAATTACCGTATTTATGTTTATTGTTTTTTTTTAATGTACTAATAGTTAAGCTTCATATACAAAATACGAAAATTGTATGAAAAATACCACTTTTGAAGTGTTCGTGCATATGAGCGTATCATTTATTAATTTTTTTGGTGGGGGAGTGGATCTTGGATTGGAGTTCCCACACTTTTTTCCCCAGGACTTGAACCCTGTATACAATGAACTAGTATGTGTCGAGCTTGTGCCTTGATGTGTCTTAGGCAATATCATCATAGAAGCTGGATGAACGTACTTCATCTTTGCTCAGGACACTCTACCAACTGACCCCCTTTCAAGGGAAATGGTGTAAGTCAGTGGGGAAGCATGGCCCAAACATTGCATGCAATAAAATATATATTAAGCTATTCAAGCACAAGGTCAGACCCCATATTTGAAGGCACTTGGAAAGTATCAGAAAAGCCTTCCCCTTTGAAACAAGTTTTTGGGAACAATAAACCAGCTGCATTCACTAAACTTAGCTAGTTTACAACTTATCTACTACTTAGCAATTAAGTAATTCTGGCCATGAACCTGGGCACTAATTATTATTAAAAATTATTAGAAAAAAACTAATTAGAATATACAAGGAATTTTTTATTTTTTTGTTACTTACCTAACTGCACATGCAGTAGGAGGGCCAAACCTGAAATAGAAATATTTGGGGAAAAGATGAGTAATATCACCACAAACAAAAAGACCTCTGATTATAATCAGAGTGAGTTATGAGACGTACCCGCTAGCAGCAGCTTGTTCATTTTGACAAAGTAGGCATCTTAATGTCAGCTCTCACTTATATAGGCATCAGTCACCTTCACTTTGTCAAAGAATGTCCTGCACACATTGCTTTTATTGACATCAAAGATAAAGCATGATTTAAATATGTAATTACGGTACAGCAGTGTTTCATATTTTAGGTCAAGTTGCTTACACTAGCTAGCTGGATGTGACCCAATACAAATCACTCAATCTGAGATGTTTGATGGTTAGAATTATGGCACTGGCAAAGTTTGTAAAGGGAAACTAATCAGATGTTATGTAAGAAGCTGCTTATCAGAAAGTATGTATGCATCATATCTTTGAATCAACTTCTAGGTTTCCAGCTTACAAATATGAAACACATAGGAACCGTGATGTTCTGCAATGCTTTTAAGCATGCACATGTGGCAAAACACATCAGTAAAACAATCTTTTCAATAATCTGATTAACAATAGAAATGATCCCACTGTCCGCTTCCAAGAAGTCAGTGTTGGGACACTTGGTTAACGCTGCCAGGGCTGTGGAAATCACCACATCTACCTAATTCAGGGCAATGGCTTTTTAACCACTTCAGCCACTTTACCCCCTTCCTGACCAGAGCACGTTTTACAATTTGGGACTGCGCTGCTTTAACTGATAATTGCATGGTCATGCAATGCTCCACCCAAACAAAATTTGCAGCCTTTTTTTTTTACCAAATAGAGCTTTCTTTTGGTGGTATTTGATCACCTCTGTGGTTTTTATTTTTTGCACTATAAACAAAAGAAAAATATATTTTCTACTTTTTGTTATTAAAAAAATTAGGGCTGTGGAAATGAAAGATTAATTCCTCAATTAATCGATTCATTTTTTTGATCGATCAAAATAATTTTGATCAGTACTCACCTCTCCGCCAGCTTATGGGTCTTCAGGGAGTTCCGTCGGAGATCCAGTGATGTCACGGACATCAACGTATGACGTCACCCTCTGCTGCCCTACAGAACTAACACTATTGTTGGCTTTACATGCTGTGTTTTTATCATCTTTATGTGAGTAGTTTGTGTACACAAAAATTAAATCTTATACTTAAGCGGTGAGCACTTAGATCTTTTCTTTCTACCCATGACCTGGCATCCTTGCTGAGATCTAAGGAGATGTGAGAGACGTTTATGGTCCGTGTTAACCCTTTTGATACCCACTTGTATGACCACCTGTTTGCATAGGGGTCCAGGGATTGTCACGCTACTGTGGAAAAAAAAAATTACTTAAGTCAGTGGTACAGTTTGAATTTAAAACGTATTTGTGTGAACTGTGAAGTTAAGTCATGGATTGTGGAAAATAACTAGTGTCGGGTGATTGTATGTAGTGTATACCACATTTACCGCTGAGTAATGCAGGGTTGCAATGCAAGGAGATCAGCTAAAATTAGTTGGATCTGTATGTGCGTTATAATTAATTGAAATTAGTCGATTAATCGATTTAAAAAAATAGATTAATCGAACACGAAAAATTGGAATCAGTAACAGCCCTAAAAAAATACAATAAACTGAATTTTAGTCATACATACATACAGTCATACAGCCAAAATGCATTCAGCCACATGTTTTGGGTAAAAAAATAATTCAGTAAGCATATATTGGTTTGCGCAAAAGTTATAGCATCTAAAAACTATGGTACATTTTCTGTGATTTACGCAGGTTTTAGTCTATGACTGCCTCAGACAATCTCATTACTTGAGGTGCTATAACGGCAGGGCAGTACAACCCCCCCCCCCCCCCCATGACCCCATTTTGGAAAGTAGACACCCTAAGGAATTTGCTGTGAGGCATCTTGAGCACATTGAATTATTTGTTTTTTATCACAAGTGATGGAAAATGACAAAAAAAAGAAAAAAGCAGTCACAGAAATTATATATTACTCAAACATGGGCATATGTGAAATTTCACCCCAAAATACATTCTGCTGCTTCTCCTGAGTACAGGGATACAACATGTGTGAGACTTTTGGGAGCCAAACAAAGATTTGGGGGACACACCCTAAAATATGCATTAAAGATGGTGCAGCCATCCTTTTGGGATGGAGAACCCCACTCCCCCATCATTGCCTCTTATTAGTGTTATAGAAGGAGTCCTTTTAGTTCTCCCATATAGAGGAGTGTATTTCTCCCATAGTTTAGAGAAGCAAGATCTTCCATTCTATGGATAGCGTAGGACCCTCTGATAATGGGGTACTTTGACACAGTAAGCGGGCTTAAGCACCATATAGCCATATGGTGTGACTAAATACCCATATTTTTTGAAAATGTTCCATTTTGAATAGCCTTGCAGGAGGTAAATGTCATTTTTGCATGTGTGCGCTGTAATATTTTGTTATTTTTGGAAGCCTAGCCACGTACAGGACCCCAAAAACAAAGCATTGCCTTAGGGCTTTCTAAGGGCGTAAAATGGTAATTTCACTGCTCATTTTGCAAAGTAGACACCCAAAGCTATTTGCTGAGAGGCATGTTGAGTATTTTGCACAAAGTTTTGAAAATTGAAAAAAGAAAAAAAAATGTCCTTTTCTTTCTTCGTTTTCAATAAAAAATGAGAGCTGCAAAAAACTCATCATGCCTCTAAGCCCTTGTACACACGGTTGAATATTCCGACAACCAAATCCGTCGGAGTAATTCCGACAGATTAATTCCGGAAGAGGTCCGGAAGTGATGTTGCATACACACGGTCGGACTAAGTTGTCTGAAAATCCGATTGTACATAACGTGATGACGTTATTTCTTAAGACGGGACTACGTTCAGGCTAGTAGCCAATAGCTTTGGTCTAGGAATTTGATCTGAGCATGCGTGGCACTTTGTCCGTCGGAGCAGGCTACACATGATCGGAGTATGTCCGATCGGAGCATTTTGTCTGAAAATTTTACCGGCAAGTTGGAAAAGTTGGTCCGTCGGATATTCCGACGGAAACAGTCCGATGCAGACCACACACAGTCGGAATATCTGACAAAATGGTCCGATAGGAAACATTCCGACGGAATCTCTGACCGTGTGTACAAGGGCTTAAAAAATACCTTGGGGTGTCTACTTTCCAAAATGGGGTCATTTGGGGGGGGGGTTGTGATATCTTGACATTTCATGGCCTCCAAAACTGTGATAGGTAGTGAGGAGTAAAATCACAATTTAACGTCCTTAGAAATCCTGAAGGCGGTGATTGGTTTTCGGGGTTCTGTACACGGCAAGGCTCCCAAAAAGTCCCAAACAAGTGGTATCCCAGGAGAAGCAGGATAGTGTATTTTGGGGTGTAATTCCACATATACCCATGTCATGTGTGAGCAATATATCATTTAGTGACAACTTTGGGTAAAAAAAAGGAAAATTTATTGTCAAATACTTACCGTAATTTTCCTTTCCTGATGGACTCCATGGCAGCCTACGTGTGGGTTGACCCCGCCTCCTCTCCAATGCTATAGGACCCCGTTCCCATAAATGAACACTCACAACTCCACACGGTGTTCCTGTAACTAGCCTACTCATATGACTCACGGGTGGGAACTCCATCTGCCATGGAATCCATCAGGAAAGGAAAATTACGGTAAGTATTTGACAATAAATTTTCCTTTTTCCTAACAGGCTCCATGGCAGCCTCTGTGTGGGAAATAACTAGCCGACCACAGGGGTGGGTATGCTTAAACAGAAAAACATTTCATTTGATCTATCACCTGATAAGATCTTTAAACCAAAATTTACAGAGGATAAAGAAGCAGGTTCAATACAGTAGTGTGACATGAACGTATTAATAGAGGACCAAGAAGCCGCCTTGCAGATGGTGTCAGGAGCCACATGCCGGGCCGCTGCCCAGGAGGCTGCCATTCCCCTGGTAGAGTGTGCCGTCACTGCCTCTGGAGGAGCCAACCCTTTCGCCCTACATGCTTGTTGTATGGTTTTTACAATCCAGGTGGCCAGCGTCCTGGTTGAAGCTTTCTTCCCCTTGTTGCTTCCTAAGTGCAGAATAAAGAGATGATCTGAGCACCTGAAGGGGGGGAGTGATAAGAAGATATTCCTTCAGGGCTTCTCCAACATCCAGAGGATGAACATCATTAGAACCCGGTGACCTGAAGGTAGGCAAGACAATTTCTTGATTCTGATGAAACACCGAATTAACCTTTGGATTAGACCCCAACATAGGAATGAGGACTACCCGGTCCGGAAAAAACTTCAAAAAGGGTTCTTCGAAGCCCAAGGAACCGAGACCCTATTGGCTGAAGTGACCACAACTAAATAAGCAACTTTTACTGAAAAGTCTTTAACAGAAAGCGGATATGGCCCTGAAGTACTTAAACCCGAGATTGAATCCAGGACCAGGGGAAGATCCTATTTAGGAAATCTAGGCTTTCTTTGGGGTTTAAGTCTTGAAGCTCCCTGGAAGAATTGACAAATCAATGGATGCACTGCCCAAGACATACCTGAGAAGGCCGACAGACCCGATACTTGCACTCTAAGGGAGCTTATTGACAAAGGAAGATCAAGGCCAGTCTGCAAGAAGCCGAGAATATCCTGGACCCCTGGATGTTCAAAAGATCTATTTGAGGATGAACAGAAATCTACGAATTTGGTCCAGATTCTGCCATAAACCTTGCTCGTACTCGATCTCCTTGCACTCATGAGGGTGGAGATTACACTTGAAGCACACCCGATAGATTCTAGCCTCTTCCTCTCAAGAACCAGACCATCAGTCTCAGAACTGCCGGGCAAGGGTGCAGGACTGCACCCTGAGAGAGACGGTCCGGCCTGAGAAGGAGAGTTATGGGATCTCGAACACTGAGTTGGACCAGGAGGGGAAACCAAGGCCTGTTGGGCCAATAAGGAGCTACTGTCACAACCTCTACTGCTTCCACTCGGAGCCTCTGAAGGAATCTGAGGATCACTGGAAGTGGAGGGAAGGCATACGCCTTCCACTGGTCCATCAGGGCATCCGTTCCGCAGGCCTGACTGCAATGACTTTGTGTGTAAAATTTCTCCATCTTGAAATTGCAGGGAGAGTCGAATAGATCTACCTCCGGATTGACCACCAACGACAGAATCCACTTGAAGGTTTGAGTATGAAGGGACCATTCGTTGTTGTCCAGCTGAGTCCGAGACAGAAAGTCCGCTTGAGAGTTCTGAACCCTTGTTACAAAAACCGCTGAGATGTTCACCAGGTTCTTCTGTGCCCATGATAGGATGGGTAAGACCTCCCGGAGAAGAGTAGAGCTTCGAGTACCTCCCTGCCTTTTCACATAGGAGACTGTCGTGGTGTTGTCCATCCTTAATAACACCGATTTCCCCTTCAGAAGATAAGAGAAGTGCTGGAGAGCACACCAGGCTGCTCAGAGTTCTAGGACATTTGAACCCGGAACAGGGAGACAAGCATCCCACTTGCCCTGTGCAAGGTTCGATCCACAGAGAGCCCCCCAACCGGTCCCACTGGCGTCGGTCGTGTCCATGACCCAGGAGATGGGGATGATGGAGTGACAGTTCAGCAGGTTCTTGCGCTGTAGCCACCAAAAGAGGCTCTCCCTCATGGTTGTGGTTATGCAAATACTTTGATTTTTGTCTCCTGACTTCCACTGCCTGAGAAAACCTGCCTGGAAGGGGCGTAGCCTCCACAAGGCCCACTTCACCATCGGAGTCATTGAAATCATTGTACCTATGATCTTGAGACACTGAGAAGTCCTTCAGGTCAATCAAAATCATCCAGTCCCTTGGCTGAATGGCGCTCTGAATAGTCGAGAGAGTTTCCATCTTTAATTTCCCATACTCTATGAAATTGTTTAGATAGGTGAAATCTATCACCGGGCGCCAAGAGCCACTTTTCTTTTGAACCAAGAAAAGAGGGGAATAGACTCCCTGGAACCATTCTTTCTTTGGTACCTGAACTACTGCACCTTGAGCCTTTAATAGATCCACGTAGGAAAACAATACTTGATTTTGTTCTTCCGAACGAGGGAGCAGAGTGGACATGAATCTAGGAGGAGGGGTGCTGGAGAAGGTCCATCTGTGACCTGACAAGACCGTCCTGACTACCCAGTAATCCGAGATTGAGGCCACCCAGAGATGGCAGAAGAGGGATAGAAGAGCCCCCACCCGACCCGCCTGGGCAGGCGCCATCTCAGAAGGACTTGGTCTGCTCACGTCCACAGGATGACTGGTTTTTACTGGGCTTACGAAAGGAAGCTTGCCCTCTGTACCAATTTCTATTGAAGTCCCATCCAGGTTTGTAGGAGCGTGCATCCCTTGAATGCTCTGGGTTGCGTTTTTTATATTGGGGTCTCTTCCGACCCAGCAACCTTCTGTCCTGGGGAAGGAAGCCCGACTTACCACCCGTAGCACACGCTATGGCGTCATCAAGTTTGTTGCCAAATAGTGTAGCGCCCTCAAAGGGAAATTTACGCCACGCCTGCTTAGAGACCCGGTCAGCAAGCCAGGGACGTAACCACAAGGCTCACTTAGCTGTAACTGATGACAGATGGATCAGATCAATGGACGCCTCCCCCACGAAGACTGCCGCAAGCTTCAGTTCTGCTGCTGCCGAACTCCTAGCCAGCTCCTCGGTAACACCCTTAAGGAAGGAGTCCACGTTTTTGGTCCGAGCTTCCATGGCCTTGGACATAGCCGCTAGTGCTAAAGCCGGTTTACAGGCCATCCCAGCCAGCCCGTAAATACTTTTAAGATCCCGGTCAATCTTTCTCTCCATACCATCCTTAAAGGACACTGAATCTTCCAATGGGAGGGTAATGTGTTTGGCCAAACGCATCAAAGCCGCATCCACCAGAGGGGCGTTTTCTAGGTGTTTTACCTCTTCCATTTTGAAGGGATACAACCTGGATGTTTTATTAGTCATGGAAGACTTTCTATCCACTTTACTCCATTCTTCCTCAAAAATATCCTTCAGCTCAGTAAGAAGAGGAAAATTTGGATGTTCTTTCCCCAGCTGTTTGAAGAATTTCTTCTGTTTAGTTGGAGGGGTAGATGAGTCTTCCCACTTAAGGGCCTCCTTAATTTACTTGATCAATGGAGAGACCATAGCGAAGTCAAAGCCCCCAATATCTTCTTCGCCTAGGAGTTCATCCTCAGAGGAATCATTAGATGATGCGTAAGGGTGGGAAGTACCTGGATCATCACGGGCCTCATCAGCCTGAGGGCCAGACAAAGAGATGGATTGACTCAGCGTGTGAGAAGTGTCCATGTCAGAGACTGCTGCACCACATGTTTCACCAGGGATTCCATACGCTGGCTTTCTGATTCCCTTTCCCCAACTGCCTGGGCATAAAATCGATCACATAGAGACTTGCCCTCCGGGACTCGAGTCCCACAACCCCAGCAGGCTCTGTGATCAGAGCGACCATCATGGCGGTGGGAGCGGTGTCTGGAGGAGGAATGTGAACATCTCTTGTGGTAGTGAGATCCATGTGGAGAGCCTCGTCTGGGTCTAGATGAAGAATGGTGTTGTGGCCTAGCAAGGTCTTTATCCTGCGGATCTGACCTGAAAGGGCTAAAGCAAAACAGACAGGGGGAAGGGAAAAAATGGCATCAAAAGCGCAAACAAATGCGACTGTACCTCAACCCCTCCCCTCATCAGCACATACCTAGTGTGTAAGGGCTGGCAAATTAAAGGCGGTGATTTGTCCATAATTTTAGGACAAGGAGCGTCACAATAAATGATAGTCTGCAAAAAAATAGATGAGGACCTAAAAAAAGAAAAAAAACACTGCAGATTTTGCCAGCTGTTACTGTCTTGATCGTCCACCTGGAGGGCATACAGAGGCAACCACCCTCACACAGGGAACCTTCCAGCCTCAAAGCTACTCGCCCGCCCATGGCTGGGTACTGAGCTGCACCGCACAGGTATGCCAAAGGAGAGAATCCGAAATCCAAACGAACAGCATGTGAAGGTCCATATGGAGGAGGACAAAAAAGGAACATAGTGTGGAGTGGTTAGTGTTCATTTATGGGAATGGGGTCCTATAGCATTGGAGAGGAGGCGGGGTCAAGCCCCACTTAGGCTGCCATGGAGTCTGTCAGGAAAGAAAAATATGAAAATATATCAGCAAATAGCTTGGGGTGTCTACTTTCCAAAATGGGGTCATTTGGGGGGGGGGGGGGGGTTGAACCGTCCTGGTATTTTATGCACAACATTGGAAGCTTATGCCACATATCGCCAACTCTTCTAACCACTTGAAGTCAAAGCCCTTTCTGACACTTTTTGTTTACATGAAAAATAGTTTTTTTTTTTGCAAAAAATTTTTTTTAACCCCCAAACATTATATATATTTATATGTATTTTTTTTTCATTTTTTTTAAGAAAAGGCCCTACAAATTAAAATGGTGGGTGCTGCAATTTTTACTACTTACGCAGCGATTTTTCAAACAAATTTTTTGGGGGAAAAAAAATACTTTTTTGAATTTTAATGCACTAAAACACACTATATTGCCCAAAAGTTTGGTAAAATATAAAAGATAATCTTATGCTAAGTACATAGATAGCAAACATAACATGTTTGGGCAGAACCGTGCAGCGGCGACAAACTACACACTTTTTTAAAAGCCTTTAAAAGCTTTTACAGGTTACTACTTTTTTTTTTTTTTACTTGGGAAAAAAACAACTTTATTGATATAAAACACATTTTACAAGCCATTCAGGTACATATATTCATAGAAGGTCAATTACATATTATGACAGCAAAATTAAGTATACTAATGTGTTGCAGAGTGTGCATACATATATTCGCAGGTGTAGTGAATCGAATGGTAGATTAATCCATCCTGTAAACAATGTGTGCCATGGATGCAGGGGAGCACCGCACCGGGTATGTCACAACTATACACAAGTCTCCCGCCTTCCAACCATCTGTCCCAGATCTTAGAATATTTTTGTGAAGATCCCCTGTGTGTGTAAATCAGTTTCTTGAATGGTAGGGTATTATTTACTGCTTTTTTCCATATCTGTATCGTGGGGGGTACATTCTGCATCCATCTGAGCTATCACTTTACACGCTAAAATAATATTTTAGAAATTAATATTGTGTGATACTTATCCACCTCTACGTCTGGCAGAAGCCCCAAAATACATATCTTAGGGTCTAGCACCACAGGGGACCCCATATTGTCATGGAGGAAATGGACAACCTGCACCTAATATGTCTAGAAATGAGAGCAGCTCCATATGAAATGGTAAAACGAGCCTGAATCAGCCCTGCACAAGCGACACAACGGATCCGGCGTGTGCTGGAACTTCGACCATTCTCATCAGTGTCAGATAGGCTTTATGAACTATATATATTTGTGTCAGTCTATCTGACATCTTGGGAGATACTGTCTTGGTTCCCTCTAAAATCTCGTTCCAGTCAGTGTCATCTATGGGCCCCATGTCCTGTTCCCATACCGTCTTAGCTTTGTGTGACACAGCTGATACTCCCCATTGTCTAATTGTGTAGTAAAGCATTGATATCAGCTTGGAGGGGTCGTCTCCTAAAACGATACCCAGCACAAGGGGAGGCTCCATCCCAAGATACAAATTCGGTAACTGAGTTGTAAGTGCGTGACAGAGCTTCAAATATTTAATGGGGTTGTAAAGACAATTTTTTTTTTTTTCACAAAAATGTTATACTTACCTCCACTGTGCAGCGCGTTTTGCACAGAGTGCACCTGGAACCTGGTCATCTGGGGTCTCTCGACGGCTGTCTCAGCTCCTCCCCGCAGGAACTACCCACCTTCATGAGAGCTCTCTTGCATGGTGGTTAGTTTTTGCGGGCGTGCTTCCGTGATACGGCCGGTGGCTATAGTCGCTCACTGTATCTCTTGGCCCATCCCACGGCGCACCGCGTCATTGGATGTGATTGACAGCAGCGAGAGCCAATGGCTGCGCTGCTTTCAATCCATCCACTCTAGCCAATCAACGGCCAAGCGAACAGGCTCAGGTAAGTAAAACAGGGGGCTTGGGGGGCCGGTATTGTCGAATATTTTTTCACCTTAATGCATAGGATGCATTAAGGTGAAAAAACACGAACCTTTAAAAACCCTTTAAATGCTAGTTGATGTGGACGGGAGAACTCCTCTTTAAGGGTCTGAAACTGCTTAAGCCCAGAAGCAGATAGGACCTGATGGAGATATAATATTCCGTGTATAGCATGTATATATGGCATCTGACTATTAAGCCACAATGGGGTGTGTGAGTGAAATTTCCCCACATTTTGCTTTTTGAGAGAAATTTCCCATATACTTTGGTGATGTATCAACATGCCCGAATTGTACCCCGCAGTGGGACCTGGTGCATTTTTCCCACATAGGATGGCCTGAAGAGGTGTATACATTGGGTGTCCCGGTTTATCACACAGCTACATTTAGAGGAGTATAGTCCACCAGATCCCTAGTCACCTCCACACCCAAGTATTTAATCTTGGATACCCTAGCAAGTGGTAAGAATCTGAGACTTGTCCCAATTTATACGCAGACCCGAGTATCCCCCCATTTGTTCAATGAGTTTTAACACAGCTTGGAGTAATGGCCCATGGTCTGCAAGGTATAATATGGTGTCATCAGCATACATTCCTATTTTATTGACTGTGGGGCCTCGGCGCAGACCCTGAATATCACGGTGTGCTCTGATGGCAATGGCCAGTGGTTCAGCTGTCAGCGCATATAGTAAAGGAGAGAGGGGACACCCCTGTCTCTCTAATGGAAACTGCTCCGAGAGCCATCTACTCACAAAGATTCTTGCCCTGGGTGTCTGATATAGGAGCTGTACCCATTTAATGAAACGTGACAAAAAAAACGTAAATGTGCAAACATTCCCACAAACATTCCCACAAATATGGCCATTCTACGGAATCAAAGGCCTTAACAGTGTCTAATGCCCCCGCTACCCTCGTTCCTGAGTTATCTTGTAGGCTTGAATATTCATAGAGAGTCGCCTGATATTCATAGCTGTGTTTTTCCCCGGAATAAAGCCCGTTTGGTCCATATGAATTAAAGTTAAGATAGCAGTGTTTAACCTAGAGGCCAGGATTTTAGCTAAGATTTTTATATCTACCTGCAGGAGTGATATAGGCCTGTAGGACTCAGGGAAATGCGGGTCTTTTTTTTTCCAGTTTGGGGAGAACTATGATTTGGACTTCCTTCATAGAGTTGGGAGTGAGTTCTGATCAAAAATGGACTGGTATATTTCCAATGGTCTGATTACCACTGACTTCCTCTGCAATGTTCTGCAGAGCTTTTGGACAACATGCTTGCTGGTAACGCTGGACCAGCTAGGAGCGTGTACAGGAACACAAGCATTTCTGCTAAAAGGACTTAACGTGCCGAGACAGCCACCCGGGGTATCTCTGGGGATTCCCTGATCGGAGTGGAGGGAGACTCAGCGAGGACCTTTGAATGGAACTGCAATTCTCCGTGACCTGTCGAGATTACACGGGCAGAGCAGAGTCCCCCCGGAATCTCGCTGAGGCCGAATTTGGGCAAGTCATCTCAACGTCTGCCGTATACGGATATCCTCAGTCTGGAGGGCACGAACACCAGCGAGATTATACAGCTTGAGCTGAATTCTGCCGGAGCCCTGCGGGAACCGAGTGCGGCCGACACATTCCGATTCCTGCCGAGAGCCAACAGTTAGAATTCTGAAATTAGCAAACTCAGCCTCCATGGAGATCTTGGAGTGAGAAGGTAACCTGTGGGTTAAGGCTTGCTGAGTAGTGGGGGCACCGGAAAACCCCCCTCTTCTTCTTTCCTTTGGATTTGGCATATCAGAGTGGCATTAAAGGGGTAAGAGTCAAATACCTTTGGTAAGAAAATCCAAAAGGAGAAGATGGACTTTCTGCCGAAAGAAAAGGTAATAGACTATCAATTGATTGATTGAAGCTGTTGATATCTGGCTCTTAAAGGAAAGGGGGAAAAAAACTATAATCTTCTGGCAGGCTTAAAAACAAAGGATAATTTTGGTCTGAGGTGCTGGGCCCAATGACACCCCTCTTCAGCAATCCTGAATTTCCACCAGCAAGAGCGACTATGACCTTCCTAAAATGGCATAAAAGGGATGATATAAGGATAGTACAGACAATAGAGGGTGGTAGATAGAGATGGCCTTGCGGTTCACCCGGTGGTCGGTTTGTGGTGAATTTTGCTTGTTCGTGATTCGCCAAACCGGCGGACTTCTGGCGCTGTTCGCGGCGGCCATATTTGTTTACATTGTGAAGAACTTTGACCCATGACACATCCATCGTGGGGTACAGGACAGCCAATTGAGACATTTCAGCAGATGGACAATTGGACATTCCACCTACCTTATAAATAGACCTGATCTGGCGGCCATTTTACATTCTGTCTTTTGTCAGTGTAGGGAGAGGTTGCTATGTGGAGCAGGGACAGAATGTAGTGACACAAATCGGTAGCTATTAGATCCACAAAAGTCCTTTTAAGGACTTGTATAGGTGTATGGTATATAGGGTTCTGGTGCACTGCTGCTGACTGCTGTGCTGGTGATTGCTGAGTGCACTGCTGACCGATTCTGCAGCTGTCTTTTGTCAGTGTAGGGACAGGACACTGTGTGGAGCAGGGACAGTCAGTTTAATCACTAGCTATTACTATTAGGTCCACAAAAGTCCTTTTAAGGACTGGTATAGGTGTACACTATATAGGGTTCTGGTGCACTGCTGCTGACTGCTGTGCTGCTGATTGCTGAGTGCACTGCTGACCGATTCTGCAGCTGTCTTTTGTCAGTGTAGGGACAGGACGCTGTGTGAAGCAGGAACAGTCAGTTTAATCACTAGCTATTACTATTAGGTCCACAAAGGTACTTTTAAGGACTGGTATAGGTGTACAGTATATAGGGTTGTACATGTATAATATACCTTCTTTCAAATATACAAAGTATATTTTGGTGCACTGCCCGGGCTGCGTGCTGCCCGATTCTGCAGCTGTCTTTTATAAGTGTAGGGACTGAGGGACAGTTTGGTGTTCTGAGCAGGGACAGTCTGCAAATCACTAGCTACTAGGTTCACAAAGGTCCTATTATAGGTGTACAGTATATAGGGTTGTACACGTATCATATACTTTCTTTCAAATATAGACAGCATATTATACTTGACTGCTGTGCTGCTGAGCTGATTGCTGTCCAATTCTGCAGCTGTCTTTTATCAGTGTAGGGACTGAGGGACAGTTTGGTGTTCTGAGCAGGGACAGTCTGCAAATCACTAGCTACTAGGTCCACAAAGGTCCTATTATAGGTGTACAGTATATAGGGTTGTACACGTATCATATACTTTCTTTCAAATATAGACAGCAGATTATACTTGACTGCTGTGCTGCTGAGCTGATTGCTGCCCGATTCTGCAGCTGTCTTTTATCAGTGTAGGGACTGAGGGACAGTTTGGTGTTCTGAGCAGGGATAGTCTGCAAATCACTAGCTACTAGGTCCACAAAGGTCCTTTTATAGGTGTACAGTATATAGGGTTGTACATGTATAATATACTTTCTTTCAAATATAGAAAGCATATTATAGTGCACTGCATGCAGTGCTGCTGACTGACAGTTTGGTTTTTGGAGCCAGGACAGTCTGCAATTCACTAGCTACTAGCTAGTTACTATTAGGTCCACAAAGGTCCTTTTAAGGACTGATGTACTATTTGGTGTGCAGTATATAGTGGTGTAATACACGTATAAAATACTTGCACATATAGAAAGCATAGTATAGTGCATTTCCACTGTGCAGCATTGTGACTGCTGAGCGGTTCAGCAGTGATACTACAAAGAGTGACAAACGCAATTTAAAAAAATTATTATAACTGGTGTGATAGACCAGTGGTCCCCAAAAACGACAGATTGAAGCGGGGTGTTATATACCTTCTTCCACAAACATACTGCACTTCTCTAGAGACTTTTGTCACAGGGTCATTTAAAAAATGACAGGCCGAGGAAGAAGCAGGCCCTTCCGCAGGGGTGGTAGGGGTAGGGCAGGAGCAAAGATGCACCAGACTTGGTTGAGTGGCTCACTCAGCCTTACTCTTCTGCACCCTCCTCATCCTCTCAATCTGCACCCTCTTCTTCACTCTCTGCTGTGTGCACCCCCAAAGACACTACCACCAACACCACCACCACCACCATATACCCTCCGCTTGAGTCACAGGAATTATTTTCCGATCCATCGCAAGACATTGCAGATGGCATTGGATCAGGAAGAGGAGGTAGCAACAACCGCCACTCAGCAGTCTGACGACAGTACCCAGTTCAGCCCAAGGAGGAGGTTGGTCCCTGCTATTGCTGCCTACTCCGAGATCTCTAATTATATCGGTGGGGAAGGTGACGTCGGTGATGACGTGTCTAGTGTTGTCATGTGGGTGCCCACAAGAGAGGAAGAGGAGGGGAGTTCAGAGGGAGATATGGACCAGCAGATAGGGAGGAGAAGCAGGCAGAACTTAGATTGCACAGGAGGGACAAAGCAGACTGATAATGTATCAGGAGCAAGGCATCAACCATGTGCGGTCACATCTGGCGCTCCCAGGACGCCGGCACATGGCTCCGCAGTGTGGGCTTTTTTTAACGTGTCCGCTGCTGACAATAGTGTTGCCATCTGCAGCCTTTGCAGTCAACGCATAAGTCGCGGTAATCCCAACACTCACCTAGGGACGACCGCCCTTAAGAAGGCACATGAGCTGCCATCACTGAGCCCAGTGGGAGCAACGGAACCCACAAAGCCACACTCCAGGCTCTCACCGTTCAGCCAAGTCTTCTACTTCTCCTCTCTCCACACAATTGTCCTCCACTCCACCTTCCATCATGCCATCCTCATGTTTTTCTGGAAAAAGGCAGGCTTCCGTGGGCCAAATGTTCGAGCATAAAAAAATGATGATGCCGGATAACCCTCTTGCCCAAAGGTTGACGGCTGGCTTGTCAGAACTGATAGCCCGCCAACTACTGCCATATAAACTGGTGGACTCGGAGGCCTTTCGAAAATGTATGGCCATTGGAACACCACAAAGGAAGGTCCCATGAAGGAAGTATTTCTCACAGAAGGGCATCCCAAAGCTATATGGCCATGTTCAGCGGCAAGTGAATGTATTTCTGGCACACAGTGTCGGTGCCAAGATACATCTGACCACAGACACGTGGTCTAGCAAACACGGGCAGAGAAGGTATATAACTTTTACTGTCCACTGGGTGAACCTTCTGACGGCCGTCAAGCATGTAACCCGTGGCACCCGTGTAGATTTGGTTTTACCGCCACGGATTGCATGCAGGCCTGCCTCTTCTTCTCCTCCTCCTATTCCATCCTCCTCCCTCTCCTCCTCGGCTGACTCCTCCTTTTGCGCTAGCGTCTCTTCCGCTGCGTCACCCAAGCTCCTCAGAACCTATTCAACATGCCAGGTGAGGTGTTGCCATACTGTGCTGCGTCTGGAAGCCAAGAGCCACACTGGCCCTGCGCTCCTTTCAGCTTTGCGTTCACAGGCAGATCAGTGGCTGACACCGCTCAATTTGACAGTTGGTAAAGTGGTGTGTGACAACGGTGCCAATCTGCTTAGCGCATTGAAACAGGGAAAAATTACGCACGTGCCATGCATGGCACACGTCTTAAACTTGGTGGTGCAGTGATTCGTTGTCAAATACCCTGGGGCCCAGGACATCTTGCGGCAGGCAGGGAAAATCTCGGCCCATTTCAGAAGATCTTTCACGGCCATGGCTCGCCTTGCTGACATTCAGCGGCGACACAATCTGCCGGTCAGACGTCTTATTTGCGATTGCCCGACGCGATGGAACTCAACCTTCTACATGCTTGATAGGCTGCTCCAGCAGAAATGTGCAGTTAACGACTACCTGTACGAACTCTGCAGCAGAACATGTTCTGGGGAGCTTGTTGTTTTTTCACTGTGCCAGTGGCTGCTCATGCGCGACGCATGCAGACTTCTGTAGCCATTTGATGAGATCACCAAACTGGTCAGTCGCAGCCATGGCGCCATCAGTGACATCGTACTTTATGCCTTTTTTATGGAGCGTGCATTGCATCGTGTCATTGATCAAGCCGTGGAGGAGCAGGAAGATGAGGAAGTCGCATTGCTGGATGAATTCCCAGGGAGGGCTACTCTATCTGAGACAAGTCAACAACAGGAGTCTGAAGAGGAGTCAGAGGAGGATGGTGCCGGGACGGATGAGGAGGAGCAAGAAGAGCATGCTTTAAACCTTTCTGGGATCCCTGTTGTTGTGCGTGGATGGGGAGAGGAGAACGAGGAGGACGACATTATCCTGGATGATGAGCAGGAGCCAGGCCATCACACTGCTTCCAGTTTAGTGCAAATGGGGGCCTTCATGCTCCAGGGTTTTAACAGGGACCCCCAAGGTATAAAAAGCATAAAGGTCAAGGACCAGTACTGGGTGGCAACGTACTTAGACCCCCGGTACAAACACGAAATGGCGGAAATGTTACCACCATCACAGAGGGCTGTCAGAATGGAGCACTTACAGACCTTGCTTCGACAAATGCATTCTGTTTTTGCGTGCGTTGGCAGAGGAGGAATTCCCACTCCCAGTGAAAGAGTTGCGGGTACCAATCCAACAGCGCCTGCAAGAAGAGGGCGGTTTGAAGATGTGTTGGTGACTTCTGATATGAGGTCATTCTTTCAGCCGACCCATTGACAGGTATCATCCGGATCCAGCATCAGGGAACGCCTAGACCAACAGGTGTCTGACTACATCGGGTAAACAGCGGATGTGGATGCTCTGAGAAGTGATGAACCCCTGGACTACTGGGTGGGCAGGCTTGACCTCTGGCCAGAGCTTGCCCAATTTGCAATGGAACTGTTGGCTTGCCCCTCGTGCAGTGTCCTGTCTGAAAGGACGTTCAGCGCAGCAGGGGGGATCGTGACCAATAAGCGCACTCGCCTAGCTCACGACAGTGTTGACTACCTCACATTTATAAAAATGAATGAGGCATGGATCTTGGAGGAATTCAACACATGTGACCAGTAGACCATGTATATGCATAACTCTATAAACGATTTATTTAATCGAGCACACGGACCTTTTTTCTACCTTTGGCTCACTTCCTTGTACAAAAAAAGCACACCATACTATATGCCCGTACCCTCCTGTTTGAAGAGGTTGAGCGGTGTCATATTTTTTGGTCTGCTGTTAGTGCTCTCTATCTCTGTGCTGGTGTCAGTGCTCTCTCTCTATCTCGGTGCTGGTGTCAGTGCTCTCTATCATGGTGCTAGTGTGGTGTCAGTGCTCTCTATCTCGGTGCTGGTGTGGTGTCAGTGCTCTCTATCTCGGTGCTGGTGTGGTCTCAGTGCTCTCTATCTCGGTGCTGGTGTGGTCTCAGTGCTCTCTATCACGGTGCTGGTGTGGTCTCAGTGCTCTCTATCACGGTGCTGGTAGTGCTCTCTATCACAGTGCTGGTGCAGTGTCAGTGCTCTCTATCTCAGTGTTGGTGTGGTCTCAGTGCTCTCGATCACGGTGCTGGTGTCAGTGCTCTCTATTACGGTGCTGTTGTGGGGTCAGTGCTCTCTATCTCGGTGCTGGTGTGGTGTCAGTGCTCTCTATCACAGTGCTGCTGTGGTGTCAGTGCTCTCTATCTCAATGCTGATGTGGTCTCAGTGCTCTCTATCTCAGTGCTGGTGTGGTGTCAGTGCCCTCTATCACAGTGCTGGTGTGGTGTCAGTGCCTTCTATCTCGGTGCTGGTGTGGTCTCAGTGCTCTCTATCACGGTGCTGGTGTCAGTGCTCTCTATCTCGGTGCTGGTGTGGCGTCAGTGCTCTCTATCTCGGTGCTGGTGTGGTCTCAGTGCTCTCTATCACAGTGCTGCTGTGGTGTCAGTGCCCTCTATCTTGGTGCTGGTGTGGTCTCAGTGCTCTCTATCACGGTGCTGGTGTCAGTGCTCTCTATCATGGTGCTGGTGTGGTGTCAGTTCCCTCTATCTCGGTGCTGGTGTGGTCTCAGTGCTCTCTATCTTGGTGCTGGTGTGGTCTCAGTGCTCTCTATCATGGTGCTGGTGTGGTCTCAGTGCTCTCTATCTCGGTGCTGGTGTGGACTCAGTGCTCTCTATCATGGTGCTGGTGTGGTGTCAGTGCCCTCTATCTCTGTGCTGGTGTGGTGTCAGTGCTCTCTATCACAGTGCTGGTGTCAGTGCTCTCTATCATGGTGCTGGTGTGGTGTCAGGGCCCTCTATCTTGGTGCTGGTGTGGTCTCAGTGCTCTCTATCACAGTGCTGGTGTGGTTTCAGTGCTCTCTATCTCGGTGCTGGTATGGTCGCAGTGCTCTCTATCACGGTGCTGGTGTGGTGTCAGTGCCCTCTATCTCGGTGCTGGTGTGGTGTCAATGCTCTCTATCATGTTGCTGGTGTCAGCGCTCTCTATCACGGTGCTAGTGTGGTCTCAGTGCCCTCTATCTTGGTGTTGGTGTGGTGTCAGTGCTCTCTATCTCGGTGCTGGTGTGGTGTCAGTGCTCTCTATCTCGGTGCTGGTGTGGTCTCAGTGCTCTCTATCAAGGTGCTGGTGTCAGTGCTCTCTATCATGGTGCTGGTGTGATGTCAGTGCTCTCTATCTTGGTGCTGGTGTCAGTGCTCTCTATCTCGGTGCTGGTGTCAGTGCTCTCTATCTCGGTGCTGGTGTCAGTGCTCAGTCTCTATCGTGGTGCTGGTGTCAGGGTTCTATCTCAGTGCTGGTGTCAGTGAGGGAGATAGCAGCGGAGAAGTCAATCAGCAGGCAGTGCCAGCACCATGGCTGAGGATCAGCACTGGACTGGCACCTCCGGACCACCGCAGTGGAGCCCTGCATAGGTGGGGGTAAGGGCCAGGCAGAGGGAGGGGCTCAAGCACAGGTTGGCACACTGGGACACTGGCACAGGACTGTGCTGCCCTGACTCCTGCACCCCCTTCATAGCCTGTCCTGACCTTGCCTCTCCTCCATGGCCTTCATGCGCTCCTGAATTGTCAAAATTTCACAGATAAAAAAAGAATGCTTGTCGTTGTCGATCCCAGATTCACTTAATACTTTTGTTATGTCAGTGTCCATGTTGTGGGACTATGTGTGCACAGCTAGTAAGTATTTTGTGGCTGAAAATATGACCTGGAGGTTTTTAAGGTTCGCCTGCCATTAATATCAATGGGGTCCGCCGCGAACTTTGCAGTTTGCAAACTTTTGGCCGCGTTCGCGGTTTGTGTTCGTGAAACGTCCCGTTGGAAGTTCGTCCATCACTAGTGGTAGACTTTCCCGGTTGGAAGCCCTAGGTAGGGAACATGAGAAGAATTGGATGCAATATATGCAACTCCAAGAATTTATAACTGCTCTAAGGAAAATGGGGACATTGGATAGAGTACCGACTGCATTGGAATTATTATTCTTGCAAGAGCAGAAACCAACACATAATCTATCTAACGTATATAAATACCTAATCTTGAACAATAAGGAACAAGAGCTAAGTTATATAAAAAAAAGTGGGAAGAAGAGCTGGAGATGGTCATCCCCAGAGCTAAATGGGAGAAGGCAATCATACTAACACATAAGATGTCGGTTTCTAATAGGCATCAAGAAAGAAATGATAAACTACTAGTTTGATGGTATAAATGCCCGATAGATATGCACAGGATTAATCCAGAGAATGGTGACTTCTGTTGGAGATGTCGGGGGACAGTAGGTACAATGTCACACATTTGGTATTTTTGACCAGGGGTTCAGACATTTTGGAAGAAAGTATATGAAATATATCGGGATGTGACGGGTGTTAAGTTGCAACCGGATGTATATCTATATTGTCAATGATCCAGGATTGGTGAAAAACATAAAAAAAAGGTATACTAAAGTACTTTTTAACAGCAGCTAGAACGGTTATAGCAAGTAAATGGAAAAATAATGTAACACCCTCAATAGATGAATGGATAGCTGAGATGTGCAAGATGCATTCCCTGGAAGAGAGGATCACGACCTCAGAAGAGAGAGCTATAAAGGAGGCGGGGGTCCGAACTTTGGATTTTTTTTCTCCTATATATATATATATATATATATATATTTCCCCTTTCTATATATTTTTTTTGTAGGATGTGTGAATGTTGAGATAGGATCAGGAGAATATGGGGGTGGGGTGCATGAGTATGTAAGAAAGAATGACAGTAGGGTTACAGACTAAATATAGTTTAACAAACAGAGTTGAGACAATAGAGATTGGGGATCTGTAAAAATAGTTATGTAAAAGTAGAATGTAACCCGATAGTATTGGTTTACAAAGAGCAGATGTGTAAATGTTGGATAAGTAAAATTAAAAAAAATGTTTTGTTAAATAAAGATTGAATAAAAAAAATTTACTGGTATAAAGCTTTCAACTTGGGAACCAAGATATCTGAGTATGTTACATAAAATTCCAGTGGTAGGCCTTCCATACCTGGAGCTTTAGATTTGGCTAGCTGTGCGATTATTTCTGTGATGTCATGTTCTGTAATAGGTGCATTCAGAAGCTCAACTTGCTCTCTGTTCAGCTGGAGGAACTGTATGGAAGATATGTACGAACAAATCTCCCTTTGTGTGTATGTGCTCTTAGACTTGTATAGGTTGTCATAACATTGTCTAAATTGAGCTGCCACCTGTCCTGGGTCTATTATATTATGCCCTTCTGGGTCAGCCAGCGACACAACTGACTGGGGGCTTATCGCCCAAGTGTGCCAAATACGCCAAAATTCTCCTAGCCCTTTCTCCCTGTTCGTACACCTACAGCCTACAGAAAAAGACATGCTGTTTTGCCTTCTCTATGTGTAGTTGTGTGACTAGACGTGTCTGCAGTTTCACTCTTTCCATGTTTTCAAGGGATGGGCTAGAGCTATATATACCTCCTCTAATTCCCATAGTTTGTCAGAAGTGAGTTAAAGTATAGTGTTAGACTCTCTTTTTAGCCTGTTTGTTCTGGAGGACAAAATTCTACGAGCATAATTTTTAAAATCGTCCCAGTGTGTGTTAAGGGCAGTAGGCCCCTGTGTCCTTTCCAAAAAGAACAGTAGCTCCCTGGCAATGGTGTCATGGTCCGAAAGAAGGGATAGCCAGTAAGGGTTTAGTCGCCACCGCCTGACGGGTGAGGCTGTCCGCAAGGATGCTGTCAGTGAGCACGAAGAGTGGTCTGACAGGATCCTGGGAGCAAATCCTGAGACCGTAACCTTAGGCAGAAGGGCCCTAGAAACAAGTATGTAGTCTATCCTGGGCATGGTATTATGACTTACTGAGTGGCAGGTGTATGCTCTAATTGTGGGATTTGCATGTCTCCAGACGTCAATAAGGGAAAATTCGGTCAGTGTATGTTATAGCTTAGTGCGCAGTGGTTCGCCCCCAGGGGCGGGCTGGGCCGGGGGGCAGGGTGGAAATTTCCCCCCAAGCCGGGGCCTACATTATGTTTAAAACGGCCGCTGGCTGTTTGTTCATTTCTTTTCTTTTTTTTCCACGATGTGACGGGCAGCCGGGACCCGGCGCAATAATCCCCTTCTCTCTGTGGTCGCGTGACTCACGTCGCGCCGTTCTGATCAGTCCCGGCAGCGGCTGTCACTCACAGCCGAGCAGAGTGAAGCCGGCTTCACTCTGCTTGGCTGTGAGTGACAGCCACTGCCGGGACTGATCAGAACGGCGCGACGTGAGTCACGCGACCACAGAGAGAAGGGGATTATTGTGCCGGGTCCCGGATCACTGAGCCGACAGGTGACACTCCACTCTGGTGCTGCTCGCACCTCCCCCCTGCAATGCCGCTGCCTTTGGCTCGAGGTACATTATGGGTCCTTAGGTCCTTCTTTACTGTGGGGGGTCCTGCACTGTAGGGGGTCTGCACTGTAGAGGGGGTCTGCACTGTAGAGGGGGTCTGCACTGTAGAGGGGGTTTGCACTGTAGGGGGGGTCCTGCACTGTAGAAGGGGTCCTGCACTGTAGGGGGCCTGCACTGTAGGAGGGGTCCTGCACTGTAGGGGGGTCTGCACTGTAGAAGGGCCCTGCATTGTAGGAGGGGTCCTGCACTGTAGGGGGTCCTGCACTGTAGGAGGGGTCCTGCACTGTAGGGGGGTCTGCACTGTAGGAGGGGTCCTGCACTGTAGGGGGGTCCTGCACTGTAGGGGGGTCTGCACTGTAGGGGGTCCTGCACTGTAGGGGGTCCTGCACTGTAGGAGGGGTCCTGCACTGTAGGGGGGTCTGCACTGTAGGAGGGGTCCTGCACTGTAGGGGGTCCTGCACTGTAGGAGGGGTCCTGCACTGTAGGGGGTCCTGCACTGTAGGGGAGGGGTCTGTACAGTAGGGGAAGATTCGGCACTGTAGGGGGGTCTGTACTGTAGGTGAGGATTCTGTACTGTAGGGGAGTCTGTACTGTAGGGGAGTCTGTACTGTAGGGGGGGGTCTGCGCTGTAGGGTGGAGGGGTCTGTACTGTAGGAGGGTGTGCACTGTAGGGGAGGATTCTGTACTGTAGGAGGGTCTGCACTGTAGGGGGGGATTTGCGCTGTAGGGTGGAGGGGTCTGTACTGTAGGAGGGTCTGCACTGTAGGAGAGGATTCTGTACTGTAGGGGGGTCTACACTGTAGATGGGGGTCTGTATGGTAGGGAGGGGGGTCTGCACTGTAGGGGGTCTGTGTAACATGCAGGGGGTCCAGAGCTGTGAGAGGCTGTGTAATGTAAAGGGGTGCAGAGGTGCAGGGTGCTGTGTAATGTAAAGGGGTCCAGAGGTACAAGGGCTGTGTAATGTAAAGGGGTCCAGAGGTTCAGGGTGCTGTGAAATGTAAAGGGGTCCAGAGGTACAAGGGCTGTGTAATGTAAAGGGGTCAGGAGGTTCAGGGTGCTGTGTTATGTAAAGGGGTCCAGAGGTACAAGAGCTGTGTAATGTAAAGGGGTCCAGAGGTGCAGGCTGCTGTGTAATGTAAAGGGGTCCAGAGGTGCAGGCTGCTGTGTAATGTAAAGGGGTCCTTAGGTGCAAGGTCCTGTGTAATGTAAAGGGGTCCAGAGGTGCAGGGTGCTGTGTAATGTAAAGGGGTCCTTAGGTGCAAGGTCCTGTGTAATGTAAAGGGGTCCAGAGGTGCAGGCTGCTGTGTAATGAAAAGAGGTCCTTAGGTGCAAGGTCCTGTGTAATGTAAAGGGGTCCAGAGGTGCAGGGTGCTGTGTAATGTACAGAGGTCCTTAGGCGCAAGGTCCTGTGTAATGTAAAGGGGTCCAGAGGTGCAGGGTGCTGTGTAATGTAAAGGGGTCCAGAGGTGCAGTTGTGGAGAGGGGGGGGTACACAGTAGTGACAAAAAGATATTGAAGGATGCAGAGGTATGCAGGGGACACAGTGGGTGTTTTTACATTTTATGGTGGGGGGGTGCCAGATATAGGATCCGCCCTGGGTGTCAAATGCTCTAGGTACGCCCCTGGTGTGAGCACAGCAGACTACAACTCCTACCTCCCAGGAGTCTCAGAGGCAGGCCAGGTGTGTGGCACGTCAGGGGAGGGGACGCCCGGCGTCAAGAACGTCACGTCGCACGTGACCTGCTGGGCTTATGGGGAGCAGTGGCTAGCTTAATCCGCTTCAGTTGTAAATTTAATTAATAATGCATAGTCATCATGACAATTTAAAATTTTGGCAGTGGCAGCGTGTTTTTTTTTTTTTTTCTAGCACCTCCCTCCCCACCAGCGAACTTGACACCCTCCCCCCCACCAGAGGACTTGACACCCTCCCCCCCACCAGCCGACTTGACACCCTCCCCCCCACCAGCAGACTTGACACCCTCCCCCCCACCAGCAGACTCAGACTTGACACCCTCCCCCACACCAGCAGACTTGACACCCTCCCCCCCCACCAGCGGACTTGACACCTTCCCCCCCCACCAGCGGACTTGACACCCTCCCCCCACCAGCGGACTTGACACCCTCCCCCACACCAGCGGACTTGACATGCTCCCCCACACCAGCAGACTTGACACCCTCCCCCCCACCAGCAGACTTGACACCCTCCCCCCCCACCAGCAGACTCAGACTTGACACCCTCCCCCACACCAGCAGACTTGACACCCTCCCCCCCCACCAGCGGACTTGACACCTTCCCCCCCCACAAGCGGACTTGACACCCTCCCCCCACCAGCGGACTTGACACCCTCCCCCACACCAGCGGACTTGACACGCTCCCCCACACCAGCAGACTTGACACCCTCCCCCCCACCAGCGGACTTGACACCCTCCCCCCCACCAGCAGACTTATCTAACACCCTCCCCCCAACCAGCGGACTTATCTAACACCCCCCCAACCAGTGGGCTTATCTAACACCCTCCCCCCCAACCAGCGGACTTATCTAACACCCTCCCCCCAACCAGCGGACTTATCTAACACCCTCCCCCCCACCAGCGGACTTATCTAACACCCTCCTCCCACCAGCGGACTTATCTAACACCCCCCCACCAGCGGACTTATCTAACACCCTACCCCCAACCAGCGGACTTATCTAACACCCTCCCCCCACCAGTGGACTTATCTAACATGCTCCCCCCACCCACCAGTGGACTTATCTTACACCCTCCCCCCACCCACCAGCGGACTTATCTAACACCCTCCCCCCCAACCAGCGGACTTATCTAACACCCTCCCCCCCAACCAGCGGACATATCTAACACCCTCCCCCCCCAACCAGCGGATTTATCTAACACCCCCCCAACCAGTGGGCTTATCTAACACCCTCCCCCCCAACCAGCGGACTTATCTAACACCCTCCCCCCACCAGCGGACTTATCTAACACCCTCCTCCCACCAGCGGACTTATCTAACACCCTCCCCCCCAACCAGCGGACTTATCTAACACCCTCCCCCCACCAGCAGACTTATCTAACACCCTCCCCCCACCAGTGGACTTATCTAACATGCTCCCCCCACCCACCAGTGGACTTATCTAACACCCTCCCCCCACCCACCAGCGGACTTATCTAACACCCTCCCCCCCAACCAGCAGACATATCTAACACCCTCCCCCCCAACCAGCGGACATATCTAACACCCTCCCCCCCAACCAGCGGACTTATCTAACACCCTCCCCCCCAATCAGCGGACTTATCTAACACCCTCCCGCCACCAGCGGACTTATATAACACCCCCCCACCCACCAGCAGACTTATCTAACACCCTCCCCACCCACCAGCGGACTTATCTAACACCCTCCCCACCCACCAGCGGACTTATCTAACACCCTCCCCCCACCAGCGGACTTATCTAACACCCTCCCCCCACCAGCGGACTTATCTAACACCCTCCCCCCACCAGCGGACTTATCTAACACCCCCCCCCCCAACAAGTGGACTCACCTAGCTGATTAAGTGGTTCAATGGGCCACTTGACTGGACTTGCCCCCCAGGCCTAAGGCTGCCAGCCCTCCCCTGTTCGCCCCGCCTGGGTTCAGCCTTTGCTGGTCTGTCCAGGGATGTCATTGTGTGATTAAAGTCTCCCAACCACACTACTGGTATGGATGGGTACAGCACTATAAATGCAAGGCCTTTTGCAACCACATCTGACCTGTATGGAGGGGGGATATAGCTTGCCAATATCAACAAGGGTTCTCCTCCCACAAGTGCATGTAAAAAGAGGTACCTGCCCTGTCGATCGGAAACCACGGAGACCAGCTCAAAGGGTGTAACTTTCGCCTCCAGCACCGTTATCCTTCTAGACATATTTGTGTGGGTGCTATGGCAGGCCCACCCCACCCAAGGACGCTTTAGGACTGCCTTTAAGTGGCCTGTGACATGCGTTTCCACCAGCACGATAATATCTACTTTCTGACCTTTCAGAAACTGTAGTACTGCTGTCCTTTTAATCTTATCTTGCATGCCCCGCACATTCTACATCATAAATTTAATGTCCGCCATGGTGTTCGTTTGTATACAGATTTCATGCGTGTCGGCAGGGCAGCCCCCCCCCAATACCCACGACAATGCAGCCATTTTGTAGCCCAATAGATATAATGCATATGTAATAAGTGCTTGTTCAAAAACATTCCAAGTAAGTAATCATTGCACAACAGTGCTAACATTCCCAATGCTCAGACATCTGGCATTTTCCTTCCCTCCCAGCTTCTCATCCCCCCCAACTTGGTGAAAGAATACATTCCCTTGCAACCTGTATATGAATCAGCTTCCAGCCATCAAAGTTAGCTGGAGGTACAGAACTTTGAATTTGGTGAGCTGTAAAGTTCAGAATAATAAGGAAAAAAAGGTCGGGGACAATTTTCCACTGTATGAAGCATGGAAAGGACACAAAGCAAGTCTGATGTGTCTCTTTCTCTGTCTGGGTGAGACTCTTGCTGCAAGGATACACCGTCATCCTGGTATATTAGTGTTGTGGAGCCTCGGCCCTATAAAAGTCTCCTCTATTGTGCTGTGGGGGTAGTATATTACTCAGGGTAGTAAACTCTGTGGGTCAAGCAGCCTCAGGCCCAAAGTCGAGTAACCAGGGGTATCAACAAGCTGTGGTCCCCCTCTCTCCCAAGGGGTACAACCCAGGGAATGGGTCCTCTGTTCTCAAAATGGGGGAGACTCCGGTCTCATATTTAGTAATGTGTGGGTTGTATAAATGAGGGGGGAGGCAAAAACAATAGAAGGAAAAAAAGGGGGGGTAAGGCCTTTGTGTGAAAAAATTAATGATGAGATTCGACTACCACCCCACAGCGAAAGTTACACATAGAGAAATGGTAAGGCCCGCCATCCTCTGCCAATGTCAACAGTACTCATGGTAACTGGCTGTGTGCTCGATTATCCATCCAGATGTCCATGTTGATCCAACCACTGTGCTGCCGCCTTCCGGTCTTCAAAAAATAGGACTTTTCCATACTCCTCCACTCTCAGTCTGGCCGGAAAACAACATGGCATATTTAAGGTGTACCACTCTGAGCTGCCTCTTAACATCTTGGAACTGTGCACGCTTTCTTTGGAGTTAATTAGAGAAATCAGGGAACACTGCAACATGACCATTGCCCAGGGTGATGTTGCCTTTCTCTCTGGTCAGCTGCAGGATTATATCACTCTTATATTACTCTTAGTTAAGAAACTTGGAAATAAAGGTCCTGGGGTGTGCGTGTAATTGATGGATCTGGCGCTGCAGGTCTTCTATAGTGTGGCTCAGGGGGTGCAGAATGTCCTC
Organism: Lithobates pipiens; assembly: GCF_037356315.1. Classification (NCBI taxonomy): domain Eukaryota; kingdom Metazoa; phylum Chordata; class Amphibia; order Anura; family Ranidae; genus Lithobates; species Lithobates pipiens. The sequence continues at coordinate 280,555,739 of NW_027507748.1, read as the reverse complement.
TGCCGCTCCAATACATGTCTCGGCTTTGGTTACCCTATCTTTTACCTTGAATAAGTCTTGTCGTAGCACGGAGATGTCAATCTTGACCTCATCTATTTTGGCAGTGAGTGTTCCCTGCAGCGTTACAGTGGCATCTAAGACCTTGGCTGTGTCTGCGCTTTCATAAACCGTTGCTGAGCACGTGCTGTCTCCATCTTTGGCCTGCGGGTCTTGGTCCTGATGGCGGTACTTTTCCAGCTCATCCACTGCCTCAGAGGTCCTTTTCGGTGGGGACATATTCCCTCGCTGCTTCGATATATCTATCCCCAGGCCTTCTCTTGGTGCAGCAAGATGGTCGCTGCTCCAGAGATTAGGCCGGAGCTATGTTCCTTGTTCACAACGGCTGTAGGTGTCCCTCATCAGTGAGAGCAGGCAGCCCAAAGATCCCTCCGGAAGGGGGTCGGTCGTGGGATTACCAGAAAGGCCAGGAAAACTCACCAGGGAACCGCCGGGTGAAGCAAGATGTCCGCTGCTCCGGATAACAGGCCGGCGCAGTGGTCTGTCCTAAGGTAAATTGTGTACTGTGACAGCAGCCTCAGGCAGTCCGGAGGTGATTCCAGGAGAGGGGACAGTCAGGGGGCCCAAAAAATTTGGCCGGTTCGCCGCCGGGTGGAGCAAGATGGCCGCCGCTTCGGAGACTAGGCCAAAGCCGCAGCCTTATCTAGGGCTAGTAACGGTCCGGAGGCCTTGGGCAGCGTTTTGGCAATTCAGCAGGCTCCAAAAGTATTGGAGAAGTCAGGATTTATCCCCAGATATGTTTTAGTGTGTCTGATGGGTAGGATGGCTGCAGCATGTGAAAATTGGAGTATGGGTCAGTGGAGCTTACACAGCCTGCGACCTACTCCATTGTTCTCCAGGCCAAGCGCCCCACAGGTTACTACTTTAGATTTACAGAGGAGGTCTGCTGCTAAAATTACTGCCCTCGATCCAACATTCGCGGTGATATCTCACATGCATGGTGCAATTTCTGTTTACATATGACACGAGACAGACGCTTGCGTTCACCTTTGTACACTGTTACCTTCATTTTTTATTTTTTTTATTGTTATCACAGGGAATGTAAATATCCCCTATGATAGCAAGAGTTAGTGACAGGGACTCTTTTTAGAAAAAAATTGGGGTCTATTAGACTCTAGATATCTCCTCTGCCCTCAAAGCATCTGACCACACCAAGATTGGTGAGATCAGATGCTTTCCGAATTTCCCAATGGCGCTGTCTATATCCAGCGAAACCAAAGTCAACAAATGCTCGTAGCTTCCAATTTCTTAGGCCATAGAGATGATTGGAGCCATTCTGCTCTTCGATCAACTCTATGGTCAGCTGGCAGAACCACCGGCTGCATTTTCAGGTTCCCTGGTGGGACAGGAGAGCCTGAAAAAAACATGGAAGATGGCAGGAGGGGGGATGTTCCCTCCCACTGCTTGCAAAAGTAGTTTAGCAGCTAATTAGCCACTAGGATTCCTTTTAAATGAAAGCCGACTGCTGACTGAAAAGAATGATACCAAGATGATACCTAAACCTGCAGGCATCATTCTGGTATAACTACTCAAATTCCAGCAACATACCAGTACGTCGCTGGTCATTGTTGAGCATACAGTATCTCACAAAAGTGAGTACACCCCTCACATTTTTGTAAATATTTTATTATAACTTTTCATGTGACAACTCTGAAGAAATTACTTGTATGAATGTATTGGGCAGCACAGCGGTGTAGTGGGTAGCGCTCTCACCTAGCAATAAAAAGGGTCGCTGGTTTGAATCCCAACCACAACACTACCTGCCTGGGGTATGCATGTTCTCCCTGTGCCTGTGTGGGTTAATTGGTTTCTGTCCAAAATTGCCCCTGGTTTATGGGTGTGAGTTGGGAACATTGGATTGTGGGCTCCTTGAGGGTAGGAACCAATGTGAGTGTGCGATGTATGTGTGGAGCACTGCATAAGTCGACAGCACTATATGGGTACCTTAAATAATAATAATAAATGAGCATCTTAATGAGGCACAATGTACAGGGATGGGGAAAATTGTAGACATGCACCCACACTTACTCAGGATGGACTGGTGTCTTTATTCAACTATATAACTGTGACACTTTGCTACAATGTAAAGTAGTGAGTGTACAACAGTGTGTAATTTGCTTTCCCCTCAAAATAACTTAACAAACAGCCATTAATATCTAAACCACTGGCAACAAAAGTGAGTAAACCCCTAAGTGAAAATGTCCAAATTGGGAACAATTATCCATTTTCCCTCCCCCGTGTCATGTGACTCATTAGTGTTACAAGGTCTCAGGTGTAAATGGGGAACAGGTGTGTTAAATTTGGTGTTATCGCTCTCACTCTCACATTCTGGTCACTGGAAGTTCAACATGGCAAAACACTCTCTGAGCATCTGAAAAAAAGGAATATTGCTCTACATAAAGATGGCCAAGGCTTTAAGAAGATTGCCAAGACCCTGAAACTGAGCTGCAGCATGGTGGCCAATACCATACAGCATTTTAACAGGACAAGTTCCACTCAGAACTGGCTTTGCCATGGTCGACCAAAGAAGCTGAGTGCATGTGCTCAGTGTCATATCCAGAGGTTGTCTTTGGGAAAACGGAAAATTGTATCATACTTACCGTCATTTTCCTTTCCTGGTGCCTATCCATGGCAGCATACAAGTGATAGAGCTCCGCCTCGACTCCTCCTTCAGGACTAGTGAATAGCATAAATTAAAGGCATGGTCCCTCCCCCAATATTCTCTTTAATATAGAATACTGAGGGTGGGAGTGTATGCTGCCATGGATAGGCAGCAGGAAAGGAAAATTACGGTAAGTATGATACCATTTTTTGTTTTCCTGGTGCCCCCATGGCAGCATACAAGTGATAAATAACTAGCTGACAAGGGTGGGATAATGCTTAATAAGTGTTTAATCAGAAAAGGACATTGCAGCCTGCACTGTTCTCCTTCCGAACTCAACAGTTGTGAGAGCTCCTGGATCAATATGGTAGTGTCTGAGAAAAGTATGGTGAGAAGACCAGGTGGCGGCCCTGCAAACCGTCTCCAATGAAACATTAGCCCTTGCTGCCCAGGAAGCTGAGACTGCCCTCATAGAATGAACATTCACTTGGGATGGAGGATCTATATTCCTCACTCTGTAGGCCTTCTGGATCAGCTTTACAACCCAGGATGCTAGAGTTCTAATTGAAGCTTCTTTTCCTCTGTACCTACCGAATGGAACAATGAAAAGTCTCTCTGAGTTTCTGAAGGGTCTGGTGGCAGCTAGGAAAGCTCTGAGCACTCTGGAGATGTCCAGCTCGTGACAAGACTCTGAGTCTGCATTTGTAAAAACAGGTAGAGCCCAAGGTTCCGACAGGTGGCTTGTAGTAGCGACCTTAGGTGTGAAGCCCCGAAGGGGACGAAGTTCCACTTTGTCTGGAAAGAAGGAGATATGGTTGTCACCTATCCCTAAAGAGTGAAGTCCCGAAATTCTTCTGCCAGATGTAATGGCTAGCAGGGAAGCCATTTTCAGTGTTAAATTCCATATTGCTACTTGTTCTACTGGAGCAAAGGGATGGTCAGATAGAACTTCAAGGACTAGGGACAAATCCCATTTAGGAAACAATTGTTTGACAGGAGGGCGAATCTTTAATACACCTCTGAGAAAAGTGACCACCAAAGGATCCTCCTCCCATCTTCTATTTGTTGCTGCAGAAATTGCTGCTACCTGCACTTTGAGGGAGCTTAGACCAAACCCCAGGTCAAGATCTGTCTGAAGAAAACTCAAAATATTGGATGTAGAGGGAAGGATTGGATCAAAGTTATTACCAGCAGCGAATGACAATAACTTATCCCAGATTCTTGAATAAATAGCATTAGTTGCAGGTTTTCTGGCTTTTAGCAGGGTTGATATATCCTTCGCCTCTCAATTTCCAAATTTGAAGATCCAACTTCTGCGGGTTTGGATGAACTAGATCGCCCTGCGACAGAAGTTGAGGGAAAGGAGGGATCCTGATCGGAGAGCTCACTCTGAAACGCATGACTAGAGGAAACCAGGGTCTCTTTGGCCAATACAGAAGTACCGCTGCCACTTGAACTGACTCTCTGAGGAGCCCCAGGAGGAACTTGAATATTAATGGACGGGGAGGAAAGGCATATGCCGTGGTGGCGTGCCATGCGTAGGAGTATTCTCTGGCCTCTGAATTGAGATGCAAAAGAAGTCAGTGACAGGAATGTTGCCCTCATCTCCAATATGTTGGATACCACCCCCTGGGTGGAACATGACCATCTTCCCTGTATCCTGGCTCTCCCGCAATGGGCTCCCCAGCCTTGTCCGTTTGCGTCGGATGTAACTGTGATCCAGGAGAGGGAGCCAAGGTGATGAGACTTTCTTCCACTGTGCCAAGAAACCCGTCTGGAAATATCTCAAGTGCCAATGGGCCCAAGGAATCAGGGGGATGCAGGAAGACATTGTGCCAATGAGGCTCAGGCATTGTGACGCCGTCAACTATGGGCTCTGGATGATTTTGAACATTCTCTGGATGATGATCTCTGCCTTCGGAGGAGGTAACGACACTGTGCCCTCCTGGGTGTCGAACATGGCACCCAGATAAATCACCCGCTGAGTCGGTGTCAGTTGACTCTTGTCGAAGTTTATCAGCCACCCTAGATCTCTTAGGGACTGTAGAAGGATCTCTCAGTGATATACCAACTGCTCCGGACTGCTTGCTAGCAGGAGGATGTCATCTAGATAGTGGTATATCCTCAAGCCCTTCTCCCGCAAGGGGGCTAGAGCAGATATCAATATCTTAGTAAATACCCTGGGAGAGGTGCACAGACTGAAAGGCAGAGCTTGAAATTGTAGGTGGGTCTGTCCCACTACAAATCTCAGGTACTTTTGAAATGCGGGTAGAATTGGGACGTGTAGGTATGCATCCTGTAAATCGACTGAGATCATCCAATCCATTGGCTGGACTGCTTGAATAATTGTTTGCAGGGATTCCATTTTGAAGCTTTCGGGGCGGATGTACTGGTTAAGCCTCTTCAGATCTATCACAGGCCTCCACCCCCCTGTCTTCTTTGGCACCAGGAATAGGGTGGAGTAGAAGCCTGTAAAGCGTTCCGACAAGGGAATCGGCACAGCCGCCCCTTGAAGCTGGAGAGATTTTATGAAATGTATTTGAGCTTGAGCCTTCAGCGGAGAGGATGGAATCTCTGTTCTTTTGAAAGATGTGCGAGGTGGAGAATGAGAAAAACTCCAAAAGTGTTCCCACTGGATTGTTGACAGAACCCAGGGGTCCTGGCAATGGGCAGCCCAGAATGGAACAAAAGATCTTAGTCTGGCTCCTACCGGGAGTGTCTGGGCTAATCTGGCGTCAAAAAGACTGCTTCTGTTCCTGTGGAGCCATATTAGCTTTATTCTTTCTGCTCAAAAAGGATGCCTGGGTGCCCTTCCAAGGCATTCTGTTATCTCTAAAGTGCCTTGATTGTCTGAAATCCCTTGGGTTCGACTGGCGGAACCTAGAAGAACCTCCTCTGGATCTTCGCATCCTTCTGTCCTGGGGGAGCATGCCAGATTTCCCCCCTGTCCCACTGGAGATAGCTTTATCTAACTTATCCCCGAATAGTGCTTTCCCATCAAATGCGATCTTGCACCAGTTATGTTTGGAAGCTAGATCAGCCATGCAGGGTTTCAGCCATAAGGCTCTCTTCACCATTAATGAGGGCAGCATAGATCTGGCTGAACACCCAATGGTGTTGATGGCTGCTTCTCCGACGAAATCTGCTGATAATCTAAGATCTTCCAGGCTTTAATTATGTCTTCCCTGGGGACATCCTGGCGTAAGGCCGTCTCAATGTTTTCTGTCCAGGCCCTAATGGCATTTGACACAGAAGTGAGGGCAATGGCTGGTTTACAGGCTGCTCCTCCTCCTCCAAGTAGCTCCTCTTAAGATCCAGATCGATCCGCCTATCTAGAGGGTCTTTGAAAGAAGTGTAATCCTTCATTGGAAGGGTGATATTCTTTGCAAGACGTACAACTGCTGCGTCTACTACCGGCATAGAGTTTAGTGACTGCGTTTCGAGCTCCGGTAAAGGGTTAAGCTTACTGAACCGGCCCAAAGAAAGTTTTTTATCGGTTTTTGACCACTCATTCTGAATGACCTCACTGATCTTGCCCATCAGCGGGAAGAGAATCTGCTTCCTTTTGAGGAATGGGAAATAGCTCTTAGATTTTTTAGGCGGTTCCTCTGCACCCTCCCAGGCGATTGCAGTCTTGACTGCTTGGATGAATGGTGGGACCAAGGAATAGCTGAACCCAGAAGGCTCTGATTCCTCTGAAGAGTCCCCTGAGAGGTCTTCAGGTGGTAACTACTCAGCCGGCCGGCCTGACGGAGGCAAAGGGGTACTAACTGCAGAGGGACCAAGAACCTCCGGATCTGTCTCCTGTACCTGGGATGTCTGTGGGACTGACTGAGAGGGAACCAGGGCCGCTAGCTCAGAGAATGAGTCTTTCATAGTTCGCTTTAGCAGATCCACAACCTGCTGACTTTCAAGCTCACGGTTGGCTGCATAGTCTCTAAAGCAGTCTTTACAGACTAGCTTGTCTGGTAGTGGCATAGCCCCACACGTCCAGCACTTCCTCCTTGCATAAGCCCTAGGAGAGGGAGACCGATCTCGTCTTCTGGATCCTGACCTCTCCGACCTATGGCGTGAAGAATGGGACCTATGATGTGAAGAATGGGACCTGTGGTCTGGGCTGTCATCATCGTGGTGTCTTGAGGATTTTCTGGTGCTCTTGGAGTAGGCAGGGCTACGATGCAAGGGATCCATGTTAGACTTAGGCAGCACATAAACATGTATAACATATGCATGTACATAAACATAAACATATATAGGCTAAACCACCTATTCCCCCTTTTTTCCCATATATAACCATAAATATATATATGAATATATATATATATATATATATATATATATATACCTACATATATACATATAAACACACTTTGCTTTTGTTTTTTTAAAGCCTACCACAGAGCAGAGTCAGCAAGGAAATTGCAGGGCACAGCTGAGCAGATACTGACAGCCATGACCCTTACAAGCTGACCCTTAAATACAAAGCAAGGTGGGTGGGCTAATGCCAAAGTCCCCCTTGATCTAGAAAAAAAGAGGGCAAAACTGGAAACTGTTCCAGTAACCAAAATGGCCACCGGCCGAACAGGCAACCATAAAAGAAACATATAAGAAGGAAGTAGAGAGAGAGAAAGAGAAAATACAAGGAAGAAAAAAAAAAAGAGAAGAAAACCACCAGCGTGGAAAATGTGAGCTGATCCTTCTGGGACTCCACTGTATTCATCATGAAATAAGATGGCAGACTGCGTTCCTGTGAGGAAACTCTGCAAGAAGACCCCAACAGATCCACAGAGGGTTTCCCAATCTTATCAGCGCTGTGAGCGGCACAAGAACAGGGACTGTACGCGGGAAAGGCTAAACCCAGCGGACGCTGCCAAAGGCATGGAGGTATGGATGTACTGCTACTCTTCACCAGCACAAGAGGTATGAGGGGAAAAAAGGAGAATATTGGGGGAGGGACTATGCCTTTAATTTATGCTATTCACTAGTCCTGAAAGAGGAGTCGAGGCGGAGCTCTATCACTTGTATGCTGCCATTGGGGCACCTGGAAATAGACATTGTGCTGCCAGCATTGCTGCAGAGGTTGAAGGGGTGGGGGGGTCAGCCTGTCAGTGCTCAGACCATATGCCACACACTGCATCAAATTGGTCTGCATTGCTGTCATCCCAAAAGGAAGCCTCTTCTAAAGATGATGCACAAGAAAGCCTGCAGTTTGCTGAAGACAGACTAAGGACATGGATTACTGGAACCATGTTCTGTGGTCTGTGAGACCAAGATATACTTATTTGGTTCAGATGGTGTCAAGCATGTGGCGGCAACCAGGTGAGGAGTTCAAAGACAAGTTTGTCTTGCCTACAGTCAATGATGGTGGTGGGAGTATCAAGGTCTGGGGCTGCATGAGTGTTGGCGGCACTGGGGAGCTACAGTTCATTGAGGGAACCATGAAGGCCAACATGTACTGTGACATACTGAAGCAGTGCATGATCCCCTCCTCTCAGAGACTGGGCAGCAGGGCAGTAGTCCAACATGATAACGTCCCCAAACACATCTCCAAGATGACCATTGCCTTGGTAAAAATGCTGAGGGTGAAGATGATGGACAGGCCAAGCATGTCTCCAGAACTGCAAATAAAAAAATAAAGTGCAGCGCTTGTCCAATAAATAATGATTAAATAATCGCACAAGTGAAAAAATGGTGACAATCCAAAACCAAAATAAAGTGGCATTCAAACGAAATCAATATTAGCATGTAAATGTGCAAAAAATTTTTTATAAAAATTAATTCATATGTGAGTCCATGAATCATAAATAAATGTCCATAGAAATATAAAAAAAATCCAACAGATAGTGTGACTTGATTGAATAAAAATAATATACTTGACCACGTGGGACCTGTCACCTTTAATCACCACTAATAAGATGGGGGTTAATAAGTGGTGATTTAGTTGATGGGTCCCACGTGGTCATAAGTATATTATTTTTATTCAATCAATCTTATTCAATCAAGTCACACTATCTGTTGGATTTTTTTGATATTTCTACGGACATTTATTTATGATTTGACTTTATTATTTTTTTTGCATTTCTGTGCCCAGTATCTAGGTTATGGTTTTCAGCTGCTGTTAGTTGTTTACGTTTTTTTTTTTTTACAAATAACGTGGTGGTTTATTGAAAAATAGCGAAAAAGGATGTACAGACAATGATTAGTACAGATATTATGACAGCGAGAAAATTAAGGAGAATACATGCTGTGAGGCAGGGGGGCGTGGGTCCCCAATATATCAACACGAGTAAGAAACAGAAAAACTAATTAAAAATAAATAGCAGGGGAAGCAAGTCCACAAGGTTAAACTAGGGGAGCATTACATCAGGGGACCTCCAGTTCCACCAAGAAAATGCACATTGCAGTGCCATCGTTTCGCAGTGCAGTCCCGACCCCCTCCGGATCAATTATTCTGGATCACCTAGCTCCTACGAGGGAAGCTCATTGCACGTGTCGGCATCATTCAACCATGCGTCCCAAACTTTAGCGTATTTAGACTGACAACCCCTATGGGCATAAAGTTCTTTCTTATATGGGAGTACATTATTAATCGCAGCCACCCACTCCTGAGGCGTGGGGGGCTGGACTTGTAGCCACTTTCTTGCCACCAGTAGTCTAGCCATAAATAGAGATTCGTGCAAAAATATCTCGTGGTACTTGTCCGAATCCGGATCGGGAAAAACTCCCAGAAGGCATTGTTTGGGGCATAGCGTCAGAGACGATCCCATTTTGTCGTGAATAAATCTGACAATGTGAGATCAGTAACACTGGATCACCGGGCAAGACCACAGGATATGAAAAAAGGTGCTTTGTGAGCTGCCGCATCTGGGGCAGAGGGGGCTGTAGTCAGGTTTATATTTGGCAATGCGTTTGGGTGTCAAGTAGGTTCTATGTAGAATATTCAGGTGGGTGAAACGATCCGAGAGTTTGGGTGAGACTTTTTTGCCATTGTCCAGGGCTTCTTCCCATTCATCATCCTCAAGCTCCCCCACATCCTCCACCCACCTCCCTCTAAGATCCTCTGTCAATGCAATCGCTGGGGGTCTAATCAGAAGGTTGTATATACTAGATATCAATTTGTGTGGGTCCTGCCCCAAGAGCACATCCACTACCGCCAGACTATGTACCCTGGGTGGGGATTGCCCAAATTGTGCCTGAAGAGCATGGCGAAGTTGGAGGTACCTGTAGTGCATGGGGTTCGGGAGAGCAAATTCCTCCCTGAGCTCCTGAAACGATTTCAGCACCCGTTCTCGATATAAGTCAGAGAGATATACAATCCCATGCGTGAGCCATATCGAGTAGCCAGGAAGCAGCCGCAATTCGCCAAGGCCGGGATTATCCCAAAGCGGGGTGTGGGAGTGGGTCTCAGGAAGCGTCAACCTTTTCCCGACCACCTCCCAAATCCTGCAGTGTGCGTAAAGTAATCCTTTGCGATTCCCCCGAAATTCCGCTGAAGCACGGTCTCTAAATAGCAGTTGGAAGGGATGGGTGATCGAGTATCCACGCTTAGGGCAAATAAATGTCAAATATCTGTCTTTGTCATGTTTGTCCAAGTGGTAGAAGTGGGACACCTGGGCCACCAGGTAGTACAGGGCAAAATCCGGCAGGGCCGCCCCTCCCAGATCCCCAGGGCATTTCAATGCTTGCCACGATAGTTTGTGCCGCTGCAAGCCCCAAATAAAGGAGTTTAGCAGGGCTTCTATGGATTTAAACAGCCTCAGGGGCAAATAAACAGAGGAGTGCCAGAACGCGTATAAAAACCCTGGTAAAATAACAATTTTCACCAGGTTTTTTCGGCCCATAACGCCCAATGGGAGCTTAGCCCACGCCTTAATTTTGGCTTTCATGGTAGCTACCAGGGGATCTATATTTAGTCTTATGTAGTCCTCTGGGGACCTGGTGACAGAGATGCCCAAGTACTTTATCTTACTAACCCGTAGGAGGGGAGCAGAGGCCTCAGTCTCAGAGGGGGGCGCTCAAATCAAAGGGCAAAATTTGGGATTTCTCCCAGTTGATTTTAAGCCGAGTGTGCTCCAAATAACTGAATTGTCTCAAGAGCTGCCCGGAGGGAGGGGCCTGTATCCGCCAAATACAACAGCATATCATCCGCATACAGGCTGATCCTCTCCTCCAGGCTGCCACACTCAAGCCCCCTGATACCGGAGTGCCCCCTAAGGGCCGCCGCAAGCGGCTCCACCGCTATAGCATACAACAGTGGGGATAAGGGACAGCCCTGCCTAGTACCCCGAGAGAGAGGGAAAGGGGGTGATACCCGCCCATTAACCAAGATCCTGGCACAAGGGCCGCTATACAAAAGTTGTTTAAGTTTAAAGCGGGAGTAAACCCTGTTTCAAAAAACACTTACATTCCCGGCATGCCGGAAATGCTAACTTTCACATTGGTTGTGCTCTCAACCAAACTTTCAAACCATCCAATGGCTGGTTTCAGAACTGATGACATGTGCAGCATTATGGCAGTTGAAGAATCATTAGAGGACAAGATGGCAGCTTCCTTGACTGAAAATGATAGAAGGGTTTACTTCCACTTTAACTGAGTGCGGATATTTACCTACTTACATGTCTCCAGAACTAAACCCTTTTAAGCATCTGTGGGACATCCTCAAATGGAAGGAAGCTCCGTGGTTTTCATCATGGAGGAGTGGAAGAGGACTTCAGTGGCAACCTGTGAAGCTCTGGTGAATTCCATACCCAAGAGGGTTAAGGCAGTGCTGGACACCGGGAGAAAAGGCCGAACAGAGCGGAGAAGTCGGAAGAAGACCCCTGGAGCTGATTAATAAAATACTTCAAAAACCTGAGTTGTGTTTTTTTTTTTATTGACACTTTTTTTCCCCAGGTGAATGGGTAGGGGTATGATGTACCCCTTACTCATTCACATAGGGTGGGGGCTGGGATCTGGGGTCCCCCTTATTAAAGGGGCTCCCGGATTCCGATAAGCTCCCCACCCGCAGACCCCGACAACCAACGGCAGGGTTGTCGGGAAGAGGAAGAGACCAAAGGGCCTGGTATTGTCCTGGGGGGAACCTCACGCAATTGTTTTTTTACATTTTTGCGGGGTTCCCCTTCAAGATTCTCAGCATACAAGTCACACCGCAAGTCAGATCATCTTGATCCGACTTCTGGTACAACTTCCAGTCAAATCAATGGGCTCCCATAGGGAACCATTGGTTTTGAATTGAGACTGAAACACCGGATGGGGCTTAACACAGCGTTAAGCCTCGTTAATTTGCATTTAACATCTTTTCCCGGTGTCTGACATTTTTACAGCTCTAACGCTAGAGCCTCAGAACGCACTAGTCCTGGGTTTTTTTTTTACAGCTTAAAAACACCTATGCCATTTACAGTTAAAAAACGCCTAGGTGGGCATGAAGCCATAGAATAACATGGACAAGCGTTTTTAAGCTGCAAAAAATGCTCAAAACAGCAGCTGTAAAAATGTGTGCATGAGGCCTAAGGGTGCCAGGTTTGGGTCTCTCAAAATGCAATGGCATCTTTGGAGACCCTGTGAAAGTGTATCCTAGGACTGTGCAGTGCTGTACCCTACTAATACTGGTGTGTGGTAGTGTTGCAAACATTCACCAATGCAAAGACCAGATTAGTCAGGACAGGAGGGACAATAAAAGCGAGTGTTACGCGTTTCCTACAGAAACAATATTTTCTTTGGGGTTTTCGTTGGGTAGGGGTACCAGGGAGGACATATGGAAAATGCCTCTCATGCAGCCAGCTCGTGGACACAGAGGGGCCGTTGGAATTTTGATCGTCGTATCTGCGTGAAGGGAGGACAATATAAAAACATTCCGATTATCCCTCGACTTCATTGTGAGCAAATTATTGCATCTCAAGCAGGCTTCTCCCCCAGTCTAAGTCGGGATTTGTTAAGCCATTGGGGGAAGCCCCAGTGATTAGATCGCACAGTGCCACATTCGCCAATTCCACAATCAAAAAGATGACTAAAAAGTGGCACGCTTGTGTAATAATTGTCCACGTACAAGTGGTACCCCTTTCTGAATAAGGGTGACACCAAGTCCCACACAATGTTACCAGCGCTCTCTATGCAGTCTGGGCAGTTCTCAGGCTCCACGTCTTTTCCCTCATAAATCATAAAACTATATGTATAGCCTGTTGCCCGTCACCGAGCTTACACAACTTGACCTGTTGATACTGATACTTGATACTGTTTGAAAGACTAGCGGCCAGAAAACTTAATCAGGGACTCTTCAATGCAGACAACTTGATCGGAAGTAAACAAGGCTGCAAACTGTTGGTTGAAGTGGTTTACTAGGGGCCGAATTTTGTAGAGCCAATCAAAGCCTGGAGTATAGCTACGGCAATTTGCCCAGGAGATCGAATCTGCCACAGTATAACAACGGTGGCTGGTCAGCTACTGGTTAAAGTGAAGGACATCAGAAAAATGGGAAGTCTAACCAGTTTGCTATATAACAAGAATTAATGATTTACCAAAACATGGTTTTACTGGATCAAATTTTCTTGCACAGTGGAATTTGAGAAGCTGTAGTGGCTAAGTAGTTAGCACTTTTGCCTAGCAGATAGGCAAAAGTGCTAACTGGGGTTGCCAGTTCAAATCCCAAAATGACACTACCTGCCTGGAGTTTGCATGTTCTCTCTGTGCCTGCATGGGGTTCCCCTGGTCTCCTCCCACACTCCAAAGACATGCTGGTAGGTTAATTGGATCCTGTCTAAAATTGGCCCTAGTGTATGAATGTGAGTTAGGGACCTTAGATTGTAAGTTTTATATATATATATATATATATATATATATATATATATATATATATATATATATATATATATATATATGTAAAGTGCTGGGTAAACTGATGGCCCTATATAATTCCTGTAACAATAATAAAATCTTGGCAGGTTGATTCTTGTCGTTATTGTCGTTTTCTTCTGTATATGTTGAGTATGAGGACACTTGTCTTACTCTCCAGAGGGTGTCAGGGCCCAGCTCTCCTTCCCCCAAGGGCTTGACCATCAATTATTTTCTCCTCACCTCCTTTTTTTCTCCCTCCTTCCTCAGCTCTTCCTGTGCCGCAAGTACACTATATTGTCAAAAGTATTGTGACACCTGCCTTTAAACAAGCATGAACTTTAATGGCATCCCAGTCTTAGTCCATAGGGTTCAATATTAAGTTGGCCCACCCTTTGCAGCTATAGCAGTTTCAACTCTTTTGGGAAGGCTGTCCACTAGGTTTAGGAGTGTGTCTATGGGAATGTTTGACCATTCTTCCAGAAACGCATTTGTGAGGTCAGGCACTGCTGTGCACAAGAGGGCCTGGCTCGCAGTCTCCACTCTAATTAGTCCCAAAGGTGTTCTATCATGTTGAGGTCAGGACTGAGCAGGCCAGTCAAGTTCCTCCACCCCAAACTTGCTCACCCATGTCTTATGGATCTTGCTTTGCGCACTGATCCAGTGAAAGTGCCATGGTTTGGTTCACTAAGTGTTTTGCGAAATTTGCTTGCAAATCAAAGTTCATGACTATGTGTCCATCCTGGTGTCTGCATTGACTGGGACATACGGTCAGGGCTCTACCAGTGAGTATGTCCAAAGGATAATCCCTTTGATCTACCATGGCTGATATACCTTTGATATTGTGGAATGTTTGGGGTGTTCATGACACTTAGAAAAGTCATGATCTCGGCCTGTATTAGACGCTTTCAACCTGCCATAGTGTGTTATCAGGAGGCTCATCCTACCTCTGATTTTGTTTCCAGTCTTAGCTACTGTTGGCTTCTGGGAGCCATCACTCCACGCATACTGCTTACTCCCGTGGGATCAGCCTCTTGATTCACAGGGCTCTGGCCTTCTGGGAATTGGGCTTTAGGGTGGATACCGATGGCTGATTTATATTTCCGTACTGTGAGATGTATACCATTACTATTGTGCTGGCATTTGTATACATACCATACGTGTCACATGCATTGCTCTCATACCTGGCTGACAAACTGGATATCCTGGTGCTTATCCTTGGGGATTTCAATTGTTACCTGGACCCACAGTTAGATAGACACCCACCTGTTTTACAGCCTAGAGGGGGAGGGACTACAGCTTTAGGAAAAATAATCTCAGAGGTGGGATTGATGGATCTATGGAGGTTTAGATAAATCATGCTTCTCTAAATCACGTGGGTCTTTATTCAGGATTGATCTTTACATTGGTGATACAGTACTTCCAGTACCACCCTGGTTTCCCCGACTGGAATACCTACTGAGGGGAATCTCTGACCATTCCCTCTTGGTGGTGTGACTATGAGCTCAGGGCCCCATGGAAATTGTCCACCTTCTGGCTACAGCTGTTCCCCTCTCACAATAACACAGCACTTCTTTGAATATAACTAAAAGCCAGAACTGAATAACATGATTGGCAAGCAAATTTTGCAAAACACTTTGTGAACCAAACCATGGTACTTTCACTCATCCCTAATCAGAAATAATCATTCGATGTAACAGTTAATTCACTTGCATCACTTGAATTGCTTTTTTATGTAAAAAGTGTATTGGAAAAATTTTAAGTGTTAATTTCAGAATTAAGATGACACTATACAATCAGCTTGAAAACAAATCAGAATTTTTCAGCCAATCCTATTGATTTTAGATCAATCCTTTAGAATCAACCAAGAGCAACTGAATTGGTAGTAAAAATCCTTTCATATTTTCTATTTTTGTTTTTTTGCAGTAGTAAACCACAGGTACATGAAAAAAAAAACTCACCTGCAAGGCAATATCATAATGTGCTAGTATTAGTATACTAGCAAACTATGAGAGACTTGCCTTAAAACAAATCCCTCCAGCATCGCTCCATCACCGCTGAGAGGGCTTCCATCTTCACCCGGTCTTGCCATCGGTTCATGGCCTCCGCTACATGAGTTGCCAGGGGGGTGATGACGTCACTCATCTATGCCCCCATTTACGGCACAGGCTCTGAAGGTCCAGGATGGTATGTCAGACCTTCAGAGCGAATGTGCCTGTGACGTCAATGGTTGCATGCACTCTGAATGTCTTCTACACAGCACAAGTTTAGGAGATATTCATGGAACCTACAGGTAAGCCTTATTACAGGCTTACCTGTAGGTAAAATATGAAAAAGTGGGTTTACTACCAATTTAAGATTTGAAGCTTCATTACTACAGTGTTAACCTAGGGGGTGTGCTTTTCAGTGCCTTTCTGTAGTGTGTTTTTGCATGTGGTTTCATGTTTTTTTTTTTTTTCTTTGTATATAGGAGGAGATTGTTGAGCATAAAATGTCTGCTAAAATATACACGTATATAAACATACATGTGTTTTGCATGTACTCGCATTGAAGTCTATGGGACCAAAGCCACACTATGCTACAACAAAAAAAAGCACCTGCACTTTTTCAAAAGTTACACTGTACCATGTTGCATTCATGTGAACGGGCAACATAGAGAGAATGTAATTTTGGTGGTCGTGTATTGGAGGAAGGAGAAATCACACTACTGTGAGTGGGGTCTTATTGTGACTAGGTCTCATTTATATAAACTACTCCAAAAGTCATCCACAGCATCCATTCCGAGGTTAAGGCATATCTGGACCCTTATTGGCTTTCATGTAGCTCTACATGTTACAAATAAGCTTTTGCTTAGGCAGACACTTTTTTTTTAGCAATAAGAATCAAATATGATAAAAACCTACATGTTTTGATGAAGGATAACTCCATCTATGAAAGCAACGCCAGAAAAATGTATTTTAGAACACATTTTTTGCAAAAATACAGTTAATATGTTATTTAAACACAAAGTCATAAGGATGCAGCAATATAAAACCTTCAGCACAGCTCCCACATAGTGCAGGGGTGCTCAATCTTTTGAAGAACGAGGGTCACTTAAGTGAACTGGTAACTGGTCACTATTACCAAGCCCCCCTTTAAGGCTGCTTTTCTACTGATGCACTACGGTTTACCTGCACCGCGGGTGTAGTGCAGTGCACCTGCAGCCTTCCTGCAGGTTTACCTGCAATTTGCCATAGCCTTCTAATATAGCTTTTGGGTGTGGTGCACTTTTCTAAAAGCACACCAAACCTGCAGGATATAATACAAGTTCTTTCGCTCAATGCAGCTAACCCACAGGAAAGCTGCAGGTGCACTTCGCTGCAGCTACGGATCAGTGTGCAAGCAACCTAATAACCCCACCTTTTTTTTTTTGGGTTTAACCACTTCCAGACTGGCTCAAACCAATATACATTGGCACTTTGAAGAGGAATATCGTTGTTATGGCAGCAGCTAGCTACCAATAACCCCGCTATCCACTTATTCAGTGAGCGGTCAGGTTTCAAATAAAAGTGGTATCTGCGGCAGGTTCGCCACGAGAACACTTATCGGTGACGGGAGATAGCCCACTCCTCCCGCACTGCTCCGGTGCCCTCCGCCACTTACTGGAGCCGCCGCCAGCAGTGGAGGCAATCAGGTCCTGTTTCCTCTGTAGTATGGAGCTAAGTGAGGGGAAGATGGCCCCCACCCTGCTCCATACAAATGCATGGCGGAAGTGACATCATAACGTCACTTCCGCCCATAGGTCTTAAAAAGGGACTTTTTTTTTCTTTTTTAGAATTTTTTTTTGCATTTTAGCAGCTCTCACATTTAAGAGGTCCTGTCATGCTTTTTTTCTATTACAAGGGATGTTTACATTCCTTATAATAGGAAAAAAAGTGACACCATGTTTTTTTCATTGGACCCGTGTGTACAGAGGCCAGTCCGACAGAAGTGGGCCATTCAGGTGGTTTCTGTCAAAGGGGCATGACTGCAAAAGGTCTGCTGAACAGCACCCGATCAGTGCTCTCAGCTAATGATTGACAGCGTTGACCGTTGTGTTCTGCTGGGGAGGCAGTCCCCCTGTGAGAACACAATAGCTCAGTGGGGGGAGATCACTGTACTAACATAAGATTGTTAGTACAGTGGCTCCTCCTGAGCGCTTCAGTTTTTTTCCATTCAACCCCCTGGGTTGAACAGAAAAAAAAAGTAATAGTGTGTACTAGTATTTTAGGTACTAAAAATGATTCCATAATCAATTTTCAGGTCCCCAGATAAATACATTTCATAATCATATTGTGTAATGTTACATAGCGCAACAATGACTACCAGTTTAACAACACCTGTGAAGCACTACATGGGGGGGAAAAAAACTATTCCTCATAATGTTAAATGAATATAAGGCAGGCACAGAGCAGGACTAACCCAGTAGTAACCACCCAGAATCTTGAAATCTCTATAACTTGATTGGTTGCTAAGAATTAAAGCTTAACTCCAGGTAAACAGATGAAATAGAGAGGAGCTATTCTACCTGCCAAAGGATTTTTATTTCCATCCATTCATTCCTGTGGTTTACATAGCATAGACAGATGATACTACTTTGTTATAGTTATAAACGGTATCTAAAGGATGCACTGGTGCACTCTCTCCACCTTCAGTCTCCTGAATGGGTAGTAAAGTACCTGCACCAATGAGCTCATCCTTCTGTTCACTCTGCACATTTGCAGGCAGGACAATGATTGGTTTGCAATCCTGCTCCTCTCTTTCCCACTATGAATGCTGCTGTATAGGGCAGGTGTCCCTAACCCACTGAGCTACGGACTGCTACCAGTCCGTGGCCTGTCAGACACCAGGCCGCACTGCTGCCGGGAGCTCAGAAGCTGTTTATTTACATAGCGGTGCTCACATGTCAGATCCAGCAAGCCAAGTCGCCTCCTGTGACCATCAGCAGCGCATTCGATTCTCACAGGAGGGGAACCCTACTGTCAACTGCACATGTGGCAGTTGTAGGTTTCCTGCTCCTTAAAAATCTAATGTCAAATGCCTGAGGTGGTAGTGCTGGGAAGAGGCTGCATAGCCATATACAGTGGTGTGAAAAAGTGTTTGCCCCCTTCCTCATTGCCTGTTCCTTTGCATGTTTGTCACACTTAAGTGTTTCGGAACATCAAACCAATTTAAACAATAGTCAAGGACAACACAAGTAAACACAAAATGCAATTTGTAAATGAAGGTGTTTATTATTAAAGGTGAAAAAAAATCCAAACCATCATGGCCCTGTGTGAAAAAGTGATTGCCCCCCTTGTTAAAACATACTATAACTGTGGTTGTCCACACCTGAGTTCGATTTCTCTAGCCACACCCAGGCCTGATTATTGCCACACCTGTTCACAATCAAGGCATCACTTAAATAGGAGCTGCTCGACACAGTAAGGTCCACCAGAAGATCCTTAAAAGCTACACATCATGCCGAGACCCAAAGAAATTCAGGAACAATTAAGAAAGAAAGTAATTGAGATCTATCAGTATGGAAAGGGTTATAAAGCCATTTCCAAAGCTTTGGGAATCCAGCGAACCACAGTGAGAGCCATTATCCACAAATGGCGAAGACATGGAACAGTGGTGAACCTTCCCAGGAGTGGCCGGCCGCCCAAAATTACCCCAAGAGCGCAGCGACGACTCATCCAAGAGGTCACAAAAGACCCCACAACAACGTCCAAGGAACTGCAGGCCTCACTTGCCTCAGTTAAGGTCAGCGTTCATGCCTCCACCATCAGGAAAAGACTGGGCAAAAATGGCCTGCATGGCAGAGTTCCAAGGAGAAAACCACTGCTGAGCAAAAAGAACATCAAAGCTCGTCTCAATTTCTCCACAACACATCTTGATGATCCCCAAGACTTTTGGGACAACATTCTGTGGACCGATGAGACAAAAGTGGAACTCTTTGGAAGGTGTGTGTCCAAGTATATCTGGCGTAGAAGGAACACTGCATTTCATAAAAAGAACATTATACCAACAGTAAAATATGGTGGTGGTAGTGTGATGGTCTAGGGCTGTTTTGCTGCTTCAGGACCTGGAAGACTTGCCGTGATAAAAGGAACTATGAATTCTGCTGTCTACCAAGAGATCCTGAAGGAGAATGTCCGACCATCTGTTCGTGTACTCAAGCTGAAACCAACTTGGGTTCTGCAGCAGGACAATGATCCTAAACACACCAGCAAGTCCACCACCGAATGGCTGAAGAAAAACAAAATGAAGACTTTGGAGTGGCCTAGCCAAAGTCCTGACCTGAATCCTATTGAGATGTTGTGGTATGACCTTAAAAAGGCCGTTCATGCTCGAAAACCCTCTAATGTAACTGAATTAGGACAATTCTGCAAAGATGAGTGGGCCAAAATTCCTCCAGGACGCTGTAAAAGCCTCATTGCACGTTATCGCAAACGCTTGGTTGCAGTTGTTGCTGCTAAGGGTGGCCCAACCAGTTATTAGGTTTAGGGGGCAATCACTTTTTCACACAGGGCCATGATGGTTTTGATTTTTTTTCACCTTTAATAATAAACACCTTCATTTACAAATTGCATTTTGTGTTTACTTGTGTTGTCCTTGACTATTGTTTAAATTGGTTTGATGTTCCGAAACACTTAAGTGTGACAAACATGCAAAGGAACAGGAAATGAGGAAGGGGGCAAACACTTTTTCACACCACTGTATAGACAGGTTTCCCTCACTGCTCTGAGAAAACCCAGATACCGCATCTGGTGGCAGGCTACAGTGGCAAGTGACACTCCGCATCTGGTGGCAGGCTTTATAGTGGCAAGTGACACGCTGCATCTGGTGGCAAGCTTTATAATGGCAGGCAAAAAGTAAAATGCATCTGGTGGCAGGCTTTATAGTGGCAGTAACAGTGGCTGTGGTGACCTTGGTGTCAGGATGATTGAAGCACTAACAACCCAACCTTGGTCCTTGGGAGAAAAAAATAAAAAAAACACTTCTTCCACACAACCAATCCCTGGTTCGAAAAAGATTGGTGACAGAAGATAAAGTATTTCAAAAGGCCAATACCAAGTCAAATTTAGGAACTTACACTAGTATTTAAAACATATTTAATGAATGAATATGGTGGCACATTAAATGTGTGCCTTTCATATCTGCCTGAAATTTAGCATTATGAACTTTACAGAAACCTACTGCTCTGCATTTTTTACTGCAAGACTGGAAATGGCTAGGATTTTCTCATGGAGTAAACAGAATTTATGCAACCAGCACACAGATATATTGAGCCAGAACTAAATGAACTATTCGTATCTAAAGATATTGTCATGGAAAACTCAGCTAAACATTATATTACTCATTATATAGACCAGGGATATGCAATTAGCGGACCTCCAGCTGTTGCAAAACTACAACTCCCATCATGCCTCTGAGTGTCATGCTTGTGGCTGTCAGAGTCTTGCTATGCCCCATGGGACTTGTAGTTCTGCAACAGCTGGAGGTCCGCTAACTGCATATCCCTGATATAGACCATAAAATATTGCCACACAAAACTCAGCTCAACAATATATTATAAATTGTTTTCTAGAGAATAAATCATATACACACACACACAAAAAAAAAAAATATACAACATAAGACACGTGGTACAAGCATTACTTTCTGAAATCCAGTTTGTAAAACATGTTTTAGTGCAAAAAGTGAGAAAGTCTCAAAGAACCTGAGATAAACACCATAATATAGAGCAATGATGGATCAGATCAGGAGTTGGAAATGTTTTCTAACTTTAAACATGGCAGATGACAAGGAAATTATAGAAATCTGTATTCCTTACACCATCGAAGACAATACACTGCCAACCTGTGGCCAGCTGTTAAGGCTCAAGTTCCATCACGTCCTCTTAGCCATAGGCATTTCAAGAACATCAAGGCACTCACTTTTTAGGCGGCATTATATGCTTGGACTTTTATATAACCTACAGTTAAAAAGTGTTTGTGCCCTATAACATATGATGCAAAGAATGACTGCATCCTCCAATCACCATTTAATGCTGAGTCCAGAGGTAGTTTTCTCTACCGCGTGATACTGTGTAAGTAAGGCCTCTTCGACCTTGAGACCCCCTCTCCCTCCAAGCCACTGTTCATAAAGTTCCTTCACTCTCTCATTCTTCTCTGGTAACTCATTTCTCACAGAACTGTAAAGCTGTTCCACCCTCTCCAGCAAGTCCTTACTAGGTTCTCCTTCTGCTCGGATCTGTCCTCCTCCATTCAAGCAGCCTGAAAGAAAAAAAAGACACTGAGTTCAGGGAAGAAATTACAAAATAGTATTCTCTCCTCTATGATGCCCTATTAGAAGGCCTCATAAAGCTGTGCACAGAAATGAATTCATATCCAAAAGATCATGTGCTAGGAAGACCTACCCTAATAACACAGAGTGACTTACCATGAAGATAGTTCTAGAGTGTTAAAAGCATATACAATTACAGTGGTTATAGAAAAGAATCATCCCCCTTTAAAAAAAAAAAAAAAAAAAAATCACATTTTGTTGCTTTGCTGCCTGGAATGAAGAGATACAGTTTGTTTTATCCAGCTGTATTTCCTCAGTGCAACTTATAACATCCAAGTGAAGGATATAACACCAACGGGTCAATTAAAAAAATAAAAATAAATTCAAAACCAGAATCACAGAGTTGGGAAAAAAAAGACCCCCCTCCTAAAAAGGACTTGTAATCTTTTTAATTCTTTATTTCTTTGCAAGAATACGAAACAACATCATTAATCAATGAAGTACAACAATGAACAATGAAGGACTTGTAATCTAAATCAGGTGCAGCTAATCACCTTTTCAATGGCACAAAGCCATTTGACTTTCATCTGTGATCATTTTGATTAAGTTAGCATGAAAAGAGTTTTCCTGGAGCATTTAAGTTCCCGGTGGTACAACTGAAACAATCAACTATGGGTGGCAAGACACTGTCAAAAAATCTCTGGGATAAAGTTGTGGACAGACACAAGTCAGGAGATGGATACAAAAAAAAAAAAAAAAAAAAAAAAAAAAAAAGGTCAAAGGCTTTATCAATGCCTAGAAACACAGTGAAGTCTACTATTAAGAAGCGGAAGGTATTTGGTACAACATAGACCCTCCCCCTGCATCAGAACGTCGCTCCAAACTGGATGAAATGAGCCCAGGAGGAAACTGGTCAGAAAGGTTACCAAGAGGCCTTCTTCAACTCAAGCAGTTGCAGGTATTTATGACAGAGTAGTCATTGTGTGCATGTAAAAACACCAATTCTCCACAAATGTGGCTTGTATGGGAGGGTTGCAAGAAAAAACCCACTCCTCTAGAAAGGTCACATGCAGTCATAACTGAGCTTTGACAAAACGCACCTTGAAGGTTCTGAGGCCATATGAAAAAAATTGTTATGGTCAGATGAGATTAAAAATTAATTGGCCTTAAGGCTGGGTTCACACCGCTGCGGGGGGAGATCCGGATGTGATTCGCACAGCAAATCACATCCGATCTCCGTAGCGCTGCGAGTTCAGCCATACAGATAGTATGGCTGAACTCGCAGCGGTCCCGCAGCAAACTCGCACGGGACCCTTTTTTGGGTCCGCAACGGAATCGGATCGCATGGGGGTTCACACCATGCGATCCGATTCCTGTGCGAGTCGGCAGATCGCACTGCGATATGCCGACGGATCTGGGGGTGTCATTAACATAACATTGACACTCCCAGCCGTCCGCATAGGGCAGTGTGAACTGCCGGCGGGAGATATGCGATGCGGGAAAACGCCGCGGATTCGCGGCGTTCCCGCATCGCAGCAATGTGAACCTAGCCTTAACAACAAACGATATGTCTGGCGGAAATCCAATACAGCTCACCATCCAAATAACACCATTCCTACAGTAAGGCATGGAGGTGGTAATATTCTGTTATGGGGGTATTTCTCAGCAGTAGGGACTGGGGCACTTGTCAGGATAGAAGGAAAATGGATGGGGCAAAATGCCATAAAATTCTTGAGGAAAATCCGCTGCCCTCTGCCAGAAAGTTGTCAATGGGAAGAAGGTTTACTTTTCAGCATGACAATGGCCCAAAGCACAGATCAAAAATGACCACACAGTGGATAAAGGGAAAAAAGGTGAATGTCCTTGCATGGCCTAGTCAGAGCCTAGACTTAAACACATTAAAAATCAGTGGAATGACTTGAATACTGCAGTCCACAGTCACCATCAAATTTAACTTAACCTGGGCATTTCTGAAAAGAAGAGTGGGCAAATATTGCAAAGTCTAGATGTGCATAGTTAGTAGAGACATATCCCAACAGACTAAAGGCTGTAATTAAAGCAAAAATGGTTCAACAAAATACTGACAAAAGGAGGAATCCCTTTTCCAAATCAGCGATTCTGTTTTTGCATTTTTTTATGACTTGTTGGTGTTTAAATCTTTCACTTGGATGTTTTAAGTTGCACTTATAATAGTGCTAGATAGTATAATACTGCTAGATAAAACAAAAACTGTGTCGGTCTTCATTTCAGGTTGCAAAGCAACAAGATGTGAATATTTTAAAAGGGGCGATTCACTTCTATAGCCACTGTACATCACAAGGGCTAAGTAATTTCATCAGGTGAATAAAGAACATGTGACCGAATAGTAAATCAAGCACTGCTTTCAGGGTGTTCTGTAAATAGAAGATAGGATGTGTTGTGCATAACTACCATGGCATAAAGTTCCATAAGCATAACTGCTTATGGAACTATGAAGACTCGTACTCCAGCCCAATTTTAATTTTGTCCAGAGGAGAAATGCTTGGATTTATTTTCTCTTTTTGCTGCTTCTGCCCCTCCTTTTTATGTTCCAACGACTGAGGGACATAAAGTAAGTGTAAATGTCTCCATTGAAGGACACCAATAGCAGTACAGACAAGACAGGAGTTTGTAATCCCTCCTCTCTCCATGCCCTTTATATTCACTGTTTGATTTCTGCTCAAAAGGTTAATTAACATGAGGGTGAATCAAACTTGACCTAAAACTTTCTGAGATAACAAGAGTGCTGAAGTGCAGGCACAAAAAAAAAGCTATAATCACACTTAAAGGGGTTGTAAACCCTCATGTTCTTTCACCATAATGCATCCTATGCATTAAAGATGAAAAAAACTCGTTACTGACCAGTCCCCCAGCCCCCCCCCCCCTTTTAATCACCCGAGTCATGTATTACCCTGCTGGAGACGTGCTTATGGGCTCTTGATTGGATAGATTGGTAGAAGCGCAGCCATTGGCTACCGTCAATCAAAACCAATGACGCGGGGGCCGGGGCAGAATCCTACATTCGGCATCTATGGATGTCGAATGCTGGACTCGGGAGTGCACCCGCAAGGTAACACCCCGGGACAGTGCTTCTCCTAGGCCCTAGGGGGTTATATGATGCAGGGGAGGAGCTAACAGCGCTGCCAGGGGACCCCAGAAGTTGAGGATGGGGGGGAAACTCTGTGCAAAACGAACTGCACAGTGGAGGCAAGTATGACATGTTTGTTATTTTTGAAAAAATAAAAAAACTAAAACCTTACAATCACTTTAATTATTAATTTTTGGCATTTTGATGAAAACTACTTATAAAACGTGTGTGTCTACAACAATCTGTATAAAAAGCAAAGAAAAATATTATCTTTTTTTCCCTTAAATTATAGGGGATGCAGTACCTGAAGGACAGGCCATCACTTCCACATAATGGTAATTGCAGCGTCCTCTTTTTAGCTTCTGAACCAGATTCTGTATGTTCCGAAAACCATATGCCAAAGCAAAGTGCAACAGCACCTTATTGTCCTTCTCCAGGGTCACTTCCTGAAAGTCCTTGTTCCTAGGGGGAGTAAAATTCCAAAATATGAAAAGCCTATATCAATGTAAATAAACGGTATCTTCTGGAATAACTGAACTTTTTTTTTGGACTATATAGACAAGTTTATCAAAATCATGCCTCAAGCATAGACAAGCACAGAGAATCTTTTCAGGGTTAGAACTGAACTGCTGGGGAAAATAGTTTGGCAAGAAAGGTTACTGTCCCCCATTGGCTTATTAAACATGAAACAGCACTAGGTGGGAAAACTGGGAAACTGAATGCTAGCAAACAAAACAAAAAAAAAAAAAAAAACTGTAGGCCAAGCTCAGCGTATCCCCTGCTACTACAAGCATGTTTTGTAACCAACCAGCACAGAAAGCATGATCATAAACACAGAGGGATCAAACCTGTGTCTGCCATAAGACTCCAAGAAAATAATTTTACAATGAGTACAAAACTCCTTTTTTCTTTATTTCTTTCATTGACGAAAAGCAGTCCAAACAAATGCTAAATACTCAAAGAAAAAAACAACAGTAAACTGAAATGACTACAGCACAAAGAGCCACCTGAAGGATCTTGGGTCAGAAGCTGGCATCAGATAAGCTCACCATGTCCACTTGATAGAACTTAGGGAATGTTAACATGGCCGTTTGCTTGATGCTGAAAAGCCCGAAAAGCACTAAGATCTTGTAGAGTGCGTCTAAAGCTTTTAAAAACAATCCTTACATGTAGTAGCTGCATTCATTTTGCTTTTTCTCCTTTTTTTTTCACCTGGAGATCCCGCCAGTAACACTTAAAAAATAAAAAAATAAATAATAAAAAAAATCTCCTAAACCTGTACAGTTTAGGAGATATTCCCCTGGCAATGTGCCGCTGTCTGCAGTGGCGCATGCGCACGGGGGATTCTCGGCTGGAAGTCCGGCAGTCGCTGGACCCTGCCGGAAAGAAATCTCCCACGCGCATGTGCGGGAGTGACGATAATTGCTGCTCCGGCCACTCACAGCGCTGGAGCCGCGATATCCGGGAAGGCATGCCGAGGGAACATGTCAGCTCCCTCGGCGTGTATCGGGTGCGATGTCGGAAGGTTCGTACTAAGGTAAGTATTTCATAATGAGCTAGTATGCGGTGCATACTAGCTCATTATGCCTTTTGCCTTGCAGGTGTGAAAAAAACTAAAAACATGTCATTGGGTTTACTACCGCTTTAATGCAGCCAACACATTTAAGAATTGTTAAGCTGTAAAACATGATTTTTGGGTTAATACTGCTTTAAGTGCCCATTCACACAGGAACATGGTGCAGCAAAACCCATGTTCTGTGCATGTTTTCCACAATGCATTGCAAACACTGAGCGTGCCATCTGCTGTGAGTGTCAATAGATTTCTAACACTCCGAAGGCAGATCAAAAGCACTGTGCATTTGCCTGCACCAGATTGCATGGTTGAAGTGCGTTCTTAAAAGTAGTGCATGCACTTAGTAGTGATAGTAGTTTAGATGCTAGCAGAGGTTAATACTTCCCAAGGACGTCATATGATGTCATTGACTGAGTTGGGATATCTGAATGATGCCTACAGCTGCAGGCATCATTCATTCAGATATAATCTTTTACAGCTGGCAATTCTGTGCACTGTAAGAACAATCATAGCGGCAGTTAAGTTGCTTGATCATTCTTACAGGCGGCGGGAGAAGACAGCTCCCCCCTCCCGTCACCCTCCGGTGCATCTCCGGGCTCTTGCGATTGGCGACCCAGAGAAAGAATCCACCACCGCTGGACATTGATAAGAGATTTCCGGTGACCAGATGGTCCCCAGTCATCTCTATTACCTTCTGAGGCCCGGACGCGACGTTAGGACGTCACATTGGGCTAGCGGACGTAAACAAAGCCGAGACCTCGGCTGGAAAGAAAGAGATCATTTTTTTATATCAATCTTTCCAGCCTGGAGGAGAGATGTGGGGTCTTGACATTGTTCCTGACAGATCTTTGAAAATTGCAGGAGCCTTCCCCCCCCACCCGAGCGAGCGGGGGAGCACCTCCATAAGGAGTCTTTAGCATTCTGCTTTGTGGGCTCTGTCCCAAGAACTCTTTTGACCCTGGTGCTGCCCTTGGGGTCTTCCCCTTGAACCTGACGGTTGAGGCCATCGAGACTGCCTAGAGGCTGATGTCCCTGGCACAGGTGAGGAAGGAGAAATGTTTAAACTTCTTCTTTACCGGTAAAAAAAAAAAAAGATGTATTTATCCAGATCGTCTGCAAATAGCTGTTCACCATGAAAGGGGAAACTGGACAAGAGCTTTTTACATGGTGCTTTGGCTGACCAATTTTTCAGCCACAGAACTCTGCGAGAATGCACTCGTCCAAGCATAAGCCGTGAGGCTTGAATAATAGAATCTTTCATAGCATCTACTGTGAAACATAGTGCGTCTGACACACCAGCCCATTGCTGGGCCTGCTGATCAGGCAGAATTTTGAGCATCTCCACAAACTGCTCCTTAATGGACTGAGATGCACCAATTGCCGCAAGAACCGTCTGCGCTACTGAACTTGCTAAAGACATATTGCTTTTGGAAAGTTCCAACTTTTTATCTGTTGGATCCTTTAACAGCGCATTATCCACCGGACATGTGAGACTCTTGTTCACTGAGGCAATTGCAGCATTAATTGCTGAAACCCCCCATTTCTTATAGAGATCCTCTTCCATAGAATAAAGTGTGGAGAATTTCTTAGGAGGATAATATTGTTTATCCGGATGTTCCCATTCAAAATACATAAGCTTTTTTAGCCACAAATGAGTAGGAAAAGCATCCCCAGAAGTAGACAAAGCCTAGCAACAAGGACGCAGCCCGGCAGACTCCATTGCTGGCCAATGAGAGCAGAGGGGGCATTGTCAGCTAAGTAGTGCTTGCTAACTGTGCATAGATGTATAGATCAAGCAGTGAGAGCAGCAGATTGGCAGGGCTGCAGGGTTGCTCATATAGTGAGCCTTCAGAGACAGTAACTGCTGAAGACAATCCAGCAGCTCTGTACCTGGAATGCAATCCATGGCCAATTTACCAGAATGGAATCTGGAAAGTATTCTACGTGGAATCCAGTGGCCAAAGGTCACTTACAGGCTCTCTCTGCAAAGTCCAGTTCAGCGGGGTCCTGGCGTGGTACTCCAAAGCCAGTAAAAATAAGAATGCCAACCTCAGTTAAAGCTTAAAATTAGGAAGAGTTAAGCTGTCCATATGTGGTTAGTGTGGATGAAGGAATCACCCCCAAGGGACATTGTATTCCGACAGTGGCCCCAGCCGCTGTCAGAATAC
The DNA here is from genome assembly GCF_037356315.1 of Lithobates pipiens. NCBI lineage: Eukaryota > Metazoa > Chordata > Amphibia > Anura > Ranidae > Lithobates > Lithobates pipiens. The sequence continues at coordinate 280,527,117 of NW_027507748.1, read as the reverse complement.
ACTGATCAATGTCTACAGCTGCTGATTGAGAGAAAACTTTCCAATATGTCCCATCGAGAGAAGTCCATTAAGCAACGGACGTCTGCTGATTGGTTGAGACCTCGCACTGATCAAAATTCGGCCAATCCCTGCTGGACATGTCAAATTTAGTGAGTGGCCAGGTTAAATATCTTCACTGCATCCGAGTACAACAAATCACTATTTAATATTCAAAGCAAACTAACACACCAATCCGTGTCTCTATGCTTTATTTTGTTGAGAAATAACTATGTAAGACAACCCCCTAGCATAGCTGACTGTGGCCAACCTGAGTAAGGGCAAATTATTCCATCTGCCCATAGCTGAAGCATGCAGGCAGGAGGGTGTGCTTAGCTGAGAAAAACCCCACCTTTCCTCCCTTCCCGAAGACTTCTGAGATGTATGACATAATTTGCCTAGGCAAGAAACCAGAAAGTAACTGTAGAAATGTAAAAAAAAAAAAAAAAAAAAGTTAAAAACCAAGTAAATATGATATACATGCCTCTTTACTAATGCTAGCAGCATGAGGATTAAAAATAATCAATGTTGATTGGGGGAGTGAAGTTCCACTTTAAGTGATATGATTACAGGAAGGCTTAGTGAGGGGGGGGGGGGGGGCTTTAGGTTAAAGAGGGATTCCACCTAAAAAAAAAATATTAAAAGCCAGCAGCTATAAATACTACAGCTGCTGACTTTTAATAAATGGACACTCACCTGTCCCGGGTTCCAGCGATGCCGGCAGCTGAGGCCGATCGATCGCTCGGCTGCTGCCGTCACCATTTTAGGTGAGGGAATCAGGAAGTGAAGCGAATCGGCTTCACTTCCCGGTTCCCTACTGCGCATGCGCGAGTCGCGCAGTGCAATAGGAATTCTCCGCGCTGTCACTGGGACCCGTGTGTGTCCCAGCAAACAGCGCGGCAGGACAGGAAATGACATAGACTCCCACGGGAGTCTATGCCCGGAAGTGGGTGTAAATACCTGTCTTTGACAGGTATCTCCACCCCCCTCCCCCTTGTAAGGTGCCAATTGTGACACCGGAGGGGGGGAGGGTTCCGATCAGCGGAAGTTCCACTTTAGGGTGGAACCCCGCTTTAAGGCATCCCTCTCTGTCGCAGGAACTCTGCACTGAAAACTGTGTGGAAATTCCTTACAATGTCATCCTAGTAGTAAAGCTACCTGTTCAGTGCTCTATAATAGCATATATGAGGAATGGAATGGCTACATCCCTTTCAAACATTCTCACATAGACTTATAGCATGGAGGAAGATAGGGATGTGTCTAAGCAAGTCTGCTAGAGCCAAACTGGTTTCTACTAGACTACACAACCATATTTACACATGACTTAAACATGAGTAAACCCGCTGACATTTTTTTTTTTTTCAGACCTGCAAGGGAAAAGGCATAATGAGCTAGTATGCACAGCATACTAAATCATTATGAAATACTTACCTTAGAACAAGGCCCTGACATCTCACCCGATACAAGCAGAGGGAGCTGACATGTTTCTTTGGCGTGTCTTCCGTGTACCGTGGCTCCAGCACTGTAAATGGCCGAAGCAGCGATATCATCACTCCCACGCACGCACGCGAGATTTCTTTCCAGGAAGGTCCGGCGTCTGCCAGGCTTTCAGACAAGAATCCCCTGTGCGCATGCGTAGCTGCAGTCAGCGGCTTATTGCGAGGGGAATATCTCCTAAACCGTTATTATAGGCTTACCTGTAGGTAAAAGTTAAAAAAAAAAAAAAAAAAAACAACCACTTTAATGGCTATTAACTGGTTGCTGGCCATCAAATGATGGCCAGGCGGCGTGGCGGGAGGGCGTCATATTACATCCTCCCATTTAAACAGGGAATGCACGCGATCGTGCGTGCGCATCCCGGTACCTTCGGTGGCGGCGTGTCATGGAGACACTGCTCGCCACCGGGGGGGTGAACAGATAGTTCCACTCCCACTGTGATCGCGCTTGTGATGAAATACCACTAAAAGAAAGCTCTATTTGTGTGGAAAAAATGATGAGTTTCTATTTTAGCACACATACAGTCCAAGTTTTTTTTCCTATAAGGAAAAGGGAATGATCCTGCATTGACTACAGAGGTTTTGCAGTGTGTCAGGAATCCTTCATGGGAGACAACATGTGTTTCAATACATGAATGATTTTTACCTTACAAGATTAGGCTTTGTATGACGGTTTGTGGTTTAAAAAGTGTAATGCCAGGTAAATAACAGAAAGAAATGACACATACATACCTTGGAGGAGAAAATACCTTTCTCCCCTGTCACATAAATAGATAATCATGCAGTTCACATACTTCTATTTTCATAGATTTTTACAGTATACCTCCACTTTCCTTTAACCAACTCATTACAGTGCTCTTACACCTCCTTCCTGTCCAGACCAATTTTCAGCGCTCTCACAGTTTGGATGACAATTACTCAGTCATTCAACACTGTACCCATATGAAATTTGCGTCCTTTTTTCCACACAAATAGAGCTTTCTTTTAGTGGTATTTCATCACAAGCGCGATCACAGTGGGAGTGGAACTATCTGTTCACCCCCCCGGTGGCGAGCGGTGTCTCCATGACACGCCGCCACCGAAGGTACCGGGATGCGCACGCACGATCGCGTGCATTCCCTGTTTAAATGGGAGGATGTAATATGACGCCCTCCCGCCACGCCGCCTGGCCATCATTTGATGGCCAGCAACCAGTTAATAGCCATTAAAGTGGTTGTTTTTTTTTTTTTTTTTTTTTAACTTTTACCTACAGGTAAGCCTATAATAACGGTTTAGGAGATATTCCCCTCGCAATAAGCCGCTGACTGCAGCTACGCATGCGCACAGGGGATTCTTGTCTGAAAGCCTGGCAGACGCCGGACCTTCCTGGAAAGAAATCTCGCGTGCGTGCGTGGGAGTGATGATATCGCTGCTTCGGCCATTTACAGTGCTGGAGCCACGGTACACGGAAGACACGCCAAAGAAACATGTCAGCTCCCTCTGCTTGTATCGGGTGAGATGTCAGGGCCTTGTTCTAAGGTAAGTATTTCATAATGATTTAGTATGCTGTGCATACTAGCTCATTATGCCTTTTCCCTTGCAGGTCTGAAAAAAAAAAAAATGTCAGCGGGTTTACTCATGTTTAAGTCATGTGTAAATATGGTTGTGTAGTCTAGTAGAAACCAGTTTGGCTCTAGCAGACTTGCTTAGACACATCCCTATCTTCCTCCATGCTATAAGTCTATGTGAGAATGTTTGAAAGGGATGTAGCCATTCCATTCCTCATATATGCTATTATAGAGCACTGAACAGGTAGCTTTACTACTAGGATGACATTGTAAGGAATTTCCACACAGTTTTCAGTGCAGAGTTCCTGCGACAGAGAGGGATGCCTTAAAGCGGGGTTCCACCCTAAAGTGGAACTTCCGCTGATCGGAACCCTCCCCCCCTCCGGTGTCACAATTGGCACCTTACAAGGGGGAGGGGGGTGGAGATACCTGTCAAAGACAGGTATTTACACCCACTTCCGGGCATAGACTCCCGTGGGAGTCTATGTCATTTCCTGTCCTGCCGCGCTGTTTGCTGGGACACACACGGGTCCCAGTGACAGCGCGGAGAATTCCTATTGCACTGCGCGACTCGCGCATGCGCAGTAGGGAACCGGGAAGTGAAGCCGATTCGCTTCACTTCCTGATTCCCTCACCTAAAATGGTGACGGCAGCAGCCGAGCGATCGATCGGCCTCAGCTGCCGGCATCGCTGGAACCCGGGACAGGTGAGTGTCCATTTATTAAAAGTCAGCAGCTGTAGTATTTATAGCTGCTGGCTTTTAATATTTTTTTTTTAGGTGGAATCCCTCTTTAACCTAAAGCCCCCCCCCCCCCCCTCACTAAGCCTTCCTGTAATCATATCACTTAAAGTGGAACTTCACTCCCCCAATCAACATTGATTATTTTTAATCCTCATGCTGCTAGCATTAGTAAAGAGGCATGTATATCATATTTACTTGGTTTTTAACTTTTTTTTTTTTTTTTTTTTACATTTCTACAGTTACTTTCTGGTTTCTTGCCTAGGCAAATTATGTCATACATCTCAGAAGTCTTCGGGAAGGGAGGAAAGGTGGGGTTTTTCTCAGCTAAGCACACCCTCCTGCCTGCATGCTTCAGCTATGGGCAGATGGAATAATTTGCCCTTACTCAGGTTGGCCACAGTCAGCTATGCTAGGGGGTTGTCTTACATAGTTATTTCTCAACAAAATAAAGCATAGAGACACGGATTGGTGTGTTAGTTTGCTTTGAATATTAAATAGTGATTTGTTGTACTCGGATGCAGTGAAGATATTTAACCTGGCCACTCACTAAATTTGACATGTCCAGCAGGGATTGGCCGAATTTTGATCAGTGCGAGGTCTCAACCAATCAGCAGACGTCCGTTGCTTAATGGACTTCTCTCGATGGGACATATTGGAAAGTTTTCTCTCAATCAGCAGCTGTAGACATTGATCAGTGTATTCTGACAGCGGCTGGGGCCACTGTCGGAATACAATGTCCCTTGGGGGTGATTCCTTCATCCACACTAACCACATATGGACAGCTTAACTCTTCCTAATTTTAAGCTTTAACTGAGGTTGGCATTCTTATTTTTACTGGCTTTGGAGTACCACGCCAGGACCCCGCTGAACTGGACTTTGCAGAGAGAGCCTGTAAGTGACCTTTGGCCACTGGATTCCACGTAGAATACTTTCCAGATTCCATTCTGGTAAATTGGCCATGGATTGCATTCCAGGTACAGAGCTGCTGGATTGTCTTCAGCAGTTACTGTCTCTGAAGGCTCACTATATGAGCAACCCTGCAGCCCTGCCAATCTGCTGCTCTCACTGCTTGATCTATACATCTATGCACAGTTAGCAAGCACTACTTAGCTGACAATGCCCCCTCTGCTCTCATTGGCCAGCAATGGAGTCTGCCGGGCTGCGTCCTTGTTGCTAGGCTTTGTCTACTTCTGGGGATGCTTTTCCTACTCATTTGTGGCTAAAAAAGCTTATGTATTTTGAATGGGAACATCCGGATAAACAATATTATCCTCCTAAGAAATTCTCCACACTTTATTCTATGGAAGAGGATCTCTATAAGAAATGGGGGGTTTCAGCAATTAATGCTGCAATTGCCTCAGTGAACAAGAGTCTCACATGTCCGGTGGATAATGCGCTGTTAAAGGATCCAACAGATAAAAAGTTGGAACTTTCCAAAAGCAATATGTCTTTAGCAAGTTCAGTAGCGCAGACGGTTCTTGCGGCAATTGGTGCATCTCAGTCCATTAAGGAGCAGTTTGTGGAGATGCTCAAAATTCTGCCTGATCAGCAGGCCCAGCAATGGGCTGGTGTGTCAGACGCACTATGTTTCACAGTAGATGCTATGAAAGATTCTATTATTCAAGCCTCACGGCTTATGCTTGGACGAGTGCATTCTCGCAGAGTTCTGTGGCTGAAAAATTGGTCAGCCAAAGCACCATGTAAAAAGCTCTTGTCCAGTTTCCCCTTTCATGGTGAACAGCTATTTGCAGACGATCTGGATAAATACATCTTTTTTTTTTTTTACCGGTAAAGAAGAAGTTTAAACATTTCTCCTTCCTCACCTGTGCCAGGGACATCAGCCTCTAGGCAGTCTCGATGGCCTCAACCGTCAGGTTCAAGGGGAAGACCCCAAGGGCAGCACCAGGGTCAAAAGAGTTCTTGGGACAGAGCCCACAAAGCAGAATGCTAAAGACTCCTTATGGAGGTGCTCCCCCGCTCGCTCGGGTGGGGGGGGAAGGCTCCTGCAATTTTCAAAGATCTGTCAGGAACAATGTCAAGACCCCACATCTCTCCTCCAGGCTGGAAAGATTGATATAAAAAAATGATCTCTTTCTTTCCAGCCGAGGTCTCGGCTTTGTTTACGTCCGCTAGCCCAATGTGACGTCCTAACGTCGCGTCCGGGCCTCAGAAGGTAATAGAGATGACTGGGGACCATCTGGTCACCGGAAATCTCTTATCAATGTCCAGCGGTGGTGGATTCTTTCTCTGGGTCGCCAATCGCAAGAGCCCGGAGATGCACCGGAGGGTGACGGGAGGGGGGAGCTGTCTTCTCCCGCCGCCTGTAAGAATGATCAAGCAACTTAACTGCCGCTATGATTGTTCTTACAGTGCACAGAATTGCCAGCTGTAAAAGATTATATCTGAATGAATGATGCCTGCAGCTGTAGGCATCATTCAGATATCCCAACTCAGTCAATGACATCATATGACGTCCTTGGGAAGTATTAACCTCTGCTAGCATCTAAACTACTATCACTACTAAGTGCATGCACTACTTTTAAGAACGCACTTCAACCATGCAATCTGGTGCAGGCAAATGCACAGTGCTTTTGATCTGCCTTCGGAGTGTTAGAAATCTATTGACACTCACAGCAGATGGCACTTGAATGACTGAGTAATTGTCATCCAAACTGTGAGAGCGCTGAAAATTGGTCTGGACAGGAAGGAGGTGTAAGAGCACTGTAATGAGTTGGTTAAAGGAAAGTGGAGGTATACTGTAAAAATCTATGAAAATAGAAGTATGTGAACTGCATGATTATCTATTTATGTGACAGGGGAGAAAGGTATTTTCTCCTCCAAGGTATGTATGTGTCATTTCTTTCTGTTATTTACCTGGCATTACACTTTTTAAACCACAAACCGTCATACAAAGCCTAATCTTGTAAGGTAAAAATCATTCATGTATTGAAACACATGTTGTCTCCCATGAAGGATTCCTGACACACTGCAAAACCTCTGTAGTCAATGCAGGATCATTCCCTTTTCCTTATAGGAAAAAAAACTTGGACTGTATGTGTGCTAAAATAGAAACTCATCCAATGGTGAAATGACGTGACGAGTGGACTGCGGAAGCCAATAATGTTACAATTCACAACCCCTTAGTTTTCATTACTTTTAGGTTGAATATCACAGCCAGTCATAACATCATCCCATGGGAATATTGTAAAGCCTCATGCATGCACACTGGGCATTTTTACAGCTGCTGTTTTGGGCATCAGACTTTTTTTTTTTTAACTGCCTCTAAACACCCCTGCATGTTATCCTATGTGTTCATGCACACACAGGTTTTAGAAGTGTTTTGGCAGAAGTTTAGTCACAGAAAAAAAAAAGCCTCTGCCAGCGCGATCTGGAGCAGCAGCGTTTTGGCAGAAAAAACGCAGACAGCTCTTAAACTCTCCTTTTGTGGACCCCCATTCTGAATCATACCACGCCACATTGCACCGTGTCCCCCAGAATGCCCCTCTATGTGAATGAGTTGGGGTACATAGTACCCCAACTCATTCCGAAAAAAATAAAAAAATAAAATTTCCACACCCAATGAAGGTTCCCGCTGTCTGACAGCTCCACCATTTGACAGTTCTTAACTAAAGGGTTGGGTGACACGGTAATATCACCGGATAACCCCGCCCCACTGACATCATCGATCAGGGCATGCTGGGTTGGTGACATTACATAGGGGGCAGTGCTGCCCTTAATTTATAAATATCGTTATGCAAGAGCTGTCAGACAACAGAAGCGTTATTTTCCCTTTTTTTGGGATCGGCGGGCTTTGTGATTGACGATGGAGCTACACCAGGGTACATTCTTTGTTATTTTCAATAAAGGACTTGTCAAGAAACACCTACTGTCTTTTTTTTTTTACACTATACTTTGAGTGAATAAAGGAGGGGTACTCCATAATCATTCACATAAAGGGGGGTGGGGGAAGGATCTGAGGTACCCCTTGTTAAAGGGGGCTTCCAGATTCTGATCAGCCCCCCTGCCGGGGTTGTGGGGAAGAGGCCCTTGGGTACAAGGTACTTTAGGAGGGGGAAGCAACCCTACCCCAAAGCACCCCCCCAATGTTGGGGGCATGTGGTATGTTTCAGGAGGAGGGGGGCTGTTCGCTCCCCCTCCCTTTTCCTGGCCTGCCAGGCTGCATACTTGGATTAGGGTCTGGCTGGTATGGATTTAAAATTTTGGCGTTGGGATTCCCCTCAAAATCCATACCAGATCTAAGGGTCTAATGTAGGTTTGGGGGGGTCCCACACCATATTTTACATTTTAGTGTGGGGTTCCCCTAAAAAATACATACCAGATCCAAAAGGGCCTGGTATGGATTGGGGGGGAACCCCACACCATTTTTTTTCAAATTTTTTTTTTATTGCCTGCAATGTTTTTCTATTTACATTCAGCTTCCAGCAGGGAATCCAGTTGACAGCTGATGACTAGTCGGCTTCCCGGCCCCCTTAACAACCAGCTGTTCACTGGTTAAGGACGCTGGTGGCCCCGCTCCTTAAAGCTACAGTCCAACATTTCTAAAGCAGTTTTTAGTCTTCTAGTGTGCATGAAGCCTAAAAGTTAAAGGTGGGCACAACCAGTGTTCTGCCTTGAGCAACACGTGACTATAATAATAATCAATGCTAAACAGTAGTCTGAATGAAAATGCAGTACAAAAATCTAGCACTTACTTTAGAGACTTGTATTTTATTTCATCCACTTGAATCCCAAATAACTCCTGTGCTGCATTTTTAAATATGTGTTCTAGATATCCACCTGATCCCCCTCCTTCATGACCCACTGGCTCGTCGTCCATCACAGAGGTGAATCTATACAGAGAAAATATTGGTCAATAAAATTCAGAAGATACATTAACTTTGGGACTCTACTATCAAAGAAGACACTCAGGAGATGGTGAGTGAAGCAGACTTTCATCAAATTAGCATACAAGAATACTGAATTGTACCACCACAATATATTTTGAACTACTATTCAAATGTTTATCCTAAGGCTAGGTTCACATTGCAGCGATGCGGGAACGCCGCGAATCCGCTGCGGGTTCCTGCATCGCATACCTCCGGGCGGCAGTTAACACTGCCCTATGCGAACTTCTGGGAGTGCCAGTGAAACGGTAATGACACCCCCAGATCAGTTCGCATATCGCAGTGCGATCTGTAAACTCGGACAGGAATCTGATCGCATGGTGTGAACACCCATGCGATCCAATTCTGCTGCGGACCAAAAAAAGGGTCCTGTGCGAGTTTGGGCCGTGTGCGATGCAAATTCAGCCATACTATCTGTATGGCTGAACTCGCATCGCACAGAGATCGGATGTGATTTGTACTGCAGTGCGGTGCGAATCACATCAGTTATCATAAACCGCTGCAGTGTGAACCCAGCTTAAAGCAACTTTTGATGACATACTGTACCTATTCCATACTTTCTTGAACTAAATTACACATACAGGTTATTTTTAAAATTTGATAAAACCTGGTGAATGTATGTACTGAAGACCAAGTGGCAGCCTTACAGAACTGAGCCATGGAGACCTGGCGACACACTGACCAAGAAGCACTAATTGCTGTGGTAGAGTGCGCTCTGACTTGAAAAGGTGGAATCTTACCCCTTAAAATCATAAGCCTGAATTATAACTTGCCGAATCCACTTAGACAGTGGATTTCGATGCTGTCTTTCCTTTACTAGGACCTTCTGGCAACACAAACAAGACATCAGTCTTCTGGAACTGAGCAGTAGTCTTTAAATAGACCAACCGCTCTCACCACATCAAGATAATGTAGTGACTTCTCGTCCCTAAAAGATGGTTTTGGAAAAAACTATGACAGGACAATATCTTGGTTCAGGTGAAAACCTGAGACCACTTTTGGCAGAAAACCTGGACGAGGACGCCACACAACTCTATCCTTGTGAATAATCAAGTATGGCTCTTTAGAAGAAAGAGCAGTCAATTCCCGAAACCCTCCTTGCTGAGGATATAGCAACCAAGAACACTAACTTCCTTGTCAGAAGGACTAAGGAAGTCTGCTTTATCGGTTCAAATGGCTGTTTTTTAACACTGACAAAACTAAGTTCAAGTACCAAGGGTTCAAAGGTGATCTAACTGGTGGATTAAGCCGCATCACACCTTCCATAAAACCCCGGACCAAAGAATTATGAAGCAAGTGGCCTTTGAAATAAAACTGATAAAGCTGAGACTCGGCCCTTAATAGTACTCAAGGCCTACTTTACCTCTACCCCTAATTGTAGAAAGGCAAGAATTCTGCCTAGGATATACTTCCGAGGGTGCCAACCCTTAGATTCACACCAGGAAACATAAGTCCTCCAGACTGTAATACATGGTTCTGGAAGCTGGCTTCCTTACATTAATCAACGTAGAGATAACTGACCCGGAGAGCCCACATTTCTTCAGAATGTGGGTTTCAATAGCCAAGCCGTTAAATTTAAAGTTTATAAGGTAGGATGGAATATCGGCCCCTGTGAGAGTAGGTCTGGCCGTATTGGAAAGGACCATGGATCCCCCACCGCCATCTTTACGATTTCTGCATACCAGGACCTTCTGAGCCATCCTGGGGCTATAAGAATTACCGGCTTTCCAGCTTGATCCTGCAAAGAAGTCATGGCAGCAACTGAATAGGGGGAATGCATAAAATCAGTGAGGACTGATCCCACGGGGTCACCAACGCATCTCTTGTCCTGGACATAAAGTTGACTAACTTCATGTTGAATCTGGACGCCGAAAGATCTACGTCCGGAGTCCCCCATTTTTTGACAAACAGTCCGAAAAATATCGGGTTGAAGGGATCATTCCCCAGGGAGCAACTGCTGGCGGCTCAAGAAGAAGAAGAAGAGTTCATCCACCGTTGTTTCCTCTGTAGAGGGGTAATCGGTTTGTCTTTCCTTCCAATCACCTGAGGGTAGCACCTCATCCTCTACCTACTGTTCCCTTGGTAAAGGGTCTAAGGCGGGGGAGGGGGGGATCTACCACGCTTCCTTTTCCTTTGGATGGAATATGCAATTAAAGCTGCTAATCTTCCCTCTAGCCCCAACAGGGCAGAGGAAAAGGAATCTTCGGTCACGTATACAGGGGCCGAGATGTGAGAAGCAGTTGCACCACCAATTCCTTAACTTGCCCTTTTAGATTGCAAGTGCCAACAATCAGGGTCCTCTGATTCCTCTTGTATTGAATTGTATTTTAACTGTACTGTCTGAAATCATGTTGTAAATGACTGAGCTATATAAATCCTGTATAATAATATTTTTTTGCACTTGAACAGATAATAAAAAACACTTAAAATTTTATTAACAGACCAAAAAGAAGCAAATAAGAGAAATGTATTGTTCAAGTTTACATGCTGTAGCATGATCCAGGGATAAGGATTGTTAGATATTTTTGCTGATGTTGTCACCGGTAAATGTTGATTATATCTGTGGCCGTGCAATCGCATGGTAATTGATGTCAATCCTGACACTGGCCGATTGAGTTCAGGCTGTCCACAGTTTTTTCTGTGGAGGATATCTCGGGTTCCAAGAAGCCACTTCACCATTGACTCACCTGAATACCATCAAGGAGTTAATTGGATTACTAGCCAGATTGATTGATACTGTATACTGGTGATTGACCCTTATCCCGGTTTAGTAACTCTGGGGATGTTTCTGCCCAAATGGGGCATTTTTGTCTATTGGGTGCTTGATCTATAGATGATATCGCTGATCTAGGCACCTCTGGATAGCACATGGCATGTTACATATATGTGGGCTCTTTCTGATCTAATCCCTCTGCTTATAGTCAAGAAAACAAGGTCCTGAGGAAGCATAAAGTGAAACGTTGACCTTTCTGATTTAGCAGTAATAGAGATTCAATATGTTATATACATTGAGTGGTTATATCAATTAGAGCTCCAACTTTCTTGTTTTTATCTTGTAGTAATTCCATAAAATGATATAGTGTTCCTTTTGTGGTACCAGTAAAGTCTGCCCAAAATGTCCTATATCTTTTAACCACTTCAGGACCGCCGTATTGCCATTGTACGTCAGCACAATGGCACAGGCAGGCAGAATCACGTACATCTACGTGATTGCCTTCCAGCGGGTGGGGGGTCCCATCGGACCCCCTCCCGCTGGATACGGCGGTCCGATTCGGTCCAGGAGCGCTCCGTGAAGAGGGGATGGCCGTTCGTTTTCGGCCACCCCCTCTGGATCGCTCCTGGCCAATGAGAAGCTTCCTCCCCTGTGTATTGTTTACACAGGAAGGAGGAAGTGATGTCATTCTCCTCGGGGCGGTCTTTTTGACCGGACTACGAGGAGAAGAGTAAAAGTAAGTCTGCACGAACACTACACTGACATGTAGGTACACACAGGCACACAAACCCCCCCCGATCCCCCCCCCGATCGCCCCCCGATCCCCCCCCCGCCCCCCCTCCCCCCCCAGTCACAGTGTCACTGATTGCATTGATCATTTCTTTACTGATCAATGCATTCAGTGTCAGTTGTGACAGTAAAAACTGTCAGGACAGTTAGTGTTAGGTCCAGGGTAGCCCCCTATCACCCCCCAATAAAGATTTAACCCCCTGATTGCCCCTAGAGTTAACCCTTTCACCCCCTTTTGCCAGTGTCACTAAGCGATCATTTTTCTGATCGCTGCATGTGTCGCTAGTGTCGCTAGGTAGCTAGTTATTTTTTTAGGTTCACCGCCAGGTTTTTATATCGCTAGGTACCCCGATATACTACCCAATAATGTTTTTAACCCCCTGATTGCCGCTAGTTAACCCTTTCACCCCCTTTTGCCAGTGTCACTAAGCGATCGTTTTTCTGATCGCTACATTAGTGTCGCTACAGTCGCTAGGTAGCTAGTTATTTTTTTAGGTTCACCGCCAGGTTTTTATAGCGCTAGGTACCCCGATATACTACCCAATAATGTTTTTAACCCCCTGATTGCCGCTAGTTAACCCTTTCACCCCCTTTTGCCAGTGTCACTAAGCGATCATTTTTCTGATCGCTGCATGTGTCGCTAGGTAGCTAGTTATTTTTTTAGGTTCACCGCCAGGTTTTTATATCGCTAGGTACCCCGATATACTACCCAATAATGTTTTTAACCCCCTGATTGCCGCTAGTTAACCCTTTCACCCCCTTTTGCCAGTGTCACTAAGCGATCGTTTTTCTGATCGCTGCATTAGTGTCGCTACAGTCGCTAGGTAGCTAGTTATTTTTTTAGGTTCACCGCCAGGTTTTTATAGCGCTAGGTACCCCGATATACTACCCAATAATGGTTTTAACCCCCTGATTTCCGCTAGTTAACCCTTTCACCCCCTTTTGCCAGTGTCACTAAGCGATAATTTTTCTGAACGCTGCATCAGTGTCGCTAGTGTCGCTAGGTAGCTAGTTAACTAGGCTCCCAAAAAGTCCCCCACATGTGGTATCCCCGTACTCGGGAGAAGCAGCAGAATTTATTTTGGGGTGTAATTTGACTTCTGCCCATAGCATGTGTGAGCAATATATCATTTAGTGACAACTTTGTGCAAAAAAAAAAAAAGTTTGTAATATTCCCGCAACTTTTGGCAAAATATAAAATATTCCATGGACTCAACATGCCTCTCAGTAAATAGCTTGGGGTGTCTACTTTCCAAAATGGGGTCATTTGGGGGGGTTTTGTGCTATTTTGGCATTTTATGGCCTTCGAAACTGTGATAGGTAGTGAGGAGTTAAATCAAAAATTTGCACCCTTAGAAATCCTGAAGGTGGTGATTGGTTTTCGGGGTGTCGTGCGCGACTAGACTCCCAAAAAGTCCCACACATGTGGTATCCCCGTACTCGGGAGAAGCAGCAGAATGTATTTTGGGGTGTCATTTCACATATAACCATGGCATGTGTGAGCAATATATCATTTAGTGACAACTTTTTGTAAAAAAAAAATTTTTTTTTTTTTTTTGTCATTATTCAATCCCTTAGGACAAAAAAAATAAATATTCAATGGGCTCAACATACCCATCAGCAATTTCCTTGGGGTGTCTACTTTCCAAAATGGGGTCATTTGGGGGGGATTTGTACTGCCCTGCCATTTTAGCACCTCAAGAAATGAGATCGGCAGTCATAAATTAAAAGCTGTGTAAATTCCAGAAAATGTACTCTAGTTTGTAGACGCTATAACTTTTGCGCAAACCAAAAAATATACGCTTATTGACATTTTTTTTACTAAAGACATGTGGCTGAATAAATTTTGCCCTCAATGTATGACTAAAATTTAGTTTATTCGATTTTTCTTATAACAAAAAGAAGAAAATATCTTTTTTTTTCAAAATTTTCGCTCTTTTTTCATTTATATCGCAAAAAAAAAAAATCGCAGAGGCAATCAAATACCATCAAAAGAAAGCTCTATTTGTGGGAAGAAAAGGACGCAAATTTCGTTTGGGTGCAATATTGCATGACCGCGCAATTACCAGTTAAAGCAGCGCAGTGCGAAATTGCAAAAAGACCTCTGGTCCTTAAGGTGTTTATTGGTCCGGAACTGAAGTGGTTAAACAGTCTGTACATGGATGTGGCACCCTCTTAGCTATTTTCCTCTTTAAGCAAGTTTACATGCACTCTAAGCACTCTAGGGTGGTCGCACAAGCAGACACAAGCACCAGTTTATTGACACTCAAAAAAAAAAAACAGGAATACCTAAGCATAGACAAGCACTTGTTTATTCCTGAAGAAAGGAGCACTTCTCCTAGGGATTGCCAGTGCTGCTGCTCTCAGAGGGAAACAATCAATTTGGAAAAGGCTAGCCACACTGTCCACTCAATGGTTCCCTAATGAGCGGGCAGATGTCTGCCTCTCCCCACACCCCATGCACACAACTTTATATTAGTTGAGCCCAACAACTCAGGTTTATGGACAGTTTAAAACAGTCATTCAGAAAGTCACTATCTGCATATTAGAACTTATATACTTTAAAGAAAAACATTGATCTTCTAACAGTTTATGCTAGCAAGTATGCACTAGAACTGTTAATTTCTTTTTACCAAACACAAAGCTTTTTACTATTCCCTACTTTATCTAAAACTATAATTAAGACAACTTGGATCTAGTCAAACTTCAATATCAAAAATAGATCAATGGGCTTGCTTAAAACAATGAAAAATAAAATGGTATGTTTTAATATTGCAATACCTACCTTACTTGTCAAAAACAAGATTCTACCACCAGATGTCACCACTGTACTATTACACAACACATCATTTCTAATGGACAAGTGTACTTTTATTACACTTAGGCACTTTACCCTAGCAAAGTATTCAGCACTTCCAGCGAGGTCATCTTTACTACGCATCTTCCTCAGCAATGGACAGCCAGGACAGCTAAAAGGAGCCTTTACATAGACATACATATGTACATGCATGCCAGGAAGGCACAGAGACCACCTGGGAGAATTTTAGAGACTGTGCAGTGCAGGGGGGGGGGATTAAAGGAAAGCTAGAACTGCTTCTAATCAGTTGTATATGGTTTTAAGTTGACTGGTGTTTTATGATCTTAGAGCTTGGGTCTATAAACAACTTAACCGATCTTAGACTTTTCACATGTCAAACATGCCAAAAACATCTAAATACTTTGGGTGTGTGGGACGTCCTTTACTGAAGCTCCCTGCCCACATTTACTGGCAAATTCCAGCTGTTATTTTGACAGCAATGACTTGTTTGGTATCATAGAATGTCTAAAGAGTTAAGAATTGCCATGTAGCAATCTTAAATTTTACTAAGGCTGGCCATACATTATACAAAATGTTCATGTGCAATTTTCTTTTAGGAATTACCAAAACTATATAATATGAGGAAAAACTGAAACTCTTTCAATGCAATCAGGCAGGCCCTACCACTACGTAGTTGAAGGTAAATCTAAAGGATCTAAATCTAAATCTAAAGGAAATTGAATAAGAAAATTGTATGATGAATGGCCAGCTTAAATTGTAAACACTGGTTCATAGCAGATCAAGGGTGACCTATCATCTGCACAGGATATCAGTTAAAGCAATTATGCAAATAAATAAAAAAATAAAGCGTTGTTGCTATATAGCCTCTCAACTGTAATCACCCAAAATAACTTCTTCCTCCCCTCAGCGATTTTGCTACAAAATTTATTTTTTATTTTTCTTCATGTTTTTATACTCTAAATTGCTCTAGTACACTGAGAGCATACAGGTGTGAGAACTTAACCAGTAAAGCAACATCTGTGGATTGTTAATAAACATACCGATTCAAATTGTATATTCTAACATACACCTGTCAGAAAAAAAGGTGAAGGCTGCCATTTCTGTAGTTTCCTTCTCAAAGAGCTGGTTGTCTGGCTATCATTCTGACAATTTGGCAGCTACTAAGTCTTGGATACAAATTAAGCAGAGAGATAGGGAGGCGGATGCAGGTAGTCAGCTAGCCTTGTCAGGAGTAGTGAAACCGGAAAGCCAAGGCAGTTAGTATTGTCATAAGGAGGGGAGCAAAGGAAGGCTCCTCATTTTGTTTCCAAATTAATTATATGCTGCCTGCCGCCACATAATTATTACTGCTGTTAGCAACAGCTTTGTTACGGCACCAAAGCAATATGTGTAAATGTACATAAGAAGCAGGTATAGAATGTATTTAAAAAAATAAAAATAAAAACTCACTCTGTATCAAGTGGACAGGGATTCACATCTGCTAAAGACACTTCTTCTTGTTCTAATATTCGCAGAACTTCCCCTGCAATGAAACGTCTGTCTTATAGGTCTACCAAACAAAGCATTTAAGAAACTACAACATTACCATCCAACACGCTAAAGTAAAAGCAAGATACATCACTCACCAGTTGTGATGACACAATCTACATCTCGGGTTTCGTATTCCTGGTTAAAGAAGTCTGGTCTAGAAGCCTCTAGTTTTTTGTCATAACAAGGCATCACTGTCACATGGTAGATCTGATTTGGCTTTAGGTTCTGTGTTGATTAAAATAAAAAGAAAGGAAAAGCAGTAAGTCTAAATGAATGTCGTCAGATGAGGGATAATGATAATGATGTTAAAGTGTTACTAAAAGGTACATTTCAAAACAAATAAACATGTTGTATTTGTCAAACAGATGGTACAGCGCTCTAACTAAAATAAAATGATTACTAACATATTAAAATTAATAAAAAGTCCAAAGATAGCTTTTGAGTCAAAAAGTCCACGTGAGGAATCTTCAGTGGTATACAGTCAGTTCATGCATAAAGTGACTTAGTGCCAAGGGGGGGACCACCACCAATGGTAAAATTGGCTGCTCACCTCATCGTATGGACCCTTTAAATTACAGAGGGTCGTATGCACTTAAATATCAACTCATCCAATCGCTGTACTCCTCTCCGGACGGAGATCACGTGACGTCACCCGCGGTCATTGATCATTTTAAAGATCGTATGAAGCTTCGTTATTGTAAGTGTGTTTTTTATGTATATTCATCATTAAAACGTTTTTCTATGGAGAGCACTATGGCCTGTCTTTCTATCCACATGGTCTGAGGAATTGTGAATACTGCTATATACCGATCCAGTGTGGGTATTCCACGAACGTGTCAGTTCATTTGACTCTGAATGGGAGAAAGCTGTGTTTTCGTTTGTGAATCGGTCGGATATTGTCGGAGAGGAGTACAGCGATTGGATGAGTTGATATTTAAGTGCATACGACCCTCTGTAATTTAAAGGGTCCATACGATGAGGTGAGCAGCCAATTTTACCATTGGTGGTGGTCCCCCCCTTGGCACTAAGTCACTTTATGCATGAACTGACTGTATACCACTGAAGATTCCTCACGTGGACTTTTTGACTCAAAAGCTATCTTTGGACTTTTTATTAATTTTAATATGTTAGTAATCATTTTATTTTAGTTAGAGCGCTGTACCATCTGTTTGATATATTGTATTTTGGGATTTGGTAATTGATCCTTGGTGTTCAGCAGCTTTTCGTAAAGGGGTTGTACTGCGCTGATTTTTTCTGTATTTATATGTTGTATTTGTCTGCTATGTGTACAGAGCATCCCCAAAAGCTCCTCTGAGGTTCCACATCGGCAATCTTGGCTCCTTCTTTGTGTGCTCGCTCCAAAGCGGTGTGTCTATAGAGCCAGGCTCTGTAGAAACACAGCGGGGCTTAGCCCAACCCCCAGCTTCCTCCTCACTGTATTTGATTTGAAGGCGGTAGTAGCCAATGGCTCCTGCTGCTGCCCGAGTGCCTGTGTGAAGAGGAAGAGAGGGGAGAAGAGATGCAGCTGTGCACAGTACTCAATCTCCTCTCTTTTATTTCACACAGGGAAGGGGGAGGACAGAAAGCTTTAATGGCTTTTTTACCTTAATGCATTCCCTGCATTAAGGTAAAGAATGTTTTAAAGTCTGATATTGTCACGTTTCCTACCTGTGTCAGTGCAAAGTGATTTTTTATCAGGGATCCCATGACTTGCTGTGGTGACTTGATGACACTGATGTATGGGATGATGAAAGAGCCATGTGTTTTTTCAGCATAACAAATCCAGCCTGAAATGAGAAAAAAAAATGCATGCACAACTACAGCAATAATAAAAGTCAGTCTTTTGCGATACCCTCCTAGCACCTTCTTGCTGCTATGCACTCCCCCATTGTTGTCAAATGAGAGCCCACTTAAGCCTCATACACAAATGGTTTTGGTAAATCTGAAGACAAAAATCTGCAGAAAATCCAATAGTGTGTATGGGGTCTTACTTCTCTTTGACTCACTGGTCTTTTGTGCACACCACTAACTTTTTTGAACTTTTTTCATTAGCTCACAATCAGAAAAGTAGAACCTTTATTGTCTAACCCTTCATTTACAACGGGGGACCCTTTTAGCCAGCTCTTGTTTAGGCTGCTATTTCAGGGTATTCCCCACTGTCGGGGTACTTTTCCTCTGTACATGTTGATGTTTACTATGCTATGTTGTATCATAATTTATGAGTTACTTGAATTTTTAATCATATATTAATAAAATTGGGGACCAGCCTTATTTTTACGAATTTCCTCTTTACTGCCTTAAAGTCCCAGAGGGATTCCCTTTCTGCTGCTATTTGCATGCAGTTTATATAGTTCTAAGCTGGCATACAAGACTTAAATTTTTTTCTATCAGTTTTTAAATCTCCTGTAGGCGACAGTATAACCTGACTGTTTATGAATTCCTGTGTCTATCAATGAATGAGAAAGAAAAAAAAGACAGCCATAAGTAATGACCATGATATGTGATCATTTTAATTCAAAGACGACTTAATATAGGTCTACCTGGGCAGGCGGAGGCCAGCATTGGAAGGGCTTTCTCATCTTCTTTCTGTCTCTTGTATCTTTTTATAAACTCTTGCTGACTCTCCAACAAGCTGAAGTTTCTGGAGAAGCTTGTGTCAAAAACACGGTGAACACCTACAAAAAAAAATAAAAAAATGCAATAAACTCCTCATGTGCATTCACATAATGTAACATACCTCTTATCAAATAGCACAGTTTTGCACATTTGTTTTACAGTAATAATATATATTATAAACATAATGACTCACAATCCTAGACATCAAAATTTTAAGCAGTGGTTTTACAATAATAGTAAAAAAAAAAAAAAAAAAATAAGAGATTTTATATATATATATATATATATATATATATATATATATATATATATATATATATATATATATATATATATATATCTTATTTTTTTTTTTTTTTTTTTTTACACATACATACATACACACACAAAAATCTGAGGGAAAAAACCCCCAAAAGGATTCATTAAGGGAATACAGCTAAATAGATGTTTGCTGATCTGTTGCCATACTGCTACCGATGCCAGCAATGGCTCGTGTCATGGATTCTTGAGACTAAAAGAAGCAACATATGCTTGGGATTAACCAGCTTATCGATTAACTGTGGGAAACATAGGTTGGTGATTAATCATCCTATTAAATAATTAAGAAACAACATAGACTGGGCGCTAAATGTCTTATCAAATAACTTATTTAAAACAACCAATTGCTATTGGCAAAATATGAGGACATCAATATGATAGCAACATGGCAAAAGACAAAAAAAAAACATTTGGAGTGACAAAATTAGTTTGAACCAAAATACTTCATTATTTTATAGTCAAAGAAAAATATCCAGTGAAAAAATTACAGTTGAAGAAGCTTACCTAGTGCTTTGAAAAAGGAAGTCAGTTTCTTAGCAGTTTCTGGGATATTTAGGTTAAACTTTGCAGCCAAAGAGGCCCGAGACTGTGGCGAGATGGACACTACCACCAGCTTTTGCTGAGAGGGATCTTCTATCTAATCAGGAAGAAAAAGGACAAGTAGTAACAATATCTGTGTATTGAAAGCAAGCCAAGATAAAAGTATCCATATATCAACAAAGTAATGCTTCCTGCAATTTCTAGTGGTGACCACACTCGGTAAACTGTAAATTCTCCCTACTGCTGCGACCATTTTTAGCATAGCTAGCGATAAATCAGATAATATTTGGTTTAACAAACTTGAAATGAATGCTTGCTAGAAACTAATGTCCTCAGTGCTAGTCCCAAAATATGTTTGAGTCAGGGTGTGACATCAAACCTTTGGTAAATCTAACAAGAATAGTACACGGGTTCCTCAAGATGCACTTTTTCTTATTCTCTAAAGCTGGTTTGTTCAGGACCCCATATTTCATTAAACAGTGTCACTTTATGTTCTTTGCAGATCTCAAAGCCTCTTTTGGTGCTTTCTAGACAGAGATTAGCCCCAATGAGGCATGCTCATTCTCTTGCATATTCGATCTTACAGCATACAGGGGCAAACGCTATACCTCCATATAAGGGCTTTGGAAAACATGGCAAAACAATTAGAGAAATCAATCCACTTGTGTAAAGAAAAAATATGGGACATCCAAAATCTTTTTGACACCGTTCAAATGAATATTTATAATGTACTGTATTGTATAATGTTTACACCTGATTTCTGTTGACGTGGCTCTATCTTTATGAAAAAATATATAAATAGATGATAGAACATTATCCAAGAATCTATCTGATCTATTTGTACATTAGTTGACTTGATAGAAGAATGAAACTTATGATTATGTGTTGTATTATGTAGTTTTGCCTTGTCCTGAAGAAGCAGGGATAACCTGAAAAATGCTTAGACATTTTATGTGAAATTCCTGACCTATGTTGCCATCTTTTCTGTAAATATGTATCCAATGTGTAGTTATGATTTCTGACAGACATGTATCCAAATTTGGACGCACTCGGATTGTTATTTTTAAACTACAGGATAGTAAATGATTATTCCCTGGTTTATCGTGAATAATCATGACATATATTTTTCTATTTTTTGTGGTTGGCTTATACTTTGCTTGCATGTGCTGATATGCTCTATTTTTGTATAGAGTTGTTTTTTGTTTTATCACGCCATATTCTGGTGGTGATGAACACTGCAACAAAATAGGATTTTGTATTTGAGGATCACCAATCTAATATAAAGTTAGGCAATAGACTATTTGTAAATAGTGTTAAATGTGGGCCTATACCACAGTTTATCTTATCCTCAATAAAGTGCATGTTTTGACGTACTCTTGGCAAAATTACAGGAGAAATAAATTGGGTTATGTGCTTCTCTCCTGTTGGCAGCATCTAAGGCCAGAAAATTACAAAAAAACATAGCCCATGTACATGTAATTTCTGAAATTCAATTTTAAACTAAACTTGTTGTTATGGAGAAATATATTATGGCTACAATGGCTGACCTGAAAATTCTAGTTGCCAGATTGTCTCTAGCTCCAGTACTGCTTGATAAACTGAACAAGAACAAGCATGCAAATAAAGACTGTTAGTGTGAAGTCAGAATTCTTAAACTAAAGCTAAAATCATTACTTTGTTCTGGGCTAGAATCTTGTACAATTCTTCATGGCTTTGCTGAGTGATCAAGATGCTTTCTGCAGAGGTGACACAGCCACTACAGGCCAGGCAATCATTCAACGTAATCTTTGCTTTTTCTAGCTTTTGGGAAGCTCCGTCCTACATGAGGGGAAAAAAAAAAAAAAGTTATTAATAGCCATAAGAAAATATTTGAAACAAATTTTTACTACTAATGCTAGGTTCACAGTGGTGCAATTGCAGTCATCACATGTGATTTTCACCGAATTCCCCTGCACATAACATGCGATGTATGTGCAGTGCGATTTCAGTCACAAGTTTGTGTGGCTGAAATTGCATTGCATCCGTACCAAATAGGTGTAGGACCCTTCCGCCACCCTGCGCCTGAATCGCATCGTATGGGTGTTCACATCCATATAATGCGATTCTGGCAATCGTACTGCATTTTGCACTCCGTTTAGGGGCGTCGTTAAGGAATTGACACCGCCACAGATTGCAATGTGAAGTGAAACGTCAGTAAAAGCTTGCACTGGCATTTCACTTCCCTTTCAATAGTTACTAGCAGCTGGCCCTGGCAGTGCTGAGAACCAACTGAGATTCACCATGAGAAGGGCTTTCTTCAAGGACAACTTCTGGAAATGATTGCTTTGCATGTGTTGATGTGATTGGAGTTCACGGCAGCAGCAAGGAGGCTCAATACCTGAAGTGATCAATGTGATTGGATTTATAATTTTCAAAGGCTTTTTTAATAAAAAGCCTATAAAAGGTGAGAACACAAGGATTATAAACAATGCACTTATCAGCGGATGATTGAGGAGAGAGCGATATATTTATATAATAGACTGGCACGATATTTTTAATATTGTTTGATTTATAAAAAGGACATTATATGAAAAATTTGCACACTGCTTCTTCTGTACTAGCCAGTATATTTTTGATTGCTGAAGGAATTTAGAAAATATAACACACTAGGCAGATACTCCTACTGAGTGGAATCGAACTTAAAGTGGAGTTGCGCTGATACAAATACTGCAGCTGCTGACTTTTAAAATATGGACACTAACCTGTCCAGGGCGCCCGCAATGTCGGCACCCAAAGCCGATCTATCCTCGGTTGCCGGGTGCTGCCGCCACCATCCTCGGTAAGGGAATCAGGATCTGGTTTCCTACTGCGCATGCGCGGCTCTCACTGCACTATCCCATTGGTCACTGCTGTTTTCTGGGACCCATGTGTATCCCAGAATACAGCGGGGGGGTGGCATAGATACCCACGGGTGGTTCGGGTATCTATGCCTAGAAGCAGAAGCAAAATACCTGTATTAGACATGTATCTGAACCAAAAAGCAGAAGTTCCATTTTTGTGTGGAACTCCGCTTTAAACATTGAAGTTAAAAAGGTGAATGTCAAAAAGGAAAATAAAAATAAAAAATTTGAATCATGCCTAAGCAGTACCCTAAAAAACAACAAAAAAAAAAAAACAAATATATACTTTTTGGTCTGGAATTGCTCCTGAAAAGGAGCAGTGCACTTTGTATGTAAGTGTACATAGTCAATTCTGTACTTACAGTGAGGGAAAAAAGTATTTGATCCCCTGCTGATTTTGTACATTTGCCCACTGACAAAGAAATGATCAGTCTATAATTTTAATGGTAGCTTCATTTTAACAGAATAAAAAAAAAAAACGCATTTCAAAAAAGTTAAAGGGGTTGTAAAGGTAAATGTTTTTTCACCTTAATGCATTCTATGCAATAAGGTGAAAAAACATCTGACAGTGCCTGTGCCTTTACTTACCTCACCCCTCGAAAGTCCCGCGCTCGTCCCCCGACGTCCTTTCCACCGTTCAGCCTGGCCGTTGATTGGCTGGAGTGGATGGATGGAAAGCAGCGCAGCCATTGGCTCGCGCTGCTGTCAATCACATCCACTGACGCGGAGCGCCGGGGGGGGCTGGGCCGTGTGATACAGCGAGTGGCTTTAGCCGCTGGCTGTATCACGGGAGCGCGCCCGCAGGTGCTTCTCACCATGTGAGGGAGCTCGCATGAATGTGAGAAGCATCTGCAGGAGGAAGCCGAGACAGCCGCCGAGGGACCCCAGAAGAGCAGGTTCGGGCTGCACAGTGGAGGTAAGTATAACATGTTTGTTATTTTAAATTAAAAAAAAAAAATTCACTTTACAATCCCTTTAAAATCATTTGCATTTTAATGAGTGAAATAAAGTATTTGACCCCTTCGCAAAACATGACTTGGTACTTGGTGGCAAAACCCTTGTTGGCAATCACAGAGGTCCGATGTTTCTTGAAGTTGGCCACCCGGTTTGCACACATCTCAGGAGGGATTTTGCCCCACTCTTTCCAGATCCCCTCCAAGTCATTAAGGTTTCAAGGCTGGCGTTTGGTAACTCGAACCTTCATCTCCCTCCACATATTTTCTATGGGATTAAGGACTGGAGACCGGTTAGGCCACTCCAGTACCTTAATGTGCTTCTTAAACCACTCCTTTGTTGCTTTGGCCACAGGGTAGATATAAATCAATGTGAGTTTTTTTGTTTTGTTTTTTTAAACTGATTTTGGGGATTTTTATTTTAATAAAAATCTATCTAAAGATAGTTTTCTATTTAAGATACATTAATAATTTAGTTTATTCAGCATGAAATGGAACTTAGTTATGTAGCATGAAGCTGTATATTCTGCAATATTTACATTTTTGGTAAACTCCTTCAATGAATCCAAGCTCTGCAAGCTGAGATGACATGCACTGCATTGATGCATTCACATAATTTCACAGTAACTATGAGATAAAACAAAGTTCAAAAATATTCCTTTATCCCATTGTTTTGCTAATCTATAGTATGTACACTACAAACTGTATGATTGAATTGGTTCTGGTATCGCTGTTTTACTAACATGACAGCTTATTTTAAATAGGAAATATTAAAGATTCTAACTACCAGCAATGTCCTTATATTTAAAGAGCACCTGTCATTTCAGATCCATTATGGCAGCGCCTGTGGCATGTCCCTCACCTTGTTGTGTCACTGCCGCATCACCAGCCGTCCCATTAAAGTGAACGGGACTGTGGGTAAGTCAACAGCCGGTCAGAGGAGAACCTGCTGCGGGACAGAAATTACAGTTGCTCATTAAAAATTATGTTTTAAATCGAGTTGATTTAAATCAAACCTTTTTATTAGTGATTTAAATTGCAATTTAAATTGTGATTTAAAGCAAATCCACCCTGCTTGGCCTTGTGTTTTAGGTCATTGTCATGCTGGAATACCCAACCACGACTCACTTTAAATGTCCTTGCTGAGGGAAAGAGGTTCTCACCCAAGATTTGATGGTACACGGCTCGGTCCATCATCCCTTTTATGTGGTGAAGTTGTCCTGTCCACTTAGCAGAACACCCAAAGTATAATCCAAAATATAAAGTTTCCACCTCCATGTTTGACAATGGGGATGGTGTTCTTGGGGTCATAGGCAGTATTTCTTCTCCTCCTCCGGTGAGTTGAAAGAGCTCGATTTTGGTCACATCTATCCACAACACTTTCACCCAGCTGTCCTCTAAACCATTCAGATGTTCATTAGCAAACTCTAGATGGGCCTGTACATGTGCTTTCTTGAGCAGGTGGACCTTGCGGGTGCTGCAGGATTTCAGTCTTTCGTGGTGTAGTGTCTTACCAATTGTTTTCTTGGTGACTATGGTCCCAGCTGCCTTGAGATCATTGACAAAATTCTCCCATGTAGTTCTGGGCCGATTCCTCACCATTCTTCAAGTTCATTGAAACTCCATGAGGTGGGAGATTGACAGTTATTTTGTGTTGCTACCATTTGCGAATGATCGCACCAATTGTTGTCACCCTCTCACAAAGCTGCTCAAAAATGGTCTTGTAGCCCATTCCAGCCTTGTGTAGGTCTAAAAATCTTGTCCCTGACATCCTTGGACAGCTCTTTGGTCTTGGCCATGGTGGAGAGATCGGAATCTAAATGATTGATTGCTTCTGTGGACAGGTCTTTTTTTTTTTTTTTTTTTTTTTTTTTTACAGGTAACAAGCTGAGATTAGGAGACTCCCAATCTCAGCTTGTTACCTGTATAAAAGACACCTGGGAAACAGAAATCTTGCGGATTGATAGGGGATCAAATACTTATTTCACTCATTAAAATGCAAATCAATTTATAA
The DNA here is from genome assembly GCF_037356315.1 of Lithobates pipiens. NCBI lineage: Eukaryota > Metazoa > Chordata > Amphibia > Anura > Ranidae > Lithobates > Lithobates pipiens. The sequence goes on along the minus strand of NW_027507748.1, from coordinate 280,501,222 downwards.
CTTTTTTGAAATGAGTTTTTCTTGATTTTTTTGTTGTTATTCTGTTTCTCACTGTTAAAATAAACCTACAATTTAAAATTATAGACTGATCATTTCTTTATCAGTGGGCAAACGTTCAAAATCAGCAGGAGATCAAATACTTTTTTTTCCTCACTGTACAAGCTTTGCATGTATTTGCAGTGTGAGACTAAGGCACTGCTGCCTCTGACTACTAGTCTTAGAAGATTTGGAGTGAATTTGATGATGTCACTGCTGCTGTGGTCATTGTTCTCCTTGCTGGAAGCTGTGGCATGAGGAAGCAAAGCCATGTCCCTACCAGGATGGCCACTTTCAAACAAAGACAGTGCAGAATAAGGCACTGTGGGGTTGAATAACTAAAACTTGAGTGCAAAATCTGGTGCAGGTTCGGCATAGAAACCAATCAACTTCCAGATTTTTTGATTGTAAACCTGATTGTTACTTTTACCTATAGGTAAACCTAGAATAAGGCTTACCTATAGGTAGTGGAAATATCACCTAAACGTGCACTGTTTAGGAGATATTTGATGTACACTGTGCCGATTATGTCATCAGCACATGCGCTGTGAAGAAACGGATCTCTGTGCCATGCCGTGACTGATGGCTCCTGATGTCATGTGGCTAATCCCAGAGCCAGGGTCCGCAGCCCGGAAGGAAGAGGGGCGAAGATGGATGCGGCCTCCAGCAGGGGCAGTGTACAATTCGTTTGCAGGTAAGTGCCACTTAATGAGCTAGTATGCGATGCAGACTAACCCATTATGCTTTTACTTTACAGGGGAACAAAGAGGAAGTGAAACCCATCAGGTTCCTCTTTAATTGAATAAGCTGAATTTAGAAGCCGATTGGCTATCATGCACAGCTGCACCAGATTTTGCACTCTCCAGTTTTAGCAAATCAACCCCTGTAAGCCAGTATTACGCTAAAGAACAGCTATAGGGGGTTCCTTTGGCCTCCGCTTGTCTTTTTTTTTTTTTTTTTTTTTTTACACAGGTTTGATATAAAGTGACTGCATCATCAACTTGAAATAAATGCTGCAAAATAATTTTTGGAGCCATTAAATCTTCTGCATTAGGTAAGAGATACCTGGTGCCTTGTCATTACTGTGTTCTTGGACAGTGGGACAAAGCTCTCTCTTTTTCATTTGGTGATAAATGCTACTGCCAGTCCCATCCACCCTACAAATAGCTCGCTGTCCACCACCCCTCTGCCAAATCTCTCCACTGGCTTTTGATTGCAAAAAAATAAAAAAAGTACCCTTTGCTTCTCCCAAGACCTCTTTCTCTCCCCCCCCCCATGAACAGTATACACAGACATACTGACATTACATTATAGGTAGTCACTTCAGAAGAACCCCTTCTCTTTAACTTTCACCTCCTCCCATGCCAACCTTCAGGACTGGAGAGAGCCTCTCCCATCTGCTGGAAATCCTTATCCCAGTATGTCCGGTTATCTCCTACTTGGTCTCATCAGAGCCTTCTCAACTCTCTTGTATTGAATCTCTTCTGTTGGTGCTATAGAAAAACCTATATAATAATAAAGGGGGGGGGGGGGGGGTGGTGGAAGCGGACTGGGAAGGAAATTTGTCATCTGCTGGGCAGAGATGAGCTCCGGCGTGTTCGCATACTGCAAGTGCAGAGCCCGCCAGGAAGTCAGCACAGCGCTGAGGTAATCACAGGCAGTGAGACATTTTCCCGATGTGTGGCTGCAGAGATCGGGAAAAGTCTCACTGCCTTTGATTAGCACAGTGCCGTACCGACTCCCTAGCGGGCTCTGCACGTAAAGTGTGCGAACACGCCGGAAATCATCCCTACTGGTGGGGGAGATTGAAAGGGTGTAGTTGATTGTCAAGGAACTTCCTTACAGTGACTTTGGAGTGGTTACTGTAGAGTAGTGTAGAGGTAGTCAGGATGGATGGGGTGTCTGTGAGCAGGGGGTTTTGAGGCAATCAGCGAGGGATGTCTATCAGCAGGCGAGAGGGTGTGGAGCAGCTGTGGAGGGATGCCTAAAGAAAGTTGAGTGTTTTCCTTGTAAACGCAGTGATTGTAGGGCACGTATCACTTTTTAATTAGTGTGGCAGGTAAAGGCCAAGTTCACCTTTTGGGAAAAAAAATAAATAAATGCACACATTTCTGCATAAAAAAAATAATAATAGGTGCATTACTTGTTTCCCACAGAAGCCTGGGAAGCATTGCACCTGTGATCAGTAGATCACAGGCACAATGCCAGGCTCCTGCAGACTCTGGGTATAACTATCTGCCCATACGAGCAGACAGTTACTGAAGAGCAGGAGGATAAATTAATTACGAGACTGCTCACCGATGCCCTCAGAGTTAATTGAGAACTACAAGCTGTTTGCCACAATGGAACATGGTAGTTGTAGTTCATTCACAGAACCCTGTGAATGAAAGACGTGGCTGTGTGGTCAGAGGGAGTGACAGTGGGTGTGGGGAGATAAACCCCTGCCCACTGTCAGAGGGGTAATTGTGGGGGTGGGGACTGCTGGAGCATATTACACCCTAAATATGGGTGTAACATGCTCCCAAAGGTGAACTTATCCTTTAATATTGCTCAATACAAATGCTAAGAAATATAATTGTACATTATGCTGTAATGTCCAAAAGCATAGGTGTAAAGCAGGAAAACACACAAGCTGTGATTATTCGATTTTCTATTAGTTTACTGTTTCCTTGCTAAACAGACCTGTATTGTTTCAGTGAAACTCAGCTCACCTCTAGGGCTGAAACAACTAATCGATTATGAAATTAATCGATTACTATTTTCATAATCGATTAATCGGCCAGTAACAAAATGGGGTTAAAGTTAATGAATATTTAATATGCCTTATGATATTTACCAGATTTACCCTTTAATAGTATCTCTCCCCTCGAATAGTATATGCACTATATCTTTCCTCTAATAGTATATGCAGTATAGCTATCTTCTAATACTATATACAGTATAGCTCTCCTCTAATAGTATATACAGTATATCTCTCCTCTAATATATACAGTTTATAGCCTCTAATAGTATATACAGTATATCTCTTCTGTCCGTTATTCTCAGAGTGGATTCGATATTTTGCTCCCTAACCATATAGTTGGTTATTTAAATTTAACACTGCATAGAGATATTTAAGAATAAATTTACTTTTTTTAAACTTGACATATTAACTAAATTATATACCATTTTTTTTAAGGTTATTAACCAATTAATCGAAACAATAATCGGCCAACTAATCGATTATGAAAATAATCATTAGTTGCAGCCCTACTCACCTCATTAACCTGGAAATAGCTCCCATCGTCTTCAATTCGGATCTTAGCTGCTGCTTTTCCAGGTTTCTTCTCAACTTTAACTGGTTTAATGCAATCCTATAGAGAAATAAACAATGTTTTGTTTGTTTTATTGGACAATTGAAAAAGCGTCTGCTGCTGAAGCATTTGAATATTGTGTTCAGAAATATACACAAATACAATTATTTCCCAAAGTGAACTTGAATAGCCAGTGACACTAAGATGTCTCTTGGGCACATCTTGTTCAATAATTTATTTTATCTGTGTTCAGAAGGTCACCCAGGAGAACCTTAGTAATTTTGGAGGGCAAACTTATGTAACCTGCAGCTATTTCCTTTTGTACCACCCCCCCCCCCCCCTTTAGAATGTAAGCTGTACGAGCAGGGCCCTCCTGTACCTTTTGTATTGTACTGTAATTGTGTTGCCCCCCCCCCCCCTATACATTGTAAAGCGCTGCGTAAACTGTTGGCGCTATATAAATCGATAATAATAATAACCTATCAATATGCACTTTATTTTCAGGGCTAGTTTACACTTGCTTCAAAACATGGCTTTGTTAAAGCTCTCTGAACGCCAGTCAAAGCTCCTGTCACTAAATAAAATGGTTAGCTTACAGTCCTGTTTAAACCTTGCTTTTGCTTGGTGCTTCAATGAGACTTCAAGAGAGCTTTGCCATAGACTTCTATGGAGGTTTTGAAGATGCTTTTGAGCAACACTAAAGCTACATGGGGTATAAGTTTTGAAGCAAAGCAAAAGCAAGGTGCAAACAGGACTGTAATCCAACCATATTATTTAGTGACAGGAGCTTTGACTGGTGTTCAGAGAGCTTTAGCAAAGCCTGTTTGTCTAAAGCCTTGTTTTGAAGCAAGTGTAAACTGGCCGTTTATGTGTGTTGAAGCCAAAGCAAGTGTAAATGAGCCCGTAGGTCTGTAAAATAAAGATTGTAATTTAATGCAATGGGTAATGCATTGTGACTGGATAAGCTCCCTAGCCTTTACCAGAACTAAATGGAGGGACACTTGGAGTTCAGTTCAATAGATGGTTTGTCAGAGTGGGCCAATTACAATGTAAAATGTTACTACTTCATTATACAAAGTAACATTTGTATCTTTCTGTTCCTTCATCTGCAGATCAAAGGGATGAAATTAGATCGGCAGATGTCCCTTAAAGTGGCTGTAAAGGCTTCCCTGTGCCGCATCTCCCTTAACCCCCCTAACAATTACCTGGGTCCCATCTCTATCCAGCGTTGTACATGAAAGCAGCAGCTCTCCTGGGTCTCTCTATTCACCTTGGCTGAGCTAATGGCTCCCGCTGCTGTCAATCACAGGCAGTGAGAAGGGAGCAGGGCCGAGCCGTGCCCTGTGTGTCTTATTGACACACAGAGTTGGATAAGGATTGAGCATGCGCACGTGCCCCCAAACGCCGGATAATGACCCGAGAACAGGAGGGAGGATCAAGGCTGCTCTGTGCAAAACCACCGCAGAGAGTAGGTAAGTGACAATTTTTATTATTTCTGTGAACCATAAACGAAACCTTTAAAAAAAAAAAAAAAAAGTTCCTATGTTTAACCCCTTAGTTTACTCAGTCCTAATTAACGCTTTAGTCTCTTTCCCACTTCAACTATTTTACTGCAGAATTGTTTGTTTTTCTTTTATATTAACTATTAATATAGGACATGTAAACAGTAAATTGTAGATCTAAGAATAAATGAGGAATTTGACACCCAGGGCTGCTCTAAAGCACAAAATTACTTTTAAGAAGCAATAACGTAGAGAAACAAATTATTAATAAGACCATAAGATAAATGGACAGTGAACGCTGTAGTGTTCTTTCACTTGGTGGTCAGTAAAAATGCCCACTTACTCTGCCAGAAAGTGAACAAAATGCCCCCTTTCACTGGTGGTCAGAGGTATAGAGACTTTTTTGGTGGTTAGTAAAGAGCTACCTTACATATATAGTCCGAGGGCAAGGGCTTTATCATACAGGTGGTCAGTGGGCAAGGGCCTTCTCATACAGGCAGACAAGAGCCTTCTCACACAGGCGGCCGGTGGGCAAGGGCCTTCTCACACAGGCGGCCGGTGGGCAAGGGCCTTCTCACACAGGCGGCCGGTGGGCAAGAACCTTCTCACACATGCGGCCGGTGGGCAAGGGCCTTCTCACACAGGCGGCCGGTGGGCAAGGGCCTTCTCATACAGGCAGACAAGGGCCTTCTCACGCAGGCGGCCGGTGGGCAAGGGCCTTCTCACGCAGGCGGCCGGTGGGCAAGGGCCTTCTCACGCAGGCGGCCGGTGGGCAAGGGCCTTCTCACGCAGGCGGCCGGTGGGCAAGGGCCTTCTCACGCAGGCGGCCGGTGGGCAAGGGCCTTCTCACGCAGGCGGCCGGTGGGCAAGGGCCTTCTCACGCAGGCGGCCGGTGGGCAAGGGCCTTCTCACGCAGGCGGCCGGTGGGCAAGGGCCTTCTCACGCAGGCGGCCGGTGGGCAAGGGCCTTCTCACGCAGGCGGCCATTGGGCAAGGGCCTTCTCACGCAGGCGGCCATTGGGCAAGGGCCTTCTCACGCAGGCGGCCATTGGGCAAGGGCCTTCTCACGCAGGCGGCCATTGGGCAAGGGCCTTCTCACGCAGGCGGCCATTGGACAAGGGCCTTCTCACGCAGGCGGCCATTGGGCAAGGGCCTTCTCACGCAGGCGGCCATTGGGCAAGGGCCTTCTCACGCAGGCGGCCATTGGGCAAGGGCCTTCTCATACAGGCAGACAAGGGCCTTCTCACACAGGCGGTCGGTGGGCAAGGGCCTTCTCACACAGGCGGCCGGTGGGCAAGGGCCTTCTCACACAGGCGGCCGGTGGGCAAGGGCCTTCTCACACAGGCGGCCGGTGGGCAAGGGCCTTCTCACACAGGCGGGCAAAGGGCCTTCTCACACAGGCAGACAAGGGCCTTCTCACGCAGGCGGCCGGTGGGCAAGGGCCTTCTCACGCAGGCGGCCGGTGGGCAAGGGCCTTCTCACGCAGGCGGCCGGTGGGCAAGGGCCTTCTCACGCAGGCGGCCGGTGGGCAAGGGCCTTCTCACGCAGGCGGCCGGTGGGCAAGGGCCTTCTTAGAATGAGCAATGGGAAGAAAGTCTCCCTCACAGATAGCCGACAATGTCATTGTTATCAGTGGTTAGTTGTTGGAGAGTCAGATTGCTCAAGGAACTCCTTGCCTTCTCCTGATCTAGCACACGTTTTATTTCCTATAATGACACTGTAAACTGTATCAAGAAAATCCTAAGCTGTACAAAGAAGACAAGTCATCCAGGAACTACACATCCCTGACCACCCTTCATGGTAGGTCCCCCAACCCTGCTACAGGTCATGTGACATCCACGTGTCCCTCAGTAGTAGAGCACGGTATGTACGATGACACTGCTGTCACTCCACACACTGACACACCTGGGATGGCCCGATATAATCGTCCAGGTCGGTCAGCTGCAGCACTCCACTGAAATGAGACGCCATGTCCTGTGCTGAGCACGGTTCCTTGTCAGGGCCCTCCCCTTCCTACACTCCTGGCGGTCACATGACCGTGTGACGCCACCCCGCAGCCCCTCTCCCACTGCTGAGTGGCCGGTGTTCTTTCATTGGGTTCGGTGCTGTATCGGAGCTCCGTGTCGTGTAGGTGTCGTGTGCCGCTGTCACTATGGTGCTGGACCTGGACTTGTTCCGTGAGGACAAAGGAGGGAACCCGGAGCTGGTACGGGAGACACAAAGGAAGAGGTTTAAAGACGCGGGTTTGGTGGACGCTCTGCTCCGGTCAGACGCGGCATGGAGGAAATGTGAGTCCCTGAACGAGCAGTGTGTAAGGTGGAGGGCCGGTCTATAGACCCCTATACATATATAACGTGTGTGTATACAGAGCGGAGAACATGTGCTGGCCTCACATCTGATGCAATCCTACCGTAAGCCAGCCACAGAGGAGGCGTGGTGACAGTGGGCCCCGCCCTCCCCCTGAACTATAGTATACTCAGCACTGGCTACATGCCCAATTGACACCTTATGTCTTCTGGGTGTGGGGGGAATGCAGGGACTATGCGTCACTCATATATGGGCATCATTTTTAAGAGCACTTGCACATGGTACTGATGTGTGAACATCAGATTCCTGATAGAACATTTCTGCCTAAAAACCAAATGATGGGCTGAATGGTAAACGCGTATATTTGCACATACAAATAGTTTCTTGCCATAGACCCAACGTGGGCAAAATACTGACCAGCAATGCAGTTTTTTGTCTATTTTTTTTCTTGATCCGTCCATAGCGCATGTTTACGCACTTGTTGTGTACAAGCCCATTAAAAACAATGAGCTGCATTTAGATCAGTTAAAGGATAAATGCACCTTAACCATGGTGAATCTGATTTAAATCAAGTCAAGCTGACTCACTTACAGTCCCATTCGCTTTAATGAGAGGGCTGGTGATGTGGCAGCAGCAGGTGAGTGGATGCCCCACTAACAGGTGCTGCCGTGATGGATCTGAAATGACAGGTGCTCTTTAAACCGCTAGCCGACCAGCCACCACAGTTATACTGCAGCAGGTTGGCTCGGCTGGGCAAATCGCCTTAGCTGTGTGTCACCCCTTTAACACGTGACAGCAGGCGCGTGTCCCCGGTACAGGTGCCCGGCGGGCGCAATGACCACCGGGATCCGTGTGTGTAAACATACAAATCCAGGTATTCTCAGGGGAGAGAAGAGATATTGTGTGTTCATACTAAGTATGAACACCGATCTCTCTCCTCCCCTAGTCATTCCCATCCCCCCCCCCCCTATAGTTAGAACACACACTAGGGAACACAGTTAAGATGCAACAGCAGGCGCGTGTCCCCAGAGCCAATGTGGGTGCCCGGCTGGCGCGATGATCACCGGGTACACGCGATCGCTCGTGACGGAGCGAGAACCGGGATCTATGTGTGTAAACATACAAATCTGGTATTCTCAGGGGAGAGAAGAGACATTGTGTGTTCATACTATGTATGAACACCAATATCTCTTCTCCCCTAGTCAGTCGTATCCCCCCCCCATAGTTAGAACACACACTAGGGAACACAGTTAACCTCTTGATCTACCCCTAGTGTTAACCCCTTCCCTGCCAGTGACATTTATACAGTAATCAATGGTTATTTTCTAGTGCTGATCGCTGTATGTCAGTGGTCCCAAAATAGTGCCAAAAGTGTCCGATCTGACCGCCACCACCACCATCTGTTGTAAACACACAGATCCCCATTCTGACAGGGGAGGAGAGAGATTCCCTCTCTCTCTGTCTCTCCCTCTCTCCCAGGCAGCCCATCCAGTTAGAACACACCTATGGAACACACTTCTCCCCTTGCTCACCCCTTAGTGTTAACCCCCTTCCCTGCCAATGCCATTTATACAGTGATCAGTGCATTTTTATAGCACTGATCATTGTATTAGTGTCACTGGTCCCAAAAAAGTGTCACTTATGGTCAGATCTGTCCGCTGCAATGTTGCAGTCCTGCTAAAAATCTCAGATCACTGCCATAACCAATAAAAAAATAAGTCCCTAAATCTTTCCCCTATTTTGTAGCCGCTATAACTTTTGTGCAAACCAATCAATATACCCTTATTGCAATTTATTTTTATTATTTTTTTATTTTGCCAAAAATATGCACAAGGGGTGGGAAGTGGGGTCTCCCAGGGTTCTGTGCTGGGACCAATCCTATTTAATTTGTTTATAAATTACCTGGAGGATGGGATAAACACTTCAATCTCTGTATTTGTGGATGATACTAAGCTAAGTGGGGCAATAACTTCTCCGCAGGATGTGGAAACCTTGCAAAAAGATCTGAACAAATGAATGGGGTGGGCAACTACATGGCAAATGAGGTTTAATGTAGAAAAATTTAAAATAAAGGGATAATTCTCCCGCTATACAAGACTCTGGTCCGGCCGCACCTAGAGTATGCTGTCCAGTTATGGGCACCAGTCCTCAGGAAGGATGTACTGGAAGTGGAGCGAGTACAAAGAAGGGCAACAAAGCTAATGAAGGGACTGGAGGATATTAGTTATGAAGAAAGGTTGCGAGCACTGAACTTATTCTCTCTGGAGAAGAGACGCTTGAGAGGGGATATGATTTCAACTTACAAATGCCGTACTGGTGACCCCACAATAGGGAGATGTATTACAGCAGAGAAAGCTCTATTTGTGGTAAAAAAAAAGGACATCAATTTTGTTTGGGTACAGCTTCGTACGACTGCGCAATTGTCATTTAAAGCGGTGCAGTGCCGTATCGCAAAAAATGGCCTGGTCAGGAAGGGGGGTAAATCCTTCCGGGGCTGAAGTGGTTAAATGTAAGGACTTATTCTTGCAGGTAGTTAGCATCTTTAATATTTGCAAACAAAATGAAGGTTTCCTATTTAGAATAAGAAGCTGTCAGGTTAGTAAAACAGCGACATCAGAACCGATTCAATCATACAGTTTGTAGTGTACATACTAAAGATTTGCAAAACAATGTGATAAAAAATATTCCTGAACTATGTTTGTTTTATCTCATGGTTACTGTGAAATTGTGTGAATGCATCAATGCAGTGCATGTTATCTCGGCTTGCACTCATTGATTGAGTTTACCAAAAATGTAAATATTGCAGAATATATAGCCTCATGCTACATATATAAACTAACTCCATTTCATTCTGAATAAGCTAATTTATTAATGTATCTTAAACAGAAAACTAACTTTAGAAAGATATTTACTCCAAAAGCATTTTATAAAAATTTTGGGGGGGAAAAAGGGGGGTTCAAAAAAGGTGTGTATTAGGGGTGAAACAGATCATCACCAATCTGTGATCCAAACGGGTCACCCCGCTCGGATCGGCACATGCCGCACTCCGCAGTCTCAGCCTTAGGAAAGGCTGCGGCTTCGGCCTAGCTCCGACGCAGTGGCCATCTTTCTACACCCAGGCCGTTTACAATGTGATCGCTCCAACGGAGCGATCACTTGTAAACAAACCAGCGTCATGACATGACACCGGTTCCTCTCTCCCCTCTCTGTACTAATCTGTACAGTGTAGGGGAGAGATCGGATGGAAGCAGCCATCCCTCAATACCCTGCCAATACTCTGCAATACTCAGCCAATATTACAGTGGGGGAGATTGTGGATATTACAGTGGGGACTATATGGTGGTGGAATTTTCACAGGTTTTTGCAAATTAAATTATTATTTGCTGATCCGAGGAATGATCCGATCCGTGAGTTTTTTGATCCGTTGCACCCCTAGTATGTATACAATTTATTTTTTTTATTGTTTTTATAGGGCTAGATAGGTTAGGCTTATATCGTGGATGTCTGTACATGTAGCAATTTTAGAGTTAGGGTGGACTTATCCTTTAACCACTTACCACCTGTCCACCGTCAAATGATGGTGCCCAGAACGGTGTCTCTCGTGCTTCCGTGGGCACACAGCGCGGCGATTGTGGCTGCGCTGTGTTGCTAGGAAACGGCGTGACCCCGATCTCTGTAAAGAGCCGTGGTCGTGGCTCTTTAACCATGTGATCGGCTGTGTCCAATCACAGCTGGTCACATGTAAACACGGGGATGCCGACCGAATGAGAGGAGAGTCGATCGGCTGCATCTCCTCAGAGGTCATCTAGGCATGTAATCAGGGCACCGATAATCAGTGCCCTGATTACAATAAAGTGCCCACCAGTGCCAGCAATCAGTACACATTAGTGATGCCAGTCAGTGCTGGCTATCAATGCTGTCCATCGATGCATCATGCCACCCATCAGTTCCCACCAATCATTGACCACCAGTGCCACATATCAGTGCCCATAAGTGCTGCCTCATCAGTGAAGGAGAAAAATTACTGATTTACAAAATTTACTGACAGAAACTAATACATTTTTTTTATTTTTTTTTTTTTTTATTTTTTTTGGAAAAGGTAAAAAAAAAACCTGCAGTGATTAAATACCACCAAAAGATTGCTCTATTTGTGTGAAGAAAATGATAACCATTTCGTATGGTTACAGTGTAGCATGACCACACAATTGTCATTCAAAGTATGACAGTGCTGAAAGCTGAAAAATGGCCTGGGCAGGAAAGGGGTGTAAGTGCCCTCTATTGAAGTAGTTAAAAAAAAAAAAAGCCATACGCCTGTCTGTCTCTGATGGGCACAGTGGCTGGGAAGGGAGGGAGCACATTTAAGGGGGGTCCAGTATGGACAGGTCAACCTCAGTGCCAGCCTCCAACATATCCATCTACCTGATGGGTACATGCATCTGCTACAAACACAGTTTTGGTGCAGAGACTTAACAGGATTCCTGTAGACATTGTTTAGCATTCCATCGGGCCTCCACAACCAAAATGGTCTTTTTAATTACAGATTCTTAAAGTGGAATTAATTAGAACTACCTGAATTTTTTGCCTGAACTAGGCACAGGTAGTTTAGAAGAGAGCTAACACCAGAAAAGTGTAAAGGCTTTAAAGGCTTTAAAAAATTCTCCAGACCGTTCCTCAATGAATAAGCTATTCTTGTTTTGCCTGCCTTGACCAATAAAGAGCACACCATGACATTTATGCCACGGTGAAGTTGGAAATGGGGAGCACACTACAGACAGAAATAAAGAAATACATATTTATATTAACCACTTAATAACCGCCCTATAGCCGAATGACGGCTACAGGGCGGTTTCTTAACTCAGGGAGGACGTCATATGACGGCCTCCCAGAGTTAAGAAACCGCCCCTGGGGCGCGCACTCGAGAGCATCCGTGACCGCCGGGGTCCATAGGACCCGGCGGATCACGGTAAACGGTCGCTCATAGCGGCCGTTTACCACGTGATCGCTCCGTCAAATGACGGAGTGATCACTTGTAAACAAACCGGCGTCATGTTATGATGCCGGTTCCTCCCTCCCCCTCTCTATACCGATAGGAACAGCGGAGGGGGAAGAGATCGGTGTCAGCAGCGATGTGGGCTGCATCTGCAGTGCCCACATCGCTGCTCACTGAAAATTAACCCCTCAATTCCCTGCCAATACTCTGCATTACTCTGCATTACACTGCATTACCCTGCAACGCTCTGCAACACCCGCCAATACCCTGCAGCACTCTGCAATGCTCTGCAACACCCGCCAATACCCTGCAGCACTCTGCAATGCTCTGCAACACCCGCCAATACCCTGCAGCACTCTGCAATGCTCTGCAACACCCACCAATACCCTGCAACACTCTGCAATGCTCTGCAACACCCGCCAATACCGTGCAACACTCTGCAATGCTCTGCAACACCCTCCAATATCCTGCAATGCTCTGCAACGCCATACTCTGAGATACCCAGCCATACTCTGAGATACCCAGCCATACCCAGCCATAGTCGGTGATGCCCTGCAATACCCAGCCATAGACACCCCCCCCCCTCCCGCCGCCCTCCGGTGCTTTTACCGACTCGCCAATAAGATCAAATCTAGAATCTTTTTTTTTTTTTTTCAGGCTTCCCAGCTTAGAGGTGAGATGCGGGGTCTTATTGACCCCATATCTCACTGTAAAGAGGACCTGTCATGCCATATTCCTATTACAAGGGATGTTTACATTCCTTGTAATAGGAATAAAAGTGATCAAAAAATTTATTTTTGGGGGAAAAAAAATGTCAAACTAAAATAAAGTAAAATGAACAATAAAATTTTTATATATATTTTTTAAAGCGCCCCTGTCCCCATGTGCTCGCATGCAGAAGCGAACGCATACGTAAGTCCATATGAAAACGGTGTTCAAACCACACATGTGAGGTATCGCTGCGAACGTTAGAGCGAGAGCAATAATTCTAGCCCTAGATCTCCTCTGTAACTCAAAACATATAACCAGTAAAAAAAAAATTAAATCGTCGCCTATGGGGATTTTTAAGTAGCGACGTTTGGCGCCATTCCACGAGCCTGTGCAATTTTGAAGAGTGACATGTTAGGTATCGATTTAGTCGGTGTAACTTCATCTTTCACATTATGCAAAAATTGGGCTAACTTTACTGTTTTTTTTTGTATTTTTTTTTTTTTCTTTTTTTTTTTAGCACAAAACTGTTTTTTTTTTTTTTTTTTTTTTTTTTTTCAAAAAAAAGCATTCGAAAAATTGCTGCGCAAATACCGTGCGAGATAAAAAGTTGCAACGACCACCATTGTATTCTCCAGGGTGTTTGCTAAAAAAACATATATAATGTTTTGGGATTCGATGTAATTTTTTAGCAAATAAATGATGATTTTTACATGTAGGAGAGAAATGTCAGAATTGTCCTGGGTGCTCCAGAATGCCTGATGGCGCTCCCTGCATGTTGGGCCTCTGTATGTGGCCACGCTGTGTAAAAGTCTCACACAGGTGGTTCTGCCATACTCGGGAGTAATAGCAGAATGTGTTTTGGGGTGTAATTTGTGGTATGCATATGCTGTGTGAGAAATAATCTGATAATATGACAATTTTGTGAAAAAAAAAAAAGTAAAAAAAATCTTGATTTTGCAAAGAATTGTGGGAAAAAATGACAACTTCAAAAAACTCATCATGCCTCTTACTAAATACCTTGGAATGTCTTCTTTCCAAAAAGGAGTCATTTGGGGGGTATTTGTACTTTTATGGCATGTTAGGGTGGCAAGAATTGAAATAGGCCGTCAGTACTTTAGGTGTGATCAATTTTCAGATATTGTCACCATAGCTTGTGGACTCTATAACTTTCACAAAGACCAAATAATATCCACCAATTTGTACTTATTTTTACCAAAGATATGTAGTAGTATAAATTTTGGCCAAAATTTATGAAGAAAAAATGACTAATCCGCTAAATTTTATAACAGAAATGAAGAAAAATTATTTTTTTTACAGAATTTGCTGTATTTTTTCTTTTATAGCACAAAAAATAAAAAACCCAGCGGTGATTAAATACCACCAAAAGAAAGCTCTATTTGTGTGAAAAAAAGGCCAAAAATTTCATATAGGTCCAGTGTTTGCATGACTGAGTAATTGTCATTCAAAATGTGAGAGCGCTGAAAATTGGTCTGGTTATTAAGGGTGTTTAAGTGCCCAGTGGTCAAGTGGTTAATTAACAAATATATACACTTTCAATTCTGAGCAGTTTCTGTTACCAGAAAGTATTTTTTTTCAGAATCTGAACTGACTTTTCAAGAAAAAGTAAAGCAGACTTTCCATGCTTTAGATTATTTTAATCTCAAAATGCTGAAATACCAGATCTTACATTATCTATGGTCAACTTGCCCATGGTTCAGGATTATTACTTTGATAGTATGTTTTGCTATGTACTCATTTTAACAAGGTGACTGTTATTTTTGTGTTTTACAGGCAGGTTCCAAACAGACAACCTGAACAAGCAGAAAAATCTCTGCAGCAAGACCATTGGGGAAAAAATGAAGGTAAAACGATAGTAACGCCTTACCACTAACATGTTTTTTGTTGTGCTGATAAGTTTACATATCCTGGCGGAATTTATGATTTCTTGGCCATTTTTCAGAGAATATGAATGATAACACAAAACCATTTCTTTCATCCATGGTTAGTGTTTGGCTGAAGACAACCAATTGTGTTTACTCTTTTTAAATCATAATGACAACAGAAACTACCCAAATGACCCTGATCAAAAGTTTACATACCCTGTTGATTTTGGCCTGATAACATGCGCACAAGTTGACACAAAGGGGTTTGAATGGCTATTAAAGGTAACCATGCTCACCTGCGATCTATTTATTGTGTGTGTATAAAAAGGTCAATGAGTTTCTGGACTCCTGACAGATCCTTACATCTTTCATCCAGTGCTGCACTGATGTTTCTGGATTCTGAGTCATGGGTAAAGCAAAAGAATTATCAAAGGATCTATGCAAAAAGGTAGTTGAACTGTATAAAACAGGAAAGGGATATAAAAAGATATCCAAGGACTTGAGAATGCCAATCAGCAGTGTTCAAACTCTAATCAATAAGTGGAAAATGAGGGGTAGACCAACTAAAATTTCAGCCACAACTGCCAGGAAAAATTGTTTGGGATGCAAAGAAAACCCACATAACTCCAGGTGAAATACAGGACTCTCTTAAAATATGTGGTGTGGCAGTTTCAAGATGGACGATAATAAGGCATTGAAGAAAGATGGCTGCATGGTCGAGTCGCCAGAAGAAAGCCATTACTACGCAGATGCCACAAAGTATCCCGCTTACAATATGCCAAACAGCACAGAGACAAGCCTTAAACCTTCTGGCACAAAGTAATTTGGAGTGATGAGAGCAAAAATTGAGCTTTTTGGCCACAACTATAAACGCTACATTTTGGAGAGGAATCAACAAGGCCTATGATATGAGGTAAACCATTCCTACTGTGAAACACAGGTGCATCACTGATGTTTTGGGGATGTGTGAGCTACAAAGGTACAGGAAATTTGGTCATAATTGATGGCAAGATGAATGCAGTATGTTATCAAAAAATACTGGAGGAACATTTGCATTTGTCAGCCAGGAAGCTGCGCATGGGACGTACTTGGACATTCCAACATGACAATGATCCAAAAAACAAGGCCAAGTCGACCTGTCATTGGCAGCAGAATAAAGTGAAGGTTCTGGAGTGGTCATCTCAGTCTCCTGACCTCGATATCATTGAGCCACTTTGGGGAGATCTTGGCTTTTTGCCAAGAGGAATGGGCAGATTTACCATCTAAGAAAAAGTCTTATCCACAAAAGACTTCAAGCTGACATTGATGTTAAAGGGGGCAATACATGGTATTAGGGGTATGTAAACTTTTGATCCGGGTCATTTGGGTAGTTTCTGTTGTTATTATAGGTATCATAGGTTGGACTTGATGGACTTGTCTTTTTTCAACCTCACCTACTATTATTATTATTTAAAAAGAATAAACACAGTTGATTGATAATAAATGGCTTCAGCCAAACACTAACCATGAGTGAAAGAAAAGTTTTTGTGTTATCATTCATATTCTCTGAGAAATAGCCAAGAAATCATAAATTCTGCTAGTGTATGTAAACTTATGAGCACAACTGTAGGTGCTAAAACTTCTTTACATTTTAAGAGCAGAAATAAGGTCCTATTTCCAAGAGATATATATGATCGGTGTGGTGGTGGGGACAGTTGCAGTCACTGATTTCTCCACAGTCGTATACTATAGAGTCTGAAAGGCATATGTCTCCTGGTGTGCATCCAGGGGTTGGCAAAGTGGAACTTCCACTTTGAGGGCTCCTATCCCCGACATGCCACATTCAGCAGTGTTGACAGGTACACAGCTCCCACTTCCACTCGAGCCACCTAGGCAACTCGAGCAGATGTTCTCCCCTCCCCTCTCTGCAATCTTTTCAGACATGTCACAGGTGCCAGGAGATTGCCCGGCCATTGAGAAGGTGCAGCGCGACTCATGCATGCAAGCTGCCACAGCCGGATTCCCACACTTTTGATGCCGGAGAGAACCAAGGGTTTGGGTGGCCACATCGCTGGACTGTGGGACAGGTGAATGTGTTTTTATTAAAAATCAGCAGCTACACACTTTGTAGCTGCTGACTTTTAATAAAACACAAACCCAAGTTGAACTCCACTTTAATCAATTTACTATTAGGATAGCTGAACATAAGGTATGCACATGATTGCCATTTACCACTTCCATCCACACAAGCTCCTGAGGTAGAATCCAAGGCTGATTAACCAAGTGATTAAGTAAAGGCTTACAAACATCCGACTTGCATACGACTCATTACAAACGGAGGGAGCCAACAGGAAGTGAGAAGAAATCTACCCCTAGGAAGGGAAATTCACTCATTCAGAAAGTGAGGTGTAATCTTCTGAACAGGGGCACAGACAGCAAAGCAAACATTACAGAGGTGTTAACCCTTCCATGTGCTATACAAATAATGGAAAAAAATTTTTTTTGGGCTGGTCCTAAAAAATGCACACAAATTCAACTTTAGAACAAACCTACAGAACTTTTTGTTTGTAACCCGGGGACCACCTGTATATGTAAACTCAATGTTTGTTTAGCCTAATGCCTTAATAAATCGTTTTCTTGATCAATTATTTTTTCTTGTAAATCTGTTACAAACATTGTTGCCTGGAGATCACACAAATAACAATACTCCCTGTTCCTTCAACACTCCTTCTGTTATTAGAAGATAATTACTGAGTTTTCTCCCAGTGCTGACATACTTCTTAGGCACAAAGTGCTTTGAGCCGAGCACAACATGAAATGGCAGTCATCTGAATTGGACGCTGTGTTTGGCCAATCCTGCAATAAATTCACATCTTTGGCATCCAGGGCCATATTTCTATCTTGTCACACTGGCTATGGTCTAGGGTGCCATGACCACATGGGCTGCAACTAACAGCACAATGCGTTGCATTCTTTCCCAGCCCGTCACACATCACTGGCATCCATTGTGCCAGTCCCAGGCATGCAGAAGGGCAAGCGGAGCCCAGGATATATATTGAGGGGAGGGGGGGGGCGTACGGGGGGTGTGGAGCAAAGTGTGCTAAAGGGATACACTGTTATCAAGAGATAACATTGCCAAAATTGAAGCATTATTTCACTGTACACTGTTTCCATGTATAGAAAGAAAATGTGTGATGTCTCAAGGACATTGTTGTTTAATCTCTGGAAATAGAAAGTGGGACTTGTAATCAAATAAAAGAAACCAGCTTAATTTATTTTATTTTTTTCATCTTTATTGATGAGGAGGAGCTGTGTATGTGTGCTGAATAAAAAAAATGTTTTTGTATATTTTTGCCATTGCAGAAGAAAGAGCCTGTTGGTGACAGTGATGAACTCCCAGAAAATGCCCAGGATGTAGACCAGTTAACCGCAGAAATTCTGAGTGTGAGTATGTTCTTCCAATGCTCCTGTAATAACAATGTGCCATGAAGTGGATGGGTAGGGACATAAGAGGTTTTCCATACTTGTAGTACAATTGTAAAGGCCCGTACACACGATACGAAAATTGCAAGTAAAATTTAATCGGAACGATCTGCCAATTTTTGGATCGTTAGAATAGTGCTTTCGACGGCCAATTCCGTTTTTTGTCAAACAAAAGCTGGATGTGCAGACTATTCAATTTTTGTCATAAGTGAACTCAACGTCCGATTTTCGTTTTTAATTAGTATGGTTTTTGTACGAAAAAAATCGTAAGAGCAAGACTACACATGCTCAGAAACATCACTTCTGAAGTTGAATTCTGTCGTATGAGAAATTTTGTATGGTGAGTATTCTCTTCACTTTCGACATGAGACAAGCATGCAACAAAAAACAGTTGTCTGAAAATCTGATTGTGACATTTTGATGGAAGGGGCTGCACGAGGTACAATAAGTGAGCTGTCAGCACAGCAGCACTTTCTGGTCCCTACACATTATTTCACTAGTATTTGGCACAATTTGGGTAATGAGTAGGGACCAAAAGTAGTCCTTTAACCACTTGCCCGATGTCTATTGACGTCACTAGAATGGCATTCTTGCGCAAATCGCTGTAGCTGTATGGCGGGTGCTTTGAGTATAGGGGGCCAATGCATGTGCCTGGCGGCCGCGATGTACGCCAGGCACCCGTGATCGATCCTGGCAGAGCGAGAACAGGGATTTATGTGTATAAACGCACAAATCCACATTCTGTCAGGGCTGAGGAGACTGATCTGTTGTTCCTAGTATTTTTTAGACGCTAACAACTTTTGCGCTAACCAATCAATATACACTTATTGTTTTTTTGGGGGGGGTAAACAAAAAAACAAATATATTCGGCCTAAACTGATGAAGAATTCAATTTTTTTTTTTTTTTTTTTTTTTTTTTTTAATTCTCTTCTTTTGTTCATAGCACAAAAAGTAAGAACTGTGGGGAAAAAAGAACATACCTTTTGTTTCAGTACAGTGTCACACAATTGTTAGTTAAAGCGACGCAGTGTTGTATCGGAAAAAATGGCTTGGTCAGGAAGGGGTTAAAGCCTTCCAGGGCATAAGTGGTTAAAGCGGTTCTTCACCCTAAAGGGGAAGTTCCGCTAATCTGATCCCTCCCCCCCCCCCCTCCGGTGCCACAATCGGCACCTTTCAGGGGGGAGGGGGGTGGGGGGTGCAGTTACCTGGATAATCCAGGTATCTGCACCCACTTCCGGCCAGACCGCTGCAGACCCTTGTGAAAGATGATGTTACGCTGAGTAAATTGATACCCAACATACATGTCACGCTTTAAAAATGCGCCTGCTCATGGAATGGCGACAAACTTTTACCCTTAAAAATCTCCATAGGCGATGTTTAAAAAAAATTCTACAGGTTGCATGTTTTGAGTTAGAGTAGGTCTAGGACTAGAATTATTGCTCTCACTCTAATGATGGCAGCGATACCTCACATGTGAGGTTTGAACATCGTTTTCATATGCAGGTGCTATTTACGTATGTGTTCGCTTCTGCATGTAAGCCTGGTAGGATGGGGCGCGTACAATTTTTTTTATTTTTTTTATTTTGTTCTTAAAAATAAAAAAAAATAAAAAGTGGAGTAACATTTTGACCTTTCTTCCTCCCTACAATGATATGGAGCCGGGTGGGGGGGACATCTTCCCCTCATTCCGCTCCATACCACACAGGGAGAAGGCTCCGATCGCCTCCACCCCTGCTGGTAAGAGGTTGAGGGCATCGGAAGGGGGGGTCTCTCCCACCACCGATAAAGCTAATCTTTCGGCAAATGCACTGCAGAGACTACTTTTATCTGCAACTGGACCGCTCACTGAAGAAGTATACCGGGGTTATGGCAGCTAGCTGCTGCAATAACGATATTCCTCTTCAAAGTGCCGACGTATATCGTCGTGAGTTGGTCCGGAAATGGTTAATGATACTATTGTAAGCAGTCTACTTACAGAGCTATATCTTGCAAAGGGCATCATAGCGGTAAGTTTTGTTAACTTACATTTACCTTTTGCCAGCTTTTCCATTAAAACCTCTGTTAATGCTGTATCCAGAAACAGAATTCTTAACATTCATATCCTCTATATAACATTCTGTTTTTCTCTTATAGTTCATAAATGTTAACTTGATAGATTGCAATACTTGTGAAAGCTATCAAGATATTATCTCCTTTCACACGGGGCGGATCAGTTCTGATCCGCCCCGTGGATATCCGTTTGCTCAGCGGGGATCACTCCGCCGATCCCCGCTGAGCAGGGAGATGACAGCTCCGTCTCTGCACACTGCGCAGGGACGGACCTGTCACAGCGCCGCTCTCCCCTATGGGAGATCGGATGACGACGGACCGCAGTGCCCGTCGTCATCCGATCCGATCCACAGACGGATGGAAAAATAGCTTTTTCCTCCGTTACACTTTTTCGGATCGGAGCGGGTCGGATGTCAGCGGACATGTCACCGCTGACATCCGACGCTCCATAGAGCTCTATGGAGCACCCGTTCAGGTCCGCCTGAAAAACTGACAGGCGGGCCTGAACGGGACGTCAGTGTGAAAGAGGCCTAACTTGCATTAACGGGCTAGGGCTATGTTTTGCAAAGGAATTTTTACTAATTTCAGATAATTTTTTATTTGCTCTTTTGTTGCTAAGGAGGAGTACATTGTAGTCAATGTCACCTTGATTGCAAAAAGACAACCAGTCATTGA
This sequence comes from Lithobates pipiens, assembly GCF_037356315.1. Classification (NCBI taxonomy): domain Eukaryota; kingdom Metazoa; phylum Chordata; class Amphibia; order Anura; family Ranidae; genus Lithobates; species Lithobates pipiens. The sequence continues at coordinate 280,480,315 of NW_027507748.1, read as the reverse complement.
CTAAGTTAACCACTTTCAGACCGGACCATTTTGCTGGTAAATGACCAGAGGTCTTTTTACACTTTGGCACTGCGCTGCTTTAACTGGTAATTGCGCGGTCATGCAATGTTGTACCCAAACAAAATTTGCGTCCTTTTCTTCCCACAAATAGAGCTTTCTTTTGATGGTATTTGATTGCCTCTGCGATTTTTATTTTTTGCGATATAAACGTAAAAAGACCGCAAATTTTGAAAAAAAATGATATTTTCTACTTTTTGTTATTAGAAAAATCCAATAAACTCAATTTTAGTCATACATTTAGGCCAAAATGTATTCAGCCACATGTCTTTGGTAAAAAAAAGTCAATAATTGTATATTTATTGGTTTGCGCAAAAGTTGTCACATCTACAAACTAAGGTACGTTTTCTGGAATTTACGCAGCTTTTAGTTTACGACTGCCTATCTCATTTCTTGAGGTGCTAAAATGGCAGGGCAGTACAAAACCCCCCCAAATGACCCCATTTTGGAAAGTAGACCCCCTAAGGAAATTGATAAGAGGCATGTTGAGCCCATTGAATATTTTATTTTTTTGCCTCAAGCGATTGAATAATGACAAAAAAAAATTTTTTTTTTTTTTTTTACACAAAGTTGTCACTAAATGATATATTGCTCACACATGCTATGGGCGTATGTGAAATGACACCCCAAAATAAATTCTGCTGCTTCTCCTGAGTACGGGGATACCACATATGTGGGACTTTTTGGGAGCCTAGCCGCGTACGGGGCCCCGAAAACCAAGCACCGCCTTCAGGCTTTCTAAGGGCGTAAATTTTTGAGTTCACTTCTCACTACCTATTACAGTTTTGAAGGCCATAAAATGCCAAGATGGCACAAAACCCCCACAAATGACCCCATTTTAGAAAGTAGACACCCCAAGCTATTTGCTGAGAGGCATGTTGAGTTCATGGAATATTTTATATTTTGCCACAAGTTGCGGGAAAATTACAAACTTTTTTTTTTTTTTTTTTTTTTCACAAAGTTGTCACTAAATGATATATTGCTCACACATGCCATGGGCATATGTGAAATGACACCCCAAAATAAATTCTGCTGCTTCTCCTGAGTACGGGGATACCACATATGTGGGACTTTTTGGGAGCCTAGCCGCGTACGGGGCCCCGAAAACCAAGCACCGCCTTCAGGCTTTCTAAGGGCGTAAATATTTGACTTCACTCCTCACTACCTATTACAGTTTTGAAGGCCATAAAATGCCAAGATGGCACAAAACCCCCACAAATGACCCCATTTTAGAAAGTAGACACCCCAAGCTATTTGCTGAGAGGCATGTTGAGTCCATGGAATATTTTATATTTTGCCACAAGTTGCGGGAAAATTACAAACTTTTTTTTTTTTTTTTTTTTTTCACAAAGTTGTCACTAAATGATATATTGCTCACGCATGCCATGGGCATATGTGAAATGACACCCCAAAATAAATTCTGCTGCTTCTCCTGAGTACGGGGATACCACATATGTGGGACTTTTTGGGAGCCTAGCCGCGTACGGGGCCCCGAAAACCAAGCACCGCCTTCAGGCTTTCTAAGGGCGTTACAGTTTTGAAGGCCATAAAATGCCAAGATGGCACAAACCCCCCCCAAATGACCCCATTTTGGAAAGTAGACACCCCTAAATTTAGGGGTACACTAGTGAGACTAGGTAATAAATGGCGGGTGCCCTGAAACTATAAAAAAATAACTAACCAACCAGCGTCACCTGTAACAGTTATATGGTGATCACTGGTGAAAGGGTTAACTAGGGGGCAATCAGGGGGCTTTATGCGGTAGTATATGGGGGTCCCTGGCGCTATAAAAAGCTGCGGCGAACCTAAATACCTACCTGCCTAACTAGCGTCACCTGTGACACTAATACAGCGATCAGAAAAACGATCGCTTATTAGGCTGGGTTCACACTGGAGCGATGCGGGAACGCCACGAATGCGCGGCGGGTTCCCGCATCGCATGCCTCCCGGCGGCAGTTCACACTGCCCTATGCGAACTGCTGGGAGTGTCAGTGAAATGTTACTGACACCCCCAGATCAGTTCGCATATCGCAGTGCGATCTGCAAACTCGGATCGCATGGTGTGAACACCCATGCGATCCGATTCTGCTGCGGGCCAAAAAAAGGGTCCCGTGCGAATTTGCGGCGGGTGCGGCGAATGGCTGAACTCGAATCGCACAGAGATCGGATGTGATTTGCACTGCAGTGCGGTGCGAATCACATCCGTTCTCAAACCGCTGCAATCTGAACCCAGCCTTAGTGACACTGGCGACGGGGGGTGATCACGGGGTTAAACCTTTATTGGGGGGGTTAGGGGGGTACCTTAGAACTAAAGGGGGCTAACCCTAACTGCCCTAACAGTTATTAGTCACAAATGACACCCGCCGGGTGATCAGGGGGTTAAACCTTTATTAGGTAATAAATGGCGGGTGCCCTGAAACTATAAAAAAATAACTAACCAACCAGCGTCACCTGTAACAGTTATATGGTGATCACTGGTGAAAGGGTTAACTAGGGGGCAATCAGGGGGCTTTATGCGGTAGTATATGGGGGTCCCTGGCGCTATAAAAAGCTGCGGCGAACCTAAATACCTACCTGCCTAACTAGCGTCACCTGTGACACTAATACGGCGATCAGAAAAATGATCGCTTATTAGGCTGGGTTCACACTGGAGCGATGCGGAAACGCCGCGAATCCGCGGCGGGTTCCCGCATCGCATGCCTCCCGGCGGCAGTTCACACTGCCCTATGCGAACTGCTGGGAGTGTCAGTGAAATGTTACTGACACCCCCAGATCAGTTCGCATATCGCAGTGCGATCTGCAAACTCGGATCGCATGGTGTGAACACCCATGCGATCCGATTCTGCTGCGGGCCAAAAAAAGGGTCCCGTGCGAATTTGCGGCGGGTGCGGCGGGTGTGGCGGGTGCGGCGAATGGCTGAACTCGAATCGCACAGAGATCGGATGTGATTTGCACTGCAGTGCGGTGCGAATCACATTCGTTCTCATAAACCGCTGCAATGTGAACCCAGCCTTAGTGACACTGGCGACGGGGGGTGATCACGGGGTTAAACCTTTATTGGGGGGGTTAGGGGGGTACATTAGAACTAAAGGGGGCTAACCCTAACTGCCCTAACAGTTATTACAGTCACAAATGACACCAATGCAAAAAAAAAAAAAAAAAAAATGACATTGGTGTCACTGTGACTGGGGGGCAGGGGTAATTGGGGGGGTGATCGGGGGGTAAAGGGGGGGTGTGAGTGTGCCTGGCATGTTCTACTGTGTGTGTAGAGTGTTGGTGCAACTCACCGATCCGCTCTCCTCCGTGTCGGAACGGAAAATACCGACACGGAGGAGAGAATACATCACTTCCTCTCCTGTGTTTACATTACAGGAGAGGAAGTGATGTCACCGGGGATTTCCATTCGTCGAGAGCGATCGCGAGGGGGTGGCCATGAATGAATGGCCGCCCCCTCATCCCGGATCGCTCTCGAAGAAATGCCGACCGCCGCAGGCACCGGGGGGGGGCCCGATCGGGCCCCCCACCCGCGGGCAGGCAGGGACTTATATATACGCCCATATGCCTGCCCGTGCCATTCTGCCGACGTATATCGTCGTGCGGCGGTCGGCAAGTGGTTAAGCATTTGCTACAGAACCAGTGGCTTCACTAGCTACACGTTGGGGTTGATTTACTAAAACTGGAGAGTACAAAATCTGGTGCAGCTCTGCATAGAAACCAATCAGCTTTTACTTCAGCTTGTTTATTTAAGATTTGACAAAAAATAAATCTGGACGCTAATTGGTTTCTATGGAGAGCTGCACCAGATTTTACACTTTAGTAAATTAAACCCGATGGGGAAATTTACTAAACCTGGAGCACTCAGAATCTGGTGAAGCTGTGCATGGTAGCCAGCTCCTGACTTCAGCTTATTCTGTTTTGTCAATAAAAATTGTAATCTCATTTTCTATGAAGCGTTACGCTCTCCAATTTTAGTAAATAACCCCCATTATGTCCAATACAGCTCGTGATAAACTTGGCACACCAATGATTTGTAGCCAGCTATTAAAGTGTTTGTGAACCCAAAAACTGAATTGACTTAAAATCATTACTTTCAGCATATACTACAACAAGCATGAGAGCTCCTAGCAACAGGCTCGCACAGCAGGAAATGAGTATGGGAGATGAAGTCCATGACTGTGCAGTGACCTTACTGACTTCCCAGTTCTCTGATTTCCTCTCACTTCCTGTTTGGCTATGGGACATGAAGTGAAGCGAAATCTCCACAATGTGATACAGATAGCAAAAATCTGACAGGGGGTATAATAACCCTCCCTTGCGTTATGACCATAGTTCTGCTTTAAGTTTGGAAACTTGCACCATACTGATAATTATTCATTGCCTGATAACCGGAGTGATTTTAAAATGATGGGTTTGCATCCACATTAATGTGTTTGGGGTCCAAGAAATAATTTTCACTTGTTGCTTTTACAATAACAATTTTTATGTTTCTTTATCTTTTCCAATACAGACATTATCAGTAACACAGATTAAGAAACTTCGAGTCATGATAGATGAAAAAATTGCAGAAATCGACACGGAACGTTTGCGTTTAGAGACTGAAAGATTTGAAAGCCTTCGAGAAATAGGAAACTTGCTGCACCCATCTGTACCAATCAGTAACGATGAGGTATTAACTTCCATTCTCATTTTGTTATCTGTTTTTAGTAATTTAAGTTAAAAGGGACAAAATTGGGATAATCTGTATATTTACAGAGAATACTGAAATCCTGTTGTCTTAGTTGGGAATGCAGAGATAATGCTACATAATGGCATGTTTAAATTATGGTTTCTTTACAGTATAGCCCTTAATCCAGGGTGTGTGCCTTTTTTGTTTGGTGTATGCCTCTACATGCAAATAGGAAAACATTTCAGGTTTAGATCTGACTTCTTGGGTGGCTAGTCCATTCGATCAAGCTGTTAGTAGATATCACCTAACGCTACTGTATACCACCTAACCTAGCACTACTGTATATCGCCTAGCCTGGTACTATATTACCTAACCTGGCACTATATTGCCCTAACCTGCCAGTATGCTACCCTGACGTCACTTGACATCGGCGTGAGGTGCGTTGCCCGTCCATCTGGGGGTTTTAGGATCTGCCCCAGCTATAGGATCTGCGGCGGGTGCCAATTTTGAAAAACATTTATCACTTTCCTTCCACTTCACAATTATGTGGCACTTTGTGTTTGGTCTATCGCATAAAATCCCAGGAAAATACATTTTGCCTTTTTGGTTGTAACATGACATATTGTGGCAAATTTCAAGGGGTATGAATAATCTTTCAAGCTCTGTGTGTATGTATAAACACACATTTTTATATATTTGTATTCCCCCCCCCCCCCAACATATGAAACTGGAGATGCCACTGCTTAGATGTGCCTGTTTTAATCATCAACCATGTGAGTTGCTAAATATTGTACCTTCATTAAATGTAACCATATTGCTACAATTAGAGGCGCCTCTCTTCTCTTTTATACTCTGTTGTGACATGATGCTACTTTTATATCAAGACATCCCTCGTTTATCAAGTTAAAATTTATTAAAAAACTTGGCTTGTCTTGCAAAACACTCTGTTACTCTCAATCCAAGATTTTACTGTAGTTTATAACAAAGTAGACGAGATTTTCTTGTCTTTTTTTCCTTCTTTAGCAAAATAAAATGCAACAAGTTATTAAATCCCACAAAAAGAAAGTTCTATTAAAAAAAAAACTCTCTGTAAAGAAATTATATAAAATGTATTTGGGTACAGTGTTGCATGACTAAGTAATAAAATGTCCTGGTACTGAAGGATTATTTCAGGCTGGTACTCAAGTGGTTAAGAATTGGATGAAATTGATAATTGTAAAAATTTTGATTAAAATAAACTAGTGAACCACTGTTTAAAAACGTGGCTTTTGAGTCACTAGCATACACAAGTTACTAGAAAGACAGACAGGTTTACTTGGGTGAATACCGTGTGTGTGTGTGTGTGTTTTTATTTTTTTGTTTTTTATTTTTTCCTTTTGTGTTAAACCGACATTTTATATTTAAACATTTTCTGTTTCTTGGCTTATGATGTATAACAAAGCTCTTTTGGTTTTCTGACATGTCTAGGATAATGACAACAAAGTGGAGCGCACATTTGGAGACTGTGGAACTAAAAAGAAGTACTCTCATGTGGATCTTGTAGTTATGGTGGATGGCTTTGAAGGAGACAAAGGTGCCGTGGTTGCTGGCAGTAGAGGCTATTTCCTCAAGGTGGGTACCTTTTATCGGCAGCAAAAAAGGTCGTTTGGGAAATTATTATTTGGGAACATGTAACAAGCTGAATAACCCAATATGTTTAGGTTCATTAAAGTGATTATTCAGACTTCCTAGAATAATTTAGGCTATTTTCGATGTAAACTTGTTTGTGAAATCAACTGCTGTTGCTGACCTCTCCTATTGCTAGTTCCCTGCCTGTCATACTAATGTTTAGGTTCAACACTTTTAGACACTGACTGACTGAGACAGAGAAAATTGAGTACTGTCCGTGATACTTTTTTTATTTGCACTAACATACAATTTTTCAGGACAAGCTTTCAGGGTATGTCCCCTTCTTCAAGGTCCAAGCAGTACTGCTTGGACCTTGAAGAATGGGAAATTACCCCAAAAACTTGTCCTGAAAAATTATGTTAGTGCAAATAAAAAAAGTAACACGGGCAGTACTCGATTTTCTCTGTCACAATTGCACTAATATGGCTACAATCACATCAAGTATGACTGACTGACTGAGGAAATTCAACTCTGACACTGATTTACAGCTTGCATGTTTAGGGTTTGTGATTCAAAAGTACTAAATTTAGCACAGCCAGGCCATTGATAGCAATGAGGGCATCCATACGCCTTTTAATTATAGATGTACTGTAATGTTCTGCAAATATGCTTACATTTATTAGCTATGACTTGAAGAGAAAAGGTACACTTCAATTGAAATGTAAACCTTGTAATCCATACATGGTTTACATGGTACCTGGTGCCATTTTTTTTGTTCTGTTTTTTATCTATGCATAGGTCTAGTGCAGAAGTTGGAAGCATGAAATTGTCCAAAATGTCTTTGTATGGTGGCGCCTTAAGAGCTTCACCTTCGCTGGAACTAAGGTGCCAAGCCCAACCCCCTGAAAAACAAACCCATACCATAATCCTAATTATAAAATATATATATTTTTTTTTTTAGGGACATTTTAGGAGCGTTAATTGTACCCAAACAGGATCATAAAAATGACATTTTTTTTGGCACCTTTTACCAAGTGCTATGGTCCTGCCCCTGTATTCAGGGATACTGGACGCAAGTGGTCCTATTTTTACATGGCCACATGGGCTCCCCTTTGACACTATGCCCTAAACAATGTCTCCTAGGCCTTCTTTCCACCTCAGAAGAGGACAAACCTCTGCATGTTTTCCTACAGGAGTCTCTCTTGCAAGGGTCTGGCTTAAGGAGTCACCTCTGACTGTCCAGCAATGTATAGTAGCTATCAATGCTACCTTACAATAAAAATGCTACCTTACAAAAAAATAGTTCTCTATATCCATAGAGGTTGTCCAAACAAGTATCACAAGATCTGGGACAGGTGGCTGGAAAATGTTTCCACATGTGTGAAAACTAAGCAACTTCGCTAATTTATCCCACGGCTCACTGTAATGTTTTTTTGTTTTTTTTTAAATATATTTCACATGCCTATTGTTAGATGTCTATGCAATATTGTCTGCATATTTATTGCCAATGCTCGCTCCTTTCTCAGTAACACAAGTGTGGTATACTTTATATCCTTCTTTTTTTTTCTGTATGACATTGTCACCATGTATACTTTATTCAAGATTCGTGTGGCACTATTGTATGTATATCTTTTCTTTTTATACATTAAAGCGGGAGTCCGCCGGGACTCCGCGTTTTTTTTTTTTTTTTTAAAAGCCAGCAGCTACAAATACTGTAGCTGCTGACTTTTAAAATAGTGACACTTACCTGTCCAGCGCGCCCGCGATGTCGGCACCCGAAGCCGATCTGTAGATCGTATCTCGGGTGCTGCCGCCGCCATCTTGGGTATGGGAATCAGGAAATGGAGCCTTTCGGCTTCATTTCCCGGTTCCCTACTGCGCATGCGCGAGCCGCGCTGCGCAATAAGGACGGTCCCCGCTGCCTCTGGGATCTGTGTGTTTTCCCAGCAGGCAGCGGGGCACTTGCGGGAAGGGGGCGGGCACTTGCGGAAAGGGGCGTAATATGCGCCCCTTTCCGCAGAGAGCTATCCCGGAAGTGGGTACAGATACCTGTACTGTACAGGTATCTGCACCCCTCTCCCCCCTGAAAGGTGCCAATTGTGGCGCCGGAGGGGGGGAGGGTTCTGATGAGCGGAAGGTCCACTTTAGGGTGGACCTCCGCTTTAAAAAGATTGTTTTGCTCAAAAAAATTTAATTTTTGTCTGGAAATCTAAAAAAAATAGCAGTTCACTTGTTGGTATGTAAGTGTGTAGGCACGTCTACACTAACAGCCTCACAACATCTGCGGCATAAGGCTGCTTTCACACTGATCCCTTTTTCTTCCACTTTTGCATTAAAAACAAAGTGGAAGAAAAACGTATGACCTATGTAACTCTTCACACTGCTGGTCTGCTGCTTTTAGTATAATCCTGCTTGCTGCATTTTTGGTGCGGTAAATAAATTAACCTCCCCATTGAAATGCATAGAAAACGCGGTTGCATTTTTTTTTTTTGTGGTTTTTGACAAACGTGGTAAAAAAAAAAGATGTGTGTTTTTTACTATGAATCGGTGTGAAAGCGCCCTATGACAAAATTTGTCTACCCCTCCTCCAAGATGTCCGCTTCTACACAGAAAAACCACGTATGCCAATCTAATAAAGGGGAGAAAATCCGCTTTTTATTTTTTTTTTATTTATTGACTTCCTCTTATTAAAGTAATTTTGTACTTGACTGTAGCTACAGTACATCTTTATTTTGCTTTGGGATGCATTTTGTTTATCGTAATATCTTGTTATGCATCTTTACCACCTCCATCTTTCTGCCTTTTATAGGGTCCACTTGTATTTTTGGAGCAAGCCCTTATCCAGTTTGCACTTCAGACTCTAGCAGGGAAAGGTTATACTCCCATATACACACCATTTTTCATGAGGAAAGAAGTAATGCAGGAAGTAGCTCAACTAAGCCAATTTGATGAGGAGTTGTATAAGGTATGTTATGAACAAACATCAATGTTGTTTAAGTCCTATGGTTACAGAAACCTTTTATTATGGTATATTTACTTTTGTTCTGTTCCTGTATTTACCATCTTTAGCAATGTTTACGGCATGCACACAGGTGTTTGACTTGTATTAGGAATACATAGTTACTCAGGTTGAAAAAAGTCCATCTATGAAAGGGAAACTACATATCCCAATCTGATAGTACGTAACTATCTTTTAAATTCTGATAAAGATCTGTATCAGGCGGGGTGGCCAAACAGTACCCAAATTAGCCTTGTTTAGAATATATAAAAAATTTTGTGTGTTTAAAATATAGGCAAAGTTAGATAGTCTCTCACTTTTGCTGATCAAATTTATTTTTAAGGTTTATAGCATTCAAGTATAGTCTGTTAACCACTTCAGCTCCAGAAGATTTATCCCCTTTCATGGCCAGGCCATTTTTTGCAATACGGCACTGCCTTACTTTAACGGACAATTGTGTGGTCGTGCGACGCTGTACCCAGATAACATTTTTGTCGACCCCCCCCCCCCCCCACAAATAGTGCTTTCTTTTGGTGGTATTTGATAATCTCTGCAGTTTTTCATAAAAATCGAATTTCTTCATCAATTTAGGCCAATATGTATTCTGCTACATATTTTTGGTTTAAAAAAAATCTCAATAAGCGTATATTGATTGGCTTGTGCAATAGTGATGGCATCTACAAACTATGGGATATTTTTATTTCTTTCTTTTACTAGTAATGGTGGCGATCAATGACTTATACCAGGACTGCGATATTGTGGCGGACAAATTGGGGACCAGTGACACTAAAGTGATCAGTGCTAAAAAATATGAACTGTGGGGTTAACATTAGGAACTATCAAAGGGTTAAATGTATGCCTAGGTTGTGCTTGCGCACTGTGGGGGAGGTGTTTTGACTTAGGGCAAGGCAAAGATTTGTGTTCCTGCTTTGCAGATCGCCATTCTGCCGGTGTCCTGTGTAATTTTGCGGATTCCGGCAGACATCACGTATGTGGTACCCGCCGCTGTGCTCCTGCTGTGTATAATCTGGGGTGACGCGCACCCCAGAACCAGAAGTGTATGATTGCTTACTAGGTACGTGATCTGGCAAAGAGCGGCTGCTCTGTTGCAGTAAATGTACAGTGGGTGGTCCGCAGGCGGTTAAGGCAACTTTTTATATACAAATCTTGCCTTTCTAAGCAAGTACAATTACATCTAGAATGGAATGTTTTCTTCTGTGTTGCAAGTAACTTTTGTACTCGTGCAATCCCTAGCCATGAATGAGCTAGCTAGCAGGCTCCATTTTTTTATTTATTTTTTTGTTTTTTGTTTTTTTTGTTTCCAGTGACCATTTCTTTAAGTGCTCATAACCTATTGTTTTGATTTTTGTTTTAAGGTGATTGGAAAGGGTAGTGAAAAATCTGATGATAATTCAATTGATGAAAAGTACCTGATCGCAACATCAGAACAACCAATTGCTGCTTTACATCGTGATGAATGGTTAAAGCCTGAAGACTTACCCATCCGTTATGCAGGTTTATCGACTTGTTTCCGTCAGGAAGTTGGCTCCCATGGAAGAGATACACGTGGGATCTTTAGAGTGCATCAGTTTGAAAAGGTATTATAATTTTAGTGCAACATTGTAATAAAGTATACGTTTTCTAGAGTTAATTTCAGAGTTCTCTGAATATATGAAAACAAAAGGTTTCATACCAATTTGTCTTATACAGTGGATATAAAAAGTCTACACACCCTGTTGTAAAAAAAAAAGAGACAAAGAAAAATTATTTCAGAACAAAGTGAAACCTTCTTTTTTTTTTGGGGGGGGGGAAGGGGGGATAAAAGTAAAATATGTGGTTTCATAAGTGTGCATACCCTCTTATAACTGGGGGTGTAGCTGTGTTCAGAATTATGCAATCCCATTCAAACTCGTGTTAAATAGGAATCGGCACACCCCTGCCACCATTTTAAAGGGCCTCTGATTAACCTCAAATAAATTTCAACTCTTTTAGTAGGTCTTTCCTGACCTTTTCTTAGTCACATCCTACAGCAAAAGCCATGGTCAGCAAAGCATCAGAAGGATCTCATTGTTAAAAAGGTATCAGTCAGTAGAAGGGTACAAAGGCATGTTTAATGCATTAGATATACAATGGAACACAGTGAAGGCAGTCATCAAGTGGTAAAAATATGGCACAACAGTGCCACAATACCCCTCCAGAACTCATTTAAACAGACACACATACACGAACACGCATAAACAGACACCCCTATGGGACAACCCCTGTTTGAGCAAGCTTCTACAGTTACCAGACCACAGCCTCTGTGGTCTGGTAACTGTAGAAGCGTGCAGACATTTAGCAGACATCTTTTGTGGAAATATTCTGAAGTCGTTCCAGCAATTTAGGGACGACTTCGGCCTCCCCAGTGCAATGTATTTTTGCTACCTCCAGCTCCGTCACGCTCTCCACACCCAATTCTGATACACTCCCCCAAACCTAGATCTTGTGAGTGTAATATTCTGGTCAGAGTATCAAAAACAAATTTCTACATTCTACAACTATCTCCTGCTCCAAACTGCTACGTCTCTAGCCTACCAAATAAAAGATTGTTGGACTGGGGATGTGGGGGAGATGGAGGAGGACGAATGGGAAGAAGTATTAGATGCATGCAAGATGTTCTCCCCTAAATTGTCAGACCGCCTTTCCCAGCTATACATTCTTATATGACTCCCCCATGTTTGGCCAAATACAGAGATAGCCATAGTCCGTTATGCCCCAGATGCGAAGGCTCCACTGGTACTTTTTTTATATTATATGGTCCTGTCCGGTAATCCAGGACTATTGGTTCCAAATAGTGAAATCTATGAGAGCTTTATGCAGATAGAGGATGTCCAGCTAAATGCAGTAAATTTTGGGATGCCTGGTTAGAAAAGGCCTCCACATGCACTGAGCTGGAAGAAGACTGCCCGAACTAGGACATGACAGGGATGGCAGGTTCCCCTTCACTCATGATAGTGGATTTAAGGCACGTCACATCATAATCTCTTGTCGCCACTCATCCTGAATTGTCTGATTTATTATTCTCTTTGCAACTTTACAATGTTTGCAATATAATTGTCAGTATCTTGTAACCATGCATTCTTCTCAAATAAAGACCGTTATTTGTAAGAAAAAAAAAAAGCTGCAGGAATATCTGGCAAGTACTGGCTGTGTGGTACATGTGACAATCTCCCATATTCTTCATATGTCTGGGCTATGGGGTAGAGTGGCAAGACGGGAGCCTTTTCTTACAAAGAAAAACATTCAAGCCCGGCTAAATTTTGCAAAAACACGTCTGAAGTCTCCCAAAAGCATGTGGGAAAATGTGTTGTGGTCTGATGAAACCAAGGTTGAACTTTTTGGCCATAATGTCAAAAAGATATGTTTGGTGTAAAAACAACACTGCACATCACCAAAAGAACACCATACCCAGAGTGAAGCATGGTGGTGGCAGCATCATGCTTTGGGGTGGTTTTTCTTCAGCTTGAACAGGGGCCTTACTCAAGGTAAAGGGAATTATAGTAGGTAGAGGGAATTTACAGTTCCAAATACCAGTCAATATTGGCACAAAACTTTCAGGCTTCTGCTAGAAAGCTGAACATGAAGAGGAACTTCATCTTTCAGCATAACAACGACCCAAAGCGTACCTCCAAATCAACAAAGGAATGGCTTCACCAGAAGAAGATTAAAATTGTATCCGATTTGAAAATCTGTGGGGTGATCTGAAGAGGGCTGTGATCAGGAGATGCCCTTGCCTTGATTAGTTTCTCAGTGAAGAGGCGGCGGGGGACAGGTGCAGCATCCACCTAGGTAAGTATGACTATGGGATAAAAAAACAAAAACCAACATACTTCTCTTTTTTTAAAGGTGGACAGTTCGGAAATGATTTATCTTTGTCTCGCTTTTTTACATCACAGAAACCTGACATTTTTAACAGGGATGTGTAGACTTTTTATATCCACTGTATGTTCATAAAACTGATGTTAAAGTGGAACTCCATCTACATTTTTTATTTTGGATAGTGTGGCTAGAGTGTGATGGTGAGGTTAAGTCCTATATCCAATATATGACATACATACAAACAAACTACCGTATATACTCGAGTATAGGCCGACCCGAATATAAGCCGAGGCCCCCAATTTACCCCCAAAAAAACTGGCAAACTTATTGACTCGTGTATAAGCCGAGGGTGAGACATGCCTGTCCATCCCTGTGTGTGTGTCCGTCCCTGTGTGTCCGTCCATCCCTGTGTGTGTGTGTGTGTCCATCCATCCATCCATCCCTGTGTGTGTGTCCATCCATCCATCCCTGTGTGTGTGTGTGTGTGTCCATCCATCCATCCATCCCTGTGTGTGTGTGTCTCCATCCATCCATCCCTGTGTGTGTGTGTCTCCATCCATCCATCCATCCCTGTGTGTGTGTGTCTCCATCCATCCATCCCTGTGTGTGTGTGTGTGTGTGTGTGTGTGTGTGTGTGTCCAGCCTACCTGTGTCCCGAGCCTCCGTCCCGTGCCTTGCCTCCTTGCCTCCGTCCCGTGCCGTGCCTTGCCTCCTTGCCTCCGTCCCGTGCCGTGCCTTGCCTCCGTCCCGTGCCGTGCCTTGCCTCCGTCCCGTGCCGTGCCTTGCCTCCGTCCCGTGTCGTGCCTTGCCTCCGTCCCGTGCCGTGCCTTGCCTTGCCTCCGTCCCGTGCCTTGCCAGGATCGCTTCGGCGGCCATTCTAAAATTCAAAAGCCCCGCCTCCGCCTGTGATAGGCGGAACACTGAATTTCCCAGCAGCCTGTGTTCCGCCTATCACCGATATCGTCTCATCCTCGTACTACGGACGAGGATGAGACGATGTCCGTGATAGGCGGAACACAGGCTGCTGGGAAATTCAGTGTTCCGCCTATCACAGGCGGAGGCGGAGAAGGAGGCGCGGCTTTCAAATTGTAGTATGTCCGCCGTCTGTCTGCTCGATACGCTGATCGAGCAGTCAGACGGCGATGACTCGAGTATAAGCCGAGGGGGGCACTTTCAGCCTCAAAAAAGAGGCTGAAAATCTCGGCTTATACTCGAGTATATACGGTATGTGTTTACTTCTTTTCAAATAACAAGTGGGAATCCTCTTTTATACAGTGGAACTCTGTAGAACAAAGAGTATGCAACATGTTAAAATATTTTAATAAAATGTTTATCTAGTTATATTTTTATATTTATTTTGTCTTCATTTTAGATTGAGCAGTTTGTATATGCCTCTCCTCATGATAACAAGTCCTGGGAAATGTTTGATGAGATGATCGCCACAGCAGAAGGTTTTTACCAGGCATTGGGTATTCCATATCGCATAGTTAACATTGTTTCAGGTACGCATGCTTCTATAGACTTTTTTGTGCACTACCGTTTAAATATCCCTGCTTCCTGATGAACAAAATCCTGTCTCAAGTAAGATTTAGAAGCCTGGACACCAGAAGGCACAACACTTTCTATTGTATATAGAAAAAGAAAGGTAATGGAAGTGGGCTGTGCAGGTGAAACTTCCTAAGATTCCTGGCTACCTAGAAGAAGGAAAGGGAAGAATTTCCCAGCTTTCAGTGCACAAGGCTTATAACAGCCTCTGATTATTAATGCTCGGCACATGTATATTTGTACATTCAGCATTGCATTACATGTAGTATTCTGAAAATGGAATGGGGTTCTCTATAATACAGATTTTCAACATTTTCCTTGTACGTGGTGTTATGCAATTCAGCATCATTGCTGGTTTATCCTAAACTTTGCTGTTCATATCATAGGAAATTGTTATTGTTTATGAAAAGATCCAGCCATGCAAAAATCATTATGCACATAGACTTTCTTCTGTATTGAGTAATAGTTTTACTTAATGTAGATCAGTGTCTTCTTTCACATTAGGCACCCGCATTTTATCTTTTTCCTAACATTAATATCCTAAACAATACATAGTATACAATACAATACTCAGTATTTAGGATGATTTATCTAATGCCTGCATTCGATGAGAATCACTTAGGACCAGTTCACACCAGAACGCAGTGTGGGAAAAGCACTCTGTGTGTTTCCCTCACAGCGCTCAAAACGCATTGCCTTTGCATTCTGCTGGGGTGCTATCAACAATTGATTAGTACCTGCAAGTGCCGGTCTGTGTTTGCGGGCACCAGATTGCATTGTACCATGTACAGGAACAGGATTTTTGTGTGAACCAGCTCCTAAAGAGGTAGAAAACTCCGCTTGGTCATTTTTTATAATAAAGCTTACTTTACCGTTGAATATCTTCTAAATGTACACGGTATGAGATCTTCACAATCCAGAGCGCTGTGTTGTGATCATGACTCCTGTGTTGGAGGGACATCATTGCAGCTCGGCATTCCACGGCCAGAGCCCATGAACCCAGAAAGAAAACCAGGTGATAGTGGAATTCCTGGCAGCAGTGACAGTGTGCTGCTGGAGTGATCTGTTTTACAGGCAAGTCTGTTATAATGTGCTAGTAGGCGGTAAATACTAGCACATTATGGCGTTAACTTGAGGGGGGCCTAGATTTTATTTTTTCATCAGACTTCACTATCGCTTTAAAGAGGAAATGAGGTCTGGAAACTGTGCCCAAAAACGCAAAACAGAGGTCAAAAAATTTACTAGGCAGTAGAGCTGCACAATTAATCGTTAAAAAAGCGTGATCTGGATCTCTCCTCAGAGGTTGCCGATTCTTTCATATAAACAAGTGGAGAAACTATCTGCTCACTCAGCTGTCAAAAGAAAACATCTGGGTAGTCTGCCAAGTTATTTTTAACTTGCAACATTGTAACTAAGCTTCCTTCTTAGATCAAAGGGATAGAACTTCTGTGTAAATAAATAATCGGGGCACACTGCCAAGTTTTCAACAACATAAATGCATATATAGCAGAGACCCTAGGGAACAAAATGGCAAATTCTGCAATGTTTTATGTCGCACTGCATTTGCCCAGCAGCCTTTCAAATGCAATTTTTTGGGAAAAAAATTCACTTCAGTAAATAAAAAAATAAAAAAACGGAACAGTAAAGTTAGCCCAATTTTTTTGTTTTAATGTGAAAGATGATGTTAAGCCACGAGAATCGTGATCTATCTTCTAAGCAAAAATAAATGTGATTCTCATTTTAGCCAGAATTGTGCAGCTCTACTAGGCAGCGATTATTCCCTGTGGTTCCCCTGCAGCTGATCTTTTGCCTATTACCGATTGACTGTACTATTCTGCACTATGACTCTGTTCTCTGTGGATTTAGCCATCTTGGTAGAGGAAGGATTTCACTTCCTCATATCAGAACCCCCACCATGAACAACACAGTAGTGACATCGCCAAATCCAAATCTTCAAATTTCCTGAGAATAGCAGTCAAAGGCAGCTGGACCTTAGAATTCAGCTATGAGGCTGTAGGCACACCCACATTTCAGGAAGTGAACTGATAATTTTAACAGCTTCAGCACCGGAAGATTTTACCCCCTTCCTAAGCAGAGCACTTTTTAAAATTTGGCACTGCATCTCTTTAACTGACAATTGCGCGGTTGTGCAACGTGGTACCCAAATGAAATTTGCATCCTTTTTTTTTTTTTTTTTTCCCCCACAAATGGAGCTTTCTTTGAGGGGTGTTTGATCACCTCTGTGGTTTTTATTTTTTGCGCTATAAACAAAAGAACAGCAACAATTTTGAAAAAAAAAAACTATCTTTTACTTTTTGCTATAATAAGTATCCCACTTTTTGTTTTTTTTTGAAAAAAAAAAATTTAGGACATTTCTATGATTTATTTTTCTACTACGAACGGCGGCGATCTGCGATTTATTATTATTTTTATTTTTTTTACTGGGACTGCGATATTGTGGCGGACAAATTGGATACTTGATACATTTTTCGGACCATTGACAATTATGCAGCGATCAGTGCTATATAAATGCACTGATTACTGTAAAAATGTCACTGGCAGGGAAGGGGTTAACACTAGGAGGTGATCGAGGGGTTAACCGTGTTCCCCCTCTGTGTTCTAACTTTAGGGGGGGTGGGACTTGCTAGGGGAAGAGAGAGATCGGTGTGTAATACTTTGTCTGAACACACGATCAGTCTCTTCTCCCCTCTTTACACACGCAGAGCCAGGTTCTCGCTGTGTCACGAGTGATCGCAGGAACGTACTGACATCAGCTCTGGGGGCGAGCAGCAGGCACGCATGCCCCTAGTGGCCATAGGGAAAAGCGACGTAACATAACGTTGTTTCGCCAGCCGTGCCAATTCTGGCGGCTGGTCGGCAAGAGGTTAAATTAAAGGCATAAATAACATTTTTTAGATATTTCCCCCAACCCAATTAGAAACATTTTGCTTTGGGCTCAGGTCCACTTTAAAGAGGAAGTAAACCCTGATGAGTTTACTTCCTCTTTCATTCCCTGCAAAGGCAAAGCATAATGGACTACTATGCATCGCATATTAGTCCATTATGTGTCACTTACCTGACACAGGAGAAAGTGATGTCACCGCTGTCCCCTGTAGTCCTTCGCATACATCTTCTCGGTGGGTCTCGCTGCTCCGCTGCTGTCATTAGGCGAAGCCGCCACTCCCGCGCATGCGTGCGGGAGCCGCCACGCGCGGCATCTTCGCCGTTGACGGTGCCGCGCTCAGTGCACCTGCGCGCCGCTGTCTACGGTGCATGCTCCGTAGACAGAGGTGCCTGTCTTTCGGCAAATATCTCCTAAACCGTGTAGGTTTAGGAGATATTTCTTGCACCTACAGGTAAGCCTTAATCTAGGCTTACCCGTAGGTCAAAGTGTGTTGTATGGGTTTACAACCACTTTAATGTAGATCTTTTTAGTAGAGGTCGACCGATATATCGGCCGATATTTGGCCTTTTTTAAGAAATTCAACATTGGCCGATTTTTATTATGCAAATTCAGCCGATTTAATCGCACCGTGCCCCGTCGTCCCACAAGTGTTCCTCCTCCCTTCCCCACACTCAAATAACTGGGGATTTTCTCTTATTTTCATGTTCAGTGGTAAGTTGCCAGGACACACAGAGAGGGCGAATCTCCCTAACGGGACTCAGATATCAATGAAAGCAGGTGTTCCATTCCATCTATACTTGATATAAAACAGAGAAGAAAATAGCCGGGAGACGTTTTGCGATGAGGTAGAAATCTGCATCTTTTTTATAGAACAGACACTGGGACACATAGCGTTATATAATCAGTGGGATGGTATACATATTATATAGTTGTTTATTTTTGTTTTTTTTTATAGCAGCAGGAGCCAAGGGGCGGGCAGTGTCTTGAGCTGATGGGCAGGGAGGGGAGTGAGGAGATGAGAGCTGCGAATGACGTAAACTGACCACGGTATCCAGCTCAGCAAAATCAGCCAGGTGGCTAAATTGCACAGCAGAAGCACTGTGTTATTCATGCTTTAAGGGAACAGGATCTATCTTCCCCTTTGTTACCCTAAAAAAAAAAAAAACCTTTAATGCAGAGTTTAGATTTTTAATGCTATCCCTTGGGCTGGCCATACATTATATAATTTCATATATATTTCCCTTCAACTTTGTAGTGCAAAGGCTAGCCTGATTGCATACAAATTGTTTTAGTGTTTAGGTTTGACCCCATATTTTATGGCTTTGGTAAATCTAAAGGAAAATTGTATAATGTGTGGCCAGCCTAACTCTGTCACATCTAGTGACCAATAAGCTCCATGTGTCTGACAAGTCAAAGATTATGGCTGTGTATGTCTATGTCTACAACAGTTTACAACTTTTATCTGGTTAAAAAAAAAAAAAGACTGCAGTAAAAAGACTTTGTCATAGGAGATTAATGGAGGCTGACATTGCTGAAATATCCTCTTGAAAATGTTGGGTTTCTGGCTATCATTCTGATGTTTTGGCTTTAAAGATATTGCAGTTTCTGGCCTGCAGCATATATACTGTTAAATAGTTTGAGAACTTTTCTGACATTCTTTTATAGCATGCTCCTTTCAGACAAAAAATGTATATATGTGTAAATCCTGTACATATTTTATAAGTCATTAGTCCTTCTAATACTTTCTGCTTTTTACAGGTTCTTTAAATCACGCAGCCAGTAAGAAGCTGGACTTAGAAGCATGGTTTCCTGGCTCAGCTGCTTTCAGAGAATTAGTGTCTTGCTCAAATTGCACTGACTATCAGGCGCGACGCCTGCGCATCCGTTATGGACAAACAAAAAAGATGATGGATAAGGTAAAGCAGTGGGCTCCTTTTAGCCAGCAGTTCCCCTGAGCAGATTGCCTCTAGCTCATTGTACTAAATAAACTAAGTTCTCTATGCTGCATTTTGGATTTCACCAAACGAATTAGTAAAAAATGTATAACTAAAGGTAAAAGTTTTGCCTTTTAGTAATACTTTTTAACTGTTCAGCTGTTGCACATGTCCCTGTATACATTTTTATTTATTTATTCTTTCTATGGTGATGAAGGGCTACGTTAAGAGGTAATTATTGGGCTTTTGTCAAGAATAAACAAATGGTGGAAAACCCTGACTGGTTTGATGAGATTACAAAAACCTGTAGTTACTGTAATTTGTGTCTTTTGGTTGCCACAGATGAGTTCATTATACAGCAATACATCAATTGTGGCACAAACTATGTAATTTACCTGATCACCTGTATTTCATGCAGCCTCCAATATGTAGGTTGTACCACACGTCCTTTGAGAACCCGTATAGAGGAACATTACTATTACCGTGACACAACCCAAATGCTAGAAATATTTTTAATTCAACATGTCACTTTAGAGAATGTCATCAGGGCGATCTTTCCTCATTTATTTTCAGAGGAATAGAATGGTTGTCTCACACGCCCAGAGGAGGCGATAGGGAGAGAAGGCTACTGGGGAAAGAGGCATGGTGGATTTTTAGATTAAAAACTAGATCGCCTCAGGGGTTAAACCTGAGGTGGGATCTGGACTTGCACTTTACATTAAGAAAATTTCTCTCTCTCCCCTCCCCTCCCCTCCCCTCCCCTCTGTTTTTTTTTTCCACATACCTGGCTTATTCTTCATCTTTTTTTTTTTTTTTTTTGATGGTGTGATTTCTTATGCCTATGTCTTTACGTCTATGAGTGTATGCACCTGTGTGTACATACATGTGCATATTATTACTACAAGGTGTACGAAAATTTTGTAGAATACACATAGATCACCCTATATGTATTGCAGCTGATTCTTTCTCTTTTTTGGATAATTGCCTGTAGTCAATTAAGACAATCAATGGGTGGAGCCTGTGATTTTTATAGCTATTTACTTCAAAGTTTTATGTCTGTAATGTGGTTATGACTAAGGCCTTGTAGGCTGAAACACGTCAACTGACTTAATCTGCGTTTGTTCACTGTGGCTAAATAAATAAAATGAAGAAATTTTAAGAGCAACAACCGGAGTGCTGATCATTTTTTCCACATTACGCTACTCAGCCAGCGACTGTGGATCGAGCACCTGGGAGCTCTGCTATCTATGTAGTGTATGGGTAGTAGCACTGACTTTTCTGTTTATATGATATTTTTATACCAACAATTCTTTTAGAACCTGTGGGAGCTAAGAAATCCACGTGTTTTGCAGTTTAGATAAGTATACCAGGAAAAACGGTGGCTTCATGTACTGCCGTTAGAAAGTATCACTTGAGCGAGGCCTGAGGAGTGAAGCAATTTGCAAATGGCATCAGTGGATCTTATGCTCACAGTACATTTATTTTTATCATCCAGGGATCCATTGAAGGGAGCCCCTCACACACTAACTCCTCCTCCTATATTGACAGACTGTAAAGATTATCTGTACCGAGAGAAATATGTTGGCTGCCTTTTTTTTTTTTTTTTTTTTTTTTTTTTTAACTGCTTCAGCCCCAAAAGATTTTTCCCCCTTTCTGAGCAGAGCACTTTTTGCGATTCGGCACTGTGTTGCTTTAACTGACAATTGTGCGACGTGGCTCCCAAACAAATATTTTTTCCCCCCCACAAATAGAGCTTTCTTTTGGTGGTATTTGATCACCTCTTTGTTTTTGTTTTTTGCGCTCTAAACAAAAAAAGAGCGACAATTTTGAAAAATAACACATTATTTTTTACATTTTGCTACAATACCCCCCAAAAATATATTAAAAAAAACTTTTTTTTTTTCCCTCAGTTTAGGCCGATATGTATTCTTCATATTTTTGGTTAAAAAAAAAAATCGCAGTAAGCCTTTATTGATTGGTTTGCGCAAACGTTGTAGTGTTTACAAAATGGGATAGTTTTTATGGCATTTTTATTAATTATTTTTTTACTAGTAATGGTGCCAGTCTGCAATTTTTATTGTGATTGCGACATTATGGCGGACACATCGGACATTTTTGACATATTTTTGGGACCATTGTCATTTATACAGCAATCAGTGCTATACAAATGCACTGATTCCTGTGTAAATGACACTGGCAGTGAAGGGGTTAACCACTAGGGGGCAGGGTAAGGGTTAAGTGTGTCTGAGGGGCGTATTTCTAACTGTGGGGGGGGTGGGGCTTGGCTACATGTGACACATCAGTGATCCCTAGGCAGAACGGGGAGATGCTTGTTTACATTAGCATCTCCCTGTTCTTCCTCCCCGTGAGACGATCGCAGGTATCCCCATGGCGATCGATTCCACGGGACCCGTGATCCGACTCACTGAGGTCCTGGATGGCACGGCGGCAAACTTAAAGGGACGTGCGTGTACGCCCAGTTGCCTGTCTGTGCCATTCTGCCGAAGTACATAGGCATGCGCCGGTCGGGAACTGGTCAATATGTTGGTTGCCTGGGTGTCATGCTGATCCAGAAGTGAACAAAAGAAATCAACAATGGTTGCCTACATCTTTCTTTCTCTACCATTTTTATTTGAATTGGTATTTAAATATATAAGGAAGAAAAAAAAACACAGACAGGGAATCTATGGCAGAAGAGACCCTATCAGTCTCTTCTGCCATAAATCCAATACTTGTCAGTGGCAATGCACACCGAGCCACACTTGCACAGCTCAGAGTACATTGTGATGTGAATCCTGTGTGCATGCGCAGGAGTGATGTCATCGTGGCCCAGATATTTAAGCGACTAAAAGGAGTGAACCTGGAAGGAAGACCAGGTGAGCATGGCAACCCTCCCCCACTGGCTTTGCAGTGCTGGAGGTCCTCCATTTTTGACAGGTACATTTTTCATAATGTACTAGTATGCAGTGCATACTAGTGCATCATAGCATAAAGCTGCAGGGGCACAGATAAAAAACATTCAGGAGTTGAATACCGCCATTTTTAGGTACAGACCATATAGTATATAAACAGACTCTACATAACCTTTGAAATGTTAATATTAGAGATGTTATCATTAATTTAAATATAGCCTTTGACAGCCTATTTAAAAGAGAAGTATGGGATTTTTTTTTTTTTAATCCAATAATCGTACTTGCCTAGGTGAATGGCTCAGTTCTCTCACCTCCCCCAGCAGAGAGCTGCTGACTGCCAATCAGCAGCTCTTCTGCTCTGCTCCTTCATACTCACTGGAGCACTGAGCTGTGGAGGAGCGGAGAGCGGCCGTCTCAGCCCCTTAGACTTCGAGTCCGGATGATGCGGTGCCTGGACTGATCTGTGTGATGTCAGCAGAGAGCAGACTTCAGACCGCTCTCTGCTGAAAACTGTTTACAGTAGTGCAAAATGGATGGCACTGCTGTGACCCATAGGAGAAGCCCGGCTGAATGAGCTCAGGCTGGACTTCTCCTTTTTAATATACAGTCCAAGCGGCAAAGCAATAAGTGCCAAGATCAATGACCTTTTAGTAACCAATTTCCTCCTACCGAAGTCAGCCAGCAGTGTTCTCTATATTGAAGTTTAAGTATAAAACTTATTTTGATTGGCAAATAATTCTTTCCAAATTGGTTTGTTTGGTTGTGCTGAGAGCTCACAAATGTCAAGGGAACATCTTTAGTTTAGTTTATTTATTTATTTATTTATTTATTTTTGAGGTTCAGCATTTTTAAATAAATATTTCCCTGTTTTGTATGTTGCAGGCTGATTTTGTGCATATGTTAAATGCTACAATGTGTGCTACAACACGAGCCATCTGTGCAATTCTGGAGAACTATCAGACCGAAGATGGAATAACTATACCAGAAAAACTCAGAGATTTCATGCCTGCTGGTCAGTATAACTATCGGCATGCTTTTTAGATCTTGAATCCGATTCCTATTCTGATCGTTCATTCATATTTTTGTGTAAAATTATCCTGCTGTTAGGCTAGGTTTATATGTGCGGGAAATTAATTTGAGGTCAATTTGCTTTTCAAAGGCATTTGATAGGCAGTGAAAGTATAATATGATGCACTGCTTGTTTTTCTCCATAAATGGCTGCATTATCCATAAATGCTGTACCTTCACCTGAATGGGTTGCGTTCATCATGGTACTGCTGAAAGGGGAGGGGGATTTTGCCTGCAAAGCATCATTACTCTGGAATGTGAACCCATCCCCATCCACTGCCTTTGCAGCTTAAGGAGCCCTTCATTGTAGGTGAATGTTTGTGTTTATTTTAAAAGCCACTAACCAATGCGTGCTGGGTGGGTCATCTGTAAAAGTGCAGGGTCGAAAGGGCATCCCCATAGCCTTGCCATTAATTTAGGGTTGATTTACTAAAGGCAAATAGACTGCTCACTTTGCAAGGGAAGTTGCACTTTGTGAATGAAGTGAAGCTGTGTTGGCTTCCATCATTATTTATTTTTTTATTATTGTTTTCCTTGCATGTGATTGGGTATTCTTTGCAAAGTGAAATTTCAAAATTCCGTAGTGAAGTCCAAGTTCCCCTGTAAAGGGAAGAGCCTATTTGTCTTTAGTAAATCAACCAGTATATGTGCATTTAATTGTTTTAGGCATGTGATTAATCTGTAAAAGCATCCCATGTATAGGCATCCACAGGCTCTGAGACTGCTGTTGGTCACTGCCCTCTCGGATGTGATGTTGGCATCCCTGGCAGTTTCGGAGCTGTCAGTCAAATTTCTATTTTTCTTCCCAGGCACCACCCCCATGACAGATAGGTTAGACTTTGTGAGACCCCAGAATAGCACGCTTTTAACAGTTTAATCCACTTTTCCTGTCACCAACATAGGGCTTACATGGGTGGCAGCACCAGCCTGTTAACTGACTTCCGCCTGCTGTAGCTGTGACTCCGTCACCTTTCTAGTGAAAGTTATCACTTCCACGTACACTTTAATATGCTGCACACACCCTGTCAGGTACCCCTGGTAAAAGTCCTTCTTGGGGGTGGCTGGAATGGTCTATTTCATCACAAATATTAGGTAGCACTGTGCACACTGAACTGAAAAGGAATTCAAGGACCATCAGTCATGGTTAACTCTAAATTGATAAGCTGTAAAGGCTGTACGATTTTTGCTTAGTGTAGAATAGGTTGTTGCTATTTATGTGCACACAATTTTCTTTAGGTTTGACGTGTTTGGAATGCATTTCCAGTATCTCCCAAAAGTTAGTAAACCCGTCACATTTT
This sequence comes from Lithobates pipiens, assembly GCF_037356315.1. Taxonomy (NCBI): domain Eukaryota; kingdom Metazoa; phylum Chordata; class Amphibia; order Anura; family Ranidae; genus Lithobates; species Lithobates pipiens. Next base: position 280,455,466 of record NW_027507748.1, on the reverse strand, counting down.
TGTAAATATGTTATATCTTTTCATGTGACAACACTGAAGAAATTACACTTTTCTACAATGTAAAGTAGAGAGCCTACAGCTTGTATAACCGTGTAAATTTGCTGTCCCCTCAAAATAACTCAACACACAGCTATTAATATCTAAACCACTGACAATGGCACCTCGTGAGAAAGAAGTCTCTGAGGATCTGAAAAAAAAGTAATGTTGCTCTACATAAAATCTTAATAAAAAAAAAAAAATATATATATATTATAATGTAATATAATAGTTGCTCTACATAAAGATGTCCTAGGCTATAAGATTACCAAAACCCTGAAACTGAGCTGCAGCACGGTGGCCAAGATCATACAGTGGTTTAACATGGCAGGTTCCACTTAGAACAGGCCTCGCCATGGTCGACCAAAGATGTTGAGTGGACATGCTCAGCATCATATCTAGAGCATTGCTGCAGAGGTTGAAGGGGTGAGGCGTCAACCTGTCAGTGCTCAGACCATATGCCGCACACTGCATCAAATTGGTCCTTATGGCTATCATCCCAGAAGGAAGCCTCTTCTAAAGATGATGCACAAGAAAGCCCGCAAACAGTTTGCTGAAGACAAGCATACTAAGGACATGGGTTACTGGAACCATGTCCTGTGGTCTGATGAGACCAAGATCAACTTATTTGGTTGAGATGGTGTCAAGCGTGTGTGGCAGCAACCAGGTGAGGAGCACAAAGATTCGTGTGTCTTGCCTACAGTCAAGCATGGTGGCGGGAGTGTCATGGTCTGGTGCTGCATGAGTGCTGCCGGAACTGGGGAGCTACAGTTCATTGAGGGAACCATGAATGCCAACATGTACTGTGACATACTTAAGCAGAGCACGATCCCTTACCCTTCAGAGACTGGGCCGCAGAGCAGTATTTCAACATAACGACCCCAAACACACCTCCAAGATGACCACTGCCTTGCTAAAGAAACTGAGGGTAAAGGTGATGGACTGGCCAAGCATGTCTCCAGACCTTAACCTTATTGAGCATCTGTGGAGCATCCTCAAACAGAAGGTGGAGGAGTGGAAGAGGACTCCAGTGGCAATCTGTGAAGCTCTGATTTAACTCTATGCCCAAGAGGGTTAAGGCAGTGCTGGAAAATAATGATGGCCACACAAAATATGGACAATTTGGGCCCAATTCACACACCTTTACCTAGTATATCTAGCAGTTCATTTGTAGCTTAAGGGTCTGAAATGTAGTTCGGGCTTGTGTCTGTTTATGTGCGCGTTCTAGCTTCTGAATTGGGGCAATCAAATCAAGGAGGTGTTTCTGTCTCTCTCCTTTTTGCTTTTGGCAGCGGCTGCAATTAGAACTCTAATTATGCATTTTGTGCGCTTCCCATGTAATTGCCTGAGAAGTGTCTGCGGGTTTCTGTGAAACATTGGCATATATGTCTCTCGACTTCCGATGTGATTGCAGGGTCCGTGAGTAGGGAGGGTTGTAGCCTCCAGGTTGGGGAACGCTCTGTATCTCTGGGATTACGATTGTCATGGATATAGGGTGGTGATCCGAGATGAACATGGGGCCTTGGAAGTGTGGTGTAAGAGGGTCACTCTGAGATATGAAGAGGTAGTCAAGCCATGAATATCTTTTGGTGAGGGTTGGAGAAAAAGGTGAAGTCCCTACCAGGTGGATTTAGCCTGCGCCATGAATTGTGTAGTAGAAGATCCTGCAATTGTGCCTTGATGGAGCGTAGAGCTTTGTAGGGCAGAGAGGGGGGCGCCATTCGAGTTATCTTGGAGGGGGTTTAGAGGGACATTGAAGTCACCACCTAAGATTAGAGAACCTTCCTGGAATGAAGCAAGTGTTTTCGTTAGTTCACGAAAGAAAGTGACTTGATGGACGTTCGGGGCATGTGTGTTTGCTAGTGTTATCAGTTTGCCGTAGAATGTCCCTTTTTAGGAAGAGGAACCTGCATTCCTCATCCATTAGCGTGTCGGTAACTAGGAAGGGGCATCGATTTGCTATGAGCGTGGAGACTCCTTTGGTCTTAGATGTGTGGTTTGTTGTGGGGTATACTGTAGGGTATTGTTTATCAGCTTCGGTATCGGAACGAAAGTGCGTTTCTTGTAGTAGAACTATATCTGCTTTATTCTGTTGCATATAGTGAGGAGTCGGGAGCTCCTCTCTGGGGTATTGAGCCCTCTGACATTAAGCAAGATAATCTTGATAAGAGTTTTTGTTTTGTTTTCATTGGGAAGAGTCGAGGTCATGTTTTTAAGCGTTGGGTGTTTGTGTCCCTTAGAATGTCGTGAGGGAGACCCCTTTAACTTAGTGGGTTTCAAGTCTTTTTAGTGATGCGGCAGGCGAGAGAGCCGGATCTGAGCTGGGAATTGGGTCTCGGTTGGTGCAAGGGGGTAGGTGAGGGTATATGAGATGGGGTGAGGAGAGGGGAAAGGAGAAATGGGGTCTAGAAAGATGAGAAGTCCGGTGGCCGGTGAGATCATTCTCACTCAGCTGGGTGTGAGTTATCCTATAAATCCGGTAGGGCTGGAGGCGATCAGTGGTACTAGAAACTGATGAGGTGGGAGAATGCTCGCTAAGTAGGTACCCACAGTGTGGGGTTTGGTTTGTTGGTAGAAGAGGGGTATTTCTAAATACCCCGTCAGACAGCCTGCCCTGTTAAGTTCAATTGCAGACTAAAAAGGAGGATGGCTTAATAGTTGGTACTAACATTTCTAGGTAAAATTAATCCAGGGAAAATCCGTTTGCCTCTCGGGGGATCAGGAAGGAATTTTTTTTTACCCTGCTGTAGCAAATTGGATCATGCTCTGCTGGGGTTTTTTTGCTTTCCTCTGGATCAACTGTGGGTATAGAATTGGGTATATGGGATTGTATGTTGTTTTTATTTTGGATGGACTTTTTTTTCAACCTGACTAACTATGTAATAGTTTTTTTGGGATATAATTTCTTTACAGGAAATTTAATGTCCCACATTACAGACGAAAGTTTTGCATTAACCTATAGGCTTTGTGCAAAGGGCAAAAAAATTAAATAAAATTGAGACTGCATGATCAATGTACATCCTATGCGGGTGAAAAATACAAAGTGCAGGTAGAAATATTTACAACCAGACTCTGTCATTCATAGCATCACATGCAAGCAGTAACTACCCCACTCTCTCTGCCTTGAATTGTGGATGGCAGACCTGGCTCAAGTCTTTCCTATCAATACAAAGAAGCTTGCAGAGGAGGCATAGGCCTGCATGATTACATGGATGTCTGTCAGCTTTTAGAGTAAGAGGCTGTAGAGGTTCTGAGGCAGAGGGCTGCAGAAAGAAGGGGATGGTGGCTTAAGAGCTGACTAGCTCCCCTATAGGATTGCCCACAAATTAGACTTCAGCTTGGGGTGTAGTTACAGCCATTACTGCCAGAAATTAAAATGGCATTTAATTTGAAAAACTCTGTATAGGATTGAATGGGACCATGTGGGAGGTACACTGCGTCCCTTGGGGGAAGGTTTACCAAGTGTCACCTGGCAAGAGACACTTAGAGCAAAGAAAAAAACAGCAGGATATAGCACATATAAATACAGTGGTGTGAAAAAGTGTTTGCCCCCTTCCTCATTTCCTGTTCCTTTGCATGTTTGTCACACTTAAGTGTTTCGGAACATCAAACCAATTTAAACAATAGTCAAGGACAACACAAGTAAACACAAAATGCAATTTGTAAATGAAGGTGTTTATTATTAAAGGTGAAAATAAATCCAAATCATCATGGCCCTGTGTGAAAAAGTGATTGCCCCCCTTGTTAAAACATACTATAACTGTGGTTGTCCACACCTGAGTTCAATTTCTGTAGCCACACCCAGGCCTGATTATTGCCACACCTGTTCACAATCAAGGCATCACTAAAATAGGAGCTGCTTGACACAGTAAGGTCCACCAGAAGATCCTTTAAAAGCTACACATCATGCCGAGACCCAAAGAAATTCAGGAACAATTGAGAAAGAAAGTAATTGAGATCTATCAGTCTGGAAAGGGTTATAAAGCCATTTCCAAAGCTTTGGGAATCCAGCGAACCACAGTGAGAGCCATTATCCACAAATGGCGAAGACATGGAACAGTGGTGAACCTTCCCAGGAGTGGCCGACCGCCCAAAATTACCCCAAGAGCACAGCGATGACTCATCCAAGAGGTCACAAAAGACCCCACAACAACGTCCAAGGAACTGCAGGCCTCACTTGGCTCAGTTAAGGTCAGCGTTCATGCCTCCACCATCAGGAAAAGACTGGGCAAAAATGGCCTGCATGGCAGAGTTCCAAGGAGAAAACCACTGCTGAGCAAAAAGAACATCAAAGCTCGTCTCAATTTCTCCACAACACATCTTGATGATCCCCAAGACTTTTGGGACAACATTCTGTGGACCGATGAGACAAAAGTGGAACTCTTTGGAAGGTGTGTGTCCAAGTATATCTGGCGTAGAAGGAACACTGCATTTCATAAAAAGAACATTATACCAACAGTAAAATATGGTGGTGGTAGTGTGATGGTCTGGGGCTGTTTTGCTGCTTCAGGACCTGGAAGACTTGCCGTGATAAAAGGAACTATGAATTCTGCTGTCTACCAAGAGATCCTGAAGGAGAATGTCCGACCATCTGTTCGTGTACTCAAGCTGAAACGAACTTGGGTTCTGCAGCAGGACAATGATCCTAAACACACCAGCAAGTCCACCACCGAATGGCTGAAGAAAAACAAAATGAAGACTTTGGAGTGGCCTAGCCAAAGTCCTGACCTGAATCCTATTGAGATGTTGTGGTATGACCTTAAAAAGGCCGTTCATGCTCGAAAACCCTCTAATGTAACTGAATTAGGACAATTCTGCAAAGATGAGTGGGCCAAAATTCCTCCAGGACGCTGTAAAAGCCTCATTGCACGTTATCGCAAACGCTTGGTTGCAGTTGTTGCTGCTAAGGGTGGCCCAACCAGTTATTAGGTTTAGGGGGCAATCACTTTTTCACACAGGGCCATGATGGTTTGGATTTTTTTTCACCTTTTAATAATAAACACCTTCATTTACAAATTGCATTTTGTGTTTTACTTGTGTTGTCCTTGACTATTGTTTAAATTGGTTTGATGTTCCGAAACACTTAAGTGTGACAAACATGCAAAGGAACAGGAAATGAGGAAGGGGGCAAACACTTTTTCACACCACTGTATGTATGTAAAAAGTGATAAATGGAAAAAACAGGTCAACCAAGAATACCCATATGAAATACATGAGGGGAGCAAAAAAGAGTGCAGACGAAAAGCCTAGGAAGGCTCACCAAAGAACTGTTGGATAGAAAGAAGGTTGAAACTGTATTAGAAGAGGAAGACCTGGCTGCTACCAAGCCAGAGGTGAGATTTAATATCCAGTTGTCACCAGTGTCATCCTGGCTGCATCATATGTCACTTCTGGCCATATCAAGAGGCTGAGATAAAGCGCCCACTGCAAATGATGCACATAATTTCTGCCCTTACAGAACCACTGCAACTGATTGGCGGAAGTACAGAGATAACAAAGTCAGACCAGAAATTTTGCAACACACCATGGTAAACCTGCAAAGGAGAGCAGCACAGTCCAAAGAAAAATCTGTGCTTCAACACTGTCTTCAGTTGAATAAATGCAGCATAATTATGCTTTTTCCTTCACCCTTTTGTGAGGTTTACCTCGGGTGAGAGAAGGAGTTGTTTCAAAAGAACCTTCTTTGGAAGTTTCAGGATGAAAAAAGGGAACATGGATGAGTGGGAGACTAAGCCTTGTAGCTTTTCAGGGGCCTGTTCTGAGGTCTTGTGGGCTGCATTTTAACTTATTTTTCCTGACAAGAGGAGCACCTGGAAAAAAGATTATGCAGGGAGGTGAGGGACAGAGATGCTTGGATCAGCATTGAGGGTAATTGGACACTATGCAAAGAGAATATGCCTATGACTGGTTGTGCTAAGGAAATTGAATAGACAATTTTACTAGGAAGTTCAGAGGTGGATTGCAAATCAATAAAATATTGCTTATGGGAAAGAATGACACTTCAAGTAAGCATTTAAAATACTTGATTTTTCAGTTTTTTACCCACAGTTTAAAGGCTGTTACCCCAAATTACCCTAATATGTGCCTGCTGTACTATGAAAATGTATCCCGTTCTCTTGGTATTGCTTTCTTTGCTAGTCAGTCTGCTATCCTATAAATAAAAACTAACCACACTGAGCAGGAGAACACACTATGGTCAATTCTCTATGCTGGGAACACCGCCTGCTTTCCTCTAATGAGTAGACTTGTGCTGATATGTTCCCCCGCCCCCCAGCACAGCCATTCACTGGGAAGACCAGTGTCCTGCTGCTTCTCCTGCCCCAACTCTCCTAAGATCCTTATACAGCGTAGAGCAGAGGGTATGTGATCAAAACATTCTAAATACCCATGTGTTTGTTTTTTTTGGCTTTGTTTCTATTGAATGGGTTGTTTTACAAGGTGTGGGTTTACATATACTTTAAGTGGGTGACTGGGTCTCCTTTTTTTTTTTTTTTTTTAAGTTTAAATAATCAAACTGAATGTATGTTTTTTGTTTGTTTATTTTTCTACCTACAGGGCTTAAGGATATCATAAAATTTGTGAAGCCAGCTCCAATTGATCAAGAGCTAACAAAAAAACAAAAGAAACAGCACGATAGTGGGAAAAAGAGTCAAAACAGCGATCTAGATACTCAGATGCAGAAAATGGAAGTCAACAGTGCATAATGCTAAGAAAACTTTCCATAATCCATTCCGGTGCACGTACCCTATTAACCTGACATACAACAGACCATTAAATTATTGGGCCTTTGTCATTTTCATTTATCCTTGTACTATTAGTCATGATCTCCAGTTTGTTTCCGTCTACAGCAAAGAACAGTTGGACTATTTTAATTCAGGGTTAATACAGTGGCAAAGTGGAATCAGTTGTACTCATATAAATATATATAAAAAAAGAAAAATAAATAAAATAAAAAAGTAGGCTGTTAAACTGTGTTCATGATGCAATATATGGCAGTTCTTGACTAGAAAATTTGCTTGTATGTGTAGAGAGATCTCTAATACTTTTTTGCCCCACTGTGTGTGTGTGTGTGTGTGTGTATATATATATATATAATCACACATTAGCTCACAAAACTGAGTACACCCCTCACATTTTTGTAAATATTTTATTATAACTTTTCATGTGACAACTTTGCTACAATGTAAACTAGTGAGCGTACAGCTTTTCTAACAGTGTAAATTTGCTGTCCCCTCACAATAACTAAACACAGCCATTAATGTCTAAACTGCTGGTAACCAAAAGTGAGTACACCCCTAAGTGAAAATGGCTGAATAGGGCCCAATTGGCCATTTCCCTCCCCAATGTCATGTGACTAGTTAGTGTTACAAGGTCTCAGGTGTGTTTAAATTTGATGTTATCGCTCTCTCTCTCTCTCTCTCTCTCTCTCATACTGGTCACTGGAAATTCAACATGGCACCTCCATGGCAAAGAACTCTCTGAGGATCTGAAAAAAGAATTGTTGCTCTACATAAAGATGGCCTAGGCTATAAGAAGTTTGGCAAGACCCTGAAACTGGTTGACCATGGCAAGGCCTGTTCTGAGTTGTCTTTGCCACCATGCTGCAGCACAAAGAAGTTAAGTGCACATGCTCTGCGTCATATCCAGAGGTTGTCTTTGGAAAATAGACGTATGAGCGCTGCTAGCATTGCTGCAGAGGTTGAAGGGATGGGGGATCCCCCCCCGCCCCCTCCCCTCGGAGGCTGGGCCGCAGGGCAGTATTCCAACATGAGTATGACCCCAAACACACTGCCTTGCTAAAGAAGCTGAGGATAAAGGTGATGGACTGACCAAGCATGTCTCCAGACCTAAACCCTATTGACCATCTGTGGGCCATACTCAAACGGAAGGTGGAGGAGAGTAAGGTCTAACATCCACCAGCTCCGTCATGGAGAAGTGGAAGAGGACTCCAGTGGCAACTTGTGAAGCTCTGGAGAACTCCATGCCCAAGAGGGTTAAGGCAGTGCTGGAAAATAATTATGACCACACAAAATATGGACACTTTGGGCCCAGTTCAGACATTTCCAATTAGGGGTGTACTCACTTTTGTTACCAGCGGTTTAGACAATAATTGTGTGTTGAGTTATTTTGAGGGGACAGCAAATTTACACTGCTATACAAGCTGTATACTCACTATGGTACATTGCAGCAACGTGTCATTTTGTCAGTGTTGTCACATGAAAAGATATAATAAAATATTTTAAAAAATGAGAGGGTGTACACACTTGTGAGATACTGTGTGTGTGTGTGTGTGTATACACACACACACACACACACACACACACACACACACACACACACACACACACACACACACACACACAGTGCGTCTGCAAAGTATTCACAGTCCTTTACTTTTTCAACGTTTTTGTTATGTTACAGCCTTATTCCAAAATGGATTAAATTCATTCTTTTCCTCAAAATTCTACAAACAATACCTCATAATGACAGCATGAAAAAAGTTTTGTTTAAAATCTTTGCAAATGAATAAAAAAAAAAAAAAATCACATGCACATAAATATTCACAGCCTTTGCTCAATACTTTGTTGAAGCACCTTTTGGCACCAGTTAAAGCCTCAAGTCTTTTTAAGTGATGCTACAAGCTTAGCACATGTCACGTACCTTACAGCGGAGTCAGACTGTTGAGGGTGGCCTCTTGCACGGTTCCGGTCTCCACACCCCTGGAGGTGGTAACAGGGAGCGTGAAGACAGCGAAAGGGTGCAGGTGCCTGCAGGTGGAAGTTGAAGACCTGGAGATGCTGGGACCTCACGGAGGAAGAGGTGTTGGTTGATCACGGAGGTAGACAGCGGAGGTTCAGCAGGTATACAGGAAACTCTGCGCCTCTGGAACAAGCAAGGTCGGCAACTGGCAGGCAATGCGGTACAGGAACAAGAGGCAGGTGCGTAGTCAAGGACGAGCAAGGGTCTGGTAACGTGCTAGCAATGAGGTACAAAATCAGGAAGCAAGCCAAAGTCGAAAGTCCAAGCCGAGGTCAGAGGTAGTCCAGGAGATCAAAACAAGGAGTATCCAAAGGAATGGGTATCAGGAACAAGGTCACAGGAACAAGAGCACAGGAACAATGGTCAGGGTGTCTCAGGAGTAGCTGAAGACGATCCAGCACTGGTATCACGTCAGGATCCTGTTTATATAGGGTGAGATGTGCCCGGATTGGTGGACGTAGCCGTGCTTGCGTAATTACGTACACACGTTCGGTTGGCGCGAGTGCGTCCACGTGTTCGTATTGGCGTGCGTCCGTTCGTACCGGAACTCGCACGCCTCCGACGGGGACACCGCGCATGATCCTTGGGTCGAAAGTGAGCTGCTGCTACACGGGGACGGATCTTCGCATGGTGAGTTCTCTGACAGTGCCCCCCCCTTAAGGGCAGCCTCCGGATGCCTCTTCGAACCACACTTTGAGAATGATGAAAGGCCCGTATGAGCCTCTGGGCATGGAGGTTTGTTTCGGGTTCCCAGGAATTCTCCTCAGGACCAAAGCCTTTCCATTTAATTAAATATTGGTTTTGTCCTTGGCGTTTCCTGTAATCCAAAATGGCTTCGATTTCGAACTCCTCCTGCCCATCTACCAACACAGCTTCTGGAGGGCCTATTTCACGACCTGGAAAGGAATTGGGTACATCAGGTTTAAGTAAAGAAGCATGGAACACAGGATGGATCCTAAATGAGTCAGGAAGTTCAAGTTCATATGCCACTGGATTGATTTTCTTTTTAATTGGAAAAGGTCCCAAATATCTGGGTCCCAATTTTCTAGAGGGACATGCCAGTTTTAGGTTCGCGGTTGAAAGCCATGCACAATCGCCAACCTTTAAATCCAATTCTCCCCTTTTCTTTCTATCGAAGAATCTTTTATTGTCTTCTTGTGCTTTGGCAATGGTTTCCTTAAGTACCTGATTGTTGGCAACAAAGAAATTTAGCCTGTCCTGGACAGCTGGTACAGGAGAATCCACTACAAATGTTGGCAGAAAAGAAGGATGAAAACCATAGTTAGAAAAGAATGGTGACTGGTTTGTGGCAGAGTGAGTAGAATTATTGAATGCAAATTCTGCCAAGGGTAATAATGAAGCCCAATCCTCTTGGGAAAAGGAAGTGAAACAATGTAAATACTGCTCCAACGTCTGATTAGTACGTTCCGTTTGTCCGTTGGTTTGGGGATGATAGGCTGAAGAAAAATTCAATTTGATGCCTAGTGCCTCACACAAGGATTTCCAGAATTTTGACGTGAACTGAACTCCACGGTCAGAGACAATATCACTGGGAATTCCGTGGAGCCTAACAATTTCTTTAATGAATATTTTGACTGTTTCAGTCGCAGATGGAGTTCCTCTCATGGGAATGAAGTGTGACATTTTAGAAAAACGATCCACTACCACAAAAATGGAAGAAAACCCTTCAGATGGAGGAAGTTCAACAATGAAATCCATTGCGATCTTATCCCATGGTCTTTCGGGAATGGGTAGTGGTCTCAACAGTCCCCATGCTTTATTCTTGCTATTTTTATTCCTGAGGCAAGTTGGGCAAGAGTTGACATAGTCCCTACAGTCTTTTGCAAGATTTGGCCACCAGAAGTGTCTTTGTACTAGATTCGTAGTCTTGTGACCCCCAAAGTGACCAGCCAGAGGATAGTCATGGCAAACCTGTAGAACAGAAGTGCGAAGATCCTGAGGGATGAAAAGTTTGTCTTTCAGCCAGAAGAGACCATCCTTCTCTTGGAGGTTTGTATCTGGAGGGATTAATGTTCCTTGGGAGGACTGACGAACCTGTGATAAGAAACTAGGTTGTGTTAATAAGAAATTTCCAGCTTGCAGGATAGTGTCTGGAGGAGATGAGACTTCAGTTTCTGTGAACATACGGGATAACGCATCAGGTTTACTGTTCTTGGATCCTGGTCTGTAAGTTATGTGAAAATTAAAACGAGAAAATAAAAGAGCCCATCTTGCCTGCCGAGGCCTGAGACGTTTGGCCATTCTGAGGTACTCCAAATTTTTATGATCTGTGAAGATCAATATTGGGTGTGTTGCCCCTTCCAGGAGGTACCGCCATTCCTCTAAAGCTGATTTTATTGCCAAAAGTTCCCGATCTCCCACATCATAGTTCTTTTCTGATGCACCTAGTTTTTTGGAAAAGAAAGCTACAGGATGCATTAAGGACTGGGGCCCTTGGCGTTGGGACAAAATGGCTCCTACAGCATTTTCTGATGCATCCACTTCCAGGGTATAAGGCAGAGCAGGGTCAGGATGTTTTAATATTGGGGCAGATGTGAACAGTCCTTTTAATTTATCAAACGCAGCTTGAGCTGCAGCAGTCCATTGAAACCGACTTTGTTTTCTTGTGAGTTGTGTGATAGGTGCAATAATGCTGGAGAAGTTCTTGATAAATTTTCTATAGAAATTAGAAAACCCAATAAAACGTTGTACCCCTTTCTTATCGGTTGGAGGTGGCCAGGATAAGATGGCTGAAACCTTCTGAGGATCCATTTCCACACCCTCAATCGATATCACCAAGCCGAGAAAGTGAATGGTCTGGCGCTCAAACTCACATTTCTCGGCTTTGGCATAGAGTCCGTTTTGCCTCAGTCTGAGAAGAACCTGTTTTACGTGGTTACGATGTGTTTCTAAGGAGTCTGAAAATATCAAAATATCGTCCAAATAAACGATCACAAACAAATCCAAAAAGTCTCTGAAAATATCGTTAACAAAATGCTGGAATGTAGCTGGTGCGTTGCAGAGTCCGAATGGCATGACCAAATACTTGAAGTGGCCAAAGCGTGTCCGGAAAGCCTTTTTCCACTCATCCCCTTCACGGATTCTGATCAAATTATAGGCCCCTCGCAAATCTAGTTTTGTAAATATTCTTGCCGACCGAAGTCTCTGGAATAATTCCGGGATCAATGGAAGGGGATATCGATTTTTAATTGTTACTTTGTTCAAGTCCCTGTAGTCCACGCATGGGCGGAGGGAATGATCTTTTTTCTCCACAAAGAATATCCCAGCACCAGCTGGAGAGGAGGAATGCCGGATGAACCCCTTCTTGAGGTTCTCATCAATATATTCTTTGAGGACCAGAAGTTCAGGTTCTGATAAGGGAAATATCCTTCCGAAGGGAATTTCAGCTCCTGGTAATAATTCAATTGGGCAATCGATGTGGAGGAAGAGTGTCAGCTTTTTGTTTGTCAAAAACATCTAGAAAACTGTGATAAGTAGCCGGGACCAGTCTTTGAGCCTCGGATGCGGGCTCTGAGCAGGCAAGAACTGGGACCAAGTGATGGGAGATCTTGAGGCAGTTCTGAAGGCAGTAGGCGGATTGAAAAACCACTTCACCAGTCACCCAGTTTATTTGAGGATTATGGGCTTGTAGCCAGGGCATCCCCAGAATGATCGGAAATAGAGGTGAAGAAATAACGTCCAGGCGGAGTAGTTCCTGATGGTTGGGTAGTATGCTGGTGGATAGTGGTTGAGTCTCATGGGTGATGGGGCCAGATTTAATGTTTGACCCATCCGCCAACCGTATGGAGAGTTGACGTTGCTTGGATATCAGAGGTATATTATGTTGAAGGACCAGAGCGTGGCACCAGAGTCAACTATAGCTTGAACCTGGAGTGTTCCTTCTGGAAGCTGTAAGGAAATGGGAACAGCGATGTGAATGGATTTTGTTAAAGGCAAAGCATTGGGTTCAAGAAATGAAGGATGGAACTTACGAGTCTTGTTTGGACACGTATTTGCATAATGACCAGCTTCTCCACAATAGAGACAGAGATTGTTCTGACGACGGCGCTGTTTTTCTTCCCCAGATAACGGCGAACGAAGCAAGCCTATTTGCATTGGTTCTGGAGTTTCAGAAGTGGTAACAGGTGTATGAGATGAAGGAATGGGAGGATTATTCGGGATTTTAGGCAACATCCATGTGGGACGAATTTGGCTGATTCTCTCAGATCTCCTTTCCCTGAGACGACGATCAATTTGAATTGACACTTGTATTAGGTCCTCCAAAGAACTGGGAACTCCGATACGGGCCAACTCGTCTTTTAGAGCCTCGGATAGTCCAATGCGGAACTGATAACGGAGGGCGGCGTCGTTCCATTGAGTATCAGAACTCCACCTCCTGAAGTCCGTTACGTAGTCCTCTACAGGTCTGCGACCCTGCTGAAGGGCATGGAGACTGGCCTCTGCAGTTGTGGCACGCTGAGGGTCATCATATAACTTAGCCATCTCATTTAAAAAAGAGTCCATGGTATCAAGCAGAGGGCTGGCCTGTTCCAATAAGCGGTGGGCCCAGGTTTGGGGTTCGCCCTGAAGTAAGGAAACAATGAATCCCACCTTTGTGCTTTCCAGGGAAAAAGTACGAGGCTGCAGCAAAAAATATAACTGGCAGGCGTTCTTGAAGGCGCGAAATTTGCTGCGATCTCCGGAAAACCTCTCTGGGGTAGGAACTCGAGGTTCTGGGGGTGGCATCACTACTGTATGTGCAGATGCGGATGTTGTCGGAACGGAGGATCGGGATGCTGTGGCCCCTTGGAGAGCAGCGGTGCTTGGTGTAAATGATTCCACCCTCTGCTCGAGTTGGTGATAACCATCTTGCAGGCCCTGGACTGCTTGGGTGAGGGTGGAAATTTGTTGGCACAAGGCTTCCAAGGGTGAGGCCCCCCTGTCGGACTCCATTCTGGCTGGATCGTACTGTCACGTACCTTACAGCGGAGTCAGACTGTTGAGGGTGGCCTCTTGCACGGTTCCGGTCTCCACACCCCTGGAGGTGGTAACAGGGAGCGTGAAGACAGCGAAAGGGTGCAGGTGCCTGCAGGTGGAAGTTGAAGACCTGGAGACGCTGGGACCTCACGGAGGAAGAGGTGTTGGTTGATCACGGAGGTAGACAGCGGAGGTTCAGCAGGTATACAGGAAACTCTGCGCCTCTGGAACAAGCAAGGTCGGCAACTGGCAGGCAATGCGGTACAGGAACAAGAGGCAGGTGCGTAGTCAAGGACGAGCAAGGGTCTGGTAACGTGCTAGCAATGAGGTACAAAATCAGGAAGCAAGCCAAAGTCGAAAGTCCAAGCCGAGGTCAGAGGTAGTCCAGGAGATCAAAACAAGGAGTATCCAAAGGAATGGGTATCAGGAACAAGGTCACAGGAACAAGAGCACAGGAACAATGGTCAGGGTGTCTCAGGAGTAGCTGAAGACGATCCAGCACTGGTATCACGTCAGGATCCTGTTTATATAGGGTGAGATGTGCCCGGATTGGTGGACGTAGCCGTGCGTGCGTAATTACGTACACACGTTCGGTTGGCGCGAGTGCGTCCACGTATTCGTATTGGCCTGCGTCCGTTCGTACCGGAACTCGCACGCCTCCGACGGGGACACCGCGCATGATCCTTGGGTCGAAAGTGAGCTGCTGCTACACGGGGACGGATCTTCGCATGGTAAGTTCTCTGACAGCGCACCTATTTTTGGGCAGTTTCTCCCATTCTTCTTTGCAGTACCACTTGTGCTCCATCAGGTTGGATGGGGAGCATCAGTTCACAGTCATTTTCAGATGTCTCCAGGGATGTTCAATCATGTTTGTTTGTTGGAAAATGAACCTTTGTCCCAGTCTGAGGTCCAGAGTCCTCTGAAGCAGGTTTTCATTAAAGCGGGAGTCCACCGGGACTCCGCTTTTTTTTTTTTTTTTTTTTTAAAGCCAGCAGCTACAAATACTGCAGCTGCTGACTTTTAAAATAGTGACACTTACCTGTCCAGCGCGCCCGCGATGTCGGCACCCGAAGCCGATCTCTAGGTCGCCTCGGGTCCTGCCGCCGCCATCTTGGGTATGGGAATCAGGAAATGGAGCCTTTCGGCTTCATTTCCCGGTTCCCTACTGCGCATGCGCGAATCGCGCTGCGCAATAAGGACGCTCCCCGCGGCCTCTGGGATCTGTGTGTTTCCCAGAAGGCAGCGGGCCACTTGCGGGAAGGGGCGGGCACTTGCGGAAAGGGACGTAAGTTACGCCCCTTTCCGCAGAGAGCTATCCCGGAAGTGGGTGCAGTTACCTGGATTATCCAGGTAACTGCACCCCCCTGAAAGGTGCCGATTGTGGCACCGGAGGGGGGGGAGGGTTCCGATGAGCGGAAGGTCCACTTTAGGGTGGACCTCCGCTTTAAGGATGTCTCTGTACTTTGCTGCATTCATCTTTCCCTCGATTCTGGCAAGTCTCTCAGTTCCTGCCGCTGAAAAGCATCCCCACAGTATGATGCTGCCAATACCATGCTTCACTGTAGGGATGGTCAGAGTGACCATCGGGGTTCTTGGTCACCTCCCTGACTAAGACCCTTCTCCCCCAATCACTCAGCTTGGCCGGGCGGCCTGCTCTAGGAAAACTCCTGGTGGTTGCAAATTTTTTCCATTTATGGATGATGGAGGCCACTGTGTTCATTGGGACCTTCAGTGCTGCAGACATTTTTCTGTACCCTTCTCCAGATTGGTGCATCTATACCAGTGATGGCGAACCTCGGCACTCCAGATGTTTTGGAACTACATTTCCCATGATGCTCATGCACTCTGCAGTGTAGTTGAGCATCATGGGTAATGTAGTTCCAAAACATCTGGGGTGCCAAGGTTCGCCATTACTGATCTATACAATCCTGTCCTGTCTACAGACACGTCCTTGCATTTAATGGCTTATGCTCTGACATGCTCCGTTAACTGTGGGACCTTATATAAACAGATGTGTGCCTTTTCAAATCATGTCCAATCAACTGAATTTTACCACAGATGGACTCCAGTTGTAGAAACGTCAGTGGAAACAGGATGCACCTCAGCTAAATTATGAGTATCATGGCCAAGGCTGAGAATATTATGTACAGGTAATTTTTTTTTTTTCAGTTTTTTTTATTTTTAATATCTTTGCAAATTTATTAAAACAAACATCTTTTACATTGTCATTATGAGGTATTGTTTGTAGAATGTTGAGGAAAATAATGAATTTAATCAATTTTAGAAAAAGGCTGTAACATAAAATGTGGAAAAAGTGAAGCACTGTGAATACTGGATGCACTGTGTGTATGTATGTGTATATAAATAAATATTGTAAGCTGGGGAACTGGTAGCAGGTACAAAGCTCCCTGGGCTAAGCAGTCTCTCAGGCACAGATACCAAATCCACAAAAGTGGTGACAAAACAGTGCAATGTTTATTTGTGATATTTACAAGGTCTATATACAGGTGCTTTACAGTATTTCAGAAAACAAGCCAGAATAAAAATAGCAAAACAAAACCTAGCCTTGTCTCAGCACTAACTATAGAAAATACAGGCCCTAACTAACAGGCTGAGCTAGTCAACTCCCACATGTACAACTTGTTAGCTTTTTTGAAACTCTTGCTCTCACAGACAGGAGTTGTCTGATCTTCCCAGGCTGAGAGCACTGACGGTCTTGGGTGATAAATTGGCCTGGGGAGAGGACCAACATGCGAACTAGATCCTGGATCACAGATCCCTGAATGTGTATGAGAGGAGCCTAGGGGATGTAATAACCCTGATCAGGACTTTTCCCAGCTCTCTCTGGGACGCCCTGCTACTATATATATATATATATATATATATATATATATATATACATATATATATATATACAGTGGTGTGAAAAAGTGTTTGCCCCCTTCCTCATTTCCTGTTCCTTTGCATGTTTGTCACACTTAAGTGTTTCGGAACATCAAACCAATTTAAACAATAGTCAAGGACAACACAAGTAAACACAAAATGCAATTTGTAAATGAAGGTGTTTATTATTAAAGGTGAAAAAAAATCCAAACCATCATGGCCCTGTGTGAAAAAGTGATTGCCCCCCCTTGTTAAAACATACTATAACTGTGGTTGTCCACACCTGAGTTCAATTTCTCTAGCCACACCCAGGCCTGATTATTGCCACACCTGTTCACAATCAAGGCATCACTTAAACAGGAGCTGCTTGACACAGTAAGGTCCACCAGAAGATCCTTAAGGCCGGGTTCACACCACAGCGATGCGGGAACGCCACGAATCCGCTGCGTTTTCCCGCATCGCACACCTCCCGCCGGCAGTTCACACTGCCCTATGCGGACGGCTGGGAGTGTCAATGATATGTTAATGACACCCCCAGATCCGTCCACATATCGCAGTGCGATCTGCCGACTCGCACAGGAATCGGATCGCATGGTGTGAACACCCATGCGATCCGATTCTGTTGCGGACCAAAAAAAGGGTCCCGTGCGAGTTTGCTGCGGGAGCGATGCGAATTCAGCCATACTATCTGTATGGCTGAACTCGCATCGCTACGGAGATCGGATGTGATTTGCGGTGCGAATCACATCCGGATCTCCCCCCGCAGCAGTGTGAACCCAGCCTAAAAGCTACACATCATGCCGAGACCCAAAGAAATTCAGGAACAATTGAGAAAGAAAGTAATTGAGATCTATCAGTCTGGAAAGGGTTATAAAGCCATTTCCAAAGCTTTGGGAATCCAGCGAACCACAGTGAGAGCCATTATCCACAAATGGCGAAGACATGGAACAGTGGTGAACCTTCCCAGGAGTGGCCGGCCGCCCAAAATTACCCCAAGAGCGCAGCGACGACTCATCCAAGAGGTCACAAAAGACCCCACAACAACGTCCAAGGAACTGCAGGCCTCACTTGCCTCAGTTAAGGTCAGCGTTCATGCCTCCACCATCAGGAAAAGACTGGGCAAAAATGGCCTGCATGGCAGAGTTCCAAGGAGAAAACCACTGCTGAGCAAAAAGAACATCAAAGCTCATCTCAATTTCTCCACAACACATCTTGATGATCCCCAAGACTTTTGGGACAACATTCTGTGGACCGATGAGACAAAAGTGGAACTCTTTGGAAGGTGTGTGTCCAAGTATATCTGGCATAGAAGGAACACTGCATTTCATAAAAAGAACATTATACCAACAGTAAAATATGGTGGTGGTAGTGTGATGGTCTGGGGCTGTTTTGCTGCTTCAGGACCTGGAAGACTTGCCGTGATAAAAGGAACTATGAATTCTGCTGTCTACCAAGAGATCCTGAAGGAGAATGTCCGACCATCTGTTCGTGTACTCAAGCTGAAACGAACTTGGGTTCTGCAGCAGGACAATGATCCTAAACACACCAGCAAGTCCACCACCGAATGGCTGAAGAAAAACAAAATGAAGACTTTGGAGTGGCCTAGCCAAAGTCCTGACCTGAATCCTATTGAGATGTTGTGGTATGACCTTAAAAAGGCCGTTCATGCTCGAAAACCCTCTAATGTAACTGAATTAGGACAATTCTGCAAAGATGAGTGGGCCAAAATTCCTCCAGGACGCTGTAAAAGCCTCATTGCACGTTATCGCAAACGCTTGGTTGCAGTTGTTGCTGCTAAGGGTGGCCCAACCAGTTATTAGGTTTAGGGGGCAATCACTTTTCCACACAGGGCCATGATGGTTTGGATTTTTTTTCACCTTTAATAATAAACACCTTCATTTACAAATTGCATTTTGTGTTTACTTGTGTTGTCCTTGACTATTGTTTAAATTGGTTTGATGTTCCGAAACACTTAAGTGTGACAAACATGCAAAGGAACAGGAAATGAGGAAGGGGGCAAACACTTTTTCACACCACTGTATATATAGAAATAAGTATTGAACACACCACCATTTTTCTAGGTAAATATATTTCTAATGGTGCTATTGACATGAAATGAAATTTTCACCACACGTCGGTAACAACTCATGCATTCCATACGTAAAAAGAAACCAAAACAAAGAAGTTCAGAAATGAAATGACACAGGGAAAAAGTATTGAATATATGAAGAAAGGGAGGTGCAAAAAGGCATGGTCACCAGCTTAACTCTATCAGTAATTATTCATTTGCACTGACAAGAGGGAAGATTGCTTTTTATCAGCTGGTTCAGTCTCAACTGATGGCCTATAAAAAGGTGTCTCATTACCAAGATGTCACACAAGAAACATCTCATGCTGGGTAAAAATCAATGAATTCTCTTGAGATTTTTGCAACCTTATTGTTGCAAAACATACTGATGGCATTGGTTACAGGAGGATTTCTAAACTTCTGAATGTCCAGTGAGCACTGTTAGGGCCATAATCCAGAAGATGAAAGAACATAATTTCACCATAAACCATCTACGACCAGATGCTCCTCACAAGATTTCTGACAGAAGAGTAAAAAGAATTATCAGAAGAGTTGTCCAAGAGCCAAGGATCGCTTGTGGAGAGCTTCAGGAAGAGCTAGAATTGTCAGGTACAATTGTTTCAAAGAAAACAATAAGTAATGCACTCAACCGCCATGGCCTGTAAGCACGCTCACCATGCAAGACTCCATTGCTAAAGAAAAAGCATGTTGAAGCACGTTTGAAGTTTGCTGCACAATATTTAGACAAGCCTGTGAAATACTGGAAGAATATAGTCTGGTCAGATGAGACCAAAATTGAACACTTTGGATGCAATAATACACACTATTTTTGGAGGTCAAATGTCACTGCACATCACCCCAAAAACACCAGTTACGTTTGAAGATGGGAACATTGCGGTGTGGGGCATACGGTACTGGCAAACTTCATGTCATTGAAGGATGAATGGAAAAATGTACCAAGACATTCTTGATAAAAATCTGCTGCTATCTACCAGGATGATGAAGATGAAACGAGGGTGGACATTTAAGCAAGAAAATGATCCCAAACACAAAGCCAAGAAACGCTCAATTGGTTTTAAAGAAAGAAAATAAAGCTGCTAGAATGGCCCAGCAATCACCCGATTTGAACCCAATAGAAATTCTATGGAAACAACTAAAGATCAGAGTTAATAGAAGAGGCCCATGAAAACCTTCAAGATTTGAAGACTGTGTGGAAGAATGGGCCAAATTCGCACCTGAGCAATGCATTATTCACCCCCTTGGCTTTTTACCTATTTTGTTACATTACAGCTTTGGTTAAAAGTTTTTTTTAATCTGAATTATATTTTGTGTGGTGCACACGGCTCACAATGCACTGCGCCATCGCAGTGCGATGCTGGCTCATGATTGGCCAAGCATGCACTGTGACCCCGCATACTTGGCCAATCACAGCGCTGGCAGCGAGGAGAACCATAATTGGTCACATGCAGGATGCCTGTGGGTAATTATAGCTCAGGGGGTTTAGTACACGCCCCACACTATATAAGGCCGCCAACACGGTGGCCTGGTGTAGTGTGTTCCAGCGTGCAGGGACAGAAGGATAGGCAGGGCCAGTGTGTTCCTTTATTGTAAATCTGCAGGAGTTAAAGTGGGTGTTGTGTGTCTCCAGCACAGTATACACCTGTATCTACCCTTCATTGTTGGTGTTCTCTAATACAGGCATCTGCAGGAGTTAAAGTGGGTGTTGTGTGCCTCCAGCACAGTATACACCTGTAGCTACCCTTTTTTGCTGGTGTTCTGCAATTTTTTAGTCCGCAGCTCCAAGGTATGATCGATTCGAGCAACCATCGCCAGCATCTGATTTATATGGTGCAGGAATACCTAGGGGCAAGGTCAGACTTGGACACCTTTCCCACCGAAAATCCTCTGGCTTACTGGGTCTTGGATGGATCACTGGCCAGAGCTTGCACAGTATGAGCTAATTGAGCTACTGGCCTGTCCTGTATCCAGCATTCTTTCGGAACGCACCTTTAGTGCTACTGGCAGCTTTGTAACTGATCACAGGGTGCGCCTGTCCACCGACTCAGTTGATCGACTGACCTTCATAAAGATGAATCGGTCTTGGATCACCACCAGCTACCAAGCACCTGAAGCTGATGTAACCAAAAATTTTTTTTTGAAATGTCACATTCCTTCAATACTGCCTATGTTGATGCTGAGTGACTGACCTGTTACGTTGACTGACTATCCTCTTCCTCCTCAATAATCCTGCTGATAGCTTGGAAGAACATTTTTGGTTCTGGGTGACCAGCCCAATTTTTCAGCCCCTGTTTAACAGGGGCGTGTAATTACAATTTTTGATGCAATGCTTTGTAGCAGGGCTTATTCCTGCACTCTAACTAGAGTATATGGGAGAGGTTGCAGTGTTGTAGCACCAGAACCAGTGCCTAAGGCCCAATTTTTCAGCCCCTGTTTAACAGGGGCATGTAATTACAATTCTTGATATAATATTTCACAGTAGGGCCCGTTCCTGCGCCCACTGAGAGTAACTGTGAGGACTTATAGTGTTGTGGCACCAGCACCACCACCACAATCACCAAAGGCCCAATTTTTCTACCACTGTTCAACAATGGCATGTAATTACAATTCTTGATATCGTTCACAGCAGGGTGCTCCAGCGCCCACTAAGAGTAACTTTGAGGGCTTACAGTGTTTTGGCAATACCAACACCTTAAGCCCACATTTCTGCAGAGCATATAGGGCAGGCCCCTACTTTCAAGCATCCAACTTACAAAGTCTCCTACTTAACGGAAGGAGACAACAGGAAGTGAGATGAAAAAAGGTGGACGGCCAAAAAAATTATTTTTTTCTGGAGCTACACTTTAAAAATGTACCAGTTCAAAATTTCAAACAGATTCTACTTAACACAACAAACCTACACAGCTCCTGTCTTGTTTACACCGCCTGTATACTGGTGTTCCGAGTATATAGGGCCTGGGGGCCCCACGCCTTTCCTTTTTTTAATTTAGGTACGGGGTTCCCCTTATTATCCGTACAAGACCCAAAGGGGCTGGTAATGGGCAAGGGGGGGCTACCCATGGCATTTTTTTTTCTCAATGATTTTCATCCATATTGCCGGAACCAGACATGACATTAAAACCGCAAGCAGTTTTAAATGACTTTTTTTTCCGTTAAATGTCATTTTGTGCAAGGACTGTTCTAAACACGGGAAACACGTGGCACTTCACAGGCATACTATAGACACCCCCCAGGCACGATATTTAAAGGAATATTTCACTTTTTTTTTTCACATTTAAAAAAAAAAAATGGCATTGACCCATGTCCCCTGGGGCAGGAGCCGGGTCCCCAAACCCTTTTTAGTACAATATCTTGCATATTAGCCATTAAAATTAGCACTTTTTATTTTGAACGATTGAGTCCCATAGACTTCAATGGGGTTCTAAAGTTCGCACTAATTTCCGGTCCGTTCGAAAGTTCTGGTGCAAACCGAACTGGGGAGATGTTGGGTAAAATTGCAAAAATATATACATAAAACTATTTTTTAGAAATAAAAAAACTGATAATTGGCATGTGCTAATGGGCTCTGGTGCAACCACTTACCTTCAGAAGTCACATAATTAGTGAAATTATGTCCACCTGTGTGCAATCTTAGTGTCACATGATCTGTCATTACATATACACACCTTTTTTAAAGGCCAAAGAGGCTACAACACCTAAACAAGAGGCACCACTAACCAAACACTGCCATGAAAACCAAGGAACTTGGTTAGGTTATAAAAAAAAATATCCAAATCTTTGATGATCCTTAGGAGCACATCAACTCTATCATAACCAAATGGACGAACATGGCACAACAGCAAACCTGCCAAGAGATGGGCGCACACCAAAACTCAGGGACTATGCAAGGGGGGCATTAATCAGAGAGGCAGCCCTGGAGGAGCTGCAGAGTTTCACAGCAGAGACTGGAATATCTGTACATAGGATGACAATAAGCTCCATAGAGTTGGGCTTTATGGCAGAATGGCCAGAAGAAAGACATTACTTTCAATAAAAAACAAAATGGCACGTTTTGAGTTTGCGGAAAGGCATGTGCGAGACTCCCAAAATGTATGGAGGAAGACCTGGTCTAATGAGACTAAAATGTAACTTTTTGGGCATCAAAGAAAATGCTATGTCTAGCGCAAACCCAACACATCATATCACCCAAAGTACACCATCCCCACAGTGAAACATGGTGGTGTCTAGTGATGGCCGAACGGTTCGCCCGGCGGTCGGTTTGCGGCGAATTTCGGCTGTTTGCAATTCGCCCGATCGGCGGACTATTGCCGCTGTTCGCCCAGCGGACTTATGTGTTTACAATGTGAAAGAACTTTGACCTATGATGACACATCCATCATGGGGTACAGGACAGCCAATTAAGACATTACAGCACATGGACAATTGGACATTCCCCCTAACTTATAAATAGACCCGATCCGGTGGCCATTTTACATTATTTCTACTGTCACTATAGGGAGAGGTTGCTGTGTGGAGCAGGGAGAGACTGCAGTGACCCAAATCGCTAGCTATTAGGTCCACAAAAGTCCTTTTAAGGACTGGTATGGTGTAGGTGTAGTTCAGGATATAGGTTTGAGGCACTGCTATTCAAGTCATTGTTGCAGCAGATTGTCTTTTGTCAGTGCAGATAGGGACAGACAGGACGCAGTGTGTAGCAGAGAGGTGTACCTCTGCTGTGCATATTAGGAGGGGCTCCCACCATCCCTGTGCTATGCTCATTATGAGGGGCTCCCACCATCCCTGTGCTATGCTGACTTCCTCCTGGGGCTGCTTATTATGAGGGGCTCCCACCATCCCTGTGCTATTGTGACTTACTCCTGGGGCTGTACCTCTGCTGTGCATATTATGAGGGGCTCCCACCATCCCTGTGCTATGCTGACTTCCTCCTGGGGCTGCTTACGGTGCAGGTGTCAGTGCTTTATGTCACGCTGCTGATGTCAGTGCTCTCTATCACGGTGCTGGTGTCAGATCACTCTATCACGGTGCAGGGTTGAGTGAGGTACTTAAGTGAGGTATTTTTTTAATCGAGCACACAGACCTTCTTTCTTCATTTGGCTCACTTCCGTGTACAAAAAAAGCACACCGTACTATATGCCCGTACCCTCCTGTTTGAAGAGGTTGAGCGGTGTCATATTTCTACTGGGGCTGCTTATTATGAGGGGCTCCCACCACCCCTGTGCTATGCTGACATCCTCCTGGGGCAGCTTATTATGAGGGGCTCCCACCATCTCTGTGCTGTGCTGACTTCCTCCTGGGGCTGTACCTCTGCTGTGCATATTAGGAGGGGCTCCCACCATCCCTGTGCTATGCTCATTATGAGGGGCTCCCACCATCCCTGTGCTATGCTGACTTCCTCCTGGGGCTGCTTATTATGAGGGGCTCCCACCATCCCTGTGCTATTGTGACTTACTCCTGGGGCTGTACCTCTGCTGTGCATATTATGAGGGGCTCCCACCATCCCTGTGCTATGCTGACTTCCTCCTAGGGCTGTACCTCTGCTGTGCATATTATGAGGAGCTCCCACCATCCCTGTGCTATGCTCATTATGAGGGGCTCCCACCATCCCTGTGCTATGCTGACTTCCTCCTGGGGCTGCTTACGGTGCAGGTGTCAGTGCTTTATGTCACGCTGCTGATGTCAGTGCTCTCTATCACGGTGCTGGTTTCAGATCACTCTATCACGGTGCAGGTGTCAGTGCTCTATATCACGGTGCTGATGTCAGTGCTCTCTATCACGGTGCTGGTGTCAGATCACTCTATCACGGTGCAGGTGTCAGTGCTCTATATCACGGTGCTGGTGATCATCTCCTGCACCCTCTTCTTAGCCTACCCTGACCTTCCCTCTCCTCCATTGCCTTCTTGCGCTCCTGAGTCCTGAATTGTCAGAATTTCACATATAAAAAAGAATGCTTGTAGTTGTCGATCCTAGATTCACCTCATACATGTTATGTCATTGGCCATGTGGTGGGACTATGTGTGCACAGCTAGTAATTATTTTGTGGCTGCAAATTTGACCTGTAGGTTTGTAAAGTTCGCCTCCCATTGAAGTCAATAGGGCCCGCCGCAAACGTTACGGTTCGCGAACTATCGGTCGCGTTCGCGAAACGTCCCGTCGGAAGTTCGTCCATCACTAGTGGTGGCAGCGTCATGCTGTGGGGATGTTTTTTTAGCAGTCGGGACTGGGAAACTGGTCAGAGTTGAGGGAAAGATGAATGGTGCTAAATATAGGGATATTCTTGAGCACTAGGATGGAGGTTCACCTTCCAGCAGGACAATGACCCCAAACACACTGCTAAAAGCAACACTTGAGTGTTTTAAGGGGAAACATAAATTAATAAATAAATGAATAAATGTGTTGGAATGGCCTAAGCAAAGCCCAGACCTCAATCCAATAGAAAATCTGTGGTCAGACTTAAAGATTGTTGTTCACAAGCACAAACCATCCAACTTGAAACAGCTGGAACAGTTTTCCAAGGAGGAATGGGCAAAAATCCCAGTGGCAAGCGCCTAGAGACTTATCCAAAGTGACTTGGACCTATGATAGCTGCAAAAGGTGGCTCTACAAAGTATTGACTTTAAGGGGATGAATAGTTATGCACATTGACTTTTTCTGTTATTTTGTCCTATTTGTTGTTTGCTTAAAAAAAATCTTCAAAGTTGTGGGCATGTTCTGTAAATGAAATTATGCAAATCCTCAAACAATCAATGTTAAGTCCAGGTTGTGAGGCAACAAAACACGAAAAATGCCAAGGGGGTGAATACTTTTGCAAGGCACTGTATATCCATACACACGCAGTGCCCACCATTGCAGCCCCGCTGTGCCCACCATTGCAGCCTCACCTGAGTAGAGGAAGAGAGAGGGCGGCCCGATCATAACTGAAGAAAGGAGAGCCACGGGATAGCATGCCAAAACAGCTTACATTACAATTGCCTCCGCTCTGTTCACTGTCATACAGGCCCACCTCCTCCTGACTCCGCGCCTGTGATAGAACATAATACCAGCATCGGACCAACGTTCTATCACAGGCACAGGGCTATGTGTGATGGAAAGCGGAGGCAATTGTAATGTAAAGCGGGCTATCTGCACTCCGTGATATCGCGGCTTTCCTCTTCCTCCATGCTCTCTTCCCCCAGGGCGATCGCTGGGAGAATGGCACTCAGGCAGCCCAGCTCCTTGCCAGCCCTCATTTTCCACTCGCAAAATGCGATTAGGCGAGTGGAAAATTTGAGGGTGTATATATATATATATATATATATATATATATATATATATGTACATACAAACCGCAAGAGTAAAATATATTTTGGGGTAATCAAGGTACAAGTGATCCAGTGGGCCCCCTGGTCGTTATATAACTGTATATTTGCAATGGTATCCACACCTATAATAACTTGGAATGTCTGAGGAATGAATGATCCCCTGAAAACTACCATGATCTCCTCCTGCCTGCGCAAATTCCACCCAGCCATTATTGGCCTGCAGGAGACTTATCTCCTGGGGGGACAATGTGGGGTATCTGCAATATGCATGGGTTGGTAAAGCGTATCACTCCACTCACTCGGCCTATTCACGAGTGTACTTATACACAAAGCACTGGTCTGTCAAGAGCTTGACTCGGTGGTGGACACCTGTGGTAGATTTGTATTTTTATACTGTAAACTGTACACCGTAAACACGCTGTTAGCTTTTGTGTACATCCCGCCTCCATTTTTGCAGGATGTGCTGCAGTTGCTTTTGTCATACCTGGCGAGCAAACCCGAGGTTCCGCTACTAATTATGGGGTATTTTAATCGCCATCTAGACCCCAGAATGGATAGGCACCCCCCAAGGGCAGCAGAGGTACGTCTCTTAGTAGCCTGATGTATGTGGTGGGATGGACCGAAATATGGCGTATGCGCAACCCTGATGCAAAACAGTTTTCATGCTTCTCTAAAACCCATGGCTCCCTGTCATGTATCAATCTATGTGTGGGCACTCCTAACATAAATGATCGCACCTCCAAGGTGGAATACTTTCCACGTGGAGTGTCCCCCTGGCCGATAACCCAGTCCCCTACATCGCTACCTAAGTCTCCCTGGAAACATAAGGCCTTTTGGCTTAAATTGTTCACCTCACCAGACCGCATAGCAGCTCAAATCAATAGCTTTTTCCAATCCTATAGCCAATATACTGACACGATCCAAAAATGGGAAACCTTCAAAGCCTACCTTAGTGGGGTGTTTATTGCTGAAATCAACCGTTAAACAGAACTCCTCTCTCTGCTGGAGCAGGTCGGAGATCAGGTACGATAGCTGGAAATTACTTGTATCACAGACCCCAAGGATTCTGCAAGGGAGGCATGGATGTCGGCCCAGGAATCCCTGGACCTCCTGAGATCCTCCACTGCAGAACGTAAGAAGTTCTTCACTAAACTTGCTTTTTATGAAGAGGGGGGAAAAGACGGGACGCCTACTGGCGAGAATAGTTAGATTCCAGCAATAGTCCCCGGGCGATCCATTCATCTAAATGGCACGGTGGTTAACAACCCATCTCGGCATTGGCAAACTTCAACGCAGACTTTTATGGGCGAGGTATGGCTACTCAGATGCTGATCTGGAGGATTACTCATCTAGTATTGATCTACCTTCCTTGTCAGAAGAGGCCAAACAATTGTTGGAGGCACCACTGACTTTGGAGGAGATACAGAAGACAGCATTCTCCTTACCCACATGCAAGGCCCCTGGGGAAGACGGCCTTCCTCTGGAGGTCCTTGCCCAATATGGGGGACAGGTACTGCCTTACTTGCTGGAGCTGTTTAATGCCTCCCGCCATCAATGATTAGAGCGAATATAATATTACTGCTTAAACCTGGGAAGGATCCAGTTGACCCGGGCTCCTATTGACCTATCTCCCTCCTCCAAAGCGATGTTAAGATCCTGGCTAAAGTTCTGGTGATTCGGGTCAATGGGATCATCACCTCTATCATACACCCAGACCAGGCAGGTTTTATGCCACTAAAGTCCAGCCACCAATCTCAGACGCCTTTTTCTAAACATGTAGTTGCAGACAGACAACGGGGGAAACAGGGCCCTACTGTCACTGGACGCTAATAAGGCATTCGATAGCGTAGGCTGGCGATAACTGTGGGCGGTGTTATCCAAATTTGGATTCGGAGATCGATTCATAGCTTGGGTTAAACTTCTATATGCATCCCCTCAAGCGACCATTAGGATGTCAGGCAGAATGTCACATGCGCTGGGCAGGGGGGGCAAGGCAAGGTTGGCCCCTGTCCCCCCTGCTCTTTGCTATAGCCATTGAAAACCCTGGCGGCACTGGTGAGGGCCAGCCCAGAGATTGCGGGATTTAAATATGGTGTCCTTCATGAGAAGATCATGTTGTACGCCAACGCCATGATACTTTTCCTGAGAGACTCCTTGGCTGAAGTGACGACCATGATCTCCAGATTTGGGCAAATATTTCTGCAGCATTGAAGGTCCAAATGAGCGCAGTGGCCTCTATCATCTGTAAATGGAAATTTGGAACCAGCTGGACTCTTCCTAGAGTGAGCAGCCAAGCTGAGCGATCTGAGAGAAGGGCCTTAGGGAGGTGACCCAATGGTCACTGTGACCGATCTCCAGCATTTCTCTGTGGAGAGAGGAGAACCTTCCAGAAGAACAACCATCTCTGCAGCATTCCACCAATCAGGCCTGTATAGTAGATAGGGGTGCGCATCTTCACTGGTCTCACGATTCGATTCGATTCCGATTATCTGGTCAACGATTCGATTCCATATCATGATGCATCACGATTACCGACATGCTCCCACTTCCGCTTGGGCCACCTAGGCAGCCATTCCTCTCTGCAATCTTCTGGGACACATCACAGGTCCCAGAAGATTGACCGGCTGTGCAGGACCGCGCAGTGAGACATGCGCACCTGGATGCCCACAGTAGTATTGCCAGCGCCGTGGACAGGCAGGGGAGAGAATGGAGGGTTCGGGTGGCCACATCGCTGGATTGTGGGACAGGCGAGTGTCTTTTTTAAAAGTCAGAAGACACTTTTTTTGTAGCTGCTGACTTTTAATAGACAACAAAAATAGTAGGCTGCCCCTCTCTGCCAGCAATCTTCTGGGACCATTGTCTGGCCGTAAGCTGTCACGAGTGCGTGTCACTGCCCACAGTAGATGATGGCGCTGGGGAGAGGAGCGATGCTCTGTGCGTCCACATCGATGGACCGTGGGAGAGATGAATACACTTTGTAGCTGCTGACTTTTAATAAACTAAAAAACGGGTGGAACTCCGATTTACTGAGTGCACTAATCTGGTGCACTACAGGGTACAGGAATTCACACACACCTGGCTGCTGGGAGGTCAGGAGGGATTAGAATCCAAATCCACAACTGACAAACAGCCCTGTGAAGTTCCCTGTACTGTCTCTGTGATGACATTTACTCACACCCTGGCCCGCCTCTCTCGTCTCTCAGGCTCATGTCTCTCCTCAGGTCAGTAGGAGTTCTCAGCCCCGACCCACCGACTGTAGCTATCAGATTAGAAGAGAGGCGGGCAGGGCTGACATCAGGAGAGACGTGAGAGGAGAGGGGCTGGCCGGACCGAGCAGTCACATGAGCGGTGTATACAGTTATATACACACGCTATAAAACAAGGTATAAAGCTGCAAATATTTTAAAAAAAAAAAACACACACAGAGGTGACCACTTAATGGATGGTCATTGTATGTATAAAAAAAAAAAAAAAAAAGGATTTTGATAAAAACGCTCGTATCGCTCTTCCGGGAGGGGCGGGGCATGTCAGGATGACGTCACCCATCATCAATTTTTCGGGTCGCATGCATCGATGTCGCATCGGGGACCCCCCAATCGCGATGCATTGATTAAATTCCACACCCCTAATAGTAGAGAGGCCAGACAGAAGCCACGCTTCAGTAAAAGGTACATGACAGCCCACCTGGAGTTTGCCAAAAAGCACCTAAAGGACTCTGACCATGAGAAACAAAATGTTCTGGTCTAATGAAGGATTACAAGGGCAAGTTCAGAGGGTAATGATAAAAGGGGAGGACTCGCAATGGTCAGGGGTGGAAAGTGGGATCCACCAGGATTCTGTGCTTGGACCAAATTTAATTTGTTCATAAGCGGCCTGGAGGATGTGATAAACAGTTCAATCTCTGTATTTGAGGATGATACTAAACTAAGCAGGGCAATAACTTCTCCGCAGGATGTGGAAACCTCGCAAGAAGATCTGAACATATTAATGGGGTGGGCAACTACATGGCAAATGAGGTTTAATGTGCTAAAATTTAAAATAATGCATTTGGGTGGCAAAAATATGAATGCAATCTATACACTAGGTGTAGAACCTCTGAAGGAATCTAGGATGGAAAATGACCTGTGGGTCCTAGTAGATGATAGGCTCAGCAATGGCATGCAGTGCCAAGCTGCTGCTAACAAAGCAAACAGAATATTGGCATGCAATAAGAAGGGGATTAACTCCAGAGATAAAGCAATAATTCTCCCACTCTACAAGACTCTGGTCCAGCCGCACCTGGAGTATGCTGTGCAGTTATGGGCACCAGTTCTCAGGAAGGATATACTGGAAATGGAGCGAGTACAGAGAAGAGCAACAAAGCTAATAAAAAGGGAATAGAGGATATTAGTTAT
This sequence comes from Lithobates pipiens, assembly GCF_037356315.1. NCBI lineage: Eukaryota > Metazoa > Chordata > Amphibia > Anura > Ranidae > Lithobates > Lithobates pipiens. Next base: position 280,425,032 of record NW_027507748.1, on the reverse strand, counting down.
GAAGAAAGGTTGTGAGCGCTGAACTTATTCTATCGGGAGAAGAGACAATTGAGAGGGGATATGATTTCAATTTACAAATACTACACTGGTGACTCCACAATAGGGATAAAACTTCCACAGAAGGGAATTTAATAAGACCCATGGCCACTCATTAAAATGAGAAGAAAATAGGATTTTTTGTACTCGCCGTAAAATCCTTTTCTCTGTAGTTCACCGACCAACCATTGGGTTGTTAACACCACCTTCAGGAGAGGACTAGGCATAACATGTTAACTTGTAATAATAAAAACGAGAACTTTCTAGTTCCGCCCAAGGGTGCGGTCCCTTAGGTAACAACCCCACACCCTGCCTTGTAGCTTCAGTACATCAACAAGCAGTATAACGTAAAGAAAAATAGGAGGGGCGGGTGCTGTGTCAGTCAGTGAACTACAAAGAAAAGGATTTTATGGTGAGTACAAAAAAAAATCCTATTTTCTCTTATGTTCACCGACTGACACAGCTCCTCTCAGACCATTGGGTCATCCCCAAGCAGTGCCAAAACAAGGGGTGGGAAAACAGCATAAAACTTCACCTACAATGGCATGTGGGAACTAGTATAAAATTTACCCACAAAAACGGCAGTGTGCGGGAATAACCAAAACTTTTTTACCCACACAATAAAAAAAAAAAAAAATAGGGTGCTCCTCAACTGAGAGGCACTACCTTCAAACCGCACCAGAACAGTGGTAACAAATGCAACAGTGCATTAAAAGGTACTGTGTTTTTACCAAGAAAAAACAGGAAAATAAAATGTAAGTGCAATTATACAGCCACCTGCAAAACTTTGCAGCCAAAACAGGCATCAGTCGATACACTGACATCTACCTTGTATAAGTGTGAACAGACGACCAAGCAGCGATCTGCGATTTTTATTGGGACTGTGGCATTTTGGTGGACAGGTTGGACAATTTTGACACATTTCCAGGAACATTGGCATTTTTACAGCGATCAGTGCTATAAAAATGCATTGATTACTGTAAAAATGTCACTGGCAGAGAAGGGATTAACACTAGGGGGAAATCAAGTGATTAATGTGTTCTAACTGAAGGGGGGAATGGACGGTGTAGGAGAAGAGAGAGATCGCTGTTCATACTCTGTATGAACAGACGATCTGTCACTTCTCCCCTCAGGGAACCGTAAACTGTGTTTACACACACAGATGCCAGTTCTCCATGTACCCCGAGTGATCGCAGCAGCCCAGCGGTGATCACGACTGCCGGGCACTTGCATCGGGTGAGCAGGGGCACATGTGCACACCCCTAGTGGCCACAGGGAAAAGTGATGCCCAGCCGAGCCATTCTGCTGCAGTAGAGCTGGTCTGCAAGTGGTTAAATAGTTGTGGCAAGAACCCGATGGGGAAATCTCAAATTTCCTTACTAGAAAATGCATTTCCTGGAGAAAATGTGTGGGAATGCTGAATAGCATCTCCCTATCTGCCTGTCACCTGAACACACTTTAAAAAACATCTCACTATCTGCTAGTTGCCTGAGTGAGAGACAGTGTGAGAGAATCCAAATCAAGTATGTTGACTAACTTAAAAATGGGGGCATGTCAGCGATTTAAAAAAAAAAAGTTGGCTATGCGTTTTGCTGGGAAATGTGAAGAATTTTATACATCAAACATCCCCATCATATTGCCCCATCAAAACTGCCCATATTGCCACCGTCAAAACTGGCCCATCATATTGCCACCATCAAAACTGCCCCCATCATATTCCTCTATTATAAATCAGTACATGGCGTATCTGTGCTATCCCACACTGTGTATAAGAAGCTTTGGTAACCATGGCAACAAACGCCTATAAAATGAAATTTCCTGAAATGATCACTAAACTGAAACGGCTTTTTCACAAAAACTGTGAAAAATATCAAACTGAAAAGATATAGCCAGATAGCTGAATATTTTGTGAACATTTTAAAGTTTGATGTCTGTAGGTGAAAGTATGAAGGAGCTGAAACTTTTGGGAGCAGAAGATTAAGGATTTGAAGCATGCACTCATTCACTTCAATGTTAAAAAAAAAAAAAAAAAAAAAGGGGATAAAAAAAAAATACTTAATATTTAAAAAAGTATAAAAATTGTAGAAAAAAAAAGTTGAAGTCCCATCATTAGCTGAAAGAGATGAACTTTTTAAAAGTTGAACACCTGTTAAATTGCTTGGTAACTCAAATTGCTAATCAGCCAATCACATAGCAGCAACTCAATAGATTTAGGCATCTAGACATGGTAAAGTCGACTTGCTGAAGTTCAAACCGAGCATCAGAATGGGGATGGAAGGGGATTTAAGACTTTGAACGTGGTATGGCTGTCAGTGCCAGACGTTCTGTTCTGAACTTTTCAAATACTGCTAATCTACTAGAATTTTTTTACACGCAGCCATCTCTAGGGTTTACAGAGAATGGTCAGAAAAAGAGAAAAAAAATCCAGTGAGCAGCAGTTGTGTTGACGAAAAGGTCTGGTTGATGTCAGAGAATAGGCAGATTAGTTTGAGAGGATAGAAAGACAACAGTAACTGAAAGAACCACTCATTACAACAAAAGGTATGCAGAACACCATCTCTGAATGCACAACACATCGAACCTTGAAGCAGATGGGTTACAGCAGCAGACGACCACACCAAGTGCCATTCCTGTCATCTAAGAACAGGAAACTGAGGTTAAATTTACACAGGCTCACCAAAATTGGAAAACCAGTGCCTGGTCTGTGGATTCATGATTTAAGCTGTGACATTCAGATGTTAGGGTCAGAATTTGGCATAAACAACATAAAACCATGGATCCATCTTGCCTTGTATCAACAACTTAGGCTGGTGGTGTACTGGTGTGGGGGATATTTACCAATTGAGCATTGTTTAAATATCACAGCCTACCTCAGTATTGTTGCTGACCACATCCATCCCTTTATGACTACAGTATACCCATATTCTGATGGCTACTTCCAGCAGGATAATGTACCGTGTCACAAAGCTCAAATTATCTCAAACTGGTTTCTTGAATATAACAATGAATTTAGTGTATGCCAATGGCTTCCACCTCACCAGATCTAACAGAGCACCTTTGGGATGTGGTAGAATGGGAGACTTGCATCATGGACATGCAGTCAACAAATCTGCAGCAACTGTGTGATGCCAACATGTCAATATGGACCAAAATCTCTGAGGAATGTTTCCAACACCTTGTTGAATCTGTGCAATGAAGGAGGAAGGCAGTTCTGAAGGCAAAAGGGGGTCCAACCCGGTAGTAGCAAGGTGTACCTAATAAAGTGGTTGGTGAGTGTATACTACAGCTAAAACTTAGAATAATTTGTCTCGTCTCCAGAGCTGCATTATGCATGTGTCTGGTCTGATCATCTGTGCCAAGCCACAAAATTTGGCAGGACTCTGTGGCAGAAAAGGCATCTTTAGTTAAATATTCTTGTTATATTTTCTAATATTATTACAATGGTTATAAATATAACATTTAATTAAGTAATGACAGCTACAGATAAGTATTTTTGTGATCTCTCTGCACATCTTGAATACAACCCCTCAAACAAACTATCACATAACCGTGATAAAACAGAGCCTATTTCTGTCTGTCCAGCACAGTCCTCAAAACAAGACAAGATTCAGAGTTTACGATTTCTGTATTTAAAATTTATCCATGGTCAAAATTTTCAAATGATATATTATTTTCCACATTAAAATTTTAATTATTTCCATTCTACTCTTATTAGTCTGAACTAGCGATGCACAGATACCATTTTTTTCAGAGAGAATACAAGTACTGATACTTTTCCTCAAGTAGTCAATACCAGCTACCAATACCTATTTGTTTCATGTGTTGTGAATTGAGCAGACAAAATAATGGGCTCAAAGCACACTGCAAAGACTCGCATGCGAGTTAAACAGGATTGCGGTGCGATTCCTGTCCAAATTACTTCCAGTTTCCCACACTGCTCCTATGTGAACCCAGGCTTGTCCAGGTTCACACAGGTGCAGTGCGGTAATCCACATGTGATTTGGACAGAAATCGCACTGCATTCCTGTTCAAAATTACATGCGACTCTACAGTGCGATTTGAGCCCATTCTTTTTGTATGGGTTCAAATCACACTGCACAAGAAAGGTATCGGTTTTAGACACTGATTGGAGCATTTGCACGAGTACAATTACTTGTGCACATGCTTAAAATCGGCACTGATACTGGTATTGGTGCAACCCTAATCTGGACAATCTTAAAGTTTAAAAACATACTTTATGAAGAAACACAAATTTTCTTCCCTGAATTTGATGACAAACACTATAGGGTTGATTTACTTGGGTGAAATTTGTGTAAAGTGTATGAAACCATTTATAATTAGATGCCATAGATCCTTTTTTGCTGCATTATATTTGCATGAACAGTTAAGGAAACTAGCTTTTTGCCCCCCTCCCTCGGTAAATATACAATCTTTTTTAGTGCATACAAACAATATAATCTCCAAATGTCCTATATAAACACCAAAATTGGATTTTGTACTGGTATTAAAACACTTTTCTTCCATTAAGGTCACTAGCAAACAAAAAAAACAAAAAAAAGTCTCGCTGGCACAGTAGGATGGATTATCCTGGGCTGCCCTACAATTTTTTTTTTTGCCAGTGTCCCATCCTCCTGTAGGCAGCAGTAAAACCTGAAGGTGAAGACTTCCCACAGCCCCCAGTTTACAAGAAAGACAAAGAAAAGTTATATTTATAAATATATTATATAAAAAAAAAATATGACATGATGTTGAAAAGAAAAGAAGATAGCCAAAACTTTAAACAGGCAAACCAAAAACAGTTACCGCTCACCCTTTTAGATATGACCCCTGAAGTACTCTCCAGTCTCACACAAAAGCAAGGAGAGTACCTAGCCAGGAACCACTTCTATCTTGTTATGTAGGTAATCAGGTGGCTTTACAGTTCTTAAATCACTTTTACTAAATATAGGAAAGCCCAATTAGATTTAAAAAACAAGTTCATGCCCGTTTTCAGCTTTTGACTGCCTGCCAAAAAAGTAGAGAGCCTGTGTCGCAGGGCTTTTGCATTCCTATACTAGTCTATAGAAATGTAAAACCCGCTTGAAGCAAGGAAAATGTAGGGCAACTGCAGGTCAAATACACCTGTCAAATTCTGAATGACAAATGTCTCAAACTGATAACAACACAAGTCTAAAATTCAAACAGCCTCTTACACAGTAATGGTAGTTGAAGGTACAGGCACTGAGGCCGTTTAAGGCCTGAACTATTAAAGGCCTAAGCTAATAAAGGCCTGATCTGAAATGAACATGCATCCAGTGAAGTTGGAAAAGTCTGATCTTTGCATGTTTGTTCTACGTTAATCAATAAGTAAGCTCTGAGGTGTCCAACTCGTCTTCAAGGGCCATATAAAGATCAGGATTGTCAAACAAAATGTAACTTCCTAGCTCAGCATACTTAAAAGCTGTCTATTATAGGAATAATGTGTGTGGATCCTGACCCTTAAGGACTTGACCTGGTCCTTTGGACTAGCTTCTGAAGCAAAGATGTAGATCCTGCACCTGTGCATTGGCCTGAAAAAAAAATCCATTGTGACTGACCAACTTTCCTCTAAAGAGCCTCAGCCAATTAACACTACCCAGGGCCATGGAGGTACAAACATGTTCCCCAAATCCAGCTATATAGACATCAGGATTGGGGAAAATGTTGTGTCTGCATGCACTTTTAGAAAAATAAAAAATAAAAAAAAAGTTAACCACCAGTGCTGCTTGGAGCTTTGGCTGTGACTAGTAAAAGTCACTGTGACCGATTCTATTAAAGAAAAGGTTTAACTTGGTTAGAAATATTAAAATGTCTGCCTGAACATTTGGCGCACATATATTTCACAGTCAACAGTCTTAACAGTTCATAACAGCCTTGTGAGGTTCTTATAATGGAGTAGCGCGGAGGATTTTGACTTCATCAAGTGCTCTGTCCTGGTTGTCTGTTTCCACCATGCCCAGTCTGTTCAGTGTTCCAAGGCCCTGGGAAACGCGTCCAAAAATAGTGTGCTTCCCATCCAACCACTGGGTAGGGGCCAACGTCAAGAAAAACTGACTTCCATTTGTATCTGGTCCAGCATTTGCCATGGCGAGAATGCCTGCCCCTGTGTGGATAAAAACAAAAAAGATCAAAAATAAAAAATGGATATCATTACACTCAAATCTACTGTAAATTTTAAACAATACACACAAGGTTCTCAATGTGATTTTGGCTCAAACCAACCATTAGGGTGGTTCCAAAGCATTTTCATCCTAATGCATTCTCTGCATTAAGGTAAAAAGACTTCTGTGTGCAGCATTGCCCCCCAGTTAGTCTCTCCCTCCTCACAGGACCGACTGATAGTAGCAGGAGCATGCACAAGTACCCCCCTTAGCAAGGCGATTAAGGGGGGGGGGGGGGGGGGAAGAGATATGGAGCCATGATCACCTGCAGGGGACCCAAGAAGAGGAGGATCGAGGCTGCTCTGCAAAATCACCTGCTCACCAGGTTGAAAAAAAAAAAAAAAAAAAGGCGAACTTAACCACTTCTTAACTACCGCCCACTGTATATATATATATATACATACACACACACACACACACACGTCAGCAGTTTAAGGATGGATATCAGTGGGTGGTTCTGTTTACGACAATGGTGGTCTCTGTGGCAGATTCGCCACCAGATCGCCATCATCATTGGTGGGAAAGGGGCCACCCCCCCTCCTTCCGTGCCCTCCGCCGCTTACCGGAACCGTTGGAAGGCGCGGAGTCAAATCGGGTCCTTCTGCTTCCCTGGTATGGATACGAGTGACAGGAAGGTGGCCCCCACCCATCTCCATACCATAGCAGGGCGGAAGAGACGTCAAAACGTCACTTCCGCCCATACATCTTAAAGGGCCATTTTTTGTTGACATTTTTTCAAAATTACTATTTTTTTTTTATCGCATTCAAGTCCAAATATGAGATCTGTGGACTTTGACTCAAGATCTCATATTTAAGAGGGTCTGTCGTGCTTTTTTCTATTGCAAGGGACATTTACATTCCCTGTAATAGTAATAGAAGGGACCCAAATGTAATTTTTTTTTTAAACCGTTTTAAAATAAAAGTAACATAAATAAGAAAAGGGCTGCCCGCTTTCCCCCCCTTTTGTATGCCCTGGCGGCGGAACCCTTGGCTGTTCTCCTCCAGGCGCACCCGGGAATAGCTGGCCTCCGGAGCTCTCTGGTGGAGATGGTAAGTTTATACACAGATGATACTCTCCTATATCTGGAGGACGAGGGACCGTCGCCCAACGGGCTGCCCTCTGAGTTATTGAGGCGTTTGGCAGTCACTCTGGCATGCGCATAAATTTGTCCAAATCGCAAATTTTGCTGTTGGATCTGTCCCCACCAGACAGCAGCTCAGCCTCCCTCCCATTGACTAGAGTCTCTGAGATTCAGTATCTAGGAGTGCGGGTCACAAGGGAGCCTAGGGATTACATCCTGCACAATGTAGAACCTTTATTTCTATTTCTGAAAACACGCACACAGGCTTGGTCATGTCTCCCTCTCGGGGAGGGTTAACCTCACCAAAATGATTTTACTACCAAAACTCCTGTATATGTTCTGGCACTCCCCAGTTATGATCCCTCTACAGATATTCAAAATACTAGATAGCATCCTCAACACCATCATCTGGGGACCGTCTAGATACAAATTAGCCTGGAATACACTCAAAAACCCAACTTCCTCTGGTGGGGTGGCCCTCCCGGATTTCCGCACCTACTACATAGCAGCACAACTTTCACACTTCTATGACTTGCATAAATCAGACGGGCATCGATATCAAACTTTAAAATGTAAGGGCGCTGGTCTTAACACGCACACCCCCATTCAAGTGTTATTTAGAGGAGAGAAGGAGGGTGGTGCCAGTACTCAGTTACTTACCCACCACAAAAGAATTAGGAGGCTGGCACTTAGGTTGATGGGAGCCGATTTCTACCACTCACATACTCCCCTATGGCGTAATCCCCAGTTGAAGGAGTTGACCCGGATCCCAGATGTGGACCTATGGGCCTCTAAAGGCGTTATTTACTTATACCAAGTTATATCCCCACTCGGAGTGCGGGATTTCCAATCTCTACAGGTAGAATTTGAATTGCCTCCTCGTATGCAGTTCAGGTATCTGCAGCTACGGCACACACTCCGAACCCAGTTCGCTGAAGGCCTCCCAAAACATGCAGCCATTAACCCTAGTAGATTTGATAATAGGGGGACAACCCAGCTCAATTGATTTTGAATATGTAAAGCTTATCAAGAGCCCGGACAGTAGCGCAAATCACAGAGAGAGCCAGAGTTAGATGGGAGGAGGATATTGGTCCTCTAGACAGGGTTAGACTGGGATGAGGTGCTGGAAAATACTAAACAAGTGTCACTTAGGTTGTCCGACCGCCTAACACAGGTGTATATAGTTCATAATTAATACCCAACCCCTGCAAGGATGGCCTAGTACCACTCCGATTACAGCCCAGGGTGCCCCAGGTGCTCTAGCCCTGCCTGCACATTCTATCACCTTATATGGCTGTGTCCTAGGATCCAAGCGTATTGGGCACAGATAATTACATTTCTGCATGGCCACATGGGCTCACCCCTTCAGCTGGACCCAAAAGCTTGTGTGTTGGGCATACTTCCAGACACCACTATTGATAAATATCTGGCCGTATTCCTGCATTCAACGCTGTTTAGCGCAAGAAAGTTGGTGGCAAAACACTGGATGCGACCAGCTCCCCCTACAATTCGTGCTTGGATCACGGAAATTAATAATACGCTGTCCTACATAAAAGTGGTCTATAGGCATCGCGGATGCCCTGCTAAATACAACAAAGTTTGGGATAGGTGGCTGGAAAACCTGGACACGTGTATATAATAGACTATCACTGCCACTTCTGCTTAGGAAGGTCTGTGTTTCGAGGCAGAAGAGGGCATATACTTATGGGCACCATATGTGAAGGGGGGGAACTAAGATGTTGTGATGTAATATCTACCCTGGATGGTAAACTCCCAAAGTACGTTGTAACTATCATGTGTTATATGTCTGTACCCACCTTGTTTTATTATTTCGAATAAACTTGGGCTATTTAAAAAAAAAAAAAAAAAAAAAAAAAAAAGTTTAAAGCGCCCCGACGAGCTCACTCGCAGAAGCGAACGCATACGTGAGCGGCGCCTGCATGTGAAAACAGTGTTCAAACCACATGTGAGGTATCGCCACGATTGGTAGAGCGAGAGCAATAATTCTAGCCTTAGACCTCTAACTCAAAACATGCAACCTATAGAATTTAAGCGTCGCCTATGGAGATTTTTAAGGGTAAAAGTTAGACCCCATTCCACGAGCAGGCGCAATTTTGAAGCGTGACATGTTGGGTATCAATTTCCTCAGCGCAAGATTATCTTTCACAATATATCAAAAGAATTGGGCTAACATTACTGTTGTCTTATTTTTTAATTCAAAGTTGGCACCCATGAATTCCAACAGCTCCTACCCCTACTGAGATTTTAGGCTGTGGCTCACAGCCACTCTTGTTGTGAGAAGTATGGATGAAGGTAAACTCCATTGTGGAACCCCTTTTTCCCTGAAACCCAAGTGGAGTGCCAAGCTTTGGTATTTTCCCCATTCACTCTTTTTTTTTCCTACATTTATTAATCTTATTTTTTCCATCCTTTATCTGCTTTTAACCATTTCAATACAGGGGCACTTCCTGCCCAGACCAATTTTCAGCGCTCACACTTTGAATGACAATTACTCAGTCATGCAACACTGTACCCGCACAAAATATTTTTATCATATTTAATCACCACTGGGCATACAAGTTATGAAAAGGGAAAAAAACAAACAAACACACACACACACACACCTTTTCTTAGTTTTGATTATAAAATTTTGCAAATAAGTAATTTTTTCTTCAGAAATTTGGGCCAATTATATATATATATATATATATATATATACACATACACACACACTACTACATAGCTGTGCAATACCATGTGCAAGACTTTTACACATTCTGGCCACATACAGAGACCCAACATGCAGGAAGCACCATTAGGCGTTCTAGGAGCATAAATGACACATCTCTGTTCCGCCGTACAAACAGATTCAACTTAAGAACAAACCTACAGACCCCATCTTGTTTGTTTGTAACCCGGGGATCACCTGTACTGTACTTTTTTTTTTCTTGTCTCTTGAACGCCTGGAAGTGGATACAGCCGATCACATGGTAAAGAGCCAATTCTATTGGCTCAGGAGTGGCAAGACCGAGCAGACATCATAAGACGTCCACCAAGAGGAACGGCATGTTCCTGTCGGCGTCATTCTATAATGGCCCAGTATGAAACTAGTTAAGAAAGCAGTTACTTCTATTTAATTTATAGACAGCCCATTACATTTAAAAAGGATAAAGCCCTGGAGACAGTAGCACAACCTGTTTCTTATTCCTGTATCCCTCAATGGGCAATGGAAAAGTTAGTTGTAGTTTATCGAGATAAAAGCAGAAGAAAAAACAAACAAGGAAGCAAATCAACCTATTTAGCAACAGCACTGAAAAAAAAAAAAAAAAGGAAAAAAACGTAGTACAAACCTGTAAATTTAAGGTCAGGATGTAATTCATCTGCAAAATGTTTGCCATCATATATAGAGCCTCCGCCACGTCCTAAAGGAGACAAGAACTTTATCAATAAAAGCATTTGGGAATCCATAATATTAACCACTTGACCTTCGGAAGATTTACCCGCCTTCATGACCAGGGCATTGTTTGTGATACAGCACTGTTACTTAAAAAGGGATTGTAAAGTGATTTATTTATTTTTTTTAAAATAACAAACATGTTATACTTACCTCCACTGTGCAGCTCGTTTTTCACAGAGTAGCCCCGAACCTGCTCTTCTGGGGTCCCTCGGCGGCTGTCTCTGCTTCCTCCCGCAGGTGCTTCTCACGTTCATGCGAGCTCCCTCGCATGGTGAGAAGCATCTACGGGCGCGCTCCCTTGATATAGCCGCTCACTGTATCACACGGCCCCGCCCCTCCGCGTCAGTGGATGTGATTGACAGCAGCGCGAGCCAATGGCTGCACTGCTTTCCATCCACTCCAGCCAATCAGCGGCCAGGCTGAACGGTGGAAAGGACGTCGGGGGACGAGGTAAGTAAAACGGGGGGGGGGGGGGGTGGGGGGCTGGGGGAGCAGGCACTGTCAGATGTTTTTTCGCCTTAATGCATAGAATGCATTAAGGTGAAAAAACATTTACCTTTACAACTGCCAATTACACGGTCATTCAATGCTGTACCCAAATAAAATGTCCTAAACCTATTTTGCTATTTTTCCATTTGCACATAGACATTTCTTTTAACCTTTTGTCCTAGGCATATTAGGAAGTTAGAGAAGATCTCCCAAAAGGGAGAGGAATTCCCCACATAGACAGATGTACCTACAACAGGTGTTGCCATTGAATGGTTTCCCTTCAACTCTTATTTTGGGGCAACTAGAATGTTTTGAATTACACCCCCACTTTCTGCTTTTGGTGAAAACAGTCTTTAGGACAAACATTAGTGAATCTCCTCCAACAGAGCTATAAAAATTGGACATATTGTAGGATCTAACTCTCCCTCAATCTATGCAAAAGATTTAAAAATTTTGACTCATCAATCCAGAGCACCTGCTGCCATTTGTCTGCACCCGTTTCTAGAGTGCACCAAAGGGCTAGAAAGCAGTACAATAGGGAACATCAGCAGGCAACAGTGAAATATGGTTGAGGTTCCTTGCAAATTAAGTTGGAGATTTGGTCAGGATCAATGGGGTCCTCAATGCTGAGACACACAGGCAAATACTTATTCATCATGCCATACCATCAGAGAGGCGTTTGACTGACCCTATATTTATTCTGCAGCAGGACAACGACCCCCAAACATGCAGCCAATGTCACATAGAACTCTCTTTAGTGTAAAGACCAAGGAGTCCTGGAAGTGATAGTTTGGCCTGATCTCAATCTGTCTGGGATTACATAAAGAGACATAAGGATAGGAGGCAGCCTACATCCACAGAAGATCTGTGGGCATTTCTCCATGATATTTGGAACAAACTACTTGCCGAGTTCCTTCAAACACTGCGTGCAAGTGTACCTAAAAGAATTGATGGCATTTTTGAAGGCAAGAGGTGGTCACACCAAATATTGATTTGATTTTCTCTTCTGTTCATTTACTTTCCAATTTATTAGTTGATAAAAATAAAACTATTCACACCTCAATTTCTGAAAAAAAAAAAAAAAAATTATATATATATATTTTTTTATATTGCCAAAAGTGTTGGTACACATGCCTTTACACACACATGAACTTTAATGGTGTCTTAAGCCGTAGGGTTCAATATTGAGTTGGCCCACCCTTTGCAGCTATAACAGCTTCAACTCTTCTAGAAGGCTGTCCACAAGGTTTAGGAGTGTGCCTATGGGAATGTTTGACCATTCTCCCAGAAGTGCAATTGTGTGGTCAGGCACGGATGTTGGACGAGAAGGCCTGGCTCACAATCTCCACTCTAATTCATCCTAAAAGTCTTCTATCGGGTTGAGGTCAGGACTCTGTGCAGGCCAGTTAAGTTCCTCCACCTCAAACTCATTCATCCATGTCTTTATGGATCTTCCTTTCTGCACGGTCCAAATCATTTGGTAGCGGGGGATTATGGTGTGGGGTTGTTTTTCAGGGGTTGGGCTTGGCCCCTTAGTTCCAATGAAGGGAACTCTTAAGGCATCAGCATACCAAGACATATTGGACAATTCCATGCTCCCAACTTTGTGGGAACGGTTTGGGGATGGCTCTTCCTGTTCCAACATGACTGCACACTAGTACACACAAACACTCGAGTGACCCTTTAACGAACATTGAGACAAAATGAATGCCCCAATACTGTGCAAGCATCTGGATCCTGTAGAAGTCTTCTGTGCAGGGAAGCGCTTCCTGCTACTGAACTTTCATCGCTGTGATGGGTATTTAGGGTGATTTTGCTGCGTATATAGGGTGGAAAATGTAACATCTTGTTTCAGCTCCTGCTGCCAATTCCTCTGATCTCCCAAGCTCTGTGACAGCAGGCAGGGGGATATTCACCCCCACCCACTGCCACTTTTTGAAAAGAATACAGCTGTGCAGGGCCCCTCCTACAACTACCATCAGCCATTGCAGCTGATGACTCACCAGTGTCCTCACAGTTCATTGATTCTTTCTGCTCTCTAGTAACTGCCTCCCCATGTGAGGCACAGACAGCCATCTTGAGAGTCTGTAGGACCCCTGCATTGCACCCATGATCTGCTGTCCGGTATGTGTATACCCTGCTTAACCACTTAAAAAAGACAGCCCACTATATATATATATATATATATATATATATATATATATATATATATACACATACACACACACACACACACACATATATATATATATATATATATATATATATATATATATATATATATATATATATATATATATATATATATATACATACACACATATATATATATATATATATATATATATATATATACACACACACATATACATATATATATATATATATATATATATATATATATATATATATATATATATATATATATATATATATATATAGCGGCAGGGTGGCTCTATTGCACGAAACAACGTACCTGTACATTGTTTCCTGTAATACTGTGGACGCGTTCACCGGCTGCACAGGGTGGGCCACCCGCGATCGCGCTGCAGAGCGCTATGTAAACAAGGCAGATATCTGTTGACGGGAGAACATGGAAATCTTTTGTTCCTAGTAATCAAGAACAGTGATCTCTGTGTTCTTCCTGTCAGTCCATCCCCCACACAGTTAGTAAACACAATGAGGGAACACAGTTAACCCTTTGATCTCACATTAACCCCTTCCCTGTCAGTGTCATTTATACAGCGATCAGTGCATTTATTTTTATAGCACTGATCACTGTATTAGTGTCACTGGTCCACAAAAAGTGTCACTTGGGGTCAGATTTGTCCGCTGTAATGTCGCAGTCCTGCTAAAAATCGCCGATTGCCGCCATTGCTGAAAAAAATAAATAAAAGTCCCTAAATCTATCCCATAGTTTGTAGATGGGATAGCTTTTGCGCATACCAATCAATATACGCTTAGTGGGATTTTTTTTCCCCAAAAAATATGTAGCAAATACAAACCAGCCTAAACTGATAAATTTGATAGATTAGATTTTTTACATATTTTTATTGGATGTTTTGTTTTAGAGAAGTGAAAACTTTTTTTTTCTCAAAAGAATTTTATTTTGTTTATAGCGCAAACAATAAAAAACGCAGAGGCGACAAAATACCACCAAAAGAAAGCTCTATTTGTGTCACACAGCCACGCAATTGTCATTTAAAGTAACACAGTGACATATCGCGAAAAATGGCCTGGTCATTAGGGGGTAAATCCTTCCAGGGGCTTAGAGTGGGTAATCGCTTGGTGCCAGCTGCACGCATATATGCGACGGTGTGCCTTAACGGCGAGCAGATGCATGTATGCAGACCTGTTAAAACAACTTACCGTGCTGAGAGCACACTTCCTGCATTGTAGCCACTGGAGATGGGTAAGTTCCCGATGCATACTTGTGATTGGGAACTTTGCGGTCATGTGACCACTGTGGCAGCCAATCATAGCAGTCACATGACCTGAATTCCTAAAAGGGGTTGTAAACCCTTGTGTTTTTTCACCTTAATGCATCCTATGCAGTAAGGTGAAAAAACTTCTGACAGTGACCGCCCCCCCCAATTTACTCATCTGAGCCCTTCCTTCCCTCAGCGGAGACGCGCTGGTCCTCTCTGCCCAGGGTTCTCAGCTCTTGATTGGATTGACAGGAGTGCAGCCATTGGCTCCTGCTGCTGTCAATCAAATCCAATAACACAGGTGGGGCCGACCCCAGAAGAAGATGCTCAGGGCCACACTGTGCAAATGGAACTACATGGTAGAGCAAGTATGAAGTTTGTTATTTTAAATAAAATTCTGGTTTACAACCACTACAAAAGGTCCGGGAGGCAGTCAGCACAAATGGTGTTAACCATGACTGTGGCTAAAGAGAACTGAAAGCGGAGTTCTACCCAAAAATTGAACTTCCGCTTTAAGTGCAGGTGACCCCCTGGCATGTCATTTATTATTTTAGAAGGCTCCAGCTCCCACTTCCTCCCGGGGCACCATTGCGCCGGAAGGAAATCCACTTCTCCTCCCTCCCGGCAATCATCTGGGACACGTCACAGGTCCCAGATGATTGCCCGGGCAATCACAATGTGCATGCCCGGCTGTGAAGCCACAGCCAGGAGCCCACAGTGACAATGCTGGTGCCACCGAGAGAAGCAGGGCTTCGTTCGCCCGCATCGCCGGATAGGTGAGTGTCCGATTATTAAAACGTCAGCAGCTACACTTTTTGTAGCTGCTGATTTTTATATGGGCGGAACTCCACTTCAAGTTCTCTGTAGCAAGGCAAGCTGAGAAGAGCATCATACCAGTCCCTGTGGGGTCTCCTCCTTGAACCATGAAGTCTTTGATGATGCGATGAAACTTGGTTCCATTATAATATCCTCTCCGGGCCAGCTCTGCAAAGTTCGTACACGTTCTGGGGGCGTGGTTCCAGTACAGCTCCACCGTGATAGAGCCCATGCTGCGAAAAGACAATAAAGAACGTCACCCGTGAGCTACTGACATCGCAACGCCCGTGTCTCCCTTCCCGATGCTCACCTGGTCTCCAAGCAGACATTGCTCGGCCGCCAATTATCCCCGGGAATTACCGACATTGTTTGAATGGCTCACGAGGGTTTCACCACACTCTGCAGAATACGTCACTTCCGCCTTCCGTTTGTGGAAGGTAAATTCTGAGCTCAGTGTAAAGAGCGACATCTAGAGGCGAGCGCGTGTCCCTTCTAGCAGTGCCCGTATAAGACACACCATATACAGGGACGTTTGTGAATGGCTTTGCGGGTACAAAGCCCCATAAGTTACCTCAGTGCCATAGCGATGTCAGCTGAGGACTAATGTGTAGAAGAGTCTAAACTGACTGCAGTCAGTTGGTTGTGAGACCTGCCTAAATGAGGGTATAGCATCCTCCACTCCTCACCATGAGATTGGCGGGCACTGAGCATTAAAGTGGTTGTAAACCGATTACAACCGATATCTTAAAGAGGAAGTAAACCCTGATGAGTTTACTTCCTCTTTCATTCCCGGCAAAGTATAATGGACTACTATGCATCGCATAGTAGTCCATTATGTGTCACTTACCTGACACAGGAGCCAGCGAAGTCGCCGCTGTCCCCTGTAGTCCGCCGCATCCATCTTCTTGGTGGGGGTCTCGCAGCTCCGCCGCTGTCATTTGACGAAGCCGCGATGACGTCACTCCCGCGCATGCGCACGGGAGCCGACACGCGCGGCAGCTCCGTCGTTGAGAATGCTGCGCTCAGAGCGCCTGCGCGCCGCTGTCTACGGTGCCTGTTTTCGGGCTAATATCTCCTAAACCATATAGGTTTAGGAGATATTTCTTGGACCTACAGGTAAGCCTTAATCTAGGCTTACCTGTAGGTCAAAGTGGTTTGTAAGGGTTTACAACCACTTTAAAGAGGTAGTAAAGACTTTTTTATAAATTTACCCTACAGGCTTACCTGTAGGTAAAAAAATATCTCCTAAACCTGCATGGTTTAGGAGATATTCCCTTCGCAATGTGCCGCTGACTGCAGCGGCGCATGCGCACAGGGGCTTCTCGGCTGAAAGTCCGGCAGACGCTGGACCCTGCCAGAAAGAAATTTCATGCTCATGCGCGGGAGTGAGGATATTGTAGCTCCGGCCACTCACAGTGCCGGAGCGGCAATACCCAGAAGACACGCAGAGGGAACACGTCAGCTCCCTGGTTCGGGTGAGATGTCGGGGCCTTGTTCTAAGGTAAGTATTTCATAATATGCGGTGCATACTAGCTCATTATGACTTTTCCCTTGCAGTTCAGGAAAAAAAAACGTCAGCGGGTTTACTCCCGCTTTAACCTGCAGGTAAGCCTAGATTAAGGCTTACCTGTAGGTGCAAGAAATATCTCCCAAACCAAAAAGGTTTAGGAGATATTAGCAGTGCCGTTTCTAACGGTGATCATGCCGTTAGTGGAAGCGATGTCATCGTTACTCCGGCGAGTTACAGCGCCGGAGCAGCGATACCCAGAAGACAGGTCAAGTCAACATGTCGGGGACGGAGGAGGTGAACGAGGGTCGCTTCGGGGGACTTCGATCTCAGGTAAGTAATTCATAATGAGCTAGTATGCTATGCAAACTAGCTCATTATGCCTTTGTCCTGCAGGGTGTTTTATTTATTTTTTATTTTTTAGAGAGAGGGTTTACTTCCTCTTTAACAAGTCTGTTCAGGGCAGGGGTCATGTGACAAGGATGCTATAGAAAGAGTGCCAGGGGTGTGCCGAGAGCATTCGGCACCTGGGGCGGTTCCTATATCTGGCACAATGCAGTTGCAGCGAGGTGGTGCATGTTTTCAAGTATAAAATCAGATGGCAAAGAGGCAATATAATGCTTCCTTGCCACCTGATAAACACAGATATCTCAAGTCTCCCGCATTTCTGTGGCGGCTCCTGCACACCCACAAGCACCTCCCAATCTCCTGGGAATGATTGGTGCGGCGGGGAACAGCTGTGATCATCGATCTCCGTTGTATTGGGTTTTAGCTAATAGCCGCTTCTCCTTCTCTCCTTCCTGCGGCTGTCAGCTTAGAAGCTATACAGGGAGATCGGTGATCACAGCTGTCCTTCCAGCTTTGTGTGCTCCTCCCGGGCCACCCCCATGTCCTTCTCTGCCCTATTCTCCTCCGGCCCCCTCCATGTCCTTCACCCCCCTCCGTTCTCCTCTGACCCCCTCCATGTTCTTCTCCACCCCCTCCGTTCTCCTCCAGCCCCCTCCATGTCCTCCAAGCCCCCTGCTCTCCTCCGGCCCCCTCCATGTTCTTCTCCACCCTCCCCCATTCTCCCTCCGGCCCCCTCCATGTCCTTTTCCACCCCCCCCCCCCCGTTTTCCCTCCGGCCCCCTCCATGTCCTTTTCCACCCCCCGTTCTCCTCCGGCCCCCCCTCGTCCCCTGCAGCCGTCTCCCCTTCTCTCCTCTCCCGCCAGCTGTGGGGGGGGAACTAGTAATAGGACACAGTGAGCAAGATCGCTCCTGTGATAAATGAGCAGAGTAAACTGTGTTTACTCTGCTCAGTTTATGAATGAACAGGAGCCTCTGTCTCCTGTTCATTTATCTTTAGTGATGAGAAAAGGACTGGGAAATGTGTCCTCAGACCCTTTGTCTGTCTCAAAGGGGAGATGTCAGTGGTGTGACATCTCACCAAAACACCGCAAAAAATATAAAACAAAAAATGAAAAAGTGTAAAAAAATAAATAAAAAACTACTGACACCACTCTCCCCTGCCCTACCAACACTGTCCACTGGCCCAAATAAAACTGACAGTGTAGCGGATGACATTTTGGACAAAATGTCATACGCATGTAAATTTAGTTTTTGCCTCAGAACAATAAAGGTTCTGAGGGTTGATTATGTAGGTAGGCCTTAACACCAGTCTGGCCAGGCTTTGTTTAGAAGTTCTGCCTGGTCATGTGGACGGTCAGGTGCACATGACAGGCCAGAACCAGGTCTGGTTGGATGTTTGGGTATCAGCCCTCTCGGAGCCAATCAGTGGAAGTGCCGGGGGCCCGCTGAGGAGTCTGGGAAGGGGGTACTAAAGCGGTGTGGGTCATGTGGTTGGGAGAGGTGTTCGTGAGACCCGTGTAGTCTGTTCTGGTTCCAGGACCGGGGTGGCCCCCCCGTGAGGGGTCCCGGTCACTGGGTGTTCGACATCCCGCAACATGTTCCTGTTAGTGTCCCCTGATAGACCTGCCTGGTCTGGGGTGGGGATCCGTCTGTTCCCGAGTCTCGGAACCTGCTGGTCTAAGGCGCAGTAACTGAGGGAGGATTCAAAGTGTCCAGGTGTGCTCTCGGCTTGGAGGGACACCACAGCTCGTGGAAGTGACCTGGGGAGGACTCTTCAGAGGAGGGCCGGCAAGTGGCATGCTGAGAAGTGCCTGGTTACTGAGTTGGGAAGGACATTGACGAATTCACATTTTCCCAGTACCATTGAGGAGACAGGAAACGTTCTAGGTACGGCGGAAAAAGGTTCCTGTTCACCCTTAGTTGATTGTTCAAGTTTGAGTCAACGTGCTGACTGCCATGATCTCTGGCTAGAGATCCGTTCAGCCTTGAAGTACCCAGCTGCGAGTGGCTACTCTCTGGGTAGAAATAGAGACTTTGCTAGACCTGCAGTTCAAGGTGCCTGAGTTCTTCACCTGTGCCCTCTGTTCCCTAAGAGACTGTGTTATTTGAGAGTTCTTACTGCAAAATAAAACCTTTTAAAGAGGATTTCATCTGTGTCAGTGTTCAAGTCATTGAGTATCAACCCTGGGAACCCCTAGACGTGGAAGAGCAGGCCACGAGAAGGTAACTGGTAAGCCCATTAAGTCAAGGCCGCCCTGCAACGGGTTATGGCCACCACATTAGTGTTTTCAGTCACTTATAAAGTTCCGCTTTATTGGGGGTTTTTTCTTTTTCTATATAATCTACAGCAATGCCCCTCACAGAGCTGGTCCGGGGGTCACAGGCGCCTGGGTGCAGAAGTATTTCTGGCACCCCCCCACATCATGAAGACCAAGGAACACACCAGGCAGGTCCGTAATACTGTTGTGGAGAAGTTTAAAGCCGGATTTGGATACAAAAAGATTTCCCAAGCTTTAAACATCCCAAGGAGCACTGTGCAAGCGATCATTTTGAAATGGAAGGAGTATCAGACCACTGCAAATCTACCAAGACCTGGCCGTCCCTCTAAACTTTCAGATCAGACAAGGAGAAGACTGATCAGAGATGCAGCCAAGAGGCCCATGATCACTCTGGATGAACTGCAGAGAACTACAGCTGAGGTGGGAGAGTCTGTCCATAGGACAACAATCAGTCGTACACTGCACAAATCTGGCCTTTATGGAAGAGTGGCAAGAAGAAAGCCATTTCTCAAAGATATCCATAAAAAGTCTCGTCTAAAGTTTGCCACAAGCCACCTGGGAGACACACCAAACATGTGGAAGAAGGTGCTCTGGTCAGATGAAACCAAAATCGAACTTTTTGCCCACAATGCAAAACGATATGTTTGGCGTAAAAGCAACACAGCTCATTACCCTCAACACACCATCCCCACTGTCAAACATGGTGGTGGCAGCATCATGGTTTGGGCCTGCTTTTCTTCAGCAGGGACAGGGAAAATGGTTAAAATTGAGGGGAAGATGGATGCAGCCAAATACAGGACCATTCTGGATGAAAACCTGTTGGAGTCTGCAAAAGACCTGAAACTGGGACGGAGATTTATCTTCCAACAAGACAATGATCCCAAACATACAGCAAAATCTACAAAGGAATGGTTCACAAATAAACATATCCAGGTGTTAGAATGGCCAAGTCAAAGTCCAGACCTGAATCCAATCGAGAATCTGTGGAAAGAGCTGAAAACTGCTGTTCACAAACGCTCTCCATCCAGCCTCACTGAGCTCGAGCTGTTTTGCAAGGAAGAATGGGCAAGAATTTCAGTCTCTCGATGTGCAAAACTGATAGAGACATACCCCAAGCGACTTGCAGCTGTAATCGCAGCAAAAGGTGGCTCTACAAAGTATTAACGCAAGGGGGCCGAATAATTTTGCACACCCCACTTTTCATTTTTTTATTAGTTAAAAAAGTTTCAAAAATCCAATAGATTTCGCTCCACTTCACAATTGTGTCCCACTTGTTGGTGATTCTTCACAAAAAATAAAAATTTTATATCTTTATGTTTGAAGCCTGAAATGTGGCAAAAGGTTGAAAAGTTCAAGGGGGCCGAATACTTTCCCAAGGCACTGTAGATTTAGACGTTATATAACGTCTTTAAGTAAAACCGATTTGTCAAGAATATTGCATTTTTGACAAAAGGGTAACATAAAAATACCAAAAAAAATTAAAACTCTTTGCGTGATCATGATGATGCCACCAACCATGCACTGCCCAATCATTTACATACATTTATCCAAGAAAGGTAACAGGCAATGAAGACTTGATTGGATTGAATGGACTGGGTGCTAGCCCCGGGTTGCCACTGTGGATACAAGGAAGAAGAAAGATACACCTGCATACCACCATAAACCAATTATGTTTTATTGTATAATATGAACATAGACTGCCACCAGGACGCAGGACACAGTAAGGAGGTGACGCGTTTCACACTTAACTCGTGCTTCTTCAGGTTTTGAAGAAGCGTGAGTTAAGTGTTAAATACATCACTTCCTGGCTGAATCCTGTATCCTGGTCTATGTTCATATTACACCATAAATCATCATTGGATTCATGGGGGTGTGCAACCGTATCTTCCTTCTTCCATTTACATGAACTTAACAGTTCAAGAAACTCAAACTGAACAACAGAACACAACAAAACATTTCAGCAGCTTGGCTGGCCTAGTGTCAACTGTCAAGAAGGACAGCAAAGAGGTCACAGGCCAGCCCACTATCTTACTCTGGGAAAAACATCAGTAACAGACTGATATTCTGTAAAAGGTACAGGGATTGGACTGTTGAGGACTGGAGGAAAGCAATTTGACAACATGCCAGGGTGAATTGCAGCAGAGGTCTTAAAAAAGAAGAGTCAACTCAATACTGCAAATATTGACTCTTTGCATAAACTGAAAGTGGAGTTCCACCCAAAAGGGGAACTTCCGCTTTAAGGTATCCTGACATGCCACATTTTGGGGGGGGGGGGGGAGTGGGTACCTAGTTTTGCAAGGTACCCAACTCCCACTTTCGCCCATGCCGCCTAGGCGACTCTGCCCTCCCTGCAATCTTCAGGTCCCAGAAGATTGCCCGGCCATTCAGGAAGACGCAGTGCGACTCGCGCATGCGCAGTGCACACCTGGCTGTGAAGCTGCAAGCTGTCACAGCCCACATTTGCAATGCCGGTGCCGTGGACCAGCGGGGGGGAGAACGGAGGCTTTGGGCGGGCGTATCGTGGGACAGGTGAGTGTGTGTTTATTAAAAGTCAGCAGCTACACTTTTTGTAGCTGCTGACTATTAATAAACATGGGTCCAGCTGAAACTCCACTTTAATGTAAACGTCAATAAAAAGCCTTTGACATTTATGAAATGCTTGTAATTATACTTAAGTATACTGTACATCTGACAAAAAGATCTAAAAACACTAATATTGGTGTCATTCTTAAAACTTTTGGCCACAGCTGTACATGGCCAAGTACAGCACACACAGATAGCTGCACACTGCACAGGCACTGTCACTGCCAGTTTGGCACAGGCTCAGCAAAATAAACCAATATTTGAGGGTAATATTTATACAATAAGAATCAGTTTACCATCAGTTTATTATTCCAACAGTTCTAATTCTTAGATACATTCAAAGAAAAAGTGCACAGTCTACAATAATGCAATTAGTGTGTGGAATATAACAGTCACCACTTTTTAACAACTCCACTCTCTCAGTATTCACAGTGACAATAATAGAGGTAAAAAGACTACTGGGGCAGGACCCTGGCATAAGGCTGCCCTTTTTGACCGTTACTGATCAATTTTTTTTCTTTTTCATTAGTATGATATTTACCTATATTGTCAAATTTGTCAATGCTAAGAGAGAGAGTACTAGTTGATAAAAAGTGGTAGTTGTTATTGTTCCACGTACTAATGCCATTTGTAGCCTTAGGCTGTGCATTTTTCCTATGAATTTAATTGACGATTACAACTGTTGAACTATTGATTCTTCCTATCGCAATTATTAGTTATGTTTCTTATGTTAGAAATAGAAATACTTGCAGAATAAAACATTTCTATTTGTTTTGATTCATTTTATGACCCTTGCTCTATTTGCCGACCTCTACAGAGGTCACCTGTAACCCTGAATACCCTCTCTGCAAAGGCTTGAGAAGCTGACATAGCCTGCAGGTCTAATGCAAAAGGTTTTAGCTGGTGACAAAAAGTGTCACTCTTTGACAGCCAAAAATCTGTTGCAGTGTCCTCACTGATGGCAACTTGGTGTAAAAGCTCTTCCTTATATTTTCTGATCTGCTGCTCTATCCTTTTTGGGGAGATCCTCTGCCTGGGTCTTCTGCGGCATTTAGAAAGAAACCGAAGCTTCTTCCACTACCTTCAATAGTTCCAGATCATCTTATTCAGACAATTCCTCATGTTGTATGTGTGGCAATGGGGATTTTCTTGTGGCATACTCCTCTGTCTTTTTAAGCAGCTCCTGAATATTCTCATCTGCCACATCAACAAGGGTTTCACAAACGGTAGGTTTGGCAAAACAAGCAGCTGCTGCAAGTGGCGAGAACATTTCGTCAGTTGGTTCCAAGAATGAAGCAAATTGCTGATTCACACTCCCTTTCATTTTCTGTGCAATTGTGGCAAGGTCTTGGTAGCTAGTGTTCTATTTAAAGTCCTCAAGATGGCTAAGCAGATCAAAGAGGTCATGGACATGGTGTCACTCTGGAGGGTTTTAGTATGTTCTTCAAAAGGCAGCTTTAGGTCATGCAATGATGTGAGCTTTTGCCATTCACTAGGGAGCAAGCTGTCCCATCCCATGTTGTTTGCGATTTGGCAGACCGAATCTTTCAGTTTGAGGAGTCTTGCGATCATATTGAATGTACTTGACCAGCGTGTGAGGCAGTCATTTAAAAGAGTAAGGCCACAATGCTCAGATAGTTTCTGTGTTGCAATTGAACACTTGTGGAAGAGGTTCACTATTGATCTTGCTTTATCCAGTATTCTCTTCACACTTGCCTCCTTCTGCACCATTTGGACCACAAGTTGTAAGGTATGCACCACACATGGTGTCTGGACCATGTCGATCTGTTGTACCTAACAAGTGGATTGATCTTGCTTTATCCAGTATTCTCTTCACACTTGCCTCCTTCTGCACCATTTGGACCACAAGTTTCAAGGTATGCCCGGACCATGTCCATCTGTTGGTACCTAACAAGTGGAACACAGCCAAATAAGCATAAAGTATTGAAAAAGGTTACTGTTGCATTCTATTATTGTAACACATAACATCTTATGGGAATACTTTCACACAAGACTACAAATAAAGTGGAAGAATAACAAAGATACACCTGTAGAGTAGCGCAGATAGCGTCCCCATATCAATCATCTCATATTCATGTGCTAATTGACTGATGTCAACCATGATATCATGAAAAAGAATAATTAAAATGGCTGACTGCAGATCATCAATTTTGGACTGAGCCTCAGACTCACTTTCCATCATGGGGGAAATTCCTCACCAGAGCTGGGTGGTTCTTCTGCTGCGGTTTGTTTAAATGCTGCCACCATATTGCTCCCATTGTCTGTTATCACTGTAAGGCCGCGTACACACGGGCGGACTATCTGTCCAACTAAGTCCGTCAGACAATCCGACAGACAGTCCGTCCTACTTTTGAATGAACGGACTTGACCACACACGACGAACAGACAGTCCGCTGAAAGCTTGCGCGGTGACGTGTACAGCATGTACGACGGGACTAGAAATACGACATCCAATACACTGCAATGCAACCTTCGGCCGTGTAAATCCTTTCTGAGCATGCGCCATACTTAGTCCGTCCAACTTGCCTACTCACGAGCGGACTGTCCGCTGAAACCAAGTTTGGACGGACAATATTACGGAAATTCCGAAAGACTTAGTCCGCCAGACTGTCCGCTGAAAAAGTCCGCTGAAGCCCACACACGAGCGGATTGTCCGCTGAAACACGTTTCAGCGGACCAAGTCCGTCAGACAGTCCGCCTGTGTGTACGCGGCCTAAGGATCTTCATCTTTGGTATGTCCCATTCTTGCAAACATTTGTCCACACATGATTTGATTGACTGTGCAGTGTGTGGTGGGCTACTTGTTCAAGGGCCAACAATGTGTGTTCAACAGGTTTATGTTGTTTAACGCAAAAGTAGCATGCGCTTATAGCAAGGAATGAAGCTTAGAGTCCTTTTTTGGTCCTCAAATCAGTGCAAATAGATACTCTCCGAGCAGCAGCCAGTTTCTTTTTGATTTTTTTTGTTTTTCATCTTCTTACTGTTTGTCAGTCAGATTGCTTATTTTAGTTTTCTTTGGAACAGTTTCCTATCTACTGTCTCCCGCATGCTAACAAAGTCTTCATCTTCAATCATTCTGACTGGTAATCTGGTACTCCCAATGCATCTTGCTATGGCCTCCTCCCTGGTATGTTGTTCCTTAAGCCCCATACACACTATCAGATTTTCTGCTGATTTTTTCCTTCAGATTTACCAAAACCATATAATATGAGGCCAAACCTTAGGATTTTCAATTTGTATACAATAAGGCAGGCCCTTGCACTGCATGGTTTTGATAAATCTGAAGACAAAAATCAGCAGAAAATCTGATAGTGTGTATGGGGCTTCAGAGTCAATTTTGTATTTTGAAGCACCTAAAATAGCAGTTCAAATAGTTTGCTGTGGTGCAATGGCTTGACTTAGCCCATCATTTGAGGTTTTCTGTATCTGTGGGGTTGAATTAGGGGGAAAAATTTTAATTATTTAGATTTTATGTTCTCTCTCTCACCCCAGTCAGCTCCAAGTTGTCTCTTTATAATAAACTACATGTAGGGCCGGCCTTAGGCGCCCTGTGCCATGTAAAAATTTACAATGCCCCAGCCCCTCCCAGTGACCACTGACCACATACTTCTACATATATTTTGGTGAGATACTTCAATTCGGGGGAAAGCAGCAGCTGATATATATTATGAAATCAAATCACTCCCATTGAAATTCAGTGACTAAAGTGCACAATTGCACAACATAGACAAACAGCTATCACTTCAGAATAACAAAAGGTATGAAATCTGACTGCAAGAAAGTTTAAAAAAAAAAATCCCTGCAATGTACAGTGGAGTTAAAGTGGTTGTAAACCCTCCACCACAACTTTGTCCCATGTAGATCAGCATAAAAAAATCCCAATGAACACTGCTTGTAGATATCTCCTTACTTGCTTAGTATTGTTGTAATCCTTGTTGTTCTGTAGAATGAAGTCACTGAGCATGCCCAGATCTCCCCTGATTTATGGCACACTCTCTATGTCTTATCTATCTGTTATCAGGACTTCCTAGGCACAGGGCTGAACTCTGCTAATCACTCAGAGCTTCCTCCTACACACCATGTGACCTCACATACAGTCTAAACTTGCCCATTACTGCAGTCTTATCAGCTGAAGCTGATAAGTCTGATAAAGGCAAACATTGAAGCAGGGTTTCCATAGAAACGTTGGATTGAGAAGGAGGCTTGGTTAACAGTACAGGAAGTGCTCAATGTAAGGGCGGAAATATACTCCACTGTGGACTCAGAAAACAATACTTAAGATGGTGCTGCCTAACCCCTGGAAACAAGTTTTTTTTAAAGTTTCTTTAAACAGTAAGTAATATGCGATTTGGGCTGGATTACAGTGGCTATAGTCTGATAATGACTTATTATAATGGACTAAATGAAAAGAAGCATCAGAGTGGAAGAGTTTACTTCCTCTTTAAATGCTGCTGTGCTTATGTTTGTATGAATTTCAGGATGAGTTGTCTGCAAATGGTGCTTAAAGTTTGTTGTATTTTTACCAGTGAGTGTTGGTCCACATGGTTTGCAAAGGGTCTTGTTGTCGTTAAGATCAAATGTAAAATATATCCACAGATCTTCTCTTTCAACCAGTGACAGTCACAGAAACTGACATTTTCAGTATACTTTGGACGTGGACGGTGGTGAGAAAGCCTGTATGCACGGTGCTCTGGACGGTGGTCTGAGTAGGCCTGTGTAATGCTGCACAGTGCTGGATTGTGGTTTGAGGGATGGCCTGCAATGCAGTGCCCTGCATGCCATTGCTAGTGGTCAGAGGAGGCCTGTAATGCACTGTTGCACAGTGCAGGGCCGTTGCTACCACTAGGCAAACTAGGCAGCTGCCTAGGGCGCACTGCTGCCTGGGGGCGCCCGGCTGCTGGTTTTTCTCAGAGTCTGCATGCTCGGCAGGCTGCAGCATGTAACTAACTCAGTCCGGCCGGTAGTGTAATTAGAGGTGCAGCGTGGCACTGGAGCCAACGATAGAGGAAGCAGAGCCAATGCTTCCTGTATAGTGGCGCCTTCTGTCACATGGCCAATGGGGGTGGGAAAATTAGGTTTTGCCTAGGGTGTCAAAAATCCTTGCACCAGCACTGGCACAGTGTGCTCTGGACTAGTGATGGACGAACTTCCGACGGGACGTTTCGCGAACGCGGCCGATAGTTCGCGAACCGGAACGTTCGCGGCGGGCCCCATTGACTTCAATGGGAGGCGAACTTCGCAAACCTACAGGTCAAATTTGCAGCCACAAAATAATTAATAGCTGTGCAAACATAGTCCCACCACATGGCCAATGATATAACACACGTATGAGGTGAATCTGGGATCGACAACTACAAGCATTCTTTTTTTATATGGAAAATTGTTGTGACAATTCAGGACTGTGGAGCGCATAAAGGCAATGGAGGAGAGGGAAGGTCAGGGTAGGCAAAGAGGGTGCAGGAGATGATCACCAGCAGCGTGACATACAGCAATGACACCTGCACCGTGATAGAGTCATCTGACACCAGCACCGTGATAGAGAGCACTGACATCAGCAGCGTGACATAAAGCAATGACACCTGCACCGTGATAGAGAGCACTGACATCAGCAGCGTGACATAAAGCACTAACACCAGCACCGTGATATACAGCACTGACAGCAGCACCGTGATAGAGAGTACTGACATCAGCACCGTGATATACAGCACTGACACCTGCACCGTAAGCAGCCCCAGGAGGAAGTCAGCATAGCACAGGGATGGTGGGAGCCCCTCATAATGAGCATAGCACAGGGATGGTGGGAGCCCCTCATAATGAGCATAGCACAGGGATGGTGGGAGCCCCTCATAATGAGCATAGCACAGGGATGGTGGGAGCCCCTCATAATGAGCATAGCACAGGGATGGTGGGAGCCCCTCATAATAAGCAGCCCCAGGAGGATGTCAGCATAGCACAGGGATGGTGGGAGCCCCTCATAATAAGCAGCCCCAGGAGGATGTCAACACAGCACAGGGATGGTGGGAGCCCCTCATAATAAGCAGCCCCAGGAGGAAGTCAGCACAGCACAGGGATGGTGGGAGCCCCTCATAATAAGCAGCCCCAGGAGGAAGTCAGCACAGCACAGGGATGGTGGGAGCCCCTCATAATAAGCAGCCCCAGGAGGAAGTCAGCACAGCACAGGGATGGTGGGAGCCCCTCATAATGAGCATAGCACAGGGATGGTGGGAGCACTTCAAAATATGCACAGCAGAGGTACAGCCCCAGGAGGAAGTCAGCACAGCACAGGGATGGTGGGAGCCCCTCATAATATGCACAGCAGAGGTACAGCCCCAGGAGGATGTCAGCACAGCACAGGGATGGTGGGAGCCCCTCATAATAAGCAGCCCCAGTAGAAATGACACCGCTCAACCTCTTCAAAGAGGAGGGTACTGGTACTCCCCCCTGCTGCGCTGAACGTCCTTTCGGACAGGACACTGGATGAGGGGCAAGCCAACAGTTCGATTGCAAATTGGGCAAGCTCTGGGCAAGCTCTGGCCAGAGGTCAAGCCTGCCAACCCAGTAGTCCAGGGGTTCATCACTCCACATCGGCCGTTAACCCGATGTAGTCGGACACCTGACGGTCTAGGCGTTCCCTGATGCTGGATCCGGATGACACCTGTCGATGGGTCGGCTGAAAGAATGACCTCATATCCGAAGTCACCAACACATCTTCAAACCGGCCTCTTCTTGCAGGCGCTGTTGGATTGGTACCCGCAACTCCTTCTCTGGGAGTGGGAATTGCTCCTCTGCCAGCGCACACAAAGGCAGAATGCAGCATTTCTCGAAGCAAGGCCTGGAAGTGCTCCATTCTGCCAGCCCTCTGTGACAGCGGTAACATTTCTGCCATTTTGTGTTTGTACCGGGGGTCTAAGTACGTTGCCACCAAGTACTGGTCCTTGACCCTTATGCTTTTTATACGGGGGTCCCTATTAAAACACTGGAGCATGAAGGCCCCCATTTACACTAAACTGGAAGCGGTGTGGTGGCCTGGCTCCTGCTCATCATCCAGGATAATGTCGTCCTCTTCATTCTCCTCTCCCCATCCACGCACAACAGGGATCCCAGAAAGGTTTAACGCATGCTCTTCTTGCTCCTCCTCATCCGCCCCGGCACCATCCTCCTCTGACTCCTCTTCAGACTCCTGTTGTTGACTTGTCTCAGATAGAGTAGCCCCCCCTGGGAATTCATCCAGCATTGCGACTTCCTCATCTTCCCGCTCCTGCTCCTCCACAGATTGATCAATGACACGACGCAATGCACGCTCCATAAAGAAGGCATAAGGTACCATGTCACTGATGGTGCCATGGCTGCGACTGACCAGTTTGGTGATCTCCTCAAATGGGCGCAGAAGTCTGCATGCGTCGCGCATGAGCAGCCACTGGCGCGGTGAAAAAAACCCAGGTCCCCAGAACCTGTTCTGCCGCAGAGTTCATACAGGTAGACGTTAACTGCACGTTAACTGCACGTTTCTGCTGGAGCAGCCTATCAAGCATATAGAAGGTTGAGTTCCATCGCGTCGGGCAATCGCAAATAAGACGTCTGACCGGCAGATTGTGTCGCCGCTGAATGTCAGCAAGGCGAGCCATGGCCGTGTAAGATCTTCTGAAATGGGCCGAGATTTTCCTTGCCTGCCACAAGATGTCCTGGACCCCAGGGTATTTGACAAGGAATCGCTGCACGACCAAGTTTAAGTCGTGTGCCCTGGATGGCACGTGCGTAATTTTGCCCTGTTTCAATGCGCTAAGCAGATTGGCACCATTGTCACACACGACATTACCAACTGTCAAATTGAGTGGTGTTAGCCACTGATCTGCCTGTGAACGCAAAGCTGAAAGGAGTGCCGGGCCAGTGTGGCTCTTGGCTTCCAGGCACAACAGACGCAGCACGGCATGGCAACGTCTCACCTGGCATGTCGAATAGGTTCTGGGGAGCTTGGGCGGCGCAGCGGAAGAGACGCTAGCAGCGGAAAAGGAGGAGTCAGCCGAGGAGGAGAGGGAGGAGGATGGAGTAGGAGGAGGAGGAGAAGAAGAGTCAGGCCTGCATGCAATCCGTGGCGGTAAAACCAAATCTACACGGGTGCCACGGGTTACATGCTTGATGGTCGTCAGAAGGTTCACCCAGTGGGCAGTAAAAGTGATATACCTTCCCTGCCCGTGTTTGCTAGACCACGTGTCTGTGGTCAGATGTATCTTGGCACCGACACTGTGTGCCAGAGATACATTCACTTGCCGCTGAACATGGCCATATAGCTCTGAGATGCCCTTCTCTGAGAAATACTTCCTTCCTGGGACCTTCTATTGTGGTGTTCCAATGGCCACAAATTTGCGAAAGGCCTCCGAGTCCACCAGTTTATATGGCAGTAGTTGGCGGGCTATGAGTTCTGACAAGCCAGCCGTCAACCGTTGGGCAAGAGGGTTATCCGGCGTCATCATTTTTTTACGCTCGAACATTAGGCCCACGGAAGCCTGCCTTTTTGCAGAAAAAGCTTGGCGTGATGGAAGGTGGAGTGGAGGACAATTGTGAGGAGAGAGGAGAAGGAGAAGTAGAAGACAAGGCTGGACGGTGAGAGCCTGGAGTGTGGCTTTGTGTGTTCCGTTGCTCCCACTGGGCTCGGTGATGGCTGCTCATGTGCCTTGTTAAGGAGGTCGTCCCTATGTGAGTGTTGGGCTTACCGCGACTAATGCGTTGACTGCAAAGATTGCAGATGGCAACGCTATTGTCAGCAGCGGACAAGTTAAAAAAAGCCCACACTGCGGAGCCATGTGCCGGTGTCCTGGGAGCGCCAGATGTGACCGTACATGGTCGATGATTCGCTCCTGATACATTTGCAGTCTGCTTTGTCCCTCCTGTGCAATGTAAGTTATTCCTGCTTCTCCTCCCTATCTGCTGGTCCATATCTCCCTCTGAACTCCCCTCCTCTTCCTCTCTTGTGGGCACCCACGTAACATCACTAGACACGTCGTCATCGACGTCACCTTCCCCACCGCTATAAGTAGAGATCTCGGAGTAGGCAGCAACACCGGGGACCAACCTCCTTCTTGGGCTGATCTGGGTACTGTCGTCAGACTGCTGAGTAGCGGTTGTTGCTACCTCCTCCTCCTGATCCAATACCAAGAGTGGCTGCGTATCAGAAATGTCTTCTTGATATGGATCGGAAAATAATTCCTGTGACTCAAGTGGAAGGTATGTGTTGGTGGTGGTGGTGGTGTTGTTGGTGGTAGTGTCTTTGGGGGTGCACATAGCAGAGAGTGAAGAAGAGGGTGCAGATCGAGAGGATGAGGAGGGTGCAGAAGAGTAAGGCTGAGCGAGCCACTCAACCAAGTCTGGTGCGTCCTTTAAAGTAATTGAAAGCACCTTCTGCAACTTCCCACTTTGGCTCAAGCCTGTTGCTCCTGCCCTACCCCTACCACCCCTGCGGAAGGGCCTGCCTCTTCCTCTGCCTGTCATTTTTTAAATGACCCTGTGACAAAACTCTCAGTCCCTATACCGATGAAGGACTGCTGCAGTATAGGGCAGCGGTCAGCAGTAGTGCACCTCAACCCTATGTATTGTGGACCTATACCAGTCCTTATAGAATAGCAGACTGTACCTCACTCAACCCTACAGTACGTAGCACCCTAGACCAAGTTACCAGTCCTTATAAGGACCTTTGTGGAACAAGTAGGTTGTGACTGATTAGCAGACTGTACGTCAGTCCCTATACCGATGAAGGACTGCTGCAGTATAGGGCAGCGGTCAGCAGTAGTGCACCTCAACCCTATGTATTGTGGACCTATACCAGTCCTTATAGAATAGCAGACTGTACCTCACTCAACCCTATGTACTGTAGCACCCTAGACCAAGTTACCAGTCCTTATAAGGACCTTTGTGGAACAAGTAGGTTGTGAGTTATTAGCAGACTGTACGTCAGTCCCTATACCGATGAAGGACTGCTGCAGTATAGGGCAGCGGTCAGCAGTAGTGCACCTCAACCCTATATATTGTGGATAGTGATGGACGAACTTCCGACGGGACGTTTCGCGAACGCGAAACGCGAACGGACACAAACGTTCGCGAAAACGACCGTTCGCCGCGGGCTCCATTGACTTCAATGGGAGGCGAATTTCGCAAACCTTTAGGTCGAATTTGCGGCCACGGGGTAATTATTAGGGGGTAGCACGTAGTCCCACCACCTGGACAATAGCATAATACATGTATGAGGTGAATTTGGGATCGATAACTACAAGCATTTTTTTTTTATTTGGGAAATTGTTCTGACAATTCAGGACTATGGAGCTAATGAAGGCAATGGAGGAGAGGGAAGGTCAGGGACCAGGGTAGGCAAACAAGAGGGTGCAGGAGATACAGAGCACTGACAGCAGCACCGTAATACAGAGCACTGACATCAGCACCGTGACATACAGCGCTGACAGCAGCTCCGTGACATACAGCGCTGACAGCAGCTCCGTGACATACAGCGCTGACAGCAGCTCCGTGACATACAGCGCTGACAGCAGCTCCGTGACATACAGCGCTGACAGCAGCTCCGTGACATACAGCGCTGACAGCAGCACCGTGACATACAGCGCTGACAGCAGCTCCGTGACATACAGCGCTGACAGCAGCTCCGTGACATACAGCGCTGACAGCAGCTCCGTGACATACAGCACTGACAGCAGCTCCGTGACATACAGCGCTGACAGCAGCTCCGTGACATACAGCGCTGACAGCAGCACCGTGACATACAGCGCTGACAGCAGCTCCGTGACATACAGCGCTGACAGCAGCTCCGTGACATACAGCGCTGACAGCAGCTCCGTGACATACAGCGCTGACAGCAGCTCCGTGACATACAGCGCTGACAGCAGCTCCGTGACATACAGCGCTGACAGCAGCTCCGTGACATACAGCGCTGACAGCAGCACCGTGACATACAGCGCTGACAGCAGCTCCGTGACATACAGCGCTGACAGCAGCTCCGTGACATACAGCGCTGACAGCAGCTCCGTGACATACAGCGCTGACAGCAGCTCCGTGACATACAGCGCTGACAGCAGCTCCGTGACATACAGCGCTGACAGCAGCTCCGTGACATACAGCGCTGACAGCAGCTCCGTGACATACAGCGCTGACAGCAGCTCCGTGACATACAGCGCTGACAGCAGCACCGTAAGCAGCCCCAGGAGGAAGTCAGCACAGCACAGGGATGGTGTGATCCCCTCATAATAAGAACCCCCAGGAGGAAGTCAGCACAGCACAGGGATGGTGGGAGCCCCTCATAATAAGAACACCCAGGAGGAAGTCAGCACAGCACAGGGATGGTGGGAACCCCTCATAATAAGCAGCCCCAGTAGAAATATGACACCGCTCAACCTCTTCAAAGAGGAGGGTAGGGGCATATAGTACGGTGTGCTTTTTTGGGTCAGGGAAGTGAGCCAAATGAATTAAGAAGGTCTGTGTGCTTGATTCCAAAAATTGTTTATAGACATATACATGGTCTACTGATCACATGTGTTGAATTCCTCCGAGATCCATGCCTCATTCATTTTTAGAAATGTGAGGTAGTTAACACTGTCGTGAGCTAGGCGAGTACGCTTATCGGTCACAATCCCCCCTGCTGCGCTGAACGTCCTTTCGGACAGGACACTGGATGAGGGGCAAGCCAACAGTTCGATTGCAAATTGGGCAAGCTCTGGCCAGAGGTCAAGCCTGCCCACCCAGTAGTCTAGGGGTTCATCACTCCTCAGAGCGTCCACATCGGCCGTTAACCCAATGTAGTCGGACACCTGACGGTCTAGGCGTTCCCTGATGCTGGATCCGGATGACACCTGTCGATGGGTCGGCTGAAAGAATGACCTCATATCCGAAGTCACCAACACATCTTCAAACCGGCCTCTTCTTGCAGGCGCTGTTGGATTGGTACCCGCAAATCCTTCTCTGGGAGTGGGAATTGCTCCTCTGCCAGCGCACGCAAAAGCAGA
Source organism: Lithobates pipiens (assembly GCF_037356315.1). Classification (NCBI taxonomy): domain Eukaryota; kingdom Metazoa; phylum Chordata; class Amphibia; order Anura; family Ranidae; genus Lithobates; species Lithobates pipiens. The sequence goes on along the minus strand of NW_027507748.1, from coordinate 280,390,807 downwards.
ATGCAGCATTTCTCGAAGCAAGGCCTGGAAGTGCTGCATTCTGACAGCCCTCTGCGACGGCGGTAACATTTCCGCCATTTTGTGTTTGTACCGGGGATCTAAGTACGTTGCCACCCAGTACTGGTCCTTGACCCTCATGCTTTTTATACGGGGGTCCCTATTAAAACACTGGAGCATGAAGGCCCCCATTTGCACTCAAGCGGAAGGTATGTGGTGGTGGTGGTGTTGTTGGTGGTAGTGTCTTTGGGGGTGCACATAGCAGAGAGTGAAGAAGAGGGTGCAGATCGAGAGGATGAGGAGGGTGCAGAAGAATAAGGCTGAGTGAGCCACTCAACCAAGTCTGGTGCGTCCTTTAAAGTAATTGAACGCACCTTCTGCAACTTCCCACTTTGGCTCAAGGCTGTTGCTCCTGCCCTACCCCTACCACCCCTGCGGAAGGGCCTGCCTCTTCCTCTGCCTGTCATTTTTTAAATCACCCTGTGACAAAACTCTTAGTCCCTATACCGCTGAAGGACTGCTGCAGTATAGGGCAGCGGTCAGCAGTAGTGCACGTCAACCCTATGTATTGTGGACCGATAGCGGTCCTTACAGAACAGCAGACTGTACTGCACTCAGGCCTATGTACCGTAGCACCCTATACCAAGTTACCAGTCCTTATAAAAACTTTTGTGGACCAAGCAGGTTGTGTGTTAGTGTTTAGCAGACTGTGCGTCAGTCCCTATACCGCTGAAGGACTGCTGCAGTATAGGGCAGCGGTCAGCAGTAGTGCACGGCAACCCTATGTATTGTGGACCGATAGCGGTCCTTACAGAACAGCAGACTGTAACGCACTCAGGCCTATGTACCGTAGCACCCTATACCAAGTTACCAGTCCTTATAAGAACTTTTGTGGACCAAGCAGGTTGTGTGTTAGTGATTAGCAGACTGTACGTCAGTCCCTATACCAATGAAGGACTGCTGCAGTATAGGGCAGCGGTCAGCAGTAGTGCACGGCAACCCTATGTATTGTGGACCGATAGCGGTCCTTACAGAACAGCAGACTGTACTGCACTCAGGCCTATGTACCGTAGCACCCTATACCAAGTTACCAGTCCTTATAAAAACTTTTGTGGACCAAGCAGGTTGTGTGTTAGTGTTTAGCAGACTGTGCGTCAGTCCCTATACCGCTGAAGGACTGCTGCAGTATAGGGCAGCGGTCAGCAGTAGTGCACGGCAACCCTATGTATTGTGGACCGATAGCGGTCCTTACAGAACAGCAGACTGTAACGCACTCAGGCCTATGTACCGTAGCACCCTATACCAAGTTACCAGTCCTTATAAGAACTTTTGTGGACCAAGCAGGTTGTGTGTTAGTGATTAGCAGACTGTACGTCAGTCCCTATACCAATGAAGGACTGCTGCAGTATAGGGCAGCGGTCAGCAGTAGTGCACGGCAACCCTATGTATTGTGGACCGATAGCGGTCCTTACAGAACAGCAGACTGTACTGCACTCAGGCCTATGTACCGTAGCACCCTATACCAAGTTACCAGTCCTTATAAGAACTTTTGTGGACCAAGCAGGTTGTGTATTAGTGTTTAGCAGACTGTGCGTCAGTCCCTATACCGCTGAAGGACTGCTGCAGTATAGGGCAGCGGTCAGCAGTAGTGCACGGCAACCCTATGTATTGTGGACCGATAGCAGTCCTTACAGAACAGCAGACTGTACTGCACTCAGGCCTATGTACCGTAGCACCCTATACCAAGTTACCAGTCCTTATAAAAACTTTTGTGGACCAAGCAGGTTGTGTGTTAGTGTTTAGCAGACTGTGCGTCAGTCCCTATACCGCTGAAGGACTGCTGCAGTATAGGGCAGCGGTCAGCAGTAGTGCACGTCAACCCTATGTATTGTGGACCGATAGCGGTCCTTACAGAACAGCAGACTGTAACGCACTCAGGCCTATGTACCGTAGCACCCTATACCAAGTTACCAGTCCTTATAAGAACTTTTGTGGACCAAGCAGGTTGTGTATTAGTGTTTAGCAGACTGTGCGTCAGTCCCTATACCGCTGAAGGACTGCTGCAGTATAGGGCAGCGGTCAGCAGTAGTGCACGGCAACCCTATGTATTGTGGACCGATAGCGGTCCTTACAGAACAGCAGACTGTACCGCACCCAAGCCTATGTACCGTAGCACCCTAGACAGACCAAGTTACCAGTCCTGATAAAGAGCTTTGTGGAACAAGTGAGTTGTGAATGATTAGCAGACTGCAGCAGAAGGGCAGCAGTCAAGTATAATATTCTTTCTATATTTGGAAGAAAGAATATTATACGTGTACAAGCCTATTACCGTACCACTGATACCAGTCCTGAAAAGAACCTTTGTGGAACTAATAGTAACAGCAAGTCTTTAAAATTATCCTCACTGCCTGACACACTGCTTCCTGCCTGTCCCTATACAAATTGGCAAAAAAGAGTAGGCTGGAACGATTAGCTGGAATAGCTCTTTTGTGGACCTGATAGTAACAGCTAATGATGATGATGATGATGATGATGAAGAAAGACTAATCTGGCTGAGCTGTCCCTAAAATAGCAGCATACAGCGCTCTGTCCCTTTATCTAAACTGACAAAAGAAACTCAGGCTGCTGACCTAACACCTATACCAGTCCTGAAAAGAACTTTTGTGTACCAAATAGCTAGCGTTTTCTCTGTCCCTACTCCACACAGGATCCTTTCCCTACAGTGACAGAAGAAAGAATGTAAAATGGCCACCGGATCGGGTGTATTTATAGGTTAGGGGGAATGTCCAAGTGTCCATGAGCTGTCATGTCTCAATTGGTTGTCCTGTAACACATGATAAACGTGTCACGAAAGGTTAAAGTTCTTGTATACATTAAACACGTAAGTCCGCCGGGGCGAACGACGGAAAAAGGCGTTCGAACCCGCGGACGGCGAAAGTCGGAAATTCGCCGCGAAACGACCGCCGGGCGAAACGTTCGTCCATCACTAATTGTGGACCTATACCAGTCCTTATAGAATGGCAGACTGTACCTCACTCAACCCTATGTACTGTAGCACCCTAGACAGACCAAGTTACCAGTCCTTATAAGGACCTTTGTGGAACAAGTAGGTTGTGTGTGCGTAATTAGCAGACTGTACGTCAGTCCCTATACCGATGAAGGACTGCTGCAGTATAGGGCAGCGGTCAGCAGTAGTGCACCTCAACCCTATGTATTGTGGACCTATACTAGTCCTTATAGAATAGCAGACTATACCTCACTCAACCCTATGTACTGTAGTACCCTATACCTTACCAGTCCTTATAAGGACCTTTGTGGAACAAGTAGGTTGTGTGTGAGTGATTAGCAGACTGTACGTCAGTCCCTATACCGATGAAGGACTGCTGCAGTATAGGGAAGCGGTCAGCAGTAGTGCACCTCAACCCTATGTATTGTGGACCTATACCAGTCCTTATAGAATAGCAGACTGTACCTCACTCAACCCTATGTACTGTAGCACCCTAGACCAAGTTACTAGTCCTTATAAGGATTTTTGTGGAACAAGTAGGTTGTGACTGATTAGCAGACTGTACGTCAGTCCCTATACCGATGAAGGACTGCTGCAGTATAGGGCAGCGGTCAGCAGTAGTGCACCTCAACCCTATGTATTGTGGACCTATACCAGTCCTTATAGAATGGCAGACTGTACCTCACTCAACCCTATGTACTGTAGCACCCTAGACAGACCAAGTTACCAGTCCTTATAAGAACCTTTGTGGAACAAGTAGGTTGTGTGTGAGTGATTAGCAGACTGTATGTCAGTCCCTATACCGATGAAGGACTGCTGCAGTATAGGGCAGCGGTCAGCAGTAGTGCACCTCAACCCTATGTATTGTGGACCTATACCAGTCCTTATAGAATAGCAGACTGTACCTCACTCAACCCTATGTACTGTAGTACCCTATACCTTACCAGTCCTTATAAGGACCTTTGTGGAACAAGTAGGTTGTGTGTGAGTGATTAGCAGACTGTACGTCAGTCCCTATACCGATGAAGGACTGCTGCAGTATAGGGCAGCGGTCAGCAGTAGTGCACCTCAACCCTATGTATTGTGGACCTATACCAGTCCTTATAGAATGGCAGACTGTACCTCACTCAACCCTATGTACTATAGCACCCTACACCAGGTTATTACCAGTCCTTATAAGGAGCTTTGTGGAACAAGTAGGTTGTGAATGATTAGCAGACTGCAGCAGAAGGGCAGCAGTCAAGTATAATATTATTTCTATATTTGGAAGAAAGAATATTATACGTGTACAAGCCTATTACCATACCACTGATACCAGTCCTGAAACGTACCTTTGTGGACCTGATATAGTAACAGCTACTGATTAAACTGACCCTCACTGCCTCACACACTGCTTCCTGCCTGTCCCTATATAAACTGACAAAACAGAGGCTACTGGAACAATAACTGGAATAGCACTTTTGTGGACCTGATAGTAACAGCTAATGACTAAACTGAGTGTCCCTACAGCAGACACACCGTCCTGTCCCTTTCTCTAAACTGACAAAAGACACTCAGGCTGCTGCAACAATCACTAGCACAGCAAACCTATATACACCTAGCACCTATACCAGTCCTGAAAATAACTTTTGTGTACCAAATAGCTAGCGATTTGGGTCACTGCAATCTCTCCCTGCTCCACACAGCAACCTCTCCCTATAGTGACAGAAGAAAGAATGTAAAATGGCCGCCGGATCGGGTGTATTTATAAGTTAGGGGGAATGTCCAAGTGTCCATGTGCTGTAATGTCTCAATTGGCTGTCCTGTACCCCATGATGGAGTGTCATCATAGGTCAAAGTTGTTTTACACAGTAAACACGGAAGTCCGCCGGGCGAACGGCGTCAATAGTCTGCCGAACGGGCGGACCGTGAACAGCCGAAATTCGCCGCGAAACGACCCCCGGGCGAACCGTTCGGCCATCACTACTCTGGACAGATGGTGGTCTGAGGGGAGGGCAGGCCTCTGGCCAGCTGTAATGTACCACAATTACTGTAAAGCCAATCATACAGTGTACACTCACAGTCTGCTCTGCGTGCCTGGCGGCACGGTCATCTTGTCAGGAAACTTCTGGAATTTGTGAAGTCTCAGGTCCCCGATGCAACCACCATGTTCTTATAAAAGAAAATTGGGATCTTGAGGAACATGTATGAGGAGCATAAGAAGATCCAGAAATCACTCAGATCAGGAGCATCAGCAGTGCAAGTGTATGTACCCAGGCTGTGGTACTTCAACAAACTGTGGTTTCTGGACGACCAGACTGAAGCCAGGGAATCACTTTCTACCCTTCCCTGCAGCCTTCCCTCCACCCTTCCCTCAACCCCAGCAGAGGCTGACGAGGAACAACCTGGGCCTTCCATCCTGAAAGAAATGGATGTTCCCAGCTGGAGCCAGGTATATTATTTTTTGACATATTTATTGTCCTAATATTAAAGTGGTTGTATACTCTTTTTTTTCACTTTTACCTACAGGAAAGCCTAACCTGTACGGTTTGGGAGATATTCCCCTCGGTATGCGCCGCTTACTGCAGCGGCGCATGCACACAAGGGGGATTCTCGGCTGAAAATCCGGCAGTGGCCGACCGGCCGGGATGAAATCTCCCGCGCGCATGCGCGGGAGTTACGATATCGTGGCTCCGGCCACTCACAGCGCCGGAGCCGTGATACCCGGAAGAAACGCCGAGGGAGCATGTCAGCTCCCTCGGCGTGGATCGGGCCAGATGTCGGGGCCTCGTTCTAAGGTAAGTATTTCATAATGAGCTAGTATGCGGTGCATACTAGCTCATTATGCCTTTTGCTTTGCAGGTGGTAAAAAAAAAAAAAATAACATTAGCGGGTTTACTACCGCTTTAATGATGTTAACTAGATCTTATAATTGATAACAAATTCATGATTTTAGACAAACATATTAATAGACAGTAGTGGCCAAAAATGTTTGAGACAAGAATGAAAAATGCTGGGGTCATAATGATAGTCTTTTCTATTTATTAACATTCAATTTGCAAGTCATGAGCTGAAAATTGTGTGCGATTGATGAAGCAAAAACTAAAACTATGTCCCTTTTTTATACACAGATGAGCTCAGCTGGGAGGAGGGTCTGGAACGTGTCAGCCAGGAGGAGGCCGTGCCCAGTGTCAGCCAGGAGGTGGACGGGCCCAGTAGAGACCTCACCCAATCCCAGGTGCCTCCCCCTCCACCTTACAACAAAAAGGCCCAGGAAGGGGCCGATGATGGAGGAGGCAGCACTTGGCCTCATTAGGGAAGTAAGTGATGTCCTCAGAAGCCCGTGGCTGCTATCTAGCCACAAGATTGATGAAATTGAAAGAGGGCCAACGCCTCCTCTGTGAGGGAATTTTTGGTGAGGCCCTAAAGAAGGGGTTGAGGGGCCAGCTGGCTGAGAACAGCCAAGTGGGTGAGCTCGCCCATCCTCCTCCTCCTCCTGCCACAAGTCCACCATCAGAGCCACAGCCTCCAAGGAAGGCTGCAGGGAAGTGTGGAGGGAAGGCTGCAGCGAAGAGAAGAAAGTGATGACCTGGCTTCCATCTGGTCTGACAGAAGACACAGGCTGGTGTAGCGGTGAAGTGATCAGTGACTATTAGTATATTTCCTTGCCCACTCAAATCAGATTCCACACATAGGAAATCTATGCAGACTAGATCCATTGGCCCTTGACTCTCCAAATGACCCATTGGGGCAGCTCGCTGGGGTAAGGTCTTCCTCTGTATATACTTGAGGCAGGAATGACAGTAGCCCTCTACTTCAGTTCTCATGTAAGGCCAATAGAACCTGTCCCTTATTAGTTGGAGAGTCCTTTCTGATCCCAGATGGCTATGGTGATCATGCAAGGCGATCAGCACTTTCTCTCTATGTTTCTCTGGCAGAAACAACTGCCACTTCTCTTCAGGATCCTCAGAGGGGCCCCTTCGGTAGACCACCCCTTGTTGCAGCTGCAACCAATCCCACTCTTTCCATAGCAGTTGAGCTTCCTTCTGAGTGCTCTGGAGAAGCAAGTCCGGGTGTTGGTTTTCCAAGGCCTTTAGTGCCAGACTACAGAGGAGATCTTCTTGTTGGTCCCTCCGGAGATCTTTCAGGGATAACTTGGGCAGACCCCCTTCCACAATTTGAGTGACATCATAACAATAGCACTTAGGCACACCCGCAGCGGACACTCCGACTTCCTCAGCCCTGGCTCCACCTTTCACTTGATGTTCCGCCCCTTCACAAAGGGTTCTTACTCCTTCAGGGGTCCATCCTTCTGAGTGGTCCTCTGAGCAGTGGGGCCTTCTTGACAGTGTGTCTGCATCTCGGTTTCTAACCCCTGGGTGGTATTTCAAGCTGAAGTTAAAACCTGTGAGTGCAGCTAACCATCTATGGCCTGTGGCATCCAATTTTGCTGTAGTGAACAAGTTATTGCCCGTCTTGATCACAAATTCAGCATCGTACAAGTAGTCTTTTAGTTTGTCCACTACAGCCCACTTCAAGGCCAGGAAATCAAGTTTGTGGGTGGGGTAGTTCCTCTCAGCAGGTGTCAGACTTTGGCTCACATAAGCAATGGGCCGCAAGTTCCCGTCATGTTCCTGGTAAAGCACTCCACCCAGTCCGTCTCGGCTGGCATCTACATGCAATTCGTAGGGTCTGGTGTCCCTACAAATGCTGGTTTTGCAGGAAGATGGCCGTGGGTGCATTTGTTTGCACTTGGCTGGAGTGCTGTATTTGGCACGTAATACCAGTGGAAGAACAAGTGTCTCCCAGGATAACAGCAAATTATTGCCAGAGAGCAGCACAGTGGCTCATACTGTGGAGGCTGATCCACCCCGGATGGGGTAAAGCCCCGTACACACGAGCGGACTTTTCAACATCCAAAGTCCGACGGACTGATTCCGTCAGACTATTCGATCGTGTGTGGGCTGAAACGGACTTTTGACTCGCCAAAGTCCGAAGGACTTTAGAATATGGAACATGCTTCAAATTTTTCTGAAGGAACTCCGCCGGACCCGGTCCCTTCGAAAAATTTGCTCGTGTGTATGCTATTCCGACGGACTAAAACCGACGCTAGGGCAGCTATTGGCTACTGGCTATGAACTTCCTTATTCGAATCCAGTCGTACGTCATCACGTTCGAATCCGTCGGAGTTTAGTGTGATTGTGTGTGGCCAAGTCCGCTCAGCCGAAAAGTCCGTCAGAACTCCGTCGGAACTCCGGCAGAACTCAGACGGAACTCCTTCGGAAGTCTGTCGGACATAAGTCCTCTCGTGTGTACGGGGCTTAAGAGTTTTGGTGAGGGCAATCACATTATCATTCACTGTGCACTGGGAGTAGCAGTTGCATATACTTTCTGAAGATAATCACGGAGGACTTTCACCATTCATCATTATTATTCACCTGTCATTTATGTCTTGGCACTTAGTACATTGACTTTTTACAAACGTGGGACTTTCACTGATTGCAAAATAGTCTTTGATAATTTTTATTTTTCATACTTTATGTTTAAACTTCACTTGGGACCTGTATTGTTTTCACTTGCATTTTTATTATCCTTTGCAATTGAATGTTCACTCATCTTTATTAATGTATTTTGTGGTTAGGTTTGCACTTTTTATTCACACATATGTGCATGTGATTTTATATGGAATTTTTTCTAGTGATACTAGACACTAGCACCTGATACAAGGGTATTTGCAATAATATGCAAACATGTTACAACAAGAAATGACAACGGTATGTTTGATTTATATTTTTCACTAAATGTAAGGCGTAGAAAAAAAAAGAAAAGCAATTTGTCAATTCACTGTCAAATTACATAATGAAAACAATTACACAGCAATCATTTCCTAGAAAAGTGTAAATGTCTGAAAAATGTTGTTCTGTGACCTTAAAAATGTGTGCACCTTTCAAGGCGACATTCTATTTTCCTGCTACCTACGGGGCTGGCAGCAACTTGTTTGAACCCATGTCTCCCCACCACAGAATCTCAGCTGTCTTCTTGTGTACTGTAAACATTAAACTTAAACCTGTCATTAAGAGGCGGTTGTAAGGCGGTTGGCCCTTTGCAAAGATTTTGTATGAACAATTAACCTCCCTGGCAGTACGATTATTTCAGATTTTAGGTGCTGAAAGCGGTACAATTATTTTGCGTGGAAATTTGTCATTTTATATTGTAGTCCTGTAATTCTTAGGAATAACTTACTTAAATCTGTCCAAACAAGAGTCTAGCAGACATCCCGGGTATGGTAAAGTTTGAAAAATGAAATCATAAATTATAATATAATAAATAACTATAATTATACCAAATAATAATAACAATTATTCAATAATGTAATCAAATCAAAAACACTGAAATTTGCTCAGTTGCAGAATTGTCACTGTCATTACTTTTCAGTATTTGATAGATCTCCCCACAAATTGCTATCGCTCAATTCCGCGAGTGATTCTAATTTATTATCGCTGTTTTCTAGCTGGTCTAAAACAACTTTTGATGTAAAGGGACAGTTTTGGTTGCTATGGACAATCTCCAGTTTCCAGGCAAAAAGAACTGTTTTTATAATATAAAACTACATGCAGGGATCTGGGCAGATCACTAGGGACAAAGGGGATGTGAAATAATTACATACAGCAATGTAATCTGTAAAATTACATTATACTGTATGTAATGTGTGTGTTTCACTTTTTGAATTTGGCGCCGTTCTCCATCCCTGTGCGTCGCAGTGCTCGCAGGGAATGGAGATTGGCTCCATGATATATCGAGCGGAGGATGAGCCACTCGCACAGTGGGGAGACATCGCTGGATCCAGGGGATAGGGTAAGTAAGCTCATCCTGGATCCAGCGATGCAATCCTGAGTCTGGCTCGGGGTTACCACTAATGGTATTTCACCCCGAGCCACACTCTGGAATACCACCAGGGGGGTTAAAAACCAACAAGCAATACATGAAAAGCTACCCACCCAATGGCCAGTTAACTGAAAGAATATGTTAATTATAAACTTTATTAGCTGATATTCAGCTTGGGTTTGGGATAGCATGTGACTTCACCCAATCAGTATATATTTCACAATGGGATTACCATATTTCTACACTAAATAATAAGGTATTGCTAAATCTGCTAAAGACAACTTGTACTGAGGGGAATATGTAAGCCATTGAGGTCATTTGCTTTTGAAAATACTAGTTCCCTGGTTATCATGCTGTTCCAATGGCTTGATTTTTTGCATCCTTGTTCTGGGTTACTGAGAGTACTGACAAGTGAAAACAGGGCCACTAGCAATTTCAGAAGGTAGTACTTTCATCCCTTAAAGCACATGTCAAACATAAGACCTGCAGGCCGAATCCAGCCCTCGAGGCCATTTTCTGTACGTTGCACCTCTCCTGTAGCTGGGGCACCTCCCTTGTGTCTGCCCCCACCTTGTCTCAGCAGTTAGGTGCAGAGACAACAGAACTCCTCTGCTAGATCCTGCGCCTCTCTGTGCAGCCAAAGAGAGGTTTGTCTCTGTTCCTCTTGTCCCCTTCTCTCAGCAGTCGGCAGCAGAAGGCAGGATAGAAATCTTTCTACAGTTCCTGTACCTCTCTGCACATTCACAGCACCTGCTCAGCTCTGCCTCCCCAGAGCTCAGCATTCAGCAGACTCTGTTAACTGACTCCAGCCCTCCCCTGGTCCTCCTCTAGACCCTGCATATTCTGTTTCTCAACTCTGCCCGAGCTTCTTCTTGGCGGCATCATAAGGTAAAGAGGGTGCACTGTGATGTAGGGGAGGGTGGAGGACCCTTGACATCTGATGTAAGGGGGCGGACATCTGCTTATTGCCAAGTTCTGTCTGAGCAGTCTCCATTAAAGTTTCTTGTGGATGATACCATCAGTGTGCGACCCTCCTTTTCAGACTTGCATCATCTGCTACAGAAGTGTGAGTGTTACTAAAACCAGTAATAATTGAATGCAAAGGCAATTATTTAAATATGATAAAAAGTAGTTACATTTATATAGTCTTACAGCTACAACCGGCCCTTTTGAGGGCAACCTCAATGTTGATGCGGCCCACAATGAAATTTAGTTTGACACCCCTGTGTAAAAGGCTATGGGGTTGATTTACAAAATGCAATAGGCTGTTCACTCTGCATGGGAACTTGCACTGTGCCAGGGAATTTTCCCCGGAGCTTAATGAATGTATTGAAAGTTCACTTTGCAAAGAATATGCAATCACAGGCAAAGAAAAAAAATCAGCATTTTGTCTTGCACATGATTGAAGGAAGCAGCCATCAGTTTTATTTTCACATGCTCCAGACTTAGTTGACATGTAAGTACCCTGCGGGATGAGTTATTTTCTCCCTTCCCTTATGTTTCCCTCATGTAAGGGCTAACATTGGACCATATAGGTTTACCCATGTTCTTCTACAGATATTGGTGCACTCACTCCCGATGATGTGGTATGAAACCACGAAACGTGTCGGCCCAATTTTGATGCACAATGCTCTGTTCAGATGGTTTTAATTCATTCTTAGGTTATCTTACCATTTTGTACATTAAGTAATTTTCTATTATGATGGACAATTGTCCTACACCACAATATGGCATTGCTAAGCCGCTATAATTGTTCCCATTTACAGTATCTCACAAAAGTGAGTACACCCCTCACATTTTTGTAAATATTTTAATTTTTTTATGCAATGACACTTTGCTACAATGTATAGTTTTGAGTGTACAGCTTGTATAACAGTGTACATTTGCTTTCCTCTCAAAACAACACACAGCCATTAATGTCTAAACCGCTGGAAACAAAAGTGAGTACATCCCTAAGTGAAAATGTCCAAATTAGGCCCAAAGTGTCAAAATTTTGTGTGGCCACCATTATTTTCCAGAACTGCCTTAACCCTCTTAGGCATGGAATTCACCAGAGCTTCACAGGTTGCCACTGGAGTCCTCTTCCACTCCTCCATGACAACATCACAAAGCTGGTGGAAGTTAGAGACCTTGCGCTCCTCCACCTCACAGATGTTCACTAGGGTTTAGGTCTGGAGACATGCTTGGCCGGTCCATCACCTTTACCCTCAGCTTCTTTAGCAAGGTAGTGGCCATCTTGGAGATGTGTTTGGGGTCATTATGTTGGAATACTGCCCTGCGGCCCAGTCTCCGAAGGGAGGGCATCATGCTCTGCTTCAGTATGTCACAGTACATGTTGGCATTCATGGTTCCCTCAATGAACTGTAGCTCCCCAGTGCCAGCAGCACTCGCACAGCCCCAGACCATGACACTCCCATCACCATGCTTGACTATAGGCAAGACGCACTTGTCTTTGTACTCCTCACCTGGTTGCTGCCACACACCGCCAAAAATCCATGTCCTTAGTCTGCTCATCTTCAGCAAACTGTTTGCGGGCTTTCTTGTGCATCATCTTTAGAAGAGGCTTCCTTCTGAGATGACAGCCATGCAGACTAATTTGATGCAGTGTGTGGCATATGGTCTGAGCACTGAAAGGTTAACCCCCACCCCTTCAACCTCTGCAGCAACGCTGGCAGCACTCATACATCTATTTCCCAAAGACAACCTCTAGATATGACGCTGAACATGTGCACTCAACTTCTTTGGTCGACCATGATGAGGCCTGTTCTGAGTGGAACCTGTCCTGTTAAGCCGCTGTATGGTCTTGGGCATCATGCTACAGGGTCTTGGTAATCTTCTTATAGCCTAGGCCATCTTTATGTAGAGCAACAATTCTTTTTTTCAGATCCTCAGAGAGTTCTTTGCCATGAGGTGCCATGTTGAACTTCCAGTGACCAGTATGAGAGAGTGACAGCGATAACACCAAATTTAACACACCTGCTCCCCATTCATCACCTGAGACCTTATAACACTAACAAGTCACATGACACCGAGGAGGGAAAATGGCTAATTGGCCCCAATTTGGAAATTTTAACTTAGAGGTGTACTCACTTTTGTTGCCAGAGGTTTAGACATTAATGGCTGTGTGTTCAGTTATTTTGAGGAGACAGCAAATTTACACCGTTATACAAGCTGTACACTCACTACTTTACATTGTAGCAAAGTGTAATTTCTTCAGTGTTGTCACATGAAAAGATATAATAAAATATTTACAAAAATGTGAGGGGTGTACTCACTTTTGTGAGATACTGTATATTTGGTCTGCAACATGTGATTGATATGACTATTTATTATGCATGTACTCATTGTATTGTTATGTTTTTACTGTTTAAGTCAATAAACTATGTTTTTTCACCAACTCATCTTTTAGCAATGCTGTACTTGCCTCATTCTAAGTCCCAAACCCCCACTTCTTTGTACATGACTGGATGGAGGATATCATCAAAGCTTACCTCATTCACTAAACTCTGGGGAAAATTCCCTTGCAAAACACAACTCTCCTTGCAAAGTGAACGGTCTATTTGCATTCAGTAAATCAATCCCTATGTCGCATGAACCTAAAAGCAAGTTGGGTTGTAAGACTTGATCATAACTGCTAAATTATTTAGGGCAAAAGTTGACTACACCCCCAAATCTCTAGTCTATAATCTAGGTTTTGGAAAGCATAGATACATTGTAAGATTTAAAAGAAACTGACATTCTGTTCTGCAAATATAGCCAAGATTTCTTTTTTGATAGATACAAACATACTGCAGTGAATTGCTCATGTATTCCATAGTGGCAGAGCTAGGCAGTCCAGGCATTAAAATTCTATATAAAGTAACAGTTTTATAGCTTTGACTGCCATTTACTTTATGCAACCTTTGTCATTTTAGCATTAGCATGCTTATTATTATTGAAAAAGGGCAGACACAAAGGAAGGTCACTATACAGAGATACACTATTATAGTTATGCTGTCTGAGAAAATAAATTGTTTTACTGATAGTCTTGATACTCTGGATTATAAATGCAGTAATAAAATACATCAGGAAAAGCAGGGAGTTGCCCAGGATGCTTGAGACCAAGAAGCATTGGGGATCAGGTTTTTGTTATATATATATATATATATTGTACTTCCACAATCTGTTGCAAGTTGTATTGGAGGCAGCTGTTGGACTGTGAATGTATGCTTTCCCTCTTTTTTTCCTTGAAATATATGTGGACTTTATAATTGAAGATACTTACAGAAAAAACATTAGGAATATTAGAACTGGTATGTGAAGAGTCTGTCTTCTGTCTATTAACAAAAATAAAAGAAAATGCACCAGATCGCAACATCTTTATGTGTAATCTCAACACCTGATGAGATCTGCCAGGGCTTAAAGGGTGTAATGAGCCAATCACCTTGCATACAAGAGTTTAGTAAAGCACTTGTTGTGCCTACACAAAAACAATGCCTGCAGACATTGATGCTGAAGCACCAAATATATGAATGGTGCTAAACAGGCCATACCTCCTGCTGTGAAAGAGCACAGAGCCAATGCTACTGCCATTTGGTGTTGTAAAATGAATCCAATGAAGCCTTATATGTTTAGCCTTATATGTTTACAGTGCCAGTGAAACACACATCCACTTTTTTAAAGCTTGATATCAGTTAATAGTTACTTTGTAGGGTTAAATGCACAAAAAAAGCCATCAAGAACAACAAAAATATGTATTTTATTTCCATACAAACAGCAATAGCATTTTACAGCACAGTGCAAAAAACTGTAAATATTAATGGAAGTTGAAATCCTCCTTTTGTTGAGTAAGGATTAAAAGTCTTAGTCCATTTTGGATTCTAGAGCCCCAGTTGTTACTTCTTCTAGTAGAGAATAGGCTATTGCAGGCAGTGGCTCAAATAGTTGTTTCATTGCTCCTGAAGTGATGGAATGTAGGGAAAAACAACGTAAAGGGTAGAATAAAAATAAAATAAAATCAGTTGTGGTTATTACAGAATGGATTAATGGGGAGCATTAGGGAAGACAAACCTGAATAGAAAAAGAGAGGGAGAAAATTGAAATCAGATTAATCATATTGCAATTATAATAAACAAATAATATATTAACAATGTATGCATACAAATACAGTATTTTGCTGGAAAAACATGGCCATCACATGAGTGTACGCTTAAAGAGAAGTACGGTCAAAGCTCTTTTGTTTGTTCTTTTTTGGGTCACAGGAGTGCACTTACTTTTTCTCTACTGGAACCAGAGTCAGCTTAGAGCGGGCTATTTCCCATTCCAGGTTCAACATCAAGGGATCCAAAACGATAGATGCATGCATGGGTGGAGTCGAGCGTTATGATGATACTGGACACATGTCTATTGTTTTGGATCCCAGGATGTTTGGCACTATGATGCCGCATATTATGTGAGTGTTTAACCATTTTAAATACATTTTATTTAGTGATATTTACACTATTGGGAGTGAGCGGCTCTTCCTTTTTTTTTTCTTTTCACACGTCTGGTTTACAGAGGTACTTGTGAGAAGAAGTGGTGGAACCCCAGGTCTATACAAGTGGCGTTACTGCTATATTTAAAGTGCTTGTAAAGTCTTGTTTTTTTTTTTAAATGAAAAATAACGTTATTACTTACCTGCTCTGTGCAGTGGCTTTTCCCACAGCAGCCCAAATCCTAATTTTCTTAGGTCCCCCTTTGGTGCTCTTGGCCCCTCCCTCCTGTTGAGTGCCCCCACAGCAAGCAGCTTGCTATGGGGGCACCCAAGCCGAGCCACAGATCCCTGTGTCCATAAAGACATGGAGCCACGGCCCGGCCAAGCTCCATTTCTTTTCTCATTGGCTGGCTGACTTTGATTGACAGCAGTGGGAGCCAATGGCGGTGTGCTGCTTTCTTAGCCAATGAGGAGGGGAGTCCCGGGCAGCCGAGACATTCCTACAACATTGACTAATCTAGATGGGGCTGAGGTAAGTATTATGGGACTGCTGCACACAGAAGGCTTTTCACCTTAATAAATCAAATCAATAACAATCACAGTTTGACCACTCATAACGGAGGGTCATACACTTCCAGCAAACCTTTATTTTTGGCACATGTGTGGGATTGAGAAGTGGAGCACATTGGAAGATTTTATTTTCCCCTGTAATGGATGGCGTCACATGAGGACTTTTTACACTTTGAACACGGATTTTGGGATAGATTTACTAAAACTGGTGCACCCAGAATAGTTTCATAGTTAGTATCTGAAGTGCATGGTAGCCAATCGGGTTTTAACTTCAGCTTGTTCAATTAAGCTTCCACAATAAAACCTGGAAGTTACACCAGATTTTGCACCATGAAGTTTTAGTAAATAACCTCCAGAGGGATGCACTTTGCAGCAATTTATCACATTGGTTATTTGTATTATTGTTCACTGCATTTTTTTTTTCATTAGAGATTAGCGCAGCACTTGTGTTTATGTATTTTTAGTTGTATTTATGCTATATTCAATACTGAGTTGCTTTTCTTGTGTAGTCAAAGTTTTTTGTATTCTCATTTGCTTGGACCATAAGCGTGGTCTCATTTTGAAGTTTATTTCTTCATAAGATTTGTAAATGATCATTACTACACCAAGACATTTCTAAACATGTTATAGCACACAGCTATAATAAAACATCACTACCTGATTGAACTTTTTGGTTGATATGGTACATTTCTTGTTCAGAGTAAAGTAGAAGCAAAGAAGTGCCACTTAGAAAGAGACGCTATCCAGTGACTAGGCTTAAAGTGATAATAAAAGGTATGTTTTAGAAATAAAAAAACATATTATACTTACCTGCTCTGTGTTTTGCACAGAGCAGCCCTATCCTCCTCTTCTAGGGTCCCCTGCCAGCACTCCTGGTCCCTCCTCTTCTCCAAGTGCCCCCATAGCAAGCAGGTACTCGTGCATTCTCGCTCACGAGTGCTGCTCTCTGTGCCCATAAGACACACAGAATGTGGCTTGGCCCCTCCTCACTGACTGTGAGCTGTGATTGACAGCAGCAGGAGCATTGGCTCTCTCAGCCTATCAGCAGACCTGGGAGAGCAGCCGCTCTCATGCCCATTGCTAGATCGTAATTGGGCTTGTATTAGGGGGGCTGCAGCGGGAGCTGCATACTTTAACCTTTAGAACCACTTTAACCGGCTGTCTGGTAATGGCAGTGCGGAGAAAAATATATTGTGGTGCCTGAAAATTTATAACTGCAAACATAAATATTTGAACCACATTTACGTTGTACAAGTATTTTATTAGAGGAGAATTCTGTCTTTTTTTGTTTAACACCCCAGTTTATTTGTTGATGTGTTTCAAAATGCTCATATCTTTGAATATTCACCTACTCCGATTCAGAGGACTCTTTCCTGTCTGTGTCAGTGACACTCATAGGTATGTTTGTGCCCCCATTTACTTGTCCCTGTATGCTTTGTTTTTCTCTACCAGAAGGCTTCTGTCCAAGTTCGTTATGGATCTGATTACTAACAGAACGCTGCTTCTTCAGAATTCCTGCAACAAGCAAGCACAAACGTAAGCATTTGGTCTCTGAATATAAAGTACCCCAGCTCAGTTTAGTTTTTCTTACCTTTCTGTGGCTGAAGTGCTGCTGGTTTAGGTGATGTGTCAGGTGGGGATATTTGAAGCATCTCTCCATTAGCTATAGTCTTTTCAGGTGCAGGGTTATCTGTAGCATTTGGGGAAATAACTAGATCTTAAAACCAAAATGCCAAAGTGAAAAATACAGTTACCATGCATTTCTTTCAATAAACACACATATTTCACAACATTAACATTTTTTAACCAACAGACAGCATGGGTTCATGAAAGACAAAAGTTGTCGGACAAACCCGATTTCTTTTTATGAGGAGGTAAGTAAAACCTTGGACAGTGAGGTGGTGGTGGACGTGGTCAATTTTGCAAAAGTGTTTGACACAGTTCCCCACACACGGCCCATGTGTAAGGTAAAGTCTACAGGCTTGGAAATATCAGTTTGTAAATTGATAGAATACTGGCTAAAATACCGAATTCAGAGAGTAGTGGTTAATGATTCTTACGCTGAATGGTTTAGGGTTGTTACTGGTGTACCCCAAGGTTCAGTGTTGGGACCCTTACGTTTTAATATATTTATAAATGATATAGGGTCTGAGTTTAAGGGCTTATTTACACTTGCTTCAGCTTCAAAACACATTAACGGCTAGTTTACACTTGCTTCAAAACAAGGCTTCGGACAGGCTTTGTTAAAGCTCTCTGAACTCTAGTCAAATCTCCTGTCACTAAATAAAATGGTTAGCTTACAGTTCTGTTTACACCTGCTTTTGCTTTGTTTTGTTTCACTTCAAAAATTATACCCCATGTAGCTTTAGTGGTGCTTCAAAATGTCTTCAAAGCCTCCATAGAAGTCTATGGAAAAGCTTGCTTGAAGCCCCACAAAACCTCACCGAAGCCTCATTGAACCTCCACCAAAGCCTTATCGAAGCCCCACCGAAGCCTCATCAAAGTCTCAGCGAAGCACCAAGCAAAAGCGAGGTGTAAGCAGGACTGTAAGCTAACCAATTTATTTAGTGAAAGGAGCTTTGACTGGCGTTCAGAGAGCTTTAACAAAGCGCGTCTGAAGCCATGTTTTGAAGCAAGTGTAAACTAGCCCTAAAAGTATAATTTAAGTGTTTGCAGATGACACCAAGCTATGCAGTGGAAAAGAATAATTACCCTAAACATCATCAATAGACAACATTTATATAAGGATAAGTGGTAAATAGGAAATGAAAATACTTGAAAATATTACAAGTCCCGCATTACTGAATGTACTAGAATACAAGTGAAAAACCATAAATGATCATGTAACTATTCAGAGAGAAACCAAGGGAATGTCATTTGGACCCACCTACCAAGACTTTCAAAGATCAAGTCTGCTGGAACGAAGTGCGCACGCACCTCCCGGGATCGCAGCCCACGGGCAGTAGAAATGAATGAGAAGCGAGCTGGAGTCAAACCAAACCAAAAAAGACACCTGACACATGGACAGGGACAGATGATTATGAGTAGACTGGTTGATCATGCACAACTGAGGGCAAAGTGGCGGCGCGGCGGAGGTGGTGAGACTGCCCCATGTACAGTGTTGTACTTTGTACTCTCTTTCACTTTGCACCGGCCCCCCAGTGACTGGGAAGCAGCCTCTATATACGGCTCATAGAGGACATGTGTTCGATTACCGGCCGCAATCTCATCTGACACGAGTTCCCATCTATGCCTTACTTGGCAGAGACTGTGTCAGTTTTGAATACGTTTTACTTTAGTATTCAACTGGTCATAAGGCACTCTTGACTATCTCTATTATCATTGCCTGCCTTATCTGACACGCTTCAGACGGACTCCTATTAGGTCTGATGGATACAGTTAGCACGGATAGAACTATAAAGGCTTGTTAGGCCAAACCCCAAGTATAATATCCATTTTGGTGAGCTTGCTGCTACCTACATCAATTGACCTTTATGGCAAGTCACAGGAGTGAACAACGGTGTGTATGTTTGTGTTCGCAGCTGCAGGAAACTTGGGGTAGACAACGATGTCTTTTTTAAAATAGTTTTTATGGTTGGTGGAAGCTCAACATTTTGCCTAGATTTTTTGTATAATTTTTTTTGTTAATAAAGCTGGTTAATTGACCGCAGTGTCCCTCCTATGTGACTTGTTTGGGATAATGTCCTCTTTTCTATTTTTTTGCTATGTATCTAATCACCTGACATAAATCACTTAATATCTGTACTGGATACCTCTAGGTTTATGTTATTTTTTTATTATTAATCTCTGTAATTATTTCTTTTACAGTGGACACATAAGAAGAAACCCATTAAAATGTTTCTTTGTGTGCCAGAAATGGAGATGCCAGATGGTCAACTGTCACACTAGAGGTGTTTTAAATACACTAAATGTAGGCTAGTTATTTCTCCAATACCACTGTAAATTGGGTCAAGTAAATCTTGTCATTTACATAATTGAAATATAAAAAACACATTTCTAATTGGGTATTGTGGGTAACTGTTTTTTTTTGCAAATCAAGAGCTTCTTAAAACTTTTAACATGAATGTACCTTTTTGAGAATTTTGAAAATGTTTCTCATTGTTGAGGTTTGTTAAAATATCCCAACTTGGGACCCTTGGACTATCACCATCTTCTTCATCGCTGTCTGAGGACTGAGTGGATGCAAAGGAGCAGCTGTGGTCATCATCATCATCATCCACTGAGAAGTCACTTTCCGAATCAGAATCTAAAAAATACAAAGGACACATTAAACACTGCTTGAACTATTCCAGGACAGATTTCAACCTAAATCAGTATGTTATGCTTTGAGATGCCTGTATTCATACAGCAGGCACCTAGTATCCAAGCTTTTACCTGTAAAGTGCTTTTTTTGGGGTAAAGTGGTTCTGAAGGCAGGAAATTTGTTTGCATTCCCTGCATTAATGTAAAAAATGTCCCAGTAGCTGTACTCGCTTGAATGGGTTTCTTTCAGTGGGAAGTACTGCACTCCGAATGGGACAGGGGGTATAATTTCTGCTGTTCTGTGAAGAAAATCATGATAGGCGTAGCAAATGTACAACCCTGAAGCTGCGTTTACAGCTTAAATTGAAGTGATTGTAAGGGTTTTTTTTTTTTTTTTTTTTAAATAACAAACATATCATACTTACCTCCACTGTGCAGCACGTTTTGCACAGTGGCCCCCGAACTTGGTCTTCTGGGGTCACCCGACAGCTCTCGTGGCTCCTCCCCACATCAGATAACCCCCTAGCAGAAGCGCTCTCCTGAGGGGGTTACCTTGCGGCCACGCTCCTGAGTCCAGAGACACCGAATGTATGACTTGGCCCCACCCACTACATCATTTTATTTGATTAACAGCAGCGGGAGCCAATGGCTGCGCTGCTATCAATCTATCCAATCAAGAGCCTAGCACCCCGGGCAGAGAGACAGCACGTCCCCGCCAGGTCTAGTTCCATGGCTCAGGTAAGTAAAACAGGGGGGCGGTCACTGCCAGGTGTTTTTTCACCTTAATGCATAGGATGCTTTAAGGAGAAAAAACATGAAGGTGGGGAAAGGTGGGGAAAAAGGGGGTGTTAAAAATAGGTGGTTGTCCAACTGCAAATGTAAACTTAGTCTAAAAGCTTTAAAACAAGACATCTCTGTCCTCTCAACTTGCATGTACTGTAAGTACATTCTCAAAGATATAGCAAAGACTCTAAACTAGAATTTTACTTGGGGTCCTTTCACACGGGCAGATTAGCGCACGATCATTAGCTGATATTCGCTGACATCCGCCTCCGTTAAGTTCAGTTTTTGAGACAGAAAAAATAGAATGGACAGAAAATGAATGTTAGTGGATGACATCAGTGTACATGCGATCTTCTGACATCTGTTTTTCACCCAAAAACACGGGCGTTAAGTTTTTTAGTTCAGTTCAGTCACTTTTTTTTTGTAAAAAACTGATAAAAAAATGGATGTCAGCGAACATTAACCACTTGAGGACCGCCGTATTGCCAATGTACGTCAGCACAATGGCACAGGCAGGCACAATCACGTACATCTACGTGATTGCCTTCCAGCGGGTGGGGGGTCCGATCGGACCCCCTCCCGCTGGTTACGGCGGTCCGATTCGGTCCAGGAGCGCTCCGTGATGAGGGGATGGCCGTTGGTTTTCGGCCACCCCCTCTGGATCGCTCCTGGCCAATGAGAAGCTTCCTCCCCTGTGTATTGTTTACACAGGAAGGAGGAAGTGATGTCATTCTCCTCGGGGCGGTCTTTTTGACCGGACTACGAGGAGAAGAGTAAAAGTAAGTGTGCACCAACACTACACTGACATGTAGGTACACACAGGCACACAAACCCCCCCCCGATCCCCCTCCCCCCCCAGTCACAGTGTCACTGATTGCATTGATCATTTCTTTACTGATCAATGCATTCAGTGTCAGTTGTGACAGTAAAAACTGTCAGGACAGTTAGTGTTAGGTCCAGGGTAGCCCCCTATCACCCCCCAATAAAGATTTAACCCCCTGATTGCCCCTAGAGTTAACCCTTTCACCCCCTTTTGCCAGTGTCACTAAGCGATCATTTTTCTGATCGCTGCATGTGTCGCTAGGTAGCTAGTTATTTTTTTAGGTTCACCGCCAGGTTTTTATATCGCTAGGTACCCCGATATACTACCCAATAATGGGTTTAACCCCCTGATTGCCGCTAGTTAACCCTTTCACCCCCTTTTGCCAGTGTCACTAAGCGATCGTTTTTCTGATCGCTGCATTAGTGTCGCTACAGTCGCTAGGTAGCTAGTTATTTTTTTAGGTTCACCGCCAGGTTTTTATAGCGCTAGGTACCCCGATATACTACCCAATAATGGTTTTAACCCCCTGATTTCCGCTAGTTAACCCTTTCACCCCCTTTTGCCAGTGTCACTAAGCGATAATTTTTCTGAACGCTGCATCAGTGTCGCTAGTGTCGCTAGGTAGCTAGTTATTTTTTTAGGTTCACCGCCAGGTTTTTATAGCGCTAGGTACCCCGATATACTACCCAATAATGGTTTTAACCCCCTGATTGCTGCTAGTTAACCCTTTCACCCCCTTTCACCAGCGATCACAGTATAAGTGTCACTGGTGACGCTGGTTAGCCAGTTAGTTATTTAGGTTCCCCGTCAGGTTTTTATATAGCGCCAGGGACCCCCATATACTACCTAATAAAAATTTGAACCCCCTGATTGCTCCTAGTTAACCCTTTCACCACTGATCACCGTATAAGTGTTACGGGTGACTCTGGTTAGTTTGTTTTTTATAGCATCAGGGCACCCACCATTTATTACCCAATAAAGGTTTAACCCCCTGATCACCCGGCGGGTGATATCAATTAGGTTTTAGGGTCAGGGTCTGCGTCGCCCCAGGCAGCGCTAGGTTAGTGCCAGTACCGCTAACACCCACACGCAAAGCATACACCTCCCGTAGTGGTATAGAATCTGAACAGATCAATATCTGATCTGATCAGATCTATACTAGCGTCCCCAGCAGTTTAGGGTTCCAAAAAAACGCATTGTTAGCGGGATCAGCCCAAATACCTGCTGGCACCTGCGTTTTGCCCCTCTGCCCAGCCCACCCAAGTGCAGTATCGATCGATCACTGTCACTTACAAAACACTAAACACATAACTGCAGCGATCGCAGAGTCAGGCCTGATCCCTGCCATCGCTAACAGGTTTTTTGGTAGCATTTTATATTCAAATCCGGAAGGCAGTGCTTGGTTTTCGGGGTCCCGTACGTGGCTAGGCTCCCAAAAAGTCCCCCACATGTGGTATCCCCGTACTCGGGAGAAGCAGCAGAATTTATTTTGGGGTGTAATTTGACTTCTGCCCATAGCATGTGTGAGCAATATATCATTTAGTGACAACTTTGTGCAAAAAAAAAAAAAGTTTGCAATATTCCCGCAACTTTTGGCAAAATATAAAATATTCCATGGACTCAACATGCCTCTCAGTAAATAGCTTGGGGTGTCTACTTTCCAAAATGGGGTCATTTGGGGGGGTTTTGTGCTATTTTGGCATTTTATGGACTTCGAAACTGTGATAGGTAGTGAGGAGTTAAATCAAAAATTTGCACCCTTAGAAATCCTGAAGGTGGTGATTGGTTTTCGGGGTGCCGTGCGCGACTAGACTCCCAAAAAGTCCCACACATGTGGTATCCCCGTACTCAGGAGAAGCAGCAGAATGTATTTTGGGGTGTCATTTCACATATGCCCATAGCATGTGTGAGCAATATATCATTTAGTGACAACTTGGTGCAAAAAAAAAAAAGTTTGTAATATTCCCGCAACTTGTGGCAAAATATAAAATATTCCATGGACTCAACATGCCTCTCAGTAAATAGCTTGGGGTGTCTACTTTCCAAAATGGGGTCATTTTGGGGGGTTTTGTGCTATTTTGGCATTTTATGGCCTTCGAAACTGTGATAGGTAGTGAGGAGTTAAATCAAAAATTTGCACCCTTAGAAATCTTGAAGGTGGTGATTGGTTTTCGGGGTGCCGTGCGCGACTAGACTCCCAAAAAGTCCCACACATGTGGTATCCCCATACTCGGGAGAAGTAGCGGAATATATTTTGGGGTGCAATTCCACATATAACCATGGCATGTGTGAGCAATATATCATTTAGTGACAACTTTTTGTAAAAAAAAATTTTTTTTTTTTTGTCATTATTCAATCCCTTAGGACAAAAAAAATAAATATTCAATGGGCTCAACATACCCATTAGCAATTTCCTTGGGGTGTCTACTTTCCAAAATGGGGTCATTTGGGGGGGATTTGTACTGCCCTGCCATTTTAGCACCTCAAGAAATGAGATCGGCAGTCATAAATTAAAAGCTGTGTAAATTCCAGAAAATGTACTCTAGTTTGTAGACGCTATAACTTTTGCGCAAACCAAAAAATATACGCTTATTGACATTTTTTTTACTAAAGACATGTGGCTGAATAAATTTTGCCCTCAATGTATGACTAAAATTTAGTTTATTCGATTTTTCTTATAACAAAAAGAAGAAAATATCTTTTTTTTTCAAAATTTTCGCTCTTTTTCCATTTATATCGCAAAAAAAAAAAATCGCAGAGGCAATCAAATACCATCAAAAGAAAGCTCTATTTGTGGGAAGAAAAGGACGCAAATTTCGTTTGGGTGCAATATTGCATGACCGCGCAATTACCAGTTAAAGCAGCGCAGTGCGAAATTGCAAAAAAACTGATTTTAACTTGCAACGTGTAAACACCAAATCTCAAAATGAGGCTCTGTCCTTAAGTTGTTAAAGATGTCTATAGCTGTAGAGGTGAATGAGGGGTTGTTTTATGTTGTTTTAAAGTGTTTTTACTGTTCATTCAGTGTATGTAAATACTTTAGCGTGCATAGTCAGATAAGGAAAGCGTATATGTATTACCTTCTTGGCTATCCTTTCTATTAGGATCCTTTAACTCCAAAAGTGAATGACCATTCTTGAGTCCAGCTTCAGCTCTAAGGGTGAACAACATGGTTACAGTCAAATAGCCACGTAAATATGTCTGACCAACCAACTACTACGCAAATAAATATCTCTACTAAGTCTGGCTGCAGCCATTTTAACTGTGGGCAGCTGAAGCTGCTGCCTGTTCACTTCCTGGATTTACACAGAGGCACACCTCCAGCTCTGCAGCCCTGCAGTTCTCATTGACCCTCTTATGACTCACCCCCCCCCCCCCCTTCCTGGCAAACTCTGATGAGAGAGAGAGAGAGAGAGAGAGAGAGAGAGAGAGAGAGAGAGAGAGAGAGAGAGAGAGCTGTACATGATGTCATAAGCCTAGGCTAATGACCAGACAAGAAACAGGAAGTTGGCTGTATAAGGTATTTACTGGCAAAAAAAAAAGTTTTATTATCCAAAGTTAAAACAACAAGGGCAGAAGATTTAATAGATGGAAATTTGAAAAAATGACTGAAGGTCCGCTTTAAGCAAGTTAAAAAACCCTATTTTCTTTCGTGCCCATTGAAGGACACAGAAATTCATATGCTTTTGAGGCATCCAAAAATAGTTCAATTGAGGGGTTGGAAAAACAGCAAAAAACACTAACAGGCCCAACGAAGAACGGCAGACTTGCCATGCGTTGCCTGACCGGCCAATGCCTGAATTTGCAATCGGATGAGGCCAAGCCCCCTAGCAGACAGATGAACCTCTCTGTTTACTTTACACGGTCAGAGGGAGGGCACAGAGAATAAACACGATGTTCAAGACCTAGATGGGGAGGTCATCCCGGAAGGGAGTAACCCCACAGAGAATCAACCAACATCCCTTCTGTGTCTATGTGCAGACATATTGCACTGCATAACGGTATGCAACTACACCCAAAGTGTGAGGTAGGACCTCAGGTTCTCTCAAATCTAGGCAGCTGAGGATCGAGCATCTGGATGTGTCCAGGTCGGGAGGGCAGCAGCAACAAAGTGGAGATCAGAGCAGCAGAACAGTGCTTTCTCTACACTGAATAGCAGAGAATATGAAACGCATGTGACATTTTACCCAGCAGGTGACATCAGCACCCAGCTCCCCAGCGTTAACGCATACTGCGGTGAAACCAGCAGGGGTGGGAAACCTGAAACGTTCCCAATAGTGTAATATGATATGGTGGTAGTTTCTGGCGCTTCAGCATAACCAGCCTTACGTTGTAAGGGACTATTTCTTCTGACTATAAGTAGCAATAAGATAGATTGGGGGCATTAATAAATTCTACTACACAGCTATAGGATGCTAAACAGGAGCAATAAGGGAAATCTGAGACAGATGTATTATAATTAGACAACATAATTCATAAATTCTCCCTCAGCTGCTTTAGAATAGCACTGTAAATAAAAAGAAAAAGCTTCCCCTCATTTCAGATCTACCCCTCAGATTTACAGTGACTGCAGTTCCAAGTGCACTTTCAGTGCAATTTCAAGTGCACTTTGCACTTGTAGTGCAAACTGGATTTGCCTTTCGTAAATATCCCCCAAAGTCTACAAGGCATTACATGCTTGCCTTATGATAGAACAGTGTCTCACCTGAGCAGGATTGGCAGGTAACAATGACTCCCTCTTGAATGTATAGAACTGTGCAAAGAGCCAGTTGAAGAACCAAATGGCATATGATAGAGCTGACCATCTGCATAACTGTTATGTGGATGCGACTGTAAGAGACCATTCATTGTATCATTAGATGCATAATATGCTGGAATTACAAAAAAACACACATGCCACAGAGGAGAACAGAATTTAAAAAGAGAACAGAATCATAATACAGCAGTTACCGAAGTTAGGGTGGACTTTGTGGTGACACTAGGTTCATTCATTTTACGAACGCTGTGTTTAAGTGACCTGTGTACATCTTTGCTGAATATCACACTGATCAAAAAGATGAGAGGACCCTGCCAAGAGACACCATTATTAGATGAATAGTTACCGGGCTTTGAAATGCACCACGTTATAAGAAAAATCTTAATTACCTGAGCACAGACAACACCAGCATAAGTGTAGTGTAGGAACAGTAGATCGCTGTTAACAGACAACAGAGCAAGAATCCAAGACACACTAACAAGGAGAAGCAGGAATATGGAACATCTGAGTCCAGATCTACGAGCAAACAACAGCAGATAGCAAATGTTATGTTTGATCATTTTCCATACTGTTCGATACATGATCACAGTCATAAAAAAAAGCTTGAAAAAATGTCAATCATGTACAGAAATAAACCAAGCCTTGGCCACATGGACCTGTGGCATTGTCCAGAAGTAAACCAAGCCTTGGCCATATGGACCTGTGGCATTGTCCAGAAGTAAACCAAGCCTTGGCCATATGGACCTGTGGCATTGTCCAGAAGTAAACCAAGCCTTGGCCACATGGACCTGTGGCATTGTCCAGATTTTGCAAGGCTGAACTGCTAAATATGCAGAACAGGTTTAGTAACTACATGCAGACATAGGTATGTTTTGGTTAGTGTACACTGTTGCATATGGATACAAAAGCTGTCCACCAAGAAGAGTAAATAGAAGACAATACTGAGAATGGACAGAGAAATAATAGTGGCACTTACGCTGTCCCTTTCTTTTGGAATCCTTTCCTCTGTGCTGCACAGGATGCACGCCCAGAAACAATGCAAAGAAACAGTCCAGTCTGTAAAAAATACAAATATTTCAACCTAAATAATTTTTTATACATTTTTTATTAACAAAACTGCAGCACATTTATATAGGTTTCCTCAGCAAGGCAAAAGGTATTTTTGTATTTCATTTTACTAAGAGAATCGTTAAATGCTATCTAAACACAAAAACACACATACATACACACATATATATATATATATATATATATATATATATATATATATACACACATATACACACACATACACACATACATCTATATATATATATATACATATATTTTTATAAAAAAAAAATTTTTTATTATTATTGAAGCCAAAAAGATTTTCAGATATAATATTTAATAATATTTGTTAGGTTCCGCGCTTAGGTGTAGGCTGGGCTGCTGCCTCCCCCAAGGAGCTCCAACCAGAGTACCAATAGTAAAAGTTATATGCGTAGAGGGGTGGGTGGTGCTGCCCGTCACCTGAAGAGTGCTCCTCCGGAATGGGTCACTCTTTCCAGGTGAATGTAAAATAGGTGAAAAAACACTGCTGTCACCTGAAGTAGTGAGTGCTAAACTCAAATAAAATAGATATCCCAGCAGGTGTTCTCACCCAGTATTTAAGGCAAGTTTATACAGATAAAGCCCTAATAATAGTGATAATTGCAAACTGGTGTGTCAGCTTGCAATATGACGAAACGCGTAAGTTGGAGCTTGGTACCCACTCACGTAATTTCCGGTTGCGGTGCTCCGGTCATTGGAACCCCCGCCGCTTTGTACTGCAACCAAGCTATGCTAGCTTACACACTTGAATATGCTAAGTGGTGTTTTTATACTTAAAATTTTAATAAAATCATCTGGATTTACACTACGAGTACCCATCTCTTTTGTCCATGAGGGTATTATTATTAGTATGTGGTTTACCATGAAGGAGATAATTACTAAAATCGAATCTACTAAGAACGGCTTACCCCCAGAGAGGCTCAAGGATCTGGATACCTCATTATGTGCTGAGCTAATGAGGAGGTGATTGCCCTGAGGACTGCTACCACACTCACTGCATGCAATTTGCCTCTGCAGGGGTGCAGGGATCTGGTGAGTGGGGAACTGAAGGGGAGCACAGAAGTCACCTAAATTGCTATATATTGCTTACTAATTCTAGGCTTACTTATAGGTACAAATTACCCAAGAAGGTTTACAACCTCTTTAAGGATCTCCTTTATATAGGTCATGTTAATAAAAGGCTGCTATGTCACAAGACTATATATACGGATTTACCAGTATACATTCTAAAAGCTGGAAAACAGTACTGCAAGACAATTCTAATAAACGGTAGCTAGGTTGTTAGTGATGGGGTACAGTCAATGCTCGGACAATTCAACACAGCTTGATCATAGTGTCTCACTGAATCAGACGAGAAAACAGCTACTTTAATACGAAGTAGTTTTCCTTACTGATATGACAAAGCCAGCAGGCCCTGCAAAGCTCCAGATTAATGTGTCAGATACAGAAAGCCAGCAGAAATCAGGGTTGCCATAACCTTCAGGGTCAAGCCCCACTGCCAGACCTAGGGAAATGAGGCATAAGAAGGTGATATATGAACAAAACAGCAAAGTATAAATCAAGATAATAAAACTGTCTGTAATATGTACTATAGAAATAAACCATTATTCATAAGAAGAAGAAATATTTAAAGCTCCCCGCTCTTCCTCATCCTGACGCATTTGGCAACAACCCCTTATCAGAACCCTCTTTATATAGGGGCTCTACAGCCTTCTAGAAGATGCTAATTTCATGTGACCTAGGTTTCAAGGGTTCGCCCAGCCTGAGAGTTACAAGGCACCATCACCTCGCACTGCCATGATTAAAAACTGAAACCTTGAAACCTTTTCCTGGCTGCCGCAATCCCATGAGAATAATGGGGGGCCTTGAAACCTTTTACTTTGCATTCTAACACCAGTAGTCCTGCTGTTTGCACACTGGATTGATAGTAGACATGTGTAATTTGTTTCGGTCCGAATATACATTCGGACGACTTTTTGGTTATTTAGTTCTATCCAAATTAAATATTAACAAAGTTAGTTGAAATTCATTTTGTTTATTAATTTTCTAATGAATTCCAAATTTTCAGAATGATTAGAATTCGGATCGGTCGAAAAATTATCAATGTAAATTCTGTGTGAAGAATGGCTGGTTAAGGAAGGCCGGCTGCTGCATCCTTAACAACCGATGATTCATCAGCAGGCTACTCCACTGAGAGCTGAAATGTAAACAAAAGTATGCCGACAATTAAAAATGCAGGAACAAAACAGTGTGGCCCCCTATTCCATACGGGCCCTTCGGGTCTGTTGGGGATTTTAAGGGGAATCACAGCAAAATTTTTATTAAAACAGCGTGGGGTGCCCCACCAAAATCCACACCAAACCCTTATCCAACCAACTCATTAACCAAAAAAAAGGTAAATAAAGAACTGATCTTGCAGATTCCATGCAGAAATTTTTCACTTGCAGAAAGATATTATCTTTAAATCCAAAAGTGGATGTCCACATTGAATTTTGGTATAATGAATAAGTTTGAGTAGAACCCTTGAATGTTTTTCCCTTTCTTGACCAGAGATATAGCACCCTTACTCAAAAGCTGAGACAAGGCAGCGAGAAGGTCCACTAGTCTTTTCAGTGATGAAACAAGGTTGGAAATATCCCAGGACCAAGTGGCTGCAAGGGCCGGTAACTGTCCCTCCACTCTGCAAAGTGCAGTTATCTCTACATTGCAAGACCTGTCACTGAGCTTGGAGGACTAGGAGGGCCAAGACTTGCAGTGGAGCCAAGTCCCATGCTTGAACCTGAAGGGTTGAGGTGAATGAAAGGACTTCTTTTTAGTGACATCAGTGTCAGTTCGTGACCCTGCCAGCCAGTGTCAGTTAGTACCAGAGTGCCCCTTTACATCAGAGCATGGTACAGTGTCTCCTGACATCAGAGCATGGCACAATAGTGCCCCCTGACATCAGGGCATGGCACAATGCCTCTTCCATCAGAGAATGGCACAGAAGTGCTCCGATGTCAAAGCATGGCACAGTAGTGCCCTGACAGAGAATGGCACAGTAGTGCCCCCTGATATTAAAGCATTTCATAGTGCCCCCTCACATCAGAGCATGGCACAGTAGTGCCCCCTCACATCAGAGCATAGCACAGTGACCCCTTACATCAGAGCATAGCACAGTGACCCTTTACATTAGAGAATGTTACAGTAGTGCCCCTACATCAGAGCATGGCACAGTGCCCCCTACATCAGAGCATTGCACAGTAGTGCCCCGACATAAGAACATGAAGTGCCCCTTACATCAGAGCATGACACAATGCCCCCCTGACAGGGCATGGCACAGTAGTGTCCTGACATCATAGCATGGCACAGTGCCCTGACATCATAGCATGGCACAGTGCCCCTTACATCAGAGCATGGCACGGTAGTGCCCGACATCAGAGCATGACATAGTGCCCCTTACATTAGAGCATGGCACAGTGCCCCCTGATAGAGCATGGCACACTGCCCACCCTGACAACAGAGCATGGCACAGTGCTCCCCCGACAGAGCATGGCACAGTGCCAACATCATTTAATACCATTTTAAGATCTACCAGATGAATTTAGCCATGATGGCACGTTGCAGGGCAGGGTCTGCAAGAGAGAACAAGGCCCTGGAAAGGATTTCTAGGAATTTATCTATAGGATCTTTAAACGCTGATATGTCATCCACAGGGGAAATGAAGTCCTGTTATGATAGGAAATGGCTGGATCAACTACAGGGATAGACAAATTCTTAAGCAACCCCTGCTTAATAGGATAGCGCCTAGTGAAATTTCTGGGAGGAGGAAAAACTTATCTAAATTAGGCAAATCGCCATACACCACAGGGTGCAACAGGATAAACACCAGGAAGGTTTTTGCCGGTTCCAGGCTCCTAATGGAACCCAGACTGGTAAACTTAGAGAAAGATGACACAGACTGCTCCATGTCTGGATTGAGATTCCTCTGTTATGTATAAGAGATAGACTCTACAACCGTGCAGGGGGATTAGGGATAGGTTGAATTTGTGACCTCTGCACAGCTATCGTGGCAGAAACCCTCGTTGATACACAGCGGTGATGAGCTTCTCCCTAGACAAAGAAGAGAAAGAAGCTGTGCCAGATGAAGTTAAAGGGGGGGGGGCCTGATGGTGTGGACTCAAGCAGAGGAGAAAGATCTGGGACACCAGCATCAGTTTTGCTAGAAGGTACACTCAAGGCTGTTAGTGGAACACAAACTGGAAAGGCCTGAGAAACTGCCCACCATTATAAAACCAAAACAAACAGAAAAATAAATTTGCTTCTGAAAGACTGATGGAAAGAGAGGTAGAGCTAGAAATTAGGAAAAAAGTGATGAGGGCAGCTTGATACATGTTGATCTCAGATGGCTTTAAGCAGTGCCAAAACGCTTAAGTACTATTTGCCTCCTGAGCACCATTTTGCACAACATCTATTTTCTAGCAATGAATGACCAGCTTTAGATATATGTAGCCAAGCCTGTACAGGTGTTGTAGACTTACCAGTGATAAAGGCGGGTACACCCCAACCCAGAGCATAGTAGAATCTCATTGGACCAGTGTTGACATCTCGAACTTCACTCAGTCTGCGATATATGTGCAGAACTTCAAGAAAAACCCAAGAAAAGCAACAGAGGGAGAGAAAATGGAGGAGGATAGCAATGATAGTGCATGCAAACTGAAACAGATGGATAATTTATAGACAAGAAGGCAATGTACATGAAGCAAGTATGTAGGGCAAGGGCAGACATGAAAAAAGAAATATAGTGAGAAAAAAAATAACATGTCAAGGAGAAAAATAAAAAATAAAATAGTTTAGTTAGTTTGTATGTTGAAAATTTATATTAAACTAAAGCATTTGTGCATCAGTAACTGAGGCAGTTTATATAGGCCTCATGCACACTGGGTTTAAACTCGGCCTCTACAGGTGTTTGGCATTTATTTTTTCAGCCTGTAAAAGCACAGCTATGTAATCCTATATGTCCATGCACACATAGGCAATTACGGGCATATTAAAAGGAGGACCATTTAAAAGCTGAACTTGCCTAAATGCAAGAAATGTCTAATGTTTTTTAGATTGTAAGCTCCAACAAGCAGGGCCCTCTGATTCCTCTTGTACCAAAATTGAAATGTAACTGTAATGTCTGCCCTCATGTTGTAAAGTGCTGCACAAACTGTTGGAGCTATATAAAACCTGTATAATAATAATGTTTGAGCATTAATGCATTTCAATGGCCAGAATAAATTAATAGTCTAGTCTAGTCTGGCAACTGCAGTACAATGTCAAACACCTGTGCAATATACACCTTTTACCTCATTTTTCTAAGAAGCTTTTCTCCTGCCAGGAGTATCTGAGGCCAGAAGGGCTAAACAGAAGCCCAGTGTGCACAAGGCCTAAAAGGACCAAATGCAAAAACAGCTACTGTTATACAATGGAATTAAGAAGTCAGTCTATACTCCAAGCACGTAGAAGCTTTTGCAGATAATTACTTATGCTTCCACTATTCTGGATGGTATTTGTGGAACACTTAAATTGTACTATGGTCTACAGCAAAGACTCTCAACCACTGGCACAGGCGACACTTCTTATAGGTTAAAACAGTTCTGTCTGTGTAACTAGAAGCAACTTGATATCCAATGGGAATCGCAAACTGAAAACGTTAACATAATAAATTGATGGACCAAACAATAAAATCTTCCTGCATAACTAAATATAATTGTGAATGTTTATCATCATCTATCTTTCCTAGCTTACTTGAAACAAGCTATTTTCTCACTTGTTATTATTAATAAACGTTTCTTATATTAAAGCTGAACTCCAGCCAGGAGGCAAAATGAACCATGTTATGCTTGACTCATATATACATATATTTTGTCTTATAAGATCACACAATTTTAAACTGAGAACATATGCCATAGCTACCTCCAGGTCAGCCTGGTTGATGCCCAGTATGAAGCTGAGCTGAGACAGGAAGAGAGCCAGTAGTAGGTTCCGATGGATGCTGTGTTGATTGAAACGCAGGGATCGTGGGATACACAGGAAAAGTAAAGTGAGAAGCAAAAAGCCCAGGGTTACACCTATGCAAGAGTATGTAATGATGCGCAAAGGAAGCACTTCTCCATTCTGTAAACAGATAAAGAATAACATTTTAAGATCAAATCCTAGACCTTTTTCCACAGGCCATTCACATACAGAACATCATAATGGTCACTGAAAGGTGTTTATTGCTTTTTAATGTATTGGTTGGCTTACAGACTTGAACTAAATGAAGAAGCAGTTAAGCATAACTGTAAAGCAGTGAGCCTAAGTGTGTAACAGACAGACATGCCTGCACCTGTACATATAATGTATAATTATATACATAATCCATGGAAACAAAATGCTAAAACATTGGCACATACTAGTAAAATTATTGACATAATTTTCTAATTACAGTGTTTTATGCAGCAGGTCACCATCTCATCCTACATAACATAGTATTCTTTTACTTTTTTATTTTTTCATTCTTCCACTAACGGAGACAATTTCTGTGCTTTCCTAGAATTTGTAGACCTTATTCTGACAAAATAATGCTTACTTTCACAAACATAAATAAGTGGTCCCATCACTAAAAAACTGTTTTTTTTTTTAAAACCCATCAAATAATTATTTTTTTGTTCATTGAGGGACATAGAAAGTCTTTTGGGAATTGCACAAGGATTGGACACACACCAGTACCAGTATGCAAGGCAGTACTGAGAGCATGCTCATAAACACAGAGCTGTGGAATATGCTTCCCTCAATGGACACCCAGAAAAGGATTCCAATTTTTCATTCTTGTTCATTAAGGGACTACTTTCAGATGCCCGAAAGTAGTGCAACTGAGGGATGGCCAACAGCTAGCATGCCCTAGGAAACAACAGAGAACTAGGAGCTGCAAGCAACTTAAGGAGTCGCCTGAATGACGTTGCATTCACAGATTAGGCCACAATGTACATGTGGTAGAAAATAAAGAACATGTGAACAGAAGATAGCATTGCAAATCTGGAAAACAGAATCTTGATGTCAAAAAACCTAATAAACACTTATAGATCTAGTAGAGTGGGTCTTGAAAAGAAAGGGTGTAATCTGATCCTTGAGACCATAAGCTGAATGATGGTCTGCCTAAGCCACCTAGAATTGGTGGAATTAGAAGCTGGTGCTCCCTTACAGGATGCATCAGGGATTGCAAAAAGGGAATCATTATATTTGAAAGAAGCTGTGGTGTAGTGGAGCAAGACAAAGGGATGGAAAACAATGTGCTGATTGAAGTGAAAGGCAGAAACCTCCTTAAAGTGATACTAAAGGATATTTTTTTTCCCTTTAAAAATATCAAACATGTTATACTTACCTGCTCTGTGCAGTCCCTCCCTCCTGCTGAATGCCCCTACAGCAAGTAGCTTGTGTGTCCATTCAGACATGAAGCCATAGTTCTGCCCTGCCCCCTCTCTCCTCATTGGCTCCCTGACTTTGACAGCAATGGGAACCAATGGTGCCATGCTGCTGCATTAGCCAATGTGTGAGAGTCCTGGACATCCACGACTGTCCTGCAACACTGCTGGATTGAGATGGGGCTCATGTAAATATTAGTGGGGCTGCACCACAGAATGCATTAATATAAAAAACCTTCTGACTTTGCAACCATGTTAAGAAAAAAATGAAGTCCTGGGCCTCAATGCAACCTTGCCCTTATGCAGAACCAAAAAGGGTTCCTTGCAGGATAATTAGACTACCAGTTCAGACATTTATCTTGCAGACGTTATAGCTACAAGAAGCACCACATTGTGGGTGAGAGTGGAAAACGGAAGGTCTCTAATGAGTTTAGACTCAGTGCAATAGATGGGGGAGCTACATGGGAGACCCATGTTTTGATTGAATTTTTGCGACTTTTTCACCATTTACTTTTGAGTATTGCACAATATATATTACTCTCTTTTGATGACAATATTCACCTTTTAATTTAAAAAGTGCTATTTGTTATGAAGGAGTGCTTCACTGTTGTTGTAATATATATTTTAATAAATGTCCATTTTAAAAAATATTACTTTTTTTTCCCCAAGTTTATAGTTTTAAAATTGAAATTTCGTATGCTCTTTTGTTGTGTGTAAATTTCATCTTGAGCTACTCAGCTCTGTTAACAGACCTTTTAACAATAAGTAGAAAACTGCCTAAATCATCCCTTTTGGCAACATGCACAATAATACGTAGTCAAATAGATGCAAGTAAAAAAAAATCTTTGTATGGTTTGGACCCAAACACATAGAGACAATGTACACTAAACCACAATACATTCCCCTTAAAACAAACCTAACTCACTCACCTCTCTTCGTGACATATCCATTAACACTGCAAAACTGGTCATGTGATTGCACTGACAGCTAATGTGTGTTTCATTGCGAAAAACAAGCTCACAGCCCCGAGCTGACCAGCCACCCCCTGGTGTGGGTAACCTGAAAAATTATTATAGATATTTTAAAATTCTATGAAATGAAAATGAAGATTGTACATTTAAAGCACACATACCGTACATGTATTATAAAATTAAAATGTGGGTTGCCATATACAGCCTGAATCCATGGACTAAGCAAATAATCGAACAAGGACCAAGACATACAGGCATTTCCCCGGGGGCAATAATGAGAATTTACACTTGTTTTGAGCAAGACATCACTATAATAATAGCCAAATTAAAGTGTGTTTGCACTTTCGAAGC
The DNA here is from genome assembly GCF_037356315.1 of Lithobates pipiens. NCBI lineage: Eukaryota > Metazoa > Chordata > Amphibia > Anura > Ranidae > Lithobates > Lithobates pipiens. The sequence continues at coordinate 280,354,454 of NW_027507748.1, read as the reverse complement.
CAAATTGTGATAACACTTACACTTTTATTTAAAACATGTACACATAGCATAACTTGAAAAAATATTAAAAAAATTGCAGCTTACCTTTTAGAGGCCCTTTTCTGGAAACTCTAGCACTGAAAAATCCTACTGTTTATATTTGTTTAAGGGGGGGGGGGGGGCAGGCATGGAACTATGCTTTCCATAATAAACCCTGTCTATGATGTGCTAACGGAATTCATCTCAACTATTGTAATCGAGATTTGAACACTGTCTGTCCTAACAAAGGATCAATTATTTTCAAGCTGGGCTTGTATGTTAAGAGGCAGTTCACCCCATCCCTAAGTCTTTCTACTTGGACACGTAACACTGAAATTGTTAAGAAATGCTTGCAGTCAATCATGACACTTTCTAAGAGACACCTAAAACATAAGAAATATAGAAAAAATAATAAAGTCTAAACTGTAGGTAAAACTTTTTTTTTTTTTTGGATAGAGCAAGGGAGGGTTATAACCCTTGTCAGATTTTTTTTCCATCATGTGTGTTACATTCCTGTGTCCCACAAACAGGAAGTGAGAGAAAATCCCTGCAAATTAAAGTGATTGTAAAGGTTCAATTAACAAAAAACAAACAAACATGTCATATTTACTTCCGCTGTGCAGTTGCTTATGAACAGAGTGGCCCTATCCTCCTCTTCTGGGGTCCCTCCGCAGCACTCCTGGCTCCTCCTCTTCTCGCGTGCCCTGCTGGAGAAGCGCTCTCCGATGGGACACCCGTGTGGGCGCGCTCCCGTGTCTGGCTGCTGTCTCTGTTGACACAGACAGCAGGACTTGGCGACTGCCCCCCAGCGCCCACCTCAATGGATTTGATTGACAGCAGCGGGAGCCAATGGCTGCGCTACCATCAATCAGGACATACCAGGGCCGGAGCTGGTGTGCTCATTCACGTCGTGGGAATAACGGGGCTCAGGTAAGTATAAGTGGGGCTTAGGGGCGCTGCTGCGGTAAAGAAGGTTAGAATGCATGAAGGTGAAAAACAGTGATGGTTCACAACCCCTTTAAGGGAATCCCTTGGGGACCCCTAGGGTCACCAGATCCAGTGTCCCCATTGGAAGAGTTGCCCTCTATTGCTTTTCTTTATTCTCTATTACTTTCACTTCTTTAATGATAATGGTAAACAGGACAAATAGAGAGGGTGAATCTCCCCAATGGGGGCACAGACAGCAATAAAACCTGATAGGGGTTCTAATCCCTCTCCACTCTGTCCGAAGCGAGAAAAGCGTTTTCTTTTGCCTTTAGTTATACTTTAAGGTATGCTGAACGGTAACACATAAAAATATAGTGGGGTTTTCTCAAATTTGACTGCAAACGGGGAAATACTCTTGAAGCCACTCAGATGAAATATACTTTATTCGCAAAGGGAAACTTTATAAAGCGGACAAATTTTGACAAATAATTACTTACTGGAGAGAGTGATTCCAATGCACACAAATTGGTTTGGAACGTTCTTGCGTTTCTCGAAGTCTAAACTGCACTGTGATTGGCTGATCCAATGCTCCATCTGCTTCATGAATATAAATGCTCACCACTGGAGAATTTATTACAGGACGTTTAGGCACCCTAATTAGAAATAAAATGGATACATAATTTGAACATCGATTTAAATTAAAAAGGTAAAGTTAAAAACACACTGCATAAAAGCTGCTCTACTGGTTGTATTTGATGTCTGTACCTGAGACTTCTTTTGTCTGGATCCCATCTTTCAGGTAGTAAAGTCCCAAGGCCATGATATATTATAACAGTTACCACAGCTTCAGAATCCCTTTGTGCACCTTCTTTCCATGAAACTTTGTCCCTCTTTGCTCTGTTTTGATCAGAACGATCTATAAGTAGTTTGTCAGTGCCTTGTTTTAAAAAAAAAATGACAGTTAAACATTAAAGTTAACAAGAGTGTAAAAAATGGGAACAATTAATGAGCAATAAATGAGCAATAAATAACATATTTTATTCTTATAATATAAAATTACACAAAGAAGTGAAAACAAGCATGCAGGTCAAATAAAACCAAACTATAAATCTCATCTGCCTTGTAGCCATGCTGACCCTCTGCCTTCAATGCTTATGGAGTCATTGACCCAGAACTAGCATTAAGATCAGGAGACCATGACTTTATCTGGTTCATAATTGTTCCAGTTCAGTGACTCAGGAGATCAGTCTAACAGCCAGGCAACTAATAAGTTAAAAACAAGCTTATCTATGGCAGCCTAATATTTTTTTTCTTGGGCCAGGTTTCCTTTATAAAGTAGAAAACAAAAAGCTTTTTTCCTGCACATATAGTAATGTGAGCTCACATACGTCAAACAAAGGAGAACAGCAGCTTGAAGTGCTTGGGCCTAAGGACCATATGGTCTTAATGACTGCAGCAACTTTTGTTTGGTATGTCAGATATTCCCAGAAGGATGCTAGACCTAGAGTGGCATGTGAGAGCCACAATATCATCAAGTTTGAGATTTAAGTGTACCTCTAATATGTCATTTCAAATTACCTGCAACATGTTCAGAAACCAAAAGTGGTTTAGGATACTGCACAAGAACCACAGTACATCAGTTACGATGAATGTTAAGTAAATGATTAATATTGATTCCTGGAAAAGTGTTTATTTGCTATGTGAACAAATAAAAAATGGGTCCAGGTGACCAGACATGACAATGATCTCATGTTTTAATCAATGCTTTATAAATAACTAGCCAAAAATGGATGTAAGATTTTAGAAAATAGTCTAAAATCAAACAGGTTCAAGGGAAGAAAATTACCAAATAACGGGGAAACAGCAATATAAACCTGCCAGAGGTTATATACTTTCCTTGCTCAACTTACAACTACAATACAAGCTTGCCTTAATTTCCACTCTAACTTCCCATTCAAGTGTCAGTCAGATAAATCCAGTGGTAGAAATGCTAACCTCAGAATTGTAATTGCTAAGGCAAGCCACAGATTATGCAATTTTCTTTTCTTCAACCATGGGTCAACAGAGTCAGCGGGAGGTTTTCCTGCTGTTAGAATACAAATGTTCACTGCTGGCAGTGATTGCACAGAAAAAAAATCTTCTTCAGTATAACCAGCCTGACAATAGATTGATTGAAATTTGTCTGGTTCACTTGCTGAATTTCGATTTATCTAGGGCCGGCCTAAAGTGATTGTAAAGTCTTGTTTTTTTTACAATAAAAATAATAAACATGTTATACTTACCTGCTCTGTTGCAGTGGATTTGCACAGAGCAGCCAAGATCCTCCTCTTCTTGGGTCCCTCTGTGATCCTGGCCCTTCCCTCCTGTTCAGTGTCCCCACAGCAAGCAGCTTGCTATGGTGACATGCGAGCTGTGTCGCAGGTCCCTGTTTCCATTCAGACACGGAGCCCCGACCCCAGCCAATCAGGAGGGAGAATCTAGGCCAGCTGAGACATTCAGACATTGCTGGACAGGGAGGGGCCCCAGGTAAATATTATGGGGGCTGCTGCACACAGAAGGCTTTTTATCTTAATGCATAGAACGCAAGATGAAAAACCTTCTGCCTTTACAATCCCTTTAAATCTCCATAACAAAAGCATGGAGGTGTGAAGTAAAAAAAGGAGCTCCCATTGTGGACTTGATTTTAAAAAGGTACTGTATACTTGTTGCGAGTCTGTCATCTTGACCCTAATGAGTTGTAAACTTAAAGCAATCACCGCCGATTCAGACCCTGAGCCTGTACCTTTAATAAGAAGTCATTTTTACCAACTCCCATAATTCTATCCTTGCAGTAATCAATATTTCCATCACATTTAAGCACCAATTTGTTTATTATCTGATCTATTCTAGAACAATATAACTAAAATAACCTGACAATCAACAGAGCTGCTACAGCAGAAAGGGATGAATTGTATCTCACTTGTTTGTAGATATAGGAAAGGAAATTAAAATCAGACATCTGATGGTATAGCAAACATTGTTTTGGCCCTTATGACTTAAAGAGGTTGTAAAGGTAAACATTTTTTAACCTTAATGCATAGAATGCATTAAGGTGAAAAAACATCTGACAGTGCCGGCCCCCCTCAGCCCCCCCCCCCCCCCCCAGTTTTTACTTGCCTGACCTCTCTAAAGTCCCGTGCTCGCCTCTGACATCTTCTTTGCTGCTCAGCCTGGCTGTTGATTGGCTAGAGTGGATGGATTGAAAGCAGCGCAGCCATTGGCTCGAGCTGCTGTCAATCACATCCAATGAGGCGGCGCGCCAGGGGGCGGGGCTGAGTGATACAGTGAGCGGCTATAACCACCGGCTGTATCACGGGAGCATGCCCGCAAGTGCTTTTCACCATGCGAGGGAGCTCGCATGAACATGGGAAGTACTTGCGGGGGGAAGCCGAGACAGCTGCCGAGGGACCCCAGAAGACCAGGTTCGGGGCCACTCTGTGCAAAAGGAGCTGCACAGTGGAGGTAAGTATAACATGTTTGTTATTTATTTTTTATTCCCTTTACAATCCCTTTAATAGATTTGTGTATCTTACATTTCAGTCATTAATGTCTCCAGTTATATGACTTTTCATTAACCTTGCAACGGTAGAATATATTTTCCTTTCTAAATAAAAAATAAGATAACCATTATTTACTCCCTATTTTTCTGTACATTTTCTCTATGCTGTATTGCCACTGAATAAAGTCCTTTGTATTTCTTTGGCACTGATAATCTCTGGTTTAAATAGACTTAGGTAATGCTTCACTTCTCACTCGCCTTGATAGCTGTCCCATGACAGCCTGAACTACAAACAAGGAAATTAAAGTCTTTTCAGTTTTACAATCAGACCATGACATTGTTTATGTTTTTTTTTTTTTTAACATGCCACGAAGCACCAGCCTTAGAACACACCCATTATTCAACTGTATGTATTATTATGAATTAGTTATGTATTATGTAAGGATCAGTACACTATGGGCTCACACTAGGTGTGTTGAGTTGCCTTGACCTGAATTGATCAACGCAGGCTCAGTGCAAGGACACAAAAAAAAAAAAGACTGTACTCCATGTGCCTTGTTCACAAAATAAAGAAGCATTGGATTTTTTTTTTTTTAATGAAGTGCAGCACACAGCGCCACATTCAAAAGCACGGCAGCGTATTACAGTGCACTATTGTGCAGGCCAATCACGACAGGACAGGCAAAACAAGAAATTGCTTGGGGCCCTGAGCTGGCCTGGGGCCCCAGCCGCGACACTGGCCGCCGCTTCCTATAAGCTGCAGCCTGTAGAGTGGCCAAGCTCCTCTTCCTTCCTCCTGCAGTCCGCGCGGTACAGGAGATTCAGTTTCCTGTTTCCAGCCGGACTGACAGGAAGTACACACACTGAGGCCTCCATGTCCATTTTGCTTGGGGCCCCCGATTTCCTTCAAACGGCCCTGCTATTGTGCATAGATGTAAAAATGCTTGCAGCAAGCATGCACAATGTATAACAATGCACACTATGTGCATCATAACACAAGCTCCAACGGTGAGAACAGGCCCTATATAACCAGGGCTGTATTTGCCAAAATGGCACTCATGGGTCAGTGCCTAGCATAGTTTTAGAACAAGCAGCACTAAGCTCAAAATGTATACATTTTAATAACTTTTTTCTTATTGCTTTGCTTCTGCCCAGATGTGTTCTTTGTATGCATGCAAGTGGGCTGTGTGTACAAGAAAAAGGGGAAGGGGACCAGGGCGATCTCTCTTGTAATGAGTACAGGGGGTAAAGCTGTATGTACTTGTAGTGCTACGCCTGTAGAAGCCACAGGGATTACTGGCCAGGTCTTCCCAACTTCAGCCCCACAGCCAGGCATACAACAAGCTCATTTACTCTTTCGCCAAAGATCAGTCTAGGGGATGTTTTTGTTTTTATTTTTGGAGAACTTGGACAGGGATGAGGGTAGTGGTGGGATACTCCAAGAATAAGAACTATGTAAACTGAGGACTTAATCTTCCTTTTAGTGTAAGAAGTAGAGCCAGTAGAGCAAAGTCCCTTTAAGTAGTAAAGTAGCTGGACAGAGCTCCTCAGAACACCAGCCGGTGTCCTCTATAATAGACCCACAGCTGACTATTCTAGGCACCAGAGGGGTAAGCTGGAGCACAAGGTCCCCAAGATCCAGCAATGACTGTACTCACGAGGCCTAAGGACAGATGGATGCCTCCTTCCAATCTTCCAAGCAATGCCCTCCAGTGATACTAGACAGATCTGTGACAGACAACTCCCCTCAGTCAGCTTTTTCTAATCACCCGGGTCTCTGAATTCCTCCCTCAGGTCACCCACATGAGGCCTCCATATGGCAGCCTGTGCCTGAGAGAGCAGCGTGCCCCCCTCAAGCTGGACTCTTCCACACTGGGACAAGACCCAGAGCTCTGTGTGATGTAAAAATAAATACACCTTCAGAGCCTGCCTCTTTGGGATAGGCCAGGGCTGCATCAATATTCACATGCATAGCTCGACACCTATTATCCAGAAACTTCTCAAGTTGCCTTGATACAGTGGGAGCTATCCAGCAGACTAACAGTAGCACAGCACACAGATTAGGCATGACTAGACAATTGCAGCTCAGTAGTTCAGTGAGCCAAACTATGCTTTTACCTGACTACAGTGTGGCAACTAAATTTACCTGTCAAAAACAACGCTAACATTTATCCAACTACCCTAGCACCTACTTAGGAGGGTGCTACATACTAGGGGTACTGGAGGGTAAGCTGTGTATACTTGAAAGCCAATCTCTCATCTGATAAACTGTATGTACAGGGTGTATGAACACAGAACTTCTGCATTTGGGGAATACATGTAAATGCATGTGATTTCCCGGGTGCAGAAAGATGGAAGGATTTGTACACTAGAGCAGATTTGTGCTGCAAACTGTGTGCATGAGCCCTAAAAAATAATTTTTACCATCAAACTTAAATGGGCTACATAGTTTTGTTTTGACTTAAAGCAAACAATCATTTATAGCACAGACAACCACTATGTTTTGGAAGTCAAACAATGAACAAAAATGACTTCTGCACTTACTACAGGAAAACATCTTCTCTTTGAAGCTGACACAAAAACTTCCACTTAAATACTGATTTTATTGGCGTATAACAAGCACAGGTGTATAACACGCACATTCATTTTAAGAGGGACGTTTCAGGAAAAAAAAAATTACATTTTAAATAGGGAACTTTCAAGCAAAATAAAAAGGTCAGTGTCCATCTGTAGCCTCACCATTGCTATCAATGCCATTCTGCAGCCTCAAAAGTGCCATCAATGCAGCCTCACCATTGTCATCAATGCAGCCTCACCATTGTCATCAATGCAGCAGCCTCACCATTGTCATCAATGCAGCAGCCTCACCATTGTCATCAATGCAGCAGTCTCACCACTGCCATCAATGCAGCAGTCTCACCACTGCCATCAATGCAGCAGCCTCACCATTGTCATCAATGCAGCAGCCTCACCATTGTCATCAATGCAGCAGCCTCACCATTGTCATCAATGCAGCAGCCTCACCATTGTCATCAATGCAGCAGCCTCACCATTGTCATCAATGCAGCAGCCTCACCATTGTCATCAATGCAGCAGCCTCACCATTGTCATCAATGCAGCAGCCTCACCATTGCCATCAATGCAGCAGCCTCACCATTGCCATCAATGCAGCAGCCTCACCATTGCCATCAATGCAGCAGCCTCACCATTGCCATCAATGCAGCAGCCTCACCATTGCCATCAATGCAGCAGCCTCACCATTGCCATCAGTGCAGCCTGATTGATACCCATCTGCAGCCTAAAGGGGACAGGAATGGGGGCGGGATGAGCGCTGACAGGATACATAGAGTGAGAATCTACTATGATAGACAGAACAGTGGTCCAATGGTGGCCCAGGAGACAGGACTTCCTATTACAGAGGTTTGCCAAGTAAACAGAGATTCTCACTGTATGTAATCTGACGGCGCTCGTCCACCCCCCCCCTCCCTGTCCCCTCAGAGGCAGCTAAAATTGAAGTATTGGCGTATAACACGCACAATATTGGCACCAAATTTTCATGGTAAAAAAGTGAGTGTTATATGCCAATAAATATAGTATATACCAAATTAATCAAAAAGGATATAAATCCACTTTGTGTGCACCAAGGGCCTTTGCAAACCCAGATATTACCCTATATATGTAGCAGCGACATCATAGTTGTGTAGGCCCACCCACTTCAGGCCGCCTGCAGAAAACTTTAGGGGGGCAAGTTACAATGCACAAGGAAAGAAAGCAGCAGTGACCTACTGTATCTATACCAGTGGTCTCCAAACTAAAGCCCTTTGCTTGCCTTTATCCAACCCCTGGGGCACTAATACGAGACACTATTTCTCCCACTGACACCAACAATGGGGCATAATTCCTACCACTGGACACCAAAAATGGGGCACTATTCCTCCCCCGAATATCAATTATGGGGCACAGTTTACACCCGCTGATGCCAGGACAAATTTCCCACTGGCCACAGTCTGGCCCTTCTAAAGTCTGAAGGACAGTTCACTGGCCCTTTGTTTAGATTTACAGGGGTCTCCAAACGATGGCCCTCCAGTTGTTCAGGAACTACAATTCCCATCATGACTAGTGTCTGCAAATGTCAGAGTTTTACAATGCCTCATGGGACATGTAGTTCCACAACAGCTGGAGGGCTGTTGAGCTTGGAGATCCCTGATCTATACTACTAATAGAAACTTCTTTATAGGTTTTATACTGGATTATGGCACAAAACTGAAAAATATACACAAATAAGATGAAAATTCAAATAAGAGTACTTATCCCATGTCATCTTTTGCTTCAACCCAGATTTCAACTTAGGGCTCATGCACATGAGTGCACAGCATAGAGTGTGAAGAGCCGTTTGTTTTTGGACTAGCAGGGAACTGCATGCAGGCAGTCTATATAAGCAAATTAAGACGCAGTGACTGTACGGACTCACCCGCACATGCCTAGTTTAACAGGTACACAGGAATGAGTGCATAGCCCCGACACCTGTGCACGACCCTGGACAAAAAAGACATAAAATACGTTTTCCACCAGATGCAATGGAAATTAACTAGTGCTCCTTATGCCGCGTACACACGACCGGACTTTCCAGCAGATTAAGTCCGACGGTCTTTCAGACCGACTTTCGGTGGAGTTGCGACGGACTTTCCGAACTAACGGACTTGGCCACACACGAACGGACTAAGTCCGTTCTAAAGTCCATTAGTTTTGAATGTGATGACGTAAGACGGGACTAAAAAAGGAAGTTCAATAGCCAGTAGCCAATAGCTTCCCTTGCGTCGTATTTGGTCCGTTGACCAGCATACAAACGAACGGTTTTCCCGATAAGAATTGAGTCCGTCGGACAGATTTGAAACATGTTCCATTTCTAGGTTCGTCAGATATTTTAAATGAAAAACGATCGGATTGTCCGACGGACTGATTCCATCGGACCTGGTCTGCCGGAAAGTCCGGTCGTGTGTACCTGGCATTAGTTGTTATAGGGCATTCTCCTGCTGCACAATTTTCTTCTGGAGCATAAAGTTTCACTTTAGCATTTTTTGTCATGTTATCACTGCTTACCATTCATATTCTGGGACATGAAATTAGTGTTTGGAAGAATCAGTGCAGTTTCCTGGTCACTCGGCTTTTCTCCACGTAGTGTTTCATACTGCGGTAGTGTGACACCAGCACAGTTTTCCTTATCTAAACGTGTCACTGACACAACTGTTGGGGAAGAGGAATACAATCAATTGAAAGGAAGCATATAGTCACTTTAATGTTTTTTTCTCTTGATATACTGTATGTAAGGTAACTTTATGTAGATCTTTTCAGTGTGCATTTTGTTTAACCACCACAATACCAGCATGTTAAACCCCATTCCTTCCCAGGCCACGTTTTAATTTTCAGTGCTGTTAGTTTGAATGTCACTCAGGCATGTAGCACCGATCCCAAATAATTTGTATTTTACTTTGTATAACAGATAGAAATTTATTTTAATGGTATTTAATCACCACTTTTTTATTTTTAATATAATTTTAATAATAAAAAAAAAACTACAAATTTTTACAGAAAGAAGAAAAAAAAACAGTTTTCCTTACATTCCTTACTTTTTGTTATAAGACAAAAATAACATAACCTTTTTTCGCCACACTTTAAATGTTACCCACTAAAACCCAGTATAAATCTTCCAGGGGAAGAAAGTACTCTGAAGGATGAAATTGCATTGCACTGAAATTGCATTTTGTGCAATGGCTAGATGTCATGGCTAAACCCAAAGAACTACCCCCCCCACCCGCACGCCGACAACAATTTCACAAATCATTGGTGGTTCTTGCCATTATTCCCTCCCTTCAACCTTTATCATTGGTGGCAAAAGGCACTTTAAAGCCCCCAGTACAGTGACACTATCGGATACCAGCGGCTGTTTTACAACAAGTTGAGGGGTGGTTATGCGCTTGATGACCCATAGGAGCAATACTGTATAGCACTGAAAGCAGGAAGTCGGGCATGCATATGTAATGAGCATATATTGCAGCCACCATATTTTCCATATATTCTTTATGTAGTATTCTAAAAGGTGATGCAGCATTCATCAAGCATGATAGGCATGGGCAATCATTACAGGAAATATAGCTGGCAAGGTACAGTATAGTGTAGCCCTCAAAATTTCCACTCACCCGCTTACATTAGGCAAGTGAAATTTAGCTAAGGGCAAGTGTGGAGCCTGCATCAGAGGAGGCCAGGTGCCGCTGGCAGGCAGGATTGAATGGGAGTCGATTCTCCTACCAGTGATTGGCCAGAAAACTGTGGGGAAGGGAGAGGAGAGGAAGAGGAGAGCCAGCCGGATAAGACAGAGAGGGTAACTCCACTGTCAAACAAAGTCCAGCCTCCTGGACCAGCTCCTATAATCGACAGCACACTGGTCCAATGACAGGAAATTGCAGTAGTGTGATGTCTATCATAAGAGCCAATCCAGCACCAGTGCACAAAGAAAAGGGGTCCCAGGCGGGACTTTGTTTCACAGCAGCTTGCGTTTCAGATCCAAGCTGCGTCACAAAAGGAGAGCCCCTCTCTGTGTGATTCGGCCAGCTCTCCTCTTCCTCTCCCTTCCCCAATCACTAGAAAAAGAATTGGCTCCAATGAGGCTGCATTGATGGGCACTGATGAGGCTGCCTTGATGGGCACTGATGGGGCTGCATTGATGGGCATTGATGGGGCTGCATTAATATGCTGCACTGATGGGCACCGACAGGCTGCATTGATGGGCACAGATGAGGTTGCACTGATGGGTACTGATGAGGCTGCATTGATGGGCACTGATGAGGTTGTTGATATTTATTTTTGTAAACTTAATTCTGCATAAAACATTTAACAGTGTAATTTCAAGAGATGATTTATGAGCATATGTTTAGGGGCGGAATTAGGGGCAGGGTAGGGGTTGGGTGAGGCAACTGGTGGCGAGTAACTCTTAAGGCCTGGCTAATAGCTCACAACTTAACATTTTGAGCCTTGGTATAGTGGTTTAAATAGTCATGATCTGACAATAATGTCTTCCATGTGTACCATGCATGTATGCGTCAATGCAAAATTTTGCTTTGAAGGAGAAATGTTCAGCTTGATTTGGTCGGGATATTTCAGATGCAATAGTTTTAACATTTGAGGGAAATGGGCGTGGTGGGAAGGGATTCATATGTGGGAACTGGTGGGGGAGGGAGGAACTGTCCCCTCTATGGGAGGGTGAATTAGAAAAGAGGGGGAGCAGTCTAAGGGGGAAGCCAACTGGAGGGAGGGAGGGTTGTCCCGGGTGGGGCAACTAGATCTTTACACTGCTACCTGGGGGAAAGTGGGAGTGAGAAAGGGCATGAGGAAAAAATCCAATAGTGCCAAGTGGTATGGAATTTCAAATCAGTACCCTTAAATAGAGCTGGTTCTTTGAGGTGTTTTATATCATTGACATGGTGGAACCATTGTTGTATTATAGGTGTGGTTGGGCTTTTTTATAACGCAGGGATGTAGGAGCATGCCACATTGATCCGGTGGCTTACAATGGAGTTTTGTATGTTTTTTAATGTAGTGTATTGTGCTGGAATGGGAAGAAGAGTGGTTCCTTAGGCTTGATGCATTTTGTGAATTTTTGGGTGATGGTGTAGATCTGAGTACAAAACAATATGCAGAACTGGGCAGGTCCAAAAATGTGGAGCATGTCTCCAGTTGAGGAGCCATACAAGCAGCAGTTGCCAGGGACTGTTGGATAAATCAAGTGTAACATACTAGGAGTTCTGTCTGATAGGGAGTCTACCATATCAAAGGCCTTTTCGGCACCAACTGAGGATGAAGCCTAGAGTGGTCCTTGACAAGGCTGAGTGAATAATTTGAACGGGCATGTTAGTGGGTATGTAGTGGCTGCAAGCATTGGATTTCCTTTCAATAGATCTGTCAGTACTGTTTCAATAGCACTGACCGTGGTGTCTCCAGATGAAAATTTTTTATTTTATTTTTTTATATATCCACAAACACATACGTACCAATGTTTGGTGTATTAATAGTAAAAGGGTTCAAATACGTATGCTTCATATTACGAGCCACATTCTTCATGTAGGTTTCATAATGTTTTAACAGGAGTGCAGTGCCAGCTTCTGAAGCCTGGATGATGGCCCAATGTTCTTTGGTATCAAGATCAAGAAGAAAACTCCCAATTTTAACAACATTCTGGTAAAAGAAGGCATGAAAAATATGAATGAAGTCATGCTTTAAAATGATTTTGGAATGAAATACTGTGATAAAAAAATCTTACACCTACCAGACATACATGAATAAACCTGTACATTTTCTGGTAATTGATAAATTATTGCCTGATAATGTCTCTTGAGAAAAAAAATGCAAAAAAACAAAACAAAACAAAAAAAAACGTACTTTGCCTTCTACTCTCCTATTCCTTGGGGAAGACAAGAGAAACACAGAAGGACTGGCAAGAAAACACAGCTTCTCTCTTCGATCTCTGCCTTTTTATTTTTCAGAAGGGAAAAACATTTTATTTTGGTGTGGGGTGTTCTGATATGAAAATTACAACCAGCTTTCCTGTTTGAGGGCATGACCTTTCTGTCAAGGTTCAGTTAAATAATGTCCATCACTATAGAACCTCTACAATATAGCAGCCCATATCCCAAAAAACAGACATTTTTTATTGTGTTGAAGTGGACATAAAATCACAAAGTTAACAGGTATAGTTTCAAGGGTGACCCCACAAAATACCAAAAATGCAGATTGTGCACATCTTAGTTACAAGCAGACTTGACAACCTTCTGCCTACTCAATGCATTTTGTGCGATTAAGGTTGGATTCACACCTCCGACGGATGCAGCTTGCAGCAGGGGTCCGGTGTGTCCCTGTTCTCCACTTCAGGGACAAATATTTGCCTGAATTGAGCCATGAAACAGAGCCAAAGATGCACAGCGTTCCTGTGCAAGCCACTCCGCAGCCGCAACTGAGATATGTGAACCGACACCATAGAGAGCCAGTCACAAACTTCTGTCATGCGAATTGGATGTGGCGGAAATCAACATCCAATTCATATAGGTGTGAACCCAGCCTGAAAGGCTAACTGCTCTAGCTTTCTGAGTTTGTTACATCCATATTTAGCGTAGTTCATTCATTCACAGAGATCTGTGAATTAATGAACTACAAGTCCCATCTACACTGCGATAGTTCTCAATGAAGTATGAGTGTGGCGATCAGTACACTTGTAGTCCATTGACGCTACCTCTAGCTTTCCAACTACAAGCCAATACAAAGGTACTGGCAAAAGGCTGGAGGATGAGTTTTGCAGGAGTTTGACATTGCACCCACAATCAATACAATGCATTGCAGGCTCCTGTGAGAAAATGCACTTTTTTTCCAGCAAAAAAAATGTATTTTTATTTTTTTAAATAGAACTTTGAATGTCTTTATGCGTTATCCTTTTTATTTTAACAGGAAACAATCTTTTATAAAAAAAAACCTTGAATCTCCAGATCCATCCAGCACAATCTTTTTCACAGAGCAACACCAGTGGTTTCCAAACTCTTTGCTTGCCTTTATCTGGCTCTTGGGGCACTATAATTCCTCCCACTGACACCAACAATGAGGCATAATTCCTGTTGCCGGCAACAACAGTGGGGGGACTATTTCTCCCACTGATACCAATGATAGGGCACTATTCATCCCACTGATACCAACTATGGGGAACTATTCCTCCCACTGATACCATCGATAGGGCACTATTAATTCCACTGACACCGATGATGGGGCACTATTCCTCCCACTGACCCCAATGATGGGGCACTATTCCCCCCACTAATACCAACGATGGGCCATGGTTTACTCCAACTGGACACCAGGACATTTTCTACTCCTCCTGGCCAGTCTGGCCCCCTAAAGTCTGAAGGACAGTAAACTGGCACTCTGTATAGAAAGTTTGGAGACCCCACTCTACACCATTATGATACACTCATTTTGCTTGAGAAAACACCCCTCTGCTTCATTGAATTATTGACAACATTCTCTTGTCAGATTTGTGTACATTTTTGTAATGCAAATAACGTACAAAAAAGAAAGCAATCGGGAAGATAATTATGTACAGAATAAAGTGTCACCTCTGTGAAATGTACATCCTGGGTTGCGGCAAGATTGAAGCCACTTTCCTGGCTCTGTTTTTGAAGAATGGCATTAAGAAGTTGGTATGATATGAGCACATCACTGCCCAAAAAAGCATCTGCTTCTTGGGTGATATTCAGTAGATCATGTGCAGCTCTTTGGGCAACTGCAGGACTCAGCGTTGACATGTTACTTTTCAGAACGTCCAACTAAAAAGGAAAAGCAGAACAAACAGACCATTTTTACATCCAAAACAAGTACATTAAAGACCCTCTCTAAAGTACACAAATAAAAAAAAGACTGCAGAATGCTTTGTTGGGGTGTAGAAACCAAATACATAAAAATAAGATGGACATGTATGAAATGTAATACATAGGAATTTGGGAACTGGAATTCTGTTCTTTGCTTGTGTGCTCTTAAATATTAAATTATATGAATAAATACTGTTATATATAGTGTAACCCAGACACACTGCAGGAAAACCGTCAGTGGTGTGTATATTTCACTGCAGCTACTTGCTTCTAGTCTCTCTCTCACTCTTCAGTTATAGGTAAGGAGGTAAATTACAAGAAGCAGGTAAGTTGTTTCTATTATATCAAGAGTCCCAAAAGTTAGGATCTTTGAACAACACAGAAATAGAAGTCCAAAAATCCTAACATCATCCACCACATTAAGGCTCCTTTTGAACACTTGTGTGACTTGTCCTGCGACTTGGGACTGCAAAGCCGCATCACAAGTCATACCCCATGATTTCCAATAACAACCATTCAAATCTGTGCAACATCAAGTCGCAGCGGCTTCAAAATAGTCCCTGCACTACTTTGGTCCGACTTTGATGCAACTTGAGGTCCATAGACCTCAAGATTACACAGGCTTTGCTTTAAGTCGCATCAAAAATCACTGAAAAGTTGCATGCTTTTCAGCTTGCACAAGTATGAAAGGGGCCTAAGGCATCCTCACTATCAGAATTATGCATCATAATAATATCACCAACTGTCATCATGATAGGAAATCAATCACGATGTATCTTTCTGCACCAAAGTATTATCTGCAAACGCCATAAAATTCCCAAGCAATATTTCTCTAAGAAATATAATAATATCTCCAAGCACTATAACAGCCATACCATGGACACTATAATCAAATCACACCGCATTAGCACCATAATATTATTTGGCCTATAAGGATCTCCACCACAGTACTATTATACTTTACAACCAGAACAATAATTAAATCTTCTGGCAATATATTATCTCCCACCCATAATAGAATATTATATCAATTAACAGTCTGAAATGTGCTGCATTATCATACTGGTACTAATTACTTATAGTCAACTAGACTTGTACTGTAATGTTACTGTCCAAGAACAGGATAGGAGGTATAAACATTGTGGAACCAACCTGTTCTAGTCACATAATTCCATCCTTGTTCTACTGCTTCCCCATTTTTCACACTTCCCATCCTGTTCACAGACAAGGACATCTGCCTGGTGATTGAATTAAGATGTCTGTGCTGGGGTATTTTCCTGACACCCAGTAAAACTGAATAAGTGGCTTGGATAATCTACGCAAAGTCTTCAACATTACAGAACAAGCTCAGTTGAATGTTATTAACTACTACTAGTTATACCAAGACCTGGATAAATGAGAATGTTCACAAACCTATAATTTCAAACTCTTAAATAAAAAATTTAAAAAACAGATATTTATGAGAATGTGATGGATACATACCAGTCCTTTTAGCGGTATGAGTGAGCGGGAGGTGCAGTTTGACAAGTTTGGAGGTAGCCAGCCTCTGTGTTCATCGCAGTGACGAATAGCGGTGCCTGTATGGAGAAGCAAAAACTATTCAATATCTATATCACAAAATGATTGATAACATTGCTTCAAGTACCAAACTTTTAAAATGATACAGTGTTTTAATGCTGACATTATAACCACACGTTTGTTTTTTTGTAATTCATTTTTTGTTCCCACGATAACTGATGTACAATAATGTCTCTTTCTGGCGTAGAGAGCATATGCTTTAGGGATAATTACCTACAGAACCTTTTGGACATGACACAGCTGTTGGTAATCCAAAACGTGTTCTTGGCCACCAAATCTCCGCTTCCACAGCTCTAGGGCAGCTGTCATAGTTTACTGTGAAAAGAAGGAAGGAGGAGAATATAGTGCTTTTCATAGCAATTAAAAAGTACACAAAACAATTCAGTTGCTCATGCAGACCTCTGCACTGAGAACTGGTTGTCATAAAGACCAACTGTTTTTAGAAGAACAATCTGGTGCAGTGATGTTAGAGGACCACTGGTGCAGTCCTTTAAGAACACAATTATTGCATCTTCAACACAGCTCCACAAAAAACAACTTGTGGAAGTTTGGAACACACTACATAATATAATGAACACAGTATTTGTAGAAGTGATTCACAATGATAACCATTCGTATCTGTGCGACTTCAAGTCACACCGACTTCAAAGTAGTCCCTGTAGTATTTTGGTCCGATTTTGATGCGAGTTGAAGTCCATAGACCTCAAGTTTACACAGGCATTAAACAACCATTTCATTGTTGAAAAATAAAAGTGAAGTAGTACAAACTGGCATATTTCACATGTGCCGACCCACCATGGCCACAATTATCAGACATAGAATGTTCTACCATACTGTAACTTAAAAAATACAGACCAGTGGAACAATGTGTGTGATCACATTATCTGGACCACAAGACCAAATCAGTGCAATATTTTGGAACCTAGAGGTGCTTCTTTTTAGTATGAAAATATCACTAAAGAACTAAAAATGCACAAGTATTACAGAAAACAATACCTTCGCATCCATTGGCTGTGACTTCTGCAAAAGGATTGTCACATCGATCACACTGGCGCCCTATGACTCCAGATTTACAGGGGCACTGTCCTGTGATTGGATCACATGTTCGACTAAGGGAGCCAGTGGCATAGCAATCACACTGTATACAGGCCTCAGCTCCAGGTGGACGGAAATGATTATCCTTAAAAAGGCGAAGAGCAGAAAAAATGTAGAATTAAAAGTCTTA
This sequence comes from Lithobates pipiens, assembly GCF_037356315.1. NCBI lineage: Eukaryota > Metazoa > Chordata > Amphibia > Anura > Ranidae > Lithobates > Lithobates pipiens. Next base: position 280,336,765 of record NW_027507748.1, on the reverse strand, counting down.
AATCAGGATATTTATAAACTAGGTAACTAGAAGTAAAATAGTGCATTCCTGTTACTGAACTAAATATCTCACTAACTCTTTTTACGGTCAGGTAAATGTTACATAGTTACATAGTAAGTAAGGTTGAATAAAGACACCAGTCCATCCAGTTCCACCTGAGTGAGTGTCTACAACTGTCCCTATCCCTGTACATTGTAAACATTCGGTGCATCCCTATCCCTGTACATTGCACACTCACATTGGTCCCTACCCTCAAGGAGCCCACAATCCAAGGTGCCCATTCATATACTAGGGCCAATTTTGGACAGAAGCCAATTAACCTACCTGCATGTCTTTGGTTTGTGGGAGGAAACCAGAGTACCCGGAGGAAACCCACGCAGGCACAGGGAGAACATGCAAACTCCAGGCAGGTAGTGTCGTGGTTGGGATTCAAACCAGCGACCCTTTTTACTGCTAGGTGAGAGTGCTAACCACTACACCACTGTGCCGCCCTGTTCATTATCTTCATATTGCCTATCCCTATCACAGACAAGGCAGACCTGATGAGAAGTCTTTCAGAGTTCCCCATCAGGTGCAGCAGCCGAGGGATTGAGTCATTGGGTGGGAGGAGCATGACCATTTAGCGAACAAGTACACTCTTGCTAGTCTTTGTCTATTATACACATAATGTTAAATCAGTATATTCCCTACCTTGCAATGACAGTCTCCTGTTGTTTTGTTACATTCTGTATCAAATCCTTTGCTTGCATCACAGTTACATGGACCACAGACAGGGTGACCCCACCAACCCCGTGCACACGGCTGATCAAGCCTGTAAAAGACAATTCAGTCACATAGGAAGCTTGCTGAATTCATCTCAAGTGAAAAACATGTGCAAATTTTACCTGCTCTCACAGTGTGGACCGTAGTATCCTGAAGAACATTCACATATATATCCACGGGGCACATTTACTTGCATTACACATGTAGACTGGTGCTTACATGGATTCAGGTCACATGCACTGATACAGCCATTACCATAATATCCTGCAGTAAGGAATGCGGTAAAAAAAAAGTACATAATTAATGTCAAATTAAAATCACAGCTGTAAGTACAAAACAAAAAAATGCTCTTTATGTTCCCTTCTGTGTATGAGGAACATTAAAGCTGTAATCAAAATAACTAAACAGGATGAGTAATTCCAGAATTCTTACACTTCACTTCTCTACCTACAGTATATGTACCATAGGATTACCCATATTAAAAATAAAACTCTAGGTAAAAAGTTGAATACATGTTGTATATATGCAGTGTTTTACCTGTCAAAGAATTTGTAATTTTATCCAGTCCTTCCTATGATACCCACACCTTTGTTTTTAGGAACAGTTAATCTGGCCATAGATGATTTCTCGGCACGTTCAGCAGGGACCAGCCAAGATACGATCCATCTATGGGCAGGCTGATTGTATCCAATCGACTCGGGTACAACCAGCATGTTGCATTTCTAGTATGCGATTTGTGCCAGTGGCTATAGCCACTAGCAATAATCACTGTGTTCTCCTGTCAGGGATTGCTCCCCCACCCCCCCTCGGCCCCCCATCGGGGCGAACACAATAGCTATGCAAGAGGGATTCTCCCATCAACACTGATTGAATCACATCATCTATGGCCTGCCTAAAGCCTAGTACACACTAGTAGTATTTTTTCCTTCAACCCAGCAGGACTGTATGAAAAAAAACAAAAACTGACAGTTCAGGAGGAGCCGATGTACTTGCTATCTGACGCCGTTAGTACAGCGATCTCCCCTACTGTGCTATTGTGTTGTGACAGGGGGATGCCCCCCCTGCCAGTAAACCTTCCTTTGTACTATACAGTACTCATGCAGGCGGACAAAATGAGAAAGGCATCATTTACAAGATTTATGATATTGAAATCTAAGTAAGGCTGGCATTAAATTTACCAAAACCATATAAAATTAGGTCAAACCCGAAATACTTTGCATACAAATTGAATCAGGAAGGTCCTTGCACTACATAGTTGAAGGTAAATCTAAAAGGGAATTGAACAAGAAAATTGAAAGATGTATGGCCAGAATTAGCTGCATAGGGTCAATACTCCTGCTGCATTTTGTATTTTTTGCAGAATTGTACAGATCTGGTTTATGGGGGATCTAAATTCAAATATGAAAAGCTTATGAGCATGCAGGCTATTTATTGCAGAAGAAAAATGCAATGTCGCTTCTGCAATAAAATTAGCTTACTTGACTGCTTACAATGTACTGTAGAATTTACACTGATCTGCGAATGGGCAGCTCAGTTTTCATTTCCAGCACAGTGCCAGAGTTCTGGGATGATTGAACTCCTGAGCAAGCATGGAAGCTATATCATCCTGTGCCTGCCAATCAAGGACCAGCACTCGGAAAAAGCCAGAAAAGAGATGCCAAGGCCAGAGAATAACCTTGTGGACATCAGTCGTTTGAAGAGGAGGTAAGTGTAGTAGACTTTGGTTCTGCTTTAAAGGAGAAGTCCAGCCTAAGCTCATCTGGCTGGGCTTCTCCTATTGGGTAACAGGAGTGCAATTTGTTTTGCACTCCTGTGACCCATTTTCAGCAGGGAGTGGACTGAAGTGGACAGGAATCAGTCCAGGCATTGCGTCATCGTGAAAATGGAAGTTGGGATCCTCCAGGTGCCTGGACTGACACCTCTCTCAGTGAGCCACTGAGAGCCTAAGATGGCCACTCCCTACCTTTCCACAGATCAGCACACCAGTGAGAATGGGGGGGACAGAGAGGAGAGATGCTGTTTGACAGTCAGCAGCTCTCTGCCCGGGGAGCTATGAGAACCAAGCCATCTGCGATGTTGGATCACTCGGTTCCCAGTGTAGAGGCATCAGGGGACAGATGCAGCATTGGAGCGATGCTGCATCTACCTAGGTAAATATAAATATGGAAAAAAACAAACAAACCCATACTTCTCTTAAGTAAATTCAGCAATAAATAAATAAATAAATAAGCTAAGTAAGAGTATGGCACTAGGGCTATGTTAAAGCTGCACTCTGGGATAAACAAATAATGTCTAAAGACAAAGGGCATGTGTATTTCTACTTGAGCCTTGGTGTACTTTGTGTATTTTTTTCAGATATGTGCAGTAATCCAGAGTAAAAATGTAACTTCGTGCGGGAGCTTCCTGTAATAAAGACGAGTCACTGTTGCTTTTTCTTCTTGTGCAGGGTGACCGGTCTTGTAACCTCCCCTCCTGTAGTTTTCTGCAGGTGTAACGACCTATTCGGCGACCCATTGCAGTTTGCTACAGAAGTGACGTTCCGTCGCCGCCATCTTGCTACACCCTACACTCCTCTATAGTAAGGATACACTAAGAAGGGAGAAAGTGGATATGTTGTTACACCCATCGGAGTTTTGCATTTTACAGGTACTTATAACAGTAAAATCAGTTTATATTGTGAAATACAGGACTTAGACCTCTGCACTCTGACTACTTATATCTTGAATTTTAAAAGCAGCAGCAACCCTGATCATCTCACAGGTTTGCTAATCTGACAGAAGTTTGCTGCTTTTAAAATTCAACATCTAAGCAGTCAGGCAGAGTTCTAAGTACTGTATCTCACTATAGAAACTCACTTTACTGTCATAAATTTGTCTAAAATGCAAAATTCCGGTGGGCGTAACAACAAGTCCGCTTTCCCCCTGCTTAGTGTATCCTTACTGTGGACAAGTGTGGGGTGTAGCAAGATGGCGGCGACAGAACGTCACTTCCGTAGCAAACTGTGATGGGTCACCGAATATGTCGCTACTAAGAATGAGCTCAGGCTTGTTTGCATGGTCCACGTGCAGAGCCCGCCAGGAAGTCGGCGCAGCATTGCGCTAATCACAGGCAGGGAGACATTGCCCAATCTCTGCAGCCGCGCATCAGGGCAATGTCTCAATGCTTGTGATTAGCACATCGCAGAGCCAACTTCCTGGCGGGCTCTGCACATGGACCATGCAAACACGCCTGAGCTCATCCTTGGTCGATACACAGGCAGCCTTAGTAGGTGGAGCCTACTGGGCCCCTCCCACAGCTCTGCTCTTTGCATAAGACATGTACAGCAGTGATGATGTCACTTACAATTTTCAATGTAATATCTGGGTTTACAAAGGTATTTAGTGCACACAAAGTGGATTTACATCCTTGGCCACTATTGGGGGAATATATTCAAATAAAAGTTTTTTGTGTCTGGAGTTTAAAGATTAATTAAAAAGTTTATACATTTATTTCTTCACATATACATTCTAAAAGTTCATATGTCTTACGCAGATTTTAGCTGTAACTTATCCACCTTAAAACATTATTTTATTAGTCATACAGGCCTTCAAAAGTGTTACTCTGAGTCTAGTATCATTGTTGTGAATTCATTGTTATGTGTGAAAACCCTTACCTGGGTGACAAGCACAAGAATAGTTGTCCCAGTCATCCCTACAGTAGCTGTGAGCAGGACATGGGCTGGAGTCACATGGGTCTGGAAAACTACAGCCTGGCTCTATATTCAAAAGCATTGCACTGTCTATAGGCAGTGGAGAGGAAAAGGCACCAACCCGCACACCCTGTAGGAGAAAATAATTGATGGTTAACAAAAGATAGGAAGGGTTTTAAATAGAAATGACTGGGTTCATAAGACAATATTCTGGGGACCTGTAGTCCTGCATGCTCAATCCTTAGGGTAGATTTAGAAATGCGTCTAAGTCTCCCTTTCTTGTGAAGCCAGACCGGATCACGCTCCAGAGGCTACTGACAGGTGATGAGGAAATCATGCGACCACTACTCACCACCTGCATTAACCCAATTTTTACCGACAAACATGCATGCATTGCAGGTAGTTGCGGGCCGTTTGCTGCGCATACTTGAACGTGTAACCCGCTTGCCAACCGCTACAAGCAGGACCGGATTAAGAGTATCATGGGCCTGGTGCTGAGGATTTTGATGGGCCTTTTTATGGAAATAAAATTAAAACATTTTTTTTTGTTAAAGTAAATTAAATAATTTAAACAAACCACTCATTCACACTGTATGTGCAAGATAACCCATGTGAATGAGCCATTCATTTTTTAAAATTATTTATTAAATGTTTTTTTATTATTTTCTTCATTTATTATTAGCAGGGGGAATCTAATGGACAGTCTGGGGTGATCAATACGGGAGGGGGGGGGGGCGCATTTATAAGCACCGATCTCCCTCTAGAGGAGGTGGAGTGGCTTTCAGCTGCTTCATGGAGAGCCATAGAGGGAGGCTGTCATGTTGATGGTGCTTGCGATAGCCCGCCGCACCGATCACCCCCGACCTTCAGATTCCCCCTGCTGCAGGAGGTAAAAGGAGCGTCTCATGCAGTGCAGTATCTAAATGGTCAGTCCGTCCCTGCTGGGTCTATATTAAGGTAGGGGCCTGGAGCTGCAGCTCCAATAGCCCCTACGGTAATCTGGCCTTGGCTACAAGTTGGGTGAAATTGAACACAACATACATAGATATGCAAAATGATTATCGACACTGACACACATACACAGGCTGAACAGGGTGGACTATCATCTTTGTTCAACCTTTTATGTAACTATGCAACTTTGCCGTGGGTGATAAGCGAAGCATAGTGACCACGGCATGTAAACGCCCCCATCCCATGCCTATTGCAGTTTAAGGGGGTGAGGTTGGCGGGTGGCGTTTGTCGCCCGCCCCCCCTCCCCCCAAAAGACAATTACACCAGCTTGAGACAGAGAACTGCAGCATACAGGTAAGTTAAAAAGGTAATTGAACTGTACAGATAATTGAAATTTGTTTTTTTATTCTCAATTTTTTATACTTTGGTTTATTTGAAATATGTAATATTAGTAATATTTAGGTTCCTTACTCCTTTACTAGCTGAAGAAATTTGAGCACAGGATGATTTTGTGTAGAATTCTATATACATTGCTCACCTGTAAACAACCTCGGAAACCTTGTAGAATTGTGTCGCCATTATCGGCTGCAGCACAGATACTAAGATTACTCAGTGTTGTGCCTATGAGATCCCTGGGAAATTCACCTTTAACCTGCAAAAGAGGAAGACAACAATATGCATCAGCAATTTTTCTCTATTAAAATCCAGAAAACAAACATCTACAGAATCATGAACTCCATTTTATACATATAATAAAAAATAAATAAAGGATGCATCTAAGCCATTTAGAACATAAAATATATGGCAGAAAAATAGGAAACTATACTGTAACTAAACTAATAAAGGTTGAAACAACAAATAAAATATAAGAAGTTAATTCAGACATTGATCGAAAGAAAAAGCAGATTTGTCAAAAACAGATACATTGCTTTATATATTGCTATTGTAACGTAACGCATTTATATTGTGGGTAGGCATTGCAGGGTTGCACTTAAAATGGGCTCAATTTACTAAATCTGGAGTGCAAAATCTGGTGCAGCTGTGCATGGTAGCCAAACAGCTTCTAACTTTAGCTTGTTCAATTAAGCTTTGACAAATACAATTCTGGAAGCGGATTGGTTTCTCTGCAGAGCTACACCAGATTTGGCACGCTCCAGTTTTAGTAAATAAACCCCAATATGTTGCACAATGTCAGAAGTCACACTTATATGTTTTTTTTTAAAGTGTACTGTTGCACGTCACACTTACGACAATCCATTCATTTCAATGTGCTGTCTCATGCCCGACAAACATGGCAAAGAAGCTCTCTTTATGGGTTTTGCCATTTTTTTACATGCAAAATACATTTCTTGCTTGCCGCATTTGGGGTGCCATTAACAATGAGTGGCACTGCAAGCCCAATATGCATTTTTAGTGCATTTTGTGAACTATAGTGTGAATACTGCTTAAAGTGATACTAAAGTCTTGTTTCTTTTTTTTTTTGTGAAAAGTAACAAACAGGTCATACTTACCTGCTCTGTGCAGTGGTTTTGAACAGAGCAGCCTAGATGCTCCTCCTCTCAGGTCTCTCTTCGGTGCTCCTAGCCACTCCCTCCTCTTGAGTACCCCCACAGAAAGCAGCTAGCTATGGGGGCACCCAAGCCGAGCCGCAGCTCCCTGTGTCCATTCAGACATGGCGCTATGGCCATGCCTCGCCCCTCTCTCTCCCTATTGGCTAACTGACTTTGATTGACAGCAGCAGGAGCCAATGGCGCTTTGCTACTGTCTTAGCCAATGAGGAGGGAGAGTCCCTGGCAGCCGAGTCTCTTGTGCAACATCACTGGATCTAAATGGGCTCAGGTATGTATTAGGGGAGCTGCTGCACACAGAAGGTCTTTTAAAAAAAACTTCTGTCTCTACAACCACTTTAATAGATTCATTTTTGGTAAAATACCTAAAAACATGCTACACATATAAACACACAATATTGTTGTATAGCATTGCTTTATCTCATTTATTGTACAGTATCCCATTTTAACACATGGCAAAATCCAAAGCAACACAAATGAAGAATGCTGGAATAATGCAATACCTCCTCTTGGCCATAGTCAATCTGAAAGAGCAGAAGGTGGTTCTCCGACAACTTAGGGTCACTTTGAAGCTCTAGAGAAATGTGATGCCACACCCCGTCATTCAATTTCACATGAGGTAGATAAAACAAGGCATGGATACCAGATGGGCCACGCATGGACAGCAACGGGGAAGCTTCGCTTATCTGAAATTCATGAATAATACACTTCACATAATGCCAAACTATACAGAAGGACAGTGCTAAAAATGAAATGCAGCTCTTTGAATTTAATAACACAAAAAGTAAGGAGGATCTAAGCAGACATCTCATGTACAACAGAATAAATACAGAAATAAAATGTAAGATACAGGTTTGATCAGGGGCAGACTGACCATTCGGCTACTTGGGCACTGCACGAGGCCCCCCGGGCCACTAGGGGGCCCCATCAGTGTTGCCAGCCTCAGTAAAACTAGGGACAGTATGTTAAAATCTGTGTTTTATTTACATCTGTCTCTGAAATGTCCCTTACCGATATCCTTTGGGTCTAAAAATCCTGAGATTATAGCTGCCCTACCTCTCCAGTACCTTCTCAGCCAATAGAAACATGTCTGTGTATACTGTGTGATTGTATACTGTGTGTGTGTGTGTGTGTGTTTGTGTATACTGTGTGGCCCCATAATCTCCTATTGCCCGGGGGCCCCATGAGTTGTCAGTCCACCCCTGGGTTTGATAATCCTTATAGTACAGTAGCTGAAAAGATAATGCAACTTTCATGTATAAAAACTACTATGAGGTCAGGATGTTCAACTTGATCTACTCAGTGACGGGACAAAATGTACCTAGAGGAGCCAAAACTGGGCAGTTTACTGATCTGCTGGAGGAGATCCCCAGACATCTACGAACCCTCATATTTATAATTCTTTTGGCAGCTAAAATAACTATAGTACGTGCATGGAAATCACCGGTGATTCATTTGGTTGGTGAAACACAAAACATTCTGGATTATGATCAATGTAAAACTGGCCAGTATTCAACAAGATAAGCAAGCTCAGTTTGAAAAAGTGTGGAATCCCTGGATTGCTCATCTCCAGGCTCCATGAATGCTGAGCTCTTTTGTGAGGGGAGGCCTGGGTTGAGGGAACCTACCCTACTATACTCTTTTCCGACTCCTCCTTTTTACTTTCTTTTTAATTTTTCACTTTTCTTGATATTGGTTCTGTTATACCATAATAATAATAATTCTTGGTAGGATGTTGCCAGGGGTCAGTAAAGTCTACCCAACCATGATATCATTTTTTTATTATGTTTTGTTCATGTTTTATTAGTCAGGGTCACTGATCATTGGATAATGTATCCTTGTTTTCCAAAATGTTCTGACGAATACTTGAGCATACACTTCTGTATGAGGGTTTTAAAAAAAGTGAAAAAAGTGTAATAAAAATTACTGGAACAAAAAACTACTATGAGGAGTTAAAGTGACAGTAAAATTAAATAAATATGAATGCAATATGTTTAACCGCTTGAGATCCGCGCTATAGCCGAATGACGGCTACAGCGCGGACCTCCTTTGCCGGGACAACGTCTATTGATGTCGTCCCGTGCACGAGCGACCTGCGCGCCCCCCTGAGGGGCGCGCGCGCCGCGCTCTGTGATCAGCAAGTCTATGAGACTCGCCTGATCACAGATCGGAGCAAGGGGTTGATCCCGACCCCTTACCACGTGATCAGCTGTCAGCCAATGACAGCTGATCATGTGATCACAACAGCCGGTAATCGGTTATTTTTCCTCCTCGCGTTGACAGCGCGAGGAGAAAAAAAAAAAAGCTGATCACCGGTGGCCGTGAGATGGACTTCAGTCCCGATCATGGCCAAGTCATTAGTGCCCATCTGCCCCCTGCCAGTGCCACCTAAATAAAGTAAAAGTGCCACCCATCAGTACCACCCCTTAGTGCCCATAGTGCCACCCATTAGTGCCCGTAGTGCCACCCATCAGTGCCACCTATCAGTGCCCACAGTGCCACCTTTCAGTGCCCACAATCTGCCTCAACAACAGTGCTGCACCTCATATGCCACCTATCCGTGCCCATCAGTGTCATCTACTAGTGCCCATCAGTGCCCAGCAGTGCCACCTATCAGAGCCACCTATCAGTGCCCATCAGTCCCATCTATCAGTGGTACCTATCCGTGCCCATCCGTGCCACCCATCCGTGCCACCCATCCGTGCCATCTTATCTGTGCCCATCTTTGCCCAATCTGTGCCCATCAGTGCTGCCTTATCTGTGCCTATCAGTGCCCACCAGTGCAGCCTATCAGTGCCCACCAGTGCCGCCTCATCAGCGCATTTCAATGAAGGAGAAAAATGACCTGTTTGCAAAATGTTATAACAAACTATTAAACATGATTTTTTATTTTTTTATTTTGCATCTTTTTTTGTTTGTTTAGCAAAAAATAAAACTCCGAGCTGTAATTAAATACCACCAAAAGAAAGCTCTATTTGTGGGAAAAAAATGATAAAAATTTCATTTGGGTACATTGCTGTATGACCACGCAATTGTCATTCAAAGTGCATCAGCGCTGAAAGCTGAAAATTGGTCTGGGCAGGAAGTTTAAGTGCCCAGTAAGCAAGTGGTTAAATATAAGTAGAATGTACCTCCTATCTCTCTCTCTTCCTTTGTTTCATCTCTGAAATACAAGCTTTTTTCTGCTCTTCTTATGCCCCATACACACGGTCGGACATTCCGACAACAAAATCCATCAGATTTTTTCTGACGGATTTTGTGCCAAACTTGTCTTGCATACACACGGTCGGACAAAGTTGTCGGAAAATCCGATAGTTCTTAGCGAGGTGACGTACAACACGTACATCGGGACTATAAACGGGCCAGTAGCCAAGAGCTGCGGTCTCTTAATTTATTCTGAGCACGCATGGCACTTTGTCCAACGGAATTGTCTACACACGATCGGAATTTAAACGGATTACGTTCTCAAAAAATTTTTGATCCTGCTCTCAAACTTTGTGTGTCGGAAATTGCGATGGAAAAAGTCTGATGGAGTCCACATACGATCAGATTTTCCAACAACACGATCCGATTTCCATCGGAAATTCCGACCGTGTCTACAGGGCATTAGACTTTTTGTTCTAAGGTGGCTAGATTTATTCTCCATGCCCCCCTCGTGAATGTAAATGTAACCACCCTTTCCTGCTCACCTCAAGATGGACTACACATATACAGTGCATGCATATGCTTTCAGTACTATGAGAGATGTAGTCTGCATACAGCATTGACCAGAAATCACCTTACCTTATCTGCCTGCTTGCAAAAGTTTGCTCTTCACATTATAACTGAGGTGAACTGTTAGCCCTTGTACACACGGTCGGACATTCTGACAACCAAATCCGTTGGATTTTGTCCGACGGATTTTGTCCAAAACTGTTACTGCATACACACGGTCGGACAAAAATGTCGGAAAATCCTGATTGTACATAATGTGATGACGTTATTTTGTTACGAAGGGACTACGTTCAAGCTAGTAGCCAATAGCTTTGGTCTAGGAATTTGATCTGAGCATGCGTGGCACTTTGTCCATCGGAGTAGGCTACACATGATCGGAGTATGTCGGATCGGAGCATGTTGTCTGAATTTTTTTTAGACAAGTTGGAAAACTTGTTCCGTCGGATATTCCGACGGAGACCACACACAGTCGGATTATCTGATAATACGGTCCGATCGGACACATTCCGTCTGAATCTCCGACCGTGTGTAAAAGGGCTTAGACAATTTCTTGTGTTAAGATTCTCAACTCCTTTAGAAAATTTGTATCTTTTCTGCACAATATGCAAAAGGACATTAGCACACATGATGCATGCAACCGCGCATATTTGTGCTCAATTGCACGTATTTTGCAAAGTGCACTTGGAAGCGCAGTTGCTGTAAATCTAAGGGGTAGATCTGAAATGAGGGGAAGCTCTGCTGATTTTAATATCCAATTGTGTGCAAGCTAAAATGCTGTTTTTTATTTTTCTTGCATGTCCCCCTTGGATTTACAGTGGCTGCACTTCCAAGTGCACTTAGCACTTGTAGTGCAAAGTGGATTTGCCTAAATAACCCCCAATGGTTAAGAAAACCCTGACCACATTGGGCTGTTATTCAGAGATATAGTCCTCGGTATAGTAAAGGAAAGTGCTACCGCCTTCCTCTCTGTTGGCACATCCTTTCTGAAGGGATTAGGGGCACAGACTATTGACCTAAACATTTGCAGATAAAATATGCAGGAAACCAATTGCCTAATTACCTTCAGTTATCATAAATAAGTGCCCCAATAAATATTTTGTATATAAGACAAGTATAAATGTGTTCTAAATACCTGCAGTGTGACAGAACAATTCTGTTCACCTTCTGCTTGCAGTAAAATGGCATCGGACTGCTGTGTACGAATCATGAGGCTCAAATGCCAGGGCACATTTAGAGGTAGTGACAGGCTTCTCCACAATATTTCGCCATCTCCCAGAAAACGAAAGGTGGACTGCATATCTAGGAGATAAAAACAGGGTCAGAGCAAAAACAAAGGCTTTGCTGAAAACATACAAAAAGTTAAAACATAGTAAGTAGAAAAATACATCATCCACAAAATATTAACATACTTTGTAATATCTTAATTCTACACAGATTTATGTAAAATGTAAAAAATTGCCCTACAGTTTCATTATATGGGCTAACACAGGAGGAATTTTATAATGCACAGTCCTTCAGCCAACTAAGACCTCACATGAACAGACTAAGTCCATTCAAAAGTCCGTTCGTTTTGAATGTGATGACGTAAGACTGGGCTAAAAAGGGAAGTTCAATAGCGAGTAGCCAATAGCTTCCCTTGCGTCGTATTTGGTCAGTCGGACCAGCATACAGACGAACGGTTTTCCCCATAGGAATAGAGTCCGTTGGACAGATTTGAAACATACTCTATTTCTAGGTCCGTTGGATTTTTAGAACGAAAAATGATCGGATTAGCCCAAACACGATCGTATTGTCCGACGGACTGATTCCGTCAGACCTAGTCTGCCGGAAAGTCTGGTCGTGTGTACGCGGCATTACAAATAGTAAAGAATCAGTCACAATGTATACATTTTAGTATTTAGGTCAATTTTGAATAGTATTTAGGTCAATGTTGAAAGTACAACATCTTATCATGGACACTATTTCTATATGCACATAATCATACTACAATTATTCATATGCAGTAATAAAATTACTTTTACTGCATACTGGACAAACTTTCATCTATACTTTTAAAAGAAAAAAAGATCCCTTGCCTTTCTTAATGTTTATTCAGTTATAGCATCATTTAATCCAAAGCATTTGACTTTATTAATACTTTCGGTAATAATGATAATAACCTACAGCTACTTGCACGTAAATATGCTCAGATAGTCATGTCTCTATTATTTTGGGTGGTCACTTCATAAATTTTACTGTTCTAATTTTCTGTTTTTTTTATTAAGGGTTCTTCAATTAGGTAGAATATATGTAAATGGCATAAGTATAATATATTTTAATGGCATCGTTTTAAATAAATTCTGCCATTTGCATATTTTTCATATTAACATTACATTTCTGATCGATGTGTGTGAGATCATGTGAGACGCAGATGCACTGACAGAACGGAGATTGCTAAAGCAGCATGGAAAGAGCAGTGACAGATGTGTGTGGGCTGGCAGAAACAATAATTGGAAGGTGGGAGCTGCCATAAAATGATGTGCTTATGCTTAAAAGAAACCTGTCCTCAAAGAATTATGAAGGCTGCATTTGCTGACTTCTCTTTAGTCTTCTGCTTACTTGAGTGAGCATTTTTTTCTCAAGTTGCCAATGGGTTCCCTCTCTCAAGACAGATGTATTTTAAAATAACCATTTGCTATGGGTTACGACAGATGGTTAAAAATAATACATAAAAATCAGGGATAAAATGTGTGCAAAATGATGTGCATATCATTCATTTCTTACCTTTTTCACAGTTTTTGCCTCCATACCCCAATGGGCATTCACACGAATAACCATTCCATCGGTTAACACATGTTCCTCCATGCTGGCACCTTTCTCCTTCACAGTGATTTCTTTTAGTAGGACAACCTGTAAAAATGCATTAGAGGTTACAACATTAAATCTAGTTTCATATAGGTTCTAATCATTAGCTCCCTGATTTTCCCCACTGGGATTACTTTCTGATTCAAGAAAATTGTGGTGGCCAAAATAAAGAACACATTTCAACAGTGCAAATCAGTAGTAATGGCTAGTTTAGTGGACTCACAATGGAAATCAAAACCCTCGTGCAATATAAATACACCAGATTCCATCCGACTCTGAATTTTTATCACTATGAGCACCACTAAATCCAGTTATGCATTTGTTACAACACCATTACATATACTTTTACATACAAGTAGCAAGAATTACCTAAATGCCTCTTGATGCCACCCTTATATGATCCTCTGTAAAGACTGGGAGAGAAAGGGGCAATGCTAAGGGCCCTACACTAGTTGTATATAAAATACATGGACACAAGGGGGATGATTCACTAAAATTGTAGAGTGCAAAATCTGGTACAACTGTGCTTGGTAGCTAATCAGCTTCTAACTTCACCTTGTTTAATTAAAGTGTTACTAAACCCAGGTCCCTGTATTACCTATATATGTATGGTCTCCCGCAGTACACAGAACATGGAAATGCAATTCTTGTAGTAAATATAAACTGCTAAATACCTTTTTTCTCATCAGCACTATATAGCAGTCTTGTGGCTTCTATCAGTTCCTGATAAAACTTATAGTTTTCATACTGCACTGAGCTGTCCTATCAGTATGCAGGACCCCTGACCCTCTGTCTGGACAGTGCTGATTGGCCCTGTGCTGACCACATGTACTCTCCCACAAAAAAAGAAAAAAAAAACCTCTCTAGCAATACACACCAAACTGAGCATGTGCAGCCTGACTTCAAAGGCTCTGTATTAGCTGCACATGTTCTGGAGTTAGTGGAACAAGAGGAGAATTGGAGAAGACAGGATAAAACAGAATTTTTACACAATGTGGAGGATTAACCCCTTAGGTTCCACAGTGAGTATAACAAGCATGCTTTACTGCATATACAGACTTTACTGTTGTGGGTTTATTAAGTTTTGGCAAAAAACCTAGCAGCAGATTCACAGAGCTGGGTGTATAGGAGGCAGAGAGGGGGCTAACCACAGACCATGATGCAAGGAAGAGGAGCACAATGGCACTGAACTAGTTGTGGGTATAAAAGTAAGTATGCCAACCAGTTGTGGAGTGACATCTAACCATGGAACACTCAGAAGCAGAGAAGGCAGAGTAGTAGCTGGTCAGTAAAAAAGTAGGAGGGGAGAGCATGAGCTGCCCGAGTATTGGGAACCGTGAGAGAAGACAGAGGGTAGATGATTATAGACTGGTGACAAAGAGAAAAGAGAACCTAGGGGCCAATTGAGGACAGGGGAAACGAAAGGGGAAAAGGCAGTGTGATCTGATAGCAGAAAGAGAACTGATTTTAGACAGGTGATAGAAGCTGAACACGATCTGCTCATTGATCAATAGGAGAATATATACATTGGGCATGAGCATGGTTGGGACACAGATGAAATGATGATTGGGGAAAGGGAGGTAGGGGCATTAAGCTGAAGTGGATTATGGACAGATGAGAAAGGGGACAGAGAGAGAACTGATTCTGATACGTATACTGAGGGGTGGAGGAAAAAGAGGAACAGCAGCTGAACATGTTCCATTGGTAGAGGATGCAGAAGAGAGCCTGACCATGAACTGGAGGATGAAGAGAGAAGATACAGAGAGGGACATAATTCACTGAACTGGGGAGAGAAATCATGTATGGACTGTCAATGAGTGGACACTGCATAGAGACAATATATGACAGAAAAGACAACATTTTGGAGAAAGTTGAGTGAAGAGCACCAGGGACCTTGGGAAACAAAAGTGGTGACAAGGCAAATTATATACACTTTGGATCTGAGATTCTGTGTGGCTGAATGCAGAAAATATAATTAAGGTGAGAGATCAGGTTGGGGCAGAGACAATTAGAAATGATGTGGACAGGAGGGGGGAAAAAAAAAAACAACATAGTTGGTTGATGGACGCAGCTTTTGTTACTTACCTGGAACGGTTCCATTGTTTGCAATGTACTCCCCAAGGTCTACTGCTTTGTTATCTATAATAAGGTCTTTCATGCAGCCCACAAAGTACTTGTGCCTCACAGGAAAATCCTCAGGTAGATTAGGAATTCCCCCCAGTAAAAGGGGGCCTGTTAGATCCAGGGACCTGTGATAGAAATGCAAATTTTTTAAAGATAATCATGTTTTGCACACCAATTATTAGTCACTATGCTAATGCATTATTTCATAGGTGCTTAAACCCTAACAGGCCTTCCCTAGTCCTAAATAAATAAGGACCGGATTCACTATGGGATACAGTAGGCTTGTGTCTATAAGCAGAAGAGGGAAAAGGTGGCTTTCCACTGTATAAACATTTGCCACAAATGTATCCTAATTAAAAGTAATACAGATATCTCATAATATTATTTACACAATGACACAATATTCTTTAGAATTGTAGAATAAGAAAATTTTCTGTGGATAATCGTAACACAGAACTGCTTTGTCTACCACAGACTGCCTACCTACAGTCTCTTGAGACAGAAATTTGTCCCTGTGAATAACCTAAGATTATTACATTTCTCCATTTTGCCTATTATTAAAAAGATGTAGTTTAATAAGTTCAATCAGTGGCAAAGCTAAACGTTCTTTCACCTGGGGGAAAAGTTCAGTGACCCCTGCCACCCACATACTCCAACCCCCTGCCCTGAGAGGGAAGTGTAATATATACATAGATAAGCCATAGGATGGTAATAATAATAATAATAATAATAATATATATGAATACATTTTAAAGTCTTGGTAATAGTGATTTCAAGCTTCACTTCTGTAGATTAGGAGGGGCACTGTCAAGAAAGAAGAAGTGAGCCAAGAAGCAGGTCTTTGTCTGTTCTTCCTTCCTGGTGGTGCCCCTCCCAAGACGCCTAGGGGCGAGGCTTTAAATCTCTACATAAAGCACTGGTGCTTTCTTTTGGCATGGCGACTAGGGTTACCACCTCTTCTTCAAGATCATTTTTTATTTTTTTGTAGTATGCACTATAAGATTGTAAAGGACCTGGAATATCTTTGGGTGCCCCAAGGAGAGCAGCAATGTGGCCCACGTAACGTGCCAAAAGAAACAGAGGGTGTAGACAAATGACATTAAGAGTTGGAGGGGCTTAAAGGAGCATGGTTATATAAAACAAAATCATTCTTGTACCCAAAAAATACACCAAGACTACTAAAACAGATGTCACTGTAGAAATATGAACTTGGCCTACCCTATAAGTTGACAGTGTCAGTCAGTAAAGCAGTGAACATAGTGTGGACAGTGACAGTATGACAGTGAAGCTTATGTGGACAGTGTCAGTAGAGCAGTGGATAGTGTGTGGACAGTGTCAGTAGGGCAGAGACTGTGACAGCAGTGGATTGTGACAGCAGAGCAGTGGAAGGAGTCAGTAGGGGAGAGGTTGGTGTAAGAAGGGCAGTGGATGGTGTCAGAGCAGTGGAAGGGGCCATTAGGGGAGAAGTTAGTGTCAGTACAGCAGTGGATGGTGTCAGTAGATCAGTGGATGGTGTCAGTAGATCAGTGGAAGGGGTCAGTAGTGGAGAGGTTGGTGTCAGTAGGGCAGAGGTTGGTGTCAGTAGGGCAGAGGTTGGTGTCAGTAGGGCAGAGGTTGGTGTCAGTAGGGCAGAGGTTGGTGTCAGTAGGGCAGAGGTTGGTGTCAGTAGGGCAGAGGTTGGTGTCAGTAGGGCAGAGGTTGGTGTCAGTAGGGCAGAGGTTGGTGTCAGTAGGGCAGAGGTTGGTGTCAGCAGGGCAGAGGTTGGTGTCAGCAGGGCAGAGGTTGGTGTCAGCAGGGCAGAGGTTGGTGTCAGCAGGGCAGAGGTTGGTGTCAGCAGGGCAGAGGTTGGTGTCAGCAGGGCAGAGGTTGGTGTCAGCAGGGCAGAGGTTGGTGTCAGCAGGGCAAAGGTTGGAGTCAGCAGGGCAAAGGTTGGTGTCAGCAGAGCAAAGGTTGGTGTCAGCAGGGCAAAAGTTAATGTCAGTAGGGCAGATGTTGGTGTCAGTAGGGCAGAGGTTGGTGTCAGTAGGGCAGAGGTTGGTGTCAGTAGGGCAGAGGTTGGTGTCAGTAGGGCAGAGGTTGGTGTCAGTAGGGCAGAGGTTGGTGTCAGTAGGGCAGAGGTTGGTGTCAGTAGGGCAGAGGTTGGTGTCAGTTGGGCAGTGGACAATGTCAGTTGGGCAGAGGTTGGTGTCAGTAGGGCATAGGGTGGTGTCAGTAGGGCATAGGGTGGTGTCAGTAGGGCATAGGGTGGTGTCAGTAGGGCATAGGGTGGTGTCAGTAGGGCATAGGGTGGTGTCAGTAGGGCAGTGGGCAGTATCAGTAGTTTTCTTTTTTACAATATAGATTTTTTTCTTGAACAATTTTTAGGTGCCTGGGGGTGGGGGGGGGGGGGCTTTGGTGAAATATCAGGGGTCTAAACAGGCCCCTGATGTCTCACTTTTGAGACAGAGAAAGGAATTGAGGACACAGATTCTTCAATTCTTTTCAGCCTCAGCTATACTGGACAATGGATGAATGGGAAGTGCTCTGTGAGCAGCTTCGTATCCATTCACAAACTGAATCAAAGTCAACACATATTACTATTCTTCAGTTTTTAGTGAACAGAGTGAGTGATCAGTACAGTACTGATCACTTATGCTGTTCATTCAGAAAAGGAATGACCGATTTACTGGCCCCTTCCCCCACTTTCCATCCTGGCACATCTCAGAAGCCAACTGGGGGGGGAGGGGGGGCCAGCAGCGCTGCATGGGGGGAGGGTGTGAAAGCACAGGGGGGCCCAGGCAGCACAAAGAGAGCAGAGGAGGGGCGAAGAAGGCGGCATTTACTAAAACAGATCGCCATTGGCTGTATTTTCCTCCTGCAGCTGCTGAATCTGGCTTTCAGCAGCTGCAGGAAGAGAATACAGCCAATTTGTTCTAGCAAATGCCTCTCTCCCTGTCCAGGTCTGACTTTAAGGCAGCAAGGTAGCAGCCTGAATCCCAGGGTCGGGATCTTGGCTCTCTTGCGATCAGCGGCAGTGTAGGATCACAGAGCAGGTGATGGGGTGAGCTTGGCAATCTGTATATGCAGCTCAGTGGCTCAGCCAGGTCAGTCCAGCCAAATCCAAGTAAATCCCAGCCACTGCATACACTGGACCCTATCAATTTCACAACCCCCCCCCCCCCCCCTCAAATTGGCACCTGGAGCATGTGCCCCCCTGAAACCCCCATAGTTTTGGCCCTGAGTCCAATGTGTGCAGATTCCCACAGAAAGAAACAGAGATATAAATATAAAATCAATAATAGCATTTCATACTACAAGGCCTAACCTCTGGCATACAGCTAAAACAATTTTGCCATATAAAACACACACACACACACACGTATAAGAGTACACCAAATACATGTGCATATGTGCAGCAGCAACTTAACACCAGTACTTGCACCCATAAAAAGAATAATACCCTTCATCAGTGGCGGCCCGTCCATTAGTGCGTCTGGCCCCCTGATCTACATGCAGGGTGCCACACTGTGCTGGAGGACACCGGAGCCGCTGCAGCCATCAGCTGCTTGGGGGGGGGGGGGTGGTTGTTTGTCACCCTCCCTATAAAAAACAAAAACAAAAAAACAAACACACACCAGCCACCACTGCCCTTCACCCTGGTCTATGAAAAGAAGGCACTGCTTCAGGGGAGTCAACCATTACTTTTTACTATATGTATATCTCTGTGCATTGAAAATCTGCATATGTCGTATTGTATAAAGTTGCCATTTTGAGAATATACAAAGAATTATTTTATTGTTAGGTGTGCTGGCGTAAAACACAGACTTGATAGTGTAATAGAAACGTATAAATTTACATAAAGCAGTTTGCAATAAAGAAAATTATTTTTTATGACCTTATTTTGGCAATTGTGCGATCACACTTCTGATTTCTGTTTGCTTTATTTCTCACTAGCATTGGTTGTTTTTAGCACTTCATCACCTTCTGCTATTTACACTTTGTTTCTACTTCCAGCAGTTCCCTGCAATTATCTTCACTGAAAAAACAGCTACACTGTCCAGCATTTTTCAATGGATACTATTGTATTTGTCACCTATATACCATGTCAGATAATAAAGCAGCCCATAGATGAGTAATTTTTTTGAGCGAAAGAAAAAAAAGTTACACTCAACGCGATGGGGAATCTTGTCCAATGTGTCATTGTATTCTGACATCGGGGGGACCCTGCCATCAGAATGCACTGATCAGCGCTGATCGAGTGAGGAACGGTACGGTAGATGGACTTCTGTACAACCACCCTGTCCATAGATGGTTCGAAACTTGTTACTGAACCGGACGAATTTCAATCCATGTATTGCCGGCTTTAAAAATTGTAGCACAGATACCAAACTTTAAAGCTGAACTCCAGCTTTTGATACACATATACATTGTTCATTTGGGCCAAGCTGACCCAAATGAACCATGTCCCTTACTCACATGTGAGGCCGCTAGATGTACCGTAAAAACTGTGTGTAGCTGACGTTACATACAGCACTGTGTTGCAGGTTCAAGCCAAGACTTCCTGTCTTATACCCGGAACACGATAGATTCTATCTAATCGTCGCTCAGCCATTCAGAGAAAGTGATATAATCTAGCAATGAATATAAAGCTTTCTCTGATTGGCTGAGTCAGATGTTGTGACATCATCAGCCCGCCTCTCTGACTCAGCCAATTAGAGGAAGCTTTGCATTCATTGCTAGAATACATCCCTTTCTCTGAATGGCAGGGTACCGATCAGATAGACTCTACTGTATTCTGGGTATGAGACAGGAAGTCTCGGGTCGCATCAGGAACACAGTGCTTTGTGCTATATGTAGCCTTAGCTACATACAGTTTTACACTGACCCAAAGTATGTAAAGTGTACTAAAAGCTGAAGTTCAGCTTTAAACTTTTAATAATGTAAATACTAAATTCCAACTAATATTTCTCATTAAAGACTACAATTGTTAAATGGCAGATCTGTCAGTTTTTAAATGCAGCATACTCAAATTTTGGTTTGTTTTCTGCATCTGTGAAGGCCTCAAAATACATATGCGCCTCCCTCCTTATAAATACAACTAAAATAATCTGAGCCTGACAACAGCTATCACAATTTATAAACATATTTTCTAGGTATCCAAAAATGACTAAGCTACTCAAACAGAATCATATGTTAAACAGAAAATTTGTTTTTGAAAACGTATAGTAATTACATTACATGTATTTAAAAAAAAAACTGTTCAGATGATACTTGCACAGTTTTAAAGAGCGATGACATGCTAAGTAGCAAAAAACATGCTTTTACATAGTTAGTCAGGTTGAAAAGGACACAAGTCCATCCAGTTCAACCACAAAAAAAAAAAAAAAAAAAAAAAGAAGAAGAATTTAATGAGCTGATATCATCACATTCTCCTATCGATTGCTTTCTTTGCATGGCGTCATTCTATTTTATTACCAGGAGTTCTCTCATTGCAAATAGTTTGATATTGTAAATGCATTAATAAACATTCATATGCAACTCACTTCTTTGTTCCTGATTGCATCCCTTGTGCAGCACAAGTGTAGTTTTCCAAGACATCTCCAAAACGCAAGGACATTTCAGTGTTGCAGTTGTCAACAGTTACCACAGCCACCTTCTGTTCTGAGGGTCCAAGCAAATCCCCAGATTTGGCTACAACTGGCTAAATAAAAATAGACATGAAAAACATCACTACATATTCCCTTCTACAAGACCTTGATTTAGCATTTGCCTTGAAGCAAACCAGTCAGAACTATTCTAATGCAAAGATAGAAAATTTCCCTTTTATATTATTATACTTCTACAGGTTTACTACTGAAATATGTGCATTTGTTACCTTATTTTAGATTAACCTATTCCATCTAAACCTGACTCTTCAGCTAGTGTTAAGGTCATGTGAAGTTTACAGTCACTGGCCCATCAACCCCGACCTCACACAATTAATTTGAATGTAAACTGGTATTTTGATCACAAAGGGCAAGGCGACAGATTCATTTTAATTTAGCCCTCCAACGCAGTATAAATACTTGCCTTATTTTTGCTCACTTTAGCCCACAAAGCTAAGGACTCCTCATGTGACATGGCTAAATAGCCCAGAATGTCACATGGAGTAATACACATGCTCCTCCATACCCAGAAGTACCAGGTATTTTCAATGGCTTCCAGACCTCAGGGGAGCAGCAGGGGATCGAAGAAAAAATAATTAATGGGCTGCCCTTAAACAGTGCACTTTATTGTGCAACATAACAAGCATTAATTCAGTGGGGTTGATTTATGAATCCTTGAGAATGCAGAGGTGCATGGTAGCCAGTTTCTAATTTAAGATTGTTCAATTAGGTTTTGAAAAAAATCCTGGAAGCGGATAGCTTTCTATGCAGCTGAACCAGTTTTTGCACTCTCCAGTTTTAGTAATTCTACCCCATTGCACCAGAAGAACTAGGAGTGAATGGGCTGTGGGGGTTATTTACTAAAAGAAAATCCACTTTGCACTGCAAGTGCACTTGGAAGTAAAGTCGCTGTGGATCCGAGGGGGACACCTGTCATTTTTCAGTGCAGGTTTCTTCAAGTCTCTTCTGCAATGAAAGAAAAAAAAACCGACCTGGCTGCTTGCAGTCTTCTTTGAAGCGTACACTGAGCTGTACAAGTGCAACTCAGTTTACATTCCGACACTGCGCATGTGCAGGAGTGAAGCCATCCCAAGCTGCCCAATGAGAAAGGCTTCAGCCGCACACCTGAAAGAAGCCAGGTAGAAGCTGCTGGTGCCGGTAAGGGATGCTGGAATGTTGAAGGGAGGTAAATATCCCTAAGTTTAACTCAGCATTAAAATTCACTGGCAGCTGTGGGGAAAAATGGATTGCTTCTTAAATGCTAGGTTCACTTTTTGTTCCAGAAAATAGGCTATGCAGCCAATTGTGCCGCTTTGTAAAATGTTCATTAATTTTACTGTCAAGTCTGTAGGCTGTTTGGGCCCACCTGGAAGCCTGGCCAAATAACGCCCAGTTAGTTACTAATCTAAGCAGGGCAATAACTTCTCTACAGGATGTGGAAACCTTGCAAGAAGATCTGAACAAATTAATGGGGTGGGCAACTACATGGCAAATGAGGTTTAAATGTGGAAAATGTAAAATAATGCATTTGGGTGGCAAAAATATGAATGCAATCTACTCACTAGGGGGAGAACCTCTGGGGGAATCAAGGATGGCAATGCCAAGCTGTTAACAGAATATTGGCATGTATTAAAAAAGGGATTAACTCCAGAGATACAAGACTCTGGTCTGGCCTCACCAGGGAGTATGCTGCCCAGTTCTGGGCACCAGTCCTCAGGAAGGATGTACTAGAAATGGAGCGAGTACAACGAAGGGCAACAAATAAAAGGGACTAGAGCATATTAGTTATGAAGAAAGGTTGCGAGCACTGAACTTATTCTCTCTGGAGAAGTGAAGCTTGAGAGGGTATATGATTAAAATTTTCAAATACCATACTGGTGACCCCACAATAGGGATAAAACTTTTCTGCAGAAGGGAGTTTAACAAGACATGTGGCCACTCATTAAAATTAAAAGAAATTAGGTTTAAGCTTAACCTCCCTGGCGGTATGATTATTTCTGATTTTAGATGCTGAAAGCGGTACAATTATTTTGCATGGAAATTTGGCGTTTTATATTGTAGGTCTGAAATTCTTAGGAATAACTCTCTTAAATCTGTTCAAACCAGAGTCTAGCAGACATCCCAGGTATGATAAAGTTTATAATATAATAAATAATGATAACAAATAATAATAAAAATTATTCAATAATGTAATCAAATCCAAAAACACTGAAATGTGCTCATTTGCAGAATTGTCGCTGTCATTAGATTTAGTGTTTGATGACGGATCTCCCCACAAATCACTATCGCTCAATTCTGCGAGTGATTCTAATTTATTATCGCTGTTTTCTAGCTGGTCTAAAATCACTCTTGACATAAAGGGATATTTTTTGTCTGCTATGGACAATCTCCAATTTCCAGGCAGAAAAAAACTGTATTTATAATATAAAAGTGCATGCAGGGCACTGGACAGACCACTAGGGACAAAGGGGATGTGTATTTTTTTATACAGTACTGTAATCTGTAAGATTACAGTATACTGTATGTGTTTTTACTTTTTTGAATTTGGCGTCGATCTCCGCTCCCGTGCGTCTTAACGTCACAGGGAACGGAGCTCAGCGGCACTCGGGCACTGTGTGAATCAAGCGCAGGACGGCTCGCACACGCAGCGGGGAGGACATCGCAGGATCCAGGGGACAAGGTAAGTAAGTCTCCCTGTATCCTGCACTGCGATCCTGAGTCTGGCTCTGGGTTACAGCTCGTAGTACTGAAATTCCACCCCGAGCCAGACTCGGGAATACCGCCAGGCAGGTTAAACTATGTAGAGGGTTCTTTAGTGTAAGAGCGGCAAGGATGTGGAATTCCCTTCCACAGATGGAGGTCTCACCGGGGGCAATCGATAGTTTTAAAAAACTGTTAGATAAGTACAAACAACCACAACATACAGGGATATACAATGTAATACTGACATATAATCATACACGTAGGTTGGACTTGATGGACTTTTTCCAACCTCACCTACTATGTAACTATGTAAGCTATGTCAAGATCCTTCCATTTTTCTAGGACATAAACATCATTGCTTTTCACTCTTGCAATGCTGGGAGTGAGTGTTCAACAGATTTCACATACTAGGACAGGATGTGGGGATTGCGAACTGATTTTTTCCACTAGGCTTCCAGACAGGTCCAAATGACCTACAGGTATGAATTAATTAACATTTTACAAAGCTGTTGTTTTTTAATACCCATCGAAGCCACTTGACAGCATAGGCTATTGTTCTGGAAAAATGCAACTTAGCTTTTAATAAAACAAACCAATAAAAAAAAGACTATACTCTGTTGCGTTTATTATATGCAAGTCAAATATTCAGTACATTAATTCCTTTTTTATTTCAAGCATCTTTACTGATATTGTTCTTTCCATTACATGTTCTCCCATGCAAATGCTTCCACCCAGGATCAAGAAATGACATGAATTTTACCATCCAATCTAGCAGAAAATAGCTGGATTAGATAACTATTGACTAATATCTCACATCTATAGATGCTGTAGCTTTAAGATTGCCAAGCTTAAAGGAGGAAGTAGGAGACACTGCTAGTAATGGCTGATCTATTGGAAACAATATTGATTATACAAGGTGTTCAAACCTGTCCAATCACCTGTACCTTCTGAAAAAAATGGTTTGCTCATACAGTATATATGAGACTGAAAGCATTTTTTAACAGAAAGCTTGTATAAGTAATGAGCACATCTGGCTGCCCATTTTCTAATATTTATGAACTATGCACAAAAACAAGATTTAACACAAACACTAAAATATTTGATAGTAAATAAGGCTTGCAGCTATACCCTGCTGTCTCACCTTGTTAAAATAATGAAGATGGACTGTGTGCCACTGTCCATCACTTACTCCGCCAGGAATAAAAGGGGAAACTGTTGTAGTAAATTCGCCTAGACAAAAAAAAAAAAAAAAAAGAAGACATCTTACTGTTATTCTAAAATAACAGACATTAAGTTTTTTTTTTATACATAAGTATAGGAGAAGCAGCCCAACTTCTCCTGTAGCCTGTAACAACACCAATTGCCATATATGGAGAAGTGTAAGAAAAGTATAAATAAATCAATAAATCATTGCCTCCACTATTTGTTGAAACCTGAAGTTCCAGTACTATGCAACATGTTACCACAAATCTGGGCAGAAAGTAGCTTCAGGGAGTTCCCGGTAAATTAATTTCTAGTAGAGAGCTGGATAATTATCTACTGCACATTCACAGCTTCTAACTTTTCCAATAAAAAATTAAAACGTGGAAAGCGAAGGAAGATACTGTGGGTCTTCTGCTGCACACACTGAACACATTTATTTTTATTACAAATCTGATCATATATCTGAAAATAATATAGCCAATTAAATCATCAGATCGCTAGGTATCAATGTTCTACCACCAAATGATTTACCAAATATGTAACCGCAGGATGTATGGGATCTAAATTCATAAGAGATTAGAGGAAGTCATACGATGCCCATTTAATACAATGTAAACTGTAACACTATGCAAAAAAAAGAAGGGAAAGTAAAAAGTTTGAAGAAAAAGTAATCAAGAGATGTGTCAAGAGATGAAGAGCAAAGAGAAGTCGAAGAAAAGAGAAAACCATAAAAATACAAACAGTGGTGGATGGATCATAGGCGAGGTACAAGTCTTTTACCAAGTCAATAAAATAATAAAATGACAGTGTTGTCCAGAGCTGGGTCATCAACAGGGTAACCTAGGCAAGAGCCTATGGTCCGTTTGAAGTCCAAGAAGCCCGGCAACAATTATTTTCCTGCATTAAACCTAGAGGATAGCACATCTGGTAAAAGCTTTGCCTCTGCCTGTCACTTTACAAGGGAGGATTTACTTGTAGGTTTTAGGCTGCTGTTGTTCAAACACTTAAAAGATTTAAAGGGTATGTAAACCCGAACAATGAACTTCTCTTATGTGGTCCTTTTAGGTCTGTTAACTTTACCGCTGAAAGGGTTTTGTTACAACTGTTCGATAAGTGCAAAAACTACCTGTTAATTCCCCAAGAAATCTTGTGAGCTTACAATTTTCTGTCCTCTATGCCTGTGAATAAGTAAAGATCATTGGAGATGAATAGAGGAGGAGGAGAAGAGAAGAGGTCTTTGTTCTTTTTAATTTACCAGAAAATGAAGGTGGTTATAGAGGCGAAAGTTTTTTTTTTTTTTTTACCTTAATGCATTCTCTGCAATAAAGTGTTACTAAACCCACAACAGTAAATTCAGTCTGTATATGCAGTAAAGCATGGGTGCTCAACCCATGTTTTTGCCGAACTACAATTCACATTATACCTTTGGGTGTCATGCTTGTAAATATCAGCTTTGCAATGCCTCATGGGACTTGTAGTTCTGCAACAGCTGGAGGGCCACAGGTTGTGCATGTGATCATCACAGGGCTAATCACCTCTGTCCAGACAGAGGGGTCAGGGGTCCCGCAGCCTCATAGGACAATTAAGAGAGAATGAAAACTCCACCTACAAGCTTTAACCAGACACTGATAGAAGTTGCAAGATTGCACTAGCTGCTGATGAGAAAGGTATTTAGCAGTATATATTTACTAAAATAATTGTATTTCCATGTTCTGTGTACTGTGGGAGATCAGATATAGTGAATACAGGGTCATGGGTTTAGTAACACTTTAAGGTAAACGCCTGTAAACAGCTAGTATGTAATGCAGATTCCATAGAAGGGGAGATTATTAACCCAGGAAACAATGGTTGTTGAGAAGCCCAGATTCTGTTGTCCCAACATATACTGAGAGCTTTTGATTTACCATGTTTCAACTCTCAGGCCATGTTTCAACTCTCAGAAAAGAGAGAATATGCTTGGAAGAGAAGTATGCTTAAGTATGTGGTGCAGAAAGACACATCGGCATGTCATCGTAAATATTAATCGTCTATTCTAGGCATTTTATCTAAGTGTACTGTCACAGGGAGATCTCCTAAGGATCCAGCATGACTTGGGGGAGTGGGAAACCTTGCTTTATAGTGAAAGTGATTCTAACTTTGATATTAAAAGGCCATCATTGGGTTAAAATAGAGGGAAAATAACCAAGAAAGGAATCTATGCATAATGCACGTTTTGCATAGGATGTAATGCAGGTAAACCTTCAAATACACACTGCCCTTAAAATTCCTGTCCCAGACTCATCGCTACGATATCTTAAAACCAATTTTCCATTCAAATGGGCATTTCCATTCAAAATTACATGGTGGCATGGCGGTACCCAATGTTGTAAATTGGGCCTCTTGTCCCTTAAATAGGGTCATTGACTGGTACTGACTTGGTGCTCTCAAAACAATGTTTGTCAATTGAGCCGGCTGCTTCAATTGTTTCATTATCCAGCCTCCTATGATGCTCAGAAGGAATATATAAAAAATCTTAGATCACTTTCTATTATTGAGGATTGGGTCTTTAAACATAAAGTGATCTCTCCACGTCCTTCTCCGTTTTTTCCTATTATTGGCAATCCATCTTTCAGCCCAGGTCTTATGGACCCATGTTTCACATCAAAATGTATTACAGGTTAGGGCACTGCAATTGCCTTCTACGGTACAGATGTTCTCACATCATACATTGTCTGATCTGAATTTGCCAAAGTACAATTATCGCTTTTTTTTCCTCTCTATCACCAACTCCATTGTTTTTCACGTGTTCCGATGAAAATAGAACAACTTTGTAACTCTACACCACCCTTACGTTATTCCATATCTCTGATACATTGCCTACTCAATTCTCCTTCAGCAGATTTTAAACTGCCATAGATTTCTTGGTGGGAATAGGAAATCCAACTCAGTCTCTCACAAAAACAAATTTGATACTCTTCTTTAGATATAAAATTTCCATCTGCTCCAAGTATCAGGAAACTGGGTTTAAAATCTTGACCAAGTGGTTCTATACTCCAAATAGACAGCATAAAATGTTCCCCGCAAAGTTTGGAGATCTGCAGAAGCAGTGGGGGGGGGGGCTTACTTCATATTTTCTGGCTCTGTACTAAGATTCATAAATATTGTTCGAAGGTGTGTTGTATTACCCAGAAATTTACTGTGACTGTGAGCTTCCCCTAGGCCCCACTTTCCTTCTGTTGCATCCGCACAATATACCCAGCTTTTCATATAGATGCTTGATCGTGCCACTTTTTATCAGTGCAACAAAAAGCTGTAATCCAGTTATCTGGAGACAGTGACATGCACCCTTGATCAGTGCCTGGCCGATTCAAGTAAGGTAAATTAATGAAATGGACGACCTGATGGCAACAGAGAGGGGTATGTGTGAAATTCTTTAAAAAAAACGATATTACTGGCATGAGATTTCCTATTCATTTGTGAATACCCTTTCTCATTTGCTAGTTTTATAAATAAAACACCGATTAAAGAGATACAGACTGCCCCAAAATATTACTGTCAGCTTATCTATGTATCAAAAAGCCAACCTGATCTTTATGGACCAAAAAACATTGACGGGTTGTCAGAATTTTTTCATAAAGCTTATTGTCCATGTTGATACAAAAAATAGGATGATATTAGACTAGGTTTGCGTGTCTGTGCCATTACATTACAATGCTGACCTCAAACTATACCTGTCGTGAGACAAGTACAAATCTGCAATTGCTGGTCTCCTTTTAAAATGCTAGATTCCTGGCTGAGTAATTTTGGGTCACAAATTTGGAAGAAGCATGGTGTAATTGTATTCCAGAACAAAATCTCTGTACTGGTGCCAAGTCAATGATTTAAATTACTGAGACAAAAGCAATAGCAGGACGGCAAGAGAATTAGCATTCTTGAAAGAACAGATCAGCAATGGCAGACTACAATATTCTCTCTGGACAGGTGTACTTTTAGCACATTTTGGTCAAATGTATATTTTAATTAAACTCTGATGACAATCATGCCAAGCTATGTGGCTACTGTATCTAATATTTTTTACTGCAAACAAGCAGAATCTCATTTGGGCCTAATCACTCCCTTTGGGTTTTTAGGTATTTTATACATTTTTAAGCCGCTCATAAAATGAAGGCTACAAACTTTAACTGTATAATTTAAATTATACCCACAGAATTCCTAATAGATTTAGCTGATTCACAAATCTATGTATATTTTTTAACACTCACCTACCTATCAGCAACTATAAATAAAGAGTCAATATTGTTTATTGCATCTACCATACTATATCTTTTTGAACTAAGGTTTGATCTGACAATGATAAAATAAAGTTTAAAAAGGATGTTGTGTAAATTTGGTTCACCAAACATTAGACTTAATACACCCAAAACATCAATACTTGGGAGTTTATTGCCTATATATTTGGCCTAACTGTAGGTAACTTTATAAAAAATAAAAAAAACTATGCAGATACATAAATATTGTATTATTATAGGCACATTTTTTTTTCTTCTTGAATTGTCCTTGGGAATAACTAAATAATATGTAGGGATTTATACAAAACCAATGTGTGCAGAATCCATAATCAAGAAATTTGCTTGTACAAGTGGAGAGGTTTAATGAAATCATTTTGTATTTACCTGCTGAGAAAGTCAGCTGAACCTGTTCATCTTTCACTTCCAACACAATGAAGTCATGTCTTCCGTTAAACCTCCCGTTATACATGAGAAGACCATTCTGCTCCCGAGTAGCAAAGCTGATGAAAAAAAGTTTGTGTTTTAGGTTTGTAAAATGTGCATGATTTATTGAAGCTCACTGTAGAAACAAGCCATACAACTAAGTTGACAAAGTAAACAACTGAAACCGCCCATTGACACCTATCATGTAGTTAGATATAGCATCTGCTAACCTCTATTGATTACCTAGCATTAGGTGCACATATTCTTAGGCAGATCATACATGGTACTTTCACACTGGAGTGGTGCACTGGCAGGGCATCAGAAAAAGCCCTGCCAGAAGCTTCTTTGGAGCGGTGAAGAAGCAGTGAACTCACCGCTCCTCCACCGCTGCTCCCTATTGAAATCAATGGAGCAGCACTGTGATACCAGCGGCGTTTTGCGGGCGAATTTAACACGTTTTTGGCCGCTAGTGGGGGTTTAAAACTGCCACACTAGTGGCCGAATAGCGCTGCTAAAATGATGGTAAAGCGCCGCTAAAAATAGCGCAGCTTTACCGCTAAAGCCATAGGTGGTGCAGTGTGAAAGGGCTCTTAGAGGGACGCTTCTCTGACATACATTTTAAGATAAGAGAAATTTGACTCTGCGTCCACTGCAAATGTGATGAACCTTTCTGTTACAGGATGCTTGTAATTTCATTTTCAGATTCAGTGCACTTTATTAATCCCAAAGGGAAATGATGAATTTCGTTTTTTGCTTATGTGTTCATTGCAAATACTAAATAGCAAATAAGGGATTGCACTTAGGGTTGTAAAAGCAAACCTGTGATGAGAGCATTTTGCAAACATTGCAAATCATTGCTGACTTCTCTTTGAAAAAAGTGCCAATGTCCTGGATGTTACCGTATACTGTTTGTGTAACACTTTAAGCAAATATTAACAGGTCTGCTTTAAGAGTAGGAAAGGTAGGAAGCACACTCTTACTTTCTAGCCACTCATCTGCAGGACCAGAAGAACAGCCTTATACTTCTGGGTAAGGAGGCACATATGACCTTCTCCCCACAATGCAGCACTTGGTGCCTGAACTGTGAGCCCAAACACTGACATAGCAGTTGTGCTCTGCAAGGGCATTTGCTCCAGAGCTTAGTAAATGAGATTAAGCTCTGCTGACTTCTATTATCCAATCACGTGGAAGAAAAATTCTGTTTTTTTTTTTGTTTTTTTTTTACATGTGATTGGACATTCTTTGCAAAGTGAAGCTTCTCCTCATTTATGAAAGTGGTGTTCCACCCACAAAAAAAAAAAATGCTTAAAATTCTTAAAAAAATTAAAATAAAAACATTTTTAATTATTTTTTTGTTTAACTCACCTCTAAATGCCTGTTGCTAGGGGGTCCCTCGTAGCCTGCCTCCTTCAGTGCCTGGGCTCCTGACGTCACTTCCCCTTGACGCAGGAAGGGCTCAGCTCTGCCCCCTCCGTCCTGTCAGTCATGTGGTACATGTGACAGGTCCCAGATGACTGCGCGGCCAATCACGGCACGCGGTGCCACTTTCGCATGCGCAATGGGGGCCCGACTGTGAAGCCACAGCCGGGTGCCCACAATTGCATTTCCGGCGCCGCCGAGAGGAAGGGGGCTTTGTTCACCCACAAAGCTGGACCCTGGGACAGGTAAGTGTTCGATTATTAAAAGTTAGCAGCTGCAGTATTTGTAGCTTTTAATTTATTTAGGGGAAAATCCTCTTTAAGTTCTGGAGAAAATGACCCTGCAGATTCAAGCATTTGGGTAATTCCTTGCGGTTTGTTAACTGTGCATACCATCAGAATTGGAAAAATTGTCATGCTTCTTAATTCCTTCACTAATTTATATATATACACACACACACACACACACACACAGTATATTCATGTGTTTCTCCCTCTGAATCCTACTGTAGACTTATTTATGAAACAAATATATACAAGCTGATTACACAGTGCATCATATAATCAGACAGAGCATGGAGGGTTTCACCCAAGACCCCTCTATGTGGGCTCCAGTGAAGCAAGGTGCCTTTTCAGCAATGAGATATGATACACTGACTCCTTAAAACATGAGTCTTGCAATCCAGATAATTTTACCATCTTTCTGAACAATGACAGACCTAAATCCACCTCCAGGTACTGCCAAGTTATAACACGCACTGGGCACCGTGTAATAAGCATAATAGTTTATGCTGAGCACTTCCCTTTATTGCAACACAGTTTTCGAAAGGTAGCTTTCTTTAACATTGCTTACCGAGCATATAAAAAAAATACACAATTACTACACATTTACAGCCATCCCTGTAAATTTTATGTAAATAATCTCTTTGGGATTGCCATATATATAATGCGTGACAATATAAGGTCCTAACTGCTTGTTTTGTATATTCTGAGAAAGGTAATTGGCTCAGCAAAGCAGAATGTGTACATAACCGGACAATTTTGCCTCTGGTCCAGGTGTGGTTGTCGCACAACATGCTTTTGCTACTGGCTGGATTTGCCTCACAGTGGGAGATAAAGTAGCTCACTCAGGAATTAACATAAACAACATATAGCCTGGTAAAGGAGACTTTAGGCGTCAGTAAAGAACATCATGCAATTTGTAGTAGGTCAGACTCATTTTAAAGTGGTAGTATGGTCAATTTTTTAACTTTTACCTACAGGAAAGCCTATAATTAGTGATGGCCGAACGGTTCGCCCGGCGGTCGTTTCGCGGCGAATTTCCGACATTCGCGGTCCGCACGTTCGAACGCCTTTTTCCGTCGTTCGCCGCGGCGGACTTACGTGTTTAATGTATACAAGAACTTTAACCTTTGGTGACACGTTTATCATGTGATACAGGACAGCCAATTGAGACATGACAGCACATGGACACTTGTACATTCCCCCTAACCTATAAATACAC
This sequence comes from Lithobates pipiens, assembly GCF_037356315.1. Taxonomy (NCBI): domain Eukaryota; kingdom Metazoa; phylum Chordata; class Amphibia; order Anura; family Ranidae; genus Lithobates; species Lithobates pipiens. Next base: position 280,303,971 of record NW_027507748.1, on the reverse strand, counting down.
CCGATCCGGTGGCCATTTTACATTCTTTCTTCTGTTACGATAGGGACAGGTTCCTGTGTGGAGTAGGGAGAGATAAACCACTAGCTATTTGGTACACAAAAGTTCTTTTCAGGACTGGTATAGGTGTTAGGTGTTGATAGGTTTGCTGTGCTGCTGATTCTTGCAGCAGCCTGAGTGTCTTTTGTTAGTTTAGAGAAAGGGAAAGGACGGTGTATGCTACAGGGACAGCCAGATTAGTCTTTCATCATCATCATCATCATCATCATCATTAGCTGTTACTATCAAGGTCCACAAAAGAGCTGTTCCAGTAACCACTAATCGTTCTCTTTTTTTGCCAATTTGTATAGGGACAGGAAGGAAGCAGTGTTGTCAGGCAGTGAGGGTAATTTTAAAGACTTGCTGTTATTATTAGTTCCACAAAGGTTCTTTTCAGGACTGGTATCAGTGGTACAGTAATAGGCTTGTACATGTATAATATTCTTTCTTCCAAATATAGAAAGGATATTATACTTGACTGCTGCCCTTCTGCTGCAGTCTGCTAAACATTCACAACTCACTTGTTCCACAAAAGTTCTTATAAGGACTGGTAACTTGGTATAGGGTGCTACGGTACATAGGCTTGAGTGCGGTACAGTCTGCTGTTCTGTAAGGACCGCTATCGGTCCACAATAGATAGGGTTGACGTGCACCACTGCTGACCGCTGCCCTATACTGCAGCAGTCCTTCAGCGGTATAGGGACTGACGTACAGTCTGCTAAACACTAATACACAACCTGCTTGGTCCACAAAAGTTCTTATAAGGACTGGTAACTTGGTATAGGGTGCTACGGTACATAGGCTTGAGTGCGGTACAGTCTGCTGTTCTGTAAGGACCGCTATCGGTCCACAATAGATAGGGTTGACGTGCACCACTGCTGACCGCTGCCCTATACTGCAGCAGTCCTTCAGCGGTATAGGGACTGACGTACAGTCTGCTAAACACTAATACACAACCTGCTTGGTCCACAAAAGTTCTTATAAGGACTGGTAACTTGGTATAGGGTGCTACGGTACATAGGCTTGAGTGCGGTACAGTCTGCTGTTCTGTAAGGACCGCTATCGGTCCACAATAGATAGGGTTGACGTGCACCACTGCTGACCGCTCACCTATACTGCAGCAGTCCTTCAGCGGTATAGGGACTGACGTACAGTCTGCTAATCACTAACACACAACCTGCTTGTTCCACAAAAGTTCTTATAAGGACTGGTAACTTGGTATAGGGTGCTACGGTACATAGGCTTGAGTGCGGTACAGTCTGCTGTTCTGTAAGGACCGCTATCGGTCCACAATAGATAGGGTTGACGTGCACCACTGCTGACCGCTGCCCTATACTGCAGCAGTCCTTCAGCGGTATAGGGACTGACGTACAGTCTGCTAATCACTAACACACAACCTGCTTGTTCCACAAAAGTTCTTATAAGGACTGGTAACTTGGTATAGGGTGCTACGGTACATAGGCTTGAGTGCGGTACAGTCTGCTGTTCTGTAAGGACCGCTATCGGTCCACAATAGATAGGGTTGACGTGCACCACTGCTGACCGCTGCCCTATACTGCAGCAGTCCTTCAGCGGTATAGGGACTGACGTACAGTCTGCTAAACACTAATACACAACCTGCTTGGTCCACAAAAGTTCTTATAAGGACTGGTAACTTGGTATAGGGTGCTACGGTACATAGGCTTGAGTGCGGTACAGTCTGCTGTTCTGTAAGGACCGCTATAGGTCCACAATAGATAGGGTTGACGTGCACCACTGCTGACCGCTCACCTATACTGCAGCAGTCCTTCAGCGGTATAGGGACTGACGTACAGTCTGCTAATCACTAACACACAACCTGCTTGTTCCACAAAAGTTCTTATAAGGACTGGTAACTTGGTATAGGGTGCTACGGTACATAGGCTTGAGTGCGGTACAGTCTGCTGTTCTGTAAGGACCGCTATCGGTCCACAATAGATAGGGTTGACGTGCACCACTGCTGACCGCTGCCCTATACTGCAGCAGTCCTTCAGCGGTATAGGGACTGACGTACAGTCTGCTAAACACTAATACACAACCTGCTTGGTCCACAAAAGTTCTTATAAGGACTGGTAACTTGGTATAGGGTGCTACGGTACATAGGCTTGAGTGCGGTACAGTCTGCTGTTCTGTAAGGACCGCTATCGGTCCACAATAGATAGGGTTGACGTGCACCACTGCTGACCGCTGCCCTATACTGCAGCAGTCCTTCAGCGGTATAGGGACTGACGTACAGTCTGCTAAACACTAATACACAACCTGCTTGGTCCACAAAAGTTCTTATAAGGACTGGTAACTTGGTATAGGGTGCTACGGTACATAGGCTTGAGTGCGGTACAGTCTGCTGTTCTGTAAGGACCGCTATCGGTCCACAATAGATAGGGTTGACGTGCACCACTGCTGACCGCTGCCCTATACTGCAGCAGTCCTTCAGCGGTATAGGGACTGACGTACAGTCTGCTAATCACTAACACACAACCTGCTTGTTCCACAAAAGTTCTTATAAGGACTGGTAACTTGGTATAGGGTGCTACGGTACATAGGCTTGAGTGCGGTACAGTCTGCTGTTCTGTAAGGACCGCTATCGGTCCACAATAGATAGGGTTGACGTGCACCACTGCTGACCGCTGCCCTATACTGCAGCAGTCCTTCAGCGGTATAGGGACTGACGTACAGTCTGCTAAACACTAATACACAACCTGCTTGTTCCACAAAAGTTCTTATAAGGACTGGTAACTTGGTATAGGGTGCTACGGTACATAGGCTTGAGTGCGGTACAGTCTGCTGTTCTGTAAGGACCGCTATCGGTCCACAATAGATAGGGTTGACGTGCACCACTGCTGACCGCTGCCCTATACTGCAGCAGTCCTTCAGCGGTATAGGGACTGACGTACAGTCTGCTAAACACTAATACACAACCTGCTTGGTCCACAAAAGTTCTTATAAGGACTGGTAACTTGGTATAGGGTGCTACGGTACATAGGCTTGAGTGCGGTACAGTCTGCTGTTCTGTAAGGACCGCTATCGGTCCACAATAGATAGGGTTGACGTGCACCACTGCTGACCGCTCACCTATACTGCAGCAGTCCTTCAGCGGTATAGGGACTGACGTACAGTCTGCTAATCACTAACACACAACCTGCTTGTTCCACAAAAGTTCTTATAAGGACTGGTAACTTGGTATAGGGTGCTACGGTACATAGGCTTGAGTGCGGTACAGTCTGCTGTTCTGTAAGGACCGCTATCGGTCCACAATAGATAGGGTTGACGTGCACCACTGCTGACCGCTGCCCTATACTGCAGCAGTCCTTCAGCGGTATAGGGACTGACGTACAGTCTGCTAATCACTAACACACAACCTGCTTGTTCCACAAAAGTTCTTATAAGGACTGGTAACTTGGTATAGGGTGCTACGGTACATAGGCTTGAGTGCGGTACAGTCTGCTGTTCTGTAAGGACCGCTATCGGTCCACAATAGATAGGGTTGACGTGCACCACTGCTGACCGCTGCCCTATACTGCAGCAGTCCTTCAGCGGTATAGGGACTGACGTACAGTCTGCTAAACACTAATACACAACCTGCTTGGTCCACAAAAGTTCTTATAAGGACTGGTAACTTGGTATAGGGTGCTACGGTACATAGGCTTGAGTGCGGTACAGTCTGCTGTTCTGTAAGGACCGCTATAGGTCCACAATAGATAGGGTTGACGTGCACCACTGCTGACCGCTCACCTATACTGCAGCAGTCCTTCAGCGGTATAGGGACTGACGTACAGTCTGCTAATCACTAACACACAACCTGCTTGTTCCACAAAAGTTCTTATAAGGACTGGTAACTTGGTATAGGGTGCTACGGTACATAGGCTTGAGTGCGGTACAGTCTGCTGTTCTGTAAGGACCGCTATCGGTCCACAATAGATAGGGTTGACGTGCACCACTGCTGACCGCTGCCCTATACTGCAGCAGTCCTTCAGCGGTATAGGGACTGACGTACAGTCTGCTAAACACTAATACACAACCTGCTTGGTCCACAAAAGTTCTTATAAGGACTGGTAACTTGGTATAGGGTGCTACGGTACATAGGCTTGAGTGCGGTACAGTCTGCTGTTCTGTAAGGACCGCTATCGGTCCACAATAGATAGGGTTGACGTGCACCACTGCTGACCGCTGCCCTATACTGCAGCAGTCCTTCAGCGGTATAGGGACTGACGTACAGTCTGCTAAACACTAATACACAACCTGCTTGGTCCACAAAAGTTCTTATAAGGACTGGTAACTTGGTATAGGGTGCTACGGTACATAGGCTTGAGTGCGGTACAGTCTGCTGTTCTGTAAGGACCGCTATCGGTCCACAATAGATAGGGTTGACGTGCACCACTGCTGACCGCTGCCCTATACTGCAGCAGTCCTTCAGCGGTATAGGGACTGACGTACAGTCTGCTAATCACTAACACACAACCTGCTTGTTCCACAAAAGTTCTTATAAGGACTGGTAACTTGGTATAGGGTGCTACGGTACATAGGCTTGAGTGCGGTACAGTCTGCTGTTCTGTAAGGACCGCTATCGGTCCACAATAGATAGGGTTGACGTGCACCACTGCTGACCGCTGCCCTATACTGCAGCAGTCCTTCAGCGGTATAGGGACTGACGTACAGTCTGCTAAACACTAATACACAACCTGCTTGGTCCACAAAAGTTCTTATAAGGACTGGTAACTTGGTATAGGGTGCTACGGTACATAGGCTTGAGTGCGGTACAGTCTGCTGTTCTGTAAGGACCGCTATAGGTCCACAATAGATAGGGTTGACGTGCACCACTGCTGACCGCTCACCTATACTGCAGCAGTCCTTCAGCGGTATAGGGACTGACGTACAGTCTGCTAATCACTAACACACAACCTGCTTGTTCCACAAAAGTTCTTATAAGGACTGGTAACTTGGTATAGGGTGCTACGGTACATAGGCTTGAGTGCGGTACAGTCTGCTGTTCTGTAAGGACCGCTATCGGTCCACAATAGATAGGGTTGACGTGCACCACTGCTGACCGCTGCCCTATACTGCAGCAGTCCTTCAGCGGTATAGGGACTGACGTACAGTCTGCTAAACACTAATACACAACCTGCTTGGTCCACAAAAGTTCTTATAAGGACTGGTAACTTGGTATAGGGTGCTACGGTACATAGGCTTGAGTGCGGTACAGTCTGCTGTTCTGTAAGGACCGCTATCGGTCCACAATAGATAGGGTTGACGTGCACCACTGCTGACCGCTCACCTATACTGCAGCAGTCCTTCAGCGGTATAGGGACTGACGTACAGTCTGCTAATCACTAACACACAACCTGCTTGTTCCACAAAAGTTCTTATAAGGACTGGTAACTTGGTATAGGGTGCTACGGTACATAGGCTTGAGTGCGGTACAGTCTGCTGTTCTGTAAGGACCGCTATCGGTCCACAATAGATAGGGTTGACGTGCACCACTGCTGACCGCTGCCCTATACTGCAGCAGTCCTTCAGCGGTATAGGGACTGACGTACAGTCTGCTAAACACTAATACACAACCTGCTTGGTCCACAAAAGTTCTTATAAGGACTGGTAACTTGGTATAGGGTGCTACGGTACATAGGCTTGAGTGCGGTACAGTCTGCTGTTCTGTAAGGACCGCTATAGGTCCACAATAGATAGGGTTGACGTGCACCACTGCTGACCGCTCACCTATACTGCAGCAGTCCTTCAGCGGTATAGGGACTGACGTACAGTCTGCTAATCACTAACACACAACCTGCTTGTTCCACAAAAGTTCTTATAAGGACTGGTAACTTGGTATAGGGTGCTACGGTACATAGGCTTGAGTGCGGTACAGTCTGCTGTTCTGTAAGGACCGCTATCGGTCCACAATAGATAGGGTTGACGTGCACCACTGCTGACCGCTGCCCTATACTGCAGCAGTCCTTCAGCGGTATAGGGACTGACGTACAGTCTGCTAAACACTAATACACAACCTGCTTGGTCCACAAAAGTTCTTATAAGGACTGGTAACTTGGTATAGGGTGCTACGGTACATAGGCTTGAGTGCGGTACAGTCTGCTGTTCTGTAAGGACCGCTATCGGTCCACAATAGATAGGGTTGACGTGCACCACTGCTGACCGCTCACCTATACTGCAGCAGTCCTTCAGCGGTATAGGGACTGACGTACAGTCTGCTAATCACTAACACACAACCTGCTTGTTCCACAAAAGTTCTTATAAGGACTGGTAACTTGGTATAGGGTGCTACGGTACATAGGCTTGAGTGCGGTACAGTCTGCTGTTCTGTAAGGACCGCTATCGGTCCACAATAGATAGGGTTGACGTGCACCACTGCTGACCGCTGCCCTATACTGCAGCAGTCCTTCAGCGGTATAGGGACTGACGTACAGTCTGCTAAACACTAATACACAACCTGCTTGTTCCACAAAAGTTCTTATAAGGACTGGTAACTTGGTATAGGGTGCTACGGTACATAGGCTTGAGTGCGGTACAGTCTGCTGTTCTGTAAGGACCGCTATCGGTCCACAATAGATAGGGTTGACGTGCACCACTGCTGACCGCTCACCTATACTGCAGCAGTCCTTCAGCGGTATAGGGACTGACGTACAGTCTGCTAATCACTAACACACAACCTGCTTGTTCCACAAAAGTTCTTATAAGGACTGGTAACTTGGTATAGGGTGCTACGGTACATAGGCTTGAGTGCGGTACAGTCTGCTGTTCTGTAAGGACCGCTATCGGTCCACAATAGATAGGGTTGACGTGCACCACTGCTGACCGCTGCCCTATACTGCAGCAGTCCTTCAGCGGTATAGGGACTGACGTACAGTCTGCTAAACACTAATACACAACCTGCTTGGTCCACAAAAGTTCTTATAAGGACTGGTAACTTGGTATAGGGTGCTACGGTACATAGGCTTGAGTGCGGTACAGTCTGCTGTTCTGTAAGGACCGCTATCGGTCCACAATAGATAGGGTTGACGTGCACCACTGCTGACCGCTCACCTATACTGCAGCAGTCCTTCAGCGGTATAGGGACTGACGTACAGTCTGCTAATCACTAACACACAACCTGCTTGTTCCACAAAAGTTCTTATAAGGACTGGTAACTTGGTATAGGGTGCTACGGTACATAGGCTTGAGTGCGGTACAGTCTGCTGTTCTGTAAGGACCGCTATCGGTCCACAATAGATAGGGTTGACGTGCACCACTGCTGACCGCTGCCCTATACTGCAGCAGTCCTTCAGCGGTATAGGGACTGACGTACAGTCTGCTAAACACTAATACACAACCTGCTTGGTCCACAAAAGTTCTTATAAGGACTGGTAACTTGGTATAGGGTGCTACGGTACATAGGCTTGAGTGCGGTACAGTCTGCTGTTCTGTAAGGACCGCTATAGGTCCACAATAGATAGGGTTGACGTGCACCACTGCTGACCGCTCACCTATACTGCAGCAGTCCTTCAGCGGTATAGGGACTAAGAGTTTTGTCACAGGGTCATTTAAAAAATGACATGCAGAGGAAGAGGCAGGCCCTTCCGCAGGGGTGGTAGGGGTAGGGCAGGAGCAACAGGCTTGAGCCAAAGTGGGAAGTTGCAGAAGGTGCGTTCAATTACTTTAAAGGATGCACCAGACTTGGTTGAGTGGCTCGCTCAGCCTTACTCTTCTGCACCCTCCTCATCCTCTCGATCTGCACCCTCTTCTTCACTCTCTGCTATGTGCACCCCCAAAGACACTACCACCAACAACACGACCACCACCACCACCACCACATACCTTCCGCTTGAGTCACTGGAATTATTTTCCGATCCATATCAAGAGGACATTTCTGATGCGCAGCCACTCTTGGTATTGGATCAGGAAGAGGAGGTAGCAACAAGCGCTACTCAGCAGTCTGACGCCAGTACCCAGATCAGCCCAAGGAGGAGGTTGGTCCCCGGTGTTGCTGCCTACTCCGAGATCTCTACTTATAGCGGTGGGGAAGGTGACGTTGATGATGACGTGTCTAGTGATGTCACGTGGGTGCCCACAAGAGAGGAAGAGGAGGGGAGTTCAGAGGGAGATATGGACCAGCAGATAGGGAGGAGAAGCAGCAATGACTTACATTGCACAGCAGGGACAAAGCAGACTGCAAATGTATCAGGAGCGAGTCATCGACCATGTACGGTCACATCTGGCGCTCCCAGGACACCGGCACATGGCTCCGCAGTGTGGGCTTTTTTTAACGTGTCCGCTGCTGACAATAGCGTTGCCATCTGCAATCTTTGCAGTCAACGCGTTAGTCGCGGTAAGCCCAATACTCACCTAGGGACGACCGCCTTAAGAAGGCACATGAGCAGCCATCACCGAGCCCAGTGGGAGCAACGGAACACACAAAGCCACACTGCAGGCTCTCACCGTCCAGCCTCGTCTTCTACTTCTCCTTCTCCTCTCTCCTCACAATTGTCCTCCACTCCACCTTCCATCACGCCAAGCTCACATTTTTCTGCAAAAAGGCAGGCTTCCGTGGGCCTAATGTTTGAGCGTAAAAAAATGATGATGCCGGATAACCCTCTTGCCCAACGGTTGGCGGCTGGCTTGTCAGAACTCATAGCCCGCCAACTACTGCCATATAAACTGGTGGACTCGGAGGCCTTTCGCAAATTTGTGGCCATTGGAACACCACAATGGAAGGTCCCAGGAAGGAAGTATTTCTCAGAGAAGGGCATCCCAGAGCTATATGGCCATGTTCAGCGGCAAGTGAATGTATCTCTGGCACACAGTGTCGGTGCCAAGATACATCTGACCACAGACACGTGGTCTAGCAAACACGGGCAGGGAAGGTATATCAGTTTTACTGCCCACTGGGTGAACCTTCTGACGGCCGTCAAGCATGTAACCCGTGGCACCCGTGTAGATTTGGTTTTACCGCCACGGATTGCATGCAGGCCTGACTCTTCTTCTCCTCCTCCTACTCCATCCTCCTCCCTCTCCTCCTCAGCTGCCTCCTCCTTTTCCGCTGCTAGCGTCTCTTCCACTGCACCGCCCAAGCTCCCCAGAACCTATTCCACATGCCAGGTGAGACGTTGCCATGCCGTGCTGCGTCTGTTGTGCCTGGAAGCAAAGAGCCACACTGGCCCGGCACTCCTTTCAGCTTTGCGTTCACAGGCAGATGAGTGGCTAACACCGCTCAATTTGACAGTTGGTAAAGTGGTGTGTGACAACGGTGCCAATCTGCTTAGCGCATTGAAACAGGGCAAAATCACGCACGTGCCGTGCATGGCACACGTCTTAAACTTGGTCGTGCAGCGATTCCTTGTCAAATACCCTGGGGTCCAGGACATCTTGCGGCAGGCAAGGAAAATCTCGGCCCATTTCAGAAGATCTTACACGGCCATGGCTCGCCTTGCTGACATTCAGCGGCGACACCATCTGCCGGTCAGACGTCTTATTTGCGATTGCCCGACGCGATGGAACTCAACCTTCTATATGCTTGATAGGCTGCTCCAGCAGAAACGTGCAGTTAACGTCTACCTGTATGAACTCTGCGAAAGAAACGGTTCTGGGGAGCTGGGTTTTTTTTCACCGCGCCAGTGGCTGCTCATGCGCGACACATGCAGACTTCTGCGGCCATTTGAGGAGATCACCAAACTGGTCAGTCGCAGCCATGGCGCCATCAGTGACATGGTACCTTATGCCTTCTTTCTGGAGCGTGCATTGCGTCGTGTCATTGATCAGGCTGTGGAGGAGCAGGAGCGGGAAGATGAGGAAGTCGCAATGCTGGATGAATTCCCAGGGGGGGCTACTCTATCTGAGACAAGTCAACAACAGGAGTCTGATGAGGAGTCAGAGGAGGATGGTGCCGGGGCGGATGAGCAGGAGCAAGAAGAGCATGCTTTAAACCTTTCTGGGATCCCTGTTGTGCGAGGATGGGGAGAGGAGAATGAAGAGGACGACATTATCCTGGATGATGAGCAGGAGCCAGGCCACCACACCGCTTCCACTTTAGTGCAAATGGGGGCCTTCATGCTCCAGTGTTTTAATAGGGACCCCCGTATAAAAAGCATGAGGGTCAAGGACCAGTACTGGGTGGCAACGTACTTAGACCCCCGGTACAAACACAAAATGGCGGAAATGTTACCGCCGTCGCAGAGGGCTGTCAGAATGCAGCACTTCCAGGCCTTGCTTCGAGAAATGCTGCATTCTGCTTTTGCGTGCGCTGGCAGAGGAGCAATTCCCACTCCCAGAGAAGGATTTGCGGGTACCAATCCAACAGCGCCTGCAAGAAGAGGCCGGTTTGAAGATGTGTTGGTGACTTCGGATATGAGGTCATTCTTTCAGCCGACCCATCGACAGGTGTCATCCGGATCCAGCATCAGGGAACGCCTAGACCGTCAGGTGTCCGACTACATTGGGTTAACGGCCGATGTGGACGCTCTGAGGAGTGATGAACCCCTAGACTACTGGGTGGGCAGGCTTGACCTCTGGCCAGAGCTTGCCCAATTTGCAATCGAACTGTTGGCTTGCCCCTCATCCAGTGTCCTGTCCGAAAGGACGTTCAGCGCAGCAGGGGGGATTGTGACCGATAAGCGTACTCGCCTAGCTCACCACAGTGTTAACTACCTCACATTTCTAAAAATGAATGAGGCATGGATCTCGGAGGAATTCAACACATGTGACCAGTAGACCATGTATATGTCTATAAACTATTTTTTTAATCAAGCACACAGACCTTCTTAATTCATTTGGCTCACTTCCTTGACCCAAAAAAGCACACCGTACTATATGCCCCTACCCTCCTCTTTGAAGAGGTTGAGCGGTGTCATATTTCTACTGGGGCTGCTTATGATATCCCTGTGCTGTGCTGACTTCCTCCTGGGGGTTCTTATTATGAAGGGATCACACTATCCCTGTGCTGTGCTGACTTCCTCCTGGGGGTTCTTATTATGAGGGGATCACACCATCCCTGTGCTGTGCTGACTTCCTCCTGGGGCTGCTTACGGTGCTGCTGTCAGTGCTGTATGTCACGGTGCTGCTGTCAGCGCTGTATGTCACGGTGCTGCTGTCAGCGCTGTATGTCACGGTGCTGCTGTCAGCGCTGTATGTCACGGTGCTGCTGTCAGCGCTGTATGTCACGGTGCTGCTGTCAGCGCTGTATGTCACGGTGCTGCTGTCAGCGCTGTATGTCACGGTGCTGCTGTCAGCGCTGTATGTCACGGTGCTGCTGTCAGCGCTGTATGTCACGGTGCTGCTGTCAGCGCTGTATGTCACGGTGCTGCTGTCAGCGCTGTATGTCACGGTGCTGCTGTCAGCGCTGTATGTCACGGTGCTGCTGTCAGCGCTGTATGTCACGGTGCTGCTGTCAGTGCTCTGTATTACGGTGCTGCTGTCAGATGCCTCTATCACGGTGCATGTGTCATTCCGGTATGTCACGCTGCTGGTGATCATCTCCTGCACCCTCTTCTTTGCCTACCCTGGTCCCTGACCTTCCCTCTCCTCCATTGCCTTCATTAGCTCCATAGTCCTGAATTGTTAGAACAATTTCCCAAATAAAATAAAAATGCTTGTAGTTATCGATCCCAAATTCACCTCATACATGTATTATGTCATTGTCCAGATGGTGGGACTACGTTTTACCCCCTAATAATTACCACGTGGCCGCAAATTCGACATGAAGGTTTGCAAAGTTCGCCTCCCATTGAAGTCAATGGGGCCCGCGGCGAACGTTCGGTTTCGCGAACGTTTGGGTCCGTTCGCATTTCGCGTTCGCGAAACGTCCCGTCGGAAGTTCGTCCATCACTACCTATAATAAGGCTTACCTGTAGGTAAAAATAATATCTCCTAAACCTGTACGGTTTAGGAGATATTCCCCTCGGTATGCGCCGCTGACTGCAGCGGCGCATGCGCACAAGGGGGTTCTCTCCGTGAAAATCCGGCAGCGCTCGTGCGGCCGGACTGAAATCTCCCGCGCGCATGCGCGGGAGTGACGATATCGCGGCTCCGGCCACTCACAGCGCCGGAGCCGCGATACCCGGAAGAGACGCCGAGGGAGCATGTCGGCTCCCTCGGCGTGCATCGGGCCAGATGTCGGGGCCTCGTTCTAAGGTAAGTATTTCATAATGAGCTAGTATGCGGTGCATACTAGCTCATTATGCATTTTGCTTTGCAGGTTTAAAAAAAAATAAAAAATAAAAATTGCGGGTTTACTACCGCTTTAAGCGTATGCCTTTTTTTTTTATTACAAACAAAACTTTTTTTAACTTACAAATGTGGTATAAAACTTCTTGGAACAAGTAAAGTAATTTGCAATACAATTCACTTTAACTGAATGCTTGTTGTGTAATAAAGAACAAATCATTTTGTTTCCAGGGCCAAGTGTAAAAGTGTACTCAGGTGCACTGTACCTGTGTACTTAGCACTTTACTGAGAGTAGGAAAGTTGACTGACTTGAGTGTATTTATGTGTGTGTGTGCGCGAGTAATATATTATATATACACACATATACATAGACATACACACACACACACACACACACACACACACACACATCCACCCATCTCCACATGCCAAGGTGCTAGGTGTTATCCTGGACTCCGAACTTTCGGACCCACACCCAATTCCTCTCCAAAGCTTGCTGCCTTAACCTTGGCAACATTTCCCAACTACATCCCTTCCTAACCAATGAAACCACCTCTCGCCTTGACTACTGCAACTCCCTCCTCATTGGCTTACCTTTAAATAGACTATCCCCCTTTCAATCCAATATGAATACTGCTGCCAGACTCATCCACCTTACAAAACCGCTCAGCATCTGCTACCCATCTCTGCCAATTCCTCCATTGGCTGCCACTCACTCAACGAACGAAATTCAAAATACTAGCAATAAGTTACAAAGCCAACCACAACTCTGCCCCAGCTACATCGCTAGTCTAGTCTCAAAATACCAACCAAATCGTCCTCTTTGTTCCTTCCATGACCTCCTGCTCTCTAGCTACCTCATCACTTTCTCACATTTTTGCCTCCAGGACTTCTCCCAAGCCTCGTCCATCCTCTGGAATACTCTACCCCAAGCTGTACAACTATTTCCAAATCGATCTTCATTTAGGCGATCACGAAAACTTCTCTCTTCAGAGAAGCCTACCCCACCTCCACCTAACAACTGTTCTTTTATTTTCCTCATCGGCTCATGCCCCACAGTTATTACCCTTCTATATCACTTGACTCTCCCTCCTAAACTGTAAGCTCTAACAAGCAGGGTTCTCCGATTCCTCCTGTACTAAATTGTATTGTAATTGTACTGCCTGTCCTACTGTTGTGAAGCGCTGTGCAAACGGTCGGCTCTATATAAATCCTGTATTATAATAATAACAATATTATATCTCACACACACACAGGTTAATGTACTAAAATTGGAGAGTGTCTACATAGAAACTAATCAGGTTTTTTTGTCAAAACTTGAACAAGCTGATTGTCTACAATGCTCAGCAGCACCAGAGATTTTGCACTCTCCAGTTTTAGTAAATCAACCCCACAGAGTGTGTGCAATTTATTTTTTTATTTAATGCAAACACCTTCGCAAGGTAAAATATGTGCATGCAGTCATGCATGCTTGCTATTCCGTTCTACCTTTTGCATTATACATATTTCATATTATCCACATGCAATCTTGCCTAGTCTCTTCCTCTTCATTAGAGGGAGGTGATGAGGGCATTGCTACCGCATGAGAGAAGTGATGTAATAATTCCCTCACAGGATATACATATGCTGCATATACTGGGTGCTAGGTCACATGCACCTTAAAATGTGAGTTGATTTACCTTTGTTCTTATACTTACCTGTAAATAAATCCTACAGTCTTACACCATGTGCTATCCCTCCACTGTTTCTTTCTCCATCCCTATCTGAGGAGCAACCCATTGAGGCACCTACCACCACAGATAACATCCAGGGGTGATCCCCTGATAGGTATAAGCAACCATACTAGAGAGAGGAGGTCCAGGCCCAGGAACTAACCTATTGAGAAGGCTATGATCAAAGGCATCATCCAGGGGTGGATTCCCTAACAAGCGCACGTGACCACACTAGAGATACTGTAGATGGTCCACATCCAGGGTAAGTGAACATCCATGTGGGGCACCTGAGTTGAGCACTAGTGGAGCACCTGTCTCATTGAAATTCAAGAGCACAAGCTCTTTATTTTTCTAATAGCACTGTGGAACTTGTATCTTTATTAGTTTGGTTTAAACCAATTTATGGTCATACAAGTAAATGGTGCAAAAAACCTAAAACAGTATTTCCAATATGTAATAAAATCATTTAAAAAGAACAATGTGCTGAATAAGCATAAACTTTATGCACGGGAAGAGACTTTAAGTCTGCTCTGTAAGGTATAAGGTGGTGAATAAGTCCATAAATAGTGCACGATGGAAACAGAGGCACAATATCCTCAATGGCAATACAGGTCATCGGGATGGGAGAAGGGGAGAAAAGGGGAAGGGAATAAGTCCATGCTCACGGCAGCCATCCGGTGCAAATAGAAACCATGTTTCCAAAACACTGGAAAAGACAAGAAAAGGTTGTGCCTCTGGGCAGACTGTAACACAAACATTTAATCAAACAAAAGTTGTAAGCATAACTCACATTTTAGCACTAAAATAAGGCATGGTATGGTCCCAGACAATGGTGGGCATCAGTGGTGTCAGTCCCTAGGAAGCCAGTGGATATGCTGTCTCAGAGCACGTCTCCAAAACTGCTAGATGGTGTTCGACCAGCAGTGGTGAATCTGCGTCAAAACAAGGCTTGGGGTACAGACTGGAATCCAGGCAAAGGGTGATGATGTCACTGGAAATGTGATGCGTTTCTCAAGCTGGCAGGCCGTGAATAGCATGACGGCCGCATTCCTTTCTCAAGCCGATTGACAGGGACCAGTGACAGATAATTTATAGGGAAGAGTGAGGTGTATGAATAAATTATGTACATACTGTATACTATGACATGGGGATTGTTGCAATGGGACAATGATAAATGTTAAATGAATGAAGGAATAAATAGAATGAATGCTGTGAAATAAATGGGAATAAAATGTATGGGATGAATTGAAGTGCTGATGGGACGAATAAATGGGAGGGGGGGGGGGGGGGGGAGAGGAACGTGGCTATGGATAAATAAATGAATTGAATATACACTGGTATACAAACAATAGAGAGAGGGGTAATGTGTAAGGGCAAAGGATAATGTATGTATAAGTATTTTCTTATGGGAATATTAACTTTAAATCAGCCTTGTTTTGACGCCGATTCACCGCTACCGCTGCCGGCCGAACACCATCTAGCGGTTTTGAAGGCTAGCTCTGAGACAGCACATCCACTGGCTTCCTAGGGACTGACACCACTGATGCGCCCCCCCCCCCCCCCCATTGTCTGGGACCATACCATGCCTTATTTTACTGCTAAAATGTGAGTTATGTTAACAACTTTTGTTTGATTAAAAATTTGTGTTACAGTCTGCACCCAGAGGCGCCGCCTTTTCTTGTCTAAACCAATTTATGGACTCATTGTGTAATAATGTTATATACCTAGTTATGTTTAACATTAACCCACAGG